>NC_060211.1:146762500-149261250 GCF_021130785.1 Homalodisca vitripennis | reverse complement strand
TCGGAGGGAAACACGGAACAAACTTCATTACGAGTTGCGGGGAACCAAATCAAAGCTGGACGTCGGAGTTGACCTAAATCCACTTTGGTGCAAATGAGTTTACGGTACAACTCTTATAAAACTTAAAGTCGACTTTGGTCAAATCATTCCCACGTTTACATTTTTTTTTCTTTTTTTTACCGGTGAAATTGTAATCTATGAAATAATTTAATTAAAACCTCAATTTAGAAAAAACGTCTTTCAAGACTAAAGAAAACCATTATTTAAAATTTTTAAACTATAATACCTCATAATTTTCAGATACATATTATTTATTCTTATACTACCATACCATACTACCACAATAATCCTTTGGTAGGCTTGGACCAATCTTGTCAAAACATACTTCACGACGTTCCGCAGTTTACCTAAAGTATTTCTGGTTCTTAAGATGTTACGAACTTGTTTTATTATTTCACGAGTTTTGTACAATCTCATAAACTTAGTCCAAAACTAACCCGACAATATTAACACTTCTAAGTAGTAACTAGCCATAAAAGCTAACCAAACTTGCAGTTTTACGTGACTTTGGAGCACGTAGCGGCGACTTACAAGTAGCCTAGTAGCTGCCAATGTCCTAGCTTCAGTGGCAGAAACGGTAGCGTACGCTTTAGTTTCGCTCGAGGACATTAGTTCGAATGTCACCTTCTGACATAACCCTTTCCTTGGAGCTACTATGGAGACCTTCCTTTTTCATTGTTCAGATGTTATTCTTGCTTTCAACTAATAATATGTTTAATATTTTTGATAATCTTTTTTTCATTTATATATTTATTACGAAACCCAAAACAAAAACCTTTGATATTGTAAAAAAATGTCAAATATAGGCAAAATGACCCAGAAAATATACTTGTGTCGTGGCAGTGTTTAGGGAGGATTTGCGTAGCATCATGACAATACTGAAGTATAATAATAACAAATGAAATTGCGTGACTCTCTTATTGGTTAGATAATTTTTAAATCTGATATCTCAAGTGGATAAGATCTTAAAGCAATTTTCAAAACCAATTCATCTAGAATTATAGAGTTCTCCAGGGATCAATACGCTGTCAAATCTTTTTCCTGATATATGTTAACGACCTAATTCCATCACTGTTGCATGGAAAAGTCGTGTTGTATACTGACGAAACGACTGTTATACTGTTTCAGAGATAACCACAAGAAGGTTTAGAGCAAAAGGTCTTTGTCAGTTTCAACAATCGCGTTCAATATTTCATTTTTGCTGTATCCAGCGCTGAAAGTGGGTACATTGGCGAATGATAAATGAGACTCGAATGTATGACCAATGTTGTAGGTTTGGATGTAGTGGGCATGTGGTGTGAGTGTTTAGTATTTTACAATATATTATGGTGTTTTCCATACAATATGGAACTGTTATGAGCAATAAAAGATTATTTGGTTTTACTTTACCGTTAACGCAAGTTGTAAGCCTAAGAAAATACGTGGCAGTGTTACTGTGAGGTTGCGTGTGGAAAATAGCACCTTGAGTATAATATCAATACGAGTAACTATTATATGGGTATTCGTTTAATAATACAGGAGGTTCACTGTTTGGACGTTCGTTTCTTTGAACAAAAAATATTTGCTGACTTGTATGTTTTAACTCTGTCAATACAGGTTTCGATTACAGTGATGGCATTAAAAAAAGGTTACTCTTATTAGTAGCTACGAAGACTATTTAAGTACGCCTGTAAAGTGTTTCCTTTTTCTATCATTATGGCTTTTCAATGGCAAAATATATATTTTTGTCATTCTGTTTTTTTTTTTTTTTTTTTTTGACGGCGTCATGAGGGTGAAGTAACCTTTTACAGCATTCAATCATGGTCACACTGAAACTGAAGCGATGGTATTGAAAGTGTTGAACGCTGATTAGCCAATAAATTATATTTATTTTGTTATCTTGCTCAGGAGGCTGGTTCCATAGCTTATAAACTTCCTTTTTTATAGAATTACTAGCTGTTACCCGCGGCTTCGCACACAATCTTTAGAAAAGTCCTTATATTACTTATTAAAAGCAATTATGCGCGATTAGCCGCGGGTAATAGCTAGTTCGTCAATACATTCGTAGTATTTTATAACGAAAACTCTTGATTTTCAATAAAATACCAATTACAACCAGATACCCAGTTACCCACGGCTTCGCACGCGATTTCCTGCAGAAAATTTGGGACATAGGAGGCATATTTCTTTTGAACGTCCTTATTACCCTTCTGAGATAAATAGTCACTGAAAGATACTCCAAGCTCATGAACTATTTAAGATTTAAATTTTAAAACAGTCTCAATATGCACTTGTGAAATAACTGGAATTTTTCTCTAATATTCTATGATTTTTGTATACAATTGAACTATATTAGCCCAGCTTTGACAGGAGTAAAAAAGTCGGAATTCATTAGCGCACATACGATGTAATAAATGATGGCGCTCAATTTAATTTTGAAACGAAAATAGGCATATATTAGGTACATATTATTACAGTCTAATGATTATGAGCTCCAGATGTTAAACAAAATTGCGTATGGTTTTTATTTTATTGAAACAAAATTTGCTGATTCTCTTAAGCTTACTTTATGCTTTCAAACTGTAAATGTAAAAAAATTTTAAATCGTAATTAAATTATATAAACATATTTGTTTGTCGCATATATGTTTACAAAGAACAGCTGATTAAATTTGAACAGGCTCTTTCACTTAATAACATATGTTTGCTGCAATTCATTTCTTACAGGTATTTCCGTAACTTTTAGAGACCAGTGGGGCGGAATCCTGAATCGGGAACGGGATAAAAAGTATCCTATGTCCTTCTCCCAGTCCTTAGCTACCTCCCTACCAATTTTCAGCCAAATCGGTTCAGCCGGTCTTGAGTTATAAATAGTGTAACTAACACGACTTTCTTTTATATATATAGATGATACACACATACAAAATATCTTCATATCATCTGATGATTCATCAATCATCTCTTCATGGATCTGAATTTATGGCCATATTGCTATGAAACTGGATAAGGTGCGGATATGGGGATTCCTTTCAATAGCCATGAAATATGGGCTATTTAGTTAAATCCACAATTCAGGTCAAATGTTCTATTTCTCCAACTGTTAGATAGGGATAGTAATATTAATAACTAAAAATAATGCGGGATAGGATACGGAAGTGGAAATGTGCCTAAATGCCCAGGGATGCTTGGAGATATTACCAGGTGAGGGGCCCCTGTTGAATACATGATGCAAGAAGAAGACTCAGTGCAATTCTGGTACATTATTGTATTATATTGTCAATTATATATAGAACTGGCCCTAGACGGAAGTCAAATTATAGATATAATTTGAAATAATTTAAAACTTACGTAATTATAATATAGGATAAGTGGCCTGGGATGCACAACGTTGTGCTGACAATATTACAGTAGTGTCTACGATGTTGGCTTTGATAAAACCGACAACAAATACAGCCAACCGCCAAGTGGACGGCGCAGGATAACCGCTTGATATATATGGAACAACCCTTCCTGAGACTATGTCGCTTCCTATTTCATTTTTTCAGTCGTCTTGGGCATGAACAGTATACTATATTACAGTTATAAGAGAGTTACAATTATATTTAAGTAATACTAATTTTATTACACATTTCTTTATTTTTGAGTTAATTTCTATACAGTTTATAATCATTTAATGTACAACACAATAGTCCCAAATATAACTTTTCTATCATTTCATATCATAATTTACACGACTAAAATTATTTTAATTGCAACATGACCTGTAAAGAAAAACAGAAAAGTCGAAATTGTTAATTAACATAAATCATTTATGATTTAAGAAATATCAATGTGTGATTCGAATATTACCACTCACTCTTCATGGAAAAATGTCATTACTTTTTTTAATTGAATTCATGGAAATCAATTATCTTCGTTACAAAACTTTTGTGTACTGAATCTTTAGATTAAAGTTTAATTCGTCTAAGAAAGAAGAGCCTTTATCGAGAAGGTTTACTACCAATGTCTCTAACAATGTAGTTTGACTGATTAAATATATATGATATAACAAATTTAACTCAATTCATGCAAAAGGTATAGGAACTTGTCAATATACATAATATTGCGCAAAATATGCTGTATTATGGTAACATATGAGCGCTTTAGTAAACTTTAACAATTCCGATCGCTGAATTAAAAATACTATTTTCCTTAATATTAGTTTTAATTAAAACGGATGTTAAAGCAAACTATAAATGTTTTCTATTGCGTATTGTTTTGCTGCAAATTATAACTCTGTCGTTTATAAGAGCAAATAATTGTAAATAACGAGTTTTTGTAATGATGGCGTGTTGAATATAATGACGTCAGCCTACTTTCGTTATTCAAAGTTTACCTCTCTTCTTTCTTTGAGCATATAAAGCCCTTCGATGTCTGATCTCATAAAGATGACATCGTTGTCATTAAACTCCTTTCTGGAAGAGTACGAGTGTTGCAATAGCGACATTGAAAATACATATAGGTGTTCAACAATTACGATGGTATTTATAACAATACAGTTTTAATGAATACACGTCTGAGAAATTCCTCGTTATAGATCAAGTGTTTTCAGTATTAAATTTCACTAACGAAGCTGAACTATAATGAATTCAGTCTATGAACTATCATGCAACTATAATAATTACAGCGAGGATAAAATATTTGCACAAAATTTCAAAATGCTATAACAGCTATCCCAACTAGTATTCCCAATCTACTGACTACTGGATCGATTATGCTGAAACACATTAGACATTCTAAGAGGTCCTGGTGAACATATGGACCTAGTCATACATAAAAAATAACTCCAGGTCAGGCCTCACTGGTCTTAAAAACTTTGGACGTGATAATCAGCAGTCAATGTATTTTAACAACTTATCAAAATTAACAATAATAAATGTAATAATTTATATACATTTCAGCAAGTGATTTTAAATGGTTAATAACAAAATTCATCTGTTAAAGTTAGATGTAATTTATAAATTGATTTCATTACATAGATTTCAATCAACTTAAGTAAGATGCCATCATAAGTGTATTAACTGAAAAGTTAAGGACTTCGACTTTAATCTCCCTTTAGACTTAAGATTTCTCTGGGATTGTTTGGAATAGTATTTAAAAATAATAAAAATAATATTGTTTTGGTTTTCCTGTTTCTCAAAATAAAATTGAGTGCAAAGCTGTGGGTAGCTGCTTCTTTTTGTACAAGGCTGAACTGAATTTAATACGCAATTGTATAAAATTATGTTACCTTTATGAATCGGAACATAGCTTTAAATCTGTCACTACCACAAATATCCACTTCGACCCTAAAAGTTCTTATCTCTGAATCCCATCTTTAAGAGAGGATTCTCGAAAGTAACATTGTATGGGATGTCACATAGATCATTATAAAGCAGAGTAGGAACACTTGAGATGGGCATAGCACGAACAAAGAAAGTACGTTCAGAGTAACTGTCTATGTAACACGTCCTCATAATGAAGTAATTTACTGTATCATAGAGGTATATATTTAAACATTGTTTGGAAGTATTTTCTGTGATTCTTTATGAAATAAATCATTCATGTAGCAGATAATTAGAAAATTAAACAATAATACGAGTTGTACCATAACAAAGAGTGAAGCCCCCGCCACGTCCACGGTTTAACGTCACCATGGCTACCGACAGCAGGGTATCCGGTCGAGTAATGCTGTTTTATGCCTCAGTTGTTCTCCTCACACCCTACTCAGTGGAGTGGATATATTCATGGTAGTTAAATAAATCCCGGTGGAGGATACCACGCAGTATGCGTTTTGCAATATGGAAAAAAATACACTAGATACATTTATTGAAATACTATCAGTAAATTAGATTAATGAGACAATGTTCTTAAAATCAACTTCCAACATTTAATTTTTGTGATTAGGTATATTGAAAACTAGTTAAAAATTTCCGTAATGAATGCTAGTCTAAAAGTAACTGAATTATTAAGTTTATAAGTTAAAAGAACCCGAACATGAGCAGAAAATGTTTCACACTAAAGAAATGTCTTATTCATAATTATTTTTGCTTTAGTCTGAATAATAACTGACAGTATGTAATTCATAAAATGAACAATATCTTTTGCTGAATATAATATATTGCATGTTACTAATATTAATTTAAAGCTATGACTGATACATTTTTGTGTATCATATGGTATTCATTCATATAACAGGTCATAATAATACTATTTTATTATTCGTAAAAAGTACTTTCCACATGCCACCGTGCAAATATGAAACAAACAGCCTTTTGTGAAGAGGAGGAATGAAGATTACTTTGAGCACGTCTCTATGTCTGTTAGTATATACAGTGAATTAAAACTAGTGAATTTAAACTGGCAGCTCGTATGTTGGGATAGAAGTTGTTGCATTGCGATGAGCATATAAATTGGTTAAAATACTTTCATAGTCGAAAAAATTAAATCAGTATGTTATCACTGCTCCACTTACTGATACTTCACGTATTTTGTTCAAGTCCATTACGTTAAAAAGCTTAAGGTGTCCTATAATTTTAGTGTGTATTGAGTTGAAGCCCGTGATTTTACGTCCAACGTATTGTACGTTGGATCTCCAAATTAATGTTTTCTGCAGCTCGGTTGGTATTGTTGACATTACGGTGAACATATGTTTGTAAATTGTCAGTATAAGCATGAAACTTTGCTTTTTAATTCTTTTTATAAATCTGTGTTTTTGAATACATGAAACAGAAAAGGTCTAAGAATGCAACCCTGAAGCACTCTACATAAAAATGTTTCTAGTTGAACCTAGTATTTACAGTACATAGACTGAATTTCACCTACATAAGTTTCTATCCAAATAAAACTTCAGAAGAAAATTCTCTACTTTCAATTTGTTTAAATATTAGAGTTTTATTTAAACAGTAGTTCAATAATAATGTCGAAATCCAAATTGATTGTTCAGTGCCTTTATTTAAAACAAGTATGATGTCGACTGGCTTTTAGTATTTCGTGATAGCAAGTGAGATCTTGTTTAGTTGACAGATTAAAGCAATATTCTCCTGTTCAGAAAATATCAACTCGTAAAGGCATATTGGAAATTTTAGTAAGTTTTGGAAGTATAGTAAGCAATGTTTTCTTCTAGATTTTAAAAGGAATGACATTAGAAACCCACTGTGGGAGGCTGACTACGGAGATGGGCAATACTCGTTATTTTGAAAGCTAACATTAAGTTTTGTAAAGAAAACGATAGAAAATAATCATTTAAATCATTCGAGGAAATTTCAACTGGTATTTAAGAAGATATTATTGTGTCGCATTGGCTAATATTACTACAAATATTTCTTAACCTCCAACATGCTGATTTACTGCAACATTATGTGCAAAATATACCTGTTGAGAAAGGTAATAAAAACTATGATAAGTACTTTTTTTTAATAATACGTACATTCACTGTTACATTTAAAATCGCAAATATCTTTCAAATATTTAATTCATTTTACGTTTTATTTAAAACAGTGTTTAGAAAATATTGAAATCCTAGAATCATCAAAAAGTAAGAGCAATTCGGTGTGCTCGTATAGCATCGTGTGGCACAATGCCGTATCGCAAGAGTTTCGGTAAGAATTGGACTGAGGATTGATCCTTGAGGGACTCAATTGAATCGGTTCTGCGAAATTTTCTGAAATTTGAACAACTTGTGTTCTATGGCTAAGAAATGAGCTGAGACACTAAAGAGGAACACCTTTGATGCCGTGAAACCTAAGTTTGTAAAGTAATTTTACGTGATTAAAACATTAAAGTGCTTTATGAAGTCAAGAGACACGCTTAATTTTGACCTTCTAATCCCTCTACAACCATTGGATTGGGTAGCTTTCGTGATTTTTAGGATGAAGGGAAAAAATCAATGTTTGAAAGGCAATTTGAGTTAAAACTTTCACAATATGCTTCAAGCAATTTGTTATTAACCGTACTGATATGAGGTTACTATCGACGGATTTCTTTGCCAGGAGCTGCTAAATAATTCTTTCCAGCGCTTGCTAAGGGACCCAGTTTAAATGTAGTTACTGGGCTCTGTGTACGCGATAGATTTTTAGTAGGTAAAGGAAAAAAACCTTGCTCACGAGCAGCAGAAGCAAAACATCCTTTAAATTCGTTAGCAAACTCAGTCGCTCCCTTCACTAGTCTGTCTCCACTTTTGTCTTTTATTAGCTATATTACTTGCATTGTTTGTGATGTGCCATAATACATTGCAGTTCACGTATAATATTCACTTGTCCAAAACTTCCCTCAATAACTCTCACTACCACGCAAATATAAATCTACGCAGTTTGACATGTCCGGTTAGAATTAAATTAGAATGGAAGTTTAAAATACTGAACAGGAGTACACCACGTGTCACGTAACGAGATCCGCTTAGGTTCCATGATTTACAAGTCATTTCATTATGATAAGTAGCCTACTTTTGTGTCTATATCCTACCTCGACAAGCCATATAACTATATTCAATTTAACAATTCAATTTATAAAAATTTATTTCTCTGAAATTTTCCCGTTGAAATCATGGTTACCCATAAAAACAAATGTAAAAAGTTTCACTAATGCTCAGGCAAACCTCATAAAGTGTACTTGGAATATACAGAGTAGAAAAAAACTACAAAATTGTTAAATGGTGCATTCTCCTTACTTTTAATAAACCCTTTCAAGGCTTCATTAATAAAATTAATATTTATTTGATATAATTAAAGCATTATGGAAAATTTTCGTGCAAACAGACAGGCAGAAATGAAATATTTCCAGGTTATCTCCAAAGCATTTACAAATATTAGGAAACTTCACTGACGCTCAGCCAATAAGATATTTATTACTGGATTGGGAAAAACATCAGCAGTAATGCCAGATTTTACAATAGACTAGCTTCTATGGCAACATTTCAAGCTTTGGTACTTTGGTATTATCCGGATGTCGCTATTTTAACAGTTATTTTTTGCTCAGGATCTAGACAAAATACATTATTAGAAATTACGAATTAATTTTATTTACATAACTTACTTTTGGGAGGCAAAATACGATAACCGTTGCCGTAATTACTTGTAAATTTCAAAATAGGTGAAGTAAAGTCTGTTCTTTTTAATACTGTAATTTTTTTGGTCCCCGATAAGGAAAACTCGTCCTAAAATATCCTCCGTATAATACCAAAGTACCGTAGCAATTTGATGGTATTTGGTGTATATTGGGCCTACCTGCAACTAATTGTTATCAGCCCTATGATTATATGTCTAACTATAACATATGGTGGAAGGATTTAAAAATAGACATTTTTTAGTAGGCATATCAAAAAAAACATATTCCATTCTGCGCTCCTCATTTTTTTTATTTTAATTATATTGTTTAAAAGACGTTCAGTTAAAGCTATATAAAAAATAGAATTATGTAAAGTAATTGCAATGGAATTGATGAATAGAGTATATTGATTCAACATGTTAAGAATAATTATGTTGAATTATAAAAAAATATTATGTTTTTATTTGATTTGAAAAAATCACTCTAACTTCGTGTTAACACAAATTAGTGACATACATTGGTAGAGTTCTTGAAAATATTTATAAATAATTTACGCAGATAGTTTAGGCAATATTTTCTATAGTTCAGTGTAATAGATAAAGTAGTGTACCCGGTTATTTAGTCACACAACGATCTAGCACTTTCTAAGGTGAGTAAATTATTTCAATATAGATACGGATTTTATTACGTAATATCCTGTTACAATATTTTCCATTTCTTAAATGGTATTTGTATATTCTTGCGAGTATTAAATCTTTTTTTTATCTACTTAATTTTATAGAAGAACTAACATCATTAATAAGCCACCTAAATATTTTATATTAGAAAGTTATGCTTTTTTGGGTTTGTTATAAAGTGACCATTCACTTTTCGTTGGTTTATTTTATAAGCAAACATGAAAAAAGCCGCAATTCCAAATTAAATTAAGTGTAAGTTGTTTCTTTATCATGTATGTTATGTTTTATAAACATTTGTGATAACTGAAAAATATTAAACAGCATACTCCTCCCTCTCCCCTTATTCAAACAAACAATACACAAAAAGGGGAAGGATGAATGTTTCCGGCGGATGTGTCGATTGTGTTGAACTTCCGGATTCTGTACCGAGATTCAGTTACAGTAGCCAATGTACCGCGTTCGATGCAGAAACATCTATTGTACATTTAAAACCTTTATTAGCTCTTTCGTTTGGAATGTGACCAATACCATAGAAACCTTCATAAGTATTACATGATATGTACATTACTTTATATTTAGTTAAATAATTCTTCAATAGAAATCTTGGTTGGCAATCTAGAGTAATATTTTTTTCTGTGCTGACTTCTGGTTGTTTAAAACATACATAATCTTGTACAAACTTTGTGACTAACTAAAAATGAGTTATTGGAATAAAATTTTATATTGGTATTGCAAGTGTGTACTTCATTCATTCATTTCATTTTAATTTGTTTATCTCATTTACAAATAGTACAATTATAGTAATAATAATACACACGAGAAGGTACCCACATGGGCAAAAGCCTGTGTGTGAGAACCGAGTCCATCTTCACTCGAGTTTGCAATCACAAATAGTACTAATATAAAATGTAAAGTTTTGAACAAAATTAAAATTGTTTGATTTAAAGATAAATAAAAATAAACTAATTGTAACGTACTCTGTTTGGATGCATATTAACTACATTCAAGCAACTTAACTAAGCAGAATGTAGTTGAATGTGTTGTTTCATTTATTAACTTAAGTCTGAGGAATCTTCAATTTTATCAACTATAATAACGTCCAATAATCTGTTATTGATAGCACGAAAAGAATACATTGAATTTTATTTCAAGCATACGCAAGTTGTCTTTAGTGAATTTTCTAAGAGGTTTTAACTTTAGAAGCACTTGTTTTAGTAGTAGAGTTCTCGCCAATACTAGACGTCTGGAACTGTATGATGATGGCCAAGTAGGTAGTAACTGCGCTGGCTACCTGGAACAAACCAATGATACGTTTGTGACCAAATCAAGCTGACTGTTAAACCCCAGGGAACACGTGCCCTCTAATCTGTAATTTCTCACTGACATCGGTGTATATTGATTATAATTCTTACTCTTGTCCCATGATTGTCCATCTTTTAGTTATCTGCTTAAATAGTCCATGATTGTAATTACGTAGTTAATTATAAGTAATACACAATTTTACAAGTCTATATATATATATATATATATATATATATATATATATATATATATATAAATGTTTGTGTGTTTCTCCTTTAAAGACTCAGAAACTATTTGACCGATCATTATAAAAATGAGTATGTATATGTATTTTTCCACTTAATGTATATTTGTCTTTAAAATAAGGCTTTGCTGGAACTTAAAAGCTTGAGTGTTATACCACTTTATAATAAAGTACAAGTACGTGTACAACGGCTTTAAACACACATTTTTGGCAAATTTGTTTGATCGTGGCAACAGATACAATCTACATCAGCGTAGGAAATATAATTCACTTGAACCGGAAGTGCGTACCCACAGGCAAAGGTTTCGAATAGCGTGTGAAACCGCGGGAAACAGCTAGTATTTAATAATAAATAGTTGAAAAAGTCAAGAAAACAATAAAGGTATTTCACTATGGATACTTTTATTCAACGTTGAACTTACAGACACAATGATGGATGTGTGAAGGTTGAACAGACCACAAGCGGAGAACTCGACATCTCTGTTGAACAATTCCTGAGCGAAATTTTCCAGCTATAAATTTAGTTAATATTAGTTTAAATAATGGTGAGGATAAAAATTACTGCTAATTCTGAATAATATATTTGCATTTTTTCTCTAATAGTATGTGCTAATGTTAATAATACCAATAAATTTGACATAGTTGTGTACTTGAAACTAAAATATCTTTAAAAAGTGTTTAATTTAATATCCTTTTATATTAAGAAGGTCAGGAAAACCTTTATACGTAATAATTGCACCAAACTGTATCAAAGGCGAAAATTTACATAAGCATAGTAATCGTAAAATTGCTTTTAGAATTTGGAAAATAATTTAATATCCTTAAATTCATGTGTGTATGAATTTGGACTTTGGGAAAACGTAAATAATGTGCTTTGAATTGTATGGTATTCATACACAGCTTTGTAGGAGCTATCTCCTTTTAAGAATATTTTATGGTCAACATCTAAGGCTAGTAAAGTAACTCATGTTGGCTAATATCGAGAATTAAATTAAAAAATCAAACGGATTTCTTAGTATACATTGATTTTTTTATCGCTATATCAAATATGGCCGTATACTATTAGTTTATTGATTATTTATTTTTTATTGTAATATGAACTTTAATCTTCGAATTTTAATCACCTAAGGTGATTTTTCAGTACGTCGTAGTTAAATTTATTAAAGAAATTATTTGGTCCTGTTTCTAAGTCACATTTTATATTAAAACAATGATTATTTGTTATACAGAATTATTTACTAAATATAGTTGTATACTGCTTTAAAAGGTGACATTTATTATTATGTAATTTATATTGCTAATGAAGTTCTCATAAATAAAGGAAAAGAAGTGTCTATATATAAAGCAAAGATTAATATAAAAGTGAGGGATAATCATTTCAACCAAGCTGATATCGAAGAAGACTTAAAAAGGCTTGTTTGAACTTAATCCCAGTAGCTCACAGGTGTTACGGACTTGTTGTTATTTACTCGTGTGTACTTATCTCACCTATTAAGAGTATTGAAGGTTTCTCATTTCTTACTACCGTACTGACAGAAATAGAGACTTAATTTAAAAATCAGTCATTTCTGACTAAACAGAAAAGTTTGCGATAAATCTTGTTTGTACAATAATGTCCTTTTAAAAATGTTGTCCAGAGTAACCACACTGGTCTACACAAATGGTGTGTCAGTAGGTTTTAATAGCTTTCTTATGGATAATATCCGAATGCTCCTTTATTTATAAAGAGGACTCAATTAAACAGAGGTTTAAACGGATAATCATTGTGAGGATATTGTTTCATCAATCAGAATTTAAATTTTTATAATTATGGAACATTACCCTTAACGAACAAATCTGAAAATAATTAGTAATTAGACGGTAATTTACTGACCTCTTTAAATAATGGTTTCCCCATTTTATTACCTAACATTTTGCTCACCACAACGACTGTCTTTTTTGCCTGGAACATACAATATACTATTATGTTGTGAGTCCACCAAAAGCACTAGAAATAAATGAACAATAATTATAAAACCATAAGTAGGTCCACTTATATAAAATTTAATAATTCCTCAATAAAAATGTATTTATTTACTATTGTTAAAATAAAAGACAAAACAAATTTGGGAACAAAATATATAAAATAAATCTCGCAGATAAGATATTTTTTATTTTAATACGATCTATTAACAAATGTGTTGTATTCAAATTAAAATTACACTTGGAAAATATTCGAAGTATTATATATGTAAGTACATATTTCATTCAAACTTATCATATAGATTATAAATTGTTTTTGCGTACTTTAGACTATAATGAAAAACTCATATCTTATTTAGAATAAAAGGTGATTGTTTTAGATCCTAATTTATACGCTTGTTTTATATTTCTAATTGAACTGTGGAAGGGTCATCTGGTAGAAATCCGTTTTAAGGAGTGGAAATCGTTAATATTTCATGGTGACCCAATGCATGTTGTGAAACCAATTTTTTTTTGTTTCTTAGATAAAGAACGATTGTTATTTGGATTTGAAGCTGAACCAATATTGGAAAAACATTTGGAAGACAACTTATAAATTATATTCTTTGAGTTACAGTTAATTATATTCGAATGTAGAACAACAACCTAAAAAATTGTGTTACCCTATGAATTTTGTTCAGTCTATAATTGGGACGGTTATCGAAATTAGGGGCATTAATAAACATAGGGCTTTTTTTTAAAAATAGATTGAGTGTCGAAGGGAAGGATTCAGAAATGTTGCATAAAATTTTAATATATTGTTATTTCTTTGTAGACAAGGGAGTACTGTTCGGAACACTGCAAATATTTCTCTGTGAAGCTGTTGTCTGTATTTTTAAGCTTGTGCATTTGATCTAAAAAACTTTTTATGGTATTTCAAAGCAGTAATGCAGATAATGGTTTAATATAATTCTGATAATCCGAGTTGTTTGAACAGAACTTTTTGGCTAACTGGATTGATAAGCTTTTTGATATAAACTTTTTTAATTTTAATAGAACGTTTTAATGAATATATACTAACCAATATAGTATTTATATAATAATGTTTCATACAAGTGTATGTAAAATTGTACACAAAATAAGTTTAATGTCCTGCCTCAATCACAGCCTGTGCACAAGGCCACACCAATAGGTAAAGTTCACCCAAATAGAACAATATCCAGTTTATAATCAGTAAGGTGTAGTAGACATTATCAATATTCAACGAAAAGAACAGAAAGAAGATATACGGGTAGAAGACAAGATGGGCGAAGATAAACACCATCAGTGCCACCATCTGACAGCCATAGACAACGTTTATATCATAGACTATACAGCACAGACTCCAGTGTATCTCACTGAGGCCTGGTATAGTCAGCGACATCACTGGAGGATCTGAAATAAACATTCGTACAAGTTTAATATTATTATCCCGATCGTTAATAATTCGGAAAGTAAATGAATGTAAACACATTTTTCAATTTTGTTTGGTCAACAAATGGTACTTACTTACAATAACGAGTAAAAAACAACGAAATGTAAAAGCCTTACTAGGGAATGCTTCAACACAAGGGAGTGGCACAGTCCACAAGAGTTGCTTCGTCCGAGACCTCATCACCAATTCTTCCACTCGTTGATTAATTAGCTGGAACCTGTCCTTTACACTGAGTACCAACTCCATCACCTCTATCAGTCCACACATTATCACTATCTGTAACATTTTAGCGTGCCATAGAAAATGTATATATATTGTAGGGTTTCAATGTACTAAACATTGCTTGGATCATATCCTCATCACCAATTCTTCCAGTCAGTGATTTAATATCTGGATCCTGGTATTTATATAACGTACTAAATTCTTCACTTCTACCAGCTTACTGATTTAAAAATATTGTATGTATGTTTTAGGTCTATATTGGGTCCACAAAAGGCATATACAATTGAGTTTGATTCACGAAAAATTGCCTTAAGAATCTTCTCACCACCAATTCTTCCACATGTTCAATAATTCACCGGAACTGTTCCAGAAGCAAAATTACATCAATTCTACCACTCCAGATATAATGAAATCTGAAACATTTATATCTTATAGTAGAATAATATGTAGGAGTTAGGTTTGTAAAAAAGTGTTTTGGAACACTTTCTAATCTCAAATTTTAGAAGAGCCAAGAATAGGTGGTAGTCTATTTGAAAAATGGGCTTGAACTTTTTTACTAAGTAGATAGAATTTGTAAAATTACCATGTTACAAGACTAATCAGTGTACTCCAATGGCCATTTATTAACCCATTATTTCTATCCTTACCCGTAGATACATATAATAATTGATCACAATGCCCAGAACTCACTCTAAGATTTATTCAAGTACTTATTTTTATATGAATTGCCAAAACATTTAAAACAGCTATTATAAAAAAACTACCAATAAAAACCTTTTATTTGTCTCACAGAAACCCATGTACCACATTATTTATTTTATATTTCAATGGGTGTGTTTACTAATTTATAGTATTTTGTAGTATCTAACATCAACAAGTTAGGTAAGGTTACGTTTTGGTTGGTCACATTGTTTTTATGCATAAAAGTTGTTTTATTGTAACTGCGTGTAAATTCGTGTGGATTATGTAGATTATATAACGAAGCGTACTGTTAGTACAACATTTGTAATTTTTCATTTGATGTAGTATTTCATTTTAAGCGAATTATCTACGTTAGTACAGTAATAAATTTCATTGGTAATCTATTATTTAACAATACTTTCTACAATAAAAGTATAAAACTCCACTTTATTCGAAACCTATGTGTATACTTACCACATAAATTTGAATAGAGGATTAAATGCATAAAGAACACTAGCTTTAAGATAAGCAGTTGGTATAGTCTATAATTTACCATTTGTATGCAATTTAATAAATAAGAAAATTATTTAAACATACATAGTTCATTTTATGGCATTATAAACCGCTACACGATGAAAGGCTGATGAATAATTTGTTTTTAGCTGTAATAAACATCTGAGATTCCAAAGTTTTCTCAACTCGCTGGATTTAATTAAATATATTCATAGATCGATATTTTAGGAAGATGTACAACTAACTATTTGAACTTTTAGATTTAGATTATCCTAATCTCTGCCAAAACTATAGAACAAAATCAGCAACCTCAATATCATAGAATAGATGTGATGATACATTGCATTACTAGTCTTGAAAGTGACCTATAGCGGCACAAGGAAGCCGAGTATAGAGTATGCTATCGAGTCCCTTAGTATAACCGTCGAGACGAATATTGAACGATACTTCTCACAAAATTCACACAAAATATTTTAAACATGATTTTATATTTTATAGTCTAGTAATGATTCTTCCATTAGGAAACGTAGCACTTTCCTTTCATATTTTAGTTCATTCACATTACCATACAGAGTGATAAGAATATTATATTACTTATCACATTTAAACGCAATTTGCGATAAGGTAAAAAAAATTTAACAATAATAGCATCAATTCACTAATATGACTTACCTTGAAGGAAACAGATATAGCATAGATCGGGAGGATATTGAAATGTTCTATTACATCATAGATGACAATGATGCAACAGTACACAAGAGCCACATACGAGATAACACGTGTGTTGTGTGATGGAGCGTTTCTATGGAGTTGGAAATCTATCTCTTTAAGTCGCTCCAGGAGTAGAATCTTCTTGGAAGACCTTAAAAAAGTACATCACATATGATTGTTACTCTGCAATATACAAGAGAGGGTTGTGAAATGGCAAGAGTGTTGGGTGTTGGAACCTTTCTCTGAAGCTGCGAATATATAACCACAAGTCACTCGTGTGGCATTCACATGAATACCTTCTAGAGGTAATATTAGCTAGACATTTACTCTATTAGTAGAATTACGATACTCTAGTAGTGAGGTATGTTAGTAGCTAACCAACTTACAAAATAATTAAAATTTGAAATGTTCACCGAACATTGTGTATTTGATTTGCGTGTGTTACTGTTTTACCTTTCAATAGATTAAAATATTATATAATATTATCACAATCAAAAGAAGCAATGTATAGGTTGCATATCTAACATTAACATTCCATTGTTTGATACGTAGCACTTAAGAAGAATATCTGAATCGTTGATGAGTGATAAGTAATATCACAATTTTTGGCTTATGTCATAATATCATCTAACTGTTGCCGTTAGTAACACATGTATACGTTTATACTCAATTAAAATTGTGTTATATCATTATCTTAACGTACAGAACTATCTTCAGTCGATAAAAACTAAATTATACTAAACAATTACAAGGTATTATTAATTTTCTTATTTATTATTTCTATCTTATTAGTGATTATTTCTAAGCACTTTGATAAATATATAGCCCTATTTACAGTTTAAAAGGTAATATTCAGATTTGTTATAGAAACCTATTAACCTCAAATTTCGAGACATTTTAAACAAACATACCTGAGCAAGGCAACAAAAAGACATACGATGGCTCCCAGGAAAGTAGAGAGGGAACTGCATACTGACATAATCAGTGAAATCGTCGTCAAGTACCTTTTTTGTCCTGCAATCTTAAACAAAAATTACAGTTCATAAAATGTATCTATTGTATTTTACTATAAACATACAAGTACAAGAACTAGTATTGAAGTGACAAATCAATGACAAAGAAAGTGCAAATACAAAATTAATCAATCCCTGCCTAAATAAGTGAGTCACTCAATAAATTGTTGTGAGAGGTTAACTCCGACTCGAAAATCGATTACAGATTCACCGTCTAATATTTACTATCTTAACATAACCTAACATAGCCACCCTGCTTTCAAAGATAGCCATCCTGGTACGAATACCATTTATTAGTCAGGTTTAGTGCTACGCGGGTTGCGTCGACGATCCCCACGATTATAGTGAAGGCGCTCACATTACTATAAAACCACAGGTGAGATAAGATGTAATAATTGGTTACTATTATTTAAATACAAAAGTGAATTAAGTGAAATAGTTTTCAGGGTAGCCGAAAAAAAATTAACCTAGATTTTTAGATTAAATGTGCCAACTTTTGTGTAGTGATAGGTATAAAAAACTAACTAAACTCTCTCCACTGAAAGATGTTTTAAAATTTTTATTGTTTTAACATTGAATCAAAAAAATTCTTGCATTTCTGACTCCACCTAGGTGTGGAAATTTTCCTGAAGCCTTTTGGCATTTGAGCATTAAGAATTAGCTAGTGATTAAAAAAATAACATTCATACTGGTACTATGTAATATAAAAATAGAATAGTTATATACAAGTAGTTTTAAGAATTAAGAAAAGGTTTAGGTCCTACATTATTATTGAGTTTAATGTTCAAAAATAGTAAAGAGATAAATTTGCTTCTATAGCAACAACATTAAATTCAAAATATTCATTGTTCACTATTTCCGTGGAAAAGTATCTTTAGTAAAAAGACTTGAGGTGGGCGGTCAAGTTTTATAGAGCTGTATTCGTATTCAACAAACAAAGCGCAAACTTAAAGGTAACCCTAAGGGAAGAACTGAAAGGAGGGCAACATTAAGAAGGCTTTGTCATCTCTTGGTACCACAATCAGAAAGAGGCCAAAGTCACCGATACCAGAAAGTTATTTTTCGAGAGATTAAGTCACAAACTCGTGGCTCCGTAGAAGATCTTCAGTAGTATATGAAAGAAGCAGGTACTGGTCAGTGTCTCATCTATTGGAGGTTAGTATAACAGAAGAGAAAGTTTCGAGCACAAGAAACCCTCAGGCACTTCTTCCTAGGTCCAGCTTCTACCTAAATTTCAAGTTAAAAAAGAAAGACTTCAAGTACCGTCTTCGACAGTTTCTTTCTAAGAATTTCCAGAGTAAGCGTTCAAAAGGGTCTTCAAATTAACTATTGTTTGGAAGATTGCCTCTTCGTGACAGAATAAATTGCATTACAGAATATGTAAGAGGATTCAATGTGAAGAGGTATGCATTACCCTTGTAGAGAGTAGAACAGCTTCTGTAACATTTACACAACTAATACATCACCACAAGATTACAGTGAACGTCCAATGAATCTTGTTACCTGGAGTTAGATCTACGTTGATGAGAGATTACAGCTCAATTGAGGAGTAACCAATAACGATACTGTCTATGTAACTAGTAGTAACTAGTCTTGTAGATCCCGATTCTTAATGTAATAAGAATGCACCAAGGAGTCAAAAGTTCAAGTTTGACCAATCAACAGCTTTCAGTGACGTTCAATTTCTATTTAAAAATGAGTTATAACTCATTAAAACATTTTCTCAAGACAAGGAAAATAGAAAATTCTCACTATAACTGAAGGCATTTAAGATAAATATATTTAGTTTCTATAGTATGTGAAGGACAGATGATTGAAGGGATGACTATACCTGTTTAGTCCATAAAAAAGAAATGTTAAACAGCTCTGGCCTTAATAATTTACCTTTCACCATAGTATTATTGAAAACCATGTAGTTTTCATGATATATTTAGTTGATTTATGTACCTTATTTAAGTAATAAACCATTATGAAACATTTCGCTCTCCAAAGGAATATTTCATATTCATAATTTGATAGCGGTTTTTGCTAAGAATTTAGCCTAGTTAAAATCGCTCAAAATTTCTAGTTATTAAATGCCTGTGGAGTGGTAATGAATTTTATCAGTTTTTCCTGTCAAATATATTTAAGAATGTGTCTGCAAAAAATAACAGCCAAAAACCTACTGCAATGCCACGGTGAGAGGTACTTTTGAATGAAAACCTCTTCATCTGCATAACACCTAATATCTGCTGGGTCTCCGAATTTTGACAGTATCAGATTTCAAGCGCTGCAATAAGCGGAATGTGGAATAAAGCCAAGCTATACATTTGCAGAGTAAATAAATAACATAATACACAAAATGTGATTAATAAAAAATACCCTGCTTCATTTATTTTCTAAAAGTTTTACAGAATTTGGATAAACATAATATTTAATAAACAATTATTGTAACATTAAATAGCAATATTGAAAGATTTATTTTGTTTTATTATTTCATGTTAAAGATAATAAATAACGCTATTTTGGTAATAACTCATAACAATACAGAAACCTATTGCACTTACATATAATTACCGTTAGTTTTTTTACCGTTATATTTTTAGATAAAGAATTTTACTGTCTTAAATTCACAAAAATTAATCCCAATTATACACTGTAATATGGTATAAAATTAATTAACAGGGAAATGTGGTAGTTTTAAGAAGTTTAGGAATATTTATTATGTATAATCTCTTTATTACTGACATCGTACGTTTAATCTCAAAGTTGTTGAATAATATTATTTCATATTTAATGTTAGTCAGCGATATATTTTGAGTTATTAGCACTCATTTACTTAGTATTTATCGTTTACTTGAAGCCCTACATCAGTATACTGTAACTATTACCTAACGTACAACATAGACTTCAGTCGCAACACCTTTAAATCAGCATTCCTAAAATTACCGAAAAGTATCGACTTCTGAATAATTAAGTGATTAGTTTAAAAAGACAAAGTCTGGAGATAAAGACTGTTTTAAGTGAACTCAAATGAAGTTGTTTTCAAACGTCAAATCTTAACTTATATTCCTTAAAAAAACTAATTTTGTGAAAAATTGCTAATAATGTTTCCTTAGATTTTGTAAACATCTTTATTTTCTGTGGATATTTAACCTCAAATATCTTAAGCTAATCTAAATATAACACGGACATTCAAATTATTTTCAATTTAACAACCAAGCTATTAAGATAGCATAGTTTGAGAACCATTAAAAAAATACTACTCGTTCAATAATTACTTTAATACTAAAAAAGAAAATCAACCCTCCGCCACCCGTCAGTCTTGTGTCACATCTAAGATTGAGACAGCTCATGAACTGATAATTTTGAAGCAGCTGACCAAACGAGGTACACCAAATCATAATAACTTTGAATATAGAGGGTCTCACTCACAATGACCTCATATCTTGAAGTTGGCAACTGGCAACAAAGTGCAATATTTTGGAATTAAAGGGTCTCACACAAAATGTCTTCAGTTGGTGACTGGACGCGAAATGAGTGACCATGGATTTAGACAATCTCACGCTAAATTTCTCCACTTCTCGCTGTTGGTGACTGGACGTGAAGTGAGTGACCATGGATTTAGACAATCTCACTCCAAATTTCTCTACTTCCCGCTGTTCGTGACTGGACGCGAAGTGATTGACCGTGGATTTAGACAATCTCAAGCCAAATTTCTCCACTTCTCGCTGTTGGTGACTGGACGTGAAGTGAGTGACCATGGATTTAGACAATCTCACGCCAAATTTCTCCACTTCTCGCTGTTGGTGACTGGACGTGAAGTGAGTGACCATGGATTTAGACAATCTCACGCCAAATTTCTCCACTTCTCGCTGTTGGTGACTGGATGTGAAGTGAGTGACCATGGATTTAGACAATCTCACGCTAAATTTCTCCACTTCTCGCTGTTGGTGACTGGACGTGAAGTGAGTGACCATGGATTTAGACAATCTCACGCCAAATTTCTCCACTTCTCGCTGTTGGTGACTGGACGTGAAGTGAGTGACCATGGATTTAGACAATCTCACGCTAAATTTCTCCACTTCTCGCTGTTGGTGACTGGACGTGAAGTGAGTGACCATGGATTTAGACAATCTCACTCCAAATTTCTCTACTTCCCGCTGTTCGTGACTGGACGCGAAGTGATTGACCGTGGATTTAGACAATCTCAAGCCAAATTTCTCCACTTCTCGCTGTTGGTGACTGGACGTGAAGTGAGTGATCACGGATTTAGTCAATCTCACGCCAAATGTCTCCACTTCTCGCTGTTGGTGACTGGACGTGAAGTGAGTGATCATGGATTTAAAGAATCTCACCCCAAATTTCTCCACTTCTCGCAATTGGAATTACTGAAACTCGGCTGGTTTGTCTAATTTCAGCTTAAAGGGACTAGAAAAGATAATGGTATTTTTTGCTACAACTTTGAATTTAGAATGAATTTTCAAATAAGTATTTCTATGGTAACAAAATTGTTTTATTCTTTGAAATATTAGTTTGGAACTCCATTCTCTGACTAATCACACTGACAGTACAACATTTCACAAGAAACACTATTGTGTACTTTCTCACTACACTAAGTTCACACGGTTTATAATGCACGTAGTAAGCACTTGGTGTATGAAGGTAATGATGCTGCTGGTTACCAAAACACTGTTAGCATCTGTTTACTAGTTCACGCTGTGTGAGTGTATATACAGGGTGTACATATCGTTAAACAGGTGAATATCTGCTAAAGCCTCTCAGCACACTGACAAGTGTGTGCTGAATGTATTACAAACTGCATATGATTATTAGCTTGTGATATTATACTGACATACTTTCAATTTTATTTTCACTGCTAAGGCAGATGAATCGACAAACAAATCAATTTTTCAAACCGTGGCATTGACAAGAGATATAAGATTATATTTGCGCGGAACGTCATTGAAATCAGCCAACTGTTATGACTTCGTTTGAACCATATTTATCCTCTACAAAAATTTATTTACTTAATTAATTGATATAACATAATATTTTCAAGGTTTAATTAAAAAACTGTTTAGTTTGTAATTTTGTTATTAGCTGGGTATTAGTGAAACGTGCGATGTGTTAATATGCACAGCTGTCATTTCCGGTGTAGGTAACAATGTGGTAGCCCCTCCCACTGTGGTATTGCGCAACAAGAATACATTTACAGACACTGCGCTTAACTCTGTTTACTGTTTAAACCAAAATTCAAATATCAAACTCTAGTTTCACTACTAAATGTTTGTTGAATAATTAATTAACAATTTTAATAACACTATTTAACTACGATTTCAATAATCGCATAACGTTGTTCAAATATTTTGTTTGAGCCCAAACAATATTAGACGCACTAGCAATATTCAAGAATAAGCTATATATCTAGTTTGAAAAATTTTCTAAGGTTAATAAAAAAGTACGTAGAGGTAGTTAAGAAAGAGAATGAATTCATCAAATAATTCATTATGGTAATTGCAATTAATTATCATTAGTGACTATGAAGAGAAATCCTGTAGTAATAAAGTCATATGGAACACTGTATTGTAAAATAGCTCTTTGAATATTTCATTTACAGCCAATCATGAAACACTAAATTTTCCTCTTGTCGCCGCAACACGGTGGTTCATAATTTTTTTTACTCCGGATTATCAAAACATGATTTAATTGAACTGTATTATAAAATACACCAAAAAATTAACTAAGCATTTTCTTTTGAGTAGGTTACGTTGTGAATTGATTTATTTTAAACGATTACAGGAATAAAAACAAACAAAATTCCTTAAAACACTTTTGTTTCTATTACATTCTTTCAAGCAAATGAATTTTTACGAATATTTCTTTAATTTGCACGATAGACACCACGTGTCACGTGTAAAATCTCAGCTCTAGAGCTCGTTTTATTCTTTGAAGTGTTCTGAGCAAAAATAGATAGGCAACATACCGGAAAGAAATGCACCAGAAAACATAAGAGAAACTTGTCAACCTACTGAGTGGCTTCAATAACGCTCAGACAAATTTCAAGGTTGAACATACACCATTATACAACTCACCCTTGCCTAAGCATAAATATATTTTGAACCAAAAGTGTACATATACAGATACAATTTCTGTATCAATCTTGTTTCAGAAAACATTAAATTTTTTGGATTTATAGGCTTAGTGTTATTAAAATTTTGTATTTTCATAACACTTGACTTATTAATATACACTTGTTAATATGTAAAATTTCATATTTTTGTGCACAGTCTATTTAAATATTAGTTTATTGAATGCTTTCTCAGCCAAATAGGGTGGTGTGAAAACGAACCTGTTGTTGCTCATACGTAAAATAAAGCTTCAGTCAAAATATCAAATATATATGCAAGTTCGTTCTATAAATACCGCGAGGACAGTCAGAGTGATAGGCAAACAGAAAGGCAGACTGTGGTATCATTTTTCAGTTTTTCAAAGAATTTGTTACCACTCAGAAAATTACACACTGCGTAACAATATTTCAATGATCCCCTAAAGTCTTTTCTCTAGACTGGTTAATTTTCATTGAGTACAAGAAAACAAGATGAACACAGTTTCCATGTAAACACACTTTCACTTTGTCTCGGAGCTAATAAATTGTTTTACGCACTCCAAACAAAGACAAATGCTTGTTGACAACAATGCTAAGAACCTTAAGGACGGTGATGGTGGAGGGTCGCGTCGAGACTGCAGGAAAGATTAACTTTGTTTGACGTCGCGACGCGTCGTGCTAGTTGCTGATTACGTCTGCCATTCAGATTGGTAAATAAACTACTCTTCTTATTTTATTTATGAAAAGTAACTTGATTTATAATAATTAATTATTTGTTACGTATCTGCAAGAGAAAGTTGCAATAAAAACTAACATTAGATATGTGCAACATATTTTATAGCTAAAATTATTGACGGAGAATGTAGAAGAAAATCCATATAATCAAGATTTGATCGTAATATAAAATTTGGTTGTAAATGTTTTGCCTTTTTTATCATGGTTCAATTATTTGTTAAAAAACACTTGGCTATAAACATTATCTCAAAGTAGAAGTCTCTTACATCTATTTTGTAACGTAAAATACAACTATTATACAAATGAGAATTTTAGCCAATAATTTGCCACTATTTAATGATAACTTTCATACTCCCCCTAATGTTAACCACAGTAAAAAGGTGAAGCAAAGATTAAGTTATGTGGGATGAGAAAACATATTATAAATGCAGCTTGAATGAGGCATTGTTATGATGTAACAACTTATTTAAGTAAAGCAGCCATGCCATGTTATTTATCAAAATAATAAGGGTTTATTCATAAATTAAGCTATATGATATAACATTTTCTTATAAGAAACAACATGCCCATTCATGGGTTATCTCAAAATTTGATGGATTTGTTGTAATATTAAGGAATAACTATTTCTTATCATGTGGTAGTATTTTTTAGCGATAATCAAAAGGCGTAACTCTGTACAGTCCACTGTTGCTTTCTGTAGTTTTAGTTGTGGTTCTAAAACAGATCTGATTCCGATCCTATAGAGATAATATCGATTCAGAAATGATATACCCTGAAGTTTGAGGAAAGTTTATAGGCAAACTAAAGGGCCTATAAAAATTCCGCCACTGCTTGTACCGTAAATTAGTTAATTAAATTTCATACAATGTAAATTTCGCAACCTAATCAGCCAGTATTATATAATATTATTTTACATCCAATGTTCCGGAACTAAATTATTGGGCGGAGTAACTACCTAATTGGCACGCGTATGAATTTTTTCTTCTAACCCTTTGTAGCAGCCCAACTACGTAACCCATCAGACCTCGCGCGCTTTGTCCGTAAGTAAAATTTATCTTTTCGTATTATTAAATTAGCCCTTTGATGCCAAACGTATAAAATGAATGTAACGTAAAGTAAAGATGTGAATAGTAAAGTAACTTACCCTTGAAGATCTTTTATTTGCTTGATGGAGATAGATAAAGGTTGTGGCGTCGTCCTTATGGCGACGAGCACGTTGTTATAAATAGTAATTTGTATCATTAAATGGCTAATACCGTCGCGAATTTGTTTTAGGCGAGTTTACGTAGCTGATGTATCTCACGTGTTATTTGAATAGATGGCTACCACTTCCCAACTCTACTCCTCTTCTAGAAATAACCGTTCTTCGACTACAGCTTCAATGTCTCGTGCCAAGACGCCGACACCCGGGTTGTGAGTCTACCTATTGCGAAGGGAAGTGAGATATTATTGTTTTGTAAAGTAATACGTCGTACGCATAATTCAATAGAACATTGGATATCTTAGGCCCACCTAGAAGATATACTTTTTAGTTATTATATTCTAATTGGCAGCAACGTGGCATTACATAACTTTTCCTTTACCATCTAAAAGTGGTGCTTTTAAGTTTTCGTAATTAAACTGAACTTATAAGTAAACTTTGTATTTCTAGTATTTATTACTACGACCTCAGAAGTCACCACCCCCTTGTGTTATCGTCATACGGTACACAATTTTATTGCGCGAATCTGCTGTTGATGTGCCTACTCTGCCATCAACTGGGTGAAACTGAGTGAAAACGCCACAATGCCTGCCATTAAAATAGAATATTTGTCTAAAGATGAGTTGGTATTTGAACTGATATCTAGAGGTATTAGATTAAATAGTGACAGTACAGTAAATGAACTCAGAAAGTCCTTAAGACAGTGTTTGAGAAACAATATTTTACCTACTCCTAGTAGCCTATTAAAAATAGACCACAATCAGGAAGTAAAACTTCTCAGTGAAAAAGTGATATTATTAGAACATGGGTGCAGTGAATTGAACAGTGCTAGTTCACCTTTAGAAATCACCAAATTCCAAGAAAAGTGTAAACATTTAATAAACCGTTTATTTTTAGACAACCAGCTAGAACTAAGTTCTGTACATAGTGAAACTTTATCAGCTTTAAAGTGTAGGCTAGTAAATGTTGAACAACAGTTAGCTAAAAACTTAGTACCTACAGTGAACCTAGAACAGCTTAAAGTGTTAGAAGCCAATTTAAATGAATCATTAGAACAAGATGAGGCTATGGAACAGGCAGTGAAAGAACAAATAGGCCCTATTTCTGTACAACCACCAACAATATCACAGCCTACCGCCAGTACCCCCACTTTGCCTATAATGCCTATTTATAATGCAAACAAAGATTGTATTAGTCAACCTATGTCTGGTTTAAATATGTTTAATAAGTTAAACAACCCTGTAGAATGTTATTTACAAAATTTTACAGTAACAAATGGCTTAGTAGTACCTGAGCTAATAAACTTTTTGAAAACTTTGTTAAAACTAAAATGTGAAACTAGCCTATCAGAAAATTAAATTTTAGCATTGTTACCATGTTATGCAAAAGGTCCACTTTTAGCCAAAATAATACAGTGTAAGTCTGTCATGCCAAATGTCAACTATCTACACAGGGAATTAATTAGTGCTTTTATCCCTGTAGGCCTAATTGAAAGACTGAGACTAGATTTAGTTTATAGGCCACAAAGGTTTGATGAGCCACTGTATGAATACATCTATGACATCAAAGAGCTCAGTCAAGTTTTATTGTGTAACATAAGTGAACAGGACTTGGTAACTTGTATAAAAAGAGGTATTAAGCCTACAGATAGAAATAAGTTGATTTTTGAAAACAATCCCATTTGTTTTTACAGATTTGGAAAAATTGTGTATAGCTAGTAACAATATAACCTTTAATGATAACTTAAGGGACAATTTAAGTAAGACATATGTTAACAACATGTATCCACCACATGTTGAACCTAGGAATAGTAGGCCTACTATTAAAAAACCCAAAGGTATGTTTCAATTGTAATAGGCCTAGCCACTTATCAAAAAACTGTTTTAGGAATCCAAAAAACTAGTTGGTAGGGGAGTGGTATTACAAACAACACCTAAAAATATCCCTCCCCGGTTTCATAAGTTTAAGAATAATAATTTTATAAATAATAATACAGTAAGAAAAGAAAAACACTATTTTATGAGAGTCTATGGTAAGGTAATTAAAAATTGGAGTAAATTAAACTATAGAAAACCTAATTTAAGACTAAATGTTAGACAGTGTAACAATATGCCTTTAATTGAAGCTATAGTGGGTAAAAATGTAAAAACAAACTGCTTATTAGATACTGGTGCTACAAGAGATATAATTAGTAAAGAATTTTATGATAGCCTATTGTTGAATAAAAAATGTTTCTAAATTAATGAAGTCAGAGGATAGAATGTTTGCTGCAAATAACACTGAAATAAAATGTTTTGGTTACTGTTATGCTAAGATAAAAATTTCTAAATTTTGTTGGAAAGTAAAATTTATTGTATTGGATAATTTAAAATGGGACATTGTATTGGGAAACCCATTTATATCTAATAGCAAATTAATTTTAGATCTTGATGGAGATTCATGTTATTTTAAATTCAATTGTAATAAGAAAATAACTATTGTCAGACAACAGCCTTTTGAACATGAAGTAAACAGCATTGATGTAAAAATAGGTTGCACTAGAGCTGAGGCTGAGATACAAAACCTTATAGGGGATTTTCCAAATGTTTTTAATCCAAAATTAGGAGAGGCCCTAGATTTGGAAGTGAGATTAGTTCTAAATGACCCCACACCTGTAAATATTAGGCCTTATTTTATGAGCCCTCCTACTGTAAATAAGATGAAAACAATAATACAGGATTGGTTGGACCAAGGAATAATTGAACCCAGTACTTCAGCCTACTCCAGTCCAGCCTTTTTAACCAAAAAGGACAGACTTGTAGTCAATTATACCGAATTAAATAAAAAGTTACAGAAAATTGATTTTCCCATTGGTGATTTAAATAATTATTATCAACATCTTAGTGGAGCCAAATATTTTTCAATAATAGATTTAAGAAAAGGTTTTTTGCAATGTCCATTATCACCTGATAGTCAAGATCTTACCTCATTTAGCACTATATTTGGTAAATATAAATTTAAACGAGTACCCTTTGGTTTACATGTTGGTAGTGCTGTATTGTCCGCCTATCTGGGTAAAGTCCTAGACAATATAAAATTTAAATATGTGATAAATTTTTGTGATGATATCTTAGTGTACAGTAAAGACCTTGATTCGCATTTAGTACATGTCAGAGAGATTGTAAATAGACTAAGCAAACATGGCTTAACGGCAAACCTAGAGAAAGCAAAGTTTTGTTTTGAGGAAATCTCCTTTTTGGGGAACTTAATAAAAAATAATACAGTAACTATAGATCCCGAGCGAACAAGGAGTATAAGAGAATTTATGCCGCCTAAGAACGCCAAACAAATTTCACAGTTTTTAGGTATGACCAATTTCTTTTCAAAATTTATAAATAATTATGCCGAATTATGTAATCCTTTAAATCGTTTAAGAAGGAAAAACGCTAAATTTTTTTGGACAAGTGAATGTCAAGATTCGTTTGTAAAGTTAAAAGAAGCTATAATGAATCCTCCTGTACTCCAGTTAGCCGATTTTTCAAAGCAATTTATAGTAATGACAGATGCTAGTGGAATAGCCGCAGGTGTTTGTTTGTTACAGGAAAACGACCAAAATGAATTAATGCCAATAGCCTATTACTCTAGGAAATTTACTGATGCCGAATTAAAATATACTGTTTATGAAAAAGAAGCTTTGAGTGCACTAATTTGCATAGAAAAATGGCACGAATTTTTAGAAGTAAGAACCTTTAAATTAATAACTGATAACCAAGCTTATCCTATGTCCTCAATCATAAAAGGAAGGTAGGAAGACTTGCCCGGTGGATCGAGAGGATTTTGAATTTGCCATTTGAGGTGGAATTTAAAAGTTCCACCGATAATGCGCTGGCAGACGCCCTTTCACGTATGTTTGAGGGCGAGTCGACGGGAACAGCTGATCCGAGCCCCAGTGACTGCCGGAACGGTCCTGACCAGGATAAAAATAGATTATCGATTTCCTTCTGCCATTCAAACTCCTCCCGAAGGCAAACATGTAAACGAACATCTAATGTAAAGCCTAAAATGCAGATAAATAATAAGTGCAATAACAAGGATAATTTGTGGTTGTTTAATTAATGATTTGCCATTAGCATTTAAAGATTTAGAAAAATATCAACTTCAAGATAAAGAAACTCAGAAAATCATTCAATCTGTAAAAAGCAATAATAACAATTTATGTTATTTTATAAAAAAACAATTTACTGATGTACAAAAGGAATGTAAAAAGTAAGAGTAAGATATTTTTGCCTGTACAGTTAGTTGATTTAGTATATGAATTCTTCCACAGTTCTTTAATAGGAGGTCATTTAGGCATTGCTAGAACGCAAAGAAAAATTAATCAGTATTTTTATAGACCTGATTTAGACGAAATTATAAAGGCAAAAGTGAAAGGATGTAATGTTTGTAAAATGAGTAAAGTGTGCCAAAGAAAATATGAAGGCGAATTAGTATCTGTGCCATTTAAGAACAATATGGATTGTTTATTCATAGATCTTTTAGGTCCCTTAGTGAGAACTAGAAACAGCAATGTATATTTACTTGTAGTTGTAGATGCCGCCAGTAAATTTCTATGGCTAATCCCTTTGAGGGAATGTAAGAGTGCTGAAATATGTAATAAATTAGACCGCATAATTTTTAACAACTTTTCTGTACCTAAAATAATAGTGTCAGACAATGCCGCATATTTTACATCACTGTATTTTAAGAAGTTCTTATTTAAGAATTTTATTGAACACCGTAGACTAGCGCCTTACAGGGCTAATGGAAATCAATCAGAAAGGCATATTAGAAACATATCTACATTATTACGTAGTTTCTATCACAACTGTCATAATAATTGGGATAATGACCTAGGCTATATACAATTGAGTTTAAAACACCGCCTATCAAATCCGCTAGATCGCATGCCAATGCAGTTCTATGACAGTTCTATGCAAATCCAATATCCACATTCAATCCTGCCCCATTATTCATGGACGGACTTTTGATCTGGCCTCGAATGACCATCACTGGAAACATTGTTAAGATAACGAGTGTTCCTTTGAATCTATGAGTTATAAATTAGTTTCAAAATAATCGTTGGACAAGCGTATAAATGAAACATATGAACAAGTGGAATCTCCAGCGTTTTGAAGTTGGATAAAAATATATTACAATTTTCAAAAATAATATAGTCAGGTGATGCATAACTAGCTATGATATTACGTGTAGTGGTTTATTTGAGTAGGCCCGAAACCAATCAAATAGCAGTATTGTCTTGTTATTGTTGTACCGTACATTTGTAGTAGATAAACAAATTGAATCACTAAGAGTGACGGCATCGTAGTGTATTAGTATAATGCTCTTCCGGCAAGTCTCGGAGCAAGTGGTTTTGTAACTGGAATCCAATTGAAATTATACATGTAAAACACACCTATAGACGTTGAATATGAAGTTGTATGGATTCAACGGTTCAAGGTTCTATAACTCCAGACAAATGTCTTTCCAGGCAGATCTTTATATGATAAGATTCACCTCTATGTGCTAATTGTAAATTAAAAATTCTGGAAAACCCACGAAGAGAAAATAACAACTACAAAACTTAACTTAACATATCCTTACATTGCACTAATTTAAACTTTAAATTTTACAAAAATCAATTATTATTATGTTTTTACATAGTAACTGGGGTCAAAATCTGCCTTACACTGCCTCCTTTCCGGTAAATAGATCTGTACAGACGAATGATGGAAGAAAAATATGAGCGTAGCGAACCGGAGTGGCTTGACTACCAACTGATTCTAAATTATTAATTTCTTCAGATATGATTATGTTTGCTTCCTTAACAGGAATAAATGTTCCAATATTATCAATTTGTCATAATTAATTACAAAAGTAAATGTAATGGAATTCGTCTATAAAGCCGAATCTAAAGAGTTAATATAAATATGCATTAAGCATATTAACCATAAGTTCATTCGAACTTAACCGATTGGGCTTAAACATCTTAACATAAACGTCAATGGATTTTTTTGAATATAAAAACGTTAAAAATTCTTAATTTTTGGACATGCCTCTACATTACTTTATATTTAAGCAATCCAAAAATTTTTACTTTGTTTGTTTCAAAGCAATTTGGTTTTCAATTTAAAAAATAATTAAAATTATAATAATAACTAATTAAAAAGTTAATAATTTGGGATCCCACTAATATTATAAATGTGAAAGTTTGAATGTTTGGATATTTGAATGTTTATATGTTTGTACGTTTAGATGTTTGGAGGGTTTTCCTCGAATCACGCTGTAACTGCTATACGGATTGTGCTGAAATTTGGAACAGGTATATCTTTTGGTCTGAATTAACACTTAGAGTGCTTTTTACCACCCATAACACATTCATTTCACGAAATAAAATCGAATTCAAATTGAAAAATTAGTTTGTTTACATTCGAATGTTATGATATTAGAGTGTTTTACATTGGATCCGGCAGATTGCGCTACGAGATGTAATATAAATTGAACTGATACTTAACAACTGTTAACACTTTCAGCAGAAGTTCATCAAAGACGCAGAAACATGTGTTTACATTTAAATTTTAGTAAATATGGAATTATTGTAAAGTGCTTTCAGTAGTGTAATGTATATTGCAAATACGAAGTTATTTAATTTTAAATCTAGATTGCGCCAATGATCAATAATCCATCTAATAGAATAGAAATGCTATTTATACGCTGTTATAACAACTACCTCATTGTATGAAGCTTTGAATGTTTGCACATAACGTAATCTAATCTGGTTAGTTCCTTTAACATTGTGTATGGCCTTTTCACTTTAGTTATTGAAAAGCAAATGGAGATAACTTTGCCCTAATACTTGAAGCATATACCACTAATAAATATTTAGTGAACGGTAAAAATATAAAAATCACTTAATCATCAAAATTTAACCTAAGTTAGATTCCGAAACCAACTTATGAGACGATTGTTTTGGTTCGTGCAACAGCATAAATCAATTGTGGAATTGTAAATAGATTAGACCGGGGGTGAATTTAAACGACCAGAACAGACCCATATTGACCGCAGCAACTTTTTAGTTCTACGATACATTTTCGTCATTGGGATAAAAAGGCTAACTCTTATCGTTACTGAAGCCATCGAAGAACTTATATAAATTATCATAGAATGTGGGAGGGAAATACTACTCTTATAAAAACTGTTTCACTTTACGACCTCAGGATCCCAAACCTCTGTTCTTTAAACTTAAATCTAAATTGGATCAGGAGATTGTAATAGCTTTGAGTGACTGTCGATTATCTCTAGACTGTTCATTATGTCATAGAAAAAGAATACATAGATATATTGTCCAGTTTTTCAACAGGAAATTGCGTGCAAAGCCGCGGGTAACTTTCTAGTATCTTATAAAATGAACTCAATAAAACTTTACTAATTTTTACTGAGTTCAAAGTTTTTATTTCAAATATCAAAATCACAAAAGTTTTGAAATTAAAATTAACTAAGCAGACAAAAATACACACTTGTGCATAAACAGACACAAAGGCAGTCGTCATAAAGGCTATTGTAAAACAGGGCATTAATACACATGTTGAATTAATTATTTTTTTATTTTCTAACACTTAATTGAAAAGCGTAAAAGAAAATCCATAAATAGTAGAATGTCATTGGATGTTTTTGAACGTAGATATTCAAAATACTTTCTTTTCGAATATGCTTCTTCATTACTTTATAATTAAGCAATCCAATATTTTGTATTTTATTTTTGTTTCAAAGAAATTTGATCGTTTAATCGTAAAGTAGTTAAAAAACATAATTAAAATGATAATAATAACTTTTTAATAAGTTTTGGTAACGATTATAATTTGATTTTAATTGTAGCAATGAAAATAATATTTAAAAACGTGCATGCGTTTGAATACGTAAAAATATTGTACAAAACATGCTATTACCCTTTAATTACATAGTTTTATTAAAGTAACTAATATTACTATTGGTAGATTTTCAAGTTGGCCCATGTGTATTTTAAAACTTTATTTACTAATCTGAAAATGAGTTAGCTGCGAGGGATGTCTCGAGAGATGTAAAATTATAAGCTATAAAATATGAAGGAAAATTACGATTGTTTCAACTCGTAAAGTTCCCGCACTGAGACGCGCAGCCGGTGCTCAGCAGAGTGCTGAGTCTTGAAGTCACGTTAGTAGTAGCTGAATACTCATCCTTCAAGATATTTTGTCCTAAGTGCCCTTAACAACTGACTCTTAATACTAACACTGCACCTTTATTATAAAACCTGTGTTTTAAGTACATTTTACTTAAGAATAAATAATAGTCTACTTATTCATTTTAGCTGTTAAAATTAATAAAACTCAAATTGAATAAAGTTCCTGAAACTTTAATTGTATTGAAATATGAAAACAATAAAAACATACGTGTCGTTTTTTTTCTTTTGAAAAACTCCATGAACAACTCAATGTTAAATGCTATTTAAACATAATTCGTAGGCTTCAAAATTAATAATAGGCCCCTACTTTTCTACACTATCAGATAAACTATAAATATAAATATCAGTGATCAATGAATGGCACAGTTGATTCCAGGCTTACAGTGAAAAATTATAAGAATATAGTTACGTGGTTTGAAAAAACATTACGTTGAAGTTAAAATGCCTGAATTTTCTATTGAATTAAGAATATAATACAATATAATAAACAATAATCCAGAAGTAGCGGAAAGGTCCCTATATGACTATGTGCAAGGTTCTAAGCTTTTTCAGTTTATTTTCCTAAGATAAAAAATTATTTTTTTATCGTACTTCACATATATAAGATGTTTTTATACTTAAGAGGAGATTATACACATAAGAACGAAAATTGTTTCGAATTATTTTTGTTGCATTTCTATACAGTTTGGATCGTTTTGGTTGCAACGATATGAACATACAGTTAATTATCCACGAATACTCGGGTTTATTTTATATGAAAATTATCTTTTTAAAAGAAATTTTTTTTCCTTTTACATATTCTATATAATTTTGTGTTTTTTTAAACATATTTTTAATTGGGAATGAAAAACACATGAGGAAATTTGTTCACTATGGGTAAACGTATAACAGATACAATACGAATCTAGGTTAAAACCACAGATGCACAGAGCTGAAAAATCGCAATATAAGAGTATATAAAAAAACAATCACAATCTAATAAAATAATCCCTTTTTTCATTTTCTTTCATTACTACCATTACTTACTATAACTCGTAAACCAAAAACAATTACCTGTTACATAAAAAACAGCTAGAAACAAGTATCCTACTTTTAAATAGGCTACTACTTTTTTTGACAAAGTACAGGAAATACTGTCATAAACAAGCGGATGCGAACATAACGCGAAACAACACAGTCCTGTACAGTTCAGTAGCGGGCAACATCAAAGTGTGATAGCGGAAACATTTAATTAGCAGACGTAGCCTTTGTTGGCACTACACCTGCCAGCCGTACCGGCATAACTTGTATGTAAAAGCCAATAGGTTCAAACGCATAGGTAAATTCATCTCAATTGATTCAAATATATTTAAGGACTGGCATGAAAACTGAAATTAAATCAAGTTAAATGATTACGTGCATTGAAAACTGTGCTAAGGTGTATGTAATGGGCGAGGCTTGTGTATGTTATTACAAAAGCTAAATAACATTGAATGACAGGTCACATTTTCATGCAGGAATATATAAAAATAAGATAAACTAATTAATCTACATCAAGCACATGAAACTTCCATGCCACAAAAAAGCATTTTCTTATTATTGCTTAAAAATGGGCGATTCACACCAGGATCTTTCATAACCACAGAAGTTTCACATGCAGAGAATGTTACCATAGAATGTATCCAAAGATGTATTTTTGTATGTTACGTTGCTCGTAAGAACGCAACAAAGAACCAGAAATTAAATCTAAGGTAGTTTAACTACCACAGTTTTGCTGTGTTAAGGAATTGTGATTGACTTAAACACATTTTGCAGTAGAGTAGAAAATTAAAAAGTCAAAATTAGTGCTCAGTAAATTTATACCTGTGTTACTGTATTTTATTAATCTATCTTAAGGTATAGTCTACTTCATAAGAAACTACCGTATTTTAACAATATTTAAATAATAGTTTATACAGAAAAAATTTAAAAGGAATTTTTCAATTATATCATCTGAGTTTGAGTGATATTTATAAGAATCATCATGCGTATCCTTTGTCTGAAATAAATCTAATTTAAAAAAGAACAAGGTATAAATGTAACTTAAAATAAAAAATAAGTTACTTAAACAGAACCAAATATAAAAGGAACTTAAAATAACAAGTAGGTTTCTTAACCGTATAAAATATCTACCATTTCTTATATTTAATCAGGTAAATGAATGTTTAGATTCATGAAATTCGTAGAGACAGAACACCCGGCAGATTTAATATTAGATAAGACAATTGTGTAGGCGAATGTGAATGTGAGATAGAATGTGTGTTATGGTTCCAGAAAATGGCATGTAGATGCACCGGCTGATATGAGTCCACATTCTATTCTAAAATACACGATCCCCATTCCCTCCCCTATTGTTTTTTCTTATCGCTTAAGGGCAATCCATACACGAGCAGTATAATTGACAATGCGGTGATATTTATAGTTTTCGGTGTCGATCCTATGACCTATATTTTCAGTGCTTATTAAAAATATAATATATTTACAACGTAAAAATAAAAAAAACTCATATTTCTCTCTTATTTTGAATTTTTTTGTGTCAAGATGTGTGGCGAAAAGGAGAGTTACATTACGTTTTGGTGTTTACCGAAGATATTGTAATCGTATATTGCAATAAACGTCTTATATAAAGTATTATTTCTCAATTGATATTCATTTACGAAAATAAAATTACATTGCAATGAACAATGTACAAATAAAATCTAAAAAAGTTTTAAACTGTTTATATTGTTTAATTACACTCCAAAATTAAGATTTAATTGTCATACGACTGCAATATACAGTTTCTGTACTGTTGATGGGACTATTCAGTGGGATTGTTATTGAAGCAACATATTTGATATTGAGTTAATCTTTTCAAAAAATCACTGTTATCAGACACGTAATCTATAGAAAAGACACTAATTAATTGGACGGACATGCTTGCTTAAAATAAAACAGTTTAAAAAATAAAGTTTATAGTTTATGAGCCAAGAGACCATTTGTGATATAAAAGTACAAACCTAATTTTGCATGAGATCGAAAGATTAAATTTGCTAAAAAATCGACTAGTGAGTATTAAATAGAGTAGACTGTTGTTGGAAAGGCAACTAAAAATAAAAAATTACTCAAAAGCCATATTTTTTAGCTTAAAACATGAAAGATCAACCAATAATGCTCACCAATCAAACCACTAAGTGGCAATTTTATTATTTATATAAAATTCGTAATTGAAGACTTCTAGACATTTAACTCCATGAATGTACAATAAGAGGCTTCAACAAAAAAAAACACAAAATGAAATTTTCCCAAGATGTCTTGCCAAATGGTACAATTTGTTTTGTGAAATTGGCCAACCTGTCGTTAAAATGTGTTTATTGGTTCATACCGCCTCGTAAAGAAACAGTTGTTAAATATTTATTGTTGTTTAAGCGTGACAACCGATTAATATTATAGATACTGTAGCAACTTATAACCTTTCCCAATGATGTTCAAATACTATATTCTGTGTTTCACATGAATCGTTGTTATATGAAACTCCGAAGACTATGATGGTGATTTTTATAGCCAAGCAACTCAGAATACATATTTTTGGCACACCTATCAAACTAATTTAATAAATATTTTATATGATCATATATAACCACTATAATATTCAAACTATCGTTTGAATGACATCAAGCGCGACACAAACTCATTAGTTGTATATTCCTATGTCACGAGCTTTTCCTTTCACCTGTCTTTACTCTGTATTTCACTGTCTAGAGGAATGAAGAACATTACTGATTTATACAATTGATACTCCAAACAGCTAGGTTGAGTTTAATGAATTCCAAAATGTGATTATGAAATACAGAAAACGAATAATCCGTTCTCAGTGAAGATAGGTGCAAGACAAGGGTGTCACTTCTAATATTTAATAATATCCTTAAAAAGCATTAGTAAAAGACAATATTATATTAATACTAGAGTTACAATAGGAGTTTTAGCATTTGCAGATATTGCAGTCATGAGTTTAAACAAGTCAATGAATTTTAATATTTTGGAACGATAATGAATGAAAAGAACAATTAATTTCTAGAAAGTGAGAACAAAACTAACGCAACAAACAGTTGCTTTTATGCAGTAATTAAAATAATTTACAACAAAAGTAGTATTAATAACAATAGTAATAGAAAAAAATGCTAAGAAAAGATGTTATATCATTACTCTCAATAATGCAAGTACAAATTCCTCTAGAAATATATTATTGATACTACTGACATAAAGACAAAACTGGAAAAGTATTAGAACTATTGGAAGTAATTAAATTTACTTATCAAATTTCCAACCGTTGGATGTGGAAAAGAGAAATATATAAACAAAATGTTCGTTACTAAATGTATCCGTACCTTTTCCATTAACTCATGACACGTTATTTTTCTCGTATTACGTTTATTCACCATCACTCAATATATGTTTAATCGCATAATAACATAATATAATACATTTCCATAAATATTTTAACGACTTTCTCATCACTTAGTTTTAAAACAGATTGTTGCATTGATTAAATTACGATTCCAAAAATAATTACAGGCCACACACATTCAATGCTGTGGTCAACCTCAGCTAGCTATGCCCTCTAAATTTGTTTTGTAAGATTTTTGCATTACCAAGAGCTCATGAGGTTGGGAAAAAAAGAAGAAAAAGAGTCGTCTGTTTTAATAACAAAATCCGAATACCTCAGTGATATCTTACACAACTACGGGTTATTATATTTACACGTGAATATATAAATTATTGAGTTTACGGAGATTATTAAACACATCTAAAATTATGTTTCTGCAGAGTTTATTGAACAAGATAACGCGATCATTTTTGAACTATTATTATTATAATTGGTTTAATATTCTGATTTAATATGAACCAAACAAATACATTACATAGCTTCAGTTCTGTAAACAATAGCTATATGTTTATAGAAAGTGATTTTTTCCTCTTTATAAAAATAACACCCTCGACAAATTGATTAGATATTTTTATGTGCTAATCAAAGATATTGGACTATAAAAAGCCACTTCTTGTTTAAGTAAATAGTTTTTTCGTAAAGTAATATAAATACTTAAGTTGGGAAAACTTAATGAAAGTGAAGTGTGTTTTACGAGTAAAATGATAGGATCAACTTTGAGCCATAAAAAATTATGAACCATAAATCTTTATATAACTATGTAAATAAACGACAAATGAGTCTCGGCGCCATAATTGCTATCAGATATGCATTTACGCCATTTCTACTCTTAGGTACTGTTTTAATACGTGTTTATTCCTTTAAAGTAAATAATAATAGATATTTGATATTTGAGTTAGATGGCAATTGTAGTAATTTTGAATGTTTTGGTTTTCGTTAAAGTTCCATTATGCAACTAAATCCGTAAAATTGTTGGGACTAAGGTCGTAGTAAGAGCAACATGATATAGAATTCGTCAAGGAAAGCCGATTACAACCACAAACGAGCAGATTATTTCAGCGGAAGGGAAAGAATTATCGCTGATGGTTGCAGGAACTGTTACAATTGACAGGCGAAAGTCCAAACTAATTAAACTGAGAGGATTATTGTCAATCCAGGTGTTTTCATCTGTTTATTGTTCATCGAGATAAAATTATGGAGCACGTAGTTTTATTCGCGAAGTAAATTGGTATTCCATTAAGTGTGAATAAATTCTAGAAGGCTTTATTTTTCAGCTTTTAAATATTATTCTCCCAGTTACGATAATGTATTTTAAATAATTATCTTAGCTGTTGTAATTAGTATGCTCTATAATTTTGTATCAAGTGTTTTAGAGTTATTATTTTTAAATAGTTTGATATGATAAAATCACCATTAAAGCTCGAAAAAACAATTTGAAATAGTAAAATAATAACTTATTCGCAATTTAAATATTGAACTTACACCCCATATAATCGCAAAATAACTGACCAAACTCTTGAAGTATTCAGAGATTTGAAGGTTATATAAGCTAATGAAATTCTTATTTTATATTTCCATCTTTTATCGTAAAAAACGATGATGTTTATAAATTTAAAAGCAGGTGATAGGTAATTTTAGGTCTTTAAACATGCTATATTAGGAAAGAATTGAAAATATAAAATACATCATTAAATTGGAAGTATAGGTCTGTTTTAATTTGTATCAACAACAGTTTACATATAAAGAGACAACTATATAATTTATACTGATTTAATTGTTATTTTACTATTAGTATTGAACAATATTCTCCCGTAAATAACCACTTTATTCTCATGTTCAACCACTTATAATACATTTAGAAACCAGATATAATTATAACGATTGAATTATAACTTTTATATTTAAAAATATTCCTTCCATCTATTTTGTTGCAAAATACAACGCTGTAGGGTGGAAACAAATATCGGTTTTATCGAATGCGATTCTTCTATTTCTTCTTTTCAAAGAAGGTGGTTAAAACAGTCATCTGATAACAATAATGAAACTTCTCATCTGATATTCCGACTCAATGCGCTTTGGAGAGTGTGTTTAGTTTAGCAACATTTTGGAATAACATCACCCCAATATTATATTTTATAACTCAATAGCTATTGGCCTTATATCGAAATTAATTTGACCAACATCTGATCGTGGGCTTGAATATTGACATAGTCTACATAGAACCAAAACGTGACTGTTTCCAACACTTTTCCTTCATCTATAAGCATTATAGCAGTATCTGGTTACCACTCCAACAGGATCTCTAATAAAGGTGTCTGTTTTTTTCAGAGATTTGAAATGTTAATTTAATAGTATAAGGTATAGTTAACTTGATAATATGATTATTATTAATGTTTATAGTTGCAGTTGTTGCGTTGTTTTTAATACTGTTAGTGAATTTATCACATTTAATCCAAAGAGTATTCTCTAGATATTTTTATGTGCTAATCAAAGATATTGGACTATAAAAAGCCACTTCTCGTTTAGGTAAGTAGTTTTTCGCAAAGTAACATAAATACCTAAGTTGAGAAAACTTAATGAAAGTGAAGTGTGTTTTACGAGTAAAATGATAGGATCAACTTTGAGCCATAAAACATTATGAAACATAAATCTTTATATAACTATTTTTTTTTAATAAACGAATATACATATTTTACATTTAATTTACACTATACCATTATATACCATAATATCGTAGACTTTGGCATAAATATTCTTTGGTATAACTTTTGTGGAAATATAAGTACGTGTCGATAATATCTGTGTTTCTTAATTATCCCAAACTAGCTGAGGAAGAATATAAATCAAAATCTTACTTTAAACAACGATAACATGTTTTATGAATTTACCATAATTATGTGTAAATTAATATATCATCATCGCCATTATTGTATAAAGATAATCTATCACCATTACTGTACAAGATATCGCAAAGAATACCTACTGTCTATGATTCATATTATCATAAAGCTTTTTGCTCATAAGTGGTTTTACATAATTATTATTTTCTTCTGTTAGACAAAATCTTAAGGGAATAAATGGTATACAAAATAAAGTCTTAGACATTTGATTGTGGAAAGATATTTTAAATAAATAATTAAATTTAAATGTCACTGTTTATTTATCTGTATTACTTACTTAGTATCATTCTGAAGTAATTTTTTCCAACATGGAATAGTTTAGGGAAACGCTCATTCAGAAAACCCACTTAAATCAAAAGTAAGGTAGTGCACTGATGAGTAAGAAGCTCCCCTCACTGCAACATTCGCTGTAAGGAGCAGGCTCGAGGCTGAGCAGACCGTTGATGAAGATCGTGCGGCTGATGGCCAAAATAGAAGTTTATAGAAATTCGGAATATGTTGATCCAAGAGAAACACGAGATTTAATGTTGCTTAATGTTGGTATTTATGATGTATGAATAAAGTTATGGAGTTCAAAGTTAAACTACAGAAAAACTGTACTTATAAACTCGTTAAGCATATATTTTTATGATAGGTGAAATTGCTGTTGTACATCTCTGATTCTTGCCATATTCATTTACATTAATTTTTTAAAGTAAATATAATTGAGGTATAAATGACATACCTTTTTTAAATCATTTTCTTATACTTGAATATATTTCCCTAGGGAAACACGTCAAGTTTTCCCTAGAACTTACGAGGCAAGGTAACTGACAAGCTTTAGGCTTCCCAAAAATCGAGCAATGAAGAAACAAAATACCTGTATTGTTTTGCCGAAGATTACAATATAAAAAGATTACAATATAGATTGAAAAACTACATGCTGATAAAGATAAATTTACAACTTTCCTGATTGTGTTCTTGTACACAAAGTCGGTTTACCTTTATACAGAAATGTTCTTTTAGAGCACATAAAAGTGTGAAATTAAACAATACCAAACTTAAAAGGCCTGATTATTGTACATAGTTATATATATATACATATAAGATCAAATTGAACAAAATTGAAGATCTACAAGAACTAAAAACAAGAATACCATGAACGTTGAGGATTGAAGAAATTATAATAACATAGTTTAAAATACCGACATTACAAATGGAGAACAGACAATTATTTGTAGCTGGAGGATTGAAATTAAAATCAGAATGAAGACGTTTATAAGTGTATAATTATATATGTATATGGTACAAAAGTTTATCTTAACCTTTTCTTCTACGTTGCAACCATTTCTGCGAGAATGTTAAAAATTATACCAATAATAATTTCTCCTTAATGTAAGTGGAATTGTACTTCAAATCAGTGACCAAGCAACAGTTACAGATTGTGAGGTTTGGTTTTTACTCAACGAACCAAAGTCCGAAGATTAGGTCCAATTCCTCAAACTTTGTATCGTAATTTAGTTTGAGGTTAATGAATTACTCTTTTGGTGCTGACCTGACCACCATTAATATAAAAATCAAAGTAGTTTGAGAGTGTAAAATTCTGGAATGTACAGCACAGGGTTCTTTAGTTTGTTCATATGTAATAATTGTTTTTCATTGTCAAATAACTGTGAAATTCGAAGTTGCATGCTAATTTATATACTTAAGTCCACATTAAAGATAAGTTTTTCATACCTAAGTTTTTCTAAATCTTTAATGTTCTCAAGACCGCAATCATCTGGCTTGCTCAAAGTGATTTAATTCTAATGTAACTTGGTTGGTTCCTTCATTTATTTGACTAGGTTTGACAGACTATCCTTACGACAAACTATCAGTCATTTTTCAGTTTTAACGCTTAATACATAACCAAATGTACTGCTCTTCGTCCATTCACCTATCTGTTATTTCTATAGTGAATGTCAGGAGAAATTTTGTTAAATTAAAATTGAGTGCCGTAGTACCAAATATATTGACATGATGAATATAACATCTTAAGAAATATATTATTCATCGACTTGAGTCTTAGAAACCTCTATATACCGGGTAGAGCTCTGCGCCCTAATACAAGTGGAATATAAGTTTTGTTTTAATAAAACGACTTCACATTATTTAATTATTAAGCAGGATTCTTGAGTGTTAGAGGTTTAAAATATCCGTGAGAAAGACAGATAGTGTCTTCAATATAGATTTAAGTGAACTACTTTTATAGATATTATTACTTAAAAACAATGCATTCAAGTATACTTGGTCAAAATTTACAGAATATATATGTATATGTAAATGAACACAACTTTTAAAACTTGGCCTACTAGAGAGGAAGGCAAATTTTATGAACGCAAGAGCAGGAATATTTAAAAACGTTTGAAAGGGAAAAATCTATAAATTATTGCTCTGTATTGATGTCCACATTTTCATTCCTCTAGATTGCGGCTTATCGGCGTTCAACACTGGAGACGCTCCCACCGCTGAAGTTAAATATTAATGCTTGTCTTCATGAAATCCACACTTACTTTGGGAATACTTATCGTGTTGTATTACGGTACTTTGTAGTATAATGCTCTGTTTCAATTTTTCGTGTATGCTTAAATTGCATACGTTCTTTTAACTATAAAAATTTGTAATACTTTGGAAATATTTGAAATCTAACATTTTATCACCTCTTGGAGCTTTGTGTTTTGTACAAAATATATTTAATAACACCTAACAATGATAGTAAAAGTAACCCAATATGAAATAGGTACCCAGCACAATGTATTAGTTCTATAATATAGCATACTAAAGTATCAATATCATAGGTAGATCTCATAAAATACTCGACCATAAACGTAAAGACTCGCTTGCTATATTATTATTCTCTAGTTGGAGTATACATTACTGGTTGAATTTAGTTTGACAGTGTTCCGTGTTATTTTTAATTTACGAATTTCATGTATTTTTAAATAGATATTAACATATATATGTTTTAAAAGTTTTGGTTATGTAAAATGGAATTTTATTATAAATAATTTGAAAGACAAATTGTAATGTATATAATGTATAAATAAACGGATTTTAGTTATAATGAAAGATCTGTATATGAGTATATACAAGCAAAGTATAAGGAAATTAATGAATATAGATTGTTATTTTTATCAATATGCATTTGAATAAATAAATAAAATCTTGAAATGTAACTATACATCTCTAAAACTATACAATACGGTTTTTAAGGTTAAAACAGGTATAGGCATCAACAACTGAAGCCTGATTCTTGTTTTCTTTACCAACGACGAACACTATAAGTATTGTTCACAAGTATACAAGAAAGAAGCACTCCACATTACGTGCGGCGGTTAGCTCAGGTTGCATGAACCATTTCAATTATATAGCTGCATAATACTCGTTATTGAACATTTAAATAAGTTATATATCGTATCCAAGTCGTTTTATATGTTTTTTTCTAGTTCCAATCATGATTATCCACGACACAAATATAAGAATGTTCGATCCCACTGAGCTCATGGAGTGATATGCAGCATCATCGAACTCATTCTCAGTTAAAAAGGAATGAAGCTTCATGCTATATTTCAAATGTATGGTGTGTAGTTCGTTCTCGATATATCGTGTGGACAATCTGACAGATCGATAGACACATAGAAATATATCCATAAATGAATGTTCTGTCAAAAAATTCTTATAATGTAAGATCAAGCACTCAAAAAATTAAAAAATAATCAATGAACAGCGATAACAGAAAAATTTTTATGGTCATTCATCTCAGTTTGGTATTCAATTTTAAATGTAAATACGGTTGATTAGCTAAACCGTATAAGTTATGATTAGTTGGGAGAAGTGGAAGAAGTTCGATTTAATGTGTAATCAAATATCAAATACAAAAGAATAAACAAAAAGTGTTTATAAAAGCTATTGTGAATTTCCAGTAACAATAAATATAGGAAACTTATATGCTTCCTCTGAGTGTATATAGTGCAATAGTAGTGTTTTTATGAATAAGATCTACGCTGTACTATTATTTTGTCTATAAATACCAAAAATACTCATTCTAGGTTACTCTGCAATCCAATCAGATATACTTTCGTGTTTTTGTTAAGATTATGTTAACAGAGAAATATTTTTATTATTAAACATACCATATTGAAAAATTCCAGTAAAGCTGAACATTTTCTATTTTCTAATACCAGATGCTCATCTTGACCTCTACTAGGTTGGTAATGTCAATTATGTATTACGTCATCCTCTCTCGCACGGTTAATTGAGACATGATAACACTATATCAGGTAATTAATGCTGTCTTATATCTCATTTGGTGTCTGACACTGGTTTTCATTAAGATGACAAAGATATCATTTCAAAGGGATACAATTTTAGTAATATACAAACCATAAGAAAGCCATAATGCTACTATCACGTTGTTTTCATTTTACTAAAACCATTAATCTATAAATGTACAACTGTTAAAATTGGTCACAATCAAGTATAAATTATGACGTCATCAGTGTGAACCTGACATCACATCAATGCTCCTGTAACCGGAGTTACATAAGGGCTTTGCTTTTGTTTGGTGGGATATTCAGTGGTTTATGTTCGCTTGTTTTGAAACCCATAAAATAATAGCTTTTTGTGCGAGGTTCATCAGAAACCTATCCAAATTGGATTAAAATAATCCCAAAAAAATTAATTAAATTTTTCAAAATATTCCCGCATAATACTAACATAATGTTGCAGTAAACAAATCGTTTTGAATTTATATTCTAAGACCACATTCACATTTCAAATACACCACCGATTCGATAAAAAGTAGTTAGAAAAAATTATAGTAAAACGAGCAGCTCTACATCATTTTCCTAGTTATTGAGGAAGTAATGGCGGAAGGGCGCGGTTTCCGGGTCGATGGCCTTACATCTGAATTACGTGTCCACAGAATAGTGACTGTTATACAGTTGAAATTTATAGAGAAATTAAAGATGATTCTTGTTTTACTTGATTGAAGTGAATAATAAATGTCATACTACTTGTGTGTATAAAATATAGAAAATTGTATTATAACGTGTTATATTAAGTTCATTTTCAAATCATAAAATCGTGTGTTGTAATAAAGTTAATTGCACAAATAAACATATAAATTATTTATGATTATAAAGAAATAAAAATGTATTTATTTACATTGTGAAAAATTAAAGTGCATACATGAAACATTAACATGAAATTTAATTTAAATTTATCGTAACCTAGTTCTACGAATTGAGCGGTTTTTTGACGTAGTTTCTAGATAACAAATTTTGATATTATCTTCAACTTTTGAGATTATTGAAACGTTTAGTGTAATGTGTGTGTGTGTGTGTGTGTGTGTGTGTGTGTGTGTGTGTGTGTGTGTGTGTGTGTGTGTGTGTGTGTGTGTGTGTGTGTGTGTGTGTGTGTGTGTGTGTGTGTGTGTGTGTGTGTGTGTGTGTGTGTGTGTGTGTGTGTGTGTGTGAATTGTAACTTATCATACTTTAACCATTATTATCATCAGAAAGATACATTTTTTTAATATTTTACTCAGTCGACCAGAAACAGCATAGGCCTGTACAGTAATGCGGGGCTGATAATTAAAGTAATATTACATTTTCATAGAATAGCCTGTTGAATAACATTCAAAAAAGTGTTATAAGATATCTCTTACATACCAGTATTATCGAGGTATGAAGTTGGATGCTAATTGGTCCTTGATATGCTTACGATAGTTTGATTTTTTTACACTTTCAGATATGCTTCTGATTTATACAAACTTATTTAATATTTTGAAAATGACTTATTGTTTTATTATTTAAATTATTGAAATGTTCGATTTTAAATTAATGACGAATCAAAAACCTAATTAATTTAATAATGTATTTAAAATTTACATCAGAAATTACATATAACTTATAATTAAAACGCTGTAATAAAAACTATTTTTTACAAACCAGAAATACTTTTGAGTAGGTAGAACGTGTATTCTATAGAAATGTATTTAACGTTTAATATGTGGTTTTATTAAGGTGAATAATTTTGCTAATGTTCAGTTTCGATGTTTGTTTATCTGCATTTACAGACGTTATGTACTACTCTAAAAATGAGGTAACAGCAGAAGATGTCTGGAGAGATGTAAAATTATGAGTAATAAAGTATGAAGGAGTGGTGATTGTTTCAAGTTTTACGAGTTTCCGCACCGAGACGCGCAGCGTCACTGCTGCCGGTGCGTCAGCAGAGTGCTGAGTCTGAGGGCACATTATCAGTAGGTGAGTACTCGGTTCTCAGCAACTTTGGTCATAAAAGTCGGAAACAACAGGTCCATAATACAAAGGACTGCGTTTTTATTATAGAACTTGTGTTTAAAGTAAATTTTACTTTAGAAAAATAATTATTTTTTGAGTTGCTATCCGGAATATAACACAGTTGAATAAAATTCTTAAAACTTAGATTTATATTTATATTTTTAGAGGTATAAAAACGGTAAAAAACGTGAAGAATAAGTCTTTCTACTACTATCAGGTGAACTGTAAATAGATACACCAATGATCAATGGATGGAGTAGAGGATTCTGGGAATTCGGTGAACCATTACAAAAACAGTGCTGTGTAATTTACTAAATTATTCAGTTTATTTTTAAATGGCCATTATTTTTATTCCAGTAAATACGTTTTCGATTATACGTTTTCATATAATACTGCAAAAATATACATAGTTAATTATACTTAATTTGGTCCAGATTGTTTTCGTTATCTCATCACCGAGGTCTTAGAAATCTGCTTTAAAATAAATTCAAGTATTATTTTTGCGCTAATATCAAATAATGTAATTGTTAAAACAGATTAAATGAAAAAGCGCAGCTGTGTTTTACATTTAAACAGTATTACTATGATTAATTATTATGTAAAACAACCGTTGTTCATCACACGGACCAATAGTTTATGTATGGCGTAGTGTAGCGGATACAACGGTTATCGCAAGCTAACCGGATCAAGCAACGTCGACCGTGGCTGCTGCTTGGATGGGTGACCGGCTGAGCGATCCTGTCCTTGCAAGCAGCCGCTTATCCGGCCATTACTGGTGGTTCGGAAGTCACCTTAAAGCCGTTGGTCTCAGGTTAAATGTTAGAGATGGCTTATTAGCCCTAACTTCGCCTGCCTGGTAAAAAAGACTACTTTACTGTAGTGTCTTTAGGTGCTTAATCATAATTCTGACCTCGACTTCGCCTTGTTATAACACGATTGCGCACAAAAACGATCACTTTTGCCCCTAGTGATGAAAACTAAAGGGTGATTTTTTTATTGGTGTCGTTTTTAAGTAGGCACCACTATTAAACACAACAATTAAATTTGAATAAAACAGCTGATCTTTGTTTATTATCTTATGTCATTTCGATATTCGTATTGTCTAGTGCGTATTATTGTTTAGTAACCATGAACACTGGACAAAAGAAGAGCGTTTGCGAATAGTGCATATTTATTTTGAAAACCGCAGTTCAGTTCGGGCAACTTACCGAGCTCTTCGTCCGATTTACGGACCTCATAATTGTCCATCAGAGTCAGGTATTCGAGCTTTGGTTAATCGTTTTCTTTAATACCACACGCTTGTTGACAAGCCATTCGGCAGAGAGACGCCGCACAGTAAGGACCGAAGAGGCTGTTGATGCTGTTGCTCATAGTGTTGAAGAGGATCTAAGTGTGTCGATTCGTCATCGTGAGCAGCAATTAGCGATTCAGTCTACTCAAACTCTTAGGAATATTTTTACGGAAGGATCTACGCCTATATCCATACAAGATTCAGTTGGTGCAAGAACTGAAACGATTAGACTATGGCAAGCGCCTTGATTTCGTTGAATGGGCTCAACAGAAGATAACACGTGACCCAGCTTTCGCAGGCAAGATTTTTTTTCAGTGATGAGGCTCATTTCTGGTTATGCGGCTTTGTCAACAAACATAATTGTCGGATTTGGAGTGATGAAAACCCAAAAGAATTTGTTGGTATGATCTTCATCCACAAAAACTTACCGTTTGTGTGCGCCATTTGGGCAGGTGGTGTTATTGGCCCTTATTTTTTTTAAAGACAATGCTGGCCAGGACTGTTACGGTATAGGTCAACGCTATCGGGCAATGTTACGGGACTTTTTCTTTCCTCAGCTAAACGAACTCTTGAAGTGGATTTAGAAAATGTCTGGTTCCAACAAGACGGCGCGACGTGCCACACGGCAAACGACACAATTGGCCTCTTGGCAGAAACATTTGGTGAACGTATCATCTCATTTAGAGGTAGTGTCAACTGGCCCCCACGTCGTGTGATATCACGCCAACAGACTACTTTCTGTGGGGATATGTTTAAGTCTCAAGTATACGCTGACAACCCACAACTTTAAATGACTTGGAAGCTAACATTCGTCGAGTTATTGGCGGGAATTCAACCATAGCTGCTGGAAAGAGTATTCGAAAATTGGACTTCTCGATTGGGCTTTCTACGCGAACGAAATGGAGCCCATATGCCAGAAATCATTTTTAAACGTTAATTTCATGACACTGTAGTTCAAATAAATGCATTTTTATGTCAATGCAGGTTGTTTTTCATTTTTTTATTTAGTTTTAAAAACCGCACCAATAAAAAAATCACCCTTTACTATTTATAAAAGTATTTTAGCAGAGCTTACTCAATGATATTACGAGTAATATTATTTGTACAAAAACTATTTAAGTTAAAACATTATTTTCTATCAATTCACTTATTCTTTAAAGCTCTTATATGGAGAAAATTGTCCAGTATGGGTTTTTAATTTTAGCAGATACAAAGTGTGTTTGGATTAACACCACCAGTTGATGTAGAAGATGCTACGCTACAGGCTTCCAGAGGATTATAGAGACACAGTTACAAGGCAGGATAATCCTACGCCTGCACCATGGCCTGTTAAGTTCTGGTATTATACTCTAATAGTACTACGTAAGGATATTTATGTACGGTCAGTTTATAGCTGCTAGATGTAAATAATGCAGCGATTAAAAAATTACGATGAAAATAAGATTAAGATAAAATAATAAAATAAAGATAAGATAAAATGTTGATTTAAATAATGTCCTAATTGTTTATTGTTAAAGTAATTTATTGATATTTAATATAACAATTTAAGAATAGCCAGCCATGGTAGTAAGTTTTTAGTGCTTTTAAGTGACTTTGCAGTAAATACCTGGAGGTTTCAAGAATTTATACTATTTCTAAAATACAAAACAAATCATCCTTAATCTCTTAAACATAAACTAAATGTATTTTCCCTACTCACATTTAGTTTCTAGAATTAAATCACTTTTTGGGTAATTTAGTCACTTACTAAATCCAATTTACCACAAATATGTTAAGTGATCATGTGTCAGTATAGGAAGCGAAGTTATTTAACAAAAAACTCTATAAAATATAAGAGGGTGTTTAAACACATTTTTTTAATAACACTCCCTTACTTCATTTTCCTTCGTTAATGTCAGTACAAAACTGAATTTGGAAACTCTAAAATAGTACCTGTTACAAATAATTTAACTACGCTTCTATACTTCGTGTTACAAAGTACAGAGCATAATAGTACAAGCTGATGCTCTAGTGACGCGACACAATACAGTTCTGTACAGTTCAGTGGCAGTCAACATCAAAGTCTCAAACCAGACTCGATTAATTAGCGGATGTAGCCTTTGTCGGCAGAGAAACCACCAGATATACCAGCATAACGAAAATTTAAAAGCCAATAGCTTAAAACGCAGGTTGATTTCAAGCAAATATATCCTGTTCAAATATATTTCTAAAGCGATACAACGTGAAAACTTATTCTTTAATAACTAATAATTCGAGCTCACGAAACTTGTAATGTATTTTATAAATTTTTTTAAAAACTATAAGACCTTGGACCATGAAATCTGCACAAATATTCTTTATTTTATAGATCACTAGCTGTTCCCCGCGGCTTCGCACGCTTTTTGTAAGCTTTGCTCGTGTATCAGCACTTCTGATTCAAGTGAATTATATTGTCAACGCCGATGTAGAGTTTACCTTGTTGACACTATCAAGAAAATCTGCCAAAAGTGTATGTTTATAGCCATTGTACACGTAGATGTACTTAATAATAAAGTGGTATAACATTGAAGCTATAAGGCCAAACAGAAATTCATTTGAAAGACAAATATCCATAAAACCTTAGCGCCTTCACATAGTGTGTGGTTATTATACACAACTATCTCATAATTGTAGTTTACATTGTGCAGGCGCTTTGATAACTTATATATTTTAGCGCCTCCTGGTGGTGAGTTACATCAATGGGCATAGCATATAAACCTTCTACGTGGAAAAATACATATACATACAGATTTTCATAACGATCAGTCAAATAGTTTCTGAGTCTATAAAGGACAAACACACAAACATTCATTTATATGTGTGTGTGTGTGTGTGTGTGTGTGTGTGTGTGTCGACCTATTTAGTAAGTGTAACATTTGTTTTACATGTAGATTATATCCTTGCATAATCATATAAAAATAAGTTAATTACAATATCGTCTGATAGCTACTTCACGGTCAATATACAGATGGCACGGCTCTATGATTCAACGTAAAATTAAACTCATAAATTAAAACTGTGACTTTTACTGATCTCATAAACACAATTCAGCATCTCAATGAGCTGAATCTTAAAAAAATGTCTGTTAAATTTTATCTGCGACAGATGATTTCTGTTTTTAGTCTAATGGTCAGTTACCTTCGTAGAAACCGATTTTGAAGAAATCCACTCCACAAAATTCCTTGGAACATTGATCGAGGTTTGACATGGGATTGGCATTTAGATGGTGTAAGTATAAAATTGACTTCGTACTGGGCTAATTATTCAAATACTGCCCAAATCCGTCACTGTTGACAACGTATTATGGACTAATCTACTCACATATTACATCCTATCGTGTAGTTTTGTGGAGAGATTGTGCAAAAATATATTTTTCTAAAATGATTATTATTTTAAAAAGGCCAGTAGAATAATTTAAAAACAGCAACTTATAGAGTCGTGCAGACTAGCATTGATAAATCTGAAACTGTTAAAACTGTTATGCCTTAATATTTTAAATACGTTTCTTAAAGAAATTTCAATAATACAGGGTGCCCCAGAGAAACGGGAAATTTTGAAGTTGTTGTTGGTACACCTGTAAGTCTCGTAGGAGAGGGAAGTCATGATGCCAAATAGTAACAGTCATTTAATTGAGATGGAGCAGTGGAGTGGTGCAGAGCGTGCCGTTGCCTTGAGAGCGTATTACAAAAATGGCGACAGTGTAACAGCTGCACAACGAGTGTTCCGACACCATTATGATATTCCTCCCCGCGATTGGGTTCCTTCTTCACATGCCATGTCATCATGGGCTCGGAATTTTGAAGAGACTGTTTCGGCCTTAAAGAAAAAACCTCCTGGGCGTATAGTGACTGTTCGAACCCCAGAAAACGTTGATGCAGTGCGTGTCACAGTGAAAGGGTGTCCGCGTCGTTCTGTACGAAAAATCGCCTCATCATTGCGACTTGAGCGTCGGAATGTGCAAAGAATATTGCACGGCCTGCAGTCTCTCCTTACAGCAAGCTTCAGATTGTTGAAGCTCTAAAACAAAATGACGGTGAACTACGCTTAAACTTTTGTGAACATATTCTGACTAAAATCAATGAGGACGCAAATGTCCTTGAAAATCTTTGGATGTCTGATGAGGCCTACTTTCATTTAAATGGGCATGTCAATAAGCAGAACATGCGTTACTGGGCTCGCATAAATTCCGGTGAACTTCATCAACGTCCGTTACACAGCCTTAAAGTTACTGTATGGTGTTCAGTGTCTTCTCGAGGGATAATTACTTCTTTGGGGATGGTAATGGACTGTAACTGTCACATCTGAACGTTACATTCATATGCTGGAGACATTTTTTGCTCCACGGCTTCATGCTTTTCCAGATATTGACATTCAGCAAACCGGGTTTCAACAGGATGGAACCACCTCACACACTGCCTATCTGTCAATGGCAGCACTGAGGCGTTTGTTTGGGGAGCGCATAATTTCAAGGAACGCTAACGTCACTTGGCCTCCACGGTCTCCAGACCTGTCAGACTTCTTTCTATGGGGACATCTAAAGAGCGTTGTATACCAGACTAGGCCAAGAAATCTTCTTGAGCACAAGACCAGATTGAAGGACACATCGCCAACATCCCAGAGAACACATTGCGTCGCACAATGATAAGTTTTCGAAATCTATTTAATGATTTTAATGAATGTGTTAGGCGCAATGGACAGCACTTAACTGATGTTATTTTTAATAAATTAAATTTAACTTTATTGTTATTTCCAACATTTCTCATGTAATTTCCACTCTTGCCTAACACATTTTTAGCATTAAGTTGTTTGTACAATTCATTAGTTTATTGTGATTATTTCACAATTTCCCGTTTCTCTGCGCCACCCTGTATAAGAGGTAGCGACATACACTTATGAAACTAGAGGTAGAACATTACTAATGAACAGGGAGATAAATAACGGTAGCTTACGAACGTCTGCCTTCTCCATCAGAAGTTCATTTTATCAACTCATTCAATTTCAATTTAAACTAGTTTAACAACCACGATGATTTCAAAAGCGTTCTACAATACAGACGAGTATATGACTAACGTTTGGAGAAAACATTTTTGGCCGACTTAAATTGGGAAAAGGGGTGGGAAAAATTTTGGCATAAATGAGAATTGGAGTGAATGTTGTATTTGTATGTAGATATGAAATTAAAATGTGGTAATAAATGTAAAATGTTAGTATTAATTGTAATTTGACGGCTGCGATAGCATGTTAGTGTCTATAGACAACAAAACGTATTATATTACTATAGAGGTACATACGAGCTGAAATTTCTCCAACCAAGATGTCTCGCCGAAAGGTACAATTTGTCTTGTGAAGTTGGACAGCCTGTCGATAAAATGTGTTTATTGGTTGATACCTCCTCGTAATCTGCCTTGTCCTATCTCTCTTCTGTCGTTTATTCTCAAAACCGCGTTTATCTCACAAGACATTGATGTTTCATATTTAGTGTTGATTATTCGTGAGGACAGATATATTGATATAATATATCTGTAGCAATGTACAATCTGTCCCAGTGATGTTCACATATAATTACTGTGTCACATAAAATATTGTTACATTTGACACATAAAACTAGGCTTGTGATATTTTATAAGCAATTCGGAAGGCTTTTTTGAGTTATACCTATACAACATATTTAATAACAATTTTTGAGTATAACCACTATATTAATAAACTTATCACTCGGTTGAAATTCTCTTTAATTTTTTGTTTTGTGTGTTTGGACCATTTCAAAAAGCATATGGAACTTTCCAAAATCAACTCATGCTAGAAGGAGTATATAGTATAGGGCCAATAGTAAATTTGAAGGTTGTTGCATTCTTCTACCGTAAACACTTTTTCTACATTTGCAATAAATTTAATAATCTCGACACACACTCGTTAGTAGCTTACGTTGTCATGAGCCTGTCTATTCCTGTATTACTTTTTTATTTCACTGTCAAGAGGAATGAAGAACATTGTTGCTGTAGAAAATTTATAATGCAAATATTTAATTTAAGTTTAAGAAATTCAAAGTGCAGATGAAAGGATAAAACGAATACTCCCTTAAGTTCTCAGACAGGTGTTGTGCGCAGGGCCACAACTTTTATTTCATAATATCCTTGAAAGCATTAGTAATATATTAAATACGGTCTTAATACTTAAGTTACAATAGGGGTGTTGATGAATTTCAATATTTAAGGAAGACAATGATAGCAAAGGAACAATTAGTTTCTAGAAAATGAAAAGAGAACTATCGTAGGAATCAGATACTTTTATGCAGTAAATAAACTTTTACTAAAAAATTATTTACAACAGTAATAATAGATAAACGTGCTAAGAAAAAGTTGTCATTTCATGACTTTTAATAATATAATAAAAATTACCCTTCAACTATATTATTGATTGCACCTATATTATTGAGATAAAGATAAGACTTAAATAATATTAGAAACTATTATTAGATTTACCGATCGAATTTGTAATCATTGTTAGATGCGGGAAAAGACAATTATATAAACCACTTGTTCGTTATTAAATAAATCAGTAACTTTACAATTAATTCACCACGCGCACTTTACTCGTATACTGTTTATTCACCTCACTAAATATATCTTTACTTGTTTATAAAACGTTTCCACAAATTTTGATAACTCTCATATTTCATTGAGATCCTCAGATCGGTATGCGCTCTTCTTTTCTGACTTTTATTTTTTAAGATTCTTGCACTGCCCATAGGGGTGAATAAAAATATTTTTTATAAAGAAATCTAATACTTTAGCGATATCGTAGATGATTACGGATTATGGCATATATACTAGAATTTATAAATTATTGAATTGACGTATTATGTTAAACAAAATCCAACATGTTGCTTCTATAGTGTTATTGATCATACTTCAAACCCGGCACCTGTTTAATCTTAATCTGCAGTTTTATATAGTTTATTTGTTATTTTTCCAATTCCCATATTGTATATTTTTGCAATTTAAAAGTAAGAAGATATAGATTTTTTAACCATTATTATTATATATAGTAAAAATGATATTTTTGCATTAATCAAAACAGACACACATATTACATACGACATATATGTTATATAGCTTTAGTTTAGTCTACAATAGTTATTGCATATTTTCATAGCAGGAATTTGCCGCCTGAACCGCCTTAAAAAGCAAATGACCCTTGGCGGAAGAATTGTTCTCAAACAAATCATTTCTCACACTTTTACTGATAGTTACTATTTTAATACGTGTTTATCTGTTTAAATTAAATAATAAGACATATGTTATATTTCTGTTACATCCAAATCGTAATACAAAGCCTATGGTAGGTGTCCAAAAAGAGATGATAGAATTCAAGTAAAGTCGATTACAGACACAAACGTAAACATTATTTTCAGCTGATTTGAGCGAACTAACTTCCAAATTCTGACAACTATACAGAAACTCCAACAATTGGCAGGCGGAAATAAAACTAATTAAACTGTGAGGAATATTTTCAATCTAGGTATTTCCATTTGTTTATTGTTCATTGAGATAAAATTTTAGAGCAGGGTTAGTGAAGTAAGCATATTTCTACTTTTTCCATTGTTATCACAGTATGATGTTATTAACCATGATTCAGATAGATCTCGTAGGTGTTGAAAATATTATGCTCTATTACTTTGCAGTCTAAAGATTGTAAAATAACTTGATGTCATGAAATCGTAATTATCACTGAAGGGGAGTTGAAGGTCGAAGGGTCAAAAAATAACAAAAAAGTTTTTTTTTAGCTAAATTTGTTCTCTGTATCGTTCTGTACATTTTGATACCAAACATGGCCTATAAAAGTTGTTCTAAGTATTGTTTATTTAATTTTATAAAAATAGTCTGCATAGCCAATTTGCGACCAGTTTCAGCTTTCACCAACTTCTATTGACGATAAATTATTTGTGTATTTTGTTTGCACTTTGCATAGTACTTAAAGTGAAGAGTAAAAGGTTTGAAGAAAAAAATCAATGTTGGCAACACTTAATGCATATTATTTGTTGTCTATTGCTGTTTTTTTTGTCTGCTTAGACTAACCTAGTATTGTTTACTGTTGTTTTCTGGTTTGTCAGTGAGAAAGGTAAACAAAGTGTTGTTGTTTGTGTTTATTATTTATAATAGTGAAATATTTTAGAGTTTAGTTGTAAATATGTCGAGAGTGCAAAATAAAAAAACGTAAGTTTCACGTAACACGTTTACAAATGCTAATCCAAGGCAGGAAGCAGAGACTGGGGTTAGGCCTAGGCCTTCAGTCATCAGTTCTGCTGAAAAGAAAATTGTAGGCAAATTAGATACTTATGATAGCTTTGATGCTTCAGGTAGAAACTTATTAATTTCATACAACATTTTTGTGTTCAGTGTTTTCTAACTTTGTAGCTTGTAAGGAGTGTGGATCTGACGTTTTGATAAAAGACGATATAGAAAAGCGTAAATGGGCTGGCAAGTAATTAAGTTCTAAAGTGTACAAATGATGACTGCACATTTAGTCATGAATTTTACTCTTCTAATTTTATTGATAAAAATAATACTTTTGATATCAATCTAAGAATGTTTTATGGTTTGCGGTGCATTGGAAAGGGGCCAGAAGCTGGTAAACTTTTGTGTGGAATGTTGAACTTGCCTTCGCCTTGCACCTATGTAAGTAAATATACGAATACTCCTCAGAAACTCTCTAGCTACTATTACTGATAGTTTGTATGAAAAATGCCACATTAGAAGCAATAAATGAGAATACAGATGATAAAGATGAAAAAAAAATTAGTACAGACATTCCAATTGCTTTTGATGGAAAGTGGCAAAAGAGAGGATTCGTATCCAAAAATGCGTGTTTGTACTGTTACGAGTGTTGATACCGGAAAAGTGTTGGATGTGGAAGTGTTGACAAAGTACTGCAGTGGATGTGAAAAAACAAAAGGCAACGAAGGTAAAATAAAAAGGCATGAACCTAATTGTTTAAAAAATTATGAGGGGACAAGTGGCGGCATGTAGTGCGTGGCTGCTGTTGCAGTTTTGTCGACGATCGATACCTACGCGTGGCGTACGGTATGTAAAATTTTTAGGTGACGGCGACTCTAAGGCTCATCTGGCTGTAGTGGAAGATAATCCTTATGGTGATGACACCCCTGTTGAGAAGCTTGAATGTATAGGGCATATTTCCAAGAGAATGGGCACAAGGCTGTGCGAAAATTAAAAGCAAGGCTTTGGCGGTAAACCTCTGTCAGATGGTAAATCTATAAAAGGAGTAGGTAGACTTACAGATAAAGTTATTGATAAATTTCAGTCATATTATGGCAATGCAATTAGAGCTAATGTAAAATAGTTTGGATAAAATGAAACGTTCTGTATGGTCCATATATTTCCATTACATCTCTACGGATGAACACCCGAGCCATCAGCTATGTCCACCTGCACCGGAAACTTGGTGCAAGTACAATAAAGCTGTTATAATGAAAAAAAAAGACTTCAAGCATAAAAAATACAGTTCCTGTTGCAGTAATGGAAGTTATAAAACCTATTTTTCAATCATTGGCTGATCCTAGTCTCCTTAAAAAATGCCTACATGGAAAAACCCAAAACGTTAAACGAGTCTTTCAACAATATAGTCTGGAGTAGAATACCTAAGAATGTATTTGTTGGAAGAAAAACTTTAGAAGTAGTGGTATTTTGATGCAATCTTGACATTCAATGATGGAAACTTAGGTGGATTAAATGTTTTGAAAGAACTTGGGAATTGTTAACTACGGTATAGGTATAAACATTGATGTGGCGCTGAAAAAAGCTGATGAGGTTCGACTTCAAAAGGCTCTAACGGGCAGCACAGGATGCAACCAAAGAATCCAGAATTGCTAAAAGAAGAAAGAAACTTGAAGAAGAAGAAGGAGCATCCTCTCAATACTGCCCAGGTGGATTTTAAGGTAAATATTCACAATAATAAGCTGATTTTTTACATTTATTTATGTCGTTTTCCGAAAGTTGCATTTTTTAGTTTTAGGAACCATTATCTCAGGTACTAGTAGAGTTATTGCTTTGAAATTGTTACTGGCTGTTTGTATATATGTAATGTACAAGATAAACTACAATGAATAAAATTTCTTCAACTAGAAAAAAAAATATATATATATAATATTAAAAATTTTTGAAAAAAAAAATTTGCGATTGAAAAAAAATTATAATTTTCAAGTTATATTACCTATCAAGCTAATTGTAGTTTATTTTTACTTACTATGATGCAAAAATCAAGCATAAAAAATTTCATGCTGTTAGTTGCTATAGTTACCCAAGTATGTGTTCCTAAAATTCTTACTTTTAACATGGGCGGGAATGGGGCCTTCAACTCCCCTTAAAAACCCGTTAGAAAATTTTAATAAAGAGTAAGATTTATTACAATAAAATTGTATTATAACTTTAGGCCACTTTCCCCTCCATGCATTAACTGTGATGCAAAATGCAAAGCAGAATTGATACAAAGAGACAGTGGTGTGAAAACAAATATCAGTAATATTGAAGGCTACTCTTTGCTCTGTGTTTCTCAAAGACAATGGTTAAAATAGTCAGCTGATAACAATAATTTAACCTATCGCTCATCTAACATCCCGACTCAGCATTAGAGAGTGTGTCTAGTATACATCTTGAAATGCATTGAGCTAACACGTTACGTACTATAACTTCATTTACTTTAGAAATTTAGTTAACCAATCTGAGAAGATGAGTTCCGGGTCGTAACCTTGTATCTAAAATATTTTAGGCCACATCAGTTAGTGACCTTGAACATTGATTTTAATCTTAAAAGTTATCAGAACAAGGCTGTTTCAAACCCAAATAAGCCATTTTAGGAGTTGTTGCTTACCACTCCTTGATAACTTAGATTATACTACATTAGAGATACTTGCTGGATCTCTAATGAAGATGTCTGTTTTTCTTCGAAATTTTGTAATTTTATTTTATTTATAGTTTATTATTTATGTTCACAGTTTCTAATCTTAATTTTTATAATGTTAGTGAGTGTATTACACTTCATATATTTATTTAATTTACAGTATATAAAATGTTCAAAAGAGATTATGTTAGATGTTAAACTTAATCATTTTGCCTTACTATGACCATTTACAGTGAGCAATAATAACTGTTCGCAAAATATTTACAAAATGTGAAAAAGTATTGCATAAATTACTTTGAACGGGTACATTTTGTTATTATTTATTTAAATAATCTGTAACGTATTGTTTAATAATGTGGCGAGCAAAACACTTTGTGGTATTATTACCTTTATTGTGTTATCAAAATACATCTCAAGATTCTAATCTATTATTTATCTAACTACGAAATTGTATCAGCAATATACTTTTAAACTCAAGAGGTTATGAGAAGACCAACGTCTTTTTGTATTAAGTAGAAACTAAAGATAGTGTTATAAAATATCTGTCATTTGAGTTAATCTCTAAATCATTGTTCATTTGAAGTAGGTCTTCTTCAATTTAAGGGAAATGCTTTCAGTGCAGATTCAATTTCAATTGTAAAAAGACACGAGGACAATATTTAGTAGCACTCTTGACCTTGTGAGACACGAGCTCTGTTTCCACTTGAATCTGATCTCTTTAGTTTGGAAAATTGCTAAAAATTTATTAGCTCAAGACGAATCCAAATATCACTAAACAGGTGAACTCAAATTCCTTTGGAATTCATGTTCAGCATTATGTTAAGTACCTGTACGTCATTTAATCAACAATATGTCAACGTACTCTAAGTAATACGCTCTTATAGCTATTAAGCTTTTAATTACATTTACAAACTGTAACAAAAATGCTATAAATTGAATTTCAAGAACTTCATTTGACCATACTCAAAGTTCTCTTCCTGTTATTTGCACCCACTTTAAGTTCATCCTTTATTACTTGCTTACCCCTTTTCATGTGTTACCTCAATTGCAACAAACACGGGAACTGTTGCTAATTCCACAAATTCTGTTGAGATCTTGATTCTTGGAAATATTTTTCGCTTTTTAAAACTTCAATAATAGCAGAACGATGACCTTTTGAACAGGTATTCCTCCGAACTGCTACGAAATATCGTTTTTAATCCAAAGAGCAGTCCTAGGATAGTTTTATGTGCTAACTAAAAAACGGTGGCATAAGAAACCACTGTTCCTTTCAGGATTTTCTTTTACCAGCCACAAAGTTGGAACCTAAATTTATAAATTAAAAAAAAAGAAATGTGTATTTCCAATTACAAAATATTCTCAAATGTTTAGCAAAACAAAAGTGTATTGGTTATCAAATTTTAAATAATTATACGTTTTTTAATAACGAACATACATGTTTTATAATATCTACATTTATTAATTATATAAAATTACTTTACCAATGATGGCACATATATTCTTTGTGCAAATATTTGTGGAAATCAAAATTTACGTCAATATAAATCACGTTTCTGTTACTACATCTTATTTTTCAAAATGAACGTTGTATATAAGAAAAATAAAGCTCCTTTATTCCTAAAAACCCTATTATAAAATTTAGCATCATTAAAGAGGAACTCAAAGCTCTATTAAATCTGAAGAGTTATCTATAACACTGCCAAAATCGTAGTATATAAAATATAAACTCCTACTGTTATATTATAATAATTTATAAAGAAAAAACGAAGTTCTTTTAAAAAATAAAATAATACTATACTTAAAAATATAAACAGATGCTTCTGAGTGAAAAGTAACCAAGACCCTTCAAATATATAAGGTGTGTACATTTCTCAGGGAAAATTAGATACAAATTATCCATTAACTATTGTTATATGAGAAAAAAACGCAGATAAAGGAAGAAGTTCTACACAAAGTGTGTTTACAAAATAAAATTGTCTTGTGATAGCAATAAACAGGCGATATAAATATACCACTGGGTGTGAACGGAAAACTTAAAATTTCGAATTTAGTCTCCAATTATTTCTGCGACCTCTTTGCTGCTTTATTTCTACTATTCGAATTGTTGTTACTCGTTATTACAAAGTATGTGTATGTGTTGTTTTTCGTCTAACTCATCTGTTGTAACATGAGTTTGGAATTTCGTTGGTATGTCTTTCTTAATTAATCTGCATGTTTTATCTAAGTGCTTGCATAACGTTTTAGGACCCTGAATATGAGAACAGAAACAAGATTTTAAACTTCCGTTGTGTTTAAAACCACGATGGTAACTGTCCCAAATTAGGTTTCAATCATAAAAAAGGATCATTACAAAAGTTTATCTATCGTCATATATAGATATTCTATAACTATTGTTGTTATAAATATCATCTAGAGGATTCACCCACCGCGGTGCACCGGTTGTAATTCATACTATCTACACCTGTTTTTTCATTTGCGATTTACACAATAATTATTTTACTCTAGAATATCAAGTGAAAGGAATAATAATATGCAGCATAGAGTAAATAAAATTAATGATATTTTATTAAACATATATATTTGAAAAAAATAAATACAATTTTATTTATCTGATAAAAGTTATTCTTAGGTAAATTCTTTCCGAAATGGAATAGATCGTGGAAATGCTTATTCAAAAAAAACCTCTTTAACTAAAAAGAAGTGAGTTCAATGAGTAAGAAGAAGTTCTTCTAATCCAACTTCCCCCCTAACAAACATGCTCAAAGGCGGGCAGATCTTTTATTAAGGGCAGTTTTTTTTGACCAAAAATTAGATTTTTTAAAAACAATTTTATTCGATTGTCCATTTAATTCTGTTTAAGAAAATATATACTTTTATATGGTTTTCATTTGCTTTGTTCAGGGAAAATAAAATACATAACCTAGGAGTGTCACCCTTTGGTGTAGCGTCTAGTGTCAAGTTCTGCGCGCTGGTTTCAACTGCGGTACTTTATATAGTAATTTTAAAGCCATATACTAATATTGTCTTTTAGTTTTGTTTGTTGGTCACACTGTCTATTAGTTCAATTCTGTTTTCTGTAATATTTTTCGATAACTTTTTTTGTGACCAGGTGATGTTTGTTGACAAATGACAGTTTGTGATTGTTACATATTGTTCAGTGGTGTGTTTACAAACAAGTGACAAACTAAGTTTGTTTAGAACTAAGTTTTTTACAGCATAATTCTATTATTATAAGTGATTTACCTTGATATACTATATATCATGCCTAGGATAAAAAAAAATTTAACCGTAAGAGGTACCAGGGTAATCAGTTTACAAAACCTAGCCTAGGCCAGACTCCAGAAACTCAGCCTAAGGTAACTTCCTCTAGTTCTAATAAAAACTGTTTGGCTCAAAAATACCCAAGGGTTATGAGTATGAAGATGACGACATAAATTTAATCATTAACCTTCAACTGTTATTTCAGGCTATAAACAGTTTTACTAAGTGTATTAGTTGTAGTGCATCAAACTGTCTTAGCGTTCAGATTGATTCTGGTTTACACTAATGGCATAGCCCATAAATTAGTGTTGGACTGTAATATTTGTAAGTTTAGTAGTGCATTCATGAACAAAAAAGACAATCCACAATAAGCATGAGCTAAATATTAGGTATGCTTTATGCCCTAAGATCAATCGGCAAAGGGCTGAGGCTGGTAAAATGTTTTCTGCGGTCATGAATCTAGCTCCGCCAAACTCCAGGATGCAGGCACTATACAAGACCATATTGCCTAGGGTTACAGAAGTATGTGATACTTCTCTTAGAAATGCTGCTACAGAGGCTGTAGAAGAGAATAATGGAAGTTCTGACATAGCTGCGGCTTTTGATGGCACTTGGCAAAAAGCGCGGCTACAAATCCTTGAATGAAATTATTACGGTTACGTCGTTTGATACAGGTAAGGTATTAGACTTTGAATGTATGTCTAAATTTTGTATAAACTGTGCCATAGATTTATACAAAAAATGATGAAAAAGAGCTGGAAGAGCACAAGAAAGTTTGCAAGGCAAATTACTCCGCGTCGAGTGGAGGCATGGAGGTGGGTCGGGGCAAACATCGTTTGCAGTCGGTCAGAAGAGAAGCTTTCGATGTGCGGTGTACTAAATATTTAAGGGGATGGGGACTCTAAAGGCTTTCAGTCTGTTTTAGACGCTAAGCCTTATGGGGAAGATGTGGATATTGTCAAACTGGAGTGTGTAGGCCATATCCAAAAGCGCCTTGGCACAAGACTTCGAAAGTTAAAGTCTACAATGAAAGGAAAACAACTCAGTGATGGCAAAGTTTTGGGCGGCAAGGGTAGGCTAACCGATGTAGTAGAAATCGACAACTTGCAAACCTTCTATTGGCTGGCAATCCGAAGAAATACAACTGATGTTCAAAAATGCAAGACGCTGTGTGGGCAACCTTCTACCATAGGTTATTCTACTTACATGAACCCACAACACGACCGTTGTCCTTCCGATGAAGACACATGGTGTAAGTTTCAAAAAAGCCAAGTTCACTAACAACCCCCATTTACTCATAAAAACTCCTTGCCTGAAGCTGTAATGTTTCTTATAAAAACCAATTTATAAAGATCTGTCAAAACCTGAACTCCTCAAGCGCTGCCTACACGGAAAGACACAAAACCCCAACGAAAGTGTGAACAGCTGCATATGGAAAAGATTGCCAAAGACTGAATTTGTCAGCCTACCAACCCTCCAACTAGGTGCAACAGATGCAGTTGCTGTGCTACAATGAAGGTTCAGTGGCAAAAGTAAATGTGCTTCAAAGACTAGGAATGAAACCAAGTCGTTACACTGTCACAGGTCTTCAAAACGATTGATCGGTGCAGAATTCTTAAAGCCGAAATGGAGACAAGGGACCAGAATAAAAAGACAAGAATCAAAAGAAGGCTACGGAGGAAGGACTATTCTGCTGGTGCCTTTTAGAAATGTGAGCAATAAAAACCATAACTTTTATCTTTAAAATGCGATTTTCCGAAACCTTGTTTTTTATACTTAGGTACACTTTTCTCATGAACCAAAGTAAATAGAAGCCTGAAATTGTTTATGCATATCAACTAATACATTTTTTTCTAAGGTATACCTAATTGTTTGCTTTTTATCTAAGCAAATTATTAAAAAATAATATTAACTAAAAAATTTATTTTTTTTAAGTTGAAAATTTAATTACTAGAAAAAAAAATCATTTTTATGAGTAAAACCTATATTATACATAGGTATGAGATACTCCATATACCTCACTTATACCAGTGCTAAAGTTTCAGGTTTGTAGGATTAGTGGTTTAGGGAGATAAGTGTACCTAACTATGTGTATGTTTCCCCATTTAAATAGCATGGGAGCGAGAAAACTGCCTATCTCCCCGGTCATGCGGCTGATGGCCAAAATAAAGTGTATAGAAGTTTGAAATATGTCGTTCCAGGATAATCACAGCGCAGGCATCCTATGCAGACGAGACACTTGTGTCTCTTACTTTGTAATAATTTAATCAGTATCATTTTTAAAAACACAAACTAAGAAAAGATTGTACAATACGTGAAAGCATAGACAAATTTAAATTTATAAAATTATTGAGAACCTAACTTACCATACATTTTTATGATGCATATGAAAATTCTATAAGTAACGATGAATTATTTGAAGTAATGATGGGATAAATGACTTTTTCAGTCGTTAAAAGTTACAACACAAGAAACGTAGAATTTCTTTAACGAGCGTTTCTTAACGATGTCAGATGGGCGTAATCTTGTTATCTCTTTGTACCTAACTCAAACCTTGTACCATTATTTCTAATGAAGAACGAGTTAATGTATAATGTAGGGAAATCAACAAGAATTAATTGTGCAATTGAATTACACCAAAAGCTTAGAATTAAACTTCTTTAAACTTTAGTTTGATATTCAAAGAATATTATGATTCTTTATTACTCAAATCTTAATTTTCCTTTTACGGTTTCCAAAGAACCTGAGACATTATATTTTATTACACTCAACAGATTGCTAAATTCTGTAATAAGGGATTCTTTAGCCCATTATATTAATATATAGATATGTTATCCTCGCTTCTGAACTGTTTTATGTTATCCTTCATTCTGAGTGTGACGAAAAGTTTTGATAAGTATCAGTTAATGCAACAGTTGGAGATTGAAGTAAAGAAAACAAATAATGAGCCCGTATTAATATTCATTGACCTAAAACACTGTAGCTTATTGTTCGTATTCCTTTATTCGGGCGGTAAACTCTGTTATTCAATTTTAAACTTGCGAAATTAGTAGTAATTAACTCGTGAAGCTTTATGACGTATGAAATCTATATTGAAACTGTTTTATTTTTGCCATGATTATTTAAAATAGTTTAATAAAGTGTGTGTAATATATATATAAAGTACCTTTTAAAGTCATTTTCTTATACACCTAGTTCTTTCCCTATAAATACACACCAAGCTTTGAACTGATCATGCCAATGACATGAAAAGTTTTATCTTGTCCACAAGCTAAATATTAAAGACAAAATGCGTGTATTACATTATGAAAAACTAAATGCAGATGAGTATAAACATACTAATTCAAAATTAGGTTCTTCCAGCAAAAATAGTGGGTTAACGGGATTCTTCTTTGAAAATAAAACAAATTTTGAAATAAAATAAAACTAAAAATAAAAAAAACTAGTTATCTTGCACAGGTGTGAAAACAAATTTAACTAAAAACCTCTCACAATAGAACATATACAAAAGCCAAAATCAAAAATACATTTTAAGTTGGGGAAAGGAGAAACAACAACCAGATTGTTCAAAACAACGTAAATACAAATTGAAAGAAGAGAATAAGCTGTAGCTTGATGAATTGGGGCAAACCCAATCAAGACTTTCTCTGTTCTGACGTGTATATGTCCGCAAAATTCCGTGAATTTCAGTTATGTTTGCGTTTTTATAAGCGACTAAAGTTTATCCTGACCTTTTTTATATGTTAAAACCGTTGCTGGGAGTAGTTAGAATGTTATAAACTATACTAGAATAAGATTCTCGCTAAAGTAAGGGAAATGTCACCACCAACCAATCAGTGATCAAGTAACTGTCATGGATTGCAAGATTTGGTATTCACGGAACGAACAGCAGTTCCGAAAATTAGGTCCACTTCCTCGAACTTCGTAATTCACTTCGAGGTTAAGCGATTACGTCAACTCTGGAACTGCAGAACGTCGTCATCATGGCGAATTTGCCCACTTGGTGCTGGTCTGACCATGAAATAACGTAACAATTTTAATAATTTACGTGCATAACATTCTTGCATGCACTGTGTTTCAAGAAAACAAATTAAAAAATGTAGGTTTTTATGAAATTCTTGACAACTACATGTGCTTGAAATCTACTTCCAGTCTAAGATATATATATATATATATATATATATATATATATATATATATATATATATATATATAATTGATAGACAAAAAGTGTCTTCACCAGAGCTGTATGTACGAGTAAACACTTATTTTGTTATATTTATTATTACTTTACAATTATTATGGATATAACTGCCGGAAATTTTAAGTAAATGTTAGTTTTAAATGTAAAGAAGTACAACTCTTAAAACTTTCCCTCCTCTGTGCAGGAATATTAAGAACGTTTGAAGGGGAAAAGTGTACAAAATATTGCTCTGTATTGATGCCCACATTTTTATTCCTCTAGATTGCAGCTTATCGGCATCCAACACCGGAGACGCTCCCACGACTAAGGTTAAATATTTATGCTTGCTCGATTAAATCCATAATTATTTTGGAAATAAAAATCTTGTTGTCAAATGGTAATTTGTACTATCATGATTTGACATCTGCCATTTTATTTAGTTTATTACGTATCTTCTAAGTTTTAATAACATACGTTTTTAAGTTATAAATACTTATAATTTTATGAAAATTTATGTGAATAAGAATTTCGTAATTTCTTTGCAGTAGATGCAGCGTGAGGAAAGCAAATAATTGCAATAATATATCACGGCAGTACATGACAGTAACAGAAACACAATAAAAAAACATAAATAGTACAATATTATTATTTTTACAATGTTACATAGTATTTTACTATACGATGAAGTATCAGTATTAAACGTATAACTCATTAAATAGTGAATCATTTGCGTTTACTTAAAGACTCGCTGCTTACCTATTATTATTGTAATAGCATATACATTATATTGAAACATTTTGGACAGTCATTAAATTTGTATAAACTGTATAGATTATATACATTTTTATTAGGGTAATTTGAACCCAGATCTCTTACTGTGCGGTTGAGTGTGCTACCACTACACCACAGAGCCTTTACTTTTTAACTTTCAACTATTTTGTATTTTGGTGTTTTTATCGGATACGTGTTTGTATCCGATAAAAACACCAAACTAATATATGACCGGAAGAAAAATTATATGTCTAACGACTGTTTGGTATTCATTAAACTTGGCAATAGCCTAATTTAATTTCAATAAAGATTGAATCACAAAAAGTACTTATATATCAAAGTTCTTATTTGGTATCCTTACGTCAAGTCTCAAATCGAATACAAACAATTCTCTATGAGATGTTATCAATGGATACAGGCTTGAAGGATAGAACTCCATAGTTGGAAAACAGCATAAAATAAAATACGCCTCATATATATTTGATCTTGCAGTTAAAATCGTCCACTACATACAATATGCAACGATAAACAGTTACTAAGGTCATACATACGCAATTAAACTATGTAGGATTTACAGCAAACAATATAAAATTTGTCACCTATTTTTTTAGTTTCTTTAAATTTATGGAAATTGGTTTACTCTTATTAAGCTCTCTAGTACAAGAGATGCTAGCTTTCCTGAAGCGACGTGCCGCGGCGGCGGAGGTGTCATCCCCCTGTGACAGATCACTTCATCCCCCAGACACCACACAGTGTAGACGTGGTCAGTGGATGTCCATCTGCCCCTCGTGTGATGAATGATATTCATTATAACAGTACAGTGAACTTTCCATTCATCATCTATCCCGAACCTGCCAATCTGTAATCGTATTATTGTTAGAGAAATACATGCATATTAAATTTGTGTTAAGCATGAATAATCAGAATGTTAATATCAGTCATTATATTTATTGGAAATTGCAATTTACTTTGCACATAAGGGTATTTATATTATGACACGGCCTCTGCATAGTTAAATTGCTTCTTAAATAATATTCAATATCTGCGATAAAAATTAAAAAATTAAACAATTTTTCACAAATTAACATAATCATTACCTGTGTATTTTTAGATTATGATTCTGTAAAGAATAGCGATAAAAAGTCATAACAAAACGAGCAGTAAGACTACATAATGTTTCTAGTTATTGAGGGAGAATCGGCGGAAGGGTGTGGTTTCCCCAGTCAATGGACTTACGTCACTGAACTGTATTCCTGTGAAATAGCAACTACATTATTGTTATTTTATTGAAAAATTAAACCTGAATCCTGTTTTACGAAAACATTCATTTAACATAATGGTACAAATTCACAATTCCCTATGCATAGTTTTATTGTATTTGGATAATAATACTTCATATAAATTTAGTTCTAAAATCATAAAAAGGCGAATTATTAAAACATTAATTGTACAAAATAACCTAAATTATTTATTGCTATACATAAGTTATAAATATATTTTTTATATAGTGAAAAATAAAGTAGGCCTACTTAGTAATTTATAAATGCCTCGCAGACAAAATTACGCAGCGACCTCTGTGATATGGTTATATTTATTGTTATGTAACTGTTTGGGTATGTTATAAGTATTATAATTTTGATATGTGTGCTTCTCATAATAATGACAAGCTGTAGTTTTCATGTGTAGTGACTTATAAGCGTCATTTTATAGTTAGTATTAAAATGTTCAAACCTAATAAAGATTTTCCATTAAATTATTACGATTTGTAATCAAAACAGCATACTAGTTATCTTTCTAGCAAGACTAATAGATAAATGACTTGTTAATATAAACACACACAAATAATTAACTTGTGTCTTTCTCCACTTTAAACGATCTCGTTATGCAGTGGAATATTGGCAAATTAACACTGTGTTTACATAAAATGCAAAGTCGTAACCAATTTAATAGATTAAATGTTTTCTTCAAAAGCAAATGTTGTGTATTGTTACGAAAACAACGAACTTTATTATTTTTCTTTAATATAGAAACCACTTGTGAAATTTTGTACTTGTAACTGACGTCAATAAATAAACTGTTTCTTTTTGCCTTCCTTTTATACATGTCATAAAATGTTTATGGAAATTAGCCTCAAGTTTTTTGATCCCAGCCGCGTCAAACATTAGCTTTAACGAGTAAGTAAAAGGAAAATTAAATATGTATGATTTATTAATAAGAAATAATAAGATATTTTAAAATACGTTTTCATAGAAATACTTTCAGTGCAGCAACACAATGAAAGCGGTGGTCAAACCGTCAATACCTCAGCCCATCAGTTAATGTCTTTGTGAAGTCTTTCTCTGATCACAAAGCCAAATATACTGTTATTGGTTCCGTTAAAATACGGTCTCTAATGCATTGTGTCTATACTCTAACCGTCTCTCTTTATGATATAGAGCAATAAAGAGTATCTTTATTTCATGTTTTGATTGTCGTAAAAAGATTACTTACTGCTGTAGAACTACCATAGTGCAATATTGAACACTGTAAGATCTATGTCTATAAAACGGTCGGAACTTCATCCCAACAAACTCCAGATAATTTAATAGCTGCTGTATTTAAGACGTAGCCCAGAGTACAACTGATGTGCCCAGACGATCGAAATCTGTGCTAGCACTGGTAGGATATTTCCCTTTTTTGGAGTGCAATTTTCAGTAAAAACGTCGTAAGTGAAAGTGTTATAGAAGACAGTAATTTGATACTAAGAATCTTCATTGGTCTAAGATTCTGTGAGTCTAAATAATGATAATCTCATCTGTTTGGAATATCTATAACATCAGAAATTTACTCATGATTATTCCTAGACTATTTCTTGAGTTCAAAATCACGTGATGGAAGGAGATAGATAAATACTGCCTTCAAAACTTAGAAATCGCAGCCAACGATTATGTCTTTAACAAAACTATCTTGAATTAGTACTCTAAAAATTTCTGCAATCTGTTCTGGAATCATGGGCTAGTTCATGCAGTGTTTTAAGTGATAGATAAGGCAATAGCATCATACCGTGTGCAAGTTATTAGGTACTGAATTTTTAAACAGTTAACTCTACTCGTAATAATTTCTTTAACAATTTTAATTTTGCCATTTTAATAATCCATAAATCTCAGTCGTATACGAGAGATTAACGATGTGTTATCCGCGAGGGAGCGTCAGACGGCTCCAAGATGGTGGATGATGGATAAAGCCTTCGCAGGAAGGACGCAGTTACTAATCTTCCTCAAAATGCCTGTGGTAATCTGTTAGTGAATCACTAGCGAACTATTCATTCATGTTAGTGTTTATTAGTCATTTATATAGGCTAAATTCCCCGTATACAAAGTTTTTAAATTAAACTGCTTTCCAAAATGTAATTGACACTCCAAAGAATTGAGGATGATTTCCAGTAACACTCCAGGCAAATGTTGTATTAACTCAGTATACAATTGTTATAAATCTAGAGGAAGTTACTGTACAAAACACGCTATCGTGTGAGTATAATATACAACGAAATAGACTTTTGACATCATACAACAACATATCCTGAAATGAATATTTGGTTACACTTTTCTTTAGGTCGTGGTTATATGATTTTCTGATTTGGTATCAGTGTGACGAGTCGTGTTTATTAATAAGTTTTAGTAGTTTTATTTGTGTTTTAGTGTCGTGTTTAGTGTGTAGTGAGTTGTTAGATATTGCAGTAGTGCAAATAAATATATTTTAGAATACATAAATTTCTTTTTACTGAAATATGTTTGATGAATTATCGAATCTGTGTAGGCTATAACAAAATGACTTGGCTAAAATTCATTTCACGTAGTTTTTTATTGTTTTTCACTCACTAAACGTTATTTTAGGCACTCTTTTCGTTCTGAAATAACAATATTTAGTCTTAGTTAAATAGACAGTTTTCACAACCAAATATATATTTACCGTAATTTCTTTGGTTATGTATGATAACTGTTTGGACCATTCCAGGGTCATTGTTAGTCGCGTATATACTGTTATTTTAGTAATAAATGTAGTTGTACTAATAAATTTTTTATACTGTTTTCTTATGGTCAATTCAACCTAATTCATCAATTTTCAGTGACGTAAATAAATATTAACATATTTTGTAAAACTGTGTATTTTATTAAAATTTGAATTTTTTCTGATTGGTACGCATTATTATATTTTATTTTATAAATTTGGTATTATTCCATATATTTAGACACAGTTTATGGTTTTCTAAAACTACATAAAATTTCCCATCAGATGTAAACCATAGATTTATAAATTTGGATATAATACAAGCTTTGAAAAACATTTTATACTTTGCTGTTTGAAAATTTTTCGCAAAACTTTTGAGTAATGACAAAATGAAACTTTTTTCGACTCTTCAAAAAAAGTTATGGAATTTATTTTACTGCTTCTGTACAGTTTACTTCATTCTGAGTAATAAAATATGCAATATAATATGTATTCAAGTAAAACTGTATTAGTAACACTTTTATTAGCAAACTCTTACATATACACCCTATTTTCACAATTTATGCGCATCGCTGCTTTTTGTTATATAGCGTTATTATAGTTTCATAAATTTGTATAATGCTTTATGTTTTTCTGAAACTAGAATAAATTTGACACAAAATTGGCTATCTCAGTTTTATAGTTTTCTTACTATAACTTGGTTTGCTAGGTATGGTCCCCCCCAAATTAAAAAATAAAAAATGTAAATTTTGAATTTCATGGAAACAAATTTTTAGTAACAATTTTTTTAAGGCCAACTTTAAATACTAATATTATTAAATGTTTAATTCTGAACACAAAAATATATACTTCTATATATATATTACTTTTAATTTATATTTTTAATAATTTGTTTTAAACCCTTGCACGAGGCTCTAAAACATGCCGCCACTACAGGAAAAAATGACCGCCACTAGGAGGGTTAACCCAAATTCTTTGATTCTGAATACGGCTACTGTAAATTTTTATTCTGAGCTAACGTCACTCTCTGAAACCAGACATCTAATGAATAGAAATATCAATATCTTAACCTAAGAATCAAAGAATAAAAGTATCACAACAGTCTTGGTGTGCTCAACTTTTTCAGCAGAAGAAAGAGACTAAAAATTTAATTTCGCATGCCATATGCTAACGCGACATGGCCCACACAATTCAGAATTGTATTGTATTGAAAACCACAATTTGGCTCACCAAATAAATTGCTCCATAGGCTCTTAGGCTGAAGAAATCCATCATCTTGGCGTGCTACGCTCAATAACATCTAAAGGAAGTTTGACAACATAACAAGATACCCTCTTCCCAATTCCACCGCAATAAAATAATCCTATAATTTACCGCACATTTTTCATGCACAGAAAAAAAGGATAATGAGGCAATATATGTGAGGAGAAATGTAATACACGACTGACGGACATCGATAACGACTTTGAAAGTCAACTTTTACACAAGCAAATTTAAATGTAATAGGGAAGATTAACTGACCACATGCAGTCCTTTCACCTTTTCTAGTCGTTTTATTCCCCTTACCACATGACTCATACGGCTTCTCCAGTCGTCTTGCACTTGGGTGGCAAGACAATAGACCCAAGAAATTGGCCATCAGAAACGAAAAGATTTCATGCTAGGTGATCGTGAATGATGATAACCTGACATTTTTAGTTTTAAAATCAAACTTGTGAGACACCCTTACCTATTAATTCCATTCTGGCTATCTCTATACCTGGCCACTTACTTTCTCTCTAAGCTAACCATGCCACACAACCACGAGTCACACTATGCCTAACCCAAAGGTTGGCGTGCATTTAAACTTTATACTTTTACCAAAAAAACACGTATCCTCAAATTTTTTTCACCTTACACGTTTTAAAAAATCCAATGATATTTACCCGAAATATACAGTTTTGCCAAACCAGGTCAACATTATATTGAATCAAAAGTTTAAAAAAGTAAGTTTACCAATAAAAAGGTTGTACATCACAATTGTATTTAGTTTATAAATTATCTCTATGTATACAAAGCAGAGCCCTCACATACTCACAGACTCTTCATTCGTTATTCAAATTTCCGATATCTATGAAAATTTAAATTTGGCATGGGTATGGCAAATGACATGAATCGGAAAAGGGTTGAAATGAATCCCTTATTGACCGAAGTATACCCTTCAGACCTATGATAGTAGATATTTTTTTGATCATAGCAAAAATTCCTACTTCACTATGGCTTAGTGTTCTATACATCGAAGATGAAGAAAATGCCTTTGATGTTCATGGAAATCGAGTTATGATTTGTGGGAATTAATAATAAGTAGATTTTAAACCGCACACTTGCTACAAGGAAATTTTCAATTCTTCCCTTTTGAATATGTTTATAGTAACTAACGTAGTAACACATTTACGAAGTCATTTGCATATGTTCTGTGACCTATAGTTAAAATATATTCTAGAAAGTTACCAAAACAAATACTTTCAAACATTAATTAATCTCACTATCAAATTGGCGGAGAGTATTTTTATTTTGAAAATTAAACTCTTTTAAAAGTAAATCTTTCTGAGAGATAAGCTTAAACCTTTTATATTTTTTGGGGGGAGTGTAAATAATTATTCATTGGTATCCTCCAGCAAGATTTAAGAAACAGTTCCTAAGCACTTTGTAACGAGGCTCGTTAGTTAACGACTCGTACAAAGTGAAGCTTTGAGCAATCTTGTTGATGAGGCAGTTTTTTTCCACAAGGCCTCCATCTATTGCAAATTTTCTTATTAATGTTTCTTTCAGGATAGATTATCTAAAGAAGTAAATGTTAATTCATGAATTAGGAGTAATTATTTACTTTGCTTGAATTTCTCGGCGTGACTTAAAAACACAACAGTATTGACATCATAGTTAATTAACTAACTAAGCCGATATTTAAAAAGCGAAGGAACTGTAATTACAAAATTACCGTTCATATTATTTTATAGTTAAATATTAAATCTTATATGGTACATTGTAATAATTTATTTTATTATTTTAACAGCTTTGTATATAAATATCATGACTTAGTAGAAAATTCATTTAATTCTTATTTAAGGTAACTAATCACACATGTCATGGTAAATTTTCTTCCCTTATCAATATTTATATATTCTATAATCTGTGATTGTAATATAATCGTAAATACCTTATATTAATTAATTGATAAACACATTCATTGCGGATATATACTGAGTGATATTGGTTATTGTAACCGTTTCCTTAACTAGTAACTGTTGTACAGCAATCAGTTATTTAATATGAAAGTTATTATTAATAACTACACTTACAATACTTTAATTACGTTTTGTCTAATTCTATTTACAGTAGTTACCTCCAGCATAAAACTAGGTATTGATACATATAGTAAAACTGTTATGAGGTATTCAATAAAATTTTAAGTTGGTAAGGCCAAGTTATTGATGCACTAGAGTAGATGCATATTGTTTGCAACAGAAATTCACGAGAAGAAGAAGTTGTTTGAAGTTCATACGTTGATAATCCTCATTTTCTCCCTGCCGAGAGAGAGAGAGAGAGAGAGAGAGAGAGAGAGAGAGAGAGAGAGAGAGAGAGAGAAAGAGAGGGAAAAGACAATAAACAACTTCACATATACATACCTACATTCACACCATATACATAGTAACATAACAAAAACATGCACACATACACACGCACTCACACTCCCTTTCCACAGATCTAATCATCTATGCATTTTCTAATGACATGAACACCAAATCTCATTTATTATACACATAAATCCTTATATTGCTATCAAATAAAATAATAATCATATAATCTGGTGTATGTATATATATATATATATATATATATATATATATATATATATATATATATATATTCATTAAATTTGTATAATTGGCAATAGCCTAATTTAATTTCAATAAACATTGAATCGCAAAAAGTACTTGCTCCGCCGGAACTCGAACCCGAATCTCTCACTTGCCGGGTGAATGTGCTACCATTACACCACAGAGTCCTCACTTTTTACGATTCAATTATTAATGTATTATGTACAAAATGTATTTGGCCGTTTCTTTCACATATGTGTTTAAATAACCAAACTAACATATGAGACTAACTTGACTAACAATGCGATGATCATTTTCACAGTTTATCTCATGATACCTTAGGTGTTCCATAAATGTTAAACGATTCAGACAGTGAAAAATGTTAATACGTAGATTTCTATACAGTTAAAAAGTAAAAAGTAAAGCATGTCTTATTTTACCAGGCGAAGTTAGGGCTAAGAAGCCCTCTCTAACACTTAACAGTTAGTTATAATTTACTTCTTGCATACCAGAGGCTAAGACAATTAAGGTCTTGCAGCATTTCATTCCATACAGTGTCCATGAAGTGTAGTGGCTGCTGAATCAGCAAATCCAGTTAATTTTTTCCATTAAAATGGCCGCGGTACAGATCACTAATAAATGATAAAGAATATTTTGGGCCCAGAACTGAGCCCTGGGGTACACCAAACTCTATGGGTCTTAATTTACTATTAGAATTTCTAATTGAAAGAAACTTGTTGAGGTAAGATCTAAACCATTGAAGAGGATTTCCACAAATTCCAGTCTTTTCCATTATTTGTATTATTAATTCATTACTTACTGTGTCAAATGCCTTTTTTATATCTATAAAAAAGCCACCTGCCTCATTAGGTTGCAAATTGTTTTAATATAAATAAATTTGGGAAAAACTGTTGTGCCATTTAATTAATAAAATCCTCCCCACAACCAAACTGGGAAGGAGAGGACAGTTTTATACTACAATCGTGTCTAATGAGTCTTGATAATTATTCAAAACCTTATTCTAAAAAGGCATTTTAAGTAATTTAGAAGTACTTTTATGAGTGTATAAAGAATATGTTAGACATTCTAAATATTATTTCATAAAAGTAAAGTTTATAATTTTAGTGTTCCAATAGTAGCTAGTATTAAATGAACTTTTAAATTTTATTTCAATTAAATAAAATTTGTCATTCTCAATAACACAGAGAAGCGTACAAAATATTGTAATAATATAAATTTTTAGCAGCTCAAATGTAAATATTGTGAGAAAGACTCCCCTATTACCAAGAATATTAAATTTATGACAAAGTGACACTTATTGTAGGAGAAGAATTCAAAGAATCTCGTTTACAGGATTTCCAATATATCCACTAACCCATTCACTTTCACAAAGGGTTAGACCCATTAAAGCGTCAGAGCGTACTTTGCAAATTCTTGGTCCGTTTTTCTTATAACACTATTCATATAATAGTTAGAATATATTTTTATTTTTATGCAACATCATATTTATATCAACAAATATATTGAAATTTATAAAATAAAACTGCTTCTTCCAACAAACTTTAGTGGCACTTGGTGGGTTAAAACTGCATATTTGCATGCTTGCTTTATTCACCGGAATTTTAACATATATTGTCTAATAAGGGTTCTCAATTAAGGACATTCTGCAGGTTACCATATTCCAAGTGGACGCAGAGAAATTGGGTTGACTGTTTATTGTTAGCTGTTATCACTTGCCAGATCTGCTATCAAGAAACCTCGCCTGGAACAATCAAATCTAATTTTTATTTATTTAATAAATGCCTGAAGACATGTATAACGCCTTAGTTTATGTTAAAATCTAATCCAATACTGTGGGTTTTTATAAGTTTGGGATTTGGTTAGAAAACCAAACCATACGACAGTTTTAAATGTTAGAGTAACTTACGAGAACATAAAAGCGAGCTTAAAAGTTGGTTAATATGGAATAAGGTTTTAATGCCATACAATTTTGAAACTATTAGAACTATTACCTTGAAATCAACATATATTTGAAGATATTAGATTTTAAATACTACCGCATTACAACATACTAGTTATAACGGTACGGCTGGCAGCTGGAAGGCGAGCAATGACTGTCGGTAATAAAACTGTAATAAAAAGTAATAAAACTGTCGGTATCTTGGCTCGAATCTGGCTTTGATGTTGATTGCAACTGAACTGTACAGCACTGTATTGTAACTCTTTACTAAAGCGCCATCTTGTATATCGAAATATACTCCGTAATGCGACAAAAAAAGCATTTAAGTGTAACTAAAATTATTTCAAACTTTTTTTATAATTTTTATATAAAGATATTTTTGTTACGACTTCTTATTTCACAAAGTTTTTAGTGGTTAAAATACAAAAATATTTAGATTCTTAAATTATAACAGGTTTTACATACTCTTATCTCGCTATATGTGTCTTCTTCTACGTACTTTCACTGTTTACTTTTATATACAATAAACACATAAAAGTTTTTGATAAAATGGATGAATCAGAGGATGGCAAACTCACTAAAAATTTCATTACATTATAAAAATAAATATGGATAGAAACAAAATCATTAGGTTCTTTCTAAGACGTTAAGGTCGAAATATGTTATATTTTACAAGAAGTGTGAGTTTTGAAACTTTTTTAATTACAAGTTTCTTAGAATCCTCGGAATTCTGAGTCCACGTTATCTATAGAAATCCTTACTTCTGCATGTATCTTCTCTATACTATCTTCTGGTTTCTTTGCTTAGTTCAACATAGCAATTTCATTTCCACAAGCTACAACGTATCCACTAGGATTCTTGATATATGGATTTAAATCTAAGGAATTTTCTTCAAAAACAAATTTCAAATACTTTTTTATAGAGCGCTTCTTGGCTATACTAGAGTAATAATCACAAAAGAGTACATATTAGGTAATCTTGCGGGAAGTACAAAAATAAATATCAGACATTTTTGTATTTGGGACTGAGATTACGGCCCATTCTATGTCAAAGTATATTACTCATTCTCTACCGGAAGTGGAATATTATTATAGCCCAACCTCGTAATAAGAGGAAATGATTACTAATTATATATATATATATATATATATATATATATATATATATATATATATATATATATATACATTAAACAGTATAAATGGCAATAGCCTTATTTAATTTCAATAAGTCGAACCCGGATCTCTCACTTGCCGGGTGAATGTGCTACCATTACACCACAGAGCGCTTACTTTTTCCGATTCAATTATTTTGTATTAGGCCGTATCTGTCACATATGCGTAATAAGCAAACGGCGGAGCAAGTACTTTTTGTGATTCAATGTTTATATATTCTATAGAGTAATGGCTTATTTAATTAAATTGAATATGTTTATTAGAATGTTATGGAATCAATCACAGATATTAACTAATTTCCAAATTAATAAAGTTATAGCCTATTTTAAGTGATGGATAATAACTTGAATCAGTGTATTAAGTATTTAAAAATGTTACAAGTATGCCATTAATTGATTATGACATCACTCTTTATTATTAAATAGCCTATTTTATTTACTTATTTCATGGTATTAAGAAAATTTAAAATAACATTTAGAAGGACATTTTTAAAGTATTATATTAACTATCGATAACTCTTTTAAACAATAATATATTAGAGCATTATTAAAACATTATTAAAATATTTCCTAAATTTTATTAAACATTTTTTATTGAAATTTCTTGACAGTTTAATATTAATTTTAAATACATTATTGTAATCTATAATTTATTTATTAGGAATTATTTAAATACTATTTTAGTTGATAGATCATTATCTTACATATATATTAAAACTAAAAACTGACGTCACATCGGTAGCCTTAGGATTAGTGTATAATACCAGGACCAAACACGACATGGCGCAGGTGCAGGATTATCTGCCTTATAACTGTCTCTCCGTAATCCTCTAGAGGCCCCATCAAATTCCTATGCATCAGCTGGTGCTGTTATTATAGACACATGTTGAATCTGCTAATTGAAAATCTACACTGAACGTTCGAATATATTTATTCCAACTAAAGATTAATTTCTGCACAATAGCTTTTTTAAAGAGTAAAAAAATATGAACGAATATTTAAAAGAATAGAAAATTACTATTTAATCAATATTATTTTTATAATACTGATAATTAATTTTTATGTATATGGTGATTATTCTCAGAAAACATATTAAGTTTACTCAAATAAAAAGTTAAAGCATTTCAAAAATAAATTTAAATATTTCCACTTTTAATGCTATAATGAAAAGTTACTAATAAAAAATTTTATATTTGATTTATTATTGTATATTATAAATTTTTATAAATATATTCATACTAAATGATTATGGAAATGGAAAACTGCTTACTTTACATTATAATAATCATATATCTCTAATCATCTAACTGTTCACTTCAACCCCGGAAGCATCTCCTCCATCCATTGATCACTCATATTGCTGATTATAGTTGAATTTTTATTCATATATATATATATATATATATATATATATATATATATATATATATTGCAGTTACTCATTATTCTATTAATTTTCAATGATTTATGATTATATAGAATTAACACACTCCATTGGATGAATTGAAGATAATAAAGTAACACGCAGTTTTTCACAATCTTCATAGCTCAATGCAACGTAATTGTTAAAATTTGGTTTTATTCAAAGTAGCAGCTAAAATTGAAAATATTTTTCTTAACTTAAAAAAATTATTGTGGATATTTGAACAATAATAATTTTTCTTGTACTTTATTACTAATAATTTTACTTTACACCCCTCGAGATATCTTCCGTTGCTTATTTTTAGAGTAGTATTAAAGTTAAATAAGACATTAATTAATTTATATTTTTACTTTTAGTTATTCAATTTTATTAACTTATTAATTTATGTGTAATTAAACACTTACATTCCATGATTATTGCTAATTACTCCAGCTTTTAGCCAAACAACTATACATTCCTATGTTTTAAAAAATGCCAGGAATCACGTTATTACCTTGAAATCTTAATGTTACACTCTTATATTGAAAACTGTTTACTAGCATTTTGTTATGGATAGATCTTTAAAACCAAAACTTTTGGAGAATTAGAGATCACAGCGAACCGGATTGGGTTTTTAATAACGTAGAGTCAAAAGATTTTTAGAAACACACTGAAAATTCTGTTTGGTTCATTAACATGGATATCTTTTCCAATGTTATCAATTTGTGTAATTAAATGGAAACATTAATTGAATGGAATCCATTTATAAAGCTGAAACGAAAGAAAAGACATAAATATGCATTAGCCAAGTCAAGCACAAGTTTACTTCATCTTAAATGCAATTAATGGTTTTCCGCCGGTATTGAGTAGAGGGTTTATCTCTTTAAAAGTTGAAGACAATAAAGCTTTTGATATTAAAATAAATTAAGCAAAACTAAACCACACCTATATACATACGAATAAGTAGAAACAGAGCGCCTATCTGTAGGTAAAAACCTAATGGTAGATAGTGAAGAAAACACAAATTAATTTAAATTAATTTCATTTTTTAGTTTTAAAAGATTCATGGAAAAAAGCACACAAAACCAAAACATGTAAACGAACAGATTATTTTTAAAAGGTTCCTAAGTTCAGTTTTCATTGCTTCAGAAAAAATAAAACTGTTTATTCTTTTTCTAATATTTAATAGCGATTTTTTAAAACTCTACAATGAATTATAAAACAGCACTTACACTTATATTTGACTGGACCTAATAGGAAATTGAAAAAAGTATTTTAACGTGTTGACCTAAGTTCCAAGAGTGTGTTGGCTTATAAAAGGCAGCAGGGTTTCATTAAATAATTATTACGATCATTAACCAAATACTCAAAACTCGATGTCTGTAAGAGGTAATGAATATTATCACATTAAATGTTCTTTATCATCATCGATGGAGACCTCTTCAATTACTGGCCATTGTACAAGTTCATTGAAAATGTACTTGTGCTCTTCAATGATATACAGAATAATTTATTATGATAGGTATTTTCTTTGTGTATATGCTCCTTGATTTGGTAAGGAGGTAAGTCTTATTGAGGTTACATGTGTGTTCAAAACCACAGGCTGTTATGTGTAAACTCAGTGATCATATCGGTGTCAACTTGCTTAACTATCCCTGGATGTTATTCCCCAGCATTAGCAATGGTTTTGCTTTTTAGTCACATTTTTGCAATGGGACATTCTTACATTGAACTGGCGGTCACATGGGTTGTAATAAGTAGGCCTATTACGTAAGTGGATAAATTATTTCATAGTTAATTTCATTTATCTGTTAGTCCAAGACAAATTATTGACAGCAAATGGTTTTTAGTTTTTTCCCGGAGACTTATCCTAGGAAAGATGTAACTTGATAAACTGTTTCTATTACGTAGTTTTTAATGTATCCAATAAGAAATTAAGCAAATTCATCGGGCCCCTTGTGACCATGACCGTGATGGTGGATATAGGAATGTGGTGAACCTTTTTTTGTGTTAAACTGTTATATTTATTATTTATAAAATAATGCAATGAATTAAAATCTAAGTTTTCCCAATCAAAATTACGCTCAGTACAATAAGGAAAAGATTTATATAGAAACAGGTAGTGACGATGGTTTGAAATGCTATCAACCGTTGACTGTTGACTAAGTCAAATCAAACTGGACCTAAGTCACTAAGTCAATACCTTTTGACATTTACGATGAAAACGCAATTGTATCGTACAACAAGAGCTAACTATTATAATAAATATATGTACATATAATTTTTATTTAATTGTGTATGGTGATTACCTTTTAACTGTTTGTTTATTAATTTAAACCTTATATTCACAAACTAGTAATATTATAAAAGAATAGCAACAAAAAAGACGTGCATGAAACAAAACGGATAATGTATGTTGAAAAATGCATAATTTAATATCCTTAATATTCTACAATTAAAATGTACATATTTTAAACTAACATTAGCGTTAAATTAGCTAATTTATAAAAGGGGGTTTGAAGTTGTTAATTACATTTAAAATCTGGCAAACCTGGTTGCGCGGTAACTCTAAGCCGGGATTTTTTCAGTCCTTGATTAAGGAGCTTTGATTATTTACATCTCAAATCTGTCCTTTCGATTTCAATTCTTCCCGGCGGCGAGCCAGGCTGTCCTATCTCGCAGCTCCACTTCGAGGTAGGGGTTGCAATGCCGCGGCCGTCACCAGCGACTGACATGTACCTAACGTCAAGGAGCGTGTACTTTATCATCCGCATCGAGCTACTTGTGCCGGCTTATCAACAACATCCTCCGATCTTGAACTCTAAAAAAACTATCTTCTTAAAGAATAAAATTATATATATGTGCCTTTTACCTACTAACAATAAAAAATAGGGTTCAGATTAGCAACCATTATATAAGATATCTCTATCTATTTTTAACCCTACACATGCAAATGCAATAAATTAAACAACAGTGTAATACTTTGTATTCAAAATTGTTAAATATCGATTATGCAGATGTTGTAGAGAGAAAAGCTGTTCCAGTTTGGTATTAGTGTTTACAAGTAGGTAAGACCCAGACGAACGCTCGCAAAGCGATCCTGTACTCTGTTAAACTCATTACGTGGCTCATTTGGTAAGCAGACCAAATCACACTACCATATTCGAACAAGGAGTGCACCAATTGCTTATACAAGACAAGCAAGGATTAGTGTCATTTGAAGCCTCTTGTTGACCTTCCAATAAAACCCAACAGAGAATATGCTTTGGAGGTGATACCAGCAATTTGGTCAGCAGAACATAGAGAACTGGTCATAACACTCCAATATCCCTTGACTGATTAAATCTCCAGGGATTAAACCTCCAACATAGTAGTTGAAGTTAAAAAAGAGATCACTTGGCATTTAATTATGTTTTAAAACACATGATTAAAATCTTCTTCAGAACACTTTGGTGATTGCTGCTGCTCGGCATTGAGTTTTTTATGTAAATATCAATAGCGATTACTCGTAACTTTAAATTTAAAAGTGGGTTTGTATTATTTCCTTAAATTTGTAATATTTATATGTACTGTTGACTTTGATATCAGTTTAATATGAATGAGGACATGGCATTAACGATACCTGACGGCCAATTATTGTACTCGCTCGAACACGGGAAGTAACTAAACAACATTTAGCCTAAGAGCTCGTAGGACTAACTGTTCAACGGAACTCATAAACATAGCCAAATAAGCGATAATTGACTACCAAGTGCTGTTGTTATGTTGGACTGGAGGAGTTCTTAAATTATTAAATTGTTGACTATTATTTGTTTACAGTTTTTTGTTTCCATTTGAACAAATAAAAAATATAACATAGCATTGGAACCCAGTGGCAAATCGTATTGTATTAGCAAACGAATTTATATTTTGTTTGCTTACTATACTGTATAAACGAATGGTTATTAGGACTGAAATATGCTAGTTAGTATTGGATTTTAAAATGGGAGATTTGAAAAAAGTTTAAATAAAATATCAAATCATTTTTAAGATCTTATTTTTTTGTAAAATCGCATAATAATCCTATGAATTCACAAATTAATAATTTTATGTTACCATCAACTAATGAGATAAAGAAACTGAGTGTCAGAAATAGTAGGTTGGGTGACCCAGATATAATTTGCTTAATATAGATAGTGAAGCCAAAAGTCGACTAGCAGTGCATTTTCAAGTTTTATCTGTCTAAATACTATACTATAAACATATATGGTTACAATTTCTCTAAAATGTCTAGTACTACTTATCCACTTTTTCATTCATAAATTAAGTTCTTTACTTGAACCTATTGTACTCAAGGGGTAGATCACGATATCAGATATATTAAGCGTATAAAGGGTAGTAAATCAACTGACAAAGGCTAGAAGGCTAGTATACTGCCTCAATCTTAACGATATTCACCATAGTGATTTTACAGGTAGTGTGATCGTTAAATCACTCCTCAAAATTCTATAATTTACAAAATTGTCATATTACTATGAGGTTGAAAAATGGCTTTTACTTCAGATAGCTATTAAAAATGGTAAGCCTGGATTTTTCTGATACTGCGGCCAAACCAACAGTCACATTGTAAACCGTAAGTTTGTTTTCTATTTAAAATCAGATATGCTATAAAGTATTATTTTTACTGTACTGCTTACGTTTTGGCTTTTAAATAGCGTAAATTTTAAAATACTACAGATTTTCCACTCATTATTTTACCAACTATATGTTGACACTGTTTTAGGTCATATCGTAGTGAAGTTGTTAGCTGTGCATGGAGTTTAATGGTTTTGAGAAAATATTCATGGTTAGCTTTATTCATTAGAGTAAATTATATTTAGAAATCGACTAATTTCATTACATATTGATGCATGTTACTACACACGTGCTGTTTTCTATGTATTTATTACAGCTAATATTACATATTGTTCAAAACATGAACATGTAAATCTTATAAACATTGGAAAGATAGCCGATTGTACGTTCCGGGTACTTTTCAACTGCTTGGCATGGTTACTTGTACATTGTACCCCGTACATCAGGTTGATCAGGTTTGGGGTCAAATGCGGGGTTTAGATGTCTGTTTCAGTATCGAGCGTCGTTATCAGGGTACGTGTCACAATCGGGGATCATAATTCTGTCAATCAGGGTACTGTCATAATATTCTGGTTAGTTTATTTTGCTGAAAAAATGAGATAATATTAATGTGCTATATTTTACAATGATGTGAAAATTTTGATATCTGTTTTACAACGGTAATATGAACAACAACCACATCAAAACGTACAAAAGAAAGTTTTAATAGAAAGGAAGTTTATGTAAGCGTTCAGGATGAGTAAATGATAAAATACGAGAAAGGATTCATTTCCTATCTTTTAACTGCGAGAATTATTCTTGTTACCTGTATTGCCTCTTCATAATCGTTCAATACTGCCTGCCATTGCCATCATTGGTGCTTGTGAATTATCTTCTCTTTATAAAATTCCAACGGCGTATCCAACATGTAATTCTATGGCAGGCAGCGTTTCAATTTCCGAATCCGATGAAGAGGAGTCCGGTTGGTATCGGGGATTGACATACACGATGATAGTGGCTGGCTCAGTCCCACCCTCTTCAGATGGTCCACGTCGACTGTATCTTAAAATCATATAACAAAATATTAATTTATTGCCGTTATTGTTCTAAGTTTATTAATTATATCGAATCTAACATTTTTATCCAATTTAACTATACAAATATTAATAATGAGTGCGGGAAATAACCTTAACGTTCTAACTTCTTCTCAAAAGGTTCTTTCGTACCTGCGGTGGACGTAGACGAGACCTCCAACAATGAGGCCGCCCGCCAGCACACCCCCTGCAATTTGTGCTGGAGTCAAGGTTTGTAGGATATCGAACATTTTCAAACGGTCTTCAGTCAACTACAAATTGTATAAAAGTGAAGTTGAAACGTAGGCAATTGCTTAGAAACGGTTTAGCATTGTTGTTCTCTGCTATTAAAATTGCCTGCATTTTATTCACTTGAATGTAAATTTTGTACGGCAAATTGTTTTCTTTTAAATATTTTTTTCAGAAAATATATTTATTCAGTTTACAGCCGATGCCTTGCTTCAACGTCTTCTTTCAATGTCAAAGGACTGTCTTCTTTCCAAACTTTAAGCAGAGTGGCGTTTACCAGGGTTTTAGACAAAATATCTATACTTAAAAAAACGTTATTGGTACCAAAATTCATACACAGTCGAAATGTTCCTAAATAATTATCAGTTTTGATACAGAGAGAAGAAGAGTCTTAGACCTAGGCCTAACCTCAACCTCAGGACGAATCTGGAAATGCCTTGGTTCTCTTCTAGACCCACGCTCAACTTTAGTTTCACACTCTTTACGTTATGTGTACCGATTTACTCTGAATATCCTTTTCTTTAACTACCTATTACGCTTATTTTTACTCGTCTCTACACATTCGAACTAAGCAAATATTATTCCACACATTTCATTCCCCAGCATTTGTAAACAAAACAGAATACAGTTCCAGCTGACTCAGACAATTGAACAATAACAACAGAACACATATATTTTCAGTCTAGCCAATATTGGAAAAGAATTACGCAGACGTACACCGTACATTATTCATAAGTGTATAAGTGCCATTTAAGAAGTATATTTCGATCGCAAATTTCTGTGCAGGCGTGTTTAAAAAATAATAACATATTTAATAAAATGTTAAATACACACGCATGCCATATCATCACACCCACAATAAATCCCACTATAAACAAATATTTCAAATATTTGCCGAAAATAGGTGTACATCTCTTCTTAAAAAAAACATATATACATATATATATATATATATATATATATATATATATATATATATATATATATATATTTACGTATATAGTATTTGATCGAGATAATGAGTTATTAATTTAATTCCAGATTAATTAATTAAAAATCATAAATTTTCGTCAAAAACATTATATAAGTCAGATTAAACTTCCATCGTCTTAACTATGTTTACTAAAATAACACGAACTTTGTGCATGCCTGTTTACGTTTAAGGACTTTCACCGGACTCCACCATATCGTAAACGCTTTTACTAAGTAGTATAAGGACTTGAAAATGGTGGGCAAAGGCGTGGGTAACTGCTAGTGAATAAATAAATAAATCTATCTTTATTACATTCAAAGAATGACTAATAACATCGCGAGCAAGTTAAGAAGACAAAACATCAAAACTGTGTTTAAACCAACACGAAAATTTGAAGGAATTTTAAGAACAGATTGACAAGAAGACAGTAAATGACAAGATTCCGCTGTATATGCCGGAAGTCTAAAAATTCCATGTAGCTTAGTCTTTAACGGGGGCCATAATATTTAATATATATATACACAAGAACGAGTGAACATACAAGACAAACGATACGTTAATATGCGGTGAAATCGACCGTAGCAGAATACAGTTTCAATAACCAACATGCAATATAATTCGACAAAATAAAAGTACTTGCAAAAATACCCTTCCGTTATTCACGGGTAATATTTTTAATATCTATAGCAGAACATAATATTTCAATCGTTCTAAGATCGCATGAACTGGCGTAAAAACTGGCAACCTGTGATATAGAGGCCATATTGATCACAACTGGTCGGTGGTTGATTGAGCTTCAGCCATTTATGATAAAGCTCAACTCCTTCAATTCGCCTATACAGACGTTTGCTAATTATTGGCAGTTTCATTTTAACATCTTTTGACTTTGAATGGCGGCTCTCGAAAGGGAAGTCGATATATTTCAAAAAGGTAACTAACTATTGGGTAAGCAGTGATTCGAAACGCTGAAAACCGGAAGACTTTAATGTAAGCTACTTATTACTCTTCTATTCTGTTTCAAAATTTCACAAATACTTTTTTTTAAAGCTGTCACATACAAGCAAATATTGTTGAACTTTTAAAACTGTTCAAAAAAAATTATTATTGAAATAATCGAAAGGGATAAAACAGCTCCCCTTCCTTTCCCCCGCACCACAATTTGGTGGGGAAGTTGTTTGAGCTATAACAAAACACAAACATCTGACAGTTCACATGTCCCTGAATGGGGAGACGTTCTCCAGCTAGGGACTGTTGTACATTGACGATAAGCCGTTTAATTCCAAAACTCCGTCCTAGACCACATTTATACATGATTATATACCCTTTATTATACAATATACACAACTAATTATGATGCATTTATGTTTTATTTTAATATAAACTTTTCTTGAGTTATAATATTTATTAAAATACTGTCTAATTTCAAAGTATTGATTTAAACTTAGCATCAGCATGATTTTTTAAATTACTCAAAACTGTTTTGTTTAATATAAATGTTAATAAATCGGAATACAGTAGAAATAAATAACAGGGTTTAGGGCCAGATATAAAGAAAACTAAACTTGAAATTTGCAATTAAAAACATTTTCTGTGAAGGAAACTATTTTGGGAAAGAATCTTTATTTATTTTACGTAAATAATATAGGATTTTCATGAAATGTAGTCACTATCAATCTTTTATTTCTGTATGAGATACTGTAAAATAATTTATTATTAAGTGTACAGTGCTTAATCAGTAGTATAACCCAGACAACAAGGTACTAACGTTTACTCTAGATTGTAGACTGGTGAATTCAAAACATCTACTGCATTCGAAGCACTATTTAAACACTAGTTAAACCCAACTTAAATAACAAAGCTGTCAATTTTATAACATAAAGTACTCGAACTGAGTAGTTTCCTTGACCTTGTGGTATGAAATTTTTGCAGTGGCTTGAGTATAAAACGAGAATGAAAACTATTCTCGTTAAGGCAATAAAAATTGCCTTAACGAGCAATTGTTTCCATGATTACTGTCCGAAAATAGCAAGGCTTTCATCACACCTGATAGATATTATAAACGATAATTTTTTAAATATTGAATGAACTTATTTTCATGAGATATCCACTCTTCTTCTCATACAAGAAGAAAAATACAAGCGACGGTACAAGGTGCTTTTTTACTGAAGTATTCTTTTTAAGTACATGTAGATTTTCTTCATTGGGGTAAAAACATCTAAACCAACTATAGCAACAGAAATATCTTAGAGCGGAAGTAAACGCTTTTTAATGTAGTTGGGTTGGGTATCACAAAGCAACATATGCATATATATATATATATATATATATATATATATATATACATAAACATATATATATACATAAACATATATATACATTAAATTGTATAAATGGCAATAGCCTTATTTAATTTTAATAAACATTGAATCGCAAAAAGTAATTGCTCCGCCGGGAGTCGAACCCGGATCTCTCACTTGCCGGGTGAATGTGCTACCATTACACCACAGAGCGCTCACGTTTTCCGATTCAATTATTTTGTATTTGGCCGTATCTGTCACATATGCGTATTATATATGAATATTATATATATATATATATATATATATGAATATTATATATATATATATATATATATATGAATATTATATATATTCTTCATTGTTTAAATAGGCAATGTCAACTGTGGCACTTGAAATATCTTAAGCCAGAAATAGATTATAAGAGCCGGTAATATACGATTTTGACTCCATACCAAAATAGGAAAACCAACATTTGGATATCTTTTTTTTATCAGGGCTAAAATTTGCAATCATCTCAACTGTAGTACTACTGTTAATACATTAGACCGCCAGTATATTAAAAAGGAGGGAATGTAAACAGTTATAGACTGTAATAGCTTCTCAGTCTTATGTATGTTCATATATTTTCATTATCGGGGCAACAGGATGACCTCAAGTATGAAACTGGAAATACCTCAGACATGAAGGGAATTTTAACCGGCGGTAGTAGACGCTTTTGACCAAAGTAAGTTTCCTAGACCTTTGTATGTATATGTTCTGTTTATCGAGGCACAAGGTCAAGCAAACCCAACTGTGGTGTCAAAAATATTATTGATTTAAACCAGAAATACAGTTACATATGCAGTTACATTCAGTTACAATGCGCAAAACATGAAATAAGAAACAGTAAATGTTCTTACTTTTGAATCTCATACCTATGAGCATAGTACCGAACTTATATGCCTGCTTCTGTTTAAAAAAATTCCTAGCACTCCATCTCATTAGATTAATTTTTAAACAAGAAGAGTACGCCATTCAATCTTGAAAATCCCATGAAAATCACACATATGAGCATTAGGGTGGGCTGAAAAAACTAAATTTTCGAGCATCGAGTTCTAATAGGGCTAAAAAGTTGCGTATTATTGAGCTGATTAAGAGAAAAATAATAAAAAAAAATTAATTAAAATCTTTAGTTCGCGCATCGAGCTTAAAGTTTTCTAAAAAATGTACATTTTTGCTACTTTGAAAAGATATTTTAAACTCGCTTATGATGGTTTTTTTATTGTACTACCATATATATATACTACGTTTATAAGTCCATAACGTCAATAAAAATATTTAGATACTTTAAACAAACATATAAGGTTGATAAGTACCGAATTTATATGCCTGCTTCTGTTAAAAAAAATTCATAGCACTCCATCTCATTAGATTAATATTTAATAAGAAGATTACGCCATTCAATCTTGAAAATCGCATGCAAGGACGTGGGTGTCTGCTAGTAATAAATAAATTATTAGTTTGATATTTCCACTTTAAGATGACTTTTCATCCAGTTTTAAATTTATTTTGTATTTTAGATAGAACACTAAAATTTAAAGTTTAGAAGTCTATGACTTGTACATAAAAACACAATACTTTTTAATTAGAGTGTATATTTGTTACCTATAGGCTCTGGTGGTTTATAGGGCAATGTCTTTTAAAAGAAACTGAACACTTGCTTCCATGTTAAAGATGTAAAATGATCAATTAATTGAAACCTATGCGAAGATTCAACTTATATTTTGGTAACTGTTTTCTATAAGCAACGTGTGATACATAAAGTCTACGATGTAATATATAAAACATATTCTGTTACATGATTTTTGCCATCCTTTTAGTTTATTTTGTTAAAGTAATTTAACTATAAGTAAGTATGAAATATTTAGTAGAAACCAACAACATATAATGTTGATAATTGATATAAAACTAACTATAATTACACTAGAGTACAGCATTTCTATTTGGTTATTTTATTAAATCTGAATTTTGAAACTTAATACATATTTAACTCAGACGACAAAATTAAGTAAATAATTAATGTATACCCTTAGAAAATGGAAGTTTCTCTTTTCTGAGTTCTTACAAATCTCAGTAAAAGACTGATTTATCAATCTCGAGGGTGTTTCCTTTGATTTAAAATTCTAAAGTCGTTCCAGAATATTTAACAATCTTAAACTCAAAACGTATAATGCTATGTTATTCTGTTAGTAAAGGATGGAGTTTATGAATAACACACAGCATCTGCTTTTAATGATAACTAACTACTCCTACTTTGATTCAATTAAACGTATGTTACTTAAATAAGTTTACTAGAGGACTTTTAAACACAATTTTTGATTTAAGGGTATAGTTACTGTAGCATTTGCTGATACATTTCGATGTATTTGGCCGGATACGTTGCTGTTGGGAATAAGTAACAATCTTTGAATATAAAAATAGTCCTTCCAGCTCAGCCAGTAGCAGTTAGATTTTGTTACGCTGAAAATATTAATTATTATATTATGGGATTTAGATGTACTCAATATCTCTAAAATAGTTAATCAAAAGTACAAAAATATTGCTTGCAACAATACTTTAAAACATTTATATTTATAATATAATTTTTGTGCCAAAGTTTAAACATTTTCCAGCACCTTTCGCCAGTTTTTAATGAAAAAAAAAAACTCTTATGGAATAGTTTGTAACAAAATGTTCTATTAAAACATATGTCTGTACTAAGCTGGCATAAGAACTTATCCAAGATAGTTATTAGATATGATGTACCATGTTTGAAATTGTTTCAGTATTCCAATCGCCTGTTGGTAATTGATTATGTATAATCAAATATCGTTTTTAGTCAGTTGTATCGTAACGTTATCAACTACCAGGTTTAAGAAGCCAGTTTTGTTTGTAGATGTTGTCGAGTTCTGGTGCAGAATGTTTTTATTGTGTTTTGTAGACATTTTTTGGAAGAGGACCCCGTCATCCGACACTAGTGTCTTATTTTACAATTTTGGCATTGTTATTTTTCCTACTTCTATAAATGTATTTGATTGGTTGGAAGCTCATCGTCACGATCCCGCGTTAATTTTGGTGATTTAAGTGATTTTGATATTTTTATCGATTAATAAATATGTATAAGGGGTATATGCTTCTAGTATAAGGGTAAGAATGTGTTATTCCCATTTGCTTTTCTATATCTAAATAGTAAAAATGTCATACTCAATGTAAAAGCAGCTAACCAGATTCGATTAATTTATGTGCATATATAACACAGCTTTATACAATGAGGTAGTTTTTATAACAGCGCATAAATAGCATTTCCATTGCATTAGATGGATTATTAACCATTGGGCAATCTAAATTTAAAATTAAATAACTTCGTCTTTGCAATCTGCATTACACTACTGATCAAGCACTTTACAATAAATTAATATTTACTATCATTTTAATGTAAAAAAATGTTTCTGCCTCTTTGATGAACTTCTGCTGAAAGTTTTAACAGCTGTTAAGTATCAGTTAAATTTGTATTACGTGACGTAGCGCAATCTGCCGGATCCAACGTAAAACACTCCAACATCAGCAACAAATTAAAAATAAAAAACTAATTAGATAAACTATTTAAATTGGCCAAAATTGTGAATCTAAACCATTCTTGAATCCCCTTTAACACACACAAAACATTTCCTCAAAATCGGTTCACTCGTTTAGGAGGGGTTCAGTGACATACACACGCACATAAGAAATTAAATGTATATATTATATTATTATATATATATATATATATATATATATATAATATTATACATATAATATAATATTATATTATGTATATTATATATATATATATATATATATATATATATATATAAAGATTGTTTCAAATGTGCGTATTTTGTGTTGTTAATTTTATATAGGCTTCTTCCGATTTCTTTGAGTATCAGAAAATTTTTTCAAGCTTTCATACTTTCTTCTTTTTTAGCTTTCTCTAGTTATTTGGTAAAATCTGCTATGTTGTCTACCAAATTTAATTAAAAGAAAGCTAATTCTTTTATCTGAGTGGCTTGCTCGTCCTTGATTTTGAATGGTTACCTTCAATCTGGTATGCCGTATCATAGGTCTTTTTTACAAAAATTCTCTGTGACAAAAAGGATGAGGCACGGGGTGAAAATAGTGGATGAGGCGCAAGAGACTGAGGGCGTAGCAGTTGCAGCGAACGCAGAAGACGTGTGGTTGATCATGGATGGGGAAGGTGAACTTGCCGCCTTGCTCAGGGTGGGTCTTGTGACTGGATGATCCCCGGTATGTTTTCGTTTGGAAGAGTAATAGTTTCTGTTTTGCAAGCGTCAGTTCTATTTGACGCATTATATAAGTGGTCTAAACACCGACAGTTCATATCTCATTTAAATTCGTTCTTTGATCTCTTTATTTCTGGCATTCCATAATAATACAAATATTTGCAATGTTTTAAGTTTTCCAGCGTGAACGCCGTTTTATGAACCGATTTGAGTTTATGTAAAGCAAAGCTGTATAATCTCAATTTTTATTGATTTCAAGCATCATTGTTGCTTTAAGGGGTAATGTTCCATTTTCCACATTGAAGGCGTATCAATATTTCAGAAAACGAATAATAGACAATCGTTACTTATCAGTCTGCATAACCCTGTAGTGTGGAAGGGGTCAATCTTAGAGTGGTCAGTTAGTATGATTGGGACGGAGTTAGCAAGCACCAACGATTGAACCTGTGACGTAGCTTCCTTCTTCTTAAAACTCGAATCCTGACTCTACGAATCGATAACGTTAATCCATGGATACCTCATAGTGTATCGAGTGTATCAGTCCGACTTTAGCGGATTGACACGGGTGTGCAGTTCCCTGGTATATTCTGAGGATTTGTAAGTGGGCAACAATTGTAGAAAATTGTGTTTTAAGTTAATTTAAGGGGTGTTTCAAATTTATATACCATTTAATCCTCTTCGTGAGGTACTGCAGACACATAGACGGACATAAAATTATAAAAAAATAACTTGACACGAAAATGACTCATCATACGAGTAACGTTTGTATAAATGAAGTTTCATGCAAACTTTAAAGGCTGCATATGAAATCATTCTCTACACATCTTGATTCATTCCACATGATGCATGCAATTTTTTTAAGTTTTTAAAATTCAGTGTTTAAATAACAACAGACTATATACAAATTAACTACAAAATGATGTTTCGTATGTTGGGATAGCTAGGCTACATGTGTTAATATAGCTAGGCTTCATATATATATATATATATATATATATATATATATATATATATATATATATATATATATATATATGTGTGTGTGTGTGTGTGTGTTTGTGTGTGTGTGTTAAATAAATTCTTAAATCTCTTATGGGCGTACTGGGTTGTTCATTAACTTACTTATAATACTATTTTCTCGTTACCACCATTGTTACACATAAAACAAGTATATTCGCTGAGCCAAATCCCATGGAGTGACACGTGTCATCATCGAACTCAATGTTCTTCAAACATAAATAAAGCTTTGGAAAAATTTAAAGTGGCCAGGTCAGTTAGTTTTCGAGATATCGTGCGGACTGATAGACAGAAATTAATTTTTCCATCCCCACAGTGATACTTTCGCTAAAGCTCAGCCACTTTAAACTATTTTAATCCAGGACTATCAACCTGAAAATAAATAATTTGATCTTCCCTCTATACCAATGCTTTGTCATCTTACTCTAGTACTTCTCAGGCATGTGAGAGACAGCTAGAGCAGCGATTATCGAAGGTATGTAAGTTGTAAATTATATCTTAAAATTTTATTTTGACATAATACCCGTATTTTACGATAATATAACACATTTTAACAATACTTCTTTATATATTTTTTTGAAGAGAATATCTAATCATTAACTCTAATTACACTAATTAGTGGCAGTATAAATGGAAAAGTTTGTATATTATATTTATCTCAATGTGTATAACCCAGAGCTACTCTGTTGTTGTTAAAAGAACGGATGAAATCGAATCGAAAACAAACGTCTTTGAAGAATTTCTCACCAAACACTACTCTGTGATCCCTTCCTTCGACTCTTGGCAGTTTCAGGGTTGAGTTCAACCCTCTACAAGAGGGGATCAAGTTTAATTAGATCTGTCAAGAATTTCAATCGATTCTTGATACAGGCTTGAGCTTTTTCATTGAATTCTTTTGATTTCGAATTATAGAGTAATCAAATAAAGCAGTATTTATATTTCCCACACCTAAATATTACTAAAATACTGTACTTGATTTAGGTATATGTACTAAAATGAAATTGTTTTTTTTAATCTGTTTTAGATGCATGAAAAAATTATAAATAACCGATTTCTAATATTACTGTTAGTTATATAACCAATTAGTATTAATTCATTACGTTGAAATAAACATACAGATTTCATTAAATATTTATTTTATTCCTCCATAAATGGTCGATAAGTATTCTTTGGGATGATTTTATTGTGTTTTAAGTTTTACCGAGCTATAGTCTCGGTAAAACTTATACTTAACTCGGATGGTGTTTTTAACGCAGATATAATATTAATAACTCCTAAATAAATATTAATTCAACTGAAATAAATACGAAAGTTAAAGTACCGTTACAAAAAATGTTATGGTAGTGATGTCTTAAAACACAGTAGATATTTTTTTACATATTGTAATATATTAAGTCTTTTATGCAACTCAATGGAATATAATAAAGTAGCTTGCTTTAAAACAAAGTTTTGGGTTTACAAATACTTACTTAACAATATATTCGAAACAATGTTGTATAATAAGACATAATGGCGTTACAATAATTTCGTGGATTTAAACAAAAACAAACTATGAAGAACAAGTAAGAATTAAGAACCTGCAATACAATTTACACATTAATCAACCAATAAAATTAATGACGCATTACACTATTTTTAAAATAAATTCATGTAGAATTTAAAAGTATTTAATTTGTTTGAAAGAAGATAATTTTTCTTTCCTTAACTTAAGACATTTTAATAACAAAAAACTATAAAACCAACTAACAAGTTAGATAGTGTCATTTACACATATTATAAATCTACAATACATCGCTAAAGTTAATATTTATACATTAAAGTGATATTTATACCTAAAAACTGAAACGAGCTAAAAAAATCAGAGTTTTCTTTTATGTAACAAGAAAATAAATTGTTCTAAATGTATACGGTTTTTTTCAACTTTTTTGAAGACGTGTAACTGTTATCATTTGATAATCCTTTATACAGCATCCTTCACTATATACTGCAGAGTAAAGAATGATATTTAATATTGTATTGTAAATAACCTACAAAAATGAACGCTTATTCATTTGAAATTAATGCTTGAGTTGCGGCAGCAACTCAATTCAGAAATACTGAAGATCTTAAATGGAAATCATATTGTATTGAAGGACATGTAATGCTAATGTATAGTGGAACATGTCAGTACAATTTTTGAATATTACGTTACAGTGAACAACGCGCAATTAATCTTTCAATGAATTTAAACATGTTAGAACCAACACAGCACTTAAACCTAGATTTAAAAAAAGCCTTTATTAGATTTAAAAATTGCAAGTGAGAGGAGTAACTAAATGTTCAAATAAAGTAACGAGTTCAAATTCTGTGATACGAACGAAGCGTTCCCATGCTGAATATAAGTCGCATTTTCTATACTTCGTTATGATTTTGTATCTAAATGGCATTGGCTTGATTGAAACTAATTAGTTTAAATGTTGAAAAAAAACTGGCCACATAAGTTTGAATATATTTCCTTTATATTATTAATTGTTTAAACGTCAATAGAGATACATTAGCTGTGTACAAAACTAACATAAATGTCCACCTTAGGTGTGCTTAAGACTTAAATACGTGAGCTGTAATTTCTTAAAAACATAGAAGTGTGTCTTGCTTTAAGAAGTATTATTAACTTATGTAAATTAAGGCTTCATGTTGTCACTTTGTTTTGAATACATGTTCAAGAACTTTACTCTCTATTTGCAAGTAGCTTTATTTTACTTTCTAACATTATAAGTCACGGCTAAAAACAAATCCAAACTTCCTATTCCTTTTCCTTTTTTAACAGTAGGTTTGAATAGATGATGCCGTTAGCCTGCAACTACAATATAAATTAAGAAAGTTACTTTTTATATCTAATTCTGAAATCAACTTCAAGTGAAATTACAATTAAAGTTTATGATAAATAAATGTTGTTTGCCGTAGTTATAATAGTTAAGAGATTCTTAAGGCCTAAATAAAACCAACTAGTGTATCATTGGATGAGGTAAAAAGATGGACAAACCTTAAGAAGCGGATAATCTCAAGCAGGATAAACAGGGAATGCCACCCTCATAATTACTGAGGCCTGATCACTTCTAGAACATTATTTCATGTTCGTGTTAAAGTTTTAATTTTTTTAACTTTGTTAGGAAGGTTGATTCAATGCGAATTTTGAGTTTAGTTGTACCGTTTTACTGGCACATGAGGGGTTTGCTTTAAAATTTAATCTTTTGTAAAGGTTCAAAAAGGAAAAGAAAAATCTTCTGAAATTAATAAAGTTCAAACTAAAATAAATCTTCTTCTTGAAAATAAATACAGAATTTAAAATTAAAATAAAAACTTCTTGATGACATTTAAGTTCAAACTTTTAATATATTCGTCACTTAAAAAATGTACAAAGTTCTTACAGCTTGTCTTTTATTCAATTTTCAAAATTCAAAACTTTCATGCTCTAATCTGATCTGGCAATTCTTCCCTTTAATTTATCTTCAAAATTCAATTTTATTTTGTTACTAATTTTCTTTACTTTACTTTAAATATTACTTCTTTTCAGTGTTAGAATTTTTTATTGCTGAAAGCATCCGCAGGTTCGATGACGATTAGCAAGAATAACTCTAAACACTTTAAAAGGCTTTACTCTTTACTACTACTTCCGATCAACTGAGACGACCCTACCTCACCCCACCTGTCAATTTTGTTATCTAACACTCCCATCTGCGATGCGCGCCTCGCTGATAGAAGCTGCTTTTGTACTGTCCAGTCCTTATCATTCTTCTGGGCCTACTCCTTCCACTGGTAAATCCAGTTACCCCAGAATTATTATTTAATACAATCGGTACATAACTGCAGTTCACCTTCCTCTTACGTGCAGCATCTGAAATCCTATGCTGTTGTAGACTTGACTCCTGAAATCTGAAGTCATATTTTTCTGAAGGTATCCAAACAACAGTCGGCGACAAAGAACCTCCCGCATTGTTTCGACATTAAAGACTTGGTTTTTTTGTTTAATTTCATGTTAGTCTTTTTATTAACTAGAAATATAATTTCTTGATTTTATTTCTAGTGTAATATTTTTGTTGCAGTTTGAATGGAAATCTTACTGGTTTTTTAAAAGACAATGAATTTCCTATGACTCCTATAAAACGGAAATCTCATAATTTTCCATTGTAATACTATATTAACAGTCCATAATTTTCAGATTTTATTTCTAGTGTAACAGTTTTGTTGCAGTTGGAATGGAAATGTTACTGGTTTTTAAAAGACAATGAATTTAACCTATAACTAATTTAAAACTGAAATATCATAATTTTCTATTATAATACCAGATTAACAGAATGTTTACTTTGTAGTTTATAAATTCTAAAGACAACTCAATCTCCTAAAGAAAAATAATTCGTTACACATTTTATGATGGAGAATTCTTATAGTTTTGTGGGGTGGTAAAATTTTTTGGTTGGGATTGTTGTAATTGTTTGCTATAATTGTCATAGTTTCTAAAACTTAATTAGATCCAATGATTTGTAAAATGGTTTTCATCTGCAATAGCATCGTGGAATGTTACAGCGGCTGGTTAGAGGTTTGATCTTGATAAGGTCGCCTGGGTTGCTGCCGCGATACGCCCTTACCGGCTGGATATTTTGAAACATATCCCCATATTATATCATAAACAGTTAAAATGTAGTATTCAAAATAATATTGTGTTTTTTGTGTGTTTAATTTAGTACCTATATTTTTGTATTTTATTGCAATTAATTATTTCATTTTATGACTTTTAGATAAACTATTGGGTATCATCAAACATGACAAGAAGATCTATACTATCACAACAACTGTCAGATTCCGCAGATTTCTTAGCCTCGAACAGTGATATAAGTTACAATTAGCATATAAATACATACATCACCGAGAAATGAGCATGGTTAGTTGGTTAGTAATTATTTTGATTTAATCAAGGAACTTCTAAGAACTAACAACATGAAGTAGATGGAATGGTTTTTATATATAATGTTATATATAATATAAAATGTAAATATAATACGTGTTTTATATATTTAATGCTGCTAGCTCTTAGACAGTTTGATTTAATAAAAAAAAAACAAATACTAACCATTTGATGTTGCTTTCTGCACTGAAATTGTATACATTAGTCCAGCTTGGATATATCTAACAAAAGCTTGCATGTTTTTACATTCATTTTACATCCTTTTAACAATCTAGTAGAATGACACTTTAATCAACGAATATCGATTGGAACTGCCCAGACATGTTGCCAAACAGACAGAGAAGCAATGATTAGTTACCATGGAAACCGACAGAAGGTGTCATTATATACAGAGGCATTGGACATTTCCCTTTAGAATGTGTGTTGATCACATTTTAACAGTAACCTCATATTTATCTTTGCACAGATTTAGGTTTTAAATTGTAGGAATCTTACTGCATATATAGTGTCACAAATTGTGAAGGATAGTTAGTTAAATGAGAATAAGTTATAAGTAAATTTAAATAGTTATGAGTATAATACAATCTATACTCCTACAAATTAAATAGTGTCGTTGCTAAGATTTGGTGAATGAAAGATAAAACTATAAATTATGTTTATTCGTAGTATGAGTGACATGTAGCTTGTATAACAAAAATCAATGTATCTACCTAATTAACCTATTAAAGAATAAATGTCTTGGTTCTTGGAGTTTCTCATAAAAAAATATCGATCGTTAGCCCTATTAATTTTTGGTGCAGAGTAACCGCTTTAAAGTTTATTTCACTGTCTTACGGTCGCTTTTTAAGTATATAAAAATAAATATAAATGATCTTAGAAATAACTATAATAACTTATTTTTAAGCCTTTTCATTATATCTCATTTCTACCTCCAACGAATTATTGAGACTGGTGATTAATTTCTTTCTTAGGGGACATGATTTCTCTATTGATTTCAAGAAACACCAGGTTATGTACTTATACAATGAAATGTGGTTCTTGGCTCCAGGACTCGAAAAATGTCATGCATTGTGAAGTTTTATCTTAAAGCCATAATTTATTTTAAATGCAATTTTAAAAATAGCTTTGTTCAAGATACTCTTAGACAGACCTAAAGGATAAATACTTTATTAGATCTGGGTGTTTATAGAACCCCATCTAAAGGGGGTATTTCGACTTATTTTTCAAATTAATATCAAATTAATATATTTTTCTATATATTATGTAATCATATTTTATATATATATATATAAATAAAACTTTAACTTTTATTATTACATTAATTGGTATAAAAGTATTGACCATGATTATATTTGATTTTGTTTTTAAATGAGGTAATTAAAAATATTCTTGGTAATGTTTGAAATTAAGAGAGTTTAATTAGTAAGGATATCGTGAACTTATGGTATATGATTATACCTATCCCTTTAATAAAAAAAGGTACTCAATTTATTAAAATGTTCCGTTAAATTTAAAATTGCAAAACGTACTCGTTAATGTTTTATTTATTTACATTCTTTGAGGATTGCCAAAATCTCACTTATGGAGTAGTAGACTTAATAATTTTCATAATATCATAATTTTATGTGAGAGCAACATCTCCATTAACAACTCTGCCTTCATTCTGACTCCAAGGGATAAATTACGTTCTTTGAATTACTGTTTGTATTAATGTACATCACTGATTATTTCTTATTTCCTTTTTTATATAATCTCCTGATATATCTCATACATGACTTTTTGTTATGATATTTCGTAGAGTCCAAATATCTTTTAGATACAATGATCTGAACGGAACTGATTATTTACTCTGAAAAAGCCTGAAAGCAGATAGAAATTCTCACATATCAAATAATACATTTTAGTTTTACATGAATATGACTACAACTTATAGTAAATGAGGAAAATTGTCGCGCAATTGCCATTACGTAAGCCACCTAATGTTGCTATAAATAAATATGACTAAATACACATTACCTGTTTACATGAAATCCTGCAGGGATGTTTACCTGCAGAATATCATAGCGCCACATTTCCACTGATATTGACATTTATACAGCGTCTGGTAGTTGACAATGACTACAATATGTTTCCCGCATAACAAAGATCACCAGACGCGGGTCTGGGTGTTTACACTCGCGAGGGTGATCTGCACTTTTATGATAGCGTTTCCCTCCCCTCTGTTGAATTAATCTCAACAATTCAGCCCGTAATCGACTTTGTCTTCATAAACACTGCAATCCGGTGTTCTATAGAAGTATTTGGTATTCAAATTATTATCTTAATTCAATTTACTTGCCAAGGTTTAAACGTTTATTTCTTCACCATATCCTCATAATTCAATTCATATTACCGCACGAAAAGTAGTCTTAATACAATTTAGATATATTTATACCATAACTTATACAGTAATAAGCAATTTAAAAGCATTTCTCCAAACTGATTCTGCATCACTAAACTTTAAATTATGGAAAATACAATGAATCCTATTTTAATACAGAAATAAGCGTGTTAGTGTCAAAATGATTCATTTCAATTAATTACACTTTACTTACCTTGCCTATGGCGTGAATAACTGATTCATGTTTTAATAAATTATTTAATTCTTGTCCAGTTTACGATTTTGATGGAGAGGTGTTTATGTTCCAGGAAAAAAGCTTCTTCTGAACTTTCTGGACAAGTAAATTACACTTTTAAGATTGACAAAGATCTTATATGAAAAGAAAATACACCAGTTACGACAGTGAAACGTTGGAGCTTGTTAACAATAATTATTAGGGCAGTAAAGTTTTATTGCGAAGGACACGTTTTAATCCTGAGGAAGGTAATATTCAACAATGCGCTGACAGCGGCTCGCCCCCGAGTAATCGATCATACTCCTCGAGCGATAACTGGGAGATTGAATTAGTTACTAATTGTTTACCCTTACTTAATGAAAACTGAAATAATTTACCCTCATTCTCTGTCTGTCTTTACATTTTAAGTTAATATAAAAGTGAGTAGCAGTTATATTAAAATTATCTTTACAAATATGGGGATTAGGTAAATGCTATAAGCACTTCAGAAAGAGATTTTAATATCCACTACCAAAATTGCAAAAGGAGGATATAAATCCCCAATATATCGCTTCAAATAAAAGCGTAGACTACTCAGAGTATTGGCTAAGTGAACTGAGAAAGGAACTTTTGCTCAATCTGTAGTTCCACATTTTTAGCGACAAAGAACTCAGGAAAGGTCTCTATATATCTTTATCTGGCCAAAATGACACTTAGGAAGGGGGTTATTTAAAAAAAAATACGTACCTCGACCTATTCCATATTTTATTACATTAAAACCCTCGAATCTTGATTATTTCAGCATATTATTTAACTACTTTATCTACAGAACGTTCGTTAAAAACTGTATCAAAGCTTTATTTTAATGTAACACCTTCGTAGATCATAAACAAAAAATATTATGTACACTTCTTAATGATATTCTCTTTCTGAAAAATATAACGTATGTGATCCAGTCACTGTGTATGAACATATAGGGTGGAAATACTTACCATGTTTTTAATACTATGTTTATTACATGTTTTGTATTAATTTTAAATGCAATTTATAAATAGTTTTATTTGTTATCATTTAAATACCTTTTGCTTAGGAAATACTAAAGATATATTTAAGACATGTTTATTTTAAAAGAAGCCCACATTTCGCCCCCCCCCCCCCCCGACTTTAAAAGAAATACAAATTTTTTATCGTAAAGTTTTAATCTGTATTCATATTACGTTTAAAAACATGAGTTTAAAATATTATAAAAAGTTAAATTAAAATACTAAAATAATATCGACATCTTGTATAGAAAAAATAACATAAAATTCAACAAATTAACACAGGTAGGGTAGATCATCCATCCCCCTAAAAGCACATGTTACCGCACAATACAGGACACTCACTTTCGGAGGGGTTGTTGCTGAACACAAACTTCATTACGAGTTGCGGGGAACCAAATCAAAGCTGGACGTTGGAGTTGGCCTAAATCCACTTTGGTGCAAATGAGTTTACGGCACAACTCTTATAAAACTTAAAGTCGACTTTGTTCAAATCATTCCCACGCTTACCTTTTTTTTATTTATTTTTTAATTTTACCGGTGAAATTGTAATCTATGAAATAATTTAATTAAAACCTCAATTTAGAAAAAGATTAGCCAATAAATTATATTTATTTTGTTATCTTGCTCAGGAGGCTGGTTCCATAGCTTATAAACTTCCTTTTTTATAGAATTATGATACACACATACCAAAATATCTTCATATCATCTGATGATTCATCAATCATCTCTTCATGGATCTGAATTTATAGCCATATTGCTATGAAACTGGATAAGGTGCGGATATGGGGATTCCTTTCAATAGCCATGAAATATGGGCTATTTACTGTAGTTAAATCCACAATTCAGGTCAAATGTTCTATTTCTCCCACTGTTAGATAGGGATAGTAATATTAATAACTAAAAATAATGCGGGATAAGATACGGAAGTGGAAATGTGCCTAAATGCCCAGGGATGCTTGGAGATATTACCAGGTGAGGGGCCCCTGTTGAATATATGATGCAATAAGAAGACTCAGTGCAATGCTGGTACATTATTGTATTATATTGTCAATTATGTATAGAACTGGCCCTAGACGGAAGTCAAATTATAGATATAATTTGAAATAATTTAAAACTTACGTAATTATAAATAGGATAAGTGGCCTGTGATGCACAACGTTGTGCTGACAATATTACAGTAGTGTCTACGATGTTGGCTTTGATAAAACCGACAACAAATACAGCCAACCGCCAAGTGGACGGCGCAGGATAACCGCTTGATATATAGAACAACCCTTCCTGAGACTGTCTCTTCCTATTTCATTTTTTCAGTTGTCTTGGGCATGAACAGTATACTATATTAAAGTTATAAGAGAGTTTACAATTATATTTGAGTAATACTAATTTTATTACACATTTCTTTATTTTTGAGTTAATTTCTATACAGTTTATAATAATTTAATGTACAACACAATAGTCCCAAATATAACTTTTCCATCATTTCATATCATAGTTTACGCGACTAAAATTATTTTACTTGCAACATGACCTGTAAAGAAAAGCAGAAAAGTCGAAATTGTTAATTAACATAAATTATTTATGATTTAAGAAATATCAATGTGTGATTCAAAATATTACCCCTCACTCTTCATGGAAAAATTTCATTACTTTTTTTAATTGAATTCATGGAAATCAATTATCTTCGTTACAAAACTTTTGTGTACTGATTCTTAAGATTAAAGTTTAATTCGTCTAAGAAAGAAGAGCCTTTACCGAGAAGGTTTACTACCAATGTCTTTAACAATGCAGTTTGACTGATTAAATAGATATTATATAACAAATTTAACTCAATTTATGCAAGAGGTATAGTAACTTGTCAATATACATAATATTGCGCAAAATATGCTGTATTATGGTAACATATGAGCGCTATAGTAAACTTTAACAATTCCGATCGCTGAAGTAAAAATACTATTTTAATTAATATTAGTTTTAATTAAAACGGATGTTAAAGCAAATTATAAATGTTTTCTATTGCGGATTTTTTTTGCTGCAAATTATAACTCTGTCGTTTATATGAGCAAATAATTGTAAATAACGAGTTTTTGTAATGATGGCGTGTTGAATATAATGACGTCAGCCTACCCTCGTTATTCAAAGTTTACCTCTCCTCTTTCTTTGAGCATATAAAGCCCTTCGATGTCTGATCTCATAACGATGACATCGTTGTCAATAAACTCCTTTTTGGAAGAGTACGAGTGTTGCAATAGCGACATTGAAAACACATATAGGTGTTCAACAATTACGATGGTATTTATAACAATACAGTTTTAATGAATACACGTCTGAGAAGTTCCTCGTTATAGATCAAGTGTTTTCAGTATTAAACTTCACTAACGAAGCTGAACTATAATGAATTCAGTCTATCAACTATCATGCAACTATAATAATTACAGCGAGGATAAAATGTTGGCACAAAATTTCAAAATGCTATAACAGCTATCCCAACTAGTATTCCCAATCTGCTGACTACTGGACCGATTATACTGAAATACATTAGACATTCTTAGAGGCCCTGGTGAACATATGTACCTAGTCGTACATAAAAAATAACTCCTGGTCACGCCCCAGTGGTCTTAAAAACTTTGGACGTGCCTAATAATCAGCAGTAAATTTATTTTAACATATTGTCAAAATTAACAATAATAAGTATAATAATTTATATACATTTCAGCAAGTGATTTTAAATGGTTTTGTGTTATTCATCTGTTACTTACGTACTTTATAAATGTCATGATATGTGTAGAAGCTTTGCTTTGTCTGGCTTATTATTACATTGATTTCATTACATAGATTTCAATCATAATCCATCATAAGTGTATTAATTGAAAAGTTAAGGACTTAGACTTTAATTTCCCTTTAGACTTAAGATTTCTCTAGGATTGTTTGGAATAGTATTTAAAAATAATAATATTCTCTTGGTTTTCCTGTTTCTCAAAATAAAATTGCGTGCAAAGCTGTGGGTAGCTGCTTGTTTTTATACAAGGCAAAACTGAATTTAATACGTAATTGTATAAAATTATGTTACCTTTATGAATCGGAACATAACTTTAAATCTGTCACTACCAGATATATCCACTTCGATCCTAAAAGTTCTTATCTCTGAATCCCATCTTTAAGAGAGGATTCTCGAAAGTAACATTGGATGGGATGTCACATAGATCATTATAAAGCAGAGTAGGAACACTTGAGATGCGAATAGCACGAACAAAGAAAGTACGTTCAGAGTAACTGTCTATGTAACACTTCCTCATAATGAAGTAATTTACTGTATCGTAGAGGTATATATTTAAACATTGTTTGGAAGTATTTTCTATGATTCTTTATGAAATAAATCATTCATGTAGCAGATAATTAGAAAATTAAACAATAATACGAGTTATACCATAACAAAGAGTGAAGCCCCCGCCACCACGGTTTAACGTCACCATGGCTACCGACAGCAGGGTATCCGGTCGAGTAATGCTGTTTTATGCCTCAGTTGGTCTCCTCACACCCTACTCAGTGGAGTGGGATATATTCATGGTAATTAAATAAATCCCGGTGGAGGACACCACGCAGTATGCGTTTTGCAATATGGAAAAAATACACTAGATACATTTATTGAAATACTATCAGTAAATTAGATTAATGTGTCAATGTTCTTAAAATCAACTTCCAGCACTTAATTTTTGTGATTAGGTATATTGAAAACTGGTTAAAATTACCGTAGTGAATCAATAGCTAGTCTAAAAATAACTGAATTATTAAGTGTATAAGTTAAAAGAACCCGAACATGAGCAGAAAATGTTTCACACTAAAGAAATGTCTTATTCATAGTTATTCTTGCTTTACTCTGAATGATAACTGACAGTATGTAATTCATGAAATGAACAAATTCTTTTGCTGAATAAAATATACCGGTATTGCATGTTTAAAAAAAAATTCAAATAATTCCTAAAATTCCTAAAATGTCCTAAAATTAATTTAAAAAAATAACTGATACATTTTTTTATCATATGGTATTCAATCATGTAACAGGTCATAATTATACTATTGTATTATTCGTAAAAAGTTCTTTTCACAGGGCACCGTGCAAATATAAAACGAACAGCTTTTTGTGAAGAGGAGGGGTGAAGATTACTTTGAGCACGTCTCTATGTCAGTTAGTATATACAGTGAATTGTAACTAGTGAATTTAAACTGGCAGCTCGTATGTTGGGATATAAGTTTTTGTATAACGATGAGCACATAAATTGATTAAAATACTTTCATAGTGGAAAAAATTAAGTCAGTATGTTATCACTGCCCCACTTACTGATACTTCACGGATTTTGTTCAAGTCCATTAGGGTAAAAAGGTTAAGGTGTCCTATAATTTTAGTCAGTATTGAGTTGGAGTCCGTGATTTTTACGTCCAACGTATTGTACGTTGCATCTCCAAATTAATGTTTTCTGCAGCTCGGTTGGTATTGTTGACATTACGGTGAACATGCGTTTGTAAATTGTCAGTATAAGCATGAAACTTTGCTTTTTAATTCGTTTTTATAAATATGTGTTTTTGAATATATAAAACAGAAAAGGTCTAAGAATGCAACCCTGAAGCACTCTACATAAAAATGTTTCTAGTTGAACCTAGTATTTACAGGACAGACTGATTTTCACGTACATAAGTTTCTATCCAAATAAAAAGAAAATTCTCTACTTTCAATTTGCTTAAATATTAGAGTTTTATTTAAAAAGTAGTTCAATAATGCTGTCTAAATCCAAATTGATTGTTGAGTGCCTTTATTTAAAACAAGTATGATGTCGACTGGCTTTTAGTATTTCGTGATAGCAAGTGAGATCTTGTTTAGTTGACAGATTAAAGCAATATTCTCATATTCAAAAAATATCACCTCGTAAAGCCATATTGGAAATTTTAGTAAGTTTTGGAAGTATAGTAAGCAATGTTTTCTTCTATATTTTAAAATGAATGACATTATAAACCCACGTGGGAGACTGACTACGGAGATGGGCAATACTCGTCATTTTGAAAGGTAATAATAATGTAAATCATTTGAAGAAATTTCGACTGGTATTGAATAAGATCTTATTGTGTAACATTGGCAAATATTACTATTTCTTATCCTTCAACATGCTGATTTACTGCAACATTATGTGCAAAATATACCTGTTGAGAAAGGTAATAAACTATGTTAAGTTTTCTTTTTTATAATACGTTCACTGTTACACTTAAAATCGCATATCTTTTAAATATTTAATTAATTGTCCGTTTTATTTAAAACAGTGTTTAGAAAATATTGAAATCCTAGAATCGTCAAAAAGTAAGAGCAATTCGGTGTGCTCGTATAGCATCGAGTGGCACAATGACGTATCGCAAGAGTTTAGATAAGAATTGGACTGAGGATTGATCCTTGAGGGACTCAATTGAATCGGTTCTGTGAAATTTGAACAACTTGTGTTCTATGGCTAAGAGATGAGCTGAGCCACTAAAGAGGCATACCTTTGATGCCATGAAACTAGATACCATACAACCAATTTGACTAGACTCACAAAGTGTCTATGGTCAACTGACCCTCTCTGAAACGGAACTGATTCTCAAAAAACAGGTTGTCTTTGATCAGAGAGTCGAGCATTCTAATTAATATATATATATATATATATATATATATATATATATATATATATATATATATATATATATATATATTTCAAATACTTTGCTCGAGAGAGGCAACATTATAATATGCCTATAATTATCGGTACAGTAATGATCTTTTCTTTTAAGGATTGGGTAGCTTTCGTGATTTTTAGGATCAAGGGATAAAATCAATGTTTGAAAGGCAATTTGAGTTAAAACTTTCACAATATGGTTCAAGCAATTTGTTATTAACCGTACTGATATGAGGTTAGTATCGACAGATTTCTTTGCCGGGAGCTGCTAAATAATTCTTTCGAGCGCTTGCTCAACTAAGGGACCCAGTTTAAATGAGGTTACTGGGATCTGTGTACGCAATAGATGTTTAGTAGGTAAAGGACAAAAACCTTGCTCACGAGCAGCAGAAGCAACAAATCCTTTAAATTCGTTAGCAACGTCAGTCGCTCCCTTCACCAGTCTGTCTCCAATTTTGTCTTTTATTAGGTATATTACTTGTATTGGTTGTGATGTGCCATAATACATTGCAGTTCACATATAATATTCACTTGTCCAAAACTTCCCTCAATAACTCTCACTATCACGGAAATATAAATCTACGCAGTTTGACACGTTCAGTTAGATGTAATTAGAATGGAAGTTTAAAATACTCACCAGGGGCCTTTAGAATACAAGGCAGTAGTACACCACGTGTCACGTAACGAGATACGCTTAGATTCCATGATTTATAAGTAATTTCATTATGATAAATAGCCTACTTTTGTGTCTATATCCTACCTTGACAAGCCGTATAACTATATTCAATTTAACAATTCAATATATAAAAGTTTATTTCTCTGAAATTTTTCCGTTGAAATCATGGTTATCCATAAGAAAAAAATTTAAAAAGTTTGACTAATGCTCAGGCAAACCTCATAAAGTGTACTGGGAATATACATAGTAGAAAAAATCTACAACATTGTTAAATGGTGCATTCTTCTTACTTTTAATAAACCCTTTCAAGGCTTCATTAATAAAATTAATATTTATTTGATATAATTAAAGCATTATGCAAAATTTTCGTTGCAAACAGACAGGCAGAAATGAAATATTTCCAGCTTATCTCCAAAGCATTTACAAATATTAGGAAACTTCACTGACGCTCAGCCAATAAAATATTTATTACTGGATTGGGAAAAAATATCAGCAGTAATGCCAGATTTTACAATAGACTAGCTTCCATGGCAACATTTCAAGCTTTGGTACTTTGGTATTATCCGGATGTCGCTATTTTTTAACAGTTATTTTTTGCTCAGGATCTAGACAAAATACATTATTAGAAATAACGAATTTATTTTATTTACATAAACCTTTTGGGAGGCAAAATACGATAACCGTTGCCGTAATTACTTATAAATTTCAAAATAGGTGAAGTAAAGTATGTTCTTTTTAATACTGTTATTTTTTTGGGGGGGGGTGGGGGGGGGGGGGGGTGGGGGGGGGGGGGGGTGGGGGGGGGGGGGGGTGGGGGGGGGGGGGGGTGGGGGGGGGGGGGGGTGGGGGGGGGAACCGAAATCCTTCACACTCTGTGTACTATATTTTTTAAGAATCAAATATTTTACAAATTAAAAAATAATTTTGATCTGTTTCTAAGGGAAATAACATATTTTCCATTTGACAGTGGTTTTCTCAAAAAAATAATTAGCTTACAATTTTTGTACCTATTTTATTCAATTTATCATGTCAAGAACCATAAGAAACGTTTGAATTCGCCTCTTAATCTATCTTAAAAGGATGATGCAGATCAGGAAGACCTCATTTTAAATGGTGTGCTGAAATCCGGGCGAATTCTTTCGCTAGCCTTAACTCGCTAGCGAAGCATTTCCGGATTTCCGGACCCATGTTTATATAATATTTTTTCCATGGTTTTTCCATGTAGAATAAGCTCCCACAGTTTCTGCATATCTTCGTGGATCACCCTCTGCAATGAAAATCATTCATCACATGAAGAGCAGGAGGACACATAATGACCACGTTAACACTGTGTGGTGTCTGTGGGACGCGGTGATCAGTCAAAGGGGGATGACACCTCTACCGTGGCGCGACGCGTCATAGATCGGTACGGAAGTTAGTAGCTCTGTGTAGTAGAGAGCTTATTAAGTGTAAAAAATGTTCCTAAAGTAATTAAAACTACATAATATAAAGTCACTGTTGTGTTGTATATATTTGTAGACCTGCAAATTATTTATTCTTCTATACGAACTATAAGAGTATCTGTTATTTCTGTAATTGTAAAGCACGATTAAAAACAAGAAGCCATTCGGTGGATATAACTTAATTCTGTTATCTAATAATGTAATGTTATCTTTTAAACATGTTCTAATGATAAACACTTCATAAAGTTGCTGTTGGATTTCCCATACGTAAGGATACTCTGTTCTTGAAAACAAGAGGTCTTCAAAGAAATCTGTATTCAAAGGAACAGGTGACTTCAATGCTGTGGTTGGCCTATTTTATTATTATCAGTGTGTGCAATATATTTTAAATGAAGTGTGTCATGAAAAAAAGATCCGTATAGTGTATTAAAACATTTATCAAAAGTATGTACTGTCACACTTAACCCATTTGTGTATCTATCTCTCAAGATCTATCAACTATAATATTTGACATCCTGCAGTTTATTTAATGGAGAGATCAACACGATCAAGAGGATGATCTAAAATTGAAGTACAAATAAGTAGATTTAGTGGGTATCATAATATTTAGTCGAACCAAAATGGAGAAATTTTCACACAGGAAGAGAAGTATTAGAAATAACTAGTTATTTATACACTTCCCTCATACTTTTAACCATAGGCTATTCTCGCTCCCTAATACTCAACTGGTACCAGTGGGGAGCCTTGGCTTTACATGGAGCGATAACAGGGAAATCAAATTATATTCTCATTTGTTACCCTCGGTAAATGACTAATAATGTAACTTCCCTTGCTCTGCTGTGGGTTTGCATTATCTCAAAAGCAATCTCTCTGTTATGTGTAGCTTAATGCCAGACTGTATGTTTCTATATAGTTTTGTAATGTTCTTGTGGTTCATTTATACACTTTCCTCTTTTAATATTTCGAAACTTAATTCAATGAAGAGTACTAATTTAGTTGTTGAAGTAACCAAATATACTTAAATTCAATGAACATTATTCATAATTTCTCCATAAGAAATACATGACTTCCTCAGAATAGCAGCTAACATGTGGACCATTTTTAATAATATTAACCTTTAGATAAAATTATATTTATGGAATATTGTTTCTTGGATAGCTTAACAAAACTACTGTACATGAAATTTCACTCAAATTCGACTATGTAGAATGTAAGCAATTAAATTTTAGTGAACAAATCTTTATGAATTTAACGGTTACTCTTGTAAACATTGTTTTGTATTGAATACTCTTGGAGGAATTTGTAAAACTTATAATTATTAATAAATGTAAAGAATGCATAACAATTCCAATTAGACTCCACAACCTTTATTTTTGGAGTCGCCTGACGAGGAAACCTTCGGTTTCGAAAGGCCTCGCGCAAAAAATAAATAAATTGGTAATGTAATGTATTCTTTACATTTATTAATATTTATTGTTTTCTACGGAAATTGTTATAGGATTTTGTGCAATGAATAGTTGAATTTTGAAGAGGAAGGTGTATGTGCTTTGTTCCTTTTTTGCAGGTCGTATAGGAGTTCCAAAATTTTTCGAATAGGTTTTTTTTGAAAGCTTAAAAATGTTTTTAACATGTTAAGACCAACTTATGTTTTGTGTTTCGACGATATTCCGTACATCCAACGTGCTGTCACGAAGGCACTAACTGGGATAACTCCAACGGACTACAGTGGGGCCTATGAAGCTTGGAAAACGCGCTGGCAATGTTGTGTCGACACCCAAGGCGAGTAATTTGAAGAATATTAACGTTTTGTACAAATCATATCAATAAAATTTGTTTTTTCTAGACTGAGTCTCATTACTTATCTACCATACCCTGTATTTCTTCCTTCCAATTCTTCCTTACGTTGCAATAAACTACATATTAGGCCTATATGTTAAATGGGTTTTTAGTGGTTATAAATTATAACATCAAACGGTTCAACACTTTGGTATTTTTATGTTTTTAAAAATAAAGATTTGATAAAAATAGAGTTTATTTTGTCTTAAAATATATTTTTAAATCGATGACAATAGGACCTAAAAGATATCTGATTGGATAGTTTTTCCTGACTAATTACGGCCTAAATATTCTTTGCAATCAACATTAACAAAATTTTGTAATATTATAAGTTGCATTATAACGTCTAATTAAATTGCTGAGAAATTATTAGTTGTTCTCTCAAATTTTGATATACCGTGAATAAACGCGTACCTCTGTGACTCATCCATCATTACTAGATGTGTTTGAAAACAAGCGAACCTAACCACTCAATATCCCACAAAACAAAGGCAGATCCCTGATGTAACCCCGGTTATCTTTGTTGACAAACTGATGACGTTATTATTTAACTCGATTGTGATAGATGTTCCAGTTGAACATATTTATAGATTGAAAGTTCTAATAAAGTGAAAACAGCTACGTAATAAAATGTTTGATGGTTTTCTTGTTGTTTATATGGTACCAAATAAAAAACTCTCTTCATTTGAAGTTAGTTAACTACGTAGAATCTTGGAAAAATGGAAAAAAAGGTTTATTGTAGTATCACTAGTATAAAGGAATACATCATTTTCATTCAATACACTTAAACGCTTGGGAAACATTTTACATTAACACAAATCAAGGAAAACTTATCAATAATGATGACAGACCAATTCAAAACTGAGTTTTACTCTCATCTCAATTAAAAAAAAAATTAAAATTAAATTTTGATTAAACATTTTATACTGGCTAACCATACATCCAAATTGTTTACCATATGTTATTATAAAATTAATTATTATTACAAAATTGTAAACATTTGATAATTTGTGAAGTGCCTGATGATGGAATCTATGATTCAGAAAGGCCTTGCACAAAATAAAAAATTATATTAGAAAATTATGTACTCCTTTATACTAGTAATACTATAATTATTAGTTAACTATGTTAATTAAAATAATAAAACCTACAGTAAAAAATTTTAAAATTAGCTGTCACATGGAGGCTACTTATTGAAAATATGGTGACATGAATGTGTCACGTATTTTACATTTGCTATCACAAAATGTTCCAGTGAGTAAGATATTTCGAGAACGAACTCACTTATAGAATTTAAATTTTCCGTGATGCTTCATTTCTATAAAAGTAATATAGAGTTTTATTAACGGTACTTTTAATTCCATTGGATTTAGCTGATAGTTACCAAATATTGTAACACTGGTATTAAGTGTAACTATTATGTAATCGATACAACCATGTAATAAACAAATGTGTAGGTAGAGTCAAGTACGACCATATCATATTATAACATGTGACATAGTAACATATGTAGCTGTAGACTTAAAATGTTACAACCAACCTCAATAAAGTTTTCAATTATGGTTATGGCTAACTCTTAAGTATTATATTGGTGAACAATAATAATCGCTTTAGTTTTTTTTAAACAGAACAAGAATATTTACCCAATTTTTCAGTTTTCGGTACTCACAGCTATTTAAACCTTAAAAATACAATATTTTGAATATGTATATACTTGCATTTAAATTTCAATATTTGATTTATTGTTAGATTATAAATAAATAAAATTATAATAAGCCCGGTTTAATTAAAAAAAATCTATTCCTTAATTTTGTCCTATTAATTTACACATTGCATAAGTAATTATCTTGTATTTTCTTTCTCGATATACGAAAGGCATTCGATACGGTAAACCATTCTATTTTACTTGAAACACTTTTTAAAATGTGAACTAGAGGAGTAGTGCATAATTGCTTTGAAGGGTACCACTTAAATAAACTCAATGTGTAAAAATTAAAAATTCGCTCAGTTACGTGGAATATTTTCAACAGGGAGTGCCCCAGAGATCTGTTCTGGGTGTAATTTTGTTTTTGGCTTACATAAATGACTTTTGTAATGAACAATATAAAAGAAAACTCACCTCTTTTGCTGATGATACTACCTTGAGTTATAAAAGCTCTCAATTACAAGACATTAAAAATGATTTAAATAATGATTTAATATCTATCAAGTAGTGGTTTACTGTAATGTTTTTAAATGTCGAAAAAACGAAATAAATAAATTTTGGCTTAAGAAGGAAGTTCCATTCTAGTGAACCCATTATTTATGTTTAACCCTAGAACTGTTAATCTTCATAATTTTGTCGGTCAATGCCGCTTCTGTAGTGTTAACCGTCAAGATTTTGTCGGTCAAACATTCCCTCGTATAATTACTTTTTACAATATACTCCGGTAACGTATCGATATAATTCATGCACCATTGGATTCGGGAAGAAAAATGCTAAGGAACAGATGAGTTTTATTCCTCTTTGTATTATGGTTATGACGTAGCAAGCTTGTTATTTTCAACGTAAAAGAAAATGCGACGCCGTTTGTTGTGACCGCCATATTGCCGCTGCCGTTCTGTATCACTTTCGTGCCGAGCTGTGGATATTTGTAAGTTTTAATAGTTTTACGCGTGTTTTAGTGTCGTATTTAATGTGTAGTGTGTTGTTTGATGTCTTAGTAGTGTAAACATATATATTTTAGAATAAATCAATTTCTATTTACTGAAATATGTTTGAGAAATTACCGGCTTTGTGTAGGCTATGGCAAAATGACTTGGCTAAAATTCATTTCACATAGTTTGTTATTGTTTTCACTTACTAAACATTATTTATCACTCTTTGAGCTCTGAAGTAACTATTTATTTTTGGTAAATAAATAGTTATCACAATAAAATATATATTTCCTGTAATTTCTTTGGTTATATATAATAACTGTTTGGGTTATTCTATATTTTTTCAATATATTTAGTTATATTTACAGTTTTCTAACTACATAATATTTCCTATTTCCTATACTACTGCTTTTTGTTCTATAGCTTTATGATGCTTTCATAAATGTGTATAATGTTATGTTTTTCTGAAACTTAATAAAATTTGACACAGAATGGCTATCTCACTTATAAATATTTCTAACTATTTCTCACTTCATTTGCTAGGTATGGTCCCCTCCAAATTTAAGAAATATTTTTCGTAAATTTTGTATTTGATTAAAAAGAGTGTTTATGAGAAAATTTTTTATGGTTAATTTTACAATATAGTGCAATTCTACGTTTAATTCTGAACACAAAAATATATACTTTTATTTATATTGCTTTTATTTTATATTTTTAATAATTTTTTTAAAAAAACCATGCGCGAAGCTCCAAAACAGCCCGACACTACAGGATTAAATGACCGCCAGTTCTAGGGATAAAGATTGTCTAGTCAAAGAAACGCAATGTGGAGTCATTTATAAAAAATTGAAGAAGTTATTAGCATACAATTTTTAAGAGTAACTTTAGATAATGAATTAAATTGAAAGATTCATGTTTCTGATATGAAATCTAAACTGAATAATTCGATGAGGTATTTTTATCTTTGAGAGATATGTACGACGTGAATGTTTTAAGAAAGCTTTATTTTTCAATTATTCAAAGCAGAATAGAATAAGAGATAGTCTTCTGGACTGGAACATACAAATCCGATATAAATGTAGTATACATTCACCAACAGTCATTCTTGAGACTAATTTGGAAATCTTAAAAAAGGAAAACATTCACGACCGTTATTTCTTCTTTTCAAGATATAACCGTTAAAAATGTGTTTGTTTAAAAGGTTCTAAAACTCTTTTATAACAGAAATGGTGCTCTCTTTCCAGTACTGTTTTTCCTAAACCCAATAATACCTTCTTTACAAAAACATTCAATTGCTTAGCGCCTCGAATTTACAGTAAACTGCCTGATTATCACAAATGCACAAAAAATGCGCGTCATAATCTTTTACAATGCTAAAAAATTGGCTTTAACAAGATGAAGATTGCCGTTGATTCCTAGACTGATATTTATTATCTTGAGTTCAAGCACAACATCTCATATAGTATTTAAGTTTAATTTTAGTTTTTTGATGCGCACTTCACATTTTTAAGTTAATTTGTATTATTTGATTAATATTATTACATTATCATATAATGGATCATACCTTTTGTTTAGCTACAACTGTTAAAGTAGTATATTAATTATCAACTTTGTATAATAACTTCCATTTTGAGCGCTGATAATTTTTTAAACCTAATATTCATATAGCTAAATTTTGCCATCTAACTATAAAAATATGTGAAATATAGTGATAATATTTTAGTTTTATAGATATATTCGAGATTTTACTATATGCTATATTCTTCAATTTCAAAGAAATATTTATGTTAATTTTGTATAAATAGATGATTTTGGACATTTAGCTTAGACATTCTTATAATAATGCACAATAATCCGATGTTTGATATATTAAGACTCGTATCTTTGACTGTGTTGGAGTGAGAAAATAAATTCTTTCTTTCTTCTTTCTTTCTATTAGTGAAATCTAAGCATTTCAAAATATAGGCATCAAAAGTTTTCTTTTAGGATTAAAAGAATATATATATATATATATATATATATATATATATATAAATATATATATATATATATATATATATATATATTTTACTTTTAACTACATTTCCAAGTAACGTTATTATTTCAAACATGAATAGGTAATCATCTATTTTGAACTAAACGGAATTCACACGTTAAAATAACAACTAACTTGGTTGCTCGAATTAAATTAAACGAACATATGTTCAGTAGTATATGATAATTAAGAGCATCACTGATACAATTTTACTACAAGATCCTATATACAGGTTTTGTATTTAGCGTTTAACTGTTAATTGATTTATACCTTGTCGCATAGATACCTCTTCAAAACCCAATAAAATGAACAAACAATACCGAAAAGCTACAATTAACCCAATTTAGACCCAAATTATTTTTTTTTCTAATAAAATATAAAATCTACATAAAACTACTTTAATATTATGTATTAAAGATGTTCTTAGCAAAATTTTACTAATTTTGTTATTTTATCCTCAAAAAAATTAATGTTCCCAAATGGGAACAGTGGGACTGAATGGGATGGTGACCTATTGTTCCCAAATGGGAACAGTGGGTATAAACAGGGGTGGTGTAAAAAACTCAACATTATTGATAAATAAACTTTATTTTACAATAAAAAACTATGTATATAAGTGGCAAATCTCTTTAAGTGAACTAGAGAAAACTAGAAATAACATATTTCATTATATTTCACGTTTGATATTTCACTGTTTAGAGTGAAATTCTTGAGAACAGTGTTGGTGAATTGCCACATTGCATTTTTTACACTTCAACCTGGCATTCTTTTTGCACTGTGCACATCTTGATTGTTTGTCATTGGTTACAAGGAAGTGGTTCACTTTGTCGTAACGTACCTCATCCACCACTCTTGATTCCACTGGTTTCACAAGACGAGGCGGTCTCCCTAATGTCAAACGTTGGGGCATACTTTTGGAGATAAGTTTGGCAGATCACTCTTGTAAATCCAAGCAAATCAAGTTGTTCGCTTTTACTCTGAATGGCATATCTGTGAAGTTGCCATGCATTGTTTACAGAAGCATTTTAACGGAAAAAACATAACAACTGCCAATACCATTTTTTACCTCTTATATTTATACGTAGTTTAGAAATGTTTTCATCAAGGCGATCAACGCCTCCCATGTAGTTGTTATACAAAACAAAGCAAGCTGAGGCTGATCAACCATTATATGAGATTTACTTCTTTGGCTAAATCTCCTTTACTTTTTCCAATTGGAAATGTTCCAGCTTGGGTCGAAAGCCATTGTCACTACATTGTTGTTATCATGGTAACGGACGAGTGTTATACCTGTTTCTTCATTTGTAACTTGAGAGTAACTCCCTCTTTCTAGTTGCTTCATATCTTTCTTTGTTGGCAACGGAGCATTTAGTGTTCTGTTTTCCCCTCAAAGTCCCAGTACAGCGGAAAAAGCCCATTTCTTTGAGCTTTTTCAACAACACGACACTTGTGAAAAAGTTATCAAAAAATACACTGGATTCTGTATTTGGTAGCTTACTCAATAACTCCATCACAACCGATCCACCTACTCCTAACTCAGGTTGTGTATTTCCTGTATTTTTCCCCATGTATGGGATTTGATTGAATGAGATACCCCAGCCGGCTACATAGACACCAAGCTTTGAAGCCAAACCTTATTGGCTTGCCGTGCATGTGTTGTTTAGCTCCATGCCTACCGTAGTAAGGAATCATTGATTCGTCAATGCTTACATTATTTTTCTCCTGGATAAAACTTCAACCATTTTTCATTCAATTTTTTCCCAAAGTGGTGTTATTTTGGCAAAACGATCACCTTCCCTAAGATTGTGATTGTCACAAACATGAAAATATTTCATGATTTGTATAATCGATTTCTAGGCATAGCGTTACTCACTGCAGAGTTGTGACAATCAGGGCTCTGCTCCCAATACATACGAAGTCTTGGAACTTGACAATAGCCACTAAGTAAAAGTATTGCAAGGAAACACTTTAGTTTCGTCTATAGTGAGTTTCAAATTGTGCTCACCATTTTGATAGGCATGTAAATTAGTTTGATGACATATAAGATTAATGACTTCATCGTCATAAAAAAGCTCAAATAGTTTTACAGGGCTCCCATCACTACTTTTGAGCCAATCCGGAAGCTCGAATTCTCTTTCATTGTACCTTGGAAGGTCTTTTTCAGTCCAAACATAGGTTTTTTTGTTGGATTTTTTATCAATTATTTTCTTGATTGCTTTTACTCTATTATCTTTTTTGTTTTCACTCTGATTAGGTGATTGACAAACCTTTCTTCTTTTTAGCTTTTGGCTCATCATTACTGTTAGTGCAAACTAAATTTCTAGTGTAAGGCTCACCTGCAGAAGGGCCAATTGTTCCTCACTAACAACTTCAAAATGTTCATCATCTTCTGAAATGTCTTCAGGAACACCAATACTTATTTTTAGTAGTTTTCTCCATCCACAATTTTACGAACCGAGGATTCCGCACTTGACAATAGTTGATTTCGTGATAGGCGTGAAAGATCTACCTCATCCTCCTCCTCACCACTGTCGGCATCTGAATGAACCCCTTCATTTGGAATAATTACTATTTCACTTTCCAAGATATCTGTTTCCTGCTCCAAAATGTCTTGAATGTCATTTAGTGTCAATCTGTAACAATGAAACATACGAAATAACAACCTACCCATTCGGTCCCACTGTTCCCAAATGGGAACAACATACTTTATGTGTTTACAAAACATCATAAACAAACCGGTATAAAACTTTTCATTATTTACAACTAAAAACTACAATGATATTGAGTTATTTCATTATGTGAAACATTTAATACACATCATGTATAATGCATAGGTACTTACTTTTCATAGTATGCCATGGTAGAAGCATATAACCTCAAAGTGAAGATCTACTGCATGAATACCATGTGCTCAACTGGTGAGCAGGTGTGTTGTGGGGGAAGCAGTAGTACCACCTGTCATAGACTACTACCAACAAAAAAATTCCCTAAAATATTATTTTTTAATTTTTTATTTATTTTTGAATAAATGTTCCCATTTGGGAACAGCGGGGCTAAATAAATGAAATAAATTTTACTTAAAATTACTAAGTCAGATGATTGGATTCTAAAAAATATAAAATGATTGGTGACGACGTGTATCTAAGATAAGTGAAAAGACTTGATGCCGTCATTTAATGTACAATTAAGTGTTAAGAATCACATCATTGCAAAATTTATAGCAAAGTATTATTAAATTGTAGGTTATTGGACAGTCAGATAGGCACCAAAGAGCAAATCAACGAGGTTTAAGACGTGAAGTTCTGCAGTTCCAGAGTAAACGTAAATCGCTCAAGCTCAAACTGCATTACTATACAAAGTTTGAGGAAGTGGACCTCTGAACTGTTGTACATTCCATGAATACTAAATCTTACAATCCAAACAGTCTATAAATGCCTGATTCGAGTTAGTTTCCCTTACTTCAACGAATAACTTATTTCTGTATAATGTTTAACACTCTAATAGCTCCAATATGAGGTTATAACATTGAATAAACGGATTTTGATAACTCTTTGTCCCAATTAATCAAACATGCACACACATCTAAGGTTCATAGACTGTCATACACACGACCGGACAGAAATAATGCACGAAGTTTACCCCAATTCTTCTCTAGCTACAGTTAGATCTTAGCTTTCCATTAGAATTTACGTTGTGTTGAACGGTATTATTATTATTATTACTTCATTCTTAACCTAACTGAGATTTTCATTTGTACATATTTTGTTCAAGGGTATTTACTGTGGAAGAATGTTAATACCTCTGTAAGATATCCAGGTTTATATTTTTTAGTTTTATTTTAGTATACAGCTGCATTTCCTTCAAAACAACAATACTATATAGTGAATTTTTATTTAGAAATCTAATCATTGAAATAAGTGGTCGATTCCTTCATTGTAAATTACTGGAATATCAAACTTTGAGAGTTAGGACACATCACAGTATTAATTTTAATTTATTTAATGTTTTTAATTTAGTGTTGTGATTTTTTGAACCAGGTTTCTGTACAATCCAGCGTTTGGAAACATTAAAGCTTGTCAGGTAACATGCTTAATAAGTTCTAAGTTCCATGTGTTTCTAAGAAATGATTTATAAATATAAGAAAAAAACGCAAAAAAATGTACTTTATGCACGAGATTACACAATTCTCATAAATTTAACCGAATTAACATGAAAAAAAAGGAATATTTTCGATAAGGGATTTTACATTGTAGTCCTGGAAGCTTAAAGACCTCAGAACTACAGTTCTGAGTTTTAAATTCAAACTCCGAACTTTCCTCTTAGATAAGAAATACGACCAATAAGCTTACAGTGATTTAGGGCAATGAATATTGATACGGTCTTATTGTCTGTTATACTTATTTTAAACTCGTAACAGTTGATATGTGATTCATACGAAATCCTTTTATCATAAAGTAGATAAATAAAGTTTTAAGCACAACAGTTTAAAAGTGAAAATAAATTATCTGTACATTGGTATAATGTACTAAAGAATACCTTATTACAGTTCTTATGTTTCTTAGTCGATGTTAATAGAAAACATGATTTCTTACCTTATTTGAAACAGTAAAGGTATATTATTAATCAGATTTCTTGCATCTGAAATTATTTTTCAATATAAAAACACTTGTGGAAGTTTAAGGGAGAGAATCAGTTCCAAGTGGAAACAAAGCTCGAGTTTCACATATACCAACGATTGCCCCGTGTCTGCTTACAGTTGAAAGGGGATCGGAAGCGAACATTCTTCCTTAACTGGAAGATGATTAAATTCAATTGGAAAACTTAAGTGGACTAATAAACCTACTAAGTTGACTTTATATATTTTTTTAACAATGTTCATCTTTGGATAATCATAATAAATTATTTTGTAGTTGTGCACAAGTTTTTGTGATAGTATGTATAGCAAAATCGAGAATTTAAAAACATAATTGAAAAAACATGATGGGTTTTTATCAAGTAGCTGAAGATAATTTAGATTCATTGTTCAGTAAACAATACTTACAGAATACAGAATAATAAAATCAAGATTTACAAAAATTTGAAATTTTATAACAGTTCATACCAAAGTTTTACTAAACCGCAACATTACACACTGAAGGTGATTTTATTAAGATTAAAAGACTAAGATTAACAGTTTTTTTACCTTAAACGCTTTTCAATATATTCAATATCTTGCATAAAATAAAATATGACTATACGTAACGAAATGCCACAAATACAATAACACTAATTATAAAAGAAGACTTTAAACATTATAAGTATAATAATCATATTTCAGTATTATAAATATACTGATAAAAAGCTGGTAAGAAATTATTGAAAGTATTCCGCCGGAGAGGCCGCAAAGCGTCAAGCTATAAAAACGTGACGTCATGCTCATATTCCCGGATCTGACCTGCTGCTGCTTCATGAAACCAGATCAAGTATAAACCAAATTATTTATCTTTAGATTCATTAATAAACGAAGCAATAATGAAACTGTAACTCTAATTTATCCGACAATCGTACCAAATGCTTGCATTTAAAGGCGACACAGATCCAAGTTTATTTCTTTTCAGGAAAAGATTTACTGTGAAATTTCTATACTGTGAAGTAAGCAATTCTGTTAAACTTAATTTTAAAATAATTTATAATTAATATTCCAATGATCGGTTTAAAAGGGGAAGGGAGAATCAAAGATTATAGATGGTAGAAATAAGTAAGTAACCTATAATTTTTCTATTCCCACTGCGATATAAATTTATAGCGATATTAACACTTGAATAAAATTTTTATTCGTATACAAAAAAGTAGTATTTAATTAATATAATAAACACGAAACACAATGATGGATTTTTGATATGCTTATTAGTTGGGCAATAAAAGTTATAAGGGAGTAAAATATGGGAGTATAATTTCTAGACCAATATTAGTAATGGGAACGGAATCTGATCTGTTGTCGAACCACATTCAACTAGATCTGAGAGAGAGCAGTTCAAGTGGTTCGCGGACTGTACTGAACTCCGTCTAGGAATCGCAAAAAATACTACATTATAACAAGAAATGGTTATTCCTTAATACTACACCTACTTTATTAAATGCTGAGATGCAACCCATGCACGGGTATGTTCTTTATTGCAAGAAAATGCTATATCATACAGCTTAATTTATGAAAAACCTGTATTATCTTGATAAATAACAGGGTATGGTTGCTTTTCTCAAATAAGCTGTTAAATAAGAACACTACCTCATTCTTTGCTGCAGTTATAATATTTTTTTTCTTCTAACGTAAATTAATTTTTGCTCCATTTTATTACTGTCGTTAAAAATTAGTGGAAGTATGAAAATTATAAGTAAATAGTGGCAGAATACAGGCAAAAATTCACACTTAGTATTAATTTTGAATTTTACGCCACAAAATGGGTTTATGAGAATTATACTATAATATATTGTTTAGAGCCAACTTCATTTAACAAATAATTAAACCATAATAATACATTCACACATTTTAAACCAAACTTTAAATTAATAAAGCCAATTGTTGATTATATGGATTTTATTTTACATTCACCGTCTATAATTTAAGCTACAAAATAATTTTGCAAATATCTACTGTTAGTTTTTATTGGGACTTTCTCTTGCAGATACATAACAAATAATGATTCATTATAAATCAAGTTACTTTTACATAAATAAAATAAGAGGAGTAGTTTATTCACCAATCTGAATGGCAGACGTAATCAGCAACTGGCGCGACGCGTCGCGACGTCAAACAAAGTTAATCTTTCCTGCCGTCTCGACGCGACCCTCCACCATCACCGTCCTTAAGGTTCTTGGCATCAACAAGCATTTGTCTTTGTTTGGAGTGCGTAAAAACAATGTATTAGCTCCGAGACAAAGTGAAAGTGTGTTTACACGGAAACTGTGTTCATCTTGTTTTCTTGTACTCAATGAAAATTAACCAGTCTAAGAATAGACTTAAAAGCACACTTTAGGGGATCGTTGCAATATTGCTACGTAGTGTGCAATTTTCTGAGCGATAGCAAAGTCTTTCGTAGTCTGAAAAAATTACATCTTAGTCTGCCTTTGTGTTTGCCTATCTGTCTGACGTTCCTCACGGTATTCATAAAACGAACTTACCCATATATTTGAAGTTTTGACTGAAGCTTTATTTCACGTATGAGCAACATCAAGTTCGTTTTCACTTCACCCTAGATTGATACAGAAATTGCATTTGTATATAAAAACTTTTGGTTGAAATTCCATTTATGCTTAGGCAAGAATGAGTTCTTTAATGGTGTATGTTCAACCTTGAAATTTAGCTGAGCGTTATTGAAGCCTATCACTCAGTAGGTTGACAAGTTTCTCTTATGTTTTCTGGTGGATTTATTTTCTGTATGTTGCCTGTCTATTTTTCCTCAGATCACTTCAAAGAATAAAATGAGCTAAGAATGATCGGCGAGCTAAGATTTTTCACGCGACACACGGCGTCTAAAATGCTACTTTTAAATGAATATTCGTAAAAATTAATTTGCTTGAAACAATATAATAGCAACAGAAGTGTTATTTTTAAAGAATGTTGTTTGTTTTGTATTCCTGTAATCGTTGAAAATAAATCAATTCAGAATGTAACCTACTCAAAAGAAAATGCTGAGGTAATGTTTTCGTGTATTTTTATAATATAGTTCAATTAAATCATGTTTTGATAACCCTGAGTAATAAAAATTATGGACCAATGTGTTGTGGCGACAAGAGGAAAATTTGGTGTTTCATGACATTTCATGAATTTTACAATACAGCGTTCCATATTACTACAGGGTTTCTCTTCATAGTCATTAATGATAATTAATTGCAATTACCATTAATTATAATAAATTGTTTGATGAATTCATTCTCTTTATTAACTACGAGATCTCTACGTACTTCGTTACGTTATTAACATCAGACGATTTTTCAAACTAGACATATCGCTTATTCTTGAATATTGCTAGTATGTTGTTTAAGTGTGTCTAATATTGTTTGAGCTCAACCAAAATATTTGAAAACGTTATGCGATTATTGAAATCGTAGTTAAACAGTATTATAAAAATTGTTAATTAATTATTCATAAAAACATTTGGTTGAATTTTGGTTGAAACAGTAAACAGAGTTAAGCACAGACGATGTAAATGTATTCTTGTTGCGCGATGCCACAGCGGGAGTGGCTACCACATGTTACCTACACCGGAAGGGACAGCTGTGGATATTAACACATCGCGTATTTCTCTCGCCTCCTGCTTCAACAATATGTAAAATTTGTTTTTGAAAAACTTTCATTATTTGTCTTTTAAATGATACGTTACTCTCGGGATAAAATTCTATGACCTTTATAATAATCAAAAAGCAATTTCATTATTAATGCCCCCTTAATTAGTTTCTACATTATATGGTAATAACTATTAATTTGTTTTGACGTGTCTATATTCAGTAAAATTAAGTATTCGTTTGTACCGAATGACGATAACACATGGGGGTGGTGACTTCTGAGGTCGTAGTAATAAATACTCGAATTGCAAAGTTTACTTATAAGTTCAATTTAGTTAATGAAACTTACAAGCACCACTTTTAGTTGGTAAATTAAATGTATGCCTTGCTGCGTTGCTGCCAATTAGAGTACAAGAACTAAAAATGTATATCTGATAGGAGGGCTTAAAATATCCAATGTTCTGTGGAATTATGCGCACGAGGTTTTACTTTATAAAACATTAAGATTTTACTTCCCTTCGCAATGTGTAGACTCACAACCCGGGTGTCGGCGTCTTGGCACGAGACATTGAAGCTGTAGTCTAAGAAGGGTTATTTCTAGTCGGTAATTACTAGAAGAGGAGTAGAAGTTATGAAAGTGGTAGCCATCTACTCAAATAATACGTGAGCTCGCCTAAAACAAATTCGCGACGGTATTAGCCATTTAATGAGACAAAAACTTATGACGACCATGTGCGCGTCAGAAGGACGACGCCACAACTTGTATCTATTTCAATCAAGCAAATAAAAGATCTTCAAGGGTAAGTTACTTTACTATTTACAACTTTACTTTAAGTTACATTCATTATTATATGTTTGACATCAAACGGCTAATTTAATAATACGGAAAGATAAATTTTACTTACGGACAAGGCGCGCGAGGTCAGATCGGTCACGTAGTTGGGCTGCTACAAAGGGTTAGAATAAAATATTCATACGCGTGCCAATTAGGTAGTTACTCCGCCGATAATTTAGTTCCGGAACATTGGATAAAAAAAATAATCTTAAATTGTACTGGCTGACTAGGTTGTGAAATGTTACGTTATATAAAATCTAACTTACTAACGGTACACGTTATTTTAAAGTTGTAGTTCTTCAATAGCCACATATAAATAAAATAAGAAAACTTTATTAAATTTCTGCCTGTCTGAGGTAGAAATCTCTGTCAACGAACTGGCCTTGTAGACTTGACAGTTTGCATGAAGCTTAATTTCTTTAAGAGGAACTTTTAGTTCGATGATGGTACATGTCACTGTTGAGATTCTAACCGCTATCGAAAGATAATACATAATATTTTATCAGTATTCATGATGGTAATAATGAAATAGCGGAATAAATGACTATAGTAAATAAACTTAGTACAATCATATGACATTTTAACAATTGAAATATATAAACACCTGCAGAATAGTTTTGCAAGATATCTCGAAAAATATTTCATTAAGACACTTCAATTTAGCATAAAACTCTTTCTACGCGCGAGTTACTTGTTCATCTACGGCTTCTGGCTGAGCGTCATTGAATCCTTTCATTGGCATAATTAATCTTTTTCTGCCGTGAGGAGGTAAAGATTTATTTTCTGTATGATTGCCTGTGTCTGTCTATCTGGAAGACATCTTAAGGATAAACTGAGCTATATACATGAAACACCGTTAAGGATAAACTCATACCTTGTAAGACATTAGATGTTTTATTAAATAAAAATTTACTTAGAATTCTAACTGTTAATGACGTGACTTCACCTGGTACACTGAAAAAACAAATTATAAAACGCATAACCTCATGCTCATAAACAGTGGAGAACGCACATTTATCCACTGATTTTATGTGATGTTCGATAAAAAAAATGTTATCTGTTACAGAAATACCAGTAGAAAGAAATGGGATCTGATTTATTCGTTTTAGAGGAAGCTATTCTACAGTTTTTAGGCATAAATGGAATCCATATTACGCACATAGGTTTATATAAGGCTATCTAATTATGTGCATTACATGGTGCTGTACATTTGGGCTGTAAAAGATCTGTAATCAGAACTGACACCATTGACGTCATTAAGGTCGCAATACTTCACTCATAGAACTAACCTCATTTCCTAACAAGACATATGACGAAATGAGTGTCCCAGGAAGTGTCATGTGTCCATTTAAGATACCCTGGCCAATCTAAGTCATTAAGAGTAGGAAATAACAAATTACTAGCAGCCTATCTATTTGGCTACATAGTTTGATGTTTTTCTTACAGTCAGAAAATAATAAATACTTTAAAAGATTTTATTACTAATATTTTTAAATATTTGTGTACATGCGATGTTCTAATTAAAACCTGAGTGACAAAAAGCCTAAACAGTATATTTTTACAGATAAATTTTCTGCAGTGCACAAAGCAAAAGAAGATAATTCGTATATTTTATCTAACCTTACGAAGATCTTGGTAAAGATACGTGTTTGGACCAATTTAATGTAGTTAAAAACGTTTTTAGTTTCTTATTTTCTCTGAATTGATAAATTTTTTATATTTTAAGATCAGACGTTAAAACTTCTTTAACACCTTCAATGGGACTCTAGGCACGTACCGACTTTAGGACAGGAGGTACAGTAGTAATGTGCGTTCATTGCAGTTAATGTGCAAGTGATACTTTACAAGATAGATATTAAAGTAGTAAGTATTTGGCTTACCTACGACAATATTTATTTCAATGTCTGAAATAATAATTACCCTATGCATAATTTCTTGTAAAACTTCGATTTAAATGCAGCTTACGAGTGTTCTTTTTTAAACAATAAAAAAATCTGGTTTTTTTGCGATTTGACAATGAATTATCCACCTAGGTTAACTAAACTCATCTTCTCCAGTTAGTACCCTGCATGTCTAAAGTAAATGAAGTAACACTAAATACAAAGAAACCATAGTTTGTCAATATGAACTGGGTTTTGAGTAAAAACGACGGAAAAGAGATACGACAGGGCAGATTACGAGGAGGTATCAGCCAATAAACACATTTTATCGACAGGCTGTCCAACTCCACAAGACAAATTGTACCTTTCGGTGAGACATGTTGGTTGGGAAAATTTTATTCCGTACTGCTTTAGTTGAAGCTTTTTCGTATTCAATCATGTAGTTACATGTTCATTTATTTTTTTTTCATATTTGTAGCAATGAAGAAGTACACCGCAATACGTGTCGCATGAGGCTGGTAAGAAAATTTAAAATCTATACCTCATTTTATTTTTAAGAAAATCTACGATGCGATTTGTAGACATACAGACAGTCATACAGAAAAGAAATTTTTACATCCCCCCTGCAGACTCACTAAATCATATTCACTAAATCTCTGCTAAATTCCATAGAGAAATGTGCATCATCATTGAATTCAGAGTTACTCGTAAAATATTGTAGTTCAGACAGGCAGACAGAAATGAAATTTCTCTAGTCTCTTCAGTAATCGCTAATGCTTAGCCAATTAAATCAAATGTAGGAGTGTGCCACACATGGTGTTGCGTAACAGATTTCCACGAGGTTTCATGCAAAATTCCTAATCTATAACTCATTTAATTGTGCAAATATCCTTCGGAAAGACATATATCATACAGTAGTAAAGAAAAGAAGTTGACTAAGAAATTACTCTCAACCAAATGTCATGGCTAAACATGTACTACCATAAAATAGATTCTTGTCTACGTATAAATGAAGATATGCATATTTAACTCAACGTATGAAATCTTTCTTGAAATATCTCAAAAATTACATTAAAACATTCGCTAATTAATTAAGTTAGATTTTATAGTATGTTCTAACAATAAAAGTGCCGGTGACTTTGGAAGTGTACTACAAGAAGTGCCCTGAAATTAAATCTTAACAATTTGTAACGTTGTCTTTCCACTATTACTACATCTATTTTTACTCTATATATAAACACTTCACATGTTCAAATTACACATCATTGTACACAGTTTGCTTATACATTTATATTTGTAGCTTTGTCTTCGCCACACTTATAGCATGGAAAAGGTCAGACGGAGCGTAAGCAAACTACAGCCGACATTTCATGTATAAATTACCATCCTAAGACTAGGCCCTGCGAAGGGTTGTCTCATATATCAAACAGTTTATCCCTGCCGTTGTCCATCCAGTGGGCGGGTCTCCAATATTTATAGTCCTCTTTATCAAAACTGGCCTGGAAAAGATTCGAGGTTGCTATAATATTCAATACTCCGGACAATGATACTACTAAATTTTTATACCTCAATGAAATAGTCCATTCAATATTCTGCTTAGAGAAAAATATTGTGTTTTTGTTTTTATCTATGTTAGTTCAATATTGGTCATAATTATTTGAAATAAAAAAAGTGAAAGACAATTACATCTCAGTAAATTCCATTTGTCCCAATAATAAAGTCATGACTGTAGATAATTTATATCGACAGGTCCTGAAAGTGGTAAATATAATCTTTAGATTTAAAAAAAAACGTGGCCTTTATGTATAAAAGCTACAAGAATAATATAGCCTCCATAAATTTTCATCTTCTATGACACCTCATTATATAAACAATACATGCTAGGCTCTTTATGAATTGTAAACATCAGTTACTGTAATCATAATTTAGATTGAATAATTAGCCATAGATATCAATTAGAGCATATAAAGGATGGTGAATTAACGAAGACCTAATGATAGATATACCCTGATTTTTAGTAGTCATTGAGAGCAAAAGAACTAGTTTCTGTTCAAAACTCACATATTGCCATAGAAAGGCTTTAGATCCCCGAGCAGACACTCATTTAGTTATATTTGAATGAATATGAATTCTTATGACTTTTAAATTGACGTATTTTAGAAGCTATTGGGAATTAAACACATTAATTCCGGTACGGCTGGTAGTTGGAGGGCTGACAAAGGCAACGCCATCTAATTAAACGATTAAACGAATTAAACGTGTCGGTATCTCGATTCGACTCAGACATTGATGTTGACTGCCACTGCGACTGTACAGAACATTATTGTGTCGTGCTACTCTAGCATCGATTTCTTGTTATAAATATTCCCTCTACTTTGTCAAATGATATATTTCAAGTTTTAAAGTGTAGCATATTCATTCCTAACTACTTGCATTTTTATATAACAGGTATGCCTATTAGTAAGGTGTTCACAGTTCACGCTGTTTTGAAGGGGGGGGGGGAACGCGAAGAAAGGTTTTATCTAAACTATTGGCTCAAGTCTAACTATTGTTTATAAACATAATTAACTAGTATTTATATTTAGTTGTTATTTATTGTGATGCTTATGTTTATACTGTATGATTATATACAATTTTCTTACATTTTTAAGACAATTGTTTGTTGGTTTAACGACACATAATAAATGTAATTAGGAACAAGCACTTTTTGCAAGCATTTCAGTTTTTGCAAAAGAACCCGTTTGAAGGATTATACAAAATTTGGATTCTTAAAATACTTTGCTGGATCACAGATATAAGAGATTCTCTTACGTCTTTCATCTTATTTGGGGGAAATTTACCTTTGAAAAATTCACTGGCTAATGCTAACTTTTGGTCTCTTGAATTAATCCAGCCTTGGTTCAACACAACCATTTCAAGCTTCAAAGTCATTAGGATAAATTGACCTTTATAAATTTTAATCCTCTATGACAACTTTGTGGATATGCCTCTGAGAAATCAGAAACTTCGAAATATCCGAATATTGAACTATGAGATTTCTGAAAACTTCTAATGTCTGAGTGTTCACTCTCTTTAGCAGGCAAATTTACAAGTTAGGCTACCTTCTGATTTCTAAGAGTAACTAGCTTTAGTTTAAAATAGGTCCATTAAGTGCAAAAGCCACTAGGTTAATAAAGCCTCCAGGAATATCAGTCTTCTATGACACCTCTTTATATAAAAAATATATTCATCTAAATATAATATTATACTGTAGTTATATAAGAGTAGTAAGGCTACAAATTACTGAATGAATTTTAAACAACAATTACTGCAATAATAATTTAGATAGAATAATAACCCAGGATCATTAATAAGAGCCTATGAAGAGTGGTTAAATAACGAACTCGTAATGATAGAGATACCTCGATTTTCAGTACTCTTGGAGAGCAAAGGCACTAAGTTGGGTTTCTGTCTTCAAAAAACACAAATGGCTTAAGAAAGACTTCAGTTTTAGAGTCCGGTACCTCTATAAAAGTCCAGAAACAGAGGTATATTTCCATTTAAAAAGTTTACTTACTATCTTGGAAATGAGGAAGCTGCGGAAGATCTCTCTCAAGGTATAAGTAGTAAAGTGTAAGGGAAAATTATTATTGTTCCAAGTTTTACGAGTTTCCCCGCTGAGACGCAGTGCTGTCACTGCCGTTATATCAGCAGAGTGCTGAGTCTGAGGTCAGGTTATCAGCAGCTGAATACTCAGTTCTCAGAAACTTTTGATATAACTGTACGAAAACTGGATTATAATACAAAGATGACTGCGCCTTTAATATAGAGCTTTGGCTTAAAGTAAATGTAACTTTAGATGAATATTTTTTACTTTACCTGATAAAACCTTGAATAAAACACAAATTTATTTAAATCCTTAACAATTAAATTGAATTGAAATATTGAGACAGAGTGTTGTTAAATATTTTATCTTTTCTTATACATTAAATAAACCCAGCTAATGCTGTACCTTTAAAACCCACATCAGTGATGAATAGATGTAGCAGATGCTTCTAAGATTACAAAATTACAAGTCAATGATAGAATTAAATTTTATAGTTTATCTGTCAAAAAATGTGCAGTTTTATATTTGTAAAATCATTTATATCTGAATATGTGTTTAAAAGTTAATAATATAGAATACTAAATAGAAAAATAAATCAATAGAACTTTTTATCATGTATTGATTAGTCTGCAACATTTATTCTCTATTGAAGAAGTTCGGATGCGTTTGAATTTTTAAAACTATTATTTAACAGCCGAGCTCACGCACGTAATTTTAGAAATCGAAGTTTATAGCCTTCTGAGTGCCAACTTATAATGTAATATAATGAAGCGGTATGATATTTTGAAAAAGGAAGGATATATATCAAGTAATAGGAGTTCGTATACTTATTTCAGGGTTCGTGATTATGAAAATTAGAGTATAAGTGAAATGATCTCGATATCGCCTTTATGCGTCTACGATAATTGCTTTGGTTGGAATTAATTCTATTTCTAACACAATATATATATTATATATATTCTCATTCAAGAATATAAATACATAGTTAATAATTTAAATCTGATTCCGACCTGAGATATTGTCAGTTTCAAGGTTACATTTTCTTTTGTCCTGATAAATTGTTATTTCGTCGTGTGATAATCTAAAAAAGCGTTGTTTGTTCTTGAGTATCTCACACACAACTTCTAAATGTAATCATCGGTTACAGATTGTGATATGCCTCAAGACCTGCTTTTTCTGATATAAGGTGACATGTGAAATCTGTTATAATTAGATAATAATTATATGCATATATTACTTTACTGCACTAGTTTTAAAGTATATCACGCGGACACCTAGTAATAAAATACAGCCTATAAAAATAGTTCTAAGTCTATAAACGTTGTACACTTTCTTTTCTGTATCGGAAGTGTCTTCGTGAAAAGTCAATCTCGGCAAGGTTTACAGAAATTACTATAACAATTTTGGTCTTTCAGAAGAAAGTCTTGTAATAGTCTGCTATTAAAGATACATAAGGAACGCTCTATACGTCAGACTCCAGCTGACCAGTCGGCCATTCATTTCTTAACTGTAATATATTAGTCCAATTCCACTGTTTCTGGAATATTTGATCAAAACATCAGGGACCAACCACAGGAGCTTACAGTTTGTTCGGAGAGAATATATCACAGTATTTACGATTTATTATTGACGGTCGTTTCTCTTCCCCGGGCAAACGTTAAAGTTTAATCCCGCAAATTGATTCGTCTCTTCCCTCATAGCAAACAAAATAGCTGTCATTTGCTCAAACTTGACAGCAAAATTTGAATGTTGTCACTGAATTCAAATTAATGATATTGCATTGAGAATAGCGTCCTATTACTTTTACTGAGTCCCCATATTACTTAATATTTGTAAGTATATTATTTGCATACTGCAGATTTAGTTGTCATTTGCAGATTACGATCGTGTTCACAAATATTTATTCTCTTAATTGAAAAAATTGATAGTTTAATTACTAGAAAAGGTAGTATCAACTACTATCGGTAATTATAAGGTTAAATACATCACACTATGTTCCAGCTCCTTGACTTCTATATTGTTTGTATATATGAGCGTAATAATAATGTTTTAACCATAAAGATTGAAAGTAATAGGGTTTTGTACAAAAACTCATTTTTATAATAAGTCTTTTAAATTGAATGTTTAAATAAGTCTAGATTTAACGAGACATTAGTAATAGTCATATCGACAATCCTTGATATTATTTTAAATTAATAAACAAGAGTACCATATGACGACAGCTTTAACTAGGATGGATGAAAATCACATACTACTTATATGTATTATTGCACTGAGAAAGTTTTGAAATGACAGGAATCGTGTGGTTTCCAATAAACATATAATCTTATTAATCACTAGTTGTACAAGTTGACTAGAAATCGTAATTACGTAGTATAGTCAGTTATTAGAAGAAACTCTTCAATACATAACTGCAAGAAGAAAAGCGACAATTTTATGCAACAAAACCTGAGAGAAAGTCGCAAAGAAAGGTATTTTTTCAATGTTATATGCATTTAAAGGATTGTATTTTTAATATATTTTCATTTTACAAAAAAGATTTATAAAATTAAAATTTTAATAACTATACGCATAATATTCGTACTCTTAAATATTGGTTAACCATTTTATTACATTGGTTAGAAATAAACACATAACAGTTGAAACTAAAGTAACTATTTCACTGAGTATATGATGTAAGTCGGTATTTTCCTCAGAGGAAATCTGTTGCAAAATAATTTCCAGGAATTGCAGTTAAATCAATACATTAATGCGTACTAAGAAACTAATGTCTAAAAGCGGTAAAAAAAAATATCTATGTGGGAAATACAAAACATTCTAACAGAATTTTACAAAATCGTGATATTTATTTTCAATTATTATGATATATATATATATATATATATATTATATATATTAGACTTTCATGCATCTTAATTTTGAAATAAATATTAAAAAAAAGTTATTTTCTTTAAAGAATTTAATAACCTTTAACAAAAGATTTTATTTTCTAGGCAGATTTATGTCACGTATTATTGTAATCACTGAAAATAAATCCATTCAGAATGTAAGCTGCTTAACAGAAAATGCTTAGTAAACTTATTTACGTTATTTTTTCAACACAGTTCAGTTAAAACATTTTTCATGATCCTGAGCTTCCTAAAGAAAATTATAGACCACCGCGTCATAGTGAAAAGAGGCGAAATTGGTAGGAAGGTTTGGCTAACGATGATAAGTCTCATACTACACCATCAGATCTAGTTATTGCTTAGTCTAATTCGTTTAAAGTGTAGGGATTTCCGTAAAAAAATTTTTGTTAACGATTCATTATACAGTTAAAACGTTAACTACAGATGTCGCTTTTTGATCCCGAGAAGCCACCTGTTACAGTAATTCAATTACACAAATAATACCTGACTGCAGTTGAAAGTAAAAACATATAAACTTTACTATGCGTACAAGATAGAAGAACTCCATACCACAAACATGTCGATAATAAATTATTTCTAAAGCTATGTATGTTACTGTCTAAAACGTTAAACGTCATATCATTTTACTTGGTTTACTTAAAAATGTATTTATTCTGCTATTTTCTATTTCACATAATGGTTACCCTGTAAAATTTTTGGACCAATTTAAAAACGTTTATAAAGCTTAGTTTTTAGCTAATACTGGTTTTGAATCATGCACCACAAGCAAAATCGACGTTGCCTTTGTTAAAATAAGGTTCATGTAAAATTCCAATTCCATAGACCAGTTCGTACATACGGGAAGACAGACATACAGAAATGAAAATCTAAAGTTCCAAAGTGATAAGAGAATTTTCAACGTCATAAGTGCTGTAAGTCGTAATATTTTGCATGTAACAGGGGTGTCTAAAACGTATATGGCAAGGCACTAAAGTTAGTAACAAAGTAAGCTTAACACAAACAAGAATAGAGATAAGATTTTGGACCGTAATTTCAAAGCTAAAAAAATGTTTCTAAAATTGCACACTTGAGTTCTTGGGATTTTTCTGTTTCGCCTTGTAGAGGTATCTTCAGCCTTCAAAAGTTAAGCCCAAAACTGCCCTTAAAATGTCTGCAGGTACAGGAGGTGAAGGACCAATTCTATATCATGATAGGCTTTAGATTAACTACGCAAAAACCAAGATTACAATACAGCGTTTATTATCGCTCTTTGACTACAGGATTTCAGCTTTATGATAATAGCGATAAATTATTTGATTAAGTTATTCCCTTATTTATCTAATTGTTACATAATACTAATTTACATAATAATTCATACTATACATATCAGTTAATGTATAATTTTGCTAGAATCTTGCTTAAGTGCGTGTAATGTTGTTTTCAGTTCAGATAAAATATTTTAACAACTATCGAAATCGTAGATATATAATAATATAAATATTTACATTCGTAATGATTTATTCATACAAATAACCAGTGGTCAAGTTAGATTTTAATGATTTCATTTTATTTTAAACAGTAAACAGAGTTCAGCAGTACATATATTCTTGTAGCGCGATGCCGCAGAGTGAGGGGCTACCACATGTTACCTACACCGGAAGGGACAGCTGTGGATATTAACACATCGCGTACAGGTTTCTTGCGGTTTCCTGAGATATACAGGTTTCCTGTATATCTCCCGCCTCTTGCTTCAACAAACATGTAAAATTTATTCTTGCAAAACTTTGTTTATTTGTTTTTAAATCGTACTCTTGAAGTTCAAGACTATGAATTATAAGTATTATAAGTATTTAAAACATTTTAAGTAATAATATTCTTTTAATTAGGTAATTTTATAACCACTATTAATTTGTTTTACTGGGTCTATATTCAGTAAAACTAAGTTTGAGGGATTATAAAACACTAGTTTTTTTTATAGGCAAATACAAATCAAATAGAAAAAACTCCATTACTATCTATCTGTCTAACCACCTGATATCTCGAGATAAACTGACCTGTAGACATTTTATATGTAAAATAGTGGCACATGTAGCCTAACTCTGCAAGATATCTCGTGAAATTTGTAATAATTACACTTTATATTTTGCATGAAACGAGTTGTATGTCCATATATGGGATTTGGCTGAGCGTCATTGAAGCCTATCGTTCAGTAGAGTGGCATAATTTTTATTTTTTATGTCGTGAGAAGGTAAAGATATTTTTCCTTTAAGATTTCCTTTTAGTCTGTCTGTCTGGAAATACATCTCAAGATTCAACTGAGCTATAGACTTGAAATATTACCAGAAACCTTATCGAAACGTGCTAAGCGCCCCGTGGTGTGGAGTACTCGTACCTTGTAAGTTTGATATTATAAACGGGTGTTAGATAAAATTAGTAGATATTATAAGATAAAAATCCACTTAGTATCCAAACCTTTTATAAGATGACTTCTGCTGGTGCACTTATAAACGCTTCCTCACTCATTGACAGTCGAGCGCGTTCGCTTATATAAAAAAACCTATTTCATGTTGTGTGACAAAAGAATGATTGTAGAATGTAGTCGAAATACCAGCAGAAGAAAATGAGATGTGATTTATAATTTTTAGAGTACGCTTATTAACAATTATTTGAGAAAAAGTGGAATCCATATGAAGCACGTGTTACACTCAATAATGGCTGTGATATTCTTATATGTATACATATATAAAGAATATACGACATCAAAGAAATGCAAATTTATCCCTTTGCAGGAGATATATATATATATTCATGGGATATATATTCATATATATATATATATATATATATATATATATATATATATATATGAAACTGTGCTATTTATCTAGTTCTATACGTATCTCGTGATAGAAGCCACAATATTGTATTGGCTTCAGGAAAGTTATAGGCAGGCTGTCTATTCATGTACAGTTAATTGGACTGTAGGACAGTAAGCAACCTGTAATCAGAACTGACGCGATTGACGTCATTAAGGTCGCATTACTCATAGAACTAACCTCATTTCGTGACGAGCCACGTGACGTTTAGCAAGTTGTTAATGTTCATCCAAGATACCCTGACCAGATCTAGACATTTACTATAAAAAATAACAAATTACTAGTAGATTATTCATTAGGATACATGGTTTGAAGTTCTTCTTACAGCCATAACATACTTATTTTCAAACAGATTTTATTGGTAATATTTTAAAATGTATGATTCATGGGATGTTCCAGCCAAAACCTGAGTGACAAAATAAGTCTAAGACAATATTTTTATAGGGATAACACTTTTGCTGTGCACAAAGTTAAACAAGATACAGGTTCGAATCAACGACTTGCAGATAGAACAGTTTTGCCTTCTTGTATTTTTTGAATTGAAATAATTTGTTATATTTTATGATAAAATTCATTACGACTTTAGGCACGTATCGACTTTAGGACAGCCGGTACAGTAGTAATTTGCTCCTACCGCAGTTAATGTATTTATTATCTTAAATATTTAAATTTATAATTATATAAATAGTAGTTAACTCAAAAGGTAGGTGTTAAATAAATAAGTACTAGATTTACCTAAGCTAATAATGTATTTGAACTTCTGAAACATAGCTACCGTAAAAATAGTTTTATAAAAACTCTAGATTTAAATGAAAATAACACTGTCAATTTTCTACTTGAAAGAAAGGAATAAATATATCAATTATGGATCAATCACAATATTTATAATTATTTTGCGATTTCACGAAGAATAATTGTCCAACTAAGCTGATCTCATGTTATCTTGTTGGTAAAATGCATTTATAAACCAAATGAAGGTACAGTGTCTAAAGTTGTAACTGAAGGTATACAAGATGATCTTATACTAAACACAATCTCCAATACACAATGAGCTGTATATCAGACGAGTTACAAGATAAATGTACTAAAATATTGGTTTCAGTTTACTAGTTTACATTTAAATTATTGGATTTGAGATAAGAGTGGGAGAAGTGGCTTATCCAGTAAATCTGATGTTTGTTATAACACTAATGTGCCTATAAATGTTTAAATAGGAAATTGCATAAACTCAAAAGTTATAATCCATATATATATATATATATATATATATATATATATATATATAATAAACTTTTTAAACACTTTTTGATCCTTTTTTATTTTGATATAATGTACATTTAAATTCTAGAAATTCATCCTATCGTTATAATCCAAGCGTAACAAATCCCGCTCATTCCAGTAATATACCATATTAGAGCTAGTTGAAGATAGTTTAGGGGACAATTTGGTTATAATCTAAATAAAAGATAAATATTGATCCAATTTATACATTTTTTTTGTTTATAGATAAACTGAGGTTGGTGCAAATTTATTTCATTATTTATTCTAATTTTTTTAGCATTACAATTTCAAAGATATAAATAGGCATTTGACTACCTTAAAAACTATAACTATTATCGTTCTTTATTTACATCATGAATTTGTTAACTACAGGATTTTAAGAAATTCTCTTCACAAGTTATCAAATTTGTGCAAAACTAAAATGGAAAGAGTATGCATTGAGTATGGCATGTATGGAAAATCTCAATAGAGACTTAGAATTTCTCGTTAATGCCAGTATATATGGCCATAAAATAACATTTTTTTTCTTCTTAAAATTCTGCTTTTCACTCCAACTTGGATGTAAGGTTAATATTTCAAATAATAATAAAGTCGTGAGAGTTACAATTTTGAATTGTTTTTTAGGCGCTAAAAACTATTTCATAAATATAATAACATTATTTTAAAATCTCTAGACTCTTTATAGCAAAGAAACTACTTTCAACAGCTATGAAAATAATAATTTAGTTGGGATGAAGACGTCAAAAATTGAGTAATGCTGTCTTCACCAATAGTTTCAAGTTATGAAACCGATTTGCTTCAGGAATAAAATTACCTGTTCCATAATTTTATTTCAATGAATAGTAAACAAATTTAATGTACATGGCAATAATCCTCTCAGTTTAATTAGTTTGGACTCTCGCCCAACAATTGTTTGTGTTCATGCAGCCATCAGCATTTGGGCGATAATACGCTCCCTTCTGCTGGAACAATCTGGACGTTTGTGGCTTTAATCGGCTTTTCTTGAGGAATCATATAATATGTTGCTGAATATTTCATGATACGAACTTTGTCACATTAGAAATATTAATTTTGTTACTTAATTAATATTTGATAAAAGTCAAATTCTCAAACAATATTTATGTCCTACTAAAATATTAAATCAATATTAAATTTGTTACAATTCTAATAACAGGATGGATTAACAGGATTAGGAGTTGGAGGAATATTTGTCCAAATACAATCTAGACTCTAGTACGACTGCTTTCCAAGACTGTAATTCAAGGTCTTTTGTAAAGGGACAAATTCAAAAATTCCACATACAATTTTTTGGTTGATTAATATTATTTCGGAAAATATCAGCATGAAAATACGTTAAACAAAGTTCTCATTGGATTTTCAACCTTTTATTTTTGTTTGAATTTGTATAGCAAAACTGAAACTTAATTATTTATATTATGCTATTTTTAACTGAATTGAATAGGAGGATGATACACAATGCGACCAGTTTAATTTTTTTTTTTTTTATAGACATAAATATTTTCCAAAACTACTGAGGTGATTTTCATTATTTTTTTAAGACTAAAGACTAGCACATCGTGATCCCATAGTAATTATATTCTTAATAGAAAAATTATATAGCAAGGAAATCACTTTGAAAGTTTTAAATATAAAACTATGTGGAAAAGGCAGAACAAAATGTTATTTTGCCTCAGAATTGCTAGGAAACAATATAACTTGTCGTGTTTGGCATCGGAATTTCTTTCGATATAACATAGACACTTTCTACACGCGGTTCAACTTTAATTCGTCTCTTCAGCTAAGGAGTTCGTGTATACCGCGCGGCGACACACACACACACACACACACACACACACACACACACACACACACACACACACACACACACACACACACACAAAACACACACACACACACACACACAAACACGCGCGCGCACACACACACACCTTAGGGTAGGCTATGGTTGGTAAACAATAACATTACCTTTGCCACATTACCATTGGTTACCCTTTTGGGATCTGTCACTCATTGAAGTCATCAACCAGGTTAAACTCAAGAATAAAATCTTAAAGCCTCCCCTTACTTAATTTCCACAACAAAACTGTACCATTTTAGTATATCCATAATTTATTTATTTTTCATTAAATCTTCTAGGTTTTCCATAATTAATATTAATAAAATTTGCAAACAATAACACTCATGTAATTGCTTGAATATTAGTACATAATTTTCTCTTTCCAATAATGTTTTACAGTGTTGTTTGAAAGATAATATTAAATAAGAGGTGAGAGAGTGACGCAGAACGATATTTATTGTCAGTATAAGAAGTATACCCTCCGTCAGATTTACAGCTTTGTCCTTTACTCCTTCCAGCTTGAGTTGATTTTGGAATGTTGCGTATAATTTCATTCACATAACAAAATACAGAATATAAAACTGGAAGAAATTGCAATCAAATGACGATTTATTTAAGATAATGTTCTTATGCAATTATCAAAAATTTGTATCTACTACCTTATACTGCATTGGTCTAAATAAAAATTTCTTACGAATCGCTAAGCTGTATGAACATCATAATCATATTCTTTTTCATTTTAATATCAAACATTGCAAATATATGGATATTATAGCGTATTCGTTCAATGTAGAAGGCTGTTTTCGTGTCATTGCTGCAATAGTATATTCATACATATTTACACACAAATGTCTGAGTCGTCAGAAGGTATGGAGGTATAATAATGTGAACGTTGCCATAGCGTGGCTATGATAACGGGGTTTTGAGAGGAAACGATAGAAAAAAGATAGGAAAGGGCAGATTACGAGGCGGTATCAACCAATCAACACATTTTAATGACAGGGTGCCCAACTTCACAAGACAAATTGTATCTTTCGCCGAGACATGTTGGTTGGGGATATTTCAACCTATATTGCATTTTTTTGAAGTTTCTTCATGTTCATTCATGTAGTTACATGTTTATTTATTGTACTTATGGTAATATTTATGACAGGGACGAAGTACGCCACAATACTTGTCGCGTAACATACTACGCTGAGGCTACATGAAAAATTTCCTATTTATGCATCATTTCATTTTTCTAAAAGTTCTACGGGAGGATAAGTTTATAGACATACAGATAGAACATTATAGAAAATCTGTTCACATCCTGTGGCAGGATGATTGTGACGGAAACAGTATTTTTCCTTCATAAATTCCATGCGTGAACAAGAGCCATCATAGAACACATTCTGCACTATGTAGTAATGAAGTTCCATACATATTTAATTCTACGTATGAAAGCTTTCATGAGGTATCTCGTTATATAATATATTAACATTTTCGTTAATTAATTAAATTAAGTTTCATAGCAATTTTCAATAATAAAAAGCCTAGGGAGGGTACCACATTTTTTACATTGACACTACATCTCATTGTACTATATGAATATAAATGTCACATGTTTAAATCACATATTAGACTGTACGCAGTTTGGTTAGAAATTTATTATTAACTATTTAATCTCCATTAATATAGCATGGAAAAGGTCGGACAGAGTGTAAGTATACAACAGCCCACATATTATGTATAGATTACGATCCTAAGACTAGGCACTACGAAGAGTTGTCTCATATATCAAACAGTTTATCCCGGCCGCTGTCCGTCCAGTGGGCGGGTCTCCAATATTTATTGTCCTCTTCATCAAAACTGGCTCAGTAAAAATTCGAGGCTACTATAATATTCAAAACTCCTGACCACGATACTCCTCCAATTTCATAACCTCACTGAACTAATCAATTTTAGATTCTGCTAAGAGTAAAATATTGTGTTTTTGTTTATAAACTATGTTAAACCTGTTCTTCATAATTTATTTTAAACCAAGATATTAGAATAAAATTACTCCTCTGCAAATTCAACGCTTGGAAGTGTATTTAATGCTACATTACTCAAGGCTAAGGCAGAGAAAGTTTATACGTTGTAGTTTTGATAGTTGTAATCATACTTATCGAAGATATTTCTCAGCACACTGCTTAATCCTGGCAAACCTGATCAACCTGGCCTAAGAGTCAGGGAAATTCCTTTGCTCGATGGTAAACACACACTAGGAGATCAGAGAAGGGCCGATTGATACGATTTCGTTTTGGTCTTTATCGCAGTTTGAGGTGCTGCGTGACGGGAACCTGAGAAGAGGGTTTCATGAAAGAGACGATGTGGACACTATGATATCCAGTATCACTCCCTGGACGTAGCACCCTCTCACTCCTGACGTAATTTTAAAGTCACAAATAGGGTGCCATATGAGGACAGTGGCCGTGTTCATGCCCTAAATAAGCACCGCCTTTGGAATAAGGGGTACTAATTCAGCGCCTTAACCATGTACACAGGCTGAGATAGCACCCCTTTCAATCGGGGGAGCGGAGGGTGCTAATTTAGCGTTTAAATCTTGTTTGTGTGATGAATAAACACCCCCCCCCCACTGAATAAAACAATAAATATCTAACTATATTGTGATTTGTTAGTATGTATATGTATTGTATTGGTGTGATATTTAATTATTTTTTCAAAAAACAAGTAATTAATTACCTATTGTTAAACATTATATGCATCGAATATGCTTACGTTACAAAAATTTGCCTTTCATCATTCAAATACGCTATTTACAGTAAAATTAAGTTTTAAACATGGTAAACATTAAAAATTGCTTAAATTCGGCATCTGCAACAAATATACATGTTTAGAGATTTTTAAAACCCCTGAACTCGCCACTGCCACTTAGAGGTTAACCTCACACCAAAATGCAAGCTCCCTGAATACGTATATGGCTACCATAGTCAGTTAATTAATATTTTACGCGTGTATAAGGCATATACACAATAATGCAACATACTTATAGAATAGGTAATTACCTGCAGTGTAAAGAAACTGGCGCCAGTGAAACACGATCCACACAGCTGATAAAACAAATACGAGGAGATGCTTGTCCCACTACGATTGGAGGGGCCCCCCTGCGCGTGGCTTCTCAGATATTTACTTCTGCGCAGGTTTCTTTGCGAGTGGTTTATCTATAATGATGCACTTTAAATTCTCAGCCTTATGTGGTATATACCTTTGTTCTGGCTGAGCCGTAAATGCTCAATTTGGTATTTTATATTTTCTAAAGAATCTTCTGATGAAGAATAGTTCTTAGGAATATCCATGACTATAAGTAGAGCATTTTACATGTTAGCAATAGTAACGCTTAAGGCAGTAACCTTGGGATATATTTTTTAGAGTATCATTCTACAGTTTTTTGGGTAGTATTTATTCAGTTGAGTTGTTCCATTGTGTAGATTATCCGCACTACACGTAATAGTGCATATGCTTTTATGATAATCTAGTTTTTCCTGCAAATAGTTACGAGTTATTATCTAAGGTCAGATGTAATGGAAAATTTATCTTTGTTTGTAATAAAGGAAAATAAATACAACTGTCATTGTTATACTTCATAGAATCGTTAAATACCATGCAAAAATGTTTGAGTGTAATTATCGTATTAAATATTAAACGTAATTTTTACTATATTTGAATACATGTTTAAATGACAATAAAATAAAATAAGGCTATAGTTTTTATTAGTAAATATTTGCAGAGAAAAACATATTTCCCATCAAAGTATTTAATTTTAGTTGCAGATGTCGGTAAAGTTATGGGCTAACCGCAAAATTCTGCAAGGAACAATTCTATACTCTGACAGTAAGTTAACTCTTTTTCTAAAATACAGACCTAAGATGATAGCCGGGTAAAATCGAGAGGTAAACAAAATTAAATTACTGTAGATGGAGCTTATATTGGTCACTGTTAAATTACATTAAAATACAAAACCAATATTTAATACATATTATTGTGAGGCCTTTCGATATCCAAGATACCTTCATCAGACACATCACAAAATAAATTATTATTTTGTGATGTGTCTGATGAAGGTATCTTGGATATCGAAAGGCCCTCACAATAATATGTATTAAATATTGGTTTTGTATTTTAATGTAATTTAAAATTAAATTATTTTTGAAATTTTAGATTAATATGGACTATTAAATAATATAGTAAATCAAAAATAGAGAAATAGGTCTGTCAGTTCTTACTAACGAAACAAGTTTGGTTTTCTTTATATAAATAAAGTATTTGCTGGCAATAGTAAGTTCGACTGATGGAGGAGGTATATGTTTCATTTCAATGTGAATAAATTTTAGAGTACGTTACAGCTTGCAACAATCCAACATAGGTAACTATGTCATCCCGCTATAATATATGCTATCAATATGTCATTAATATGTCATTATATGTCTATAAACGCCCTAATACGACATGGTATTACAGTTATTATAATAGTAACATAGTGCTCTATTTTTATGTCATTGGCAATGAAAAATTTACAAAAACCTGTAATTTTTGGTTGAATGCTAGGGAACTGACACCGTCGGCTCAGCGCGCTGATGTGGACCACTGGATTCCAATGGTCGTCGCTGTTGTTACCGCTGAGATATCAGGCTGCTGTTGAGGGGGAAGAACGGTTACTTACTGGCTTGAGCGTTCTGTTTGCTATTTGGCACTTATAAAATATAACGAAGAATTTACATCTTGAAATTGCCTGAGAGATGCTAAATTTCTAAAGTGATTACTGTAAATGTAATTCTTAATGCACGTGGCTCTATCTAAGCCATATAATATCGTTTAGATAATAATAATAATAGTAGTAGAAACATGATTGAGCTCTACCACATTACAGTACAATAGTAAAGAATTTCTGAGTAACTTTTGTGAAGAATGGATTGATAGACATCGTCATGTGATGATCCCCCAAGATAATTTAATTTAACTTCTAAAATACATAAATATTCTTATAAAGTTAAATTTTTTTGAACACAAGTTCTATAATAAAGGCGCAGTCTTTTTTGCATAATAAGCCAATTGGTTTGGACAGTTATGATCAAAGTTGCTGAGAACAGAGTATTCAGCTGCTGATAAAACGCCCTCAGACCCAGCACACTGCTGACGCACCGGCAGGGGTGGCCCTACGTCTCGGTGTGGAAACTTAGCAAACTTGGATCAATCATCATTTTTCTTTATACTTTATTACTTATATCTCGAGAGATTTCTCCCACTGCTACCTCATTTGAAGATAATAAGTAAATTTTATTAATTTAAATAAACCTCCTTTTCACACCTGTTATAAAAAATGTTCTCTGCTCTTGGAGTTAATCCCTTTGTTTTTTGAAGACGCGATCCCAGAAACGCAACTGAGTGTCTTACTTATTAGAGAAGCTAGGTATCCTTATCTTTACGAGTTCGTTAATTCATTTTACTTCATAGGTTTCTATTGATTATCGTGGGTTATTATTCTCTCCAAAGTATGATTACAGTATCAGTGGTTAAAAATTTATAAAAGTCTTTAGTTCCAACGCTCTTAAATAACTAAAATGCAATATTTATTCTGGATGCATATACTTTTTCCATTAAAAAGGTGTCTTAAAAGATTGTGATTTGAATGATATCTTAATCTTGTGGCTTAGAGATTTGAAGGCGTTAAGTTGAATCAAGGCTGATTAATACTAGAAACCTTAGTGTGGCCTGAGGTCGGCGAGAGACATTTATATTTGCCCTAAAGAGGGTGGAGAGGCCATAAAGTTTTCAGAAACTTCCAAGTTCAATATATGAAGATTTTTAGATTTCTGGTTTTCCAGAGGCGTTTTAATAAAGTTGTTATAGAGGATTAAGGTTTATATAAGCCAGGTTGTACAAAAGGCTGGCAGTAGCTATGTTGAACCAAGGCTGGATATTTCAAGAGAAGAGGTTGCGAGGGCCTCATTTATTCCCTAGCAACAGATTTAAATAATCTAGATTTCTAATAAAACTATTTCAGTGAAATGGGTTAAGTGGTTGTTTTTAGTCGCATTATTGTCTATTGTTAAACCATTATTTGGGTAATTATAACATCCTAACACTAATCCAAATGATTTCTAAAATGTAATAACATTTATTGAAATCATATAGTATGCAAATAAATAGTGGATAAGAATGTTCATGAGCAACTAGATGGCACTCGCGGCTTCGCATGCAATTTTCAAAATCGAAGTCCTTATACGTATTACTTAGTATTGGTTGTATTAAATCTATTTCCTTTGCGATAGCTGAGTCTACCTTGTTGCGCCAATCATGGAAATAAAAATAAACAGTTTTCGTAAAGCTACTTGGAACATATATACGTACTTAGGACTGTGGTGCCTACTTCGGTTAAAAGGCGTCTATTACTGGTTTTTAAATTCACTTAAGGCACTACAGTTGTTTTGGTCGGTTCCTTATTACTCCGATCGAAATACGCGTATATTTATGTAGATTTTAAAAATCTACTTTGGTCAAAAAGTTTCTAATTTCGGCTCTTGTAATCTATTGAATCTAACTTGTTATGCCAACAAAGAAAATATACTTAGTTACGTAGAACCGAGAAACACATTAAAATGCCATATCGCCATATTATCAAGAACCCAGCAGTTTGGAGTATATTATGTGACACAATAGTATTAAATAGTATTTACAATGCATTGATGGGTTTTATATAATAATACAGCTAGGTCTTTGCGATCGGCACTATGCTGGTAATAAATCACTAAATATTTAATATTTTTCTCAAATTTTAATCTAAACAAATTTTTCTGCATCTTTGGCAAACTTTACTTGAAATTATAAACAGCAGTTAAGTGGCAGCTATTTTGGATTATGTTCTGCAAATATTATCTTTACTGATTTCTTATTCTTCACTAGCGCAATCTGAATTAAAAGCTGGATGCTGTTATGTCTTTGTTTACCCATATCGAAATTAGTGCTTAGTAGCACATTGTGAGATCCATTTTTATTTTTAAAATAGACTGTAGTGTAATAAAATGTTTCTTTATTTTTGTTACATAAAATAGAGTACCCTGTGAACACCTTATGTAATCCCTCTTACATAGCAATACAGACAGTAATAGATGTGGCTTCGCTTGAATACTTCTTTTGAAAAAGTTAAGATAATATTTGCATAAACAATCTGATGCTCGAGTAACGAGGCACATAACGTTGCTGAACAGTTCAATGGCAGTCGACATCAGAGTTTTGCCGACATACCGAGAGTTTAATTAGCTGACGTAGCCTTTGTCATCCCTCCAACTGCCAGCCGTAGTGGCATAACTAGGATGTAAAAGGCAATAACTTCAAACATACATTACTGTTCAAGCCAGACGTATTATTATTGATTCAAATAGTCTTAAATGAATAATTTAAGTCTATATGACTGACTGTTTCTGTTTAACCAAGCATATCATATTAATTAAAGATTTAAGTTTGTACCAAATTCTTACCCTATATTCTATATATTAATACCTATGTACATATGTATATACTACTTTTATTTATACATACGATGTCCAAAGAAACACATTAGTAAATTTAAAAAAAATAAGACTACAAAAACCTGTCTAGTTAATTTATAATTATGTATTTAATTTTAATGGGTCTATATCAAAGAGCGAGTAAATAAGTACGTTTTTCATTTTTCATTTATACTTCTCACATTAATATTTATTTATTGTTTTGTTTCCGAAATTAATCTCACATCATTGCAAATATGAGGTTTTTGAGATAAAACATTTCTTGTCACAACTATAAAAAACTTCAAATTAAAATACTGCATCTCAAATGTGTATGAATTAACATAGTTACACACTAGCAATGCTATTTTATTCACTATGTGAAAATACAATCTTAGAACTAAGTACTTACTTATTAATAATTTGCAACTAACCTTTTATTTTTAGATTTTATGAAACGCCGCCTACCGCATCAGAATACGACGATCCAGTCAGAAATGGCAGCGCATAATGTACTTCACAATGTGTACCTAAAACAACCCGCCATTTCTGATTGGATAAACCTTTTGAGATGCGGTTTGCGGTATTCAACTCTACTAAGTGAGCTCTTTCAAATGAGGTATCACTCGACCATGCTTTTATTTAAGATTTCCATGTTTTCCTCTGTGGGCCGTCCACCCATGGTTGGCATGTCATGGTAATAGCAAGGAAAAATATTTTACATAGCCATATGACACTGTACAAAGTTTATAGATGTTATCTGCTATGGTTTGTAAAATATTAAGCCGTACCCAGACTTTTCAAACACCTTGTATATTATGAAATATGCAGTTTTATATTTATTAATTTATGTACGAATATGTATTTGAAATTAATGGTATAGAATACTAAATAGAATAAAACAAACTAATACAATTCTTCAAAAATATTTTGATTTTTCTTAAACAATTTGTTCTCTATATAATTTCGTGAAGAAATAGGACAACCAAATTTAAAATTACAGTGGATATGGACCAACAGGAAGCTCGTTGTAATTTTAATGTCCTCAAAGCTAAACCTAGTGAAATCGAAGAATTAATAGATAAAATGAACCCTAATATTCCCCTGGATATGACAAAAATTTGTCAAAGATAAAATAACAGGTTCTATATACAAGCTCATAAATGTGTAACTTATTTCCGAACTGCTTAAAAATAATAGTAATTTGACCAATTTATAAAAGTAGGTCTAAAGCACAATTCGAAAACTACCGCTCCATTCATCCATAGTTAACATAATAGAAGTTTATATTTTACAATATCCAAACCAATATCTTCTTGAAACATAATTTTAAGTGATAAAGAATTTGGGTTCAGGAAACATTACAATACAAAGATGGGATCTTTATGAGTTCACTTAAGTAGCAAATAGTGCTTTTAATTACAACGTTCATGATTAGGCTTATTTGTGGTTTTTTTCAAAACCTTTGATAGTATAGAGCTCAAGGAAATAATGAACGCTCGATTTACAATAAGGTATAAAGTGTAATATAGGTGTGAAAGGCTCGTATCTAGATTGGTTCAGTACAATTAAACAAAACCACAGGACTCTTCTAGTGAACGCTATAAATTCATAGAGCGATTAAACAATTTCAACTGTGGAATCCCACAAGGTGGTCAGCTTGGGCCAATTATATTCATTATTTATCTGGGTCAAATTTTTAAAAATATTGTAAATTATACAATTTGGGCATTTGCCTACGTTTATAATTTTGTTCTACTACTAAAGACTCGTGGCTGAAGAGAAATTGAAAAGGGAAAATTTTTTTACAAAGCGGGCTCACGATAAGAGATTGATTATAAACACCAAGACGTGTCTAATGCACATATGTCCAAAAAATTAGATTATTAAGAGATCACGATTGTGATTGCTTAGTAACGAGAATTATGAGAAACGTATATAGCAGACGTTTACCCGAATGTATAGTCTCTTATTTATACAATTATTTACTCAGTTGGATTTAAAATGTAATATATTTTATAGATGTAAAACGTTTTACTCGCCTGGCTCATAGATTATAGGCGCTGAACCTCTCATCCTAGTCCAGGCACTCATTTCAGTTCCTGCACTCTTGTCCTAGGCTTGCTGATCACTTGCCTCAAACATTAAACTACTACACTAACTTTACACGACAAAATAGTAATATTTTCCGTTATAAACTCACTAGTACGTCATATAGCACGCAATGCACTTACTGGTAAAACACTCACAGAAATATATTAGCTACAAGAAAAGTTATTACATATAATAATAGTAGAAAACAGGGCACAGTTGAATACCAGTTCTACCGTGTACGGCAAACGGATTCTAATCACCGAAGTAATTAGGCACGTCCAAGCCATACTTATCCCTCGCACAACCAATTAGGTAATCATGTGTAATTAGTGAATGACTATTGAGAGTAATCAGGTAAATAATTCCAAATACACTTAGATCCGAATACTAAAACCCATAAAGTATATTGTAATATTACATACTTATTACATTTACGATGATTGTAAGTAGTGGTGAAATATATGATGATTATAAATCTATTTCTCAAGGTAAGCCTTAGTGTTTCCATAATTAGTATAAAAACCAATATTTATTAAGATTCTCATTAGTGCCTGCCTTTAAACCACTATCTACTGTAATTATATATTACTAGCAGACCCGACAGACGTTGTCCTGTACACACGTCTTTAATTAGAAAATTTTAAACTTTGATTAATCTGTAACAAATCTGGGCTGTTTTGATAAAAATGTCTATTAAAAAGTTATTACAATATCTAACTTCATCACATGTACATTTAATCACACTTAGACCAACCGATAGTGTGTGAGTTATAACATGAGTGATGTGAAATGTAGAGGATGTTTTAAATGAAAACTTACTTAATCTGAAGTTAAAAAAGTTGCAACAAACTATTTTATAACAGATATATTTTTTCAATTTACAACTTAATTTATCGTAATCCTATTGAATGTACAATATGTTTTGTTAATCCTTCAGGAGTATACACAAAACAAATTAGATGATTTTCCGATAGGGCTGAATATAATAAGTGACCTCCATCACAATCGAATTATTGATATTTCTTAATAGCCTATATAACTACTATCCGAATTAGATTATAGTTATGTAAAGGCTGAAATATAATAAGCGGCCACTATCACAATTTAATTATTGATATTTCTGAATAGTCTATCTAAACTACCGAATTTCATTATAGTTAATTAAAATTACAGTATAGTATCGGAACTGGCCAACAGAATTTAATTTATCTAAAATACTAAATAAGTATTCTGTATAGGGCTGAAGTACAATAAGCGGCCACCATCACAATCGAATTATAGATATTTCTGAATAGCCTATCTAAACTACTAAAATGATGAACTGAATTAGATTATAGTTATTTAAAGGCTGAATTATAATAAGCAGCCAACATCGCAATAAAATTATTGATATTTCTAATTAGCCTATCTAAACTACCGAATTTCATTATCTTTATATTTATATTTCTTGTGTGCGTGTGTATGGAGTTGAACTCCTAAATGGGTGGACCATCTTGGAATGTTTACATTGTATCCAGCAGAATGCGCTACGATCACAGTTTCAAAATGTTTTCTATTTTAATTCCAGGTTTTCCTGACAGTTTTTGCTGCAATCAAATATGTGTGTTGTTTTGTAACATCGTGTAATTATTGTGTGAGTGCTAATTGTAATATTACATTAATAGAGATTGAAGATGTTTGAAGTACATAAAAAAAACTACAGTCATTTCATTGAAGTTATTGAACTAATTTTGAAAATTTATTGAACGACGTGAGTATATTGGTCGCATAACCTAAGTAGCATACAAATCAAAAGGTTGTGTTTCTATGTGTGAATAACTATTGTTAACAGTTTGTTCACATAATTTCAAAATTAAGTAGCATATAAATCACATGATTGAATAACTATTCGTCCCTCTTCCACGAAGACGTGGCATTTTTCTGTAAGAATAAAATTCTGTATAATAGTACACAATGAACATGAGTAACTTATTGAATATGTAATTTTAATTAAGTAACTTCTAGATAAAAATGTAAAAACAACATAGACTACAGTATAAAAAATACTGAAGAAGTAATCCCTATAGGTCTAAAGTACAATAAAGTGGCCACCATCACAATCGAATTATTTATATTTCTGATTAATCTATCTAAACTACCGAATTACATTATAATTATTTAAAATTACAGTATAGTATCAGAACTGGCCAACAGAATTAAATTTATCTTAATATACTAAATAAGTATTCCCTATAGGTCTGAAGTACAATAAATGGCCACCATCACAATCAAATTATTGATATATCTGAATAGCCTATCTAAAGTACTAAAATGACAATCCAAATTATAGTTATTTAAAGGCTGAAGTATAATAAGCAGCCACCATTCTCAATCGAATTATTGATATTTCTGATTAGCCTATTTAATTTAAAACCAATTCCTACATTATTAACAATAGTTATTGACACATGTGATTCTCTATTAATTTAATATTACAATTAGCACTCACACAATAATTACACGATGATAAAAAAACAACACACAAATTTGATAGCAGCACAAACTCTCGGGGAAAACCTGGAATTAAAATAGAAAAACATTTGAAACTGCGATCGTAGCGCATTCTGCTGGATCCAATTTAAAACATACCAAGATAAAAAAAACAATTTATTTATAAACCAAAAATTAGCTGATCAATCACTGCACACTTAATATTTACGAATTTCAGTTAAAAGTGTATTTTACTAAAACTTCCAATTTTATATCTGGATAACCTCTATTGATATTCCTGATTAGCCTATCTAAACTACCGAATTTCATTATAGTTATTTAAAATTACAGTATAGTATCAGAACTGGCCAACAGAATTTAATTTAAAACCAATTCCTACACTATTAACAATTATAGTCAATCACACATGTAATTTGTATGCTACTTAATTTGAACTTATCTGACCAATTTTGACTGCAGATTAAAAATGTAAATTACAACAAATTATTTGAAATCCATTAGTTTAAAAACTTGATTATCTAAAATGTTAAACAATAGATATTCACACACAGAAACACAACCTTTTGATTTGTATGCTACTTAGGTTATTTGAGGTAATGCAACCAATAATCTCTATTAATGTACTATTACAATTTTAGCACTCACACAATAATTACACGATGTTACAAAACAACACACATATTTGATAGCAGCAAAAACTGTCAGGAAAATCTGGAATTACGCACTTTATAATAACGTAATCTAAATGTAAACAAATGTTTCTGCCTCTTGGTGAACTTCAGCTGAAAATATTCACAGCTGTTAAGTATCAGTTCACTTTGTATTACGTGTCGTAGAGCAGTCTGTCGGATCCAATATAAAACACTCCAACATCAACAATTTATAATTAAAAATTTAATTAAATTTGACCGAATAAATAACTATAATGAAATTCAGTAGTTTGGATAGGCTATTCGGAAATATCAATAATTCGATTGTGATGGTGGCTGCTTATTATACTTCAGCCTTTAAATAACTATAATTAGATTCGGATAGTAGTTTGGATAGGCTATTCAGAAATATCAATAATTCGATTGTGATGGAGGCCACTTATTATACTTCAGCCCTATCGGAAAACCATCTAATTTGTTTATGTACACTCCTGAAGAATTAACAAAAAATATTGTACATTCAATAGCATTACGATAAAATAAGTTGTAATTTAAAAAAATATATACTTGTTATAAAATTAGTAATTTACAATTACAGTATAATGTCGGAACTGGCCAACAGAATTTAATTTTAAAAACCAATTCCTACACTATTAACAATAAGTAGTTATTCACACGTGATTTATATGCTACTTAATTTGAACTTATGTGACCAATTCTGACTGCAGATAAAAAAATGTAAATTACAACAAATTATTTTAAATCCAATTAGTTTAAAACTTGATTATCTAAACTGTTAACAATATTCACACATAGAAACACAACCTTTTGATTTGTATGCTACTTAGGGTATTTGAGGTATGCGACCAATATACTCACTTCAATAAATGTGCAAAATGAGTTCAATAACTTTAATAAATAACTATAGTTTTTTATGCACTTTAAACATCTTCAATCTCTATTAATGTATTATAACAATTAGCCCTCACACAATAATAAATTACAGAATGTTTACAAAACAACACACAAATTTGATAGCAGCACAAAAAAAAACCTGGAATTAAAATAGAAAAACATTATGGCTGTGTTATAATATTATAATATTTACGTAGAACAATTGGTGAAACTTCATCTTTGCAATCTGCATTACACTACTGATCAAGCACTTTACAAATTTAAAATATGAACTTTCTAAATTATAATGTGAACAAATGTTTCTGCCTCTTTGATGAACTTCAGCTGAAAATATTCACAGCTGTTAAGTATCAGTTCACTTTGTATTACGTGTCGTTCGTGGCGCAGTCTGGCGGGTCCAATGTAAAACACTCCACCATCAACAACAATTTATTATTAAAAAATTAATTAAATAAACTATTAAAATTGGACCGAATTATGAATCTAAACCATTCTCGGATCCAACTGAAGACACACAAAAAGTTTTCATTAAAAAATCGGTCCACCCGTTTAGGAGGAGTTCATTAACATACACACGCACACAAGAAATATATATATAAAGATATTATACTTATAAATTATGATATATATATATATATTTATTTACACTGTTTTGCATGAGTGGTCTTCGCAGACAAGCCTTGCGTGGCTTTGTGGGACCAACTTTATGTATACTAAACGAATATAAATGAATTGAATTTAACATTCCGACTCAGTACAGCGAAACGACTTTTGACCCCACTGCTAGTTCTTCAACATTAAGGTATCTTCTTTTAATGTCTTTACCAGATGAACGAAGTCGACTTACACACCCGCTAATAATTTTGCAATATCTATATTAAAACATTTTACCTGGGAAAAAAGTTGTGAAACATAATGATGCTCTGCAGGCTTTATTGTGGTTTTTTATATTGTTAGGTAAATTTCTTATTAATTAAATTCTCTTCCGAGATTGAAGCGCCACGAGAAATAATGGGTGAGAGTTTTTAGATCCTTTTTATGAGCTGAGGGTTAATTTAGAGGGCGATTATATTAGTTTTTGACCCGTATTAAATGTAGTTTTAGGTCTAACCTTGAGATTGGCTCTGATGTCAAGAGCTAGCGGCCTTTCTTTAACTTTTACTCATTTTTTTCTCACTTTTGCTGAGTCAGAGTAAGACTTCCGAGAAATCTGTATCGAATGAAAATGGTCAGTATTGGGGCCTATTTTTATTAGTTTTTGTTGTGTTTTGCACGCTCACACGTAATATATTTCATTATCTATTGTTAAACATTATCAACTGGATATTATTTTGAGTCGTGCAGTTATTTAATAAACGGTTCAACGACATCAAGAGGGTCACTTAAAATTGAAGTATAAGTAAATAAATTTAGAGGGTAGCTTAATATTTAGTCTAAAATGAAGAAATGATTCATGCAAGAGAAAATATATGAGAAATAACATATTATTTATCGTGTTTAGTATTAATAATAATGATCTCACCCCTTACTGATCAAGAGCTACAAGCAGGGCAGGCTGGACTTACTACTTGAAGCGATAACCGGGGAATCAAAAGTTCATTGCATATTTGTTATCCTCGCTGAATGAAAAATAGTGTACCTTTCCTTTCTTTGCTTCAGGTTTCCATTACCTCAAAAGCAATTTTAGAAGGTAATGAAACACTTCATAAACGGAAACACCATTATTAACGGTGGAAATGCTTATCTATATATTACATACATTATAAGTTATACCTACAACCTAACTCTTTATGTTGTAATAATGTAATAAACAAAATCGGACAAACTAAAAAAAATCGTTCAAAGTTCGAAAATAAAGGTTTCGATTATTACAGTTTAGAAGCTCGTATAGGAGCACCAAACTGTTTTAAACGTTTATAAACCTAAAACGTTAATACCTTCCAATCTTAGGTATATGTTTCATACTTGTAGGTCTTTAAAAAATTACAATTAACTGTATGGTAGGCTTTTAAGTTACATAGGTTTTGATCGTCATGAATTATAACATCATACGCTTCAGATTTTCGATATTATAATGTTTTAAAAATAAGGGTGACGTAAAATAGGAGAAATAAATTTTATTCTTGCATGAAAATTTACTTAAAAGCTATAAAAAAGCTGAAACGTTTAAAATGTTTAATTTTTATATTTAATAAATGTTTATTTCTTCCAACATTAACCAAATGTTTTAACACTTTGAGTTTTATTGCAACACACATTTACATTAAACGTTGAGAACTTATTAATCGTTTTTCCAATTTTCATATACCTTTAAAACCTTGCTCAAACATCCATAATTACTAAATTAGTTTTGTAAACAACCGAACCCAAACTACAGAATAGCCTTAAACATTGTTAAAAATAAATTAAAACAAAGAATTGTCATGCAATGTTCTTCAGTTGAATGCAATCAAAAAACATGATTTCTCAGTTGTTTAGAAATAGGAAAGGGTAAATCATAAATCATATGCCTTGCATTTAAAATTAATTTTCAGACATAAACTGATATAAAAACAATTTGTTGAAGTTTATGAGACTGGATCCGTTTCAAGTGGAAACAGAGCTCGAGTTTCACAAAGTCAACAGTCCTGCCGATGATTGTCCCCGTGTCTGCTTACAGTTGAAAGTGAATCTGGAGCGAAAATTCTTCGTTAAATGGACAAATTAAGTGGACTCAGAGATCGAATAATACCTTTACATATAATTTCTAGTAAGTTTCATCCTATATACACCACGAAAAATTGTCTTGGCTTTCCTCAGAGGTTTTTGTTTTGGGAGAATATTAATAGTAAAATCGAGAACTGAAACACCTAATTAACTAGAAACTGATGGTTTCACATTTTGGTAATAGAATATAAGTAAGGTAGCTCAAGATACGTTAGTTTCATCATTCTGTAAACAATACGCTACAGAATAATATAGTTACGATTACAAAAAATCATGAAACTTTATAAAAATCATGCCATCGTTTTACTACTGCGCACTATTGCACACTGCACGTAGTGTTAGTAAAATAAAAAGAAAAAACATTATTAATGTGTTTAGCATAGACACTTTTAAACGTTTTCTGTACTTTAAACTAAAGAAAATGCCATAACTACACTAACACTACTTATAAAAAATTCCCCGATTTTGAATATCAAACCTTAAATATTTACTATAACGATTTATAAATTCACACAGATGAGAAAAGTTGGTAGAACATGCTTGACAGTACTTTCTCGCAGCGCGGGAAGCCGTGCGAACGTGATGCCATACTTACTTTCCCAGATCTGAACAGCTGGTGCATAATTTCATCAGACCAGAACAAATATAAGACATTTTACTTATCTTTGGATTCATTAATATATGAAGCAATGATGAATTGTAATTGAAAATTGTACAATAATTGAAACAAGAGAAGAAAAATTTATGTCGTCTCAAAGCTAAGTATCACTAGTTAATTAGAAAATGTACAACTTATTTTCTGGAAAATATTAAATTCTGAAATTTCTCTACTATGAAATAAGCAATCCTGTTAACTTTTTTTCTAAAATTTTAATGCAATTCAGTGACGATAATGTATGTATTTATTCTGTTCCAACTGCGATATTAATACTTAAAGTAAAAAATTCAAACTTATAAAATAAACTGACGTCAAATTAAGTCAGGAAAAACTGGTGGGTATTTTATAGAATTATTGATCTGTTTATAAACATTATTCAAACTTTGGGATACATAATATCTGCGTCGATGGCAGTGATGGAATTCTATTGTCGAACCCCACTCAACAAGACTGTGCAAACTTCAGTAGTTTTAAGAACAATGATACCTGGAACAGCTCAAAGAGCAGTCACATAAACATATATTTTTAATGATTTTGATGCAATATTGAACTTATTAAGACTATTGAAATAATCGGAAAAAATGTTTGAAAACTTCCCTATTGTTATACCACATGCGTTAAACGAAGCGGTTACTAGAGGCTTCACTCGCTGTTTTCAAAATCGGCGTTCTTATAATACTTAGGAAAAGCAATTATGATTTAAATATGATGGATTATTATGACATTTTCGAAATTTAACCATGCGACCAACAGGTACATTTATTTCACTATTAATGGTTAAGAGTACCAGAGATTATCTTCACTCTTTTATTATGTTTTGCAGGTGTAGGTCATACCTGGTTCCATTTTGTTTATATTTCCAAAGCCAGAACGGAATCTGCTTGAGTTGTTTCCTCGATCAAAACACAAATACATATGTCTACTTTGGACAAAAACATTTACTTCTAGCCCTTGAAATATATTTCTGGTCTAAGATATTTCCAGTGCCATAGTAGAAGTAGCCTTGTAGTCGAAACTAAAAAATATATGTACATACGTAGATTTGAGAAGTCTACTTCGGTTAAATGGTCTCCACTTAGAGCATTTTTAATTTACGCACTTGCAAAAAAATATATATTTGTACATGTAGCATTCGGAAATCTACTTCGGTCAAAAAGCGTCTACATTTGGTCTAAGATATTTCCAATTCCATATTTGAGTTTGCATTCTTTTCCAGAAAGATAGAATATACATACATATTTGTATAAATGAGAAACCTATTACTTTCTAGAGTGAAATCGAACCCCCTGCCATTGTAAGGAGAAGTTCCTTACTAAGTTTATGCAATTTATAAAATAATATTTTGTAAGGTTACGCATTGTGTAGTGGAATTTTTAATTGTTGTTTGGATAAGAATAAGCCACAACTGTTGTTCTGTTTTTACTTAAGCCACTGTTAAAATGTCATATCATAATGTCAAGGAAGCCCACCAGGTTTTGGAGTTCTATATGGGAAAACATTCACAGATTTCTTCGTTGGTTTTATAGCAACGCTTAAATAATATGTACAGTGCATTAGATGTTTTAAACTCGTCACTGGTGTAATCTGGAGTTAGATTTAGATATTTAATTTGTAATTGCTATCTGAATTTCACTACTGATCAAGCTCTGAACAAAAAATCCTATTAGATGCAAACAAATGTTGCAGCCAGTTTGTTGAACTTCAGCTAAAAGTGTCAACATCTGTTTATTTTCAGTAAAATTTTCATACATTTCGTTCAAATTTTAACAGTCACCTGCTTAAAATATAACAAATGGAATAAGCCGATATAACGGGGTGTCTAGGCACCGGATAGAACGTAATGAATGTCTATATATATATATATATATATATATATATATATATATATATATATATATATATATATATATATATATATATATATATATGTATATATATTCAATTTTGTGATCTTTGATCTTTTGATCCCAAAATCAACATTGCATCAATCAACAGAGAACAGACAACATTGTACGATACGAATCCCCTCAGATGCAAGAAACAAATGTGACTCGACCCTTTTCACACATTAAGCCTCACATTAAGAGTACATCAACCCAAGTATAGAAGAGAATCTGCAGCACTCTTGACACTGACTGTGTAATCACCCAAATAGTGTTTCTTCTGGGTATATGCAATACACTTGAAAATTACTGACTATTACCCAACGACTGATGCTTATGAGTATGGGTGCGAGTCAATATATAACTGCAAAAACAAAAGCTTTAATCTTACGTAACAATACCTCAGAGAATGCCACTAGGAAAGATATTTTTTCATATTGTTGGTTATTTTTAATAGCGTTTTTAATGGATATAAAGATTTGAAATTATATATAGTTAAATGTTACTAAATATATCCCTATTACCTTTTATTCTTATATAATTTACAATGTTTATTAGAATTACTAAAAAGAAACACAGTGCATTGATCAATAAAGCTACTTTATCATAAAGTAAATAATATAAATCAGTTGTTTCTTTCTTAGAGGAAAAATCTGTTACAGAAGTAATTTCTGTAATTGCAGTTAAATTAACACGTCAATGAATTACACTTATAAAAAACTTTATTCTTACGGAAAACATTACAGAGGTAGAACATAGAAAACATTGCAACAGAAGTTTAGCAAACCATTAAATTTCTTATTAATAAAGCTAAAAAATCTTATTAATAAATTTCTATTAATTTTACATACATAACCAAACACAAAGTTATATTAACACATAGTTATTAAATTTAATTTGAATTTCAATCTAATTTTTAATAATTAAATTAAATCTTAATGACAATAATTTTTCTATTGCATTCTTCGTCTATAATTTAGGCTATAATATAAATTGCTCATTTGCATTTTTGGTGTTTACTAGAATATTTCTGATGTAGTACCATAACAAATAATGATTTATTATAAATCAAGTTAGTATTGCTTACAAAAATGTAGATGAGCTGATTCACCAGTCTGAATGGCAGACGTAATCAGCACTTGGCGAGACGCGTCGCGACGTCTAACAAACTAAATCTTTTCCGCCGTCGCGACGTGGCGCCCCGCCATCACAGTCCTTAAGATTCTTAGCATTGTTGTCAACAAGCATTTGTCTTTGTTTGGAGTGCGTAAAACAATTTATTAACTTGGAGTCAAAGTGAAAGTTACTTTACACGGAAACTTCATCTTATTCATCTTGTTTTCTTGAACTAAATGAAAATAAACCAGATTAGAGAACACACTACTTAAAAGCACACTTTAGGGAAACGTTGAAATATTGTTACAACTTGTGTAATTGTCCGAGCGTTAGCGAAGCCTTTGAGATGCTGCAAATATTTCATTCAGTCTGCCTTTCTGTTTGTCTACCTGTCTGTCTTTCTGCAAGGTATTTCGGAAACGAACACTTAACTATCGATTTAAAATTTATCATGATGCTCCCTGCGACTTGGCTGAGAAAATGTTTAAAAATTCTTCTATCAAGAAACTATCATGGCTACGAGAAAACCATACAAGAAACAAATACGTTAAGATACTGAAAAGTAACACATAGGATTTGGACATGTGATATACTAAAACACGTATTGTAGTCTAACTACAGTACACTAACACATACTTTTATTATTTACTGACCTCTTTAAAATGCAAAAATTGTAAATTCATCCTGTAACAAGGTATATAAGGTCATTGAATCTGTAGATTTAAAGTTTAGCATTAAAGTTCATTCATACTTAGACTAGAATGAGTTGTATAATGGAGCCCGTCTGTACCTTTCTTTTGTCCTAATCTTTCCGCAAGATCTAAAAAGAGGAAATTAGGTATATAGCTGAAATTTTACCTGCGATCTTGGCGAAGTCTGTTACGCGTCATGTGGCGGTTATTGTGTAACATCTATAAATATTAAAAAATAGGCATTTACTTAAACAGTTTAATAAATATTAAAAAACATATTATTTTGAAGGAAGTGTGTTTGTGTTATACTATTTTAATCTATTAAAATAAATCAATTCAGTAGTAAAAAGAAGAAAGCTTTTTTTAAAGATGATAAACCTGTACTAAACCGTCAGATCTATTTAGTTAATCTTGTTCATTTACAGTGTTGAGATTAAGATAAAGCATTTGATAGTGAATCTACTTTTCAAAGATATTCAATCATACCAATTTCCGCAGTTTAACAAATAATACCTCATTGAAGGTGAAATTAAACTATTTAATCCTAACTATACGTGATACTACGTACGAGGTGGAAGGATTCCATACCACCGACGTGTCGATAACAGACTTCGCTGACAATGTAGAACAATTTATAGTCTCTAGCTACCTATTACAATGTTAAAATATAATATGAATTGACTCGGGTTATTAAAAAATTTATTTATTCTGCTATTTTCTCTTTGCCATCATGGTTACCCATAGGAAAAAGGTTTACCAAAGCTTAGTCAAATACTATGGTTGTGACATGTACCTTATTATAACTCAATGTTATGATGTTGAAGCTTTATGCAACATTTCAATATTATAGGCCAGTTCATTATCAAGATACTGTACGGGGAGACCAACCTACAGAAATATAAACCCTAAGGTTGAACTATACTGACTGTGAAGTAAAATAGAAAAAAATATCCCTTGTAGAGTTACTCAAGGGATATTTTTTCTATTTTACTTCACAGTCAGTATGTTAAAGACAAGACGTGAATACTGTTGGTGTAAAAGGTATGTTGAAGCCACTGACATTAAGAAAAGTGTGAGCTTAACAAAAACAAGAATATATATATAAATATATTTTTTTCTGTAATTTTAAAGCAACAATGTTTCCAACATTGCATAGTTAATTGAGATATTTCTGTTTCGCTTTGGAGAGCCATCTTTAATTTACAGATGATAAACTAAAACTGCCAATAACACATGTATGTTTGTACAGGTGAGTTAAAAGGCTATAACAGGATTGGCTATAGATTAACTACTCAATCTATAGAATTACCATTAATTACAATAAGTTATCTGATAAAGTAAGTCTCTTCTTAACTATTTATACGGTTTTTCTTATTATCCTTAGATAATATTTCAAAATAGACACATCCGTTAATGTACAATTTTGCTAGAATCTTACTAATGTGCGTCCAATATTGTTTCAGCTTAGATATTCAGTTGCCGAAATCGTACAGTTATAGTAATAAAAATCAGTGGTCAAATTATATTTTGATATTTTATTTTGTTTCAAACAATAAACAGAGTTATGCACAGCGGCTGTAAATGTATTCTTGTAGCGGGATGCCACAGCGGGAGGGGCTACCACATGTTACCTACACCGGAAGGGACAGCTGTGGATATTAACACATTGCGTATATCTCTCGCCTCTTGCTTCAACAAATATGTAAATTATATTCTGGCAAAACTTTGCTTAGTTTGTATTAAATCATATTTTACTCGGGGGTAAACTACATTACCCCATACATTATACTTTTATAATCACTACTAATTTATTTTCTAGTGCCTATATTCAGTAAAACTAAATATTAGTGATTATAAAACTGTAGTTTTTTAATAGGCAAATATAAACCAATATGAAGAACTTAATTACTGTCTGTGTGTTAGGTAAGTTATAACTTACCTTAACCTTAATGTACCTGATAATGAATTCTTAGAATTTGAAATATACATCGTACGAAATAAAAAAATATATCAAAAGTGTTAAAAAGGTTTATTATTGTATGTGAATGAATGAATGAATGAGTGTTTATTCCATCAACTATACATGAAATACACTTAAAATCAATGACAATAGTAAAGCACTAAACAGAATTGTTTTGAAAACAATAGTTTACTAGTTATCTAGCTAGGATATGACTTAAATAATTAATAAGGAATAAAGCCTGCATGGTCATTCAGCCTGTGCGCAGGCTTCAGTTGATCATCCGCCACGATAACTTAACATGAAGAACTTGATATCTTGATATATTTGTATCAAAACACTTTTTGAGTCTACATCTCTAATACCACAAAATAATTTCAGCAAACAAATTTACATTTGAATTATCGACTTAAGAAAAGAGAGGAAGAAGGTTAGCATCCAATAATTCTGATGTTTGTAACAACACTACTGTCCCAATGAATCTGCAAATAGGAAAGTCTATAAACTCAACAGCTGTAATCCAATCGTAATAAATCTTGCTGCTTTCAAAAATATATTATTTTGCAATTGGTAAATGACAGTTATTATGAGAGAATATAGTTTCAAATTACTGTAAACATAGTTATTGAATCAATCATTACATGTTGTAAGATTATATATAAATTCAGGTTGATACAGATTTATTTCGTATTTATTCTGATCTTTCATAGTATAAACTTTTCAAAGAGATAAAATTGTATTTCACCGGGTAACAAATTATCGTTCCTTCCATATTTGATATATTAAGTAAGGAAAATTAAAATATAACCACTATCAGCTTAATAAATGATCTTATGTAAGCCTAACATCCATGAGTATATATATTTTAATATATAGTGTGGCCATAACTATGACTTATATGAGAAATCTCAATATTGATTTAGAATGTCCTGTAATTTGTAGTAGATATACGTAAAATAGTTCTCAATTACATGTGGTAGTTACATTTTGAATTGTTTTTTATAATGTTAAAAACTGTTATCATCTTATGAAATTAGTTTAAAATATTATCTTCTGAGAGATAACGGAACTTTACATTTTTAACAGCTACGAAAATTATCAAAATTGCATGCTTAAAGTTGGGATAAAATGGTTAAGTTGGAATAATACTATCTTCATTAATTGATTCACGTTATGAAACTGACTTGCTTTATGAATAAAATTACTTTTCCATAATTTTATCTAGTTGAACAATAAACAAATTAAAGGTCTACATGACAATAATACTCTCAGTTTAATTAGTTTTAACTCTCGCCTGCCATTTGTTGGCGTCCTGCATCAATTAGCATTTAGGCGATAATTCGCTCTCTTCAGCTGAAATAATCTGGGCGTTTGCGACCTTAATCGGCTTTTCTTGACGAATTCTATAATCCTTTACAGGACATTTCCTAATAGAACTTTAACACATCAAAATCTTTCAGATTTTGTTACTTAATTAATCTTTTATGAAAATCACATCCTTCAACAGTATTGTAATTGATTCCCAACTAAAATATCAACTACCCTAGTAAATACATAATTTACTTTACTTTGATAAAAATTTGTTGTATTTATGAAAACAGTATGATTAGAAGCGGCAGGAATGTTTTTCCGAGAACAAGTTTGTCGCCCCAGGACAACTGCTTCTCGAAACGGTGATTTCATATTGTTTCTTTAAAGTGTAAAATTTAAGAATTCCACATACGGTGTTTCTCTTGATAATATTATTAAGGAAAATGTTATCATTAAAATACGTGAAATCAAATTCTACTTTTATAATTTTAGTGTTTATGTTAAATCGAGTTCAATAAGGAGGAAGTTATAGAATTCGACTGGTATTCTTTTTTATTTATGTCCACTTTTATTTCTGGAGAAACTACTGAGTGGATATGCACGAATCTTTTTTAAACGATAGAGAACTGTTCTTTAGTGGTCCCAAAGTAATTTTATTAAAGAGTGAACAATAATCTGACCAGGAAATCGTTTTGGAATTTTTACATACTGAAAAGTCAGATAAATTAAATTTCGGAGGTACTGTTTCTTTTAAATACTAAGTATTGCCTCAAAATTGCTAGAAAAATCACTTGGGCATAGAAAAGTATGTTGGGAATTTTTTTATATTATTTCAACTGGGATCCAGTCCAGAATAGAAAGAAATATTAACATTTATAGACTGTGATATATATAAATTAAAATTGCTGCATCCAATCTGTTAAGGGTTGTTTTATCGTTCATGTCTCCGTTCCATACAATGAGTCCTTTCTGATTTTAGTTGTTGAGTATTTTGAGTTAAAATAGTTTTTCACATTTCCAGAGTTTGATAGTTCGGATGAATAATTACGGTGTTATATTAATCATATATAGAAAATTAACTATATTAGTATAAAATTAGCAACTGGATTAAAACATATTTCGGAATAACAACAGTATATAAAATATATAAGCAATACATGTAAATATGTAAAGCTTTAACTCACCTTTAAACATATAAATCTTTTCTCAACTTATTCTTGGCTCTTCCATAAAGTCTCCTACCTATAGAACCCCTATTCATAATGCTCTCTTTCTCTCTTCCAATCCGCTAGCATTAACACCCTATGAAGCAAACCCATCACGATAGAAGTAATCTAACTTTCCAGTTTTGTTTTATTATCCGGAAAATATATAATTAAAAGCGGTCCTAAAATGTTTTTCATAAGTTTACTAGTATATTTTTAACTTTATTCGAGTGTCCAATCTCTGCTCGATAAATAAGTAATGAGTGTTATAAAAATTGTTTTACTGTATGTTACAAGAAATTAGGTTAGTTTTGTTAAAAATGCTGACTATTTAATTGATGCTTAAAATTAATTCCAGATGCTTATTAAAAATTGCAGTTCATCAAACCTCGTTAAACCCACCACTAAAAAACCTTTCAATAAAATCTTCAATAAAATTGTTTTTATAGTTTAGTTGGAATATTAATAGTTTAATTTATTATATTAAAACATTTTCTTTATTTTATCAGTTCTTCTTGGCTTTCAGAAATGAATAGTGATATTATTTACAAACGATAACATACTTATTCTAGCTCCAATATTAATACATAATTCTCTGTTTCTAATTATTCAGTGATTGTTGTAGGGTAGTAATAAATATTAGAGGTAGAAATATTAATACAAAATTGTCAAACAGCAAACTGTAGTGAGTATTCGTTTCCTACTTTATCCCTGTATTTGTAGTTTACACACTTAGCCTTTACCATTCTGGATAATCGATTCTCTATGTAAACAATATTCTTTAATTCTCTTTACAATGTAATAATGTACACCGGAAACTGTAACTAACGTCTGTGTGTCGAGAATATTACATTTATTGCGTACAGAGTGACATTTATTGCTCTAGAAGAACGCAAAGTATGCCCTCCGTCAGATGTACAGCTTTCGTCCTTTAGTCTTTCCAGCTTGAGTTGAATCTTGAATGTTGCGTAGCCTTTCTTTCAATGATACAAACATACAGAATATAAAATTGGATAAACTTGCATGATTTATTTAAAGTAATGGTGGTATGCAAATACTACACGACAACGTTGTCTAATGCGTTATACCATATTAGGTTAACTCAAGTTGTTTTACGAATAAATAAACTGTATGATTATTATAATCATATTCTCTTGATGTCAATAAATTTGAGTCTTGGTAATGTTACACACTGTTATGATATGGATTTATAATCCATTATTTCAGTAGGATAGGCTGTTTTCATCTTATTGCGACCATAATAGGTACTTAGTTATTTACGTGTGTTAGCACAGACGTGTGTCACCAACAATACATATTACCACACCATACTGTGGCAGTACTAACTGAGTTTTGAGAAGAAACGACAGAAGAGAGATAGGACAGGGAAGATTACGAGGCGGTATCAACCAATAAACACATTTTATCGACAGGCTGTCCAACTTCACAAGACAAATTGTACCTTACAGCGAGACATGTTGGTTGGGGAGATTTCAATCCCTGTTGGAGTTTTAAGACTTTTCGTGTTCATTCATGAACTGTAGTTACATGTTTATTTATTTTATCTCTGGCAATCTTTATAACAAAGAAGAAGTACGCCCCAAGGGGTGGCGCGTACGCTGAGTTACTTGTAAAATTCAAGTTAGGAGGGGTAATACAACACAACAGTTCGCTGAAAGCAAATCTTTTCACCAATTTTTAACAACCTACTTTCCTTTCAATATTTATTACCTCAACGATAAAAAAATATTAGGTTAGGAAGCACATGTTGAAACCTCATATTAATGTGCTCAATTTGTTTGAAAACTTCTTTATTCTGCTAATTTTTCGTTGCCATCATGGTTACCCATAAGGCCAATGAAAAATATAACTCTCTAACGCTCTGGCAAATCCCATGGAGAAACATGTATCATCATTGAATCACTGAATTGGCGGCGACCTAGAGAGGGTGCCAAAACGCAAGGGTTCCCTGAAATCAAATTTTAACTAAAATTTTGATATTGATTTTCCACTATACCACATCTCGTTTTACTCTATGAATAAAAATGTCACATGTTCAAATCACATATTATTGTACGCAGTTTGTTTTGAAATGTGTTGTAACTTTATCATCCTCACTCTTGCATAGAAAAGGTTAGACAGAGGGTAAGAAGACTACAACCCAAATTGTGTGTATAAATTACCATCCTAAGACTAGGCACTACGAAGGGTTGTCTCATATATCAAACGGTTTATCCCCACCGCTGTCCGTCCAGTGGGCTGGTCTTCAATATTTATCGTCCTCTTTATCAAAACTGGCCTGGGCAAGATTCGAAGTTGCTATCGTATTCTAAATTTCTGATAGTGCTACTCCTCAATTTTCATACCTCACTTCAATAGTCTGTGTAAAATTCTGCTCAGAGAAAAATATTGTGTTTTTGTTTATAATATTTGTTAGTTCAATATTAGTAATAATAATTTTAAACTAAGAATACACCTCTGTAAATTCCATTTGTGCCAGCCGTGAATGTAGATCATATATATATATTGTCAGGCCATGAACGTGGTAAATTTAATTTTATACTTAATAAAGCGCCTATACATCTAATAGCCACAAGAATAATATAGCCACCCATTAATTTAAATTTCTATGACACCTCATTATATAAAAAATATATGCTAAACCATTTTACACTTTTGTTATTTAAGAGTAGTAGAGCTAAATATCACTGTATTAAATTTAAACTAAATTTACTTTAATCATAATTTAGATAGAATAGTAAACCAGGATAATCAATTAAAGCATACGAATAATTAAAGAATTCCTCGATTTTTAGTACCCATTAAGAGCAAAAGCACTAAGTTGTGTTTCTGCCTAAACACATAATTATAGCATATTTATTGTCTTGGAAAGGCTGTTGTTTCCAGAGTCCAGGACGTCTTTTATAACAGACCTAAATAGGTTTGTTTCTATTTATAAACTTTATTTATTATCTTGAAAATGGGAAAATAGCGGAAGATCTCTCTCAAGGTATGAGTAGTAAAGTCTAAGGGAAAATTATGATTGTTCCAAGTTTTACGAGTTACCCCACCGAGACGCAGCGCCGCCTCTGCCTACGTCAGTAGTCTGAAGTCGGGTTATCAGCGGCTGAATACTAGGTTCTCTGCAACTTTTGTCATAACTGTCTTTAAAAAACCGGAGGTTTAAGTAATTTTAACTTTAGAAGAATATTTCTTCATTTTAGATCATACCTTAAATAAAAAACAGGTTTGTAATTTTAACTTTACAAGAATATTTCTTTATTTTAGATGATACCCTAAATTGAAAACAGATTTATTCAATTCTTAATAATGAAATTGAATCATAAAATCAAGACCGAGTGTTAGTGATAGTAGAGTGATAGTAGTAGATAGTAGAGTGTAGAGTGATTTAGTAAACCCAGCCTATGTTAAAACTTAAAAATCAATATTAAAAATCAATTAATGTAGCAAATTCTTACCGGAAAAAAATTATAGCGAAGAATACTATTTTATGGTTTATATATTTCTATAATCATTGACTTATAAACATTGGTTTCTAAATGAATAATATAGAATAACAAATATAATTAATAGAACATAAAAACTATATAATAAAATTTGTATTTGCCTTAATCATTTTATCCGCTTTATAAGTTGTACAATTTGTATAAGTTTTAAACCGATTCTTGCAGCGGTTTCACACGCATTAAAAAAAATCGAAGTTCCTATCCTTCACGGTAAAAGAACTTATAATTTAAAATGATTAAACCGTATGATATTTTTAGAGGGGAGGGAGCCACATCAAGCCATATATTCCGATTCCAGATTAAAATTTAGTTTTTCTTTTTGCTCTGATGAATATATATATATAAAAGCAAATATAATTTTTATTCTGGATTTAAATTCTGCTCCGGTTTAATTTCTTTATGTACAGTAGCCCATTGTAAAATAGTCTGTTTTGGTCTAAAATATTACCAATGGCAAAGTTAAGTTTTAATTTGTTCCTATTAAGAAAATCTTTCTAACGAGATTAAAAAGACTGCTTCTATCAAATATAATGAACTATCTATGCGCATGTAATCTACTTCCGGTATAAGAAGTACAGTAGAAAATCATCTTAGGTCAATGCATATAATTAGGTGCTAGGTCAATGTAAGTTAATGAAAGATTTCTGAAAATTCAATTGTAAAATGTAAAAATTTCAGAGAACCTAACCAGTTTTGAGTAACATATGTGCAAAAATTCACAGCATTTTTCATTTCATTAAGGCTAGTTTTATAACCGTGTTTAAATACTATTTACAATGCCTTTGATTTGTATTTTAATTCGTCGCTTGCGCAATCTACAGTAATAGTTAGACTATCCAACTTTACAAACTCGGTGTTTTAATATTATTTTCAATGCACAAAATAATTTAACACGACACTGAAACCAGTGACTTACAATCTGCTGTAGCAATAAGCAGTTCATTTGTTTCTGCAATCAGCACTACGACTCAACCACTGTTTACTCCTTTTTGATAATTTAAATGCAAACTAATATGTTAGTCTCTTTTGTGGACTTCAGCTGAAAGTGTCAACCGTTGATAAGTATCCGTAAAATTTGGATTGCATTTCAAATTAACCTTCCCCGGACCTCAACAATATAAAGATTATTAAAAGTAGTAATCGCCGAATCGGTCCATCCGTTCTTCAGTTTAGTGGTTAGCAAGACATTTGGTGTATCATTTTTATTTACAATATTACATTATTCATTCCATTAAGCTCATTAAGATCAGAAACGGTCAGATTAATTACAAAAATCCAATAATTTACAAACCAAATAATTAAATAATTATTTACTTCTCTATCCGTATTCTTAAACTTCTTTTGAAGGAGAAATTTGTTCAGTATAGATTTGTAAGTGTAGCAGACACAATAGTCTAGAGCAACTGCACCAGATGCTGTAGCAAATGCTACAGGCTTCCAGAGGATTATGAGGAGACAGTTACATGACCGGATAATCCTGCATCTGCACCATGTACTGTTAAGTCCTGGTGTTATACTCTATTCCAAAGGCTACTAGTATGACGTCAACAAATTAAAATGTCCTAACACATTGTATTAAATTCAATTATTATTATATTCGTAACTGTACTATACGACAATTTGATGCAACAATTTCAGTGTAATACAAACGAAACAAACAAAATTATTTTAAAATAATAGTTCTTTTGTACAATTAGGAACGATTTATTAGCTTTATAAATAAAAAACTATTGATGGTATGACGCATGATTCTCCTCTCTAGAGATAGTTTGAAATCAATCCTGATTTACTGCAGAAGAATGAAATGATTAAATTTAGAACTTTGTGTCCAAGGCTGACGTCTAGGGATAATGATCACGATATGATGTCTAAAGAGCCAGTATTTAGGGCTAGCTGTGAGGATCCATTAGGATGGGAATTTCAATAATTAGATAATCAATTTATTTGAAATGTTATAAGCTTAGGTTGGGTTTTCTGCATTCCTTAAGAAATATATTGAAGTTATTAAATGTAAATGTTTAAAAGATTAAAATATTAAAACTTAGATATAATTCAATAAATACTAAAGTAGGCAGATTATTCAAAATTCAAACGCAGCCGATTTTTATTGATAAGCCAAGTTTTAAACACCTACCTTTTTCTACAGAAATACAGCAATGAAACTCATGTTAAATAATACAGGTATTTCATAGCTCTTTCAATCATTTGCAATAAAATACAATAATTATCTCTCTTGTTACGTGATAGGCACTATTTCGAAGGATGTTTCTGTTCTGAGCAATCGCACCAAAGGCACTGTTTCAGCCAGCCATCACTGATGACCGTAGGCATATTACGTTATGTTACACTGTCTGTTCCCAAACTGACAGAAGTCACTAACAGTCAGCAATGAACAATTTATTATGTTTTAAGACATCTGTGTAATAATTAATGATAATGTACAGTCTGATCCACAAAGCAGCTTGAAGGATACATTCCGTCTCTCCGTGATTAATGCACATCTAAAACACAAATATCTAACTAACAAGTCATCGTCTCACTAATACGTGATTTGGTACTGTCGGGGCTTCAAGGAATCTAACAGGAAACTGTATCTCACTAATAATATTAGTGATGATACACTATTAATTCTCAAGGAATTTAACATGAGATATTTACGTATGCTAATATTTTTTGGTGATTCTGTATGTGATCCCCCAAGTCGTCTAGCAGGTCACTGATCCTCGCTAGTACTCAGAGAAGATATGTTTCCTTAAGGTGTGAAAATCACTACACAATCTCTCACTAATGGATATTGATAATGCACAGTCTGCATCAAACTGCTGCTTGCTGCTCAAACAACTTTGGACGACACAGTGTCTCTCTAAAAATCAGTGATGGAACAAGTTTGCCACGAAAACTATCTCCAAAAACATCCAACAATACTGAGGCATTGTAAAATAAGTCGGTGTAAATTTATAGCGGTGTTTTACAATTCTTAGGTGTTACATCTAAAATACTTAAATTTATATGTGTCTCAATTAAATGTGGGTGTGTATATGTCTTTTCAATAATTGTATTTATATCTAAACATTGGCTTATCAAATCAGACAAGACTGATTGGCACCATTCAGAAAATAATGAAACATGATAGTAGCTAATTTCCATGGCAACATGTGATTGGAACACAGAAAATTCGAGAATCGAGAACAATTTAAAAAGTCTTTTCAGAAGTTGTAAAAAGCGCAATGATCAATTCAATGTATTAAAAAATACTGATTATTACCATCCAGCCGTGTTCAACAAATAGACGATGATTGATGGTTGATGATTTATTTATATACCATGGCAACATTATACATATATATAGAATATGCTATATATGTATATATATATTTTAATATAGAATATAGTAATTATTATAGTATATACTTGACGTCTAGAAAATACAAATATGGTGTACTGGAATTAATCCAGTAAGCGTGGCTAGCTCAACAGAAAGTTGTACTTAATTGTATAATGTTCAGTCGAATCTTAACAAGTAAATCGTGCGGTTAATCTGCAGTGTGCACACCCCACAATTAAACATTTATTTTAAACATAACATTTTAGTTTTAAGTTTACAAATTAAAAATCTTTTATATAAAACTGTACATATTCCTGAAAATAAAATTTGAAAAAAGTTATCAACATTATTACAATTTAAAAGCCAAATTTTGTAATTTATTCTCAAAATTCGTTTCTATTTTTTACTATATTTTTATTTGAAAAAGCAAACGATTAAACAATATTTTGACCCAAAAAAAAAAACCTTTCTTTGAAAATTTGACTTATTTACCTTCAGTCTCATGAACAGCCCCAATATGTCACCTCTTGTTCTTTGGTAAACTCTGTCGTTCCTGTTTCTACTTTTCTCAAAGAAAATGTTTAATACTTTGAATAAAAATAAATATTTTAGTGGTAATATTCTTAGATATTTATTAAATAGGTAATGCAGATTTATATCTTTTCCTTATTGAAATTGTTCTTATGAAGTGGTTTTGTCTTACATTCAACGGTTGTATTTTTATATTGTCAGCAGATCTCCAATTTACTATAACCATAATTCTATTTAGAATGAATTTGTGCAAAATAAAGTGTTCTCATTAATTTATCATAAATAAACTTTCTTAAAATTCAAAGCTTCTGATATTTCTTCTTAAACCTACTTGAATGCTGTTTTACATGCGGTTTTCCAGCTCAGCTTTTCATCAAATGGTTTATTCCTAAATATTTAATTTGTTCAACTTGATCGATAATTACACAATTGCAGTTTGAAATAGCTTGACAATATAATGTATGAAATTTTAGCACAATTTTCAATTGGTATCCTTTTAATTCAAAACGTATAAACTTAGCATTAGAGGCATTCAAGACCATTCTGTTATTTTTACACCATTTCCTGACTTCTATCAAATCTTCTCTAATATGATTCCAGATATTGTTTTCCCCATTGTTTTTTCAGAAAACAATGGGAAAAACAATCATGGGTTTGCTTTCGCAATATCATCAGCAAACCCTATGATTTTTCCATTTAATGGTAATCTCAGCAAGTCATTTATGAAAATTAAGAACAACGTTTGGAGCAAGAACCGAGCGGGACTCCTATATTATCAATCTTCGCTTCACTGAATGCATTTGATATTTTAAACTTTCTGTTCTCGATTTTTAAGGTAGGCTGTAAACCAGTTTAAAGTTTTACCTCTTACTCCTAAGAGTTCTAATTTTTTAATAAAATCTTTTGGTTAACCAGGTCAAATGACGTACAAAAATCAATAAAAACTCTATAATATATAATATGATATAAACAGAAAGTTATACCATTTATATACAATGGCAGCAATCGATGGAAAAACAGAATGCTTATTGAGAACGATTGTAAAATTTGTTTCATTAGTTAGATCATGTGCAATGATCAATTACATATATTAGATAATACTGATTAGATATATTCAGTTGGGTTAACACAGACAGTGATGGTAGATTGGCAAGGCAATCCGCGATAGGAAGTCATAAATCGAATTGAGAAAGTTGTAAAATCTGTTCAGTAGGTAGAACATGTTCGATGATCAATTCAAGAGATCATAGACTACTGATTATATCCATCCAGTCGTGTTAAGAGACAGATAAAGACAACAGGTTACCATGACAACAGACGATAAAGACAAAATGCCCATTGAGAACATTGTCAGTTCAGTAATTTAACACGCTCAATGATCAATTCAACAAATCACAGAATACTGATTGGAACCATCCAGACGTGTTAACAGACAGACAACGGTGATTGGTTGCCATGGCAACATCAGGTGTGATTGGATACATAAAGCTTTCGGAATATATTGCAGATTGTTTTACAGATTTTTCGTCTGAAAATTAATATTCTTATTAACTTTGTGTTTTGCTAGGTAAAGTTCTTATATTATGTATTAATTATTATTATTTTTAAAGTACAGGAAACTACAGTGAAACAGATTATAGTTTGGCAATATTATCTGTATAATTACTTTATGTTTCCGGACATTTTCATAATACTGATAATAATAAAATAATGTGATAACAAAGCAAACTTTGTTTAAAACACACCTCTTAATAATCAGTTATATAGTATACCACTAAATATCAACAAGTGATTTTAATACGTTTCAAAATCAAAACAGTATATTATTTAAGCAATAGACAACAAATCATTATTCTTATTCGTTAAAACTAAAATATAGTATAATACATTTACAACTCTTATACTTATCAACGTATTTCTTATTTTGAGATCATATTTTGTCTGTATGCAACTTACATTTCCTGGACTCTTCAACATCCAACTCTTCGTCCACTTTGGTTTTTATTTTTGGTTTTAGATAGCTACAACTCTTTTGGCCATCATCAAATTCCTTATCCCTTAGTAATTTATTATTACTGCATCTTCTCTTACATCTCCTGCTTCAGTTGAGTAGATATCTAAATAAAAATAAAGTTAATAATCATGAAAAATTTTCAATATTGATTTCATCTTCTTGGTTGGCCAAATTTGATTAGTAATAAAGTAAAGTAAAAACAAATTATTGTTTAAATTTAAAGATTTTGCGATTCAAAAATAAGTAGACTGATTATTTATTTTAATTGGACTCGTTCCTTTTTAATTATTCAGAATTAACGACAGGGTTTTTAGTTTCAGTAAGTTTATTGCAAGTTACCTGCAATCCAGATAGGTGCAGATGCTTTATGTTGATTAATATATGATATAAATTTAAAAAAAATGTAGTTAAACTGTGGTTTCAATTGCAGTTTAATATTTAATTTGAAGTTTACTTTTATAATTAAAATTTTCCAAGTGCATTTAAAAATTGTTAGAAATGAAATTTTAACTAATGTTATGAATACAATAAAATCGTTTTATAAAGCTCACGCGAATTCAGACGCAGCTCCTCTTTACTCGTTGTTTGACAATAACGCTTTGACATCGAATTACTAACAAACTCGATCTAGAGCACAACAAATCATACATAACCACTGCGTACTGTTGTTTAACTAATACTTCAGACAAAACAACTGTCAATACAAACTTTGTTGGACAACAATAAGAGAAAACAAAAGTAACCTTATACTACTAAAACATTAGATCTAGAGCACATATTCGAGCGTAACATAATATACACACTGCTGGGTTGTAAATACACTGTGTGATATAAGCGTGTGATATTGCTAAACATTCCTTTGTTGGATATTTCTAGCATTTCTATAATTTTAAATGAACAATATATTTGCAAAAATATTTAGTTTTTATAACGACACATGGATGAGCCTTTAACTTAAAAAACAAAGCTGTATATTCAATAGTTTACTAAATAGTAATTATTACACATCTTAACATCATACAATTATGCCAATTAATGTGGCTTTAAAGGAGTCAAACTCTAAAACTATTTTTTAATACATTGAAAGTTAAGCCTCTCCGATATTAATTACTTGCTTATTAATTTTTACAAACTATAAAAGGAAATCATGGAGTTTTAAAACATTTATAGTACCAAACTAGTGTAACTAAAAATGGTTTGAAATGTTAAATGGCATTCTTCACAATACAAGTCAAGCAAATTAGAAACTGTTGAACTGTGATTAAATACTGACTTAAAAATAGATCTAATCCCAGAAATTAACAGTGAGGCAATCTAGGTTTGACTTTAAGGTTACACCCAAATGGTCTAAATCATTGAATATATAGAAAGGTAGTTTATATCAGTAGCAACATACATAGGGCTATTGCGACAACAATTTTGTTCAAATTATCGAAATAGAATTCTCTAAAGAGAAATATACGTATATAGAATGGATACGTATACACGATGATAAATTTAAAAACAATCAGAACAATGTAAACATCGTCTGGTTAAATGTATACATAGATTAATGCTGATTCTGGACACCCTTTTAGACTGCCCTTACTGTCCCTCAGGTAATATGTCGTATTCTAAGGAACAGATGGAAAGAGTGGTCGATTGAGGATAGAAAATATTAGTTGGCATTAAGATTAGATAGAGATGATAGTAAGGGGAATGCTTCTCAAAATATACCCTCCGACCGCCAAAGACAATAGTACAGGAGGCTTACTTGTCTGGATATTCCGTAACTAGTTAAAATTATTTAGCGATTTTCAATAGTTATATTATCCATGCGAGATCCAACACCTTAATGAGGGGAGTTTCTTATCAGTGAAATTCTGCGGCTGTGGATAGAATATTGAACCTGCACAATTTTCTCATATCAAAAGTCAGCGTTGTCTGACCTGATAAGAGGTTCTTCAATTGTTATATTATTACATTTTGTATGTTTGAAGATAAAAATATTTCAGTATTGATAACTATTTTTTTGTTTTGTTTTTTACTACAATACCAATTTTAAAGTGTTACGTCATTATGAAGTAAATTACATCTCTGTGTCCGATAGTCAAACTGCACAAAGTCAAAGTGTACGCACTTCTGATACAAATATCTTCTTTGTAATGTTACGTTCGTTTTCCCAAAACGATTTAAAGTTTTTACTTATTTTCTTGCTGAATGGGGAATACAACGCTTGAGAAGATAAAATTCCACTAGGGGAAGGGAGAAGTCAAGGGGAATATTGTAAAAGTAAGTAGTAATAATTACATAATAAAAAATAGAAATTATTACACATATGAAATTTTTAACTAATGTTATGAATAAAATAAAATCGTTTTATAAAGCTCACTCGAATTCAGACGCAGCTCCTCTTTACTCTTTGTTTGACAATAACGCTTTCACATCGAATTACAAATAAACTGGATGTAGAGCATAACAGATCATACATAACCACTGCGTACTGTTGTTTAACCAATGCGTCAGACAAAACAACAGTGAATACAAAACAAACTTTGCTGGACAACAATAAGAGAAAACAAAAGTAACCTTATATTTAATTTTTATTCTTTATTATAATTTCTCTCCTTTCCCCTCGATGTCTAAAATTTTCATGTTCTTTTCAATGTTTGTATAGTTATGGTCAGTTTCCAATAAGTGTTAAAAAATTCGATTTTATTGTAGACACGTATTTGTTTTCAAAGCTTGTATGTGTTCTTTAAACCTTTTATTAAAATTTAAATTTAACACATGTTTAAAAGGTCCACATGTGTATATCTAATTGTTTATTATTTGTTTATTCATTTAGAGGTTAATGTACACTGAAGATGGTTAAAAACCGAAACACGTGTATGTTAATAAAAAAAATCTTTTAAAGGGTTTTAGTTACTTTCATTACATTAATATATATATATATATATATATATATATATATATATATATATATATATAGATAACTCTATAAGTGGATTTAATAACATACATTTTGTATGTTTGAAGATAAAATTATTTCATTATTGATAATTAGTTACTATCATTTCTTTTGTTTTTTTACTACTATAACATGTTTAAGGTTTACGTAATTATGAAGTAAATGACATCTCTGTGTCCGAAAGTCAAACTGCACATAGTGTACGCACTTCTGATACAAATATCTTCTTTTTAATGTTATATAGTTTTCCTAAAGCGATTTAAAGCTTTTCCTTATTTTCTTGCAGAACCAGGGATACAACGTTTGAGGCGATAAAATTCCGCTAGGGGAAGGGAGAAGTAAAGGGGAATATTGTACGAGTAATACAGCGGCCCGAGTGTTAAACTCTGATAAGCCGCAATCGAAGGATAAAAATGGGGAACATCAATATGGTGGAATATTTATACACTATCTCCCCTTCAAACGGCTCTTTAATATTCTTCAAGAAATGGGGAGTTCGACAGCTGCTTTTATTCTTGACCAGTAAAATAATAACCTATTCAAGTATTATACCGAATGTTTGAAGAGTTACAAAACCAAATTATGCATATTATCAGTACACAGTTAAAAATAGTTTAATTTTTACAACTCAATTAAGCGTAGTATAAATGAACTAAAATATAACAATGCAATAATATGAATTAATTATAAATTGTATATATATAATACTGTAAATGTATACAAATATCACCATAATCTTGACCAATTACTTTTCATTTAATTAAATGTAAATTGTATATACATGTGAAAATTGCCCTCGATAATTATTAAAATTTACTTTTTGATGTGTAAAAATATTAACAAGTAAACAAACTTCATAAGTAATACTAATAAATTAATATTTTTCCATAGGTTGAGATTGTTACGTATAGTGCGATCCTTTTGAATCATAAAACTACCAAATTCGATGAGCTTGCATATATATTTATCTAAACTTATACTTTTATTTTCTGTAAACTTATCTATGTTCTTATGTACTTATGTATAACAGTAATCAATACAAATTGTTTATTTCTATTTGATTAGTACTTTGATCAATATTTATGTATGTATAATAAACTTGCAGATGTATATTTGCACTATCAGTAGTTAAATGTTATCAGTAGTATACTTGCTTATTGTAATTTCGTTATATCAATATTTAAAATAAGAAAAAACCTTTATGAATAGTTTGTTATTGGTTAGTCAAATAATCACTCAATAAATTAGTTTATTTTCAGTAAACACTATACTAAAATGCTTAGCCAACATCAAGAGAAATAAAAATTTATCCGTTCATTCACAATATCCAAAAAGTACAAAGAAGGAACCATTCATTCATTCTCATTCAGAATCCAATCGATTCCTACTCCAGTCATCCTCCTGTTTCCAATTCCGTGGTGTCCCAGTTAAATGACAAACACTCTTCACCACCATGGAATGTTTGGAATGCTAAAAAACTTAATATGTGTGTTAATACAATGATTTATTCTCTCTATAATAGAATATTTCAATGTTACACGTTCTCAACGATTTATAGTTTCTCGATATTGTTCCATTACAACTTTATTGTACTTCATCCTTTAAAAACAAGTATTTCACTCGTTGCTTCAAAAAATTTAAAAGGGTTAGATATGTATTAATTAATACACACACACACATATATATATATATATATATATATATATATATATATATATATGGTCTGAATAAAAGATGAAATGATCAATTGTTTTTATTATATATTATTTTTTCTAAATTATTTTTCTAAATTCATTCTCTGTTCATGATATTATTTATTTCTCTTTGGTGTTAACCACATGTTCAAAAATTCTTGTTTATTTATTTATGTCAGTTTTTATTTATTTACTTTTGTAAATTTTGTTGCTGTTTGTTATTTTGTATTATACCTTTTTGAAAACGGCAAAAAGCCGAAATATTAAAGGAACTTTGTATCAAGAAGTTTAATAATTGATATATATATATATATATATATATATATATATATATATATATATATAATATATATATATATATATATATAATATATATATATATATATATATATATATATATATATATATATATATATATGTATATATATATAATGATAAATCTACTTTAATGTTACAATACAAAATATGGGCGTATACATTCTCAGGGTTTAACATTGTCCTTATGAAACACTGAAGATCCTTTTATTACAGCCAGCTCTTCGATAACAATATCCACTGTTACATTCTTTGACGTTTATGGAAATTCTTTTGACTCTATTACTCTATTCTTGAAAAAGAATTATTAAACATAAGTTGATTATGAAATTATGCTTTATAATTTCGAACTAAAACACCAGTCCAAATAGTTAGGAACATTACAAAACAGGTAGCCCAGACGTCAGGCGGTGCCGGGAACTAGAGTCGTAAATCACCATCCGGGTTTGCGTGGCCTCTGGAATCTGGATCGATTATGAGATTTAGGAAATTGTTGTTTGTTCATTCTTAGGCCTATGGTTCCAGCCCCTGAAACGCCATGACGTATCCCTGACACGCGCTTCCCTGAAGAAACGGTATTAGTCCATTACATATACATTTTATAACTGAATTTATACGCATTAATTAATTGAAATTTAGAATTTATTCAGTGGCATAAGAACTCAATAACACAACGTTCTGGGATGTGTTGTTTATTTTTACACATAAAAGAATGGCAAATACCAAAAACCCTACTATCCTTTCTGTTTATGCATCGTCAATAACAATTTTTAAACTAAGAACAATGATATTGTTATCACAGGCATATGTTACAGCCAATGGCGCAGTTTACTAAATATGAAAAAAAAATCCGTAGATAAAAACGCGAAATAATTGAGTCGAGCAAGGTGGCTGACTCTTGGATGGATTACGATTGTGTAATCCTGTCCCGCACTGTGCAAGCAGCCCGCCTACACGGCCATAGGTGGTGGTTCGGAAGTCACCTTTAAGACGTTGTTGGTCTCCACGTTTAGTGTTATAGATGGCCGAAATACGTTATCGTTTAATTTGACCTTTTCATACATTTCCGTTTATAAGGGATACAAATTATTGAGAACATTAGCCAAATATAGAATGTACTGTACTGTCAGATTGATTAAATACCACACGAATGTGTAAAAATATTTAATATTTGTAAAGATTTAATAGAAAAATTAATAAAGACGTGCTATTATTTGTTACATCATATGTTGATGGAAATTCAATTCTTAATTAACTAAAAATTTGAAATTCAATTAGAGTAACCTACACTGCAAATGAAAATGCAATGAGATTATCTTGTGAAGTTTCTTGTTAGGATCTTTTACATTTAGCAAACAAATTTTCTTGATTTTTCGCACTATTTGTATACAAATAATTTATTTTTGAAGTCATTGTTCAGGAAATAAAGTTATATTTACTATAACATCCTACCATTTCTGTACTATACTACACTAATGTCAGCGTTTAGTAGTCGTATAAATTGTATTTAAATTGGTTTATATATCTGGATTATCTTATTTATCTGATATTTGAAATAATCCGTTTATCCGTTTAGTTTGAATTTAACAATAGTTGTAGCAAAGAATAATGCTATAAATAGCATAATGTGGCTTCGATGCTTATCACAATTTGACAGCTGAAAGTGGAATTTAGTTCTCTTTAAAGATTGATTTATGCTTTATAATTTTTTCTTTAGCTTCTTCCAAATTGGATGTATGCAAGAAGGAAGATGACCAGAGAAACGTTCATCTTCCAAATATATAATTTACACGCAATAAAATATAGAATTATTTTAAATATATTGTTCTCAAAATATTAAACTAAATATTAGTATTTTAAACCTTTAGTTAACTTCCGCTATTAAGATATCAACCTATGAATATTTACTGGTGGTTCATATCTGGACTCAAAGGCAAGGTTTGGTGTATGTGGGTCAGGAGTCGCATTGGCGGTTTCATTATTAAAACATGCTACAGTATTTTAAGCAGAAGTCATAGCAATTGAGTAATGCTCTAGAAGGCTCAGTCAGTATATATCTAAACGTACAGAATATAAGACATTATGAGATATTTATGCCACTTTAATCGCGTTTGACGGTTCTGTGTGAACAAATTAGGATGGAAACGCACGTAAAGCCCTAGTAAATTAGTGGGAAAATCGGGTCGAATCTATGACATGGACAAAATGCCTCAGGTCTCACGAAATAAAAGAGTTGTATTTCTCCTTAGGTTCAAGCATTGATCTGGGTACTACGTCCAAGTAAAAACGATATACGAATAGTAATTGGAATAGTAAAAGGACATAATCCTCTTAGGAAAAATCTGACCAAGGTAACATTAAGCAAGATTGACGAATGTGGACTCTATGGAGAGGCAGATGAATCAGCATAGTGCATTTGGATGTACTGTCCTAATATTTGTAAAACCAGAAAATATGTACTAAGGGGCTTATATTGGTAAGATATATATTAAGGAAGAGAAGAGGAGTCGGAAAATATATTTTTTCAGATGCCTAAAATATATGAGGGATAAAAACCAATATGGGAGGCTCAAAGGTCCTTAAACGACTAAATACTAGGCCGTAGACCTTCACTGAAATAAGAAAAATTAATAATTTATCATTATATCTCTTTTTTGTGTAATTTGTGGGTTTCCAACGTAGAAAATATTTGTTGTAATTTGTATTATTTAAGAATGATTATGTGAAAATTATCATATGAGTCGTCTCACTTTATATTTTCATTAAATGGACACTAACATGTGGTTAATATTTAACAGCTATTAAAAGTCACGAATTAATGTTCATTGATTGATAATGTGAGAAATAAGCCCTATATATTCCGTTTTTACGTATTATGTCCAAATCTATAAAGGGTCCAACACGGTTAGCTTAAGAAGCCTTACATGGAGCAATAAACGTTCGATAGGCTAATGATGAACACTGCAGAAAAAGTTTGGTTTTGCAAAATTTCTCTTCTATCCGTACATGGCTTGGAAACTAGTGAAATTTGACATAATATATCCATGGTGAGACACGTAAAACCATTTCTTATAGCTATAATAGTTATTGGAACAAATCCATACGTCAACATCCAATGCTATAAATTTCTCTACTTGCAGACACCTCAGAACTTAATCAATAAACCGTTACATAATGCTCGAATATTTTGCATATAACACATGATAAGATTCCTTACGGATATTTAGTCATCCAAAATAAATGTGGTTATCCCGCTGGTCGGCTACCTGCCTTTTGGAGTGTAATGGCATGGATAACTGAGCATAATGTATGAATATCTGCCATTAACTTGAATTAAGTCAGAAGTTCTCAGTAATAACTCACATTCCAGAGGAATATAAGATATGACACCTCTGTCCGATTGTACAAATTTCGCTGCTAAGTAACACGAAATATTATGAAATATTGAATTTTGGCATTTTTGCTAATAAGTGTAATAACTGACCTCAGGAATTCTTAGAATGACCTCAACATCCAGGTGACGCTAATATATGACGCTCTCCAGATACTTTAACATCACGTATTACGCCCGGAGTAAAGAAAGGAATAATAAGATATTTGTTGGTAATTTGAAAAAACTAAAGTTTTTGAGTTTGAATCTTTAAATTGCTTATAAGTTATAATAACCGTATTCTTAGCCTAATTAAATCATTTGTTGATTAATCAGTAACAGAGTAACACCGCAAATGCAAAAAAGAGTTTAAATCCTTGTTTATATAGGTTTGTGTCACTCTTACTAGTGTGTTACCATGGTGACCGGCGTGTTTGTCTGTTTGTTTGATGTCAACACTTTGTCGCCTAAATAATCAGAATATCTGGTTTTGTGACAGGTTACTTGTAGGTTCTAGTTGGTGAGAGGCTAGCTAATTAGTATGATTAACAAACAAACAGTAGAAGTTATTAGATCAATATATTATCAAAATTAAAACTATTTTATTAACATTCGAGCATCCACGTGTTAATTAAGTAAAAGTAGCTTATATTCGAGACGATTTGAATATACAATTTACATTTTCTGGAAATTTAACATGGTTTTGTCTACGATTATTATAAATTTATTACGCAAACACAACTAAATATATTAATTACTAATTTTGCTGTGAACTTAGTTTTTACACTAGAATTGCGATAAGCATTTCAATATTATTGCAGGGATTTATAACGAATGGTATCCTACTAACATGGATAGTTATGTATAGCATGCTAAGAGAGGCTGAAACATTATCAGTGAAATGGGCAATGGAAAGTTTTATATCAAACCTGTGCTGCAGATGGAGCCATTAACAAAATAAACTATAAGCATTGAGGAAATTATTTGATAATTGTACGAAACTCGACTCAATGAACATAACTGTACTTGCACAGGCCAGTGGCCCATGAGGGTGGGCAGAATAAGGCCTAAAAGATAATGGGCTTAAAAAAACTTATTATTTCCTGATATAATGGAATTTAAAATGCGAATAAAAGCCATGATGAATCAGATTTTTCTAAACCCTAAATTAGGAAATAAATAGCTATAGCACTTAGCTATTCTATTCTGTTTGTAATTTTTTTGAAATTTAAGAACAAAAATATTAATTCATTGGACTAAAGATAATAATACAGAACCAATCATATTACACGTTAACATAAGAAAAACAATGAGTACACCTGTTTTATTTATTCTGTTTAAACACGATACGCCATAACAAGTCCGTGTTTATCTCGACTTGGAGAATAAACTGACAGTGAAGTTTGAAAGTTTGATGAAAGGCTCTCTGGAATAATGAGGATTCACTGACGTCATTCATTCAATAGCTGTTATTATATTATTATATTTACAGCTATAGAGAGTTCTTCTGTTGATGTATTATAGATGATGAAATAGAACAAATACTCATTACCGTAATATTGTGTTCATTAACGAGATGCATTATATGTTTGTGACATTCATTGACGTGTATATAATTAGATTATGGCAAAGTATTGTTTGTTTTTTTTGTTTCCCTTCCTTTTGTTTCAGTTTTGTATGCTGATATTATTGTGTGAACTTTTTGAAAGAACAGTTAAATTCCTTGCATAGTTTGAGATTACAGGCGACATCCAGGTTATGTTATAGCTTCACACGGGATGCAGACATCACATTCTGCATATCTCTTTTAGACAGATAAAAAAAGATTTGACGGGCATTAGCAGAAACAAAACATTGGGAACGTTCTTTATTTCAAAAAATCTGAACTCAATAACTACTACCAATTTTTAGCTAACGGAATTGTTCTTACAATTTAGTCAATAAGGCATTAAATCATAAATATTTCTTCCAAAAGGATGGATTGCCATGTAGTTTTAAAATAAACATCTGCTCATAAAAATAACAAAACATTGACAATGAGACTCCCACTTCACCTATTTATAGGTGTCTGTGATATCGGAACGATAAAAGGTTCGTTTTCAGTTTATTCGTCGCAGACTTTCTTTGAGTCTCTTCATACGAACATGACTCCAGATCTTAGGAGTCTCGTTTGAGACAGCGTCAAATGCCAGACGCTACAATAAAAGGGAGGTGAACTGGAGCTAAACTCAACAATCAAGATTATTTTCCTTGGGTTGAAATGTAAGGTTTATTAAACAAAGTTCCAGAATTTACTTTAACAAAAAAGAGAGAAGTACATCAATATAAAGAAGATCAATGCAGAAGTATACACAATTATTATTACCGACTAACTAATAATGACTAGGAAAGTAGTTCGAACATTTCCGCTAAACTGAAGATACATTATACGAACTACTACGTTAATATAAGCAATGAACAAATATTTTATTTATTGTAAATTTAATATTAAATTATTTTTACCTGGTTATAATTGTTTAGATTGTATGTATAATAGGTAAAACCAATAACGTACCGTTACAAATAAAACAATATTTTCATTCCAAAAGAATTTATTATCAATTTACTGTGATTTTTCGTCAAAACATACTTCAGTCCAGATTATAAAATTGCCATTTATAGTAATCAATACTGAGTAAACAATATCCATACTCAACTTACCTGAAATTGCAGATTAGAAACTTAACCTTTTACTAGTTTAGATAGTTTGTACCGTTCGATATCATATTTGTAGCTTGGTATTTTCAATGTAAGTTACAATTTCACCTATGCTCTCAATTTCCTTGTGGATAGCTCCCCTCAAATGTAGTAATAATGTATACTCAAAACATGTTAAAATAGTTTTTAATATTGAGCAACAAAATTCTGTATATACAAGTGTCATGGTTAAAAATAAATTCAAGCTATCCGGTATTTCTGGAACAAACTCCAAAAATATAAAGGAGTAAATGTTAGGAAACAAAAAAGTAAAAACGTAACCGGCTACATTGGATCGAAGCAGACTATTATCACGGTCTTGATATTAGGAGCTATCACGCACAAATGAATAGGTTGCGATGCCCATCTTTCAGCCCATTCCTTGGAATCACACCCTCCACATTATCGGTGTGCTATGGTCATCACTCATTGTGTCTTACCTGGGCTGATGTGGCCTCAGCGAGGGTTCTTGGAGGCGGAGAAAACTTTGGAATTTTCCGGTAGCTGTAGCGATTTGCCTAAATCTTGGAAATTTCATCAAGAAGCGACCTTTACAAAGGACAAACTACCCTTTCAAAAGGGTAACATACATAAGGGATACTCCATTGACCTTTATGATTCGTAGCCCTTGTTGGTGTAATATGATGTTCTTGTTATTTTTATATTTACAACTTGTTTACTAAAGGCGTTTATTATTAATTAGTTTATTCGGATAAGAATTATATAAATTAGCTTGACATTGGTGGTCATCATTGGCTCTTGAAATCGTGTCTTTCTTGAAAATAAAGGATGAAACTATTGTTTATAAAGCTTTAATTAGATTATAATGATTTACATCACAGGATTTAACTTTATTAAAAACATTTTATTTATACAAAACTTTTTATTTTACATAGAATTCGTTAAACATGTGCTTATAACAATTTTAATTAAGGTCCTTTAATATATGTTTCAATATGCACAAATAGGATACCGTTGAATCAGTCCTTAACTTCCAATAAACTATTTTTTTTATTTGTCACACGTTTCTCGATATATTTAATTTTAACAATTAAAGTGGTACTATTTATTTAGTTTTTTTGAAAAAAAACCTTTATTTAGCTTACTATAGATGCAGAAGTTTCAATTATTCTCGTCTATTATTTTTGAAATTTTATTGTAAAAAAATATCTGTGTGTATAAAATATTTTTATTGTTTTGTGCCTGTTATTATTTTTTTCGTCTTTAGTAAAACAATCTAAATTTAAAATAGCAGGTTAACACCTAATTTACATCGCCACAAAAGTGTTATTGATAAAAATACTCGTATTATACTTGAAATTTACATAATGATAAAGATTGTCTAAAACCATACGTTTATGATTGTGAAACATACTTGGAAAAAACGCAATATTATCTGTAAGTACGTGGAATATTCCAGCGTGAAATCATTTGGAGCCGCACCTGAGAGGGAATCCTGCTCCCTCGCCCTCCTGGCTCTGTCACGGATCACTTGATAGCAAAGTGAATGTCTACAGTACACCCTCCCTCACACCCCTCCACACCTCTCCCTGACTACCAGTCATCCTCCCGGTCTGTAGCGAGAGATACGTTACGGGGTAGCTGCCCATGGCATTGGGAAAGTATTACAACCAGTAATTGAGCTTTCCGGAGATCACAATAAATTTGAATCGATATTGATTTCAAAATAGTTCAATACGTAGCCAAAAGTACTATGTGAATGTTAGTCACTGAAAACATAACCTGCATAAAGTTGATATGCAAAGTAGACAACTTTAAAAATCAATGCCAGACTACTTCATGAACAGACTGACAGTCGCTACTCTTCGATAATTAACTAGTATGTTTATGGTTTGCTGCCGCTTATTTAACCTCTATTTACACGTATCAAGATTTAATTTTTTAAATTATTTCAGATCCATTTGAGGTGTATATGGCACCGAATTAACGTGCTCCATACGTCCTTGCTTAAAATTGATAGCAATAGAACGCGCTTCGAACCCTGAACTTTCCATCATTGTTCAAGGTTTAATATTATATTTTAACATGTTGTTCAATCTATTCTGACTAGATTGTATAAAAACAACCCAACACTAACATATAATTAGTATTATAACTAAATTTTTAATCAATAACAATACTTGTATTATGTGTTAGTAGGCAAAATATAAAGATTAACCCACAATATTGAGATTAACTAGTAAAATATTATTGCAATTGTGATTAAGAAGTTTAACTATTTATAAATAATTAATGTTTGCGAATTATGATTTTTCTTTCGAAATATTGTGTGAAAAGACGGAAATTAAATTATTCCAGGTTCACTCAGATAGGTTTTGCTTTTGTTTAGCCAGTAAACTCAATTAACCATAAATCATTACCAATATTCGTTTGCTCGGCGTTTGGCAAGGAGTAAAATATTAGTAAGCTGTTTTTGGAAAACATTTTATAACTGGAAATTTTACACCGAATACAGATTTTGGGATAACCGTGCATTAGTCCAGTATTCGTATTATGGCACAGGTCATTGTTGTCGATGCAAGAAAAAAGACAATAACGAAATTTTCAAAATAAAATTTTTTTTCAAACCTAGGTATATAATGTAATTATAAAATAATTAAAAAAACGTACTAGTTAAATTAATTCTGTTAAATTTAGTGAAATTTATTTACCAAGCTAAATATTGAGTGAAGTTTTGAGAAAAGATTGTAATAAATACACTTGCAAAATTACGATACTGTCACAATATTCATTTTATTTTTTAATATATAGTATATTCTGAGCTTGAAGTATAGCGCTATTTTGAAAGAAGAAAACGCACAAACTTTGTAAATGGAACATGTGGGGCCAAGGTAATGACTAAATTATCAGTAAAAATCTACCTATTTTTCATGGAGTTTTTCTGGCAAAAATACGAGTATATTTTTAATTAATAGAAACTAATCATTGTTAGGAACAATACTTCTTGCGCTATACATTCCATAACTACTAACTAAAACTGTGTATTCCAGTTCCTAGGAAAGTGTGTATGTTACTAGGTGACAAACAGACAACATGTCGATTTCTCTTTACGAGCAAAGTAAAGACAAAAGTAAAGTTTGACAGGTTAAGTGTAAGAAAGGGCCATGAGGCCCTAACTTTGCCTGTTGAAATAAAGGAATTTTCATTTCATTTCATTTCATTTCAAAAGTAAATTAAATTTACCCCTTGTGTACTTCGGCCACAAACAAAGGTGTGTCCAACGGCAAACCTGACCGGAACCTCCCTCCACGGCCACGTCAAAGGGTGCATCCTCCCCTAGGTGTATAATTTAGTATCTTTAACCCTGTCTCATAGCTGTGGCAGAGCAATTGCTCAGGTTGACTTTGGTTGCATTAATAATAATAATAATAATAATAATAATACTTTATTGTCATGGAGATATATATACATGTATTGACAATGTCAGAATTTTTTAACGTTACATTGTTCTTAGTCATACTAGAGCAGTAAAAAATAAAAAAACTTAGCCGTATAAAATAGTAAAAATGCATGTATTGCATGTAATTTAATGGATGTAGCAATTGTAAAAACAATGTAAAATTGATGTTATGCTGATGACGTGGCTGCAGTCATCACGGCGAGGACGCCGGACTTGGCACAGTTACGCCTTAATCAGGTAATGATTCGGGTCAATACCTGGATGACGAGCCATGGACTTGAGCTGGCGGTCGCCAAGACCGAAATCGTTATCCTCACTCGACGGAGAATCCCCACTCTGATCTCTATGAATGTGGGGGGTGTCGAGGTTCGGACAAGGACTGCGGCGAAGTACCTGGGTGTGTTACTCGACTGCCGTCTTCGGTATTGGGAGCACATTCAGGCGGTGTGTGACAAAGCCTCTAAGGTGGTTATGTCTCTCGGCAGGCTGATGGCTAACGTAGGAAGCCCTACGTCAAGTAAGAGACGCCTCCTCATGTCTACTATAAACTCAACCCTTCTGTATGGCGCAGAGGTTTGGGCGGGTGTCATGAGGATAAGGCAATACAGTCAAAAGCTGTTATCGGTACAGAGAAGAACGGCACTTAGGGTCGCCTGCGCCTATCGCACCGTTTCCGGTTCGGCCGTGGCGGTCGTGGCAGGCGTGATTCCTATTGACCTGCTGGCCATCGAGAGACAGACCGTCTTCCGGGAGGCTGCCGAGCGGGGTAGAGAGGATGCCTTGGCTGCTGCCAGGGCGGAGACTCTGCAGGTTTGGCAGCGGAGGTGGACGGAAGGATCGGACGGTCGCTGGACCTTCCGTCTCATTCGAGAGCTTCAATCCTGGATAGATCGTGGCCACGGGGAGATAGATTTCTACCTGTGTCAGTTCCTGACGGGGCACGGTTACTTTAGGAAGTACCTCTACAGGATGAGAAAAGTCAGGTCGCCTCGGTGTGCTTACTGCCCGGAGGAAGATGATGATGTTCATCACACCTTCTTCGCTTGCGGGCGCTTCACCGAGGCCAGGCAAACGCTCGCCACCACAGTTGGTGATGTTACGGCAGAGACCATTGTGGAGATGATGCTGCAGAATGAGGACGCCTGGAATGCAGTCACCACTCATGTACATGCGATCCTTCATCAGAAGCGTTAAGACGGATGCCTGGCTGACCCCTAGCTTCCGAAACAAGTAGTTTTGTCCTGGTTGGGACATAAGACACACGGACCAGGCAAGATGTCATCCGAAAGGGTTCCGGCCTGGGCTCTCCGTGGCCCGTAGGGGGTTTAGTGGGTAGTCCGCAAGGGAGTCCCACACTCCGTGCGCAAATGCATTCCCCCTACGTAAAAAAAAATGTAAAATTGATAAATAAATAAGTATATAAATAGATAACATCATAAATATTCAACAAGTTAACAAAAAAAAAGACTATTAGTAAGAACAGTGAACAAGAACAAAAATAAACTATTTAAACATTTAGTAATAGGTTTGACAATAAAAGGTAGTATTTCCTTCAAAAAAGTATTAGACATGTAATAATAATCATTCCTGCAAGAATCACTCAAATGTTTTGCGGCCTTAAGAACATCATCTGTTGACACGGATTTCTACTCAAATAAGCTAATATTACTTAAACTAAATGGGAAAACATTTTTAAGGAGAGCTTTAGTAGTAACAGCAGGTTTTTCGATGGTTTTTTTTGCTTCAGCAACTGCTTCTACACAATAGTTGTTAAACATATTTGGTGAGATCAAGGGCTCTTGGCCTTTTGCCATGCTACAGTTTTTCTTTATTAAGGACCAAGCTGCCTTACACTTGTTCTTAAAGCCAATAATAACCAAGTATATTACAAAAATAAAAGTACATGGAGCGGGGCGAAATAATGAATTCGTAAAAATATGGATACCTAAATTTTTTTAAACTTTCAGAATATCTTTTATAACACATTTGAAAAATTTGGTTTATTTAAATTTATAAACTTTACTTACTATCTAGACAATGTTGTAGCAGAAAAAGTTCTCTCTCCATTTATGAGTAATAAAGTATGAGGAAAATTATGACTGTTCCAAGTTTTACGAGCTTCCACACAGAGAAGCATCGTCAACCGCACCGATGATGCGTCAGCAGATTCCAAGGCCGTGTTATCAGCAGCTGAATACTCAGTTTTCAAAAGATTTGGTCACAACTTTCCATTTATATTGGCTTATTGGCAAAGAACACTGCGCCTCTATTATAAAACCTGTGTTATAAGGACGAGAGTAGGAGCATCATCACGAAGTTCATGACAGATTTAAAAATAATAATTTATAATAGGATTTGAGTGATAGATGTCTTGTTGTTTTTCGGACTGTAGTATGGAAGAAAATTTATCTTTGAGGCCCATTAGAATCCACTCCTCTATTTCTATTCCTTAAGCCAATGTAAACTGTCATATTAGGGATCCAATTTCGATTAAATTATATACAATGATTTATAGCATTGTTCATTGGTTTTATAGATTGGTTTTATAAGTTATTCTTAGTATTATTAGTTTAATGCTTTAGATATGTTGTATAATTTGTCACTGACATAATCTGCAGTATCCCTTTCCTTCTGAAACTTCACTATTGATCGATCATTGTCTACTTCAGATTTTTCTAAAACTAAGTATCTTTAATGAATTTTTAAAGTACATTTTGGTAAAATTTCAATTATATTTCATGAATATCTTCGCTATGGTTCCGAATCTGAACTATTCCGAAATAATTTCCGGTCTTCTTTTTATAGGAAACTTCTTTGTATTTCTACGAATAAAAAGAATTAGAATTGGGAAAACCGTTCCTGAGATTAGTACTTAGCAACACACTTAGTGAATAATTTTCATTTATAACCTTACGTTATTTATCTAAGTAGGCTCAGAATTAACATAATCCGTAATACCAGTCACAAAACCAATAATAAAAAAATATTTTCAATAAATTAAAAATTTTCTATTTTTATCCGTATTATAAAAAATTATTGTGAAGGAGAAATTTGCTAGTATAGATTTGTAATTGTGGCTGACACGCTATGTATCCACAGTGACTGTACCAGTTGATGTAGCAGATGCCATAGGACTCAGGAGGATTATGGAGTAACAATTACAAGACGGGATAATCCTGCACCTGCACCATGCCCTGTTTAGTCTTGGTATTATACTCTAATCCAAAGGCTACTGGTATAATGTCAACAAATATAATTAAATATCTATTTATCCTATTTATATATTGTTTTGTATTAAATATATTATGTAATAGTTTTATGTAACAATTTCAGTATAGGTAAAACGAAACTAGTAGAATTAATTAATTATTACTGAAAGGATAATGTTAGAGCTTTTGCACAATATCCTTGCAGTTACGGAATTTTGGCTACGATTACGAAGCCACATTCTGTCTATATTTAGCTTGAAATCAAACCCTATTTGTTGCTGAATACGTTAAGAATTTTGATGATAGTTTAAACCTTTGTGGTCAGCGATGACGACAATGGATGACCCAAGGAGTCAGTAGACAGGGATAGCTAAGTGGCTCTATTAAGACTGGAATTTTAAATATTTTAAAAATAAGGAGCATAATCAATTTAGTGTGACTATAGTAGTGAGTTAAACATACTATTGAAAATTGAAACGAGTTTCGTGCCCATCTCTACAGAAAATTAATAATCATTAGTTTGAAATATGTGTGACAAGGTAACATATTTTAACGAGAACTTTAATGGTACATCCTAACTTTTATTATTTAGAAAGGTATTGATATAAAACTTTATATTTTAAATTAAAGTAAAACGCAGATTGATGTATGTAGAATAGGCCTTTATATTGATGAGGCGTAACTTCATGATTAATTATTCAATAGGTGATGTTTAAACTGCTTGAAATATATTTACTTGGTAAAATAATAACCTTTTTAAACACAAATGTCTATAAATAATGGAGATCTACTCCTGTGGAAGTACTATATGTAGCAGTAAACTATAGAAAGCGTATTTATAAATTTATTACGGAAAGCTATTCAACATTAAATGAAATTAATACTATAAAATTTTTATAGTGAGCATACGCAAGTAATATTGAAAAAACCTAGCATTTATATTAAATTAAAAAATGAAGTTATATTTGTAATATGATGCATTTTACAACTAGCTAATATCTCACGTCTGTCAGACAATCCTTATGTACTCGTATACATGCAAAGTGCAAAACGCTTATTCATAACTCCAAAATGCTGGAGAATGCCACTTGTCACCTGTGCTTTATCCTATGCTGAATCTGTTACACAAGACCATTAATTCTTAATATTAAGATTAATTCTTAATCTTATGAGGCTGACCAGAATACTATATATCTTGTTTGATTTTTGGAAAATATATTTAAATAACTGTGTTAGCACAGTTTACAAGCTGTGGTAAAACGTAAAATGCGGATGATTGACAAGAATATACGCTAAACGCAATATTTGATAACGCAAACTGAATGATCTGCAAAAACGATAGATAGTTGTATTTCAATAACACTCAGGTAGTATATGATATGAAGTTTACTACAATAAGTTGCTTGCACACAGTGAGATTAGCCAAGATCAGGACACATAGTTCAAGTAGGATTTGACTCGAGAACGGTGTTGACTCTAACGCCATCGTATTTCGTCGTGTGGTAATTAGAGTATACTCTGGTCGTTTCTGGAGTATCTCGTACATGACTACTCAAGTTAATCACTGCTTAAAGTCTGTGGCATACCCAAATACCTAAAGTGTTGTTATGCAACGTGAGTATGTTAAATATCTCAAAAATAGATCATAAACATTTAAATACATTATTTTTTACAATACACTGATAGGTTACTTGGACTACTAAGAATAACATACAACACATGAACACAGTCTTAAGTTTGCAAAAGTTGTCCACCTTGTTATTTTCTAGTTCGAAAGTGTCTTCTTGGAACATCTAACTCGGCATGGTTAAAAAAAAATTACTATAACACTCAATTTAGGTATTCAAGACCATCTTGTTGAATATAACATTTTTATTAAGAATAGATGGTCTACAATCAAATATTACACTTTCGAAATACATCAGTCATTTCTATAACCAAGAACAGGGTCCTCTGAGATTTCATATACGATAATTTTAACATTATGTGAAAATTTGTGACCACCGGAGATACATAATTTACGCGGAATCGCGTGTGACCACCCAACCCTCGTTTGGTATTTACATGAATTGCACTTACGTGATCACGAAGCTGTAGCTTAAATATAAAAATATTTTTGAAGTCTACATATCTTCCCTATTTCCATTCATTTTCCTCTAATTAGGTGATTCTCAGTAGCAATAGCAGATAATTATTACAGCGACATAACGGACGTTCTACACTACTGACACCAGCTGACCACAGTCGGACTTGCATTCCTTTATTGTAACACATATGTCCAACTCCACTGTTTGGTTATTGTTTGACCAAAGCACCACAGACCAACCCCACCGGAGCTTACAATTTGTTTGGCAGAGTCTGTCACCGTATTTAACCATTTATTATTGACGGTCGTTTCTTTCCCCCGGACAAACGTGGAAGTTTAATCCCGCAAATTGATTCGTCTTTTTTTCTCATATCAAACAAAACACACGCTGTCACACGCACAAATTCGATAGTAGAATTTCATAGTTATCACCAAATTCTTATTAATGTTATTAAATTGACATTTCCGACCTGTAGGAAACACAGTGATAATTATTACATTATAATAAAAAAATATTAAAATTACATGACAGTTTAATTTTTTAAACGAATATTGTAAAATGTATCAATATCTTATAAGGTCGCATTCTGTTATATGGCCCAAAACCTTTTCTATACGGCCGGGTTTTTAACGATAAAATAATTTATAATACAACGCCAAAAATAACAATATTGTTTCTAGTGTTATCCGCGAAACAATCTGAGTGAGATGTCTAATCACAATAAAGAAAACTGACTTTCATTTGTAAGTTGAGCTTTGAACTCCAAACCTTTTCAATAAAAATATATTTTTTTAGTTCTCTAAATCATTTGCGGTCAGATCCTGTAGGATTCTTTCCTATTACGTGATAGGAACTATCTCGAGGGATGCTTTTATTCTGAGCTATCGTACCAAAGGTATTACCTCTCAATGACGACCGTAGGTATATGATTTACGATATTATTTAAATAGTTTTTGAGAGTTACGAGTATTTATATATAGAAAAAGTTTATATGGCATATAACGGACAGTTTATAGGCTTTAAGAGTTAAATCTGTGATTATATTATTATTGACGTATCATAAATACAGTTTTTCATTCGTAACTCTTAATACAGTTTTATTGGACGAGTTGATAGTTTTATTTTACAAAATAAACAGATGAGAGACAGAGAAAGCTTATACATTTTAGAAACATATATCATACAAGGCTGGAATACGCTATATCCCGTGTTGCGTAATAGGTTCCGCTAAAGTTGGATGCAAAATTTCCAGCTCATTTTATCCAAAAGATATTCTGCGGAGATTTAACAATCAAACAGAAACGAAACGTTAGAACCTCCAGGTTAGGAAGAGAAGATCTTCTAGTCCACTGATACACTTCAATGTTATTCAGTTCAAAATTCCATGAGTAGAGATACACGTTCATCCTACTAATTCTTGTCCATGTGGAAATATATACCCTATGTCCCACAAGATAAGCCTGTGAATAGTTTGGTTACGTAAAGGTTCCGCCAAAGCTAATAGAGTGAAATGCAATCTCATTGAATTCGATGTTTCTCATAATTATAGTAATTAAGATTCAAGCTATATTTAAAGTCCTATCTCGAGATTTGGTAATGTACAGTCATATATATTAAAAAATTATACTATATTCAATATCGCTCAGATATTAATAAGTAAAATAAGATACATCTAGTCATATTTTATGTCACAGGTACCGGGTTTAGTGACAAGTAATTTAATCAAACTATTTCTGCTCTGAAAGAAACCTAACGTTACTCATTAATGTGCATAAAGCTAGCTGAGTTAAGTCAAGCGTGTTATGGTCCCTAGGAAACTTAGACGTACCGACACTACGAGTCAGTGATGATGTACAGTCTGCTCCCTAAGGCACCTGAAAGGAATCGGGACTCATTGTGAGTGATGATGTACCGTTTGTTCATAGTTTGTTGTAATGCAACACACGCAAAAATCCACGAAGCATATGAAAGGAAACCAGCTCTAGCTAAGGCATTATCTGCTTCACAAGGAATTTAAAATTATAGTCTCCCGCTAATAATAAGTTATGTTGTACTGTCTGTTCCCAAAACAACTGACAGAACAATCACTAACAGTCCGTAATGAAACATTATTATTCTTTCCAAGGTATCTGACTGATGTACTTTACGGTACAGTCTGTTCCGCAAGGCAGCTTGAAAGATATTTCTGTTTCCACTAATAATTATTAAAGGAACACTATTTGCTCAAAAAATATCAAACAATGCAATGTAACTTATTAATGTTATTGTTGCTATTGTTAGTCGTGATGTGTTATTGTTGGTCATCAAGTGATGTAACAGGACACTGTATCTCACTAATTCTTAGTGATACACCACTTTGACCCTCAAAGGAATTTAACAGGACAATATTTTTGCTAATATTTAGTGATGATTTACTATGTGCTCCTCAAGAATTCTAACAGGACACTTTTTTCTCGCTTAATACTTAGTGAGGCTACACTGTTGATACTTTAAAGTAATTTAACAGGAAATGTTTTTGCTCATATTCAGTGGTGATTCACTGTGTGCTCCTCAAGGATTCTATCAGGACACTGCTTTTCGCTAATACTTAGGGAAAATGATTTGCCCCTTCAGGCACTCGTATTACTGGACACCATCACTCACAAATACTTATTATGTTATTTATACACTGTCTGCTGCTCACGGAACTCAAGACAACACCGTTTCTAACTAAAAATCAGTAGCCTAATGGAGTAAGTGTAGCAAAAATGGGTACCCAAATACAGATAACAAGGCCGTGCGTTGTGAAACAATACGGTCGATATCCATATTGGCGGTTTTAATTATTAATGTTCCCAAAATTACTATATGAATAAAATTATTAGATAAAACTATATTTATTAAAACATATTTTGTCTACTTTTAACGTACGTGTACATTTTTTTGACAATAGTATTATATCCATAAATCGACTCAATAACTCAGAAAATGTCGATTGGAACCATCCAGAAGTGATAAAAAACCATAGTGATTGGTTTCTATACCAACATATGGTTGGAAAAAAACTATTGAGAACGATGTAATCTCTGTACAGAAGAATCACAATAATCAATTCAATAAATTACAGAAAACTTATTATTTCCATCCAGTTGTGTTTGCAGACATACAACGATGATCAATTACAATGGAAACAAGCGACGGAAGGACAGGAGACCAATTGCGGACGCTGTAAAATCTGTTCAGTAGTTAGGACACGTCCAATGGTCAATTCGATAAATCACAGGATACTGATTAGAGCTACGCAGTCGTGTTAACAGACAGCCAGCGATGGTTGGTTGCCATGGCTACAAGAGATAGGAAGACCGAAATCCCACTTAGCCCTGTGTAAAACCTGGCCAGCAGTTACAAAATGTTCAATATAAATTCAATATATCACAGAATACTGACTACATCCATACAGTCTTGTTAACAAACAGATAACGAAAATAAGTTACCGTGGCAACAGACAATAAAGACAAAATTCCCATTGAGGACAGTGTCAGTTCAGTTGTTATAACATGCTCAATGATTAATTCAATAAATCACAGAATTTTGATTGGAAGCATCCAACAGACAGACAACGATGATTGGTTGCCCAGGCAACATCAGGTGTGAGTTGATACACAAAGCTTTCGAAACACATAGGATATTGTTTCACAAATTGTTTGTCTGCAAATGTATATTCCTATTATATTTATTCCACTGGTAGGCAATGTCGTGTATATTACGTCCTAATGAAATTTTTGGTCTTACAGTACGGTAAACTATAGTTGAACAGAACATTTTGAAATATTACATTTATAATTACTTTATATTACTAGACAGTTTAAAAACAATAACAATAAAAAAACATGTTTCCAAAGAAAAATGTTATAACACCATTCTTGATTAATCTGCAATGGATATACCAATGAAAATAGTACTATGTTATAGTATATTGATAATATATATATATATATATATATATATATATATATATATATATATATATATATATATTGTAAATTGAACTTATAGTACTTGGTTTGTACATTATAACAGTATATTATTATCTGTTTCATCAAATTGGGTTTCATAACAGTGTTAATATTAACAGTTCACACAAGGAGTTACTTTAAAATAATGTTTTATGTTTTGTATTCTTGAGGTAAACGTGGTAATATACATGTTAGAATCTCTCTGGAGTGTACTGAGTCTGTTTGAATATTTTTTTATCATGCTATTCCTCGGTACCATAATAGTTACCCAACAGAGCTATGTTAAAATATTCGCTAACGCTCAGCCACTTCACACAGAGTGGCACGCGCCATCATGAAACTCAGATTTCCTAAAAAAGTAATAAACTTTGATGTATTACTTCCAAGTCCATACCTCATTATATTATTAACAGAAGAAACGAAAGAAACAAACAAACTGAAATTAGTTGTTTACATCCCAAGACAAAGAAGAAAAATTGCGTTATCTTATTGAGTTACAGTCTTCAACGACGCTCAGCCAATTTCCATAGCTCAAATTTATTACCTACGTTTAAATAATAAAAGTTTCCACACTGAGTTTCAATAACCTAATGTCGTATGTTTTTAGACTGTTAGGCTAGTGTTAATATGTAACATTTTAAAGTTTATTGTGAGTGTATTAAATTTGTTTGAAAATGTATTATATTCTACTATTTCCTCATTGCATTATGGTGTAAGAACAAAGTAAAAATAATCACGAACCCTCAGAAAAATTGACATAGGTCATCCATCATTGAACGCAGTGTTCCTCATAAAGAAATAAAGCTACATGCATTATTTAAAGTCTATATATAAGTTATTTTTCAATATATCGTGCCGACAGATACAAAAATAGACAGAGAAACAGACAGAAATGAATTTTCTTTTCCCACCACTCGCGTGATGGATTCGGTAACACTTACCCAATAATATGAAATATGCAGTTAATTTTAGCTTCCATAATGTCATTATTTCCAAGTAAATATATTTAAAATATAAAAAAACTTTAAATAAACTAATTTTATGCCTGAAGTTACTTACTTAACTCACGCACAATTTACTTACAGAAAGCTTTGCTCTTTGTGGCAGGACACTTTAACGTCGAATTTTGAAAACATTAGAGCTATAGTATAATATAGATCATAAATTATATGCACATTGTCAATTGATTCATCGCTGTGTGATATAAACCAATTGCAGTCGAATTCTTTGTTGGAGAAGCGCAAGGAGAAACAAAACTGATCTAGAATATTTTTGCAACACTGCAGAATCTAAGCCGTATACATTTTTATCGTGTTTAGACAGTTCATAAACCTTGTATAAGATCTTTTATACAGAAATAAAATATTTGGTTAACCTGTGAATACAATGTTAAAATATATACTTTTCAATACTCTGACGAGATCAACTCACTGTAAAATTGCTAGTGACAAATTATATTGTTTTAACATTGAGATCGGTAACAGTTTGAAGACAATATTAATTTTTATGTTATTCCAATTCCAATTGACAGTTACTAGGTTCCATTACAAATAATATGTTCTGTGCTGTTTGAAAGATTATAACGGTTTTTAACAATTATATAGTAAGTATATTTGGTTTTGATAACGACATATGGACGATTTACTAACTATAAACAATTCAGTATAATTAGGTTATAAAATAATAATCATTACACTTCTTTTTTTAGTATAATTATTCCAAATAATGTAAATTTGAAGGTGTAAAACTCATAAAAGATTTTTCGAAATGTACTCACAACTACGTCTCTCCAATCTTAAGTACGTGTAAATAATGTTTCAGAAACTACATGAATATTACAACAGTTAATGTTACTACACAGGTGTAACTAAAAGTAGATCAAATTTCAAATGCCATTCTTTACCATAATCATCAAGATAATTAAAAACAACAAGGGTTTAAATTCTAAATTATTAAAGAGAACTTTTACACATCCATACTAGGTTACTGTGAACTTGAAGATTTCAATAACAATTATTGAAACTTTGATATATTCAACTAATTGGCTACGAACCTTGCATAAGAAACTTCATTAATTGAATTCGCAGTTTTAATTTAAAACGACCAATTTATGAATATTTGAATTTTTATAAACTTTTGTTTTTATAATCAGCAATATAAATAGGACTAGGGATGATAAATACATGATGTCACTTCAATTTTATTTCAAGTAATCAGAACAGATTACTGCAACACTACTGCAAGAAGAGAATATCTATACGATTATCAGTCATATGAGGTTTGTCTATATGCTACTTCAATAAAGTTTCTCAGGACATTATATCATAGAAAATTGCGTGTGAAGCCGCGTATTATAACAACATACAAAATTTATATTTTTAAATGTTTCAATTCACCTTAGTGGTTCTGATCTTCAAGATGAATATTATTTTATGATATTTCAGTATAGTATTGGAAACAAATTGCATTTGCATTGCAGTAGTTGTATTGCTTATGTATAATGATAAGACAAATTGATTTATTCGTAGTGATTTGATATTTGATAATATGCATTATATGTATTTCAACGATAATAGTCTATTCTACGTATCTCCATACTTGCTGGGATTTATACAAACTTGCATGATTAATAAGTGATACTAACTCTAAACCATGTAATGCATAATCTCAACCAATCTGCGTACATCAATATTGGATATTGACTCAGCGATATTTGAATCATACGCAGTCCATGTTTGCAGCACACACGATCATCTATGGTACATGTCACATTCACGTGTTGATCGAGCCAAGTTCATCCAGTAGAAATCCCTTTGTAGAAATTTTACACGGACGTAGTAGAATACACTAACTTAACACAAAACATAATTATTTTACTATGTACATGTATGGTTTAAAACCAACTTAAATCCCTATTAAATGGATTGTTTTCTTCTTTGTAAAACAAATTTTAAAAGTTGAGTAACATAAGTTGAAAAAAATCAGCTTTTGTTTTCTTGTGGTTTCAAAAGACTCTTCAGCTTTAATGCATTTTTGCACAAGCAATGTGTTCAAAAGTAACAGTTGAGACAATCATAATTTTCGAGGTCATTCATCATCATAACGTTCCTTGCATCATATACGGTTTTTGCAACCCTGCTTATCTGTAAAATTTAATACCACGCTATCAACACTTCCTTACTGTTCTTTCCATCCTAAAAAGTTCCGTATAATATTTTGTTGTTTTATATCTTATATTTAAATGTGTCCCCCACTTAGAAAATGGAGGCAGGAAATCCTTCACTAATTTATCGCCTTATTCTATGTCCACGATATTCTCGGCCTTCTTTCTTATCCTGCTCTACCAAATCGAAATCACTGTGACTGGGTAAAGAAGCAGATGATTTGTTTGAAAATCTTAGAATCATATCATTCCTCCTCTTTTTTCATTCCAAAGTTCTGATTCTTCATGACCCCCTTTTCATTAATAATTCTCTTCTCCGTATTGTCTATTATCCCTCCTAATTTGTGAATTTAGCCATTGACTGACTTCAATAAACACTTTGTTTTCCCACTATGAATTGTTGATTGCCAAACAAGCAACTGCTAAACTAAGTTTTTTGTTTTATGAATGCAAAAAATCCATGTAAGTTTCTTCGGTCAAATGAGATATTTTAGTAATGTGATTTGGTGCTCCGTCTGGTATTGATCCAAAGGCTGAGTCTCTGGCTTGGAAAAGTGAAGAGGAATTTCCATTCCCTTGTTGAATATTTTATTTGTTTTTACTTCAAAATTGGAGACAGATCTGACAGGGACAAAAATGACAGATCATTAAAAAGAATCCATAACACAGTACAAGTCGTCTGACAACAGGTAAAATACAGACAAATGCAGATTGTAGGCTCCCTTTTATGCAGCCTCTTACGCCTGGTAGGAAACACGCCGTGTTCTGAGGGAGAGATGTAGAAAGTGAGAGAGTGAGGGAGGTGTTGGTAGGCATTGTAACAGGATACAGATGATAGTGAGAGTGATGCTATCTGACTACCAAAGGCAATAGGATAGGAGACTTGCTTGACATAATATTCCGTAACTAGTAAGCCATATTCAGCCCACTTACATTGGATAGATCACTTGTGTTAGCATATATTCCAGCAAGTTAATGGAGAGAGTTTGTTATTGATGAAATAGTACTCTCATCAAAATTGTGGACAAAATTGTGAACCAGTGTTATTTTTCAGATATACCTCATGGTTAGAGATTCTCCAACTTTTATGGTATTATATTTTGTATCCTCAAGATAACACAATTTACTTATTTATAATTTTTTGCTATAATTATGTTCCTTTGTAATATTTTTTTCATTTTAATATTTGAAATTTTTTATGTCGTTCAGACGTGAATAATATCTCTCTGTTTCAAAAATCAAGCTGCACATAGTAAAGGCACTTCTGTAGAGATATATTGTTTTAACTTTATATAGTTTTTCTTAACAGATTTAAAACTTTTTATAATTTCCTAGTTAAATAGGGGATACAACGCTAGTGGCGATAAAATTTCGGTAGGGGAACGGAAAAGTCAAGGGGAATATTGTACGAGTAATACAGCGGCCCGAGTGTTAAACTCTGATAAGCCGCAATCGAAGGAATAAAAATGGGGAACATCAATATTGTGGAATATTATATACACCATTCCCCCCTTTAAACGGCTGTTTAATATTCTTCAAGAAATAGCGATGTCGACAGCTGTTTGTATTGTTGGCTAGTATAGTAATCTCCGTAATAGTGTGAATAAAATCAGACCATAAAATCAGTGCATAGTGTCAGTAAATGTGTACAATATTTTCTTAAATTATAGCAATCTAAATATAAGTGCAATATAAATTCAATACTCTTAAACGAGCAATTATAATTTTGGTACTGAACATTGTAGGCTACATGCAGCATATTAATGTAATAAAAATATCAGCATAAACTTGACCTAATACTTTTAATAACAATAAAGGTAAATTGAGTATAATTGTACAAAATTTCCTTCGATAATTAATAAAAATTTACTTTTCGATGCGTAAAAGCCTTCAATTAAAACTAAACATCATAAATTTTACACAAAAAACATATTTTTTGAGTTAATGTTTGTAGCTATAGTAAAGTAATCTTGAATCATAAATCAAAATCTCATTTACTTACATATATATTTATTTTACCGCATATTTTTATTTCTTGTAAAATTAACAATGTTTTTCAAGTATAATATAGATTGTTTGTTTGTTAATGTTTAGTATTCTAATCAATATTTACCTCTGCAACCTACATTTTATCCGATGTATACTATTTGCATTATTTTATGTTTAAACTGTTATCAGCATTATAACTGTATATTGGTATTTCGTGATATCAATATTTAAAATTACAAATAACACTTTTCCAATGTTTTATATTCGTTAGTCAATTGATCAACCATTTAAGGAGTTTACTTCCAGTAAACGTAATACTACGAGTGCATCTCCACTGTCAAGATACATTAAAATTTAGCCATTCATTAAAGTATCAGATTTAAATGTAGAAAGAATCATAACTCATCCATTCTCATTCAGAATCAAAACTATCCCTATTTCAGTCATTCTGCGGTTCCCAATTCATGGGACTCCTAGTTAAAAGGCAAACACTTTTCAGCACTATAAAATGCTTAGGATGTTAGCATTTAATCCAAATTTAGTAAAATTGGATAGTAAAAATCAGGAAAAAAATAATATTTTTAATAGACATTTTATTGTGTATTCCTTTCTTCATGAATATAGGATATTTACAGTGGAAAATACGATAAAGTATATGTTTGTAGTTTATAAAATATATGAAAACTTTTCTATATTGTATTATTATGCTTGTGTTAATTTTTCAAATTAATTAAATTACGTTCTGCATTAGAGTTATAGGAGGTGTTTTATTTAAAATATATAATTAGTATGGCTTCAAAATGTTTTTAGATTATCGATTTTGTTTAGTGAAAATTTTATTGTACTCTTCCATTAAATATTAAAAAGAATATTTAAAATTAAACCTAAACACGTAGTGATGAGTATTAAATAAGTTTTAAATTGATATATCTTCCATAATGTTAAAATGAAAAATAGGAACTGAAGCTCTTTATATTGCAGCCAATATCCATTGTCAAACTCTTTGACGTTTATGAAATTTATTTTCACTAACTGCTAGAACTAAAACTCCTGTCCATATAATTATATAACTAGGAATATATAAAAAAAATAGGGAACATAGCGTCAGGCGGTGCCGGGAACTGGAGTCGTAAATCACCATCTGGGTTTGCGTGGCCTCTGGAATCTGGATCGATTACGTGATTTAGGAAATTGTTGTTTGTTCATTCTTAGGCCCATGGTTCCAGTGAAACGTCATGATGTATCTTACACACGCGCTTCCTTGGATGAATGGTATTAATCCGTCACAACGACATAAGAAACTGAATCCGCATACATTAATTAATTTTATTTTAGAAATAAAAATATCTTTTTTTTTCACAAAGATTACTTTTACTGATGGAAGGATTTTGAATGAAACATGGATTATTTCACATTGTTCAGTGATGAAACAAATCAGTAAAACAACTCTCTGGAATGATTTGTCTGTTATAGCCTAAGATTGATGTTACGTGTTAGGTTAGTTACCAACATAATGAATGGGTTAGATTGCAGATCTCTAAATTTGTAGTGTAAAAATTTTCTGAGAAATCGTGTTTCTTTCTCCAGTAGAAATCTGTTAGCAATCTCTTAGCAATTTACAGCCGATATACAAATTATATTAAAAGGCATAGTTATAAAAATATGAAAATATTAAAAATATATTAGTGTCAGAAATATTTACGTCACAGAAACTGCTGTGGTATCAATGTCATGCGATTCATACAATATCAAAGTTAGTTAGACAAACATTACTGTAATAAACTAGAATACAAATACAAAAAAGGCCTACTCTACTAATTGATCTAAATTTTTACAGGCGCTTCATACGTGGACTCTAGGGAAGGGTATATGTGGGCCAGGAGAAACAACGGAGGTTCCCTTAGGGAAACAAGTCATCGAATTCTGTGCAGAATTCATAGTAGTTGACATGGTCTATAAGGCTCATCTAAAATATACAAATACCTTTTACTAGTTACGACATTTTAATCGTGCTTAACGGGTTGTTGGAAAATGTAGGATGAGAATGCAGGAATTCCGATGGAAACGGCGAAGAGGAGCAAAGTTGTCCTTAACTGGACACATGATTATAAAGGTGTTCTAAAGAATGTAAAGGCTGACGCTGTAGCCAAGATAGGCTCTGAAAGGCTATTGGTGGATCCAGAGCCGGATCGTAAAGTAGTCTTCTCCTGCAGAAAAACTCAAGCCTGGCAGTAAGCCTGGGAAAAGAGAATCAGAACTACGACATGAAGGAATGGCGAAGGAGTCAGGTAATCAAAATGTTTATCTCTCCTTATTTTACAGGATAGACTAGGCAACTAGATCTAAGCATGGAGGATATACGAATAGTACTTAGAATGCTATCAGGACATGACCATAAACAGACAAATCTGATGAATATGGGTTTAAATAAGAATGATAAATGAAGACTCTGTGGAGAGGAAGAAAAATCAGGAGACTGCACAAGGATGTACTGTCCTGCTATTTTTAAACCAGGGAATATGTGCCTAGGTGCCGAGGCTAAAGGATATTATAAAACCTGAGCTCAGATATATGAATTTTTTCCAGAAGCCTCTGATATTCGAGTGATAAATACAAACAAGGGATGCGAAAATGTCCTTCTATAACTAAGTATAGCGTCCTAGACCTTTCCTGAGATAAGAAAAGAGATTATTTTATCCTTATATCACTTTAATAAATGAGTATATTATCAACGGGGGGAAATAGCGAACATTTTAAATTTACGCATGTTTATAAAAAAAACATAGAGTAGCCTAAAATTATATTTTCATTCTATAGGCACGAAAACACGATTCATATTTAATCGCTCTTATCATGAGGAAAATTAAGGGTTTTTGGCGGACAGTGTGAGATTGATCTATTGCATTACCATAATAAATATCAGATATATGTCATAATCCTGATGAATGTAAGATATGACTCATCTATTGAATTGCTTAAACTCCACTGTTCAATAAAACTATATATATATATATATATATATATATATATATATATATATATATATATATATATATCTAGTATTATATGATATATATATCTGCCAATAACCGCAATAACCATAACTGACCTCATGGAGTCTGAGGAATACCTCTCCATCCAGGTGATGCTAATAGATAAAGCCCTCGTGTAACACACATATTACGGCCGGGATAAACGAAGGTACAATACTTGTTGGCGATGTAAAGACATAGAGTTTTCAAATTTGTACCTAAAATTTGCTTATAACCTATACTATCCGTGTTTCTTAGCGCACTGAAATTATTTATTAATTGATCAGTAACTGAGTAACATTGCAAATGCAAAGAAATTTAACTCCTTGTTTGTACTGGGTTGTGGTAATTTTAAAGTCGTGTAACCATGGTAACCGGCGTGTTTGTCCGTCCATTTAACTGTCAACACATTCTAGTCCGTACACAACACAAGTAATCCGTAATGTCCGGTTTTAAGAAATTCTTAGTTGGTAAAATGCTAGCAAATGAATTTATTTAGTCTTTAAACAAAGAGCATAAATTATTATACCACGTAATGAATTAAAAAATTCTATAAACAATCAAGCATCCACATACTTATTAACCAATTATATTATTGTACTCGTATACATGAGTGGATTTGAATATATGTATACAAGTATATACATATATTAAGTGAGATATATATATATATATATATATATATATATATATATATATATATATATATATATTATTTTTAGTAAATTACTGTACAATTAAAAAACAAAGTATTTTTAAATCATTGGTACTATATTTCGGTGGAAAACCGTCTTCAGGTGCAAAAATTATATAAGATATAAAAATATAAAAGAAAACAGTACAAACGAAAGTAAATAAACAGTGAATAAATAATAATAATAAATACAGATGACATGAACTAAACAATTGTTCCATATGTTGATTTCAAATTTAGACGTTTTTGGCTAAGTTATCTGATGTTGAGTCCAAGTGGAATTTTGCTCTTTAAAACCAATTTATATATATATATATATATATATATATATATATATATATATATATATATTTATATATATTACAATGTTTCAATCACTCATCACTCATACACTACTGAATCAATTAAAATGAAACTTTTTTTATTCACTAAGTTTGTGCAATTGAATTTGAGTGTTCTAAGTGACTGAACAGAAAGCATAAAACAAGCAATAACGTGGCACAATGAGCCATAATCTTTAAGATCACAATTTAAGATAAAAGCGAGCTCAATTCACCCCTGTCCATTATAAAGGACATAAAAATTAAACATCTGACACAATGTGTAATTTTTCGAGGCCAGAGAAATCCTGGAATATAATGAGTCTGTGTTGAAGTTATTAGCGATACAATGGTTAATAGTACTATTCATTTATATTCGTGAATATAAACTTTTCTTATTTTAATCCATAGAACACAAGAAGATTAAGGTACTGTAATTTTTTGAAAGTCTGGTTCTTAACCGGAAGAATATTTAAGTGATTATTATTACAGGTATAATTAACAAATTCAAAATAACAATGCATACTTAACTTATAAACATACATTAATAATTCTTTTATTATAAAAAAATCGTAATGACTTGGACCATACACTCATCACCCAAATTAATGTGACAATAATAAAACTAATAATGCATTAAAAAGTTAAATTTAATAAATAAATCTTGAAAAGGTGACATCTCCCTATTTGCTTCGAAGCTTCTTCGCTTAAACTGATGCAACAAAACTTAACATAAAAATTAATATTAGGCAATTAAAACATTTAAACCGATTTTTGTATTATTTAGTTATTTGTAAAATTCAAAGTTGCTTCTGTTGCCCTTATTCACAAACTAGTGAAATATTAGTTTATCTATCCCCCTGAAAACTCAAACTTCACCAACAATAAGCTAACTAACAGTTTTGTAGCAATGCTACTGTCCATACCTCCTACTAAACTAACCCTATGGAATGAATGATACACAAGGCAGTTAATCATTCGACTTGAAGAAAGTCCCAGAGAATTCAAACCTCAACTGTAATTAATTGTCGATTTTGTTTTGTACTATAGTAGGCGTCTACTACTTCATTAAGTAGCCCTATGGGAGAACAGCCAACTCTTCTACTTCAAGAAATCCCTACGGCAATACGCTTAATGTTTATTTTAACAGTATTGTACATAATTAGTAATTAATCTATAACACTATGCTTGGATATAAATATTCCTACTACTACTCAATTTAAAAGAAATTCTGGAAGATTCAAACATCATATTCTAACTTTAGATTCTGTTGCAAGCTGCTGCACTAATGTACAGGGTGGCGCGTATGTCAGTTTACCGAGAAGATAAATTTAAAGGCTTTGTAGGTCAATAGAAAAAAATGTTTAGACAAGAAAACAAATTCATTATATGAAAATAATATTACCATACAATGTTATAGCAGTTGTTTGAAATGTCCACCTTAAATTTGTAAACACTTCATACAGCGACTGAGAACAGAATCACAAATTGTTAGCAATAAATGTGTATCGTTATTAACGAGTTCAAATGCATTTCTAATTAGGTTTCTGAGTTTGCAGTTTTAAAGCATACACGGCCTCCTTAATAATACCCCACGGTAAAAATATCACATGGGGTCAGGTGTGGCGAGCGCGCAGACCAATCGATTGTACCACGGCGACCAATCCATTCATTAATGTGTTATTTAAAAAATCTCGAACTTGGATACCAAAATGTGCTGGGGCAACATCTTGTTCCCAGATTAGCGAATTAATATTAAAAACAGGATTGTTTCTTAGCTCAGAAACTACTACTTCTTGCAGCAACCGTAAGTAACTTTCTGAGTTGAAATTTCTTGAAGAAAATAAGGACTAATCAATGCAGTACTCGAAATACCTCTCCATACCATAACACCAGGCAAATTGAGTTCTGTTTGGATTACGTTATGAGGATTCACATCCGACCAGTACAAGCAGTTATGCCGATTAACGCGTCCATTTAGTATGAAACATGCCTCATCATACCACAAAACTGATCGCAAGAAATTCGGATCAGCCTCAGAGCGGATAATTATTGTCTAACAGAATTCCAATCGCCTATCGGAATCGTCTTCGTGAAGCGCATGGAGTAAAGATAGACGGTATGGCTTAAATTTAAATTGCTTTAACATTCTTTGCACGCTTTTTTTGATATTTCTAGTTCAGCAGATGCCTTTCGATTCGATTTACAGGGACTGGCTACTAAAGCCTGAGCAACTATCTGCAGGTTTTCTTCGTTGCAAATTCATCGTGGACGACCACACTTCAGGGTATTTAAGACGCTTCCAGTGATTTGAAATTTCTTATTTAACTTCCGCATATACTGTCGAGTGGGCATCGCGACACCTGGATATTTACTTAATTATTATAGCAGTATTTTTATTATGCTTTCACCACAACTGAAGGATGTAGAGTCGTTGTTTGGTTGTAAACATTTTTAAAACACAAAAAACAAACAACAGATGCAAAGAGTGTCACTTTACACTAGCCACTGGAACAGACAACAATGGACTTACTCCGTGTTGCTGCCAACTTAACATTGCTACCAACCTAGCGAAACAAAATATCCCAATTTATGGGGAAACTAACGTATGCGCCACCCTATATATACGTATACTAATGAAGTAACACCAAAATAGGACAGTAATGGAATTTATTTTGATAAAATCCCTGAGGATTCAAATCTTAATAGCGAAACACTCACTATCGATTCTGTTGTATGGTACTGTACATATTTTACAGTACGTGACGCATACTGTTACATAATTAACAACCAATATGCGAGGATACTCAGGTTAATTAACTGTTGGGTGTCGAGCAAGCCTCGATGGATTCTAAACTCATAACCAAAATACGAACTATATATTATGCTGTACATCTCTTTATTAACACTTACCCATTTTAGTATTTTCATAAATATTCATTTGACACTTTGGTATGGTATTTAAATTTACAAAAATTAATACAAATGTCTCTATCTTAAACCTTATTCTTTTTAGCTACTCAATAAATGCACACTATAATTAGTATTAAATTAAATAATATATAAAAAAGTATTCTTAAAAACATCTCTAAAGCTAGTTTATTTATAAAAATGTTAATAATATTGTTGATGTATATTTTATTGCTGATTTATCGTAATAAATATCATGGTAAAAACATATTTTCGTTTAGCATAAAATCACCAACTAGTAATAAAATGATATTTTAGCAATACTGCTAAATTTGAAACAAATTCATAACGGATGCGAGGAACCAAATCGAAGTTGGGACATCGGAGCTGCCTTAAATTCAATTTGTTCAAACTAAATTACATCACAAGCTCTTGAAAAGTTTATCTCCGTCACTCTGATGAGTAATTATTATATCCTTTTTCTATATTTTCATTTTAATTATTACTTTGCTGTTGCTTACGGGTATCCCATAATATGACTAACATAGGTGTATGGTTAAGCTTAGTTAGGTTCAAGTTACTTATAAGATCACTTAAACCATCTTTTTGTAGAAAATGAAACTTTTTAAAAAGTTGTAAAAAGCACCTTAAAGGCTCTATAAAATTATAAGTGAATTGAGTTAATACTGAACTTTATACATTTTAACAACATATAGTTAGGTGGTGATACAGTGAAAATGCTAGTAATACGTCACTAGTAACAGGATTTTTGTGTGACTTACAGTACAATAGTCAGTATAATATACGCAGCAAAGAAGTAATCTTATACTCAGCATTTCTGTCTCCTATTGTTCTTCTGTGTATGGGATGAAATTACTAGTATATTTATAATAGCAATGAATAACAATCAAAACATTAATTAGCTGGCATTATTTATACATACAATATAGGGTTTTATTAGAAGCCCTATCATATATATTTTGTTTGAAGGTTATTTTTGACGATGGAAGGATTATGAAGGAAACAAGATTTTTCCGGACATTTGCCATCGTTCAGTGAAACAAAAAAATCAGTAACACTACGTTTCAAGATTAGCAATCTGATCTCTTCTTCAGGTAAATAACTAACCTAATACATAATTACAAACTAGGTTAAAATAAACAAATCATATCAAAGCGTTGTGGCACGTCTAAGTCAGGAATCACAACCACCATGTTGTTTGTCAACTTCACTAACTCTATATACATGCACTTAATAAAAAAAACTAGGGATAAAAGAGCACAAATAAAACACGAGAAAGATCTCACAGAAAGGTCAAAATTACACACCACTGTTGGTCAGGAGATCATCATATGAATTGGGATGAAGCCAACATAATACATCGGGAACCATATTTCTTCACAAGGAAATCAATATAGGCAACATAAAATGGCAGACCAACCAATCAGTCAACCATAAAAAGTAATCAGTATTTGGTTCTAATATAGATAAATAAAGAGCGAATGACATCTGTATGCTGTGTGTTTTATGACATACTGTGTTTATGCAAAATATGCGTATTAATTTTTGATGGTTTTATTTTTAAGTTGTGGTTTCAATTTGAGTTTCAACTTATATTCCAGTTTGTGACGCATTCAATTGCAAATTGCAATATGACAATAATTACAATTGCATTCAATGCAATTGTAACTATTGATGATGCAATAAAGAAAATTATTATTATTGTTATTATTATCAGTCGAGATTAGGCCGCTTTGGTTGCCAATGCTAAAAAATGAACTAAAACGAAAACCAAAAGTATCAAACAGATCATATATTTTTAATAAACCTATGCGGAGTCACAATATGGTTTTAAGAAGTTCATCTAGCATGAACCAGTAATAATAATAATAATAATAATAAAGGCCCATTCCTGTCCCCTTCCTTTTTATTTCCGCCATCTTGTTTCTCTCTGCCGTGACGATTGCCATTTGCTATTGGCCTCTGGTCGGTCGTAGGTGGTTGGTAGACGAATGCAGACGTATTGTGACCTGTATTCTGTAGTTCAGTTTTAATGATTAGAGTTGAATATATTTTTTTTATTAAGTGCATGTTTTAGAGTTAGTGAAGTTGACACATAACATGGTGGTTGTGATTCCTGACTTAGGCGTGACACAACGCTTTAGTATGATTTGTTTATTTTAACCTAGTTTGTAATTATGTATTAGGTTAGTTAATTACCTGAAGAAGAGATCAGATTGCAGATCTCGAAACGAAGTGTTACTGATTTTTTGTTTCACTGAACGATGGCAAATGTCCGGAATATCCTGTTTCCTTCACTACCATATATAATAAGGATATATTGTGTTACGTAGTTGACAATACACAGTGTTCAATGTTTTCATACTTTGAACACCTTCTACCTCCCTAGCGATATCCTAAAACAGAAAATCTATATTTTAAAAATGGAAACATCAGAATCCTTTTCTTTACATACTAATCTTTAAAAAAAAAAACTGTCATAAATCATATATACAACTGGAAAATTTGACTGGACAGAATACCAGAACATTTTCATGTCTTTACTCCACAGCCACAACTCTAAAACATAGCCAAGAAGTCATAACGATTTCTTTTAGGCAACATCAGATTACTAATCTCTATCGCATACTGCACCTAAACTGTCTGGCATGTTATTAAAGGTACTGTGATTAGGATTTATTGGTATTGAATGATCAAATGTTCATAAACCTACTGAATTATAATAACCATTATAAAATAAAGCATTTAAATTAGCACCTTTTCATCTCTAAAAGTATAAATTTGACTGTTGTTTTCTTAAAATCGTACGTTGTTACATACATTTGCTGTAAGTTTTTGTAAAGTTATACTTTTTATAACGTGTTATATCTTTCGATACTTATTATTTATTATCAAATTTTTGTATACCTATTTTGTTACTTTATGTAGATTATTCATCTGATTGTATTAATTTTATTTTCCGCTGTATTCTACCATCTATGCTTGTCTTTGTAAATTGGCTGCTGCCGTTGGAAATAAATAAATAAATACAATAATTAGGGGTGCATAATGGATCCCTCTTTGAACAGGTACATTGCGAAAATATAATGCTGACAATTTTCTTTACAAGATGTTGCCTATTGAACCCTATACAGGAAAAAACATGTCTATAACAAACTGAAAGATCAGCTGTATAACGCTCCTTCGTACATCACCCAGCAGTTTTATGTATATCTCAATATTGTTTTGTTAAATAATGGGAGTGTCACATCGTATATGATAACCCGAAAACATTTTGGCACAGCAAAAGTTTGTCTAAGTAGTTGATTTATTCAGGGGTAAGAGACATGAAGCAGCCTGATGTTTGCTCGGGAACCGCTGTTTATATAGCGTCTGTGACAAATGTGACTTGGCTCTCTGCATACATTGAGTACCTCTTGGGCAAATTTACCCGACTAATGATACCATGATTTACTCATACCTGAATCCTCCTGCTTCTGTTATGTAATATTATAAAACATTTGTTATATTTCATTCACGGTTATAGTAATTTATTTTCTTTTATTATTATGAATCTACGGTACATAGTTAAATTGTTATGTTTTAACTATTCTAATTTGCTTATATTGCATTTTCAGGGAGTAAAGTTTCAGATTATTAAAATCTCAATCTTATCTAAAAAGTTATTAAATAAGTCACCATTCTTTCTGAAAAAGCGATGTATCTGAGAAAAGCTGTTAATAAAATAATTTTTATTTGTATATTTAATATTATTATCTTTTAAAAAACAAAATAAGTAATGTAAAATCAAAACTAACAGAATCACAGTGTTTAAGACCGTGTGTACTCACGACGTTCACTAGAGACTTAGCGATTATTGTTAATAATTTTCATACAATTTATCATTAGTTCATTGTGGTAGGATATAAAATGTATTAAAATAAAAAATAAAAAAAACTAGAAAAAGTGTCGAGGATTAATCTATTAACTGTTGTTGATTATTGCAAGAGGTCAAGCTATAAGCTTGAGGATTATTCAGTTATTATGCCTCCTGTCTACTTTCTAATATATTAATACGTATAAGGATCAACACAACTTTTAATGTAATACCAACTATGATATATCTGGCTATAATTTATATTTTACGCTTAAAGTAGTATATTATACTATGTAAAATCAGACAGAGAGTTGCATATAAAACAAATACATCCACACAATTATATAAATACATTTTTCTTCACTTATTGCTCTAAAAAACATTTACATAATACACTACAATTATTCCGAACAGTTCCAGCAATAGTTCCTCAAATTTTAAATGTAATGTATTTATCTCAATTTTATCGTGTAACTTAAAAATAGCATAATTTTTATATTATATTATTGATATCTTTCTTTATCACTTTGTCTTATAGAAAATACAAGTGTTTCGGCCACCATTCCTTAGGGCTATATGACCTAATTAAACGTATCTGGTACTACACTTTTACATTTACTCTGACTGAACTGTACAAAACACTATTGTGTCGCGTTATTCGAGTATCTGCTTGTTTATGGAAATATTCCCTTTACTTCAACAAAAAAATCATTCAAGCATGACTACATGTAGTGATAACTGTTCACATGATTCCGTTCCAGATATTTCATTATCGTTTCACTGAGTTTAAAAGAGTACATAGAATTTTATCACTAATTATTGTTTTCAGAATTAATATCCTGTAACAAATTCTTTATTCTTATTTGTATTGCAACACAAACTGTAGCTGTTAAAATTTCTTAACTTTGTAGGTAGGAAAAAAATACAATGAGTTCTCTAAGTTTGTAAAGTACGAATTTCGTCGACATATGTTACTGGAGACAATCAAATTGTCTGGCTCCAGAAAAAATAATGCATTAATGTTACGATATGTGCAGTGAACACCCGCAGGATGGTGCTGCGATTCTAATTTCATGAATACTCTGGCCTTATGATGTCTTAGGTTTGTTATTGTACTAGCAAAGATCATTATGAACTGCAGTAAATTTAGCTGAAGACCTTTATGGTATTTTTATAATCTGGAATGTATGCTATTGGATGAACATTGGCTAAGGTTATCACTTGATGTGCTGGAAAAATGTTATTTCTGTCTGTCTGTGCACACTTTCTGTTGAAAAATAATTAACCTGAAGACTTGAATTTAGCATGAAAGGAAATGTCTATACAGTCAACACCTATTAAATTATGTCCATATCACTCACTCTATGGGATTTTGTTGGCCGTCAGAAACTATGTTAAGATTGGTAATATGGCAACCATGATGGCAACGAGTAAATCAAAGAATACATTTTTGGACATATTGAGTGTAATCGTATCAATTTTAACACGTGACAAATTATGTTTGAAACAATACAACATCGTCAATATGTGACTTGGCGTGTAGACTTTTATTATTCACTGCTATGAAAAATAACTTATTGAACAAAAATATGAGTGTATCGTATAGAAAAATATCTCTACATGTATAATTTATCGACTTATATCTACATTCTATTTCATATTTACACAGAAAAATATTTCAACATACACCAACATTACGTTTCACAATTTCTCTTATGTATGCAGAGGAAGTGCAGTTATACCTTTTATGTATAATAGTTTTATCTCTCTCTTTTATCAGGACAATTAAAGCTTGAAACGTGCTGTAGACGTGTTGCAAGTTTTGCATGCAATGTTAGTGAAGTGCGTTACGCGATATGTGGTGTGTTACACCCCTACCAGCTTTTACGTAGTTTACAAAATGCGTAAATTTATATGAATCTCTGAAGATACTAATATAATACCATACTAATACTATATTGTCTTCATGACAGCTTAAAACATATATTATTTTGTTCAATGCTAATTATAATTCAAACTGCCATTTACTTCTGAAGCAATGACTGGAAAACAAATTTTCAGATATCAATTCACTTGCCCTAAGACCATAATATTCCTATTTGGTCGGTGGCGATCCTTTTCGATGTAAAACAGAGAGCCGTAGCGGACTAAAAAAATAAAAAGTAAGAGATTTTTTTAATAGTCATAATTTTTTTATCATAAATTAAATTTTAGCGTGCCATTTTTTATAAATTAATTTAAATTTTATAAATATTTATTTAACCATATTATCATTGTGTAATAGATAACAGAAAATTGTATTTTTTTGTCAAAAGAATGCTCTAATACTACTTAAAATGTTATGCAGTATCTCCAATAGATATTGTAAATATATCATTTAAATTTAAAAATGTTTACTAACACATTTTCTTCATTTACCCGTTTATTGTATTATATAGTGTGTAAAAAGATTTTGGGAGTACCATTAGTTACAATATTAAAGATAAAATAACGCATGTATATGCGTGTTTGTGCACCAATGTGCTCACGTGACACGATGTACAAAGTAAGAATTGAACAATTATTATACAATTTAAAATAACTGAGAAAGTCACAAAATAAATTTTACTTTGTAATAAATTATACTTTGTGGTGGTATTGAAGTACGAGGCTGCATTAGAAGAATCAGAAGCACACATTTTGTAAACGGAACTTGCTGAAAATAATATGTTTAAATTGTATTTAAATATCTACTTATTTGTTTCGTAGTTTTGTAAAAATTAATATAAAAAATTGTATTTTAAGCAAAAGAAACGAATCATTTTCAGCCCCTGTGCTTATTGCGTTATATTTCCAACCAAACCTTACTTATTTACAGTTTGTATTCCGGTCCCTTTGAAAATTCAGAATTTTTATGAACAAAAATAAAACACGACGCTTACTCTTCACAAATAAAGCAAATTAAACTAACCCTATTGAGCTTGAGTGTATCGGTTAGAAACAAAGGTGTGTCCAGCGGCAAAGTTGCCCGTATTCTCCCTCCGGCAACGTCAAAGTGTGTACCTTTCCTTACGTTTATAATTTAGTACCTTCAATAGTCTCGCATGTCTGTGACTGAGTGATTGCTTGTGGTAACTTTACTTATCCGCAGCCTTTGTAATTGTTGTAAAGGAGAAATATATTTTGTATAGAATTTTAGGTTTAGCACACAAAATGTGTTTCTAGAGGAAGTGCACTAGATGATGTAGCAGATGCCAAAGGATTCTAGAGGAGTATGGAGTGACAATTACAAGACAGGATAATCCTGCACCTGCGCCATGTTCTGTTTAGTCGTGGTATTGTTCTCTAATCCTAAGGTTAGTGGTATAACGTTAAGAAATCTTTTCAAAATATTATCGTACCCTATTTAGATGTTATTTTATATATTATCTTTATATATATTTCTTGTGTTCGTGTGCATGTGACTGAACTCCTCCTAAACGACTTGGCCGATTTTGATGAAATTTGTTGTGTGTATTCAGGTGGATTAGAGAATGGTTTAGATTATCAATTTGGTCCGATTTAAATAGTTTATTTCAATAATTTTTCATTTATAAATTGTTGTTGATGTTGGAGTGTTTTACATTGGATCCGGTAGATTGCGCTACGACACGTAATAAAAATTTAACTGATACTTAACAGCTGTTAAAACTTTCAGCTGAAGTTCATCAAAGAGGCAGAAACATTTGTTTACATTTAAATTGTAGTAAATGTTAAATTATTGTAAAGTACTTGATCAGTAGTGTAATTCAGATTGCAAAGACGAAGTTATTGAAATTTATATATAGATTGCGCCAATGATCAATAAATAATCCATGTAATGCAATGGAAATGCTATTTACACGCTGTTATAAAAACTACCGTATTTTATAAAGCTGTGAATGTTTGCACATAAAGTAATTGAATCTGGTTAGCTCCTTTAACATTGTGTATGGTATTCTTAATGTAATTATAGAAAAACAAATGAGGATAACACACACTTGCCCTTATATATATATATATATATATATATATATATATATATATATATATATATATACTAGAAGAATACACCCCTTATACATATTTTTTAGATTATGAAAAATATGAAAATGATTCACCAATATCTAAGTTGGATTCTGAAACCAACATATGAGACAATTCTTTTGGTCAATGCAACAGCATACATCAATTGTGGAACCGTAAATAGGTTAGACCGGGAGTAAATTTAAACGACCAGAACAGACACATATTGACCACAGCAGCTTTTTAGTTGTACGATACACTTTCGTCATTGGGATAAAAAGGCTAACTCTTATTATGAAGTCATCGGAGAACTTCAACAGATTATCATGGAATGTTGGAGGGAAATACGAATCTTATAAAACTGTTTTACTTTACGACTTAAGGATTCCAAAACACTGTTATTTAAACTTAAATATAAAATGGATCAGGAGATTGGAATAGCTTTGAGTGAATATCGATTATCTCTATACTGTTTATTACGTATGTAATTGAAAAAGAATATATTGTCCAGTTTAACAGGAAATTGCGTGTGAAGCCGCGGGTAACTGCTAGTATAATATAAATCTTGATGTAAAACTTTCAGTTTAAGTAAAATGAAACGAAAAAATTATTTATTTATCATTGAAATGGTAACTTTATATAGTAGTGCTTATTTACAATTAGGAATTATTCAGTAAATTTTTGAATAAGAAATAACATACAGGATATCATAGCAGCTTTATACCTATATAAAGAATAGGTCGCTTGAAACCGTATTTGTTGCAGAAGAACTTAAGAAACAATGGTTATGTTTAGAACTTTGTGTCCAGGGATGACGACTAGGGATGACAAAGAAGTCAGTATTCAAGGATAGCTGTGTGGTCCAAATAGGATGGTAATTTTAAATAAGTAGAAAAGACGATAGGGAATAAATTAACTTTAAATATTGTAAGGTTAACGTTGAAGTCTCTCTCTCTCTCTCTCTCTCTCTCTCTCTCTCTCTCTCTCTCTTTTTGTTTATGTTTATGCTTATGTAATTTTATTACATCTCGGTGTCAATACAATACCCAAATATAGATCAAGATTTAGTAAGTTAAACAGTCTATTAAAAAATCAAAGAATTCTCATACTTGCCTCATCCTCAAAGTTCTTATTTTTTAAAATATGTGTGAAAAGTATTCTTACCAAGTAAGAAAACATACATAAGGTAATGTGTTTGTGAAAGATTATTGTATATAATAGTACATTCTAAGTGTTTTCTGTGTAGTAGGTTAATTATATAAAACTTTTAATGGTTTTACTCTGCTATAGTTTTAATAACAGAAATACGTAGAGTTATGTCTGTAAAACAAGCCATTGTATTAATGAGGACTAACTTAATGATGACATATTCAATAGGTAAAATTATAATCACTTTAAATAAATCTTTTATCTAATAAATAAATGTTATTGTTCACACATAAGTGCTTCGAAGCAATAGAGTTCCAACCCTGTGTAGTTATTATATACAGCAAACTATTTAAAGCTTATTTACAAATACACTACAGAACAGTACGAAAGACGTTTTAACTTAAATACAAATAACTTTTAACATTTTACATGTCTTCCCTACTTTCATAACTTTTCCGCTACTTAAGTGATGCTCTGTGGCAATAACAGTCTAGTAATAAAGAGATAAAACAAATAATGTATGATACTAACACCAGCTGACTACAACCGGACTGTATTTCGTTACTCTAACATATGTAATATTAGTCCAACTCTACTGTTTGGGGTATATTTGACCAAAGCACGACAGACCAACCCCACTGAAGGTTACAATTTGTTTGGGGAGAATGTGTCAACGTATTTAACCATTTATTATTGACGGTCGTTTCTCTCCCCCTGGCAAACGTTAAAGTTTAATCCCGCAAATTGATTCGTCTCTTCCCTTATAGCAAACAAAATGGCTGTCAAACGCACAAATTCGACAGCGGAGTTTGAATGTTGTCACTGAATTCAATCTAATGATATTGCATTAGCATTTACAATTAGGAATCTCAGCGATAATTACAGTATAATGTTAAATATATAGACATTTAATTTAATTTTAAAAATTAAGAATATAGATTTATCTTATAGTGTCACATTCTTTTATACGACCTTTTAACCCTAAAATAATTGTATACTATTATTGCCAATAATGATAATCGGTTTTCCAGTGTTACCATAGAAACTGAATGAGTCACACGTCTTAAAGATAACAGTCAGCTGGGCTTATAAATTAATTTTTTCTACAGAATTATATTTTATGCAAATTATTATAAACAATACTTAATAGCTCGTTAGAAATTTGTTTTCAGATCCCTTAAACTTTTATCCTAATACGTAATAGATACTCGAGGAATGTTGTTCTAAGCCATTACGCCTAAGGTATTGCCTTAGCCCACACTGATGACCGTAGGTATTAGTGTACGATCGAATGTAAACTACTAATAGTGTTTTATTAATTTATTTTTCATTTCAATATTTTTAGATAGCTATTTCTCTATAGATGAAATACTAGATTTGGAGGCAAATTACGATCTATTCACAGTATTTGTTAAGAGATAAAACTAAAATTATATAATAAATTTCGTGTCATAAACGTTGTTACTCATTGGCATGATGTAATCCAGTTTTATTGGAAACATTGACGAGAAAGAAACAACAATTTTTAATTTTGAGATTTCTATTTCATAATATTACACAGGGGATAGAGTTTTTAAAATAATACCATCATATATCATACAAGGCAGGTGTACGCCATACTACGCGTCATGTATCAACCTTGTGTGAGTTGTATTACAACATTTCAAGTGTATAGAACTTTCAACATGTCCTGAGGAGAGAATACCAATCAAACAGAAAAGAACAGTCAGACGCCCCAGGCAGATAGCCTACAAGAGAAATCTGCCAGTCCAATGAGTTATGCACTTCAACGATGCCTAGTCGAACTCCATGAATAGACATACACCTCCTACTCGTTCTTGTCTATGTGGAAATACACAACTTATGTTTCGCGAGATAGCCTGTGGATACCGTGATGATTGAGTGGATACAATGTGGATGATTGTCCTTACGTAAGCATGCACAATCATCAAAATCTATGTTCCTTTTATATAGAAATTGAGCTTCATGAAAAATATCAAGATTATAGAACTTATAATTCTCGTGATCGTGAATATAGACGGGCAAAAATAACGAAAATACGATACACCTAGTCAAATGTTATATGCCATGGGTGCTATTTTCAGTGATAAACATTAATTACACTTTTTTCTGTTTCCAAAGACACCTAACAGAATACCGATATTCATTATTACACAAAACGTTTATCCAAAGCGTGCCACCTTAAAGGATCCGGTACTAAAAGTCAGTGATAATGTATAGTCTGCGCTCCACGGCACCTGACAGTACACTCAGTCAATTAGAGTCAGTGATGAAGAACTGTACAAACACCATCACTCACTAATACTAATGGTATATAGTCTACTTCCTACTGAATAATCCTTCTAAAACCGTGTTCCCCTATAGTTAGTGATAGTGCAACACACACTGCACCTCGAAGTGTCAATTAATCGAGCTGTAACTATCGCGATGTGATAATACAATGTCTGGAATCTAACAGGATGTTGTCCCTTCGTAATAATTTGCGATGTTGTACTGTCTGCTACCATGATAAATAACAGAACAATAACTAACAGTCATTAATAAAATAATTGCTTTCTTTCCAAGGAATCTGATAGAACATTTTAACTCACTAATATTTACTTTTAATATGTATTATGCTCCACAAGACAGCCTGAAACATTCGTCCGTCTCTCACTAATAATTGGTGATGATGCACTATCTGCTAAACAAAATTAAATGAAATATGAGTTTATTTCCGCAATTTTCATATTGATACAGAGATTAAAAACTTGTCTGCAAAGAATTAATTTGTTAGCAGAACTATTAAAACATTGTAATTTCTGAATATATATTTTATTGGAAATTAGCCTACATGGACGCAAGCAACATGTGCGTGGCTAGAGACGTTATCCTTTAGATAAATTATTTTAGTTTGCTTTGCCGGGAAGGTACAGAGACAAACTAAAAAATAAGCCACAAATTTACAAATTAAACTATCCGGCATGAAAAATGTATTTAATTTACTTGAACTAATTGCCAACTTGATAATGAATAAGAATAACAAGTAGTGTTGGGGGAAGTTGGGGGAGGGGTGAGAGAAAGGATCAAGGTCAAAGTATTTAAAACGAAGGAAAGCCGTCTCTTACTAAAACGAGTTCTATTGTTTGGTCCTCAAGGCATCTACAGGAAATGTCTCGCTGAAAGCGAACACTAATTCTTGCTAATATTTAGTGGTGATTCAGTATGTCCTCCTCAATGCATCTACCAAGACACTATTCTTTGTGACGACGATCTATTCCTTACGGTATATAAAATGACACTATCTATCTTTAATACTTAGTGATGACGCATTGACCGCTGTTTAAGGAACCTGAGAAGACACCGTCTCTCAACTAAATAACAGTGATGGAGCAAGTATGCAGTATCCAAAAACAGCTAACAAGACCGTGTCGTTGAGAAAGAAGTCAGTTGAAATGCATAGTCATGTTTTATAATTCTTTGAATTGCAATCATGTCAGTATGAATACAATTATTAAATTAAACTATATTAATTGAACAATATTTTGCTTCTTATAAACATACATACATACTGTACATATAAAGATGTGTGTGTGTGTGTGTGTGTGTGTGTGTGTGTGTGTGTGTGTGTGTGTGTGTGCGCGCGCGCGCGCGTGTGTGTGTGTGTGTGTGTGTGTGTGTGTGTGTGTGTGTGTGTGATTTCAATAGGTATAAAAAATAGACTTAATAAATCAGACAATAGTGACTGAAATCACGAGAAGTGATGAAAACGATAGTGGTTAGTTACCATAGCAACATATGATTGGAAGACAAAAATTCTATTTAGAAAACGACTTTTCAGTAGTTAAAAAAAAGTATAAAAAGTATAAAAGGCGCAATGATCAATTCCATAAATCATAGATAGCGATGGTAGGTTTCCATTGCTACAAGCGATAGGAAGACAGAAGTCCCATTGAGGAAAGTGTAAAATCTGATCAGTAAGTAGGACATGTTCAATGATCAGTTCAAAATATCACACAATACTGATTGTAACCATAAAGTCACATTTACAGATATATAACGACAGTAGGTTACTATGGAAACGGACGATACAGACAAAAGGCCCATTGATAACAGCGTCAGTTAAGTTGTATAACATGGTCAATGATTAATTCAATAAATCACAGAATACTGATTGAAACCATCCAGACGTGTTAACAGACAGACAACGGTGATTGGTTGCCATGGCAACATCAGGTGTGATTGGATACACAAAGGTATTGGAATACATCGGAGATTGTTTCTCAAATTGTTCGTCTGCAAATTTCCATTCTTATTAACTATAGTTTAAAGTACAGTAAACTACAATTAAATAGAATATAGCTTGGCTATATTACATACATTATTTATTTATTTTTTCTGGAAATTTTAATAATACTGGCCATAATAAATCAATATATCAACAAAGCAAACTGTGATAAAAAATACCGCTCTCAATTAATCAGTAATAGAGTAAACTAGTCACCATTAAAAAAGTGATTTTATTATGTTTCGAAATAAAAACTGTATTTTATTCAAGCCATATACACAAGAACTTCTTCTTTTTTTAAGATCAAAATATAGTAATATATATCCACAACTCTATTATACGTCAATATATTTTCTTATCTTGAAGCCATACTCTATCTCTGAAGTAAGTTACATTCTCTAAGCTCTTTAACATCCTACTCTTCGTCCATTTTGTTTTATCTTTGGTTTTGGATGGCTGGAACTCTTTTTGCTTCAAACTCCTTATTTTTCGTCATTTATTTTTCCTGCATCTTTTCTTACATCTCCGTGCTTCAGTTAAATAGGAGACTAACACTTTATAAAGGAAATAACAGCAATAATAAAATAAAATTTATCTTTTTTAAAATATCTAGCAACAAATTATGTAAGAAAAATTAATTTATTTTTAAAATTACAACCTTGGCGATTAAAGAAATACATGGACAGATCATTTATTATACTTTATTGAATGTAAAACCAAATTCATTCCCTTGTTAGCGCTCGAGAATTAACTAAATATATTCGAATTAGTATAAAACAAACTTATTGCAAGTTACTGCTATTTCAGATACGTGCAGCTGTTTTATGTTGATTTCAAGTTAGAAAACGAGTGAAAATGAATAGAATATCGTGAAAGTAAAGAACCATAGTTTAATATTGCATATAAAGTTTGATTGTTATAATTTAAGTATTTCCGATTGATTAGATTTTGGAACTCTAGAAATGAAAATGTCTTCAACTAAGTTTGTAAATAAAAATCAATATTGTTTTACACAGCTTCGGTGAATTCACTCACAGATCCTCTTTACTGTAATGGAAAAACGCTTGGACATCTTTAGTTACGACCAAACTAGAGCTAAAGCAAAATAGAATGTACATTACAGTATAGGTGAAAAACCACTGCATCAGGCAAACCAATGGTGAATATGATCTTTGCTCGTAAACAACAACAGAAAACTAAACTGATCTTGTATACTATTTTGGAACATTTGAGCTTATTAGGAGTATACATTTTAACGGGTTTGGACAGTTGATTAAAAGAGAAATCTGGCTTTCAGAAGTAAAATATTTTAGATCACCTGCTAAATAAATTGTAAAATATATGACCTTTTAAATTGTAACGGCGTCAACTAACTGTGAAAATCTTGGGCAGACATTTAATAATAATAATAATCAGATTGGTAACGGATTAAAAGCACTATTTACCTGTTGCAGTAAGTTATATACCAGTTAAAATCTGTGTTCACAAGTTTAACTTTAATAGTGTGAAGAATGAAGAGTGAAGATGAATATCATATTATATATCAATGTTCAATTTGGAAACGAATTGCTTATGTACTGAAAAAGTATTTTTGCTTGTGTGATAGTAATTAGAAAACTGTTTTATCACAGACTAACATTTGTACTGACTGCGTATACCTGAAAACCTGCATATGTTTCGATATTATTATTCTGTTCAATATATCGAAGTTGTTGTTTTTCTCTACATTCACTGTGGTTTATACTTCTTGGCATGATTAAAATTTCATGGTAACTGTAATCCAGACTCCCAACCAATCTGCGTATATCAATGTTTGCTATTGACTGAGCGATGTTTGAATCACAAACAGCCCGTGTTTGCCGCACACAGCACAGGTTGGTTGTTTGTCACACACACGACATTCTATGGCACATGTCACATTCACGTGTTGATCCAGCCAATCTCATCCAGTACAAATCCCTTTGTAGCGCGTTTACCCAAAAATGGTAGAATACACCAACGCAACACAGAAGTTAATTAGTTTATGATGTACATGTATGATTTCAAACAAGGCTTAACCCCGTTTGAATGGATTGTTTTTCTTCTTTGTAAAGCAAATGTAAAAAGAAAAACATGCAAGTTAAATAACTGAGAAATAAGTTTAAAAAGATAAATAAACAAGTTTATTTATTTATTTTGAAATAAAAGTTTATTACCTTCATGTTTTAAAATCCTCTTTAATTTTAAATATATATTTTGTGTTTATTATACAAGCAATGTGTGAAATAATAATAATTGTAATAAACAGAATTCTCGCCGAGCATATATACTCCTAAGGTAGGATAATGTTGGTTTTGAATGGCTACTTTGGTTTTGCCGCCTCTTGTAAGATCTTTAATATCCCGCTCTGGCCTCTTCTTATTGATCGTTCCAAAAACCTCCAGAAGACTCATCTAAAATATTTTCTCTTATATTTCATTACTTCACTCACTTAGAAACTGAAGCCAGGAAATCCATCACTTTTTTCTCGCCATTAAGTCCACAATACATCCAACAGAGATCAGCTTCTGGCTGGTTGACACCTTCCAGTTGAAGCCACCTCTGGGAATAGCAAAAACCAATATCACTTAGACCTGGGTAACCTTATGGACGTCCAGGAAATCGCAACTGTCGAGATTCTTTGGTACATGGGCAATTCAATAGGTCTAGTCTACTGTGGGAGATGACTGTTGGAGTTAGTGGGGTGTGTTCCCTAACCTCAGAGGTTCTTGCTAACCTCAACAAGGGTATGCCACTCCCTACCTACTTTTAATGAAGAGGCTGGTTCAGATCTGGCCTCTCCTTCTTCCTGGGAGACATGACTTTAAGATGTAATGCCCTAATTGTTCCTCATGAATCGATAGGAGGCGGCCCCTACTCCCTAACCTTACCCATCCTGAATATCCTGTCACTCCAGGAGCAGCGAAAATGTTCTTACAGGACTAAGTGCAATAAAAGAACAAAAACGTCCACAATATTCTTGGATATCTTCTTTTTCCTGTTCTTCTAATTCTGAATCACTGAGACTGCTTACCGAAGCAGGTAATTACCGGGAAAACCTCAGAATTACTTCATTTCCTCCACTTCCCATCATTCGCTTCCTTTACTTGTTTCAGTGACACCTTTTCTATTATAATGTTCTTTTCTTCTTCTCTCTTAGCACTTAAAATTCCTGTATTTAACCATTAGGTGGTTTCAATGAAAACTGGTTTTCAATTAGGAACTCTTGATTGAAAAACAAGCAACTCCCGAACTACAATTATCAATGCATGAATGCAAAAACTCCATTGAGGTTCTACGGTTCAATTTGAGATATCAGTAAATAGCTTCGGTGCTTCCGTCTGGTATTGATCCAAAGGTTGAATCTCCGGCTTATGTAAGTAAAAGGAGTTTCTTTATCTTTTCTTGAATATGTTCTCTGTTTTGACTTCAGTCATAATAAACTTCAGTGATAGAGGAAAGAAATAACAGATAATAAAAAAGAATGCGGACCATAGTAAAAATTGTCTGGCTAGACTTAAATACACATAAATTGCATATTCCGGGCTTTTAAGGCTGCCAGCAATACGCCGTATTCTGAGGAAGATATTGAAAGAGTGAACTGAGGGGGATCTTGGTTGGCGTTGAGATTAGGTCGAAATTATTGTGAGATAAATGCTTCTCAACAATGTGCCCTCCTATAACAATATTGTAGGAGACTTCTTTGGCGGGATATTCTGTAACTAATTAATCATATTCGGTCCATATTCAATGGCTGAATCACCCGTGAGAGGATTCTCTCTCTCTCTCTCTCTCTCTCTCTCCCTCTCCCTCTCTCCCTCTCCCTCTCTCCCTCTCTCTCTCTCTATCGCTCTCTCTCTTTCTCTCTCTCTCTCTCCCTCTCAACCATATGTGCAAAGTATAAGTACATAAAATCGTTTCTCGTCAATACGGTACAAATAAACATTGATGAGTATTTGGTAAAAATCTGTATTTGGTGAAATAATAAGCAAGAGAAAAATTTCACTCTGATGCGAACCACATTTGATTCAAAACGATGTTAACATGCATGAGGGAGATTTAAATTAATTAATATATTCTATGAACAACCCGTAATTAACAACGTGTTGCTGGGAATAAGTGAAAAGCTAAATTGCTGGGAGACAAAGAGGTTTGCAATAAAAAACTGTAGAAAAAGCAACAAAGTGTAAAAATAGCATTTTGTGTTCTTGGAGAAAAATCTCGGCTTTCCTTGTTCCACTATTACCAGTTAATAATGCAGGCGCATTTAACATTCCCCATTTCGCTTTTAGTAAACCTTTTACCTTCCTTGTTTGCTTCGTGTATCCTCTTTATAGATAATATTCATACTATCTGCCTAAGTGTAAGTGTAACTTCCAAAAACATATTGAATGGGCAATAACATTTATTATCATTATCAATTTGTTATTTATAAATAGATGTCATACACTTCCACTATATTATCTAAATGGGAGTTAGTTATTGGATACATTTTGACACCTACAACTTTCAAAACAACCTTTCATTACGGACTTCAACTGTATCTTATTCTGTAATTTTGAATAAATATATAGTTTTGTAACTAACAATTAATTAGAAGTTTTCCAACAATGTTACATAAAAGGTTGATTCAATAAAGAATTTTCATGATAATCCATTACCTATGCAGGTGTAAATAAATATGTTAAATATATTATTAAATGAATTGTCTTATTGCAATAAAACAAAAACGCATAAATACGTAGTTCGCAGTATAAAATACTCAATAACATTTAATAACAATAAGGCGTATTAATTCATCATTTAATAATACTTAATAAGTATATTATGATTTCTTAAAAGTTATACAAATTTCACCAGAAAATAATTTCAAAAATTCACCCAATTCAAGATTACTACACTCTGTGAGGCCGATAGAGATATTTATACATAAATCCATTTTTACAGTTGACTTTTAAACTATCAAGGGTAAGAAACTTGAGACAGCGTGATGTTTGCTCGGGAACCGCTGTTTATATAGCGTCTGTGACAAATATGACTTGGCTCTCTGCATAAATTGAGTACCTCTTGGGCAGATTTACCCCACCAATGATACCATGATTTACTGATACACTGAAGTTTACCGGAGTAGGATCAAGGACACCTTTTCATGGAGCTTAATACACAGCTTAACATTTTTTTGGACTTTAATAAAAATCTGACACATTTTTGGAATCAATCTACTTCTATAGCTAGCTATTTACTTTTTTTCTATTCTGTTTGTTGTTGTAAATATGTTTCATTGTTAAGGAAATAATCGCAACTTGACTTTTTATATTTGTAATAACATGCAGTCTATTTACATTTGTTCTAAAAGTAAACTTCTCGAGCTCTCAATGTTAAGCTACAAGGTAGATATAGTGTAAAAATATTATGAATATTAAAATTTTAAAGAATATTTCTTTTTTATGTGTTATTTATAACTAAATTATTGTTGAAGGTCTGTAATGTATTGAATAACGCATAAGTTAAAAAAGCGTAAATGAGAATAGCTCTTAATAAAGCCATTTCTATTTATTTATTTATTTATTTTTATTATTAAAAAAAATTAGCAATTAATAAATTAACGCCCAATTAAATAATTACTCATACTTTGAAAATTTAAACTAACAGAACCGCAGTGTGAAGGTTTCCTACTAATGACACTTGAGGCACCATTTTTTTTATTTTACCACACATTATAGTGAGTTATAAAATCAAGAAATTCTGGTTCTCAGTAACCCATGTTTTGTAGAAACGAAACTAGAAACAATGACTAGTAAGATTCTTGACTATTAATTATTGTTATGACGTCGTTTTATAAGTTTCAGCCATTCGGTTTGTATGCCTTCTGTCAAGTCTCTAAGGCTTTATTAATATGTAAAGATTAATATAAGTTTTAAATGTAAAATATTAATTAATTGTTTGATATCTGACTATTATCCCATTTTTGTCGCTTAAATAAGTGCATTATACTATGTACAAATCGGAAAAACAGGTGAGTATTAAAAAAAACTACATCCAAATTACATGCCATTTTAGGTAAACGCACATTTCTTCACTTGTTTCCATGGAGCATACCTGTATAAAACACTAGTTATATTTTATAAATATGCCAAAGTTATATCTCAAAGGAAATTTTAAATGTAATTTACTGATCTCAACATCATTGAATATCTTAGAAATGCCTTAATTTTTAATAATATATGATTAATATCCTTCTTTATCACTTAGGAATATAAAGAATGCAAGTGTTGGTGCTATTCCTATGAGCGCTAAAAAAGGCTAGTCAGCTAATTAAACGTGCCTGGTATGAGACTTTGATGTTGACTACCACTGAACTGTACAGAACTGTATTGTGGCGCGTCACTCGAGCATCAGCTTGTTTATGGCAATATTCCCTTTACTTCATCAAAAGAAGCATTGAAGCATGACTACATTTATCGCTAACTGTTTACATTGTTCCGTTCCAGATATTACATTATCGCTTCATTGATTAAACAAATACCGGTTATTATTGTTTACAGAATTATTATTTTATCTGAAGTTCTGTATTCTTTTTCTTATGTAATAATTCTTATAACTCTTAAAAATTTTAACTGCGTAGGGAGGAAAAATTGCAACTTTTTAACGTAAGAATTTTCTCTACAGTTGTTACTGAAGAAAATCTTAATGTAGACGCCTCACTAGGTTAGTACTGGCTCCAGTCAATAGAATTCGCTAGTGTCGCGCTATGTGAAGTAAACGGCCGTAAGATGGTGCTGCCAACTATATTCCGTGACTATTCTGTCCTTATGGTCTCTATGGTTGTTAGTCTACTAGCACGGCATTTACTGACGTACAGACTTTAAATTTAGCTTGAAAGGAAATTTCTATATAAACAACACTGATTGGTATTATGGGTAACTATGACAACGACAAATTAAAGAATAAATACACTTTAAAATATAAAGAGTACAAGCGTATACAATTTTAACGCGTAACTCATTAGACCTATATACTCCAACACATGCAAAATCTTCATTAAGTGACTTAATATATTAAAATCCGTATGGAGCTTCTAGACAGAAAATAACGTGCTGCAAACAGCTAGGTAACACAAGTGGTATTTGGCTTTGTGCCATTGAAGCCTATTACTCAATCAGCTGACACAATTGCCCATATATATATACACCGTGTCCCAAAAAAAACTGAACAACTTTAAAGCCTAATAAAATCCGCAAAGTTTAAAATTAGATTATTATAAGCATGACCACATGAAGGTAGAGTTTATAAAGTTTTTTTTAATGTTAGTTGTAAAGATCAGCTGTTTCATTGTTGTTTGCTCAAACTGCTTAACCCCAAAACATAACCTACAATAAATCAGTCACTATGAATGCACAGGAGAAAAGCGCAGTGTGTTGAGTGGTACATTGAAACCAATATCAGATAATTGTAGTGCAAAGAAGGTTTAGAACACGCTATGGTCGCATCCACCATCAAGGAACAGCATTCGAGCCTGGTATGTATGATAAGTTCATGTTAACTGGCAGCATAAAACATTCAAAAAACAATGGTAGGCCTAAACTGCCAAATGAAGCTATTGAGAACGTGCAACAAACATTTCTACGGAGTCCTCAAAAATCTATTCGCACTGCAGCACGTGAGTTAAATTTATCAAAATCCAGTGTTCAAAGAATTTTAAAGAAAAATTTGAAAATGAAACCTTATAAGCTGCAAAATTTTGCAGCAAATTACTCCAGATGACAAACTTAAACGTAAACACTTTGCAGTTACTGTGCTTGATCGTTTAACTGCTGATGAGAACTTTCTAAAGAAGGTAGTGTTTTCTGATGAGGCCACGTTCCATGTATGTGGAAAAGTGAATAAACATAACGTGCGTATTTGGGGTACAGAAAGACCATATCAAGTTCGGGAACATGTTCGAGACAGTCCCAAGTTAAATGTGTGGTGTGCTATTTCCTATGACAGACTTATTGGCCCGTTTTTCTTCAATGAAAAAACAATTAATGGTAACATTTTATCTAGACATGCTAGAAAACTACGCTTACCCACAGCTAGAAGACCTACAGCCCAACGTTTTTTTTCAACAAGATGGTGCCCCTCCGCACTGGAACTTATTTGTAAGAGAATCACTTGATGACACTTTCCCTCGTCGGTGGATTGGGCGCGGTGGTTCCATAGCCTGGCCCCCACGGTCCCCAGACATAACACCATGTGATTTTTTTGTCTGGGGATTTGTAAAAGACCAGGTTTTCAAGTCTAAAGTGTTAAAACATTCAAGAATTGAGACTAAGGATTATCACGGCCTTTTCCAAAATTAATGAGGAAATGCGTCAGTCATGGAGTGTGGGCAGAGTTAGATAGCCGAATCGACTATCTTTTTGCCAACAATGGAAACCATGTTGAGGTTCACAAATAAAGGTTGTACCCAAAATAACTTAAGATTATGCGTGTTACTTTAAATCAAAAAATTCTTTTATATGTGTGTTATTAAAATAATTACAATCTAATAAAGTTGTTCAGTTTTTTTTTGGGACACGGTGTATATACAGGGTGGAAAAAAAGTATGGAAACGCTTTCACTAATTTTGTATGGCTTCACTTATAAAATTAAATTTTGTACATCACCACTTGTATTAAGAACCTAGTTTTTGAGACCAGTGGGGACATTTTATCTTTTCAGGGGGGACGGCCCGTGAGGAGTCGGACGAAAAATCTTAAATGTAAGCATAGGCCGAGTTTGGTAGAGAGTAATAGTAAAGAGAAACTCATTACCGCAAACCGCACTTAAAAAGGTTTACCCTATCCAGAGTACGGGCCGTTTGAATTTCACAAGTAACGTTTTGATTAATTATTATTTCTCCGCAATTTCACAGTCTCATGTAATCTGTTCTGACTGAAAATGACACTTTATGGAACACAATTATCCAAAAGAATTAAATTAAAAATTATCTTTGTATTACAAAAAATAACTATACCTTTTAAATGAGGTGCTCAAACTGCTCTTCGAACACTTGTTGGCAATGAGCTAGTCCTATTATTAAAAAAACGTATTGTGCAGTCACATTTTTGAAGCATCTCGGGTGTAATTCTTCTTGCTTCTTCTAATAAACGATTGTCAGCTCCTCAGTGTTGGCTGGTTTAGTTTTATACAACATTATCTTTTAAGAAGCCCCACAAAAAGAAATCTAGTGGATTAAGATCCGGTGACCTAGCCGGCCACTCAACGGTACCCTGCGACCCAATCCAACGGTTAGGAAACACTTCATCTAACAGATTCCGCACCCGCAAATAGTAATGGGGCGGTGCTCCATCTTGCTGAAACCATACTGCATTAAAATTTGCCCCAAGAAGAGCACGCACTGCTGGCAAAATGTTATTTGTCAACATATTGAAATAAATTTCGTTCGCCTGTTAGATTTCCATCTATTACAAACGGTCCTTACAATGTTATTGTTTATTATTCCAGCCCAACATATTCACTTTCTGAGGCCTTTGTGTGTGGCCTTCTATCATCCAGTGTGGATTATGGTCGGCCCAGTAACGGCAATTATGCCTATTAACTTGTCCATTAACAAAGAATGTAGCTTCATCTGAAAACAATATCGAGCTTAAAACATTTTGAATTTCGTCACACTTTCTCATCATTATTTCGCAAAATTCAGTCCTTCGATCAAAATCATCCTCTGCAAGTTCTTGGGTTAGGGTTACTTTAAAAGGGTGATACTTGTTTTTGTGTAAAAACATTCAACACTGAGGTATGGCTCATATCAAGATCTTCTGCAGCCACTCTGGCGCAGGTTGCTGGGATTTTCAACAAATGTTTGGAGTACATCCAAAGATTTTTGTTCATTTATTGCCGATTTAGACCTGCTACTTCTTTCGCGATCTTTGACTGTTCTAGTTTCTTCAAATCTTTTCACTGTCTTAAACACTGTTGACTTCCTAATTGGGGGTCTATCAAGAAAAGTGTCATTAAACAAATGCGCTGTTTCTTCATAGGGACGAACTAGATATCCATACCCACGCATCATAAGCAGCGTGATTCTCTCAAACTCACTAAGTGACATTGCTTTTAAAACTAGTAGAATAAAATGTAAACACTTAAGTAAAAAAAATTATAACTATCGCAGTACCTTCTAGTGAAGACTTTCAACTTTATCTTACGTGGACGAAATTATAACGTAGACTAAAAACCAAGCTGATATTAAAAATACAAAACTGTGGAGGTTTGCTGTGACAGTATGTTTGTATTGCCTAAACCAGTTTATGTTTGCCTGAGATAAAAGGGCTGGAGGGACTGGACCTTGACCTCATGTTGATAAGGAGTTACGGTGGTATTATTGAATATTCTCAGTTTCTTGAAGACAAGACAGGAAAACCCCTATTTACTGTTATCCAACAAATGTAGAGGTAAAAAAAAAATAATTTTTGTTGGAAATTGTTTTTCAAATTTACATAACCGACATAAAACATACTACTGAAAGTAAATTAGTTACTTCACAAGACAAAATTTACTAAATTTCTTTGTCATGAAATTTCATACGGCCCGTATACTCTGGATAGGGTCAACCTTTTTAAGTGCGGTTTGCGGTAATGAGTTTTCTCTTTACTAGACCTTTAATTCGATACCAAACTCGGCCTATGCTTACATTTAAGATTTTTCGTCCGACTCCTCACGGGGCCGTCCCCTGAAAAGATAAAATGTCCCCACTGGTCTCAAAAACTAGGTACTTAATACAAGTGGTGATGTACAAAATTTAATTTGTATAAGTGAAGCTATACAAAGTTAGTGAAAGCGTTTCCATACTTTTTTTCCACCCTGTATATATATATATATATATATATATATATTATATATATATATATATATATATATATATATATAAAACGAGCGGTTACAAACTTATATTTTTTGTACGATTGTCCTATCTGTCCTATCCCCGGGGGGGTTTTATAAGGTATACCAAACCCTTATATTCTTATGAGTGTCCAGAATAATAATAGAATACCATAGTAATACTAGATAAAATTGTAATCCTAAAATAAGGTATTATTATATTTGACGCTAATTACAATATTAACTGACACTATATATGTCATAAATAAAGCCAGTCTCGATGACACGGTCCCTCAATAAATTTAATTTATACATCCAATTAAAGAAGTACCACAGATAAACAACTTCATCGGACCCAAAGAGCTCTTCTCATCAGTTGTTTCGAAGGTATCTGCATGAGATCCTGTTGAATGGTTAACATTTAGTTATTGATTGAATTGTTGCATGTTGTACAGTAAGTGAGAGGGTGTATGTTATCTTTGGGTTACTAAATTGAATGATAGAAAAAATTCTATATGTATACCACTAACTGTTACATTACTTCACTTACTAAATACTATTAATGTATTGTTGGCGTTTTTTTTACAACAAATTTTACATATCTTGTTCCTGCCTGTGTGTTATGTTATTTGGATGTTATTATTTTAAATAATTTTTTACTAGGATGGTTGCTACTATTTCATTATTTATATTCATATTATTTTGCTTTCCTTTATTGTTTCCTATATGTTGATCTCACTTGTTGTAGTATAAGCCCATTGGTTATTCACGCTTTTCCATTGTCATTTAAGAATGTTATCTTTAATCTCCGTATGAAGTAGATTATTATCTGTAGCTTTAATTTAATTAGGGTTTCTTACTATTATACAGTATAACCTTAATATTTACCTATGGATTGTTTACTTAATATGATATAATTAGTTAATTTACTGCATTATCTAGTCTTGTATGTATATGTATATCACTTTGGTTATATATAACCTATGAGTACTCCTTCTTTACTGTTATATAAGATGAATTGTGCCAACATGTTTTGCAGTTGAAAAAATAAAATAAAATAAATTATTAAATATAATCTAAAAATATATTTCTTTTTTAAATCTAATGTTACCTAATGAAATGAAATGAAATATGCCTTTATTCAAGAGGCAAAGTTAAAGAGGCGGATAATGTAGTACGGTATCCACGCACAATCCTTTAACAATAAACATGGGGAGTGGTTTACTTACTAAAATATAACCACACAATTTTAGACCACTATTTTCATATGATGATTAGGAAAAAATTTGTATAAAAAGCACAATATAAAATAAGAGTTCCCAAGTTAGGGGTTTCTATTGCAAACTTTTGGGTTATTCCTTGCAACCTTCACATTGTGGTTAGGGCTGAAACTCTAATCCAAGGCAATTGTGCTACATCTTATGCTATAAAGATGCAATAAATGTTATTAAATAATTTTCAAAAATACAAAATAGTAAGAGAGTCGTAGAACATTTTGGATACGTGATGTATATAGCATAAACAAACAAATGTATCACATCATCTCAAAGAGCTATCGGAACCTCCAAACATGAAATATGAATAACTGCGTAACCAAACAGTTAACCTCCTGGTGAGATACATGAATCTGTAATAGCCTTGGTAAGAAATAAAAATGATATTTCCTCCACATTGTCAAAGTCTTGGTCATAAATACCAAAAATCCTTCAGCGTATTTGAAATTTTCTTCTCTGTTCTAGATGTTGATTTTGAAATGGTTTTATAATAAATTTGATATTAAAAGTTTAAAGTTCCAATCATAGTTTAAAGTGCTACTTTAGACAGGTTTGTCTACTAAAAATGTAGCATCTTGAAATCTTGAACAATTATTAACATAGAATCACTTGTAAGCCATGTTAACATTATTTTCCTTCAAATTGCGTGCATATCATTATGCTTCTTATTGATTTAATCGTATTATATTTGATGATTTTCATATACATCCTTAAATATAAAAAAAAGAAACATTACACAAACAACAGTTTTAAAACATTATTTAACAGTCATAAATTATGTTTCATAATTTAGCTAAATTAGATATATATATTTTTATATCTTTATTGAACTAGATTCTGTTTACAATATTTGTAATTGTATATAGAAAAGTATGTAGGAAAAACATTTATTTTAAACGGTCTTAACCTTTAAACTTTACTTTTAGTTTTCATTTTGTAACTGTATAAATACAACTTTCATACAATTTTAAAAAGTGAACAAATCGAAAATTTCCAATAGTTAAGGCTTACCGTGAAGTTTATCGTACACACGTACAAGTAATACTCAAAATACAGGATTATGATAAAGGAGTTATCGTAATATCCGACTACAAACTGGAGTGGTTACAGAGTTTAGGGATCCTTACCTGCAAAAAATTTGGAAAATTCCAAAAGTCTTGAGGTTTATTGCATTTTATAGCTACAAAGAATCACTCGTCAATCACCTATTTAAAATATATTTGTTACCATTAAGATAAACAATACAAGTTTTTTACCATTTCTACACACAAAAAAACATATTAACACTTTCACTGCCGCCTCCTAATTTTGACAACTTTCTTACACTGCCGCCCATTTTTAAACGATTTTTAAATATATATAATTTTTTAACTAATTATAAGAAAACCATAGGACTTACATTTTTTTTAAAGCTAAGTTCTTCCTCTTTCTACACAGATGCTCATGCATAAATATTTTCAAACAGAAAGTCTTGGTTGAAAACTTAAAAACATAACGTTTTTTGTAAAAAATAAAAAGTTGACCAAAAAACATCACCATGTACTAGTCTGTAGCATAATATATTTTTTATTATTTTTTTCTGTATTTAGAATTGTCATTACTAACACTATAGCTACACATGTTTACAATTAAAATTTACTTATGCTGAAATATTTTTTTTTTAGTGTGGAAAGTCTTGAATAATAAAAAATAAAAAATAAAAAATAAATAAAATAAAATAAACAATAAACTGTAAAATTCTGTAATAAACCAATTATTTACAAAACACAAGAATAAATGTTTTTATTACTAATTTGCTTATATTTGTTATTTGAGTAAAAATACAATGTCAACAAACTTACTTGCATCTCCAAGAAGTCCATCAGTAGTAAAATCGGGATCATTATCTGTGTCATCTTGGAATAAATCATCACTTTCACTGTCACTTGAACATCTGAGTAACTCTTCTAGAACTTGATTGTCTTCAATACTGTTACGATTCATTGTATTTACTCACAAAACAATCATAAACAAAACGTAATAGCAAGCAAAACAATAACGACGCAGACGACGAACTACGGTAGCAGAACGACAACAAATAGCCGACGCCCGACGCGAAGCGGTAAACAAACCACTTTTTTTCCGATGTTACAGATGACTGCCAACAACATTTCATAGATTATAATACATAGAGTAAGAAACAAAAACATCGAATTAGCGAATGACTATCAATGCCGAATTTCATAGTCGTTTAAATGAGTTTTTATTACTGTAAAAGTCGGCGCCGTCAAATGACGTTGTCGGCAGTCTATAGAACTCCTTGCGCGACGTCAAATTACGTTGTCGGCAGTGAAAGTGTTAAACGATCAAACACAATTAAGATTTATGATTATCGTAAATAATAGGAATAGTGGTAAAAAATACTCTTCAGCCTTTATTAATAACAATGCAGATACTGGGTTATTTGAACCAAGATCCTATATCTGAGAGCTAATTTACATTGTAAAAGCACACAATCTGGGTTTTATTTAATCCCATATGGAATTGTTCCCTAATAAACAAAATAATTTATCGATATTTTTGGTGCAGGTCGAGAAATGGGAAGCATAAAAAGTGTTAAATATATACAATTTAAAATGAATTTTACCAGATCATAAATTTCCACACTTAAAATCGACCGACAGAAACGTAACTAAAGGTTACAAAAGTATCAGACCGTCAGTGTCGACTTTAATTCCTTTTCTATGGTGGTATGACGGTAATATAACTACACTATTAATATTATGTCTTAGACTGACAATCATTGGTTTAAGAAATTGAAAAAACTTAACTTGAGACAAAATAGAGTAAAAAGTAAAGTAAAGTAATCTAATTTTACCAGGCGAAGTTAGAGCTAAGGAGCCCTCTTTAACAACCTGGGGACCAACGGCTTAAAGGTGACTTCCGAACCACCACCAATGGCCGGGCAGGCGAGCTGCTTGCAAGGACAGGATCGCTCAGCGGTCACTTATCCAACCAGCAGCCACGACGTTGCTTGATCAGGTTATCTTATGATAACCGTTGTACCCGCTACAATACACCTATTGGAAAAATCATCCCTTCATAGTTTTAACCCTTTCTTACACTCAGATTTTGACCGACACAAAATCCAGCATTGCTGACGATCTATTTCTATTAGGAAAAATTGATCTTCCAATTTCAAGAAAAACAAGATTGTCTGCTTATAATATTTTATTATATCTCTGCAAAAAAATAATTTGAAGAAAAAAACCGTCCTTTCCTAGCCAATACTTTAAAAAAAAATTTAATAATCATCAAATTGAGGTGGTTAAGAAATATCGTTCAACAACAAATCAGTTTAAGCACTGCTTTCCTGGTGGAAAACCATAAACATGGCATCTACATCAAAGTAGAGGTTTGACACTATGCACAACGCTAGAGTAAGAAACATCTGTGGACACTAACACAGAGTTTAGCGCATAACAAAATGACAAAGATAAGATTTGTTTCGATATCATGAAGAATAACACGAGTGCGCCGCGCAGTGCGGGTCGTTAGGCGGATATATGTTTTCTGTCGTGGTCGTGTTTATGTGAATTATGTGGTTGAGTATTTTTTTTATTTAGTATTTCAAATTTTTTGGCGACCCGCAATTACGGTGAATGACAGTTTAATACAGACATCTAAAGAATAGAGAAAATAGGCTTGTCAATTAATTAACCAACCAAATAACAGATAAAAAGGTGTTATAAATTAATGCTAAGTGAAACAAGTAAAGTTATATTAAATGACGTATTTATAAGTAATAAAATGTTATGTATTTAGTTATTATTTTTAATTCTTCAAAATAAACAGAACTAAATATTTTGTATGAATAAAAGGCAAATAAATAAATCATTGTATACACTTTCTACTTTTTACTGTCAAAAGAGTATCATTAATGATCATTATTAATCATTAATATCATTAATAATAAAGTATCAATAAAAAGTTACCTACAAGTTTTAGTTTAAATATAAAACCGTTAAATAAGCAATGAATTACTATATCTTTCCGATATCATTCAATGCAATGAACTAATAGCAGTTTAAGAGTAAAATTACAATACAAATACAGTACAGAGATAAAGCATATTTTATTAACTAATGGTGCTCTCTTCCCAATTGACCTATGATAATTACATTGTACATAGCAGAGTATTATTATTGGTTGTGGTTAGTTAATACACTGCACTTGCATCATGGCTTCTTTAAATCACTTAAATTCGTACATATGCTCTGCCCCATCCTCTTTTTCTGGAGTTTTTTGTGAGGCAATAGATGTGACTGATTACACAGTACGTAAATGATATAAAAATTATATTTTACTAAAGAAAAAACTAACTCACCAGTTATTCTGTTGAGAAATACGGGTAGATAACAATTACAAGGTATAATGCAGTCTGTGACTATTGCACAATTAGTCAGTACAATCGCCCTTGGATTGTACAACCCTCTTATTCCTTTTGATAAGATACTTGCTCAGTCAGTGGCCCATGTGGACGGGCAGAATGAGGCTTTATCGGCTTCTCCATAAGCAAATTACTAATACCTAATATCATTGAATATAAAATACATATAAAACATATTGATATCTTATTCAAAAACTATTATATAACAAATGAATTGCTATAGAACTTAGCTACTTCTCTGTTTTCCAAATAATGTTTCATATATGAACAAAACACAACATAATTATATTAAGATAGAAATGGAGAACAAACTATGTAAAATGTGAACGTGTGGAAAAATGTATGTAATCAGACAGAACACTTGCCTTTTTCATTTTGTTTAAAAACGATCATTTCCTTGAAAAGGTACTAGATCACATAAAACATGTTAAAGTTCCAAACACACACACACAGATATATATATATATATATATATATATCTTATATATATATATCTTATATATATATATAAAAATCTTGAGTCACGATGTATGTTGCCAATAAACTCCAAAACGACTGAACCAATTTCAATCAAATTTCACATGTATCCGTAATTTAGTCTAACTTAGAAGATAGGATAGTTATTATCTGAATTATTCGCTTATGTCGTGAATATAAACGAATAAAATGAAGAAAAGTTTTCAAAGCGCCTGCACATTATAACCTGCAATTACGAGATAGATACGTATATTAAACAGTGAAACACTATTTGAAGGCGCTAAGTTATGATGTATAATTGTCTAAACTAAATTTTTGGTTGAACTTAAAGGTTGAGTGGTAGACCTCTTTGTAATAAAATACATTATGCATGTACAATACATTTTTGACATATTTTCTTGATCGTGACATCAAGGTAAAATCTACATCGGGGTTGGAAATATAATTTACTTCAACCAGAAATGCTCATACGCGGGCAAAACTTACGAAAAGCGTGCCAAGCCGCGGGAAACAGCTAGGCTTCGTTAAAGTTAAGAAACACACACACACAGATATATATATATATATATATATATATATATATATATATATATCGTGTGTTAGTTTGTTACTTCCGATCATATGTTAATTTGTTTATTTAAACGCATATGTGACAGATACAGCCAAATACATAATAATTGAGTCGTAAAAAGTGAGGGCTCTGTGGTGTAATTGTATCACATTCACCCGGCAAGTGAGATCCGGGTTCGAGTCCCGGCGGAGCTTTTTACGATTCAATTATTTTGTATTTGGCCGTTTCTTTCACATAATTATGTGTTTAAATAACCAAACTAACATATGATCGGAAGACCAAATACCTGTCAAATGATTTCTATTTACATTCATTAAATTTTTAAAAGTGCCAATAGCCTAATTTTATTTCTATATATATATATTCTATATATATATATACTATATATATATATATATATATATTCTATATATATATATATATTTATATATATATATATATTTTATATATATATATATATATATATATTCTAGATATCCAACAGTAATGGTTGCACATTTACTCAGGTGTTCTATTATTTCTGGAGCACACTGTATAAATTAACTGGAGTAAATGCTAGGCATCACAAGGGTAAAAGATAACCGTCCACGTTGGATCGGAGTAGCCTATTATCACGATATCGATCTTAAGGGATGAAACACACAAATTAATAGGTTGCGATGCCCATCCCTTGGAGTCCACCATCCACATTATCGTTGGGCTATAGTCGTAACTTTGCGAAGTTTTACTGTATATTTGCTTAAAACTTGGAAATGTAATCAAATAGTGGCCTTTACAAAGGACAAACTACCCTTTCAAAAGAGTAACATACAAGATGAGGGAAAACTCCATTGACCTTTATGATTCATAGCCCTTGTTGATGAAATATGTTTTTCTTTTGTTAGTTTTTATATTAAATACGTGTTTACTAAAAGTCTATAATTTTAATTTAATCACTACCAATCAACCATGTTTATCATATACAAGAACTATAACCTCTGCCTTGAAATTGGTGATCACTGGCTCCTGAAAAATTATCTTGTTTCAAATATATTATAATATAAAACTACTGCTTGTGAAGAATTTCGATTCCCCAACTTTTAAAAAGAAGAAGGACATTAAATTCATTTTTATTAAATTTAACATAAAAAAATTTTAAGATGATTATAAGTTCATTAATAAAAAGTTGTGGTTTGATATATAATACATGAAATGTGTGCATTAAGATTTTTATTAACTCCATTCATTGTATGTACCGTACATACGTATTTTTATTAAAACTTGAAAATCAGTAATGTGAGTATATTTTAATTTAGCGTACACAAATATGATACCGTTAGATTTGAGATCAAATATCTAATAAAACTAGATTTTTTGAAATTTCTTACAAGATTAATGGTTCTTGAGTTACTGAATTTCGGTTGATTTTAAAAACCGCCATTTTGAAATAGCAAGTGATATTATTTAGTTAGAGTTGTTTTATAAAGTAGTTGTTATAAGCTTAGTAGAAATGCAAAAGTGTCAGTTATTGTCAATAACCGTTTTTTAAGGTTATTACTAAGAAAACTCACATATGTACATATAAAATATTTTGACAGTTTTTGCGCATACTATTTTTTCTGAGTCTCTCGTAAAAACTTTGTATTTAATATGACTTGTCCACACTAAAATGTTTTCACCACAAAAGTGTTGGACCAAATGATTGAAATACTTGTACTTTATGAAAAGATTCTAATAGCCCTGAATATGTCAGCAGGTATATGATTCTGAAACTAATCCAGAAAACTGCATACTATCTGAATGTACGTGTAATTTTTCAGTGTGAAATCATTTGGAGCCGCACCTGAGAGGGAATCCTGCTCCCCTCGCCCTCGCCATCCTGGCTCGGTCACGGGTCACTTGAGAGCAAAGTGAATGTCTACAGTACACCCTCCCTCACACCCCTCCACACCTCTCCCTGACTATCCATCATCCTCCCGGTCTGTAGCGAGAGATACGTCACGGGGTAGCCATCCATGGCATTGGGGAAATATTACTACAAGTAATTGAGATTTCCGGAGGTCAAAATAAATTTGATTCGATATTGATTTCTATATAGTTCAAATCGCAGCCAAAAATTATCGGCAACTATTATTATTTGTAATAAATAATTTTAAAATGTCAAAAATCAAATGTATAAAAAAGGCATGTTAATCATAAAATGGCAAATAAATTTAATTATTATAGTAAGCTATATTTCTCTATTACATTGCATCTCTTTAAGTGAAGAGACAAATTTATATATATAAAGCGCATGAACTCACAAGATATAAACCACCAAGAGGACTGAACAGACATATTCACAAAATAGGTATATCAACGTAAGACAACTAGGTAAAATGCTGATAGTCGCAATTTCCCACCAAACAGCCGGCACATTTATGATTCGCCGACGCTTATAATTTTATTTACAAGTATCACGATTGATTTTTAAAACTATTGCATATCCATTTGATATTCTGTAGATTGAATCAATTAGTACGAATTATTTGGTGCGCCACTATCACGTTCCTAAAAAATGACGTCCTCCAAACGACTTCGCAAAATGTGGATTGCAATAGGGTGCGCTCCTTATCGTGGAGGTCCTGCATACCCTGACAGTTCCATGTCATCATAAGTGGAATGTTATATCTTAACCTTTTGTTAAATAAATTATGACTGGATTATATTTAGGCAATTTAACACTATTGTATAACCAGTGTTATAACTAGTGTTGTAGTCAGTAACAATATTTAACAATACAGCATTCTGTGTTATAAGGCAAAATACCAAGATTAATCCAGAATGTTCGTTAATTAAATAATAATTGACTGATTATGGATGTTGTTATAATTATTTGAATATTAAATATTAACATCACTTTTAACGAAAACCACTGAAATAAAAATATTGTACAATTTTTTGTATTACTAATCATGGAGTTGATTCTAATGAAACAGCGACCGGGGAGGTTGGAAATTATACCCTTATATGCGTCACTAAAACTTTCTATGTATAAAAACGGTCAATCCCAGAACAAAATAAAGGAGACTCCTTGATATGATATGAATATGAGATATGAATTAACACAAAAATATACAGCATCTAATTTTTAAGCTTAATAACACACTTCACTTGCCTGATAAAATGGAATATAAAGTGCACTTAAACTCACAATGAATAAAATATTGAAACACCCATAATTGGGCAATTAATAGCTATATTAAGTAGCTGTTCTTAGCCAAATTCTCTGTTTGTCAAATTATATCACAAACAACAACAATCATAATGAATTAGTCAAAGATAGAAACGAAGAAGAATAATGTTACACGTTATCGTGTAGGAAACCGACCAATCAGAATTTGTATTTTTCATCCTGTTTAAACACGTTACACGCTACTCAACGAGTCAATGTTTATCTCGGACTTGGAACAAAGAGTTCTTATGTTGATAAACTTTTATAGGTGAGAAATCTTCAGCAGACAGAACAAAATATTAGGTTCGTGACCGAGATTCATTGCATGTTGGTGACATTCATTAATTTGTATATAATTAGTTTGGATGAAGTATTGTTAACAATTCTTTGTTTCCTTGCCTTTATTTCAGATTTTATTATATTAATATTGAGTGAACGTTATTTTAAACCAACAGTTAAATTCCTTCAATATTCTGTTGATTTTGGGTTATAACTTTACACAGACAAAATTTAAGCTTGATAGCGCATTGATAGAGACCAAATATCAGGGGTTCTGTAATGGAAAAAATATGAACTCGATAATCAATTATTATAAAACGAAATTTTACCCACAATTGAATTATTAATAATGGATTTTGTTTTGAAAAGGATGGATTACCACCCAGTTTTTGAAATAACCGTCTGCACATACTTCAATAATAGGTTTCTCCGGTGGAGGATACGATAACGAGGAGCATGTGCATGATCTGCTAAGTCTACAGACATAATTTCATTAGATTATTTTCATTAGCATTGTTTAAAATATAAGATTTGTAACAAAAGTTTCAGAATATAATTGAATAACAATTAGAGAATAAATTCAGCAATTACGAAGAAAAAACGATACAGAAAATATTCACCATTATTATTACGGACATGTAAATTATGTGATTTTAGAAAAAACATAGTTCGAACGTTTATTTTAAATCTTAGGTGTGTTTTGCGAACTACTCTCTTGATAAACGCAGTGAACAATAATTGTATTTATTGCTTAAGTTAATGTGAATTTTATTTTACCCTTTTATAACTGTTACCCTGTTAATGGCCATTTATAATTGATAAAAGAACATGTAAAATATAAAAACGACGTGAAAATGTTGAAATCGAAAGAAATGTTGTTGTCATTTATCATTTGTTTTAATAATACTGCAATTTCCTTTACAAAATATGCTTTAATCCAAATTATAAAAGTTGTAAATTTCTATCTACATCAAGTAAACAATAGGAATACTCAACTTACGTGACTATATAGTTATGAAATTTAATCATGCATTCTACTGTAAAATAAATACTCTATTAAACTGGTTTTTTATATTTAGCAGCAATGTACAAAATTATGTACATCCACCTATAATGGTTAAAATGTTCTAAAGAGTTACGTTATTTCTGGAACGTACTGTACAAATAAACTGGAATAAATTATAGGCTTTACAAGGATAAAAGGTAACCGCCTACATTGGATCGAAGTAGCCTATTATCACGATCTCGATATTAGGGGCTGTCACGCACAAATGAATAGGTTGCGATGCCCATCGTTCAGCCCATTCCTTGGAGTCCCACCCTCCACATTATCGGTGTGCTATGGTCATCACTCATTGTGTCTTACCTGGGCTGATGTGGCCTTAGCGAGAGTTTTTGGAGGCGCGGAAATTTTTATATAGTTTTGAGATATTTTAATGTTAAAGTAGTTCCGTTAACTACAGTTAATTTATAATATCAATCTTATGCGAATAATACACGATAAAGTATATATTTTTGGTTTTATTTTTATATTTTACCGGAAACTTGATCAAGTGGTGGCATTGCCAAAGGGCAGACTACCCTTTTTAAAGGGTAACATACAAGATGAGGGAAAACTCCATTGACCTTTATGACTCATAGCCCTTGTTGTTGTAATATGGTATAATGCTGCTTTTATATTAAAATATGTATACTAAAAGCACATAACATTAATTTTATAAATTAAAAGCTTCTGATGTATCACTTGTAACAAATATAAGACTAGAATACTTAGGTTGAAATTGGCGGTCTCGTAACTATTTACTACTGCGTATGTATATTGTTTCAATTTATAAGAAAAAACTACAGTTTGTTAAAGGATATGAATTAGGCAAACACTCATGAAAGATGAGCGAAATTCAATTTGTGAATTAATTAATAAGATTAAAAAAGTTGTTAAGGTTACTAAAATATAATGAGTACAAAACTTTGTATTGAAAACGGTTGATGTGAATAAATATGTAAACTGAATTTTTATACAAAAAGGTTATAGCTGGTTTTGTCGTTTAACTTACAATAAATTATTCTTTCAATATTTTGCTGGATTAACGGTTTTTGACATACTTAATTTGATCCCCTTTAAACACTATTTTGAAACAGTAAGTGATATTATTTATTTATGTTTTTGATAAAGTCCTTTTTTAATGAGCTCAAATTTCCGCATTTCTTTAAATTATTCCTCAATAAACATTTTTAAACAATTATTAAACAGTTACACATATATAAAATATTTTGATGGCTCTTGTGTCTACTATTATTTTCAGAATCTTTTGTAAACACCGTGTATTCAAAAATACCCGTTTTCACTAAATATGTCTCACTACAAAACTTTTATCAATCAAAGATTAAAGTACTAGTACAAATACAGAATGTCAATATTAAGCTCAACAACATAATTCACTTGCAAATCGTCACATCTATTGTACTTTTTTATAAATGGTGAGCTTGGAGTATGACGCTACATTGCATGATGAGGAAAAAGATCTTTGTAAGCGGAACACGCCGAACTCAGATTAGATCTACATTATTAGTAAAAATTCTAATAAAACCAACGAAATTTGCTATTTTCAAACCATAATTATTTATAGTGTTTACTCCAATACCTATACAAATTTAGAATTTTTCTATGGTCACAAACAGACAATACGACGCTTATTTTGTTTTTAATTAAGTAAATTAAATTCACCCCTTGTGTTCTTTGGCCACAAACAAAGGTGTGTCCAGCGGCATACCTGACCGGAACCTCCCTCCACGGCAATATCAAAGGGTGCACCCTCCCTTACGTGTATAATTTAGTACCTTCAACCCTCTCTCATAGTTGTGGCTGAGCAAATGTGTGAGTTGACTTTGGTTGCATTCATATTAGCATTACAACATATTTATTGTCACTGTTATATTTAACACCTTATTCAATTTTCATTGTTGGAATTCGACTATAATATAATGAACCCATATGTAATATATTTATACAAATTTAATACACATGCGTGGGTTTGATTACAGACTTATTATTCTTATTTTGAACCTTATAGACGCTTACCCAAAATAAACTATTTAAACAAGTTTTCTATTAGTGACTAGAACATTTTTAAGAGAACATTCCTTTTATGGAGTAAATGTTGCATAGATCATATTTATTGCTGTTATATTTAACCTTGGGTTATAAAGACTTAAGGATAGGATGAAATTAGCGTTAAAACAAAACGTAAAACTTTAAAACAACGAAACACTCCTACAAATTAAAAAAAATATTGTTAATAAACCTTTTTTAATATTTTAGAGAAGAAAAGCTCCTACAGTAACTGATGATCGTACTCGAAACATTATAGCCAAGTTTACTAAAATCATCAATTATGTATTATTACGTATCATATTTATGATCCTAGTGATCAGAGCAAAATTTAAAAATCCATTACAACAAACAAACGAAATCTAAGTTTATAGGTTTTGCTTGCTAGACGGTTTTCTGGAAGCTAAAGGGTAGATAAGTAATATTATTAGGATAACATTTTTGGCTCTTGAAAAATTCACGATGATAAAATCAACATTAGATGATCGTTCGTGCCCTGTCATTTTCAGGCTCTTCACATCTTAAATACTGGATTAGGCGATATACTATTGTTGTACAACTATGATGTTTGTGTTTGGAATGTTCGTCCAACTCGTTCTAACTTAGGAGGGATTTTTTAAAAATAATCTACATTAAACAATATTTGTAATATTTTATAACACGTCTTTCAAAAAGGAAATGTCAATAATCCATTATATTTTAATTTTTCATTCCCGAAATTCGAATTCATGACCCTCAGAGAGTTGGAGAGTCTCGGCCATAATATTTTCAAATATAACACAGATGACTCAGTAGCAAGCCAAATACTCTAACAGTGCTGAAAAGTTTTGTAATTTGAACTGAAGGTGGGAATAAGTTTCTTGACAGAACTAATTAACCCCAATCCTCTCTAGAAAGGAAAAAAATCCCAGCATGGAACTGCCCAGTAGGCTAGATTTTAAAAAGCTTTTTCCTTAAGAATCCACTTCAGCATGTTTGTCTAGTAAATAAAAGCTCATTTGGTGCTATATATGATTTAAAATCCATAAATCATACAACTAAATAAAGTAAGCTGTATTCAAGACATTTTAAGATATATAATAATACAGACATATTCAAAGGTTATCGTGTCAGCAATCTAGTAAATTTGTATATATATATAAATAAATATATATATATATTTATTAAAATAAATTTGATAAATTACGAAATTACTTTCCTACACATTTAGTATTTCAATAAAAATATGTGAGGAAATAGCGCACAACCCTTTTTGTTTATACGCGCTTAATTAGCTAATCATACTAAAATGTTTTATTTCTTTTTACAAGCTTCTGTACTTGTTACTATTTTCACACAGTTTTAATATTTATCCTGACTGCAGAAACCAATCTCAATTAAGCAAATGGCAGCTGTGTGAGAATAATTAAAAATTTGAAACTTAAATCGTTTATTTCTTAAAAGTTTTGAAGTTGGAATGTATGTAGTTAACATTTATAAATATAAATATTAGGCATTTGTTATAGCATTAAACTCTAAATTAGATCTTTTACACGAATTTCTATATTATCATTTCACACGATTTAAAATGATACCTAAATAAATAAAAGATTTTAGTATCGTTATAATATTTTTAAAATGCATGGATGAATGCTGACATAATGCTATCAGCAAGAGTAACTTAGTGACAAAACACGGCATCAACAAACTTTTGTAACAAGTGCTGCAAAGATTCTCCCAAAGGTCATCTACTGGTCAATTTTTGTTGAATACAGAAATAAGAAAATTTATTTTCATTTTGTTCTAAACTGAATTTAAACTTATGTTGTATACAATTTGAATTAATAAACGTGAAAAATGTATGTTGATCTTAGCGTATGAAAACGATATTTAAAATTGTTGCAAGTCGAAAACAGACAATCACGGAAATCTTCTTGATTTTCAACCTCTAAGACCTTTCTATAAAGTTTATTTATTAATTGAAACGGTAGTACTTATATGACAAACCTGCTGAACATTATCAAGCGTTTGTTCTATACACTACAGGTCTGTCCTAACTACGTTTTACATTTATACATGCAACTTGTCATATGCTTATGACTATTGGTGAAAGGGTATTTATTGTTTTAGACCTAAGGGCTCCGTCATAAATGAAATTAAATTTCCAATTTTAAGTAATGACAGTATAAATTATTTTGTAGAAATTCACCAAGTGGCACTAGTACTAAACCTAACGCCAATATTCAGTAGATATAATGAATGTTGCCGTGCAATTTTAGTATATAGTCTGATTGCGGGAAAGAATTCATCTCCACCGTGCAAATACAGCTGGGTGGGAATTATTTGATAATTTGAAATTTAAATGGTTCATTTTTTATAAGTTTCGAAATTAATTTCGTTGTAACTGATATAGTAAAAATTCATAAATGTGAATATAAGGCATAGGTTATGTATGGCATTAAATACTGTATTAAATCTCTTACATAAATTTAACAATAACGTTTTTATACCTTAAGCCATTTAAAAATGTCATCTCAATGTCAAGGAAGCTAACTAGTTTTGATTATATTATGTTCAAAGATTCAAAGCATTGTTCTTTAAGATCGGTTTTATAACTTAGTTAGTGCTTTAGATATTTAAGATATTTCACTGGTGGAATCGGCGTTAAAAACAAAGATTAACAGTGTTTTTGAAATGTTCATAAGCACGTTTATTTAATACTTTACTAAAACCTTAAATGCAAACATATTTTTCCTCCTATTTGGTGAAGTTCAACTGAAAAATTTAACAGCTAATTAGTATCAGTCAAATTTATATTATGTTATAAAAATGATCGTTATTTCTTATAATTATAAACTGTTCCGAGAAAAACTTCCGATTTGTCTATGCATATAAACCTTCCTCGGACTTAACGAGTATGTAAAATGAATTCGAATTGGTCCAGCCACTTTTGAGATTAGTGCTTAGTAAAACATTTTGTGAATAATCTTTATTTATTAGTTTATATTATTTATTCAAATAAGCTAAGAAACAACAGAAACCGTAATACCAAATCACAAAACCAATAATAAAAAATTACTATTTTGTATCCAATAATGTTTTTTTTTTTTCTTTTCTGTATTATTTACAATTGTTTTGAAAAATAAATATTTTCGGTACTTTTTTTAAAATGTAGCAGATACAATATTTGCCTAAAATAACTGTATCACTATATGTAGCAAATTATACAGGCTACCAGAGGATTCTGGAGGGACAGTTACAAAGCAGGATAATACTTTACCTGTACCATGTCTTGTTTAGTCCTGGTGTTATATTCTATCATAAGGCTAATGGTATGATCTCTACAAATATATATATATATATATATATATATTAAAAATAATTTATAAATATTATTGTAACTTATTTACACATTATTGTATAAACAAAATATAGTTTTAATATATATGTATATAATATATATATATATATATATATATATATATATATATATATATATATATATATAATAGTTTTATGTAAATCTTAGTGTGTAATCAACTCGAAAAGATTAAAATTAGTTATTCGTTATTTGTTCACTTTATAATAAGGAATTATGGATTCGATGACGTAGCCACCTACTTTCAATAGGTATATTGTAATCAATCTATTTACTCTCTTCATAATAATATTATAAAATTATATAAATAAATCAAATTATTACACGATTTTGAATGGTCACGTTTACACCTAGTAATAAGATACAGCTCATGAGCACAATTATAAGTTTGGAAAAGTTGTCAATCTTATTATTTTGTCACCAGCTGACCAAATGTAGAACTGCATTATTATACAGTAACTTGTGTTAGTCCAACAAGCACTAGGGACGAACCCCACCGGAGCTTACAATTTGTTTGGGGAAAATCTGTCACCGTATTTAAACATTTATTATTGACGGTCGTTTCTCTCCCCTGGGCAAACGTTAAAGTTTAATCCTGCAAATTGATTCGTCTCTTCCCTCATAGCAAACAGAATATGGCTGTGCGGCTGTCAAACGCACAAACTCGGCAGCGGAGTTTGAATGTTGTCACTGAATTCAATCTAATGATATTGCATTGACATTTCTACCCTTGAGGAAACACTGCGATAATTACAGTTTAACAGTACACATTAGAAAAATTAAGTTTTATTTTAATTTTAAGAATGAAGAAACAATTTATCATAAGGTCACATTCTCTTATATGCTCAAAAACGTTTCTACACGATCAGTCTTCTTATCGCAAAAATAATTATGTACTATTATACATTGTATTTTATAAGAATTGCTTTTCCAGATATATCTCCGAAACTATTTGAGTCAAACCTAAATAGAAAGGTATTATATAGAAATATATTCTATTTAAATCGATATAAATATTATTTGATAGCTCTTCAGGAACCTGTGGTCAGATCTCCTAATATTTTTATCCTGTTACTTAATAGGCACTATCTCGAGGTAGGTTTGTGTTTTAAGCTATCGCGCCAAAAGTACGGCCTCAGCCTGTACTGACGGCAGTGGGTATTAGTGTTAGACCGCTTGGGAACTAAGAATACTGTTTTTATAAATTTACTTTCATATTTAAAAAGCCTCGGATCATTATTTTATTTCAAACAAAATTTCAAGTTTTTGTTTAACAAATAACGGACTCTTTCCAGATGTGACTAAAATGTAAAATTTCAATTCTATTATTAGTGTTGTATCATAAATGCGTTATTGATTCGTACGTTTTAATCCAGTCTCTTGACGATATTTTGACGAAAACAACGATTTCTGATTTTATATATTGTTATAATATTTATTACAGGAGAGAAAGATAGAGATTTAATCAATTTTAGCCACATATATCATACGAGGCAGGAGTACTCTACACCAGTGTCACAAAACAGTTTTCCCTAAATTTGTATACAAAACTTTATGTGTACAGATAATTTAATTCTCGAACGGAGGAAAAAAAACATCCAGGAAAGGAATTTCAGATCACCCAGTTAAACAGAAGGGAAAATCTGACAGCCCACTGAGTGACATACTTCAATGATGCTCAGTCAAATACCATGTCGAATGCACTTTCATCACATTCATGGTTTCCCATGTGGCGATAAATAAACGATGTCTCGAGGTAGCGTATGTATAGTTTTATTACGTAAAGGCTCACCTAAATAAAATGGAGTGACAGGCACTATTATTGAACTCTATCTTCCTCATATGGGAATGAAGCGTCCTGCAAAATTTTAAGATCATTCATCAGTTAATTCTTAAGATATCGTGCGGAGACACCGACAAACAGAAATAATACTAACCTTCAATTTAACTTCAATTAAACTCAGCCAATATTACGTAGAATACGATATGCCTAGTCATATTTTACAGATAATGCATACCATTTTTAATGAAAAAAAGTAATTGAACTCATTTTGATTCAAAAGACAAAGAATACTATTGCTCACTAATATGAATAAACAAGTCACGGCACGCATATTTTGCCTCCCAAGGCACATTTCAGGAACCGGACTCATAGTCAGTGATTGTACAGTCTGATTCTCAAGGCACATTTAAGGAACCGGAACTCATAGTCAGTGATGATGTACAATCTGCTCCTCAAGGCACATTTAAGGAACAGGCAGTCATAGTCAGTGATGATGTACAGTCTGCTCCTCAAGGCACATTTAAGGAACCCGAACTCATAGTCAGTGATGATGTACAATCTGCTCCTCAAGGCACAATAAAGGAACAGGCAGTCATAGTCAGAAATGTTGTAAAGTCTACTCCTCAAGACACCTTAAAGAAACTGGCACTCATAAACAGTGATGATGTACAGTCTGTTCTCCAAGTCACCTTAAAGAATCTACATTCATAGTTAATGATGATGCACAGTATGATTCCCAAGGGACAATAAAGAAATCTGAACTGTGTAAATCTAATCTGTTCAGTAGTTAGAGCACGTGTAATTATCAATTCAATATATCACAGTATACTGATTAGATCTACCCAGTCGTGTTAACAGACAGACAACGGTGATTGGTTGCCATGGCAACATCAGGTGTTATTGGATACACAAAGCTGTTGGAACACATAGGAGATTGTTTCCCAAATTGTTGGTCTGCAAGTTTCCATTCCTATTAACTTTATTCTGTTGTTATGAAAAAAAAATTATTGAATATTTAGTTTTAAAGTACAGTAATTTACAGTTGAACCCAGTATAGTTGTGGATATTAAATTCACAATTACTTTATATTATAGGATATATTAACAGTACTCACAATAATATAACAATATGTTTCCAAACGAAATTTGATAAAAATTCATCTCGTTTAATGTAACATTATTATAGTGTATCAGTAAACTTCATCAACTGTTATTACTATGTTTCTAAATGAAAACCATGTATTATTTAAAAACCGTGATTCACATACAACAACGTCTTTGTACATCGTAAAATTTAAATAACAGCAAAAATGTCATGATACCATATTCTGTCACTATGAAGTTAGTTGTATTCTCTAGTCTCTTCAATATTCACACGTACTCTTCGTCCTCTTTGGTTTTGGATGGCAAGAACTCTCTTGGCTACCTACCTTAAAATTCCTTATCTCTTTCTCATTTAATCTTGTTGAATCTTCTCTTTATGCTTCAGTTAAATAGGTGACTAAACCCTGATAAAGGGAAGCAATAATAAAATTTTAAATTTAAATTTATCTTCTTTGGAAGAATTAAAAAGGAAAGAAAAACTATTTATACTTCTAATTTAAATCCAGTTAAAAGTAAACATACAGATTTTTTATTTTAATTTTAATAGAAAACTTGAATTCATCTTCTTGTTAAATATTCAGAATTTTCCAACTTTTTAATTAGTATCAACACTTTTTTCACTTTTCTCTCATGCAAATTCCCTTCGGTCCTTCTTTATCAGTACGTTTTGCATCGTATTACGAACAAACTAGAGCTGAAAGATAATAATGCGAACATAACAGTACTGTTGTTCAACCACTGCCTCAGGCAAACAAATGGTGAATACGTTCTTTGTGCGATAACAACAAGAGAAAAAAATATAAACTTTTGGTACACATTCTGGAAAAATGGAGATTATTAAAGGTTTATTTTTAATGGTTTTGGACAATTGTTCAAAATTGCTTTCAGAAATAAACGATCTTAGTTAACCTGTCAATAAAATTGTAAATAATATGACCATTAAAACGGTGACAACGTCAAATAACTGTGACAATGGTGGGCTGACTTTAATAATAATGTTTTAACATTAACATTGGTAACGGTTTAAATATATTATTCATCTCTTGCAGTAAGGTACGGTACATATTAAATTAAAATTTGTGAGGTTTTATTTAATAAATAATATTTTCTGTGCTGTAAAATTTCTAACATTTAATATTTAATAGTTATATAAAATACTTGGCTTTAATTATGACGTATGGGCGAGTGACTAACTAAAACAAAATTCAGTATATTTATTTACTCCTTTCAAATGTTAAGTATAAATTTATAAATTTCCTGTAACTACAAGAAGAAACAATGGAATTCGACAAGAGTTAATATTACCACAAAGGTGTAACTAAAAACCGTCTAAAATATCGAATGTCATCCAACATATTGAAATTTAAAAAGTACTAATATGTAATTGAATACTAAAATTAACATAGGATCTGATACACATCAATGCTATATAAGAATTCCACAGTGAGATTACCTGATTTTGACTTCAAGGTTCAATCCAAATGATCTTGCTTGTTTCAATAGCAATTAAGGAAACCTTGAAATATTAAACTAATTTCAAAGGAACACTGCATAGGAAACTTCGTTTCCTGACTTCATTGTTTTAAGTAATTAACATTTAAAAGAAAAAACTAATATACGAATCCTTATATGTATGAAAATATTTGTTTATATCACTAGCAACTTACATGAGGTTAAGAGTGATGTGAACCTTTAGTCACTCAATTTATATTTGATTTAATCAGATTATATTTCTATAGCCATCAATTGTCTGAGGATGCCTTACATACTATTTCAGTAGAGTTTCTTATGGCTTTCTAGCTATATTATTGAAAATTACGTGAACACTCAAGTAATAACTATCTAGGTTGCATTAATTGAGGTTTTCCAATCCACATTAGTGCTTCTCATGTTAAAGATAAATATTACTTGAATTTATTTTAGTATAGTTTTAAAAGCTAATTGCTTTAGATTATTCCGTACAGTTAATCATAAGGAAAATTAATTTGCCTCTATTATACACTATAATATTTTTAACGATTACGTACTTAAAAATCTGCATGTATTTCAACATTATTGTTCTTTTCTATATATCGAAGTTATGATTGATCTCCCCATTCATTGTGATTTACATAGATGAAAGATTAAAAATTCAGGCTAACTGTAAACCATGTAACGCAGGTTCTCAACCAATCTGAGTACATCAATGTTTACTATTGACTGAGCGATGTTTGAATCACAAACAGCCCGTGTTTGCCGCACACAGCACAGGTTGTTTGCCGCACACACGACAATCTACGGAACATGTCACATTCTCTGTTGATCCAGTCAAGCTCAACCAGTACAAATCACTTTGTAGCTATATACCCTAAAATAGTAAATTACGCTAACATAACACCGAATTAATTAGTTTATTGTGTACATGTATCTTTGTAAAAAGGTTTAGCTCCGTTAGACTTTATTGTTCTTCTTCTTTGTAAATTAAATGGAAAAAACTTTTGGGTATTTTAGAAAAACGTTGTATAATAAATCCTGTTTTTTCTGATTATAAAGGCTCTTTAATTTTAATATGGTTCTTATTTTTGAACATAAAATGTGTGCTATAGCAATAATTATTATAATCATAATTCCTGCTGGTCATCCAAAATAATAATGAAGAAGATATGCTAGTTTTGTTACGACGTCTCTTGAATTACGTATGTTTTTTTTTCTATCCTGACTTTCTGTATAATGTTGATATTTTTATCTTGTATTTTATTGCTTTCTCAATTAGAATGTGAAGCCAGGATATCTTTCCCTAATTTCTCGCTATGCTTTGTATACAAAATATTCTCGGATCTCATTCTTCGCATCTTATTCCAAATCGGAATCACTGTGACTTCTTACTGAGACAGATAATTGTTCGGAAAATCTTTGGATCATTTCATTTCCTCCTCTTCTCAACTTTTGGTTTTTCAGGTCTTATTCAGCATCCTCTTTACTTTAATAATGACTTTTTTGTTCCTTCTTTTCTCTTAACACTTAAAATTTTTACTTTTAGACACTTGCTGATTTAAAAAAATGCTTCCGTTAGGTATTGATCCAATGGTTGAATCTCCAGCCACAGGTAAAGTCACAGACTAACGCAGATTCTTAGCTTCCTTTAATGCTGCCTCTTAAGCTTGTATGGAATACACCGTATTCTGAGGGAGAGGAGGAAAGTGTGTGTGGATATAGTTTGGCATTATAATAAAGTAGAGATGATAGTGAGAATGATGTTTCCAAACAACATGACCTACCACCACCGAAGACAGTATTACAGGAGTGTTGTCAAGATATTCAGTAACTAGTTAGTTTCAATGGTTACATCACTGTCTCGTAGTTTCTTGCAGTGGAATGAAGAGAGTTTGTTATTGATGAAATGCTGTAGCTGTGGACATAATAAGGACCTACGATATTTAATTTTATATGAATAGTCCAATGCTGTTTGACCTTAAAGGTAAGAGTTTTGCCAACTTTTGTAGTATTATATTTTTTATTTTAAATGTATATCAATTTCATTATTGGTGAATAGTTTTTCTTTTAAAATTTATCACTACCATAAAATTTAAACATTTTTAAGTTCTTATGTGAACTTATTGGCTTTCTGTACCCAATAAACAAGCTGTAAGTAGTAAAACGCACTTCTGATGGAAATATATTCTTTTTAACCCTTCATAGTTTCCCTAAAGCGATTTAAAGCTTTCATAAATTCCTTGCAGAACCAGGGATACAACGTTTGAGGCGATAAAATTCCGCTAGGGGAAGGGAGAAGTCAAGGGGAATATTGTACAAGTAATACAGGGGCCCGAGTGTTAAACTCTGATAAGCCGCAATCGAAGGAATAAAAATGGGGAACATCAATATGGTGGAATATTGATACACTATCCCCCCTTCAAATGGCTCTTTAATATTCTTCAAGAAAAGAGGAGATCGACACCTGCTTTTATTGATGACCATTAAAGTACATACTATAATACTATACATAATACTACAATAAACATAATGCTTTACAGTAAATGTACTAAAAAAATTCAGATAAATTGAAATTTAGACGTTCATTCACAATCTCGAATTCAAAACTGTAAAGATTCAACCATTCATCTATCCTTGTTCATGAACCAATTCATTTACTCTGCTGTTACCCTTCTGTTTCTAATTCAGCGCTTTCCCAGTTAAATGGTAAATTACTTTTAGCAATTTAAAAATTCCTGGAATTCATAATATCAATTTAGCCGAATTTTGTGAAATTAAATTATGAAAATCAAGAAAAAATAATATCTTATAAAATATTATTCTGCTTATTCGTTTCTGTGTGGAATTGGAGTTTGTGCAGTGCATAAGTAGTTAGTATATGTTTGAAATTTTGAAAATAAATGTAGTCTGTTTAATCTAGTATTATTTTTGCTAATATAAATAGTTTTAGAGTTATAGGAGGTGAATAATTTTAAATAAGTCATTACAACGCATCTTAACGCTTTTAATTTGTGTACATTTGTATTACATAACAACTTGACTGTTCTTGATTCCTGAAATATTACAAAGGCTTCATTGTAAGTTGCAAGTGACCGCAACACAATTATTTACGTGTCCAATCGGACATTTGAAGAGAGATTTAATGGTCCGAAGTAAAATAAACAATAATAATTTATTATCAAACTTTTACTAGATGGCTCCATTGCCAAAATAAACCACCAGCATTGAGGAAACTATTTAAAAATGATACAGAACTTAACTTTGTGAACACAACTGTTAAGTTAAGGTACATGAATATAGTTTTAAGAAATTTACGGAAAGAAAGAAGTTTTTTAGTGACCGAAGGAAAAACAGCAGTGATACGGTACAATAAACAACATCCAATATCACAATTCAAGATGTAACTAAAAAAAGTGTAAGGCTCTTGAATGTGAGAAATCCCGAAGGATCAAAGCTCATCTCCAATACATTATCAATTTTGATACTTACTACATTACGTAACCTTCTATGAAGTAAAACCACGGGAGTATAGTTAAATTTTAGTGCATGCTACACTACGTCATTATTAAAATCATTAGCAATAAGATATGCAAACACTCTACATTTATAAAAATTATCGACTTTGTTGCATACGTTGTAAAAACTACGTTTCTATAAAATTAATAATATGATAGAACAGCTTCTCTTAAATACTTTAAATCCAAATGATTAAAACCTCATTAGCAATAAGTTATCAATTTTCTACCTGCTACACTAAATATCTAACGATGTGAATACACTAGAGGAGAATTGATAGCTTCCTGAATACAAGGAATCCCGAACTATTCAAACCTCATAAGTAATACGTTATCGATTTTTTACCTGACACACTAACTATCTACCTATAAGAATACACTATAGTAAAATAGAAAAGCTTCCTGATACTTGAAATCCCGAACTATTCAAACCTCATAAGGAGTACGTTATTGATTTTTACCTGCGACAATAAATTTCTACCAATAAGAATACACAATAGGAGGATAGATAACCTAATATTTGAATTCCCAAAGTATTAAAACCTCATAAGTAATATTTTATCGGTTTCTACCTGCTACACTAATTATCAACCAATGATAATACACTATATGGGAATAGTTAAGCTTCTTAATACGAGAAATCATTAAGGATTCAAACCTCATCTTGAATAGGATAAAGTAACTTAAGTAATCTAACGGTGGGAGGTACAGTTAAGCACTCTAGCAAATTAAACCCCAAAGAATAAAAATATCTTTAGCAAAACAGTAACTTATTTTGCTGCTTAGTATTGTATTTTATTATTAATTTATATATGAAACTATTGAGGATACATGGTTAATCAACTACTCAATTTCAAAGAGTAGTATTGTACAGTATGTTATGTATAGTGTTACATAATGAACAACCACTATGCGAGGATACATAGGTTAATTAACCATTGGGTGTCGATCAAGCCTCCTTGGATCCTAATCTCATTATAAATATACGAAATGAATGTTTTCCTGTACATCTATTCATTGAAACTTCGTTTAACACATTTTGGTTATTTATTAATTACTCGTTTGATGTTTGGTATTTTATGTTAATTTACAATCAAGGATAACGGAAATTCTTAACACAAACCTTAATTTTTAACCGCAGCTCATGAAATGCGGACTGTATGCAGTACTAAATTAAAAAGTTTGTTAGTAGGGCAAATTCCTAAATAAACCTTCTTAAAGCCTTACAACTATATTTTTGGTTTGTATTTTATTTTTGTTTGTATCGCAATAATTATTAACATTTAAATATCTTTTTTTCTATTTATAAATCAAACTTCTTGTACCAATTTGAAAATTTAACAACACTCACAAATTGGGAACATCTTCATAATGGGAGGCGAGGGATTAAATCAAATTCGGACATCGGAGTCGCCTTAAATCCAATTTTGTTCAAACTAAATTACGTCACAAACTCTTGAAAAGTTTATCTCTGTTACTATGACGAGTAATTATTATATCTCCCATCCGTATTAGTTATCATGTTTTACTTTGATGTTACTTATTTGTATCCCACTTTATTACCAACATAAGTATTCAATTATGCTTAGTCAGATTTCACATAATCAATTGTTATCTGAAACTATCTCATTTTTAAAACAAAGTTTTTAAAATGTAACAGGAACCTTACATACTTCACCATATTATAAGTGTGTGTTGTGTTTGATCAATCATTTGAAATAATACAATATATTATCTCAGTAAAATAGAGATCACTCTATAGATATGAAATAGAATTATTGTGCCACTAATGACAGGATTTTGGAGTGAATTACAAGGACAATAGTCAGTATAGTATAAATTAAAGTAGTATTCTTATTTTATTATATTCTCAATTTTATTATACTATTATACTTATGGAAATAAAATGAAATAAAATTAATGTTTTGTATATTAATTACGTGTTATTCTATATAAATCGATGCCTCAATATAGTAAGTTATTGGGAGCACTTATGGGAGCAAACTAAATATCCATATTAGGACACTTTCTATCTTCGCAAGCAATATCCGAGAACATAGAAACTATATCTTTAAAAGATAAACATAAAAATGCTTTCTTGAAATTGCTCACTATCATATAACTATGCAACTGCAAACATTTGACTAGAATTGCTAGAATTCACCATATCCACACACGTTTTTACTGCTAGTCCAAAGCCCCAAACTCACAATATAAATAAGTAGTCATAATTATGTTTTATTTCGCAAAGTCCTATTTGTGTTCTCTATTGCAATTTTACTGCACCTAATCTTTCAGCATCTTAGTAAAGATACTAGGAATTTCAGTTGTTAGTTGCAGGTGATCAAATGTTCATAAATATACTATTTCAGTACTTCTTATCAGGTTAAAGTATCAAATATCACTACAAGTATAAATTCTACACATACATTGTTTCAAGAACATAAATTGCATGTATATTATTATATACATTTCCTCTCATGTTATAAATACATTAAATATGGACGCATAATGGATCTATCTTTTAAAAGGTACACTCCGGAAATCTAATGGTTATATTTTTTCCTACTAGATGGTGACTATTCAAAAAGAAATAAATATATAAGAAAAAAAACTATATATATATATATATAAGAAAAAAATATCTCTAAGATACGCGTAAGACAAGGAGTACAAAGCACCTTCGTACATCACCCTAACAAGCTCAGGCGTTATCAAAACCATTTCCAAACCCCTTCTTCATTTACTATTTGTTTGTGTTATCTATATCTATTTCAGACAACAGTAGCATAATACTGAAAGATAGGTTTTGGGTAAAGTAACAGAAAAGCATCTTAAGAAGCAAGATAAGAACTTTTAATGAAAAAGAACCAAACTAAAACGTATGACAAAACCCCAACTACTTCCTAGACACCTAGACCACAAATTAACCACAAAATACGTTATAGAATTTATAAACGAATATAAGCATGGATATAATTTGGTTTTTAACTTAATCTTAGATAAAAAAGTTGTGTAGTTTTGTATTTTTGTTGTAAAACGTAAAGTTCATGCAATTTAAGTTATTTTATATAAAAAATTGGCCTTCCTAAATTATTCTTATGTAGAACTGAAGAAAAATATCTACATAGCAAACATGTCCCCCTGAGAGCCCAAAACAAAACCCCTCGATCCATAGTTTGTACATATACCTATATAGCTGTGATATGTACCGCGGCTTGTAGAAGCGATATTTGGTTAAAAAAGTTTAAGCTTATCAACTTGATCAAATAAATATTTCAGCTAAGCTCATTGGCCAGCTTGGTATGACATTTCATTCCAATATAGTAGCCATTTAAACTTAAAAATAGTTCACAATTCCGTTATTTATGGATGTTGAGAAAAACAAATATAAATGTTCTGCAATGATTTATAACATTTATTAAAATAATTTGCAATAAAAAGTGTTTTGTATATTTTTTTATTTTTTTCGAAATGTATATTTAGAATTATATATTTATATTATTCCCATAAGGAATAAATTATTAATATTTCAGTTGTTCCAAAATCTAAATATTTCTTTCAAATTAGCCGGTATGACTATTACATAGTATTGTACTTTTCTCGATTGAATGTACTGATGAAGTATCATTATAAAACTAACTAGAACAATTTAGAATTCTATGTTTGATTTGTCTTCATATCCATTTTCTTAACTTCTTATTTCGGAGAAAACTATTTCAAAACCTAAAAAGCACCATCTTGGAATTTAGAACCAGGTTTGAATTGGATACAGCCACTATCCAACAGAATGCCTACGTAATTTGATTACAGCGTGATGGTTGCTCTGTGAACACAATAATACAACAAACAGTTTCTCGCCTTCACGGTAAAAAGAAAAATGGCTGAGTGAAATCAGTTTTCGGTAAAATAAAAAGCACAAGGAATATTTACCCCTGAAGCCGACTCAATAATTGATAAAAGCTATGGTAACGCGTATTTTGAAGATTTGAATTAATTAATGCGTTCTAAGAACAACCAGTAATTAACAAGGTGTAGAAGGAAAGAAGTGAAAAGGTAAACCGTTGGGAGACAAAAGGAAGAAGTTTACAATAGAAAACTGTATAAAAAGCAACAAAGTGTAATAGTAGCATTTTGTGTTCTTGGAGGAAAATCTCGGCTTTCTTTGTCCCACTACTACCAGTTAATAATGCAGGCGCATTTAACATTACCCATTTCGCTTTTGTTTAGCTTTTTACCTTCCTGGTTTACTTCGTGTATCCTCTTTATAAAAAGAGAGACTCGCTTTGTGAATATTTGTATAATAACTGAGAATGGGGAATGCTTATACTTCTTCAAGAATTACATTTATTACGGATGTCAATTTGTTATTTATAAATAAATGAAATACACCTCTACATTATTTTGTATGTGAGATCTAATTATGAGATACAACATGCTTTATAATCTACATTTCTCAAATGAGACCTTCATTAAGGACTTCAACTACATCTTAAAGTTGCAATTTGGTACAAAGATTTATTTACGTAACAAAACATTAGAAGTGTACCATCAGTGTCACATTACAGGTTGATTTATCTAATGAATTTGTATGATAATCTATACATTACGTAAATAAATATATAACATACAATACTGAAATGAATGGTTGTATTTAAATAAAATATTGATTCCTAAATACGTAGTTTATAATGAGTTACAACTAATAATACCTAATAATTCGTTAATTAATTATAATTAATAAGTACGAGTATATACGAGCTGCTTAAAATGTATTCAAATTGGTTTAGAAAATCACAATGTCACTAACATTAATATATCGTATAAGGCCGACTATAAGTCACTAGCAACAATATTTGAATGTTTAAAAATTTTTGCAGACGAATTTAAACCATCTACCACCAACCAAATATGTTTATTGAATATATGAGTGTTGTGAAGGGGATATTAGAAATCACTTTGGTTGCTGATCGGGTATTCTGTTGCCAACAAAGCCCTTAGTATGAAGCTTCACTTTCTGGTACAGTTCTTTTCAGTAGTATTAGTATAGACATTTTCCTGGAATATTTTACCACAAATAATGAAGTCAATTTGGCGTCTGGTGAGATTGACGATTTTGGTTCATACGATGCTGATGTTACGACTTGCTTGGCTCGAAGTCGTAGCGATTGGGTGAAACGATCAGAGTGCCTTGCCTTATTAATTGGCTGCAAATATTTCTCCGACGTAACCTGGAGGAAAGTTACTTTCTCTATATAGAAATAGATCATTCTCACGTGTTCATTGTTACTTGTCAATTTCAATTCTAATTTTCTTAAATGTGCCTTATAGGCTTAAAATGATTACTAAAAAGCATTTTTAAATTCTCGAATTCTCGAAAATTAAAGTGCTCGTGTGTATGTTCATTATGTGGTTGAGTAAGTTCAGTATTTTAAGTACCGTAAATGACAACTTCATACCCATTGATAACTTTGATAGTTAACACATAAAATGACATATAACAAATTTTTAAACTATTACAAAGTGAATGAAAGTTCATACTTATTCCACAAACTCTTTTTTATGAGACAAAAGAGGTGAGCATACATTGTATAAACATAGATAAATTGTGAGGTTCATTAAAAACATAATAACTTCCCCGTTATTTACTTATACTAGCATTACAAGTATTAAAAATGCTTTATATTAACGTATACTGATGTCTGTAACTGTTTAATTTTTTTGTCACTACAAATAACCTTGTATTGTATCGACTCTCCTCATATCTGTTTTGATACCATGCTCGTACACGCCAGTGGCCTATGGGGACAAGCAAAATGAGTCATAAAAGATGATCGGTTTCTCCATAAAAATATTATTATTACCTGATACCATTGAATGTAAAATGCTCATTAAGCCATTATGAATAAAATATTCAAAAACTATTTATAATTTATGAATAGCTACCTTTAGAACTTTGCTTCATCTAGCTATTTAGCTGTTTTCAAATTAATTTTGATATAGCAACAAAAATTACAATTAATTCAACAAGGACAGAAAATGAAGAGCTAATTATGTTACATATTAACGTGTGTGAAAAAGTACAATCAGAATACCTGTTTTTCATTCTGGTTAAACACGATATGATAACGAGACTGTATTTACCTCGACTTGGAGAATAAACTGACAGTGAAGTTTGAAAGTTTGATGAAAGGCTCTCTGAAATAATGAGGATTCACTGACGTCATTTCATTCAATAGCTGTTATTATACAATTTGTACAAAGGGTTCTTCTGTTGATGTTCTATAAGAGAGGATCCTTAATAACCTTTAATATAATATTGCGTTCTGTAACCAGATGTATTATGTGTTTCTAACATAATTAGATTAAGATGAAGTATTGTTAGCTATTCTTTGCTTTCCTAGCTTTTATTTAAGATTTTGACACTAATAATATTGTATGAACTTTTTGTAAACAAGAAAATTAATTAATTAAATTCATTTAGAGTCTGTTGAGTACAGGGGACGTCCAAGTTTTGTTATACACACTGGGAAAGCATGCCTCTTAAACAGAAAAAACGAAAGTTTGGATGGGAGTTAACAGAAGCTAAACATCAGGGCCGTTTCTTTTTTAGGAAAAACCTGAACTCAACAACTGCTATAAATTTTTAGATAAACAAATTCTTCCTGCAATTGAATCAACAAGAGATTATATCTTGAATCTTTCTTACAAAAGGATAGATTACTACCTAAATTTTGAATAAACTTCATTTCTGCGGCTGACGAGGAGCATGACAAGTCTCCAGACATACTTTTATTAGATTATTTTCTTTGGGATTGTTTTAAATATAACATTGATCAAACAATGTTCCAGAATCTATTTGAACTGTAACAAAAATGAGAGGAAGTTCAGCTTATACAAAGAGGAACGATACAGAAAGTATAGAACATTATTATTACCGACTTGTACATTATATCACTATGGAAAGAAAGTTGCTGGAACATTTACTGTAAGGTTTAGATACATCATGCGAACTACAATGTTGGTAAACGCAGTGAAGATAATGGGTTTTATTGCAAACTTAATATGAATTTATTTTTAGTTGGTTATAATTGCTTGGTTTTAATGTGTAATAAATTAATCCAAGAAACTTACGTAAAGAATAAAAGCAGCATATTAAATGTTGAGATCTACACAAATTTTATTGTCAATGTCCTGTAATGTTTTGTACAAATCTGCTTTTATTCATATTATAAATATTGTAACAATAACAATACTGAACTTACCTCACGTTTTAGATCCGAAACTTAAACACTCACCATTTACCTAGGATGAATTACTCTAAATTATGTGTGCAGCATGGTATTATATTGATAAATAAATACTTTTATAAAATAATTTTTGATGTTTAGCAACAATGTAAAAAATTCTGTATGGCTGCACCTGTACTGGTTGAAAATTTACTCAAGCGTTTTTATGTTTCTGGAACACACTGTAGAAACAAACAGAAGTAATAATTGTAGGCATAACATGGATAAAAAGGTAACCGCCTACATTGGATCGAAGTAGTCTATTATCACGATCTCGATATTAGGGGCTGTCCCACACAAATGAACAGGTTGCGATGCCCATCTCTCAGCCCAATCCTTGGAGTCCAACCCTCCACACTGTCGTTGCTGATGTAGGCTTAGCGAGTATTTTTGGAGTTGTACAAATTTTTCCTGAACTTTTCGGCGGTTTTAATGTTAGAGCATTTATATTTACAAAAGTGTATTTAGAATATTAAATTTAAAAGAGTGAAAAACATTTTTATATATTATTAGATATATTTTTATATATTAACCTAAATCATGGTCATTTGATCAAGTTAAACTACCCTTTCAATAGGCTGCATTCGAGATAGTTCCATTGAATTTTATGAATGGTAGCCTTCGTTTCTGTATTACGACATTCGTGTTTTATTCATATTATAAAAATGTGTTTACTAAAAGCACATTATATTAATTTTATACCTTGGAAACTTCATTTTTATCATATGCTGGAATTTTAAGACAAGAACTTTGGTTAAAATTGATAATCACATGATTATTGGCTCGTGAAAACATGTATATTTTTAACTTATAAGATAAAAATACTGTTTCTAAAGAATTTATATAGCCCAAATATTTTAAAGGATGGTGGCATTAAATTAACAAATTATTGAAATTTACATAGCAAATTTAAATAATATTAAAATTTCTACTATACAAAATATGTGATTTGATTTATAATACATTACATTTGTGTTAATCCATATTTCCTTTCATTTTAATCAATATCATCTCATATTTATTTTTTATTTAAAAAAAACTATGATAATGGTTCATATCAATGTACACAAAACTAACCGTACACAAATAGGATACCTTTGGATTTTTCATGAAAGTTCTAATAAAGTCTTTTATCAAATTTTTTGCAGGATTAACGATGTTTGAGATTGGTTTCTATCACTTTTAAATATTGTACCTCTATTTTGAAACGGCAAGTGATATTATTTCTTTAGCTTATTTATTAGTTTAATATTATTTTCTGAATCTCTTGTAAAATACCAATATTCTAAATGAATTAAAACTCCTCACCATAAAAATGATGTCAATACAATATACTTGTAACTTATAAAATGCTTCGGACTGTCTAACATCATAAGTATGTAAGCAAGCTTATGATTGTAAAACATAGTCAGAAACCAACAATACTATAGATGATTGTAAAACATAGTCAGAAACCAACAATACTATATGAAGTTACGCGGAATGTTCCGGTGTGAAATCATTTGGAGCCGCACCTGAGAGGGAATCCTGCTCACCTCGCCCTCCTGGTTCTGTCACGGGTCACTTGAGAGCAAAGTGAATGTCTACAGTACACCCTCCCTAACTCCCCTCCACACCTCTCCCTGGCTATCCATCATCCTCCCGGTCTGTTGCGAGAGATCGTCATTGGGTAGAAGGCTATGGCATTATCTACTAGTAATTGAGCTTTCCGTAGGTACAATGGATTTATATCGATATCGATTTAAATACTGTTGAATACGCTAAACACTAAACACTTTGTGAAAGTTCAGTTTGGAAAAGTTCTGAACCTTTATTATTTTGTCACCAGCTGACCAAATGTAGAACTGAATTACTTTACTGTAACTTGTGTTAGTACAACAAGCACTAGGGACCAACCCCGCCAGAGCTTACAAATTGTTTAGGGTGAATCTGTCACCGTATTTAAACATTTATTATTGACGGTCGTTTCTCTCCCCTGGGCAAACGTTAAAGTTTAATCCCGCAAATTGATTCGTCTCTTCCCTCATAGCAAACAAAATGCCTGTTACAAGCACAAACTCGACAGGGGAGTTTAAATGTTGTCACTGAATTCAATCTAATGATATTGCATTGACATTTCTACCTTTCAGGAAACACTGCGATAATTACAGTTTAACAGTACACATTAGAAAAATTTAGTTTTATTTTAATTTTAAGAATGACGAAACAATTTATCATTTTAATTTTAACAATTTAACAAAGGTCACATGCTCTTATATGCTCCAAATCGTTTCCACACGATCAGTATTCTTATCGCAAAAATAATTATGTATTATTATACATTGTATTTTATAAGAATTGCTTTTCCAGATATATCTCCGAAACTATTTGAGTCAAACCTAAATAGAAAGGTATTATATAGAAATATATTCTATTTAAATCGATATAAATATTATTTGATAGCTCTTCAGGAACATGTAGCGGATCTCCTAATATTTTATCCTGTTACTTAATAGGGACTATCTCGAGGTAGGTTTGTGTTTAAGCTATCGCACCAAAAGTACGGCCTCAGCCTGTATTGACGGCAGTGGGTATTAGTGTTATACCGCTTGGGAACTAAAAATACTGTTTTTATCAATTTAATTTCATATATCAAAAGTCTTAGATCATTATTTTATTTCAAAGATAATTTCAAGTTTTTGTTTAGCAAATAACGGCCTCTTTCCAGATGTGACTAAAATGTAAAATGTAATGCTATTATTAGTGTTGTATCATAAATGCGTTATTCATTCGTACGTTTTAATCCATTCTCTTAGATATTTTGACGAAAACTACGATTTCTGATTTTATATATTCTTATAATATTTATTATGGAACTCTATCTTCCTCATATGGGAATGAAGCGTCCTGCAAAATTTTAAGATCATTCATCAGTTAATTCTTGAAATATCGTGCGGAGACACCGACAAACAGAAATAATGCTAGCCTTCAATTTAACTTCAATTAAACTCAGCCAATATTACGTAGAATACGATATGCCATATTTTACAGATAATGCTCACCAATTTTATTAAAAAAAGGTAATTTAACAAATTTGGATTCAAAAGACAAAGAATACTATTGTTCACAAATATGCATAAACAAGTCATGGCAGATATATTTCGCCTCCCAAGGCACATTAAAGGAACCGCCACTCGTAGTCAGTGATGACGTACAGTCTGCTACCCAAGGCACCTTAAAGAAACTGACACTCATAAACAGTGATGTTGTACAGTCTGCTACCCAAGGCACCTTAAAAAAGTGACACTCATAAACAGTGATGACGTACAGTCTGCTACCCAAGGCACCTTAAAGAAACTGACACTCATAAACAGTGATGACGTACAGTCTGCTACCCAAGGCACCTTAAAGAAACTGACACTCATAAACAGTGATGTTGTACAGTCTGCTACCCAAGGCACCTTAAAAAAGTGACACTCATAAACAGTGATGACGTACAGTCTGCTACCCAAGGCACCTTAAAGAAACTGACACTCATAAACAGTGATGACGTACAGTCTGCTACCCAAGGCACCTTAAAAAAACTGACACTCATAAACAGTGATGTTGTACAGTCTGCTACCCAAGGCACCTTAAAGAAACTGACACTCATAAACAGTGATGACGTACAGTCTGCTACCCAAGGCACCTTAAAGAAACTGACACTCATAAACAGTGATGTTATACAGTCTGCTACCCAAGGCACCTTAAAGAAACTGACACTCATAAACAGTGATGACGTACAGTCTGCTACCCAAGGGCACCTTAAAGAAACTGACACTCATAAACAGTGATGTTGTACAGTCTGCTACCCAAGTCACCTTAAAGAATCGACATTAGTTAGTGTTGATGCACAGTGTGATTCCCATGAGACAACAAAGAAATCTGAACTGTGTAAATCTAATCTGTTCAGTAGTTAGAGCACGTGTAATTATCAATTCAATATATCACAGTATACTGATTAGATCTACCCAGTCGTGTTAACAGACAGACAACGGTGATTGGTTGCCATGGCAACAACAGGTGTTATTGGATACACAAAGCTGTTGGAACACATAGGAGATTGTTTCCCAAATTGTTGGTCTGCAAGTTTCCATTCCTATTAACTTTATTCTGTTCTTATGAAAAAATATTATTGAATATTTCGTTTTATAGTACAGTAATTAATTTACAGTTGAACACAATATAGTTGGAGATATTAAATTCACAATTACTTTATAGTATAGGATATATTAATAGTACTCACAATAATACAACAACATGTTTCCAAACGAAATTTGATAAAAATTAATCTTTTAATGTAACATTATTATAGTGTATCAGTAAACTTCATCAACTGTTATTAATATGTTTCTAAATGAAAACCATGTATTATTTAAAAACCGCGATTCACATACAGCAACGTCTTTGTACATCGTAAAATTTAAATAACAGCAAAAATGTCATGATACCATATTCTGTCACTATGAAGTTAGTTTTATTCTATAGTCTCTCCAATATTCACACACACTCTTCGTCCTCTTTGGTTTTGGATGGCAAGAACTCTCTTGGCTACCTTAAAATTCCTTATCTCTTTCTCATTTACTCTTGTTGAATATTCTCTTATTTCTCTATGCTCCAGTTAAATAGGTGACTAAACCCTAATAATAGGAAGCAATAATACAATTTTAAATTTAAATTTATCTTCTCTGGAACAATTAAAAAGAAAAGATAAACTATTTATATTTCTAATTTAAATCCAGTCAAAAGTAAACATACAGATTTTTTATTTTGATGTTAATAGAAAATTGAATTCATCTTCTTGTTAAATATTCAGAATTGTCTAACTTTTTAATTAGTATCAACACTTTTTTCACTTTTCTCTCATGCAAATTCCCTTCGGTCCTTCTTTATCAGTACGTTTTGCATCGTATTACGAACAAACTAGAGCTGAAAGATAATAATGCGAACATAACAGTACTGTTGTTCAATCACTGACTCAGGCAAACAAATGGTGAATACGTTCTTTGTGCGATAACAACAAGAGAAATCAAAAATAACCTTTTGGTACACATTCTGGAAAAATGGAGATTATTAAAGGTTTATTTTTAATGGTTTTGGACAATTGTTCAAAATTGCTTTCAGAAATAAAAGATCATAGTTAACCTGTCAATAAAATTGTAAAATATATGATCATTAAAACGGTGACAACGTCAAATAACTGTGACAATGGTGGGCTGACATTATTAATAATGTTTTAACATTAACATTGGTAACGGTTTAAATATATTATTCATCTCTTGCAGTAAGGTACGGTATATATAAATTAAAAGTTGTGAGGTTTTATTTAAGTAAATAATATTTCTGTGCTGTAAAATTTCTAACATTTAATATTTAATAGTTCTATAAAATACTTAGCTCTAATTATGACGTATGGGCGAGTGAATTAACTAAAACAAAATTCAGTATATTTCTTTACACGTTTCAAATGTTAAATATAAATTTATAAATTTTCAGTAACTACAAGAACAAACAATGGAATTCGACAAGAGTTAATATTACTTCAAAGGTGTAACTAAAACAGTCTAAAATATCGAGTGTCATCCAACATACTGAAATTTTAAAACTACTAATATGTAATTGAATACTACAAATTAACATAGGATCTGATACACATCAATGCTATATAAGAAATCCACAGTGAGATTACCTGATTTTGACTTCAAGGTTCAATCCAAATGATCTTGCTTGTTTCAATAGCAATTAAGGAAACCTTGAAATATTAAACTAATTTCAAAGGAACACTGCATAGGAAACTTCGTTTCCTGACTTCATTGTTTTAAGTAATATACATTTAAAAGAAAAAACTAATATACGAATCCTTATATGTATGAAAATATTTGTTATATCACTAGCAACTTGCACGAGGTTAAGCGTGATGTGAACCTTTAGTCACTCAATTTATATTTGATTTAATCAGATTATATTTCTATAGCCACCAATTGTCTGAGGATGCCTTACATACTATTTCAATAGAGTTTCTTATGGCTTTCTAGCTATATTATGGGAAATTACGTGTTAACTCGCAAGTAATAACTATCTAGGTTGCATTAATTGAGATGTTCCAATCCACATTAGTGCTTCTGATGTTAAATATAAGTATTACTTTAATTTATTTCAGTATAGTATTAAAAACGAATTGCTTTTGATTATTGCGTATGGTTAATCATAAGGAAAATCAATTTGCCTCTATTATACACTATAATATTTTTAACGATTACGTAATTAAAAATCTGCATGTATTTCAACATTAATATTCTTTTCTATATATCGAAGTTATGATTGATCTCCCCATTCATTGTGATTTACATAGATGAAAGATTAAAAATTCAGGCTAACTGTAAACCATGTAACGCAGGTTCTCAACCAATCTGAGTACATCAATGTTTACTATTGACTGAGCGATGTTTGAATCACAAACAGCCCGTGTTTGCCGCACACAGCACAGGTTGTTTGCCGCACACACGACAATCTACGGAACATGTCACATTCTCTGTTGATCCAGTCAAGCTCAACCAGTACAAATCACTTTGTAGCTATATACCCTAAAATAGTAAATTACGCTAACATAACACCGAATTAATTAGTTTATTGTGTACATGTATCTTTGTAAAAAGGTTTAGCTCCGTTAGACTTTATTGTTCTTCTTCTTTGTAAATTAAATGAAAAAACTTTTGATATGTATAATACAATATAAATAAACCTTTTAACTCTTTTTGTAAACTTTTATTTATGTTAATATGTACATTTCGAAATCTGTGATTTCATCTTCAGGTACAAGGCTACATCTCTAACATAAAACTTTTGAGTATTTTAGAAAAACGTTGTATAATAAATCCTGTTTTTTCTGATTATAAAGGCTCTTTAATTTTAATATGGTTCTTATTTTTGAACATAAAATGTGTGCTATAGCAATAATTATTATAATCATAATTCCTGCTGGTCATCCAAAATAATAATGAAGAAGATATGCTAGTTTTGTTACGACGTCTCTTGAATTACGTATGTTTTTTTTCTATCCTGACTTTCTGTATGATGTTGATATTTTTATCTTGTATTTTATTGCTTTCTCAATTAGAATGTGAAGCCAGGATATCCTTTCCCTAATTTCTCGCTATGCTTTGTATACAAAATATTCTCGGATCTCATTCTTCGCATCTTCTTCCAAATCGGAATCACTGTGACTTCTTACTGAGACAGATAATTGTTCGGAAAATCTTTGGATCATTTCATTTCTCCTCTTCCCAACTTTTGGGTTTTTCAGGTCTTATTCAGCATCCTACTTTACTTTAATAATGACTTTTTGTTCCTTATTTTCTTTTAATACTTAAAATTTTTACTTTTAGACACTTGCTGATTTAAAAAATGCTTCCGTTAGGTATTGATCCAATGGTTGAATCTCCAGCCACAGGTAAAGTCACAGACTAACGCAGATTCTTAGCTTCCTTTAATGCTGCCTCTTAAGCTTGCATGGAATACACCGTATTCTGAGGGAGAGGAGGAAAGTGTGAGCGGATATAGTTTGGCATTAGGAATAAAGTAGAGATGATAGTGAGAATGATGTTTCCAAACAACATGACCTACCACCACCGAAGACAGTATTATAGGAGTGCTTGTCAAGATATTTTGTAACTAGTTAGTTTCAATGGTTACATCACTGTCTCGTAGTTTCTTGCAGTGGAATGAAGAGAGTTTGTTATTGATGAAATGCTGTAGCTGTGGACATAATAAGGACCTACGATATTTAATTTTATATGAATAGTCCAATGCTGTTTGATCTTAAAGGTAAGAGTTTTGCCAACTTTTGTAGTATTATATTTTTTATTTTAAATGTATATCAATTTCATTATTGGTGAATAGTTTTTTCTTTTAAAAGTTATCACTACCATAAAATTTAAACATTTTTAAGTTCTTATTTGAACTTATTGGCTTTCTGTACCCAATAAACAAGCTGCAAGTAGTAAAACGCACTTCTGATGGAAATATATTCTTTTTAACCCTTCATAGTTTCCCTAAAGCGATTTAAAGCTTTCCATAAATTCCTTGCAGAACCAGGGATACAACGTTTGAGGCGATAAAATTCCGCTAGGGGAAGGGAGAAGTCAAGGGGAATATTGTACAAGTAATACAGGGGGCCGAGTGTTAAACTCTGATAAGCCGCAATCGAAGGAATAAAAATGGGGAACATCAATATGGTGGAATATTGATACACTATCCCCCCTTTCAAATGGCTCTTTAATATTCTTCAAGAAAAGGGGAGATCGACACCTGCTTTTATTGATGACCATTAAAGTACATACTATAATACTATAATAAACATAATGCTTTAGAGTAAATGTACTAAAGAAAATTCAGATAAATGAAATTTAGACGTCCATTCACAATCTCGAATAAAAACTGTAAAGATTCAACCATTCATCTATCCTTGTTCATGAACCAATTCATTTACTCTGCTGTTACCCTTCTGTTTCTAATTCAGCGCTTTCCCAGTTAAATGGTAAATTAATGTTAGCAATTTAAAATTCCTGGAATTCATAATATCAATTTAGCCGAATTTTGTGAAATTAAATTATGAAAATCAAGAAAAAATAATATCTTATAAAATATTATTCTGCTTATTCGTTTCTGTGTGGAATTGGAGTTTGTGCAGTGCATAAGTAGTTAGTATATGTTTGAAATTTTTGTAAATAAATGTAGTCTGTTTAATCTAGTATTATTTTTGCTAATATAAATAGTTTTAGAGTTATAGGAGGTGAATAATTTTAAATAAGTCATTACAACGCATCTTAACGCTTTTAATTTGTGTACATTTGTATTACATAACAACTTGACTGTTCTTGATTCCTGAAATATTACAAAGGCTTCATTGTAAGTTGCAAGTGACCGCAACACAATTATTTATGTGTCCAATTGGATATTTGAAGAGAGGTTTAAAAGGTCAGTGGTAAAATAAGCAATGGAAAATTTAATATCAAACTTTTACTAGATGGTTCCATTCTCAAAATAAAGCCATCAGCATTGAGGAAACTATTTAAAAATGATACAGAACTTAACTTAGTGAATACAACTGTAATGTTGTGCATGTAAAGTACATGATTAAATTTCTTAGACATTTACGGAAAGAAAGAAGTTTGTTTAGTGACCGAAGGAAAAACTTAGCAGTGATACGGTACAATAAACAATATCCAATATCACAATAAATTCAAGATGTAACTAAAAAAAGTGTAAGGCTCTTGAATGTGAGAAATCCCGAAGGATCAAAGCTCATCTCCAATACATTATCAATTTTGATACTTACTACATTACGTATCCTTCTATGAAGTAAAACCACGGGGAGTATAGTTACACTTTAGAATATAAGAATTACGGGTAATGCAAACCTCACATTTATAAAATTATCGACTTTGTTGCATGCTACACTACGTCTCCTATTCATTATAGGATCATTATATATTAATAATATGAGAGAACAGCTTGGCTCTTAAATACGTGAATCCCAAATGATTAAAACCTCATTAGCAATAAGTTATCAATTTTCTACCTGCTACACTAAATATCTAACGATGTGAATAAACTAGAGGAGAATTGATGTGCATCAGAATACAAGGAATCCCGAACTATTCAGACCTCATAAATAATACGTTATCGATTTTTTTACCTGCCACACTAACTATCTACCTATAAGAATTATACTATAGTAAAATATAAAAGCTTCCTGATACTTGAAATCACGAACTTTCAAACCCCCATAAGGAGTACGCTATTGATTTTTACCTGCGACAACAAATTTCTACCAATAAAAATACACAATAGGAGGTCAGATAAGTCTCCTAATATTTGAATTCCCGAAGTATTAAAACCTCATGAGTAATACGATACCGGTTTTCTACCTGCACACTATCTACCTATAAGAATACACTATAGTAAAATAGAAAAGCTTCCTGATACTTGAAATCCCGAACTATTCAAACCTCATAAGGAGTACGTTATTGATTTTTACCTGCGACAAAAAATTTCTACCAATAAGAATACACAATAGGAGGATAGATAAGTCTCCTAATATTTGAATTCCCGAAGTATTAAAACCTCATAAGTAATATTTTATCGGTTTCTACCTGCTACACTAATTATCAACCAATGATAATACACTATATGGGAATAGTTAAGCTTCCTAATACGAGAAATCATTAAGGATTCATACTTCATCAGCTATACTTAACTAACTTTTATGCACACAACACATAGTATCTACTAATAAAGTAACTTAAGTAACCTAACGGTGGGAGGTACAGTTAAGCACTCTAGCAAATTAAACCCCAAAGGATAAAAATATCTTATTAGGATAAAACAATAACTTATTTTGCTGCTTAGTATTGTATTTTATTATTAATTTATATATGAAACTATTGAGGATACATGGTTAATCAACTACTCAATTTCAAAGAGTAGTATTGTACAGTATGTTATGTATAGTGTTACATAATGAACAACCAATATGCGAGGATACACAGGTTAATTAACCATTGGGTGTCGATCAAGCCTCCTTGGATCCTAATCTCATTATAAATATACGAAATGAATGTTTTCCTGTACATCTATTCATTGAAACTTCGTTTAAAACACATTTTGGTTATTTATTAATTACTCGTTTGATGTTTGGTATTTTATGTTAATTTACAATCAAGGATAACGGAAATTCTTAACTCAAACCTTAATTTTTAACCGCAGCTCATGAAATGCGGACTGTATGCAGTACTAAATTAAAAAGTTTGTAAGTAGGGATAATAGTGATATTCCTAATTAAACCTTCTTAAAGCCTTTATCAAAAACAACTATATTTTTGGTTTTGGTATTTTATTTTTGTTTGTATCGCAATAATTGTTAACATTTAAATATCTTTTTTTCTATTTATAAATCAAACTTCTTGTACCAATTTGAAAATTTAACAACACTCACAAATTGGGAACATCTTCATAATGGGAGGCGAGGGATTAAATCAAATTCGGACATCGGAGTTGCCTTAAATCCAATTTTGTTCAAACTAAATTACGTCACAAACTCTTGAAAAGTTTATCTCTGTTACTATGACGAGTAATTATTATATCTCTTATCCGTATTAGTTATCATGTTTTACTTTGATGTCACTTATTTGTATCCCACTTTATTACCAACATAAGTATTCAATTATGCTTAATAAGATTTCACATAATCAATTGATATCTGAAACTATCTCATTTTGAAAACGAAGTTTTTAAAATGTAACAGGAACCTTACATACTTCACCATATTATAAGTGTGTTGTGTTTGATGAATAATTTGAAATAATACAATATATTATCTCAATACAATAGGGGTTACTCTATAGATATGAAATAGAATTATTGTGCCACTAGTGACAGGATTTTGGGAGTGAATTACAAGAAAATAGTCAGTATAGTATAAATTAAAGTAGTACTCTTATTATTATATTCTCTTGTTAATATATTCTCAATTTTATTATACTATTATACTTATGAGTAAAATGGAAAATAAAATTAATATTTTGCATATTGATTACGTGCCATTCTATATAAATCGATGCCTCAATATAGTATGTTATTGGGAGCACTTATGGAAAACTAAATATCCATGTTAGGACACTTTCTATCTTCGCAAGCAATATCCGAGAACAGAGAAACTAGATCCTTAAAAGATAAACATCAAAATCCTTTTCTTGAAATTGCTTACTATCATATAACTATGCAACTGCAAACATTTGACTAGAATTGCTAGAGGTCACCATATCCACACACGTTTTTACTGCTAGTTCAAAGCCCCAAACTCACAATATAAATAAGTAGTCATAATTATGTTTTTTTTCGCAAAATCCTATTTGTGTTCTCTATTGCAAATGTTACTGCACCTAATCTTTCAGCATCTTAGTAAAGATACTAGCAATTTCAGTTGTTAGTTGCAGGTGATCAAATGTTCATAAATATACTATTTCAGTTAAGTACTTCTTATCAGGTTAAAGTCAAATATCACTACAAGTATAAATTCGACACATACATTTTTTCAAGAACTTACATTGCATGTACATTATTATATACATTTGCTGTCATGTTATAAATACATTAAATATGGACGCATAATGGATCTATCTTTTAAAAGGTACACTCCGGAAATCTAATGGTTATATTTTTTTCCTACTAGATGGTGACTATCAAAAAGAAATAAATATATAAGAAAAAAACTATATATATATATATATATATAAGAAAAAAATATCTCTAAGATACGCGTAAGACAAGGAGTACAAAGCACCTTCGTACATCACCCTAACAAGCTCAGGCATTATCAAAACCATTTACAAACCCCAACTATTTCTCACCTAGACCACATTAAAGTTCTAGAATTTATAACAATATAAGCATGGATATAATATGAGTTTTTCAACTTAATCTTAGATAAAAAAGAAGTTTTGTAGTTTAGTTGTAAAACGTAAAGTTCATGCAATTTAAAAAAAAAAAAAAAAAACCCCAACTAAAGAATGACTTATTTTAACCACAAATTACTAAGATTTCTAGAATTAACCTGGGGACGAATATAAAGGTGATAAACCACCACCAATTTGGTTTTGCAAGGACAATTTTCAGTCACCTAAAGCAGCAGCCACGCTCGGCGTTTTGATTGGTTATCTTGCGATATAATTTAAGTTATTTTATATAAAAAATTGGCCTTCCTAAATTATTCTTATGTAGAACTGAAGAAAAATATCTACATAGCAAACATGACCCCGAGAGCAATAACAAAACCGCCCCCTCGATCCATAGTTTGTACATATACCTATATAGCTGTGATATGTACCGCGGCTTGTAGAAGCGATATTTGTTAAAAATCTTAAGCTTATCAACTTGATCATATAAATATTTCAGCTAAGCTCATTAGATAGCTCGTTATGACATTTCATTCCAATATACGAGTAGTAGCCATTTAAACTTAAAAAATAGTTCACAATTCTGTTATTTATGGATGTTGAGAAAAAACTTTTAGTTTTCTGCAATGCTTATAACATTTATTAACATTTTTGCAATAAAAAGTGTTTTGTATATTTTTTTTTTTTTTCGAAATGTATATTTCGAATTATATATTTATATTATTCCCATAAGGAATAAATTATTAATATTTCAGTTGTTACAAAATCTAAATATTTCTTTCAAATTAGCCGGTATGACTATTACAAGGTATTGTACTTTCTGATGAAGTATCATTATAAAACTAACTAGAAAATTTGAATTCTATTTTGATTTGTCTTCATAGCCATATTTTGAACTTCTTATTTCTGAGAAAATTGTTTGGAAACCTAAAGAACACCATCTTGGAATTTAGAAACATGTTTGAATTGGATACAGCCACTATCCAACAGAATGCCTACGTAATTTGATTACAGCGTGATGGTTGCTCTGTGAACACAATAATACAACAAAACCGTTTCTTACCTTCACGGTAAAAAGAAAAAATGGCTGAGTGAAATCAGTTTTCGGTAAAATAAAAAGCACAAAGAATATTTAACCCTGAAGCGACTTATAACAAAATTGATAAAAGCTATGGTAACGCGTATTTTGAAGATTTGAATTAATTAATGCGTTCTAAGAACAACCAGTAATTAACAAGGTGTAGAAGGAAAGAAGTGAAAAGGTAAACTGTTGGGAGACAAAAGGAAGAAGTTTACAATAGAAAACGGTATAAAAAGCAACAAAGTGTAATAGTAACATTTTGTGTTCTTGGAGGAAAATCTCGGCTTTCTTTGTCCCACTACTACCAGTTAATAATGCAGGCGCATTTAACATTACCCATTTCGCTTTTGTTTAGCTTTTTACCTTCCTGGTTTACTTCGTGTATCCTCTTTATAAAAAGAGAGACTCGCTTTGTGAATATTTGTATAATAACTGAGAATGGGGAATGCTTATACTTCTTCAAGAATTACATTTATTACGGATGTCAATTTGTTATTTATAAATAAATGAAATACACGTCTACATTATTTTGTATGTGAGATCTAATTATGAGATACAACATGCTTTATAATCTACATTTCTCAAATGAGACCTTCATTAAGGACTTCAACTACATCTTAAAGTTGCAATTTGGTACAAAGATTTATTTACGTAACAAAACATTAGAAGTGTACCATCAGTGTCACATTACAGGTTGATTGATCTAATGAATTTGTATGATAATCTATACATTACGTAAATAAATATATAACATACAATACTGAAATGAATGGTTGTATTTAAATAAAATATTGATTCCTAAATACGTAGTTTATAATGAGTTACAACTAATAATACCTAATAATTCGTTAATTAATTATAATTAATAAGTACGAGTATATACGAGCTGCTTAAAAGTTATTCAAATTGGTTTAGAAAATCACAATGTCACTAACATTAATATATCGTATAAGGCTGACTATAAGTCACTAGCAACAATATTTGAATGTTTAAAAATTTTTGCAGACGAATTTAAACCATCTACCACCAACCAAATATGTTTATTGAATATATGAATGTTGTGAAGGGGATATTAGGAATCACTTTGGTTGCTGATCGGGTATTCTGTTGCCAACAAAGCCCTTAGTATGAAGCTTCACTTCCTGGTACAGTTCTTTTCAGTAGTATTAGTATAGACATTTTCCTGGAATATTTTACCACAAATAATGAAGTCAATTTGGCGTCTGGTGAGATTGACGATTTTGGTTCATACGATGCTGATGTTACGACTTGCCTGGCTCGAAGTCGTAGCGATTGGGTGAAACGATCAGAGTGCCTTGCCTTAATTAATTGGCTGCAAATATTTCTCCGACGTAACCTGGAGGAAAGTTACTTTCTCTATATAGAAATAGATCATTCTCACGTGTTCATTGTTACTTGTCAATTTCAATTCTAATTTCCATAAATGTGCCTTATAGGCTTAAAATGATTACTAAAAAGCATTTTTAAATTCTCGAATTCTCGAAAATTAAAGTGCTCGCGTGTATGTTCATTATGTGGTTGAGTAAGTTCAGTATTTTAAGTACCGTAAATGACAACTTCATACCCATTGATAACTTTGATCGTTAACACATAAAATGACATATAACAAATTTTTAAACTATTACAAAGTGAATGAAGGTTCATACTTATTCCACAAACTCTTTTTTATGAGACAAAAGAGGTGAGCATAGTACATTGTATAAACATAGATAAATTGTGAGGTTCATTAAAAACATACTAACTTCCCTGTTATTTACTTATACTAGCATTAAAAGTATTAAAAATGCTTTATATTAACGTATACTGATGTCTGTAACTGTTTAATTTTTTGTCACTACAAATAACCTTGTATTGTATCGACTCTCCTCATATCTGTTTTGATACCATGCTCGTACACGCCAGTGGCCTATGGGGACAAGCAAAATGAGTCATAAAAGATGATCGGTTTCTCCATAAAAATATTATTATTACCTGATACCATTGAATGTAAAATGCTCATTAAGCCATTATGAATAAAATATTCAAAAACTATTTATAATTTATGAATAGCTACCTTTAGAACTTTGCTTCATCTAGCTATTTAGCTGTTTTCAAATTAATTTTGATATGGCAACAAAAATTACAATTAATTCAACAAGGACAGAAAATGAAGAGCTAATTATGTTACATATTAACGTGTGTGAAAAAGTACAATCAGAATACCTGTTTTTCATTCTGTTTAAATACGATACGATAACGAGACCGTACTTACCTCGACTTGTAGAATAAACTGACAGTGAAGTTTGAAAGTTTGATGAAAGGCTCTCTGAAATAATGAGGATTCACTGACGTCATTTCATTCAATAGCTGTTATTATACAATTTGAACAAAGGGTTCTTATGTTGATGTTCTATAAGAGAGGATCTTTAAATAACCTTTAATATAATATTGCGTTCTATAACCAGATGTATTATATGTTTCTAACATAACTAGATTACGATGAAGTATTATTAGCTTTTCTTTGTTATCCTTACTTTTGTTTAAGATTTTGACACTAATAATAATGTATGAACTTTTTGTAAACGAGAAAATTAATTAAGTAAATTCCTTCATAGTCTGTTGATTACAGGGGACGTCCAAGTTTTGTTATACACACTGGGAAAGCATGCTTCTTAAACAGAAAAAACGAAAGTTTGGATGGGAATTGACAGAAGCTAAACATCAGGGCCGTTTCTTTTTGGGAAAAAATCTGAACTCTACAACTACTATCAATTTTTAGATAAACAAATTGTTCCTGCAATTGAATCAATAAGAGATTATATCTGGAATATTTCTTACAAAAGGATAGATTACTACCTAGATTTTAAATAAACTTCATTTCTGCGGCTGACGAGGAAATGACGCAAATCTATATAACAAGTTCATCAACCTATAAACTACTAAGAGGGCTAAACAGATTGCATTAGTTATATTAATGTCGGACAACTAGATAAAGGTGCTTATTTCCCTCAAAATGGTTTGTATCTCTTATGGTTCACTGAGGCTTTAAAATTGTATTTAAGTGAATCACGACTGATGTTTCAAACTATTGCAAATCATTTTAATATGGTTTATATCCTCGTCCTTGCTTAAAGCGGACAGCAATAAGAAGCGCTGCGGATTATGGGCGTACTTTAACATCTTTATTAAAGATATAATGTTATCGTTTACCATAATGTTCAATCTATTATGACTAGATAGTATTTAAACATTTCAAAACTAGTATATATACATTAATATAACTAGTGTTATAGCCAGTAACAATATTTGTATTATATGTTAGTAGGCCAAATATCAAAATTGAACCAGAATATTGTTCATTAATAACTTATTAATAATATACTGATTATGACTTTCGACATAGAAATGAAGCTTTATGTTAAATTCCACGTCGACGTTTGTTCAAGGTCAGTTTGATCTCGAGTGTGTATAGCGACATAAATTTATTTTTTTCAGATTCTCGTGTGATAGCCTTTGCCAATAAACCCTATAATTCACTATCAATATTTCTTTGCTCGGCGTTTTTTTAGGGAATAAATGTTAGTAAGCTGTGATTAGAGTTTTATAACTAGAAATTGCATTTGGCATAGAGGTTTTGGGATAGCCGTTCATTAGTCTTAAAACCGTAATATCCCTATTCCCACATATGCTATCCTTGTCGATGCAAGTAAAGAGGATCGTAGTGCACAACAATTTTTATAGTACCAGGATTTTTCAATCAAGTGATATTATGTTGTCACAAGATAAAATAAAATGTCCTAGTTGAATAAAATTAGTTATATGTAGTAAAAGATATTAACTGTATTAACACAGTGTTTTTTATAATAAGATTGTATTTTGTCAAAAGGAAGATCTTTTTGTACTTAAAATGTTTACTTGACTGACACTTTAAATTTAAGATTTTGTTACGCTGAGTATTTTTTATATTTTCTCTTTATTGTGTTTTCAGTACAAGTTTGAGAGTACCATGAACTATTATGAGTTATAGTTTGCATATGTGTGTGCAAAAATGTGATCACATGGCACTATAACCAAACTATAAATTAAACAAAATATTGTAAAATATACATGCAAAAAAATTAAGAGTCACAATAACTATTTTACTATTTAATAAATTGTAAGTATGTGGTGTGCTTTTAGTATGACCCTTAATTGAAAACTTACTTTATAAACTGAACTTAGCGAGGATGTCATCATTACAAAACTCCACCTATTTGATGGAGTATTAATGGAAAATTATACATTATAAGGCAAAAGAAAACAACTCATTTTCAGGACCATTACTTCTTGTTCTATACTTTCAACCCCTAATTTTATAAAGTGTGCATTCCAGTCCCCATGAAATGTCAGAAATTTGCTATTTCCATAAAAAGACAACACCTCGCTTACCCTTTTAACAAAGTAAGCTTATTTCACTCCTTGTGTACTTCGGGCACAAATAAAGGTGTGTTCAGCGAAATACCTGACCGGAACCTCCCTCTACGGCAACGTCAAAGTTGCACCCTCCATTAGGTGTATAATTTAGTACCTTCAACCCTCTGTCATAGTTGCGGCTGAACATTAGCGCGCGTTGACTTTGCTCGCATTCACATTCACATTACAACATCTTTAATAATTAATTAGAGTTACCTTTATAATTAACACACTATTCATTTAAATTGTTGGTATTTGACTAATAATGATTCAAGATATATTATTTAACTTATTAAATTAGTTTTAATACACATATATGTGTTCATTATGGACTTATAATTCCAGTTTCGTAACTTGTAAACGGTTACCTAAAAGGAACTACTTATCCAGTTCATCGGTATCTGGAATTATAATTCATTTTTTGAATGAAGTTTTACTAACTGTTTTTTAGTTTAATATTATGAATTTTAGTTAAAATTAACTTCATGTATGTAATATCACAGCAGGGTTGGAGTAGGGGTCGACGATCAGACAGATTAGTACAGTACGGTACAAGACAAGATAATCCCTCGATCCTGCTACAGCAGGTGTTCCAGTAATAGCTTCTGTACACTGCGATCCTTTCCTTACTGGACACATTCTAGTTAACAATACTAACGTACTCACAAAAATAAGTATATCTCTCACAACTGGTTTATCAAAAATCTACCTGTTTCTCGCTATTAATTGTACGGTAATTTATATACGTTAGAAGATTTTTTTTCAAGTAATAGTTTATATTACAGTTGGAATATAAACATTTCAGATAATTTATTTATTTTTTGAATGTATATAATATATTGATTTTTTTATTTTAACCATGAATTTGATTCAAATTTTACGAAAAATGTTAATGCATTATATTAATGCTTAAATAATACTAAGATTTTCTGAGTTTATTCTCTTCAAGAAAAGTTTTGTTGTACATTTTATAATTGAACTTGTTTTTGATGGTCTTAAAATTGTTTACTAGGAATCACTGTATTCGTTGAGTAATTTTCAGTTCATTATGCTTATGTATTAATCAACCTAATGATAGGCAAATCTGTTTATATCTTTTATGGTTTCATGAAATGAGGCAGCAGCTGGTCAGATCTGGGAAAATGAGTGAGCGGGGGGGGGGGGGTACGCTGCTACGGCTTCCGCCCCCACCGGCAAAAGAATTTAAACATTCCCTACCAGATTTTCTCATCGGTATATTTTAAAAGAAATCCACGAAACAAATTTGTGACGCAATTTGATTTAAGACCTGGAAAAATATTATAAAATAAACGTTTATAAATTAATTACAAAAGATTTCTTTCTCTTTTTTGTTAAATTTCTAGTTTTGTCAGTTTCTGCTTCGTGACTTCACACAGTCTAAGGGTGTGTTAAGTAAGCAGTTGAATACTTGTTTCGCAACATTTTATTCATAACTGTTCGAAACAATTGGCTTATAATGCAATGTGCCTTTATTATAGAACTTGTCAATTTTGCTAGTAATTTACTTAATTTATAAGGAGGAGAGTAGAAAATCCTCTCCAAATTCATGGAAAATTCCAAAATATTCAAGTATAACATATATTTATTATATTATATAAGTCTTGTTATTTTCGAATTGAAATGTGGGAGAGAATATCTTGTTGAGTCACGTTAGAAATCACGTTTAGTCACGTCCACTCCTCTGTTTTTATTCCTTAAGCCACTGGAAAAATGTCTTATCACAATGCCAAGAAAGCCAACCAGTTTCGAGTACTTTATGTTCAATGATTCACACCTTTGTTCATTAATATCGGTTTTATAAGTTAGTTTGTAAACATTACTTCCAATGCAATCCTAACTATTGATCAAGCACTATTTTTCTAAAACTTATAATATAAAAAATATATTTCATCCTCTTCAGTGAAGTTTAACTGAAAGTGTCAACCGCTGATTCGTTTCAGTCTAATTTAAATTATGTTTTATAAATATGATCGTAATATTTCAGAAATATAAAAACTACGAAAAATAAGCCTGAGAAAAGTTTCTAGTATTTTCTCTATATAAATCTTCCTCGTACTTTAATGAAAATAACAAAAAATATATTAGAATAAGTCAAGGCTTTCATCTCATTAGTGATAAGAAACACATTTGGTGAATTTTTATTTCAAAGCTTACATTATTATCTAAGGAAGCTCAGAAACAACAGAAGCCGTAGTATCAATCATAAAACCAATAATTTTTAAAAAACCTATTTTCAATTAAATAACAATTTTGATTCTTATCTTATATCTTTATAATAGTATTCTTTAAAATATTTGTGAAGGAAAAATTCGTTCATGGTGGATTTTTAAGTGCACAGACAAAATATATATTTATAGTAACTGCAACAGTTGATGTAACAGATGCCACGGGCAGATCCACAGGATTATAGAGTGACAATTACAAGACAGGATAATCCTGCACCTGCGTCATGCCCTGTTTATTCCTGGTATTATTTTCTAATCCTAAGGCTACTACTAGTATAACGTCAAAAAATATTTTCCAAATATTATTGTACCATAATTACATTTTATTTTATATGATACATATTGTATAATAATTTTATGTAACAATTTCAATATAATTAAAACACTAATTTATCTATAGCTATAACTAAACTATTTATTATTTACTAGTGAAAGAGTAATTGTATAGAGTAGTGAATTATAGCAATTAGGAATGATTCCCTAGATTTTCAAATAGGGAGTTATAAATAGGATTACGTAGCCTCCTTCTTTCTATACGTAACTTGAAATCAACCCCTATTTGTTAAAGAAGAAGTCAAATATATGATCATTGTATAAATACTACACAGATGTGGACAATTGTATTGTGCGTTGTCTTTTATGGCTTTGTTCTCTGTACTTAATACATCTACTGATGGCATTAAGCAGCAAAACTCTTTAATTTATATTAATACGTCCTTATGCTTGATGAAACGATATTCAAATGAAATAATTAAATAGTCATCCACGGGATAAAAACATATCGTTTGAAGTATACTTCTGGTGTTTCTACCTGGTATGTTGCTCCTATTCAATTGTCTGAGTCTGTCAGCTGTACAAGGTATTGAAATTAATTAACAAAGGTGTCGGAAATTTGGGTAGCCTCTTCAAACATTGAGTGCAATTTTTTATCTGGCTTTCCTCTTACGGATTTTAAGCTTCCAAGTAAAGTTTTAGCGTTTATATTTACAGATTGTAAATCCAAATCAATTTCTTGCAGCTTTTCAATTATGTTTACAGTGTAATCAAGAATGTTTTCTGATGACCTTGACGCATGGAATTTACTAGCATTAAAACTCTCGATGAAGCGTCAATATTGTTTCAGTTTTTAATTTCTTATAGTGCTACTTCAGTGAGTTTTAGAAGTTCTTGCATATCAAAAAAGCATAATGCCTCTGAACTCTTCTCGTTGGAAAAACCCGTAAAGCGTTTTCATGTTGGTTTCAAGATTTATCTCCGATTCAATGCACTTTTTTAAAGCGCCTTGTCGTTTAGGAGTGTTAAAAAATGATACAACCTTTCTACTACTCCGAAGTACTTTTTGATTGACGGAGCGCATTTTACAACGCCAGGTTAATGCTATGAGAAGCGCAATGCACGTATACTGATGTTGGGTAAGCTTCTTGTAGAAAGCCTCAGTGCCATTATCCTTACACTCATGTCAGCAGTCCTATCGTATCCCTGACCACGTAAGTTATTGACAACTATATTACTGTCTTAAAGACCTTTAAAAAACTTTTTTCCAACTCACTAACCGTATTATAGGTTAAAGGCATGAACTTCAAAATATCACTCACAAATTTGATTGTCGTTTTGAGAATTCAGTGTCACATAATGTAGGCACAACGAAAAGTCTAACAACTGTTGAAACGTTTCATCAGTGAGGACCCTAAAACACACTAAGATTCTTTAACTGTACTTGCTATATTTCAGGTATACCTGGGTTGCAAGCTTCTGTAATTTAATTTTGGAAATTCCAACTTATGTATGTTGCATTTCTCCCACATGACTCAAAATTAATTATTAAATGTTGGTCTCCTACTTTAATTCTGGCTCTGAGCAATGCTCTAAAGATTCCCTCGTTTATAATTTGTTTACAATTGATTTCAAATTAACTATAATCTCTTTAGCCCTAAGGTGTTTGCATACCACACAAAATAATATTATCCATTATTAGATTTATTCTTTTTATATTGTTTTTGGATTGAATATCTTAACCTCTATCTACAGATTTGTCTATTCGTTTTATTTGGCTGACTATTACTCTTTTAAAGTTAGCTACACCTACGCATGATATTTTATAATATTGTGAATTTTCATGTTTCTCAAACTTTTCTAATTTTCATCTAGTTACAAAAACCTTCATCATCAAGTTCGACAGTATGTTGAGCATTACTCTTACCCAATTCTATTTTGAGAAAAATTATACCATATACGCAGTATGCAGGGTTTTCAGTTCCAGAATACGAAAGCCAAGAATATTTGTTCAGCCATTAAAACAAAAAAATTTACGTTTTTGATTCCCGTATGAACTGTAAGGGAAGTTTATGACTCTAAGGAACCCAATTGGCATTTAAAGCATTTAAATTATCATTAATCGTCAATATTTTGTTTGTATATAAAGAATTATCCATGCCTTCTTTAGGTACATTAGCCTCAGACCTGCTTACATTTGCTTCCGAACCCTCATCCTCATCAACCATATCACTTGCCTCATATATATGGTATTTCAAGAGTTTAAATAGTTTTGTACGTTCGCTTTTCATTTATCAACCATCACTACCAGTACAAACACATAATGACAACATTATTACCTTTGCCATTCAAAACAAACAGCAAAAGCGCTAGAGGTCAATCGCAAACTCGAACGCAACTAGTGAGCGTTGTAGCAACTAAGCTTGTTTCCCACGGCAACGGCACGTTGGCACGGCGAAAACACAACTCACTAAACTACACAGACACAATATTAGGGAAGGCAGGCTGTTCTCATGTTTACATAGGTCAACGCTTACGCCCTTTGACTCAGGTACTGTCGTAACTTCACTGTTATAAAGAGGTTTAAACACCTGTTAAACTATTACTACTATTAATACTATTACTACCTAGTAATAATATTAGGTTTACTCCGATAAACGTCACTCCGTTTGCACGTTATGAAGATGGTAGTATCAGGGTTCATAGTTTATTCAGATATGATTTGACCACGAAGAACAGGGCTGGCGCTAACGCCATCGTATTTCGTCGAGTGGTAGTAATTTGAGTATACTCTGGTCATCTGAAGTATCTCACAAACGAATACTCAAGGTAGTCACGAGTTAAAGTCTGTGATATGCCCCAAGACTTCTTACTTCTTACATAAGGAGAGTAATCGAAATCTCTTATATTTATAATGATTATATAAATAGGTTATGTTATTACACTAAGTTGACAGGTCACGTGGACGCCTAAGATGCAGTTTAAATTACAGTTTTAAGTTTGCAAAAGTGCCTTCTTTTAATTGCTATTTCTTAAGTGTCTTCGTGGAACATTCAACTCGGTAAAAATCACCAAAAACTACTTTAATTTATACTCAATTTATGTCTTTCAGAAACATCCCTTTTACATAAAAAACTGTATTATAGATTAATTGTATATGGAAAAAGTTATCCATACAATAACTTTGTATAGTGGACTTCTGATGTTCTATGCCATATTTCCATAATCAACATCAAAGTACTCTGCGATAGCATATACGAGCATATTTACACTTATGTGAATCAATGTAACCACTATAGCTATGTGAGCTACACCGATTGCCCGAAGTCAAATAGTGACCACCGTGGTACTGCAGTTATGATTAGGGATTAGTGGCTTAAAATCAAGCACTTTTGACATTTCCTTTCCGATTCCAAAATTGTTTTCCACAAGTTAGGAAAAGGAGCAATGCCAGTCTAAAAAGATATGACGGACGCTCTATGCTACTGACCCCAGCTGTTAGTCCAACTCCACTGTGTAGGAAATATTTGACCAAAGCACCATGTAGCAACCCCACTGGAACTTACAATTTGTTTGCGGAAAATCTGTCACCGTATTTAACCATTTATTATTGACGGTCGATTCTCTCCCCCGGGCAAACGTTAAAGTTTAATCCCGCAAATTGATTCGTCTCTTCCCTCAAAGCAAACAAAATGGCTGTCACACGCACAAACTCGACAGCGGAGTTTGAATGTTGTCACTGAATTCAATCTAATGATATTGTATTGACATTTTGTCTCTTGAGGGAACACCGCTATAATTACAGTGTAGTAGCAATAAATATATAAATTACGTTTTATTTAATTTTAAGAATGCATAACTGAATTTACGAATATCTTATAGGGACCAATTCTGTTATATGTCTTAAAAACCTGTTTCTCTCATAGTTAGTGATGATGTAGAATCTGTTTCCCAGGGCATCCGCCATTACACTATCACTCATTAATAATTGTTATATAGTCTCCTGGTTACTGAATCTTCTACGGAACCGTCTCCTACTCATAGTTAGTGGTAACTGCAACACATTCAAAAAACCAACTATGTGTTTGATAAAAGCAATTGAAAGGAAGTCCAGCTTTAACCAACGCTTTGTGCTAATGCACTATCTCCTTCACAAGGAATGTAATCCGATATCGTCTAGGTAATAATAGAAGTGATATTGCACTGTATCTCCCAAAACAAATAACGGTCAGTTACTAACAGGTAGTAATGGAAAGATTTGATTCTTTCCAAGGTATATGAAAAGACACTTTTATGTCTTATTAATTTATAGTCTGCTCCGCAAGGAAGGTTAAGGGGTAATTTAGTCTCTCACCAATTATTAGTGACGTTGCACTAACTGCTCTACAAAGTATCATTCAAAAGGTGTAATATATCAAAAAATCTACTTAATACATCAGACAATACCGATTGGAACCAGCCAGAAGTGAGGAAGGACGATAGTAGTTAATTTTCATGGAATCATTAGATTGGAAGACAAATCTTCTATTGAGAACGATGTACCGTATGGTTAGATTTTGTGAAAAGCAAGGTGATCCATGCAATATATTACAGAATACTGATTATTTACATCCAATTGTATTAAAAAACAATCAACGATAATTGATTTCCATGGTAACAAGCGAGGGAAGGAAATAAGGTCTATTAAAAACGGTGTAAATCATTTCATTAGTTAGAATGTATTAAATAATCACTTCAATATATCACAGAGTTCTGATAAGATCTACCCAGCCGTGTTAACGAACAGACAGCAATGGTAGGTTATCATATCAACAAACGATGGAAAGACAGAAGAAGGCCCATTGAGGACGGTATAAGATCTGTTCAATAGTTAGAACATGTTCAATTATCAATTCAAAACATCACAGAATACTGATTATACCATCCAGTCATGTTAACTGACAGATAATTACAATAAGTTACCATGGCAACAGAAAATAAAGACAAAAGGCCCATTGAGAAGAGTTATCAGTACAGCAGTTATAACACGCTCAATGATTAATTCAATACATCACAGAATACTGATTGGAACCATCCAGACGTGTTAACAGACAGACAACAGTGATTGGTTGCCATGGCAACGTCAGGTGTGATTGGATACACAAAGCTTACGGAACACATCGGAAAACACATCGGTTTCACAAATAATTGTTCGTCTGCAAATTTCCATGCCTATTAACTTTATGCTACTGTTAGGCATGTCGTATACATTAAATATTAATGAAAGTTTTATTTTAAAGTACAGTAAACTACAGTTGAACAGAATATATTTTGATAATATTATATTCACAATTACTTTATAATATATTGAAAAGTTTAATAATACTGACAACAATTAAATACTAAAAAATAATTCGAAAGCAACATGTGATATAAAACACCACTCGCAATTACTCAGTATTAGAGAATACCAGAAAAAACCAAAAATTGTGAATAAGTTACCCAATAAGCCCAATGTAAAAGTATTTGCTAAACGGCCAGATAAATGCCATTGAAGTGCCATGCGTGAACATCGAACTCAGTGATAATTTTCAAAGAAATTAAGCTTCATGCACAATTTCAAGTCTATATGTCAGTTCGATTTCAAAATATCAAACTGACAGAAAGACAGCAAACAGACAGAAATAAAGTGTTGCTAGCCACTCTAGAGAAAGGCTTAGTTAAAAGTTAGCGTTCAGACGTCAATAGACAGGGAAAGAGTTCATCGGACAGAGAAATAATTGGATAAACTTACTAAAATATCAAATGAGAAGATGCTAGCAGCAAAGATGAAGCTTTAAGAAGATCTTGAAGAGGAAGACACAGAAGCAGGCCCTTCATATGCTATTGGATTTTATTAGTGTACAGGCGTACAGGTATGTACCTTTTTCTTATAAACTAAAATATATACAAATCAGAAATGTTTATTGTGTGTTCTCATAACAGTATCACAACTTTTAACAAGAGAAAAATAGTATTTACGCTATAAACCCTGAGTTATAAAATAGATTATTTACGAAATTCTACAAAAAAGATAATTCTATAACAATATTACATATAAAATTCAAAAAGAAATAAAGATAAATCCTTATGTTAAAACCATGCAAGATACTTTCTAAAACTCTACTTCGTAGTCCTAAAAACTCTAGCTTTGTACGTTTAATAGATTTTCTACAAAACGAACATGATCTTTAATAAAATTACATGCGTTGAATAAATATTTCTGTCCGGGCTCCCTTAATAAAGTAAAAAATTATGTATTGTGAAACAACATATTTTAGCCCATCTGCAATCATAAAATATATGCTTTTTAAACACGTTGTCGTAATTTTTGACGTATACCTTATTATAAATTAAACTTTGCTAGGTTCCATTTACAAAAGATATTTTCTGTGCTCTTTGAACATTTCCTGAACTTGATATCGAACAATATTGTGAAATATTTAGTTTTATAACGACATAAGGATGAGCGACTGACTTTAAAAACAATTTAGAATTTTAAGTTACAGAAATAGTAACTATTACACATCTTCACATCATACAATTAAGAAAATGAATTTAAATTTAAAGGTGTAAAATATATTCACAGTTGTGACTCTCCATTCTTAATTAGTTGTTTATAAATTTTTAGAAAGTATATAATAAAATTAAGGAATTTTACAGCAGTAATGTTACCATACCTTTGTAACTAAAAATTTTTGAAGTGTCAAATTTCATCCTTCACCTTATTAGTTAAGAAAATTTGAAACTGCTAGACTGTAATTAACTATTACCTTAATAATTGATCTTTTACAAATTCATAATATCTTAGAAATTCACACTTAGGTAACGTAGCTTTCACTTCAAGGTTCCACCCAAATAACTTTTAATGTTTCAATAGCAATTACGGTAACTTTGAAATATTCAACTAATTGGCAAGGAACCTTTCAAAGGAAAATTCATTCCCTGAATTAGCGGTTTTTAAATTGTAAGCCTTTTTATATAAAAAATACAAATCTATTAATAACTGAATAAATAGAAAGTTGTTTATAAAACTAGTAACATAATAAGGTTAAGGATGACATCAATTTTATTAGAATTAATTGCAATAGTTTCTAAAAAATAAAGTATATATTATTTCTACGATTATCAAATGTCTGTGTATTGCTTATATGATATTTCAGTAGTGTTTATGTACTGCAAAAGAACTATTGGGTATGACTTGATTAGGAAAATAGTTTTACCAGTGTTATTAGTGATTGAGTATTTTAAAATCTGCATGTTTTTCAAAGTTATTATTCTGTTCCATGTATCGTAGTTGTGAATGTTTCCATTATTCACTGTGAATTATACTTATTTCCATAATTAAACCTGATAGTAACTGTAAACTATGTAACGCAGAATCCCAACCAATCTGCGTATATCAATGTTTGCTATTGACTGAGAGATGTTTGAATCGCAAACAGCCCACGTTTACCGCACGCAGCACAGGTTGTTTGCCGTACACATGACAATCTATGGCACATGTCACATTCGCGTGTTGATCCAGCCAAGCTCATTCAGTACAAATCCCTTTGTGACCGTTTTACCAGGAAATTTTACGTTACACCGACGTAACACCGAAATTAATTATTATATTACGCACAGTACATGTACATTTTAAACGTTTTAAAGTTAAAACCCCGTTGGACCGGACTATTTATTCCATTAAAATATCGTAGCAATAACTTGAAAAATTCGCTTTTGTTTCCTACTATTTTTAAAGGGCTCTTCAATTTTAATATAGGTTTAATTTGTTAAACAGTTCTTATGTGCAATATTAAATAAAAATTCTCGCCGATCATCCCAAAATCATAACGCAGGAGATCCGCTACTTAGGTTACGCCGTCCCTTGCATCATATTTGGTTTTTATACCCTGGTTTCACGTGAGATTTTTTTTAATTTCTCGCTTAGCTGTGATTTTTCGATCATCCTCAATAAATTCCATCTGATGCTTTGTTATTTTTGTCTTATAAGAGGTTACTTACCCACTTTGAAGGGAAAGCCAAGAAATCCTTCTCGTTTCTTGCCATACTCTAAATCCCCAATATTCTCGTTCTCCTCTTTCTCCTCCTACTTTTCCACCACGGAATCACTGTGACTGCTTACAGAAACAGATAGTTGTCTGGATAACTTCACAATCACTTCATTTCCTCCTCTTCCCAACTTTCGCTTCCTCATGTGTTTCCATCATCCACTTTTATTTAATAATTCTCTTTTCTTCTTCCTTCTTCTTTCTTAGCACTTCCAACCTCTGCAGTTAGCCATTGGTTGATTTTAAAACCTGACCTTATGTTTAGAAGTTTTTAAATTTTTATTGTATTATATTTTTTTATTCTTAAGGCACTTCATATTCTTTCCACAGTTTTTAGTACATTTATATTGAACTTAATTTGATTGTTAAACTCAAACAAAATTAATTGTAACACATATACTGACGTTATGAATAGTTTTGCTTTTGTAACTACCCTTAAAAATTTTACTTTATTAGGAGAGTACTTTACTGGTCAACAATAAAAGCAACTTTTCATCTCCTTATTTCTTCCAGAATACTAAACATCCGTTTGAAGGTGAGATGGTGTATAAAATATTCCGATATATTGGTATTCCCCATTTTTATTCCTTCGATTTCGGCTTATTAGAATTTGACACTAGGGCCACTCGTATAATATTTCCCAATCCTACTGGAATCTCAAAACTTCGGAAAAAAGTATCCCCGATTCAAAGTACAATATAGAAAGGTGTAAATATGTTAAGAAAACTATGTATGATTTAAAAGAATATCGTTTTGCAAGTGCTTTGCATTATTTGCAGCTCGTATGTCGGATACAAAGATTTTATTTAAATCATATTAAAATAAAATTATATAAAAAAAATTGAAAATATTAAAATAGAATACAAATTAAACAGCCAAATAGTCATAAATTATAATTACTGCAATTAGTCGATGTACCATTGTTGTGCTACTAACATTTTTATAAGGCGAAGTTTTATGAACTTAAGTGGAATTGTTTTATATAAATTATCCACTATAAAAGAAATTTGAGGAAACAATATCGTAATATGGCTTTTCTAGAGCAAATGGTACAAACCAAACTATTTTCTATTTAACCTTCCAAAAAAACTGAACCGATGACCCTGAAGGGGTTTGAATAACCCAGCTGTAGTATTTTCAGATATTACAGAACTCTGTTACTCAATGGCAAGCCAAATACTTAAACAGTGATAAAATGTTTTGTAATTTGAACAGTCAATACTCTAAAATGACTTGATTTTTTAACTTCTTAAAAAAAAATTACATCAGATACATATATGAAATACAGATAATACATTTAATATTACTGATTTCTTATATCACTGACGTTGTCAAATATCAGGAAAAGTCTTCGTTTCCATCTTAAATGAGATAGTTCTGTCATTATATTCCTTGTTTAATTAAATTAGTGGGTTATGAATGGAGAATGAAACTTTCATTGTTTTAATATGATTAGATCAGAAATCACTGTAACAGAGGGAAAACATTCACTTTTACTAACCAGTGTTTTCTTATTAATAGCTCTTATAAGTTACGAATAAAATTAACGTTTTCTGATATTTACTGTATGAAATATATATTCCATTTCTATGCATAAGGGCTACATCTTTGAAGGAAGGAACTTGGTTGGCACGAGAGGCCCAATGGATGAATAAACGTGCCAGATGGTGATGAACATTGGAGAAAAAAGTCCGCCTTTGTTACATTTCTCGTCTATCTGTAGATGGCTTGAAAACTCGAGTAATTTGACCGAATTTATGTTATGGGAGTAAAAATAACCATAATTTATAACACTAATGGTAATTGGAAACAAAATAATACAGAAATTCAGCATGATGTAATATTTCGGAAGGCATGCATTACAACCAGGAGTTCTTACAGATATCTCGTCATCTAAATAAGAGCGGTGATCCTGTTGGATAAAGAATTAAACTAACTTTCTTTCGGACTGTAATGATATGGAATACTAAGCCGATTGTTTTGATATCTGCGAAGAACTGTAACTAATCTCTCAGGAGTTCTTAGGGATATCTTGCAATCCGGATGAGTGTATCATATGACTTATTTGTTGGTTGGCCAAATTTCTCTGTTAATTTAAAAACAAAATATATTGAGTCGTATATCTTTGGGATTTCTGCTAATAACCGCAATAACTATAACTGACCTGAGGAATTATTTGGATTACCTCAACATTTAGAAGACGCTGACATATGAAACCCCCAAAGTACTTTAAAATCACGTATTATGGACTATATATTGCCTATGTGAAATGATATATATATATATATATATATATATTATATATATATATATATATAAAAACATTGAATCACAAAAACTACTTGCTCCGCGCCGGACTCGAACCCGGATCTCTCACTTGCCGGGTGAATGTGGTACCATTACACCACAGAGACCTCACTTTTTACAATTGAGTGATTCAATGTTTATTGAAAAATTAAATAAGGCTATTGCCATTTATACACATTTGATTATATATATATATATATATATTATATATATATATATATATATATATATATAATATATATATATATATATATCAAACATCTATATTTAAATTTGCTCCTTAGATATTCTTTGAACAGTTGTTCTAATTTAATGCTCAAAAAAATTCTAGGTATTGCTAAAGTTTACATAAAATTGTTGTTATATCAAATTTGCTATGTAAAATGTTATGGAATACGTTATAAAACAACGAATAAGTATATGTATTTATGTTATTCACCAACGGCATACATTATTTTACACTATTACAAAAAAATAAAGATGGCCAACAACTGTAACAAGATTAAAAATAAGTATTAATAATTAAATTATGAATAAATTATGTGAGACAACTATTATATAATAATGGAGTTCATGCAAAGAAAGCAAGCAACAACTACTATATTATGCAAGCGAAAACAAGAATTTAAATTTAAAATCACTAAGAAAATAACTTTAGAAAAAATAATAACAATAAGTTAAACAGTATAAAAATAAGCAGAGAAAACAAGCAAATAACTGTAATAAAATATGTAAATATTATATATATATATAAAAAAATATATATATATATATATATAAAATAACAATGAAACGATATAACAATAGACAAAGATAACAAGGAATAAATATATATGACAATAACAATGTAAACCAAATGACAAGCTAACAGACAAGATAACAACAAAATAAATTACAAAATTACAAACAAAGCACATTGGAGGATGAAGCAACACTGATCAGGCTTTCATCAGCAGCAGCTTGCCGAACCGCACCCAGGGCTGCAACAAAGAGGTCGACTGAAGAGCCAATGTCGTTCCCGAAACGCATGAGTCTAGGTATGGGACTAAATCGAAGATAGTTGGTCCCAGCATGGTCAGGCTGATGATGTCTGGTGGATCTGGTAGGAACGCGGAAGTTGATTGACTCTCCAGTAAGAAGGGGCTGCTGACTTGGTTATTGAGAAGCTTGGAAAGGAAGATACAATTAGCCACCCTCCTCCTGCGCTCAAGACTCAGAAGACCATAAGCAGCTGACACCTCATTGACTGGAACTTCACGAAAGTCAAATCCCGCACGACATCCTAGGAACCTGATGAAACATCTTTGCACCGACTGGAGAGATGATGAATCTGGCAGAGCTGATATGGAGACCAAACTACAGAGGCATACTCAAGTAACTGGCGGACAAGGGACTTGTAGAGAATCGTAGAGGCATGGGTATTCAAGCCATGTTTTTAAGATCGGAAGACCAAACCAAGTATACGAGAGGCCCTGGAGCAGGTTTTGACTGATGTGGGGACCAAACTCAAAAGAAGAGTCGATAAGAACACCAAGGTTCCTGATGGTATTGCATCTCTCCACCCGGTCGCCATCGAGAAAGTAGTCGGCTACCACTGGATTTAATTTCGTATTGAACGTTATCAACTTGGTCTTGGAAGGATTCACAGTCATATCATTCACACGACACCAGTCAAAAAACGTCGTCAAGAGCATCCTGCAGAGACTGGCAATCATTTTGAGATGCAACTTCCACGAACAGCTTGATGTCGTCCGCAAAGAGAAGAAAGGGGACCTTGATGGCATGCTTAATATCATTGATAAAGATTGAAGACAAGAATGGTCCAAGGTGAGACCCCTGTGGAACACCAGAACTTGCAGTAAAGCTAGTTGAGACGCCAGCACCAAGGCGCACGGCAAGTTGACGATCAGTAAGGTAGCTGCTGAACCATTGCAACATTGTGCCAGAAAACCCGTAGCCCTGTAGCGTCGCAAGAAGATGACGATGGTTGATCTTATCGAATGCCTTTCTAAAGTCTATATAAACGCTATCAACTTGATTTCTCTGCGGCTGAAGGCCTCCATCACTATGTACTGAAGTGATAGAAGGTTTGTTACGGTGGAGCGCGACCGGAGGTGGTGAAACCGTGTTGCTCATCAATAATAACTTGTTTAAATAGAGGCTGAACCATATCTAAAACGATGCTCTCAAAAACCTTACTAAGGACGGATTGTATGACTATGGGCCTGTAATTGGTAACATCACGACTATCACCAGATTTGAATATTTGGACTACAAATCCAACTTTCAATGTTAAGGGGAAGATACCAGTAGATAGGCTTAGATTGAGCAAGTGATGGATTTGAGGGACCAGTTTCAGAATGACAGAACTTGAGTACTGCTGGGGGATGCCATCAGGACCGCTGCCCTTGGTGGAATCCAAGAGGACGAACTTCCTTTCAACGTCTTCAAGAGTGACTGCACATTCAGATATGATGAATGGAGTGTAAAAAATTGGGCACAGGCAGCTCATCTTGAGACACAGTGGAGTAGGCCGACGAGAAGTAGTCAGCAAACAGCTCGCACATCTCATCAGAGCGGAAAGCCTCAGTAGCGCCATGTTTAAGGGAGCTTGGTATGGAAAGACGTCCGATTGAGGTCCTTAACAAAGCTCCAGATGATCTTTACATTAGATGAAATGGTAGTATTGACATAATTGATGTAGCTCGAACGACAGTCCCTGGAGACAACCCTGCTCCGATCACGAATGGTGCGAAAGTTATTATAGTCGACAAGGTCAAAGGGTTTCTTGAAACTTCTTGTGTAGTGTCTTCTTGAGAATTACAAGCTCCCTAAGCTCCTTGGAGAACCATTTTGGAAAGACATAACAGCCAACAGCCGTCCATTGAGAGTGATATTCAACAAGTTCACTAAGCTGAGTGCAAAAGTTGGAGAACAGAAGATTGACGTCAGTGCAATCATAGTCGAGCTGAATGGCAACAAGCTGGAGATCATTTTTAACCTGCACTAGGTTACATCTTTGAATGTTCCGAATGAAGGTAGGACGCTCAGGGCACCCAAGTGATGGTAACGAAATGTTAACGGAGACAAACAAACTAGGATGGCACGGTTATTGGGCTAGAAGAGGCTCTTCGGCACGTGACACGGTAAAGATATCAGGAGATCCGAATATCAAGTCAAGTTGAACTCCTCTGTCATTAGCTACATTGCTAAGCTGACATACGCCAAGATGTGAAGCTAAGTCCAAGATGGCGTTGGCAGAAGTAGAAGCAGTAGAAAGGGTCGGGATGAATCCAATTGAAACCAGGCAAATTGAATTCGCCAGCAATTAATACGAGGTCAAAGTTGTGGTAGACGGACAATATGTCCACAAGTGAATCAGCGAACAGTGAATAAAGTCTTGTTTGGGCTTGAGAGGGAATATAGACAGCGCAGACATCCACCTTACAGCGAGAAGTGAGATTGACTACCACACACAATGCTTCCACTGGTAGATCAGGTTACAGTACTTGAGATGACGAAAGAGACCCATGAACAGCAATAAGGACACCAACCGCCATCCTGCTTGCCACTAGTTAAGGGCGAAACGATCCTTCCGATAAACATCATATCCAACAAAACCAAGCTCAGAAGCGATTGTGGAATTCAGATTTGTTTCAGTGAAAATTATAACCTTATTCAAGGATAATGGAAGAAAGGCATGCAAAGAGGAGAGTTTGGAACGAATACCATTAACATTTTCATAAAAAAAAGACAAGTGAGGAGTGCCGTTGGTGATTATACATTTTTTGAATGAACGATTTTTGGAGTTCCCTTAATATATTTAATAGTGAGATTCTTCTGTCCAGACTCTGATCGACGAGACAGCTCTGCCCTAAGATTCTTGAGATGTTCAGCTTCTTTTCTGGATCTATCACGACTGATAGACACTCCAGTGAAATTGTCACCAAGTCCTCCTAGAAACTCTCTGGTAGCTGTCCTAGTGATCATGCGAACAGAATCCTCACAGCCAACAATCACTTTGATCGGGCGGGGTTTGTCCCTGGACCCTTTTCCTACTCGAAAAAGCTTAAAATAATTAACTTCTAAACTAGGATCAATGGCAGAGAGAAAATGGAAAATGAAATGAAGATTTGCCCTTATCGTCCTCAATTCTGTCACGCGCCGTGCCCATTGTGCTCTCACCCCAACCAGAAGACCATAATGTTTTTGGCTCGGAGGTTTCTTTCATTAATTTCTTCAATTGTAGAGACAATGCAGGAATCAGAAGATGAGTTCCCTTCGAGCATAGCCAACCTTTCACCATGGGTATCAACCATAGAGGAGACAATAGCCAGGTTGTGAGAGATGGAATCAACCTTATTTTCAACAGAAGCCACGCGTGGTTTCCAAGGTTGATAGACAGTTCGACACAGCAGATACCTCAGCTCGCAGCTCAGCAATGTCTTTGGAAATATCATCAATTTTATTAACCTTGTTGAGAAGATCATCAAGTTTAGACAAAAGTGTAGTCATCTGCACTGAGAGCTGAGCAATAGGAGTATTGGGCTATGAGACGCAATCAATACGGGTACACCACCATTTATTTTTGCTATCACCGCTTAAGCGATTATATTCAGTTTTATTAATTTTTAAGCATTCCCTGTGAAACCATCGTTTGCAATCGCCATCACATTTCAATCCATCCTCGGAGTCCAAGACTGCCTTAACACAAATAGGGCAGGTGACAGACATAATGATGCAGTTTATAGCACAGAAGATGGTAAAGGAGATATTAAGAATGCTATGGATTTGAACTAGCAGGATTTTAATGTATGAAAATGTATTATAAATTTATAATAAATTTTCCAAATAAGATATTTGTTGCCAATATGAAATAATATAATTTGTTTTATGCATCTTTTAAAATTAAAACTGCATATAAAATATTTCTAACCAATGCCCTTAGTGTAATTAAATCATATATTCGTTAATTATTAACTGACTGGCAAAGATTTTGCACGATATCATTATAAAATATTTATCTTTCATTTCGCACTCCACAAATGCAAGAAAAAGGTTTAAACATCTTGTTTGTATCTGTTGGTGCAAATCTCACTAGTGTATAGTAACACGCGTAAGTAACACACGTAGTAACATGGTAACCGGCGTGTTCATATGTCCGTATGACTGTCAACACTTTGCTACATAAGTAATCAGAAGCTAGGTTTTGTGACAGGTTAGTTGTAGGTTTTAGCTGGTGAGAGGCTACTTAAACAAACAGAAGAAGTTGTTACAATAATATATTATTGTAACTAAAAACTATTCTATTAAATTTCGAGCATTTACATGTAAACTCATAGGAATATGTATATTTTTGAGAAAACTTAATTATAAAACGTATCAGCGTGATTTATACAAGGGAGATTATCTTTTAAAAACGATTATTTTTGGAGGATTAATATTTCATCATCATTAAGATACCGATCTTTTTCGTCTTACAGTACGAATCTACTTCTAAAGTAATATTATGAGAGAACTGTAATGCTTTGTATTACTATAAATCGTATAGGATTAAAAACTCATCTTCAATTACATGATTTATTTCATTGCTTTTGCAGTAATTATATTCTAATGGAGTAACACTATGCTTAAACAGTTGAGTATATAAAAAACAAGAATTAAGGGAGGATAAAAATGTCATCATAAATAAGTTATTGACGTTGTTGCATGCTACAGTACGTATCTTGTAGCAAAGTAACGCCATGCGAGAATAATTAATAATTCAATGTAGAGAAACCCTGGAGGATACAAACCTCATATGTAATACGTTATCGATTTCAATGCATGCTACACACTACGTATCTACTAATTAGGTAACGCTTGTGTGAACAGTTTAAAAACCTTTTACTAAGAGAAACATCGAAGATTCAAATCTGTTCGGCAAAACAATTAATAATCATGATTTTAGTACATAATTTATAATTACTCTACAGTATAATGCAATGCGATGATACATGGTTTATTAACTATTTAATATCAAATAAATCTTTTGTTATTATTTATAGGCTTTCAAAAGTAAAAAGTGTTTCTAAAATCTTCTAAAAATTTATAAAATAAACTATGATGGTTTGTAATAACACAATTTTTGAGTCACGAATTGTTTTTGAGTTTCAGATTTATGTTGATCGAATAAAAATAAATTATTAATATTTATATTATTACAAACCTTATTCTTCAAAAAAGGCCGGAAGGACTATTTCACTAATTTTCTGTTCTTTGTACAGATTTCTATGTTTTGTGATGTCTTCGTATCCTTATTTTGAACTTCTTATTTTCGCAAAAACAAACTGTAGGAAGGTTGGTATTCTAAGAACAACCAATAATTACCAACGTGTAGCAAGGAGGAAGTGAAAGGGAAATTGTTGGGATACAAAGGGAAGAAGTTTTGCAATATAAAAATGGTATAACAAAGCAGCATAGTGTAGTAGTAGCATTTAGTGTTCTTGGAGGAAAATCTTGACTATCTTTGTGCCATTGCCAATTAATAATCTAGTCGCCTTTAAAATTTCATATTCTCGCTTTGTTAAATGCTTTACCTTCCCGGTTTACTTTGTATATCCTCTTTATAAAAAGAGGGTCTCGCTTTGCAAATAGCTGTACATTAACTGAGAATAGGTTAATGTTCATACTAGCTCCTTAGGAAAACACATTAGCTACCGAACAGGTATTCTGTTCCGAAAAAGATTGAAACTTTATTTCAATGAAGTTTACGGTTGTATCACTATCGTCATAGTCCTTTATTATTATAGGACAAATAATAAATTAAATTCTTCAGCATCGTTTGGTACATCTCCACGTAAAATTAATGAAATTTACCTTCATAAATTGCATTAAATCCCATGGTAATGCATCCAAAATTTTTGCTCTCTCAGACATAAACTGAGATGAATGGCCCATTTTAACTATATAGTTGGTTTAAAAAATCCAATAAACAAAGCTTACTATATAGGTCTATGGACCAAAGGGAGCTAAAAACATAGTGCTAACAATATTTTGAAACTGATACCCTTAATATCGGTAAGGTAATAATGCAGATGTAAGATTTTAATTGAATATAATTAAAGTAAAATTTTAAATTTACATAGATTACCTATGGGGGAAAGGGTTGATTAAGTGTTAATAATAAGCTCAAGTTCAACTCTCTCATATCGTAGCGTGTGGAATCTGACGGTCGTAGACTTGACTCCTTGAATCTGGAGTAGGGTTTGTCTGAAGAGATAAAAAAGGTGACGATAAAGACGCTGAAAATGAATTTTTTACATCTTTTTTATATCAGAAACACCTAGACTACACAATTTAGTGCACTGCGACGATCTCTCAGCATATTCGATGTACATATATTTATCAAAAATTTTAAACTGATCTTAAATATTGTAACAGTTTTAATTTACATAAATTACCTATAGGGAAAGGGGTTTGATAAACATTAATATTTAGCTCCAGTTGATCTTTCTCATATTGCAGCGTGTGGAATCTGACAGTCATGGACTTGAGTCTGATTCTGGAAGGGGTTTGTTCTGAAGAGATAAAAAAAGGTGGCGACAAAGAACCTCAAAATGAAGTTTTTTACATTTTTTTATGTTAGAAAACACCAAGGCTACATAAATGAGTGCACTACGACGATCTCTCAGCACGGCGGAGCAAGCGAATTTAAAGATACCAGGTGATACCTGGATTAAATGGATTGCGTAATGTAGATGGAACATTTTATATAGGTCACCCCTCTTGTAGTTGTTAGCTAGTTTTGGTTTTATTCTGTAAACATATTAAACATTCAGTTGTTGCTTCTTTTATAATAAAGCCAAAAGAAGTCTTAAGGCCAATTCTGTGGGTCGAACTAAAACAATTACAAGTTAAAATATGTATATCGTAGAGTTTTTTTAGTTTGAAATGCCATTAGAGCTAGCATAATGGGCATGAACATCTTTGAAGAATTGACCATTAGTTATTAGCGTCTTTGACACATAATTATAGATACAGATAAACTTCCTATAGGAACGTTCCCTCAGGAAAATTATGCCGAGACTTTGCACTTAGTCCAAAAATGACTTTTGCGTTGCTTCCAAAGTTAAACGATATTCTGGATGGGTATGTTTGGGGTAGGCGCCGCCTCCTGTCCAGAACCTTGAGGAGGGATTTATGGCATTAATATCATTCATGTCTACTTGAAAGAAGGAAAGACCAGCTCTGTACTAACCTTTTTAAGCAAAGCACGCAGGGGGTGTAGCACCAGCCCTCAACTCTTAGGGAAACTCCTCTTCCCCGCCGACACCAACAGACGCGCAGTAGACTAGATCTATCAGTATACCCTTGCACCCCAGTATCCATACATTTGCGGTTAGTAATGTGCTGCTCTTTAATAATTATACAGTTGCCCGGATTGTAATGACATCTGTTTTTGCTGCACCAGCCAGAATGCAATACTCGTAGGGAAACTAATTGTTATGTATAACAATTAATTGCAATAGTAGTAGTAGTAGTGTAGAATTTAGTTGGCGAAAGTAACTACTTGAATGCTGGAAATTAAACTCCATCTACTAGTACATTATGAACCTATTTTATTCATTTGTGCCTTTTACATGTTTTCTATGCAGCTGTGTTCTAACACAATACACTGACCAAAGAAAGTTACCACAGTTAATAAAGAGTCTATTGGGTACTGAATACATAATTTGATTTGTTTCAGTTTTACATGGCAAATACTGAACAAAAGGTGGGAGGTAAAAATATCGAGAATATTAACAATATCGTAAACTAATAGTTAAAAGAGTCAAAATCTCCCAAAACCAATTCGGATTTTTTCAACAATTAAATGCTTATGCATATACTGTGTATTCTAAAATCTTCACTGCTCTACACTGCACAGTCAAGGATAAACGTGTATGTTAGTTTCCATCTTTTGTTCATGTGAAAATAATGCAAGTGTTACATGGAATCTGTTAAACCGAAAAATGAGTGTCCGGGCTGAAGTTTGTCTAGTAGATTTATTCGGTGGCAAGATACTTAAGGCAACGTGTTGTTTGAGCGGGAACCGCTGTTTATATAACGTCTGTGACAAATGTGACTTAGCTCTCTCTGCATACATTGAGTACCTCTTCGACAAAGTTACCCTACTAATGATACCATGATTTACCGATACACTTAAAAGTTTACTCCAAGGACATCATGCATCTCTTGTAATAGCTTTCAAAAACATGTAGTGATAAACATACTTGTTTGGACCTTTATGGAAATCTGACAAAATTTGATATATACATATATATAATATTATATACATATATATATATATATATATATATATATATATATATATATATATATATATATGTATATCTATAATATATATATATATATTAAATTGGTTATTTATAATCACGGATATAGTATATTATTTTCCTTTTCTACTGTAAATTCATCGCACGTAGCAATTTTCTGCTATTTTATTTAACTTATTTGCATATTTTAAATTTTTACGTTATTCCTGTGTTGATAAATGTTGTAAATATTTCTTATTGTTAAGAAAATGTTTACCACTTTAAATAACACGCAGCATACATAAATGCTGCAGGATCCACGATTTTTTATTTATTTAACGGAGCAGGTTTTGGAGTTAAACTTTCCTAGTTTGACACGGGAATTCGGAAGGAGAAGTTTTTTATTTTGGCTCCTTATTGTAAAACGGCCTCCCTGAGGGCATTAAATGTCATGTAATTCATACAGCTTTCTAACTCAAGTACATTGTTTTTTTTAAGATTTAATGTAAATAAGCAATATAAAAATAAAATTTTATCTTTAATTTTTATGTGTTATATATAGAAGTTTTAATATAAATCTGTAAGTTATTCAATAAGTCACGACATGTTCCGAAAAAATAATAATTTAACTGAGCACATTTTCAAAAAACACTAGAGGTATTTTAAAATTCCAGTAATTATTATGTGGGTAATCATATTTAAAAAAATATCTAACAAAGAGAATTTTAGCTTTGATGCCTATAACTCATGAACACTTGAAACTTAGCGTGTCAAAATTGTTACCCAATTTCATTGTAAAACATTAAACCGTTCATTCTAGTGGGACAGAAAGTTAAGAAGCTCTATTTTTTATGTATTTTGTAGAAACGAAATTTGAAACATTGTTGAGTAAGAATAGTTACTATTAATTGTCATTAATTAATGCATGACGTCATCGTATAAGCTTCATTGTTATTCAGTATTTTATGCTCCATATTTAATTTTAAAAAACTAAATTGTTTGATATCTGACTATTATTCCTTTTTCGCTTAAAGTAGTATATTATAATTCTTAAAAGTCAGAAACAAAGGTTTACCGTTTAGTTGGCTTCGTGTAGTACATATTTTCGCAAGCCAGTTTTCTTATTACTGGTTAGTATAAGTTACATTCGATGTTCTTGGAACTAGATTCTTGGCGGATTGATAACCTAATTGGCATGCGTATTATTTTTTTCTCTCAGAAACTTTATCGTGATTGGATGATGTCTCGATAAATGGCTAGTAAACGTCGCAATTTTGTTGCAGGCGAACTGCAGTTCGCTCTTCGAGCTAACTTCTTGAGTCCAAGCCCAATTACTTCATGTTTTAGACTTCCAATCTACGAATCTTCCCCTTTTCCGACTACAGCTGCATTGTCGAGCCAAGAATGCTGACGCCCGCGTTTGTGAGACAAGTTCATCATAAAAGGAAATTATTTTTGAAGTGTTAATAATTATTAATTTCGAAGGTACAATCAATAGAACATCGGAATATTTAGGCCCATCCCATGGTATCATATTTGAGTTAATTCATACTCTATTTGACAACAACGTGGCAATACTTTATTTTATTTTACCACCTAAAAGTGGACCTTTCATATTCATTTGCCAATATTAAACATATACGTAAACTTCGAATTTCGAGTATTCATTAATACGAAGTCAGCGGTATCCAACCCCATATGTATTGTCCAGTTGGTACAACGGTATCAGCATATACAAAATAGTGGTAATTTCAAATATAAAGTACTAACCTCAATATCACTAAACATCAATTGAATGATTTATTGTTTAACTACATATTCTTGATAACTTTCTTTATCACTTAGGCGTAAAAAATGCAGGTGTTGACCCCTCAGTTATATGAGCGCCCAACAAAGGCTAATTAAATGTGCCTGGTATGAGACTTTGATGTAGACTGCCACTGAACTGTACAGAACTGTATTGTGGCGCGTCACTCGAGCATTTGCTTGTTTATGGCAATATTCCCTTTACTTCATCAAAAGAAGCATTCAAGCATGACTACATTTTATCGCTAACCGTTCACGTTATTCCGTTCCAGATATTTCATTATAGCTTCACTGGTTTTGAAAGGAAAAAAATAAATGTATCGTTTAATTGTTGTTTAAAGAAATAGTATTTATTTAAATATATATTCTTTAAATAGATCTCTAATTCTTTACTATTATTCTTATAATAGTAATTACTGCAACTCTTAAAAAATTTTATTTGCGTAAGCAGTAAATATTATACGAGTCCGCTAAGTTGGTAACGTAATGATGTCCTCAACATTTGGTACTAAACACAATCAGACGTAGAAGAACACTCAATAGCTCAGTACTGGCACTAATCAACAGAATTCGTTAGTGTAGCGCTAGATGATGTAAACGGTCGTAAGATGGTGTTGATAATTATATTCCTTGGGTCTTCTGTTTCATCCTCCCCTATTGTCGTTAGTCTACTAGCAAAGATTAACGTTAACTGCAGTATATTCAACTAAAGACCTTTATGCTATTTGATAAACTGTAAAGCTATGTAATTTTCTGATCATTAGGAATGCCTACCATTTGATGGGATGGAAAATTATATTGATGCCTAACTGTTTTGCCCCGCATGTTATCTCGAAAAGTAACTGAGCTATAGATTTTAAATATTGGGTGAAAGGAAATTTCAAGACAGGCAACTCTGGTTACTATAATACTGTGCATTACTCAATGGGATTCAGTTGAAAACTAACGTATATTTTATAAATGGTAACCATGATGACAACGGGAAAATTGTATAATACATTTAACTATATCAGTACACATTATGGACCATATTAGGTTTACTTTAAAACAGATTTTTTAAAACCCATTCCTAATATTTTGAAACTAGACATGGGCAGTAGTTTGCTTTGATAAAACCAAAACCACAGTATTAAGGCCACCATTTTTAAGGGATCATCGAGAAAAAATTATAATCACACTATTTGCTTTTTGTTTTTTGAGAACTTTTAAAATTGCTACTTAGGGTTAAGGTTGTTATTTTTTTCGCAATAATTGTTTCTGCAAGTAGGTAACTTGCAACCCTTACTTTTTTGGTAGTGGAGGAAACTCTAAAACGGCAAGAAGTATCATATCTTATGCTAAAGTTAGGTGTTGAATCTTATTTTAAATATTTTCTATAAAATTAACGGAGTGTAGACATTTTATTATATAATATAATATTACATACAGGAAACACGTTTCACTCTATCCTCAAAGAGCTATCAGAAACGTACATGAAATATGAATAACTGCGTAAACAAACATTAAACCTCCTGGTGAGGAACATTAATCTGTAATAGCCATGCTAAGAAATAAAAATAATGATTTCTTTACAATGCCTTACTTGTTATAAGGTGTTGGAGATCAAATGCTCAAAAGTTTACTAAGATCATTTTGAATTGTCCTTCTAATACCTGATAAATGTAACTTTTTAATCACCTTAATAAGTAATTTTTTTCACATGCTCCTGGGATCTTTTAAGTGATTCATAGTTCGAACTACTAACTTATGCAATTTTCTATTAAAATATTCATGTACTGTTTAAAAATCAAATATTGTAATATCTTAAAGAACTTCATAACATATAAATTACTCCTAAACCACGTTAGCACTATTTTTCTCTCATAGTGTTAATTACACTAGTTATTGATTTAATCTTATTATATTTTATTCTGTTTTTATTATACTGTCGTCCTTAAATAAAAAACAATCACACAAACAGCGATAAAAAATTAACAATACTATTTCATTATTTAGTGAAATTTGTGATTTACATTTCATTAACTGATACAAAATTACATATTTGTAAGTCAAAACATGTCGTTGAATTTGGTTAATATTTTTAATTGTTTCAAATTACAAATAAAGAAAACAAATTATATAGACAAATAAAATAACTGCCAAGAAAAAAAATTATTGTATACACTTACAAATGTTTGAAGAAAATAATGACAAATATATTAATCATTTGCGGCTAATACAGGTAAGTAGCTATAAAACTACACTTGACTTAGTAACCTCTCTGTTTTTTAAATTCTGTTTCATATAGAAACACAAATAATAATATCAGACAAAGGTATAAATAGGGATTAATTACGTTAAACATTAACTTCCGGGAAGACGTAAAATCAGAATACCTGCCTTTTCTATTATGTTTAAACATGATATGCCTTAAACAAGTCCGTGTTTACCTCAACTTGGAGAATAAACTGACAGTGAAGTTTGAAAGTTTGATGAAAGGCTCTCTTGAATAATGTGGATTCACTGACGTCATTTCATTCAATAGGTTTTGTTATACCACTCCTATAAAGATTTATTCTGTTGATTTTCTATAGGTGAGGAATCTTTATAAATAGAATAAACACCCATTACTGTAATATTATGTTCATTAACGAGATGTGTTATGTGTTTGTAACCTTTACTGATGAGTTCATAATTGGTTTTGGATGAAGAAGTATTGTGAGCTGGTCTTTGTTTCACTTGATTTTTTCAGTTATTGACGCTACTGTATAACTACTGTAATACTGTATAAACTTTTTATAAAATAACAGTTCAATTCCTTGTATAGTCTGTTGATTATAGGCAACACAAGTTTATGTTTTGTTACAACTTCACAATGGGTGCAGAAGGCACGTGCCTCTTATACAGAATAAATTAAATGTTGGAGGGGCATTGTTAAAAAAAAAAAAAAAAACACCAGGGCCGTTCTTTATTGGGAAAAACCTGAAACTCAATAACTACTACAAATTTTAGCTCAGTAAAGTGGTTTTGCAATTTAATTAATATGAGATAAAAACTTCGAACCCTGCTTGCAAAAGGATATATTACCACCTAGTTTTCGAAACAATGTCTACATATGCCTGAAAAATAAGATAGACCAACGAAGAGCATGTGTATGATCTTTAGTGCTCTACAGAAATGATTCTATTAGATTATATTCCTTGGGATTGTTGGAAATGTAGGTTACGTCAAACACAGTTTAAAAATATACTTGAACCTAAATAACAATGAGAGAAGGATTTCAGCAAGTACGAAGACGAACAATACAGAAAAATAATCAACATTATTACTACCGGCGTGTACATTATGTGACTTTAAAACGAAATTTAGTTCGAATATTTACTCAAACTCTTACGTTTATCTAGCAAACTATTCTGTTGATAAAAACAGTGAACAAAAATGCTATTTATTGCTTAAGTTTATTGTGAATTTATTTTTGCCTAGTTATAACGGTTTGTTTTGCATGTATAATTGATAATAACACATGTACGTAAAATATAAAAATGACATAATATATGTTAAAATCGACAAAAATATTGGCAATTTACTGTAATTTTTCTAAATATGCTTTAATCTAGATTATAAAAATTGTCATTTTGTAGCATGGTATTCTACTGATAAATAAATAATTTCAATTTTATGTACAACTCGACCTACTCTCTGATTTGAAATTTTGTTTTGACTCTTTGTTCATCACCCACCTAAAAATTACCTGATCACTGAAAACATATTAAAATAGGTTTTGATCTTTAGCAAACAATGTACAAAATTATGTATGTCCATCTGTAGTGGTTGGAAATGTACTAAAGGGTTTCGTTATTTCTGAAACACAGTGTATAGATAAACTGTAGTAAATTCTAGGCTTTACAAAAGTGAAAGGTAACCGCCTACATTGGATCGAAGTAGACTATTATCGCATTCTCGATATTAGGGACTGTCACGCACAAATGAATAGGTTGCGATGCCCATCGTTCAGCCCATTCCTTGGAATCCCACCCTCCACATTATCGATGTGCTATGGTCATCACTCATTGTGTCTTACCTGGGCTGATATGGCCTTAGCAAGGGTTCTTGGAGGCGTGGATAGTTTCATTGACTTTTGAGATATTTTAATGTTAAAGTACTTTTATTTGCCATAGTTTATTTTGAATATCAATCTTATAGAATTAATGCATTTTTATATATTGTTTTTATATATTTTATCTCAAACTTTGAGATTTGGGATTTTTGATGAAGTAGCGACATTTACAAAAAAATAATTACCCTTTTGAAAGAGGTAACATACAAGATTATGGAAAACTCGATTAAATTTTATGATTCATAGCCCTAGTTGTAATATCGTATTACTGTTGCTTTTATATTAAATATATGTTTACTAAGAACACATAATAAACATGTCAATGGCGCAGTGTAGCGGGTACGGCGGATAACCAGATCAAGCAACGCCGAGCGTGGCCGCTGCTTGGATAGTTGACCGCTGAGCGATGCTGTCCTTGCAAGCGGCCCGCCTGCCCGGCCATTGGTGGTGGTTCGGAAGTCACCTTTAAGCCGTTGGTCCCCAGGTTAAGTGTTAGAGAGGGCTTCTTAGCCCTAACTTCGCCTGATAAAATAAAACATTCTTTACTTTACTTTTTTACTTTATAATATTAATTTTATAAAAACTTCATGTTTATCACATATGACAAGTAAAAAACTACAATACTTTGCTTGAAAATGGCAGTTTCGTAATTATTTGCTGTTGCGTGTATATTTTGTACCTCCTTATAAGATAAACGTACAATAAAGAATTCGAATTGGTCAAACATGTATAAAAGATATACAACATAACATTCTTAAATTATTAAATAAGATTACAACATTTAATATTACTATGTTATCATGAATAAAACCTTTTTATTTTATATATTACAATATGTTTCGTCTCTAAACTTCAATGAATTACATAAAATACGCTTTTACGTATTGTTTATTGAAAATATTATGAAAATGGTTAAATTGAATAAGTGTGAAACCTAAGCATACAAATAGCATAGTATTTGATTGGTTGTAAAACTTGAAAAATTATTCTTTCAAATTTAATGTAGGGTAATCATATATATCAAATTTTATGATAGCTGTTTACTCTGCTAGGATTTTTTGAATCTGTGGTAAAACACAGTGTATTAAAAAATCGGTTATTACTAAAAATGCTTCAACACAAAAATGATATCAATCAAAAGATTCGTACTTTATAAAATATTACGGATTTTCTATACTTTATAATTATGTAATCATGCTTATGATGATGAAACCTATCCATAAAACTGTATACTATCTGAATGTACGCGGAATATTCCAGTGTGAAATCATTTAGAGCCGCACCTGAGAGGAGAACCCTGCTTCCCTCACCATCTCCCTCCTGGCTCTGTCACGGGTCACTTGAGGACAAAGTGAATGTCTACAGTACAACCTCCCTCGCTCCCCTCCACTCCTCTCCCTGACTATCCATCATCCTCCCGGTTTGTACAGAGAGATATGTCACGGGGTAGCCGCCTGTGGTATTGGGGAAGTTTCACTACGAGTAATTGAGCTTTCCGGAGGTCACAACGCATTTGTTTTGATATCGATTGCAATATGGTGGTATAAGCAGACAACATTAAACACTAAGAGAAAGGTCATTAATGAAAACCAAATATTGGCATCGGTTATTATTTTTATTAACCATTTCAAACTTAGTAAATTGGTAAATATAAATGTATAAAAATAGTATGTTAGTCATAAAAATATAATCATCGTGTGCTATATCTCTTTAGTATATTTTATCTTTTTAGTGAAGAAACAAATACATATATGAAGCGCTTCAGTTCACAAGGTAAATTTGCAAGAGGACTGAACAGACGACGTTGTCACAAAGTGGTTATATCAATGTTAGACTGATTTTTGAATGGGCTGATAGAAGTCACAAAATAGTCGGTATGTTTATGGTTCACTCACGTTTATTTAACTTTAATATACATGCATCAGGATTACTCTTTAAAACCATTGCACATCCATATAATGTGGCGTAGTTGGCACCAGTGAATATTATATTGGGCACCACAAAGTCGTTCCTAATCAATGACGTGTTCCAAACTTCCTCGGTTTGAGTGAATCGCAGTAGGACGCGCTCCTGACTTTCAACGTCCCAACGATATTAAAAGTTTATTTTAATATTTTAACTTATTGTTCACTCTATTATGACTAGATTGTATTTAAAAAGTTCAACACAAATATATAACCAGCATTATAACTAGTGTTATAACCGGTAACAATACTTAAATTATGTGTTAATAGGCAAATATAAAGGTTTACGTAGAATATTGCTGGTAAATAATATATTAATACTATATAATGACGTTTACAATAATATTTTAAATATATGAAATATATCCCAGACTGCACTAAATTTATTAAATACCAGCCCTAGTTTTAGAACCGAACCGATTATAACATCTAAAATAGTAATGTTTTACACTACCTGCAGTATTTAAGCTTTGCTATTGTATACTTTAGTTTTGGTAGTTTAATGTTTAATGGTAGTCTTTGAAAAACTCTTTGTTCACATGTAAAGGCACCTCTCAGAGCTCAAAAATGCATCCGGTTTCGTTCCCATAAGATCTGTAAATTATGGATTATGTCTATAGATTTGCTTTTTGCTTTAATCTGCAAAATTTGGGTATTATTTTCCTTGTGTATCAATGGAATAAATTCCATTGGAAAATCGACCGAGCGAGACTTTTAATGATACAACTATATGCTTCACATCCACTTCCTCTATCGTAACTACCACTCTCTATTAAAAAACTGTAAACTATACTCCATAATTGAACCGACGCCGGGAACAATTCAGAAAATTAATATAAATAACATACTCCACCTGCCATCGTCCCAATAACTATTTAAATTTTTAGTACTCGCAGAATATGCTGGGCTTGGAGTAGGACGCTACATTGCATAACCAGCAGCAAGAACTTTCTAAACATAACACGCAGAACTCCGATTATGTCTACACTGTTAGAAATAATCTACCGTTTACTTATAAAACTTTGTTAAATAAAAATATATTTTAGGGCAAAAGAAAACCACCGATATTGTGTATACACCAATATTATAAAACTCAAATTATTTTAAGTGTTTTTCTCAGTCTCTAGGGAAAAGGACAGTAACAGGTCTCTATTTTTCTAAGGCCACAAACAGACAATACGACGCTTACTGTTTACAAGCAAAGAAAATTAAATTCACCCCTTGTGTACTTCGGCCACAAACAAAGGTGTGTCCAGTGGCAAACCTGACCAGAACCTCCCTCCACGGCAACGTCAAAGGGTACATCCTCCTTCAGCTCGTATCATTTAGTACCTTTTGCCCTATGTCATAGCCGTGGCTGAGCTAATTCGTAAGTTGACTTTGGGTGCATTCATATTAGCATTACAAAAATTTTTATTTATTTATTAATGTCACTGTTATTATTAACACTTTACAGGTATTAAATTAAAATGATTGAATTTTTACTGTAATATATTCACCCCACATACTGAACTTACTAAATTAATTTTAATACACGTATACACGGATCATTTAAAGAACTGTTCAAAACACGCAAACTAGGTGAAAGTATTTCTAGAGGCAAAAGGATAAATAAATCATTGCATTATTATAATATTTTACGTTATTTAAATCATTCTACATGAGAAACCCAACATTAGATGTTCGCAATGGATAATTTCACCCCTTCAAAAGAGGTTTATTACATATCAAGAGTCGAATGTATTTACAGACTACTTTAACACCTCCAATACTGCACTAGTCGATATAACACTGTTTTACAGCATATAAGGTGAAGGTATTTTTAAAATTTTAAACTTAAGAGGAATATTATGAACCATATCGTAATATGGATTTTCTAGAGCAAATGGTAAAACCCAATCTATTTTCTATTTAACATTCCCAAACACTAAACCGATGATTCTGAAGGGGTTGGAGAACCCAGCTGTAATATTTTCAGACATGACTATCGCCATAATTCAGTGGCAAGCCAAATACTCAAACAGTAATAAAAAGTTTTGTAATTTGAAGTGAAGGTGGGAATAAGTTTCTTGACAGAACTAATTAACCCCAATCCTCTCTTGAAAGGAGAGAAATCCCAGAATGGAACTGCCCAGTAGACTATCACTTTCACCATTTTACAAAGCTTGTTCCTTAAGAATCCACTTCAGCATGTTTTTCTAATTAATAAAAACTCATTTGAATAAAAACTCGTATGATTGAAAATCCACAATTGAAGTGAAATTTCTTAAAGGCTTACTAAGATATACAGTACTACAGATATATTTTAAGTTTCAACTAGTTGGCTATTAAAATAAAATTCTAGCAAGTTTCTTCCAGATTTAACTACTTTACAATATACGTTCAGTGAAACAAGAAAACAGTAACACTACATTTCGAGATCTGCAATCTGATCTCTTCTTCAGGTAAAGAACTAACCTAATACATAATTACAAACTAGGTTAAAATAAACAAATCTTACTAAAGCGTTTTTGTGGCACGCCCTAAGTCAGGAATCACAACCTACATGCTGTTTGTCAACTTCACTAACACTAAAGACATGCACTTAATACAAAACACTAATCATTAACTAAACTACGGAATACAGGTCACAATACGTCTTCACTCGTCTACTAACCACCTACGACTGACCAGAAGGACTAGCCAATGATAATCGTGACGGCTGGCTAAAACAAGATGGCGGAAATACAAGGGGAAGGGGAACAGGAATGGGCCCTTTCGTTATTATTGGTTCATTTATTTATTTATTTAACTTCCAACGGTCAAAAGACCAATTTACAACGGGTTACAGTTTTACATAGTTTTCTCAAGATGACTAATACTTATAAACACAAAAGGGCCAAGCCAAACATGCAACGGAATTTAAAACTTAAAAAAAAAACTTAAGGTATGAGAAGGGACAAGCCAAACATGCAATTGGACTTTAAACTAATTGGTGCTTAAGCCCTAGCTCAAGCACCAAGCCAAACATGCAGGGAACAATACAGCCAACACTATGCAACAATAACAATAAATAAAGCTGTATGATTTACAATAAATATAACTATACTAGTAAAGGTAAATAAAATCTACATAATTGTAATAAATATTAACAGTATTAGGAGTAACAAAAATAGAATCTATAGAATTCGTAACAAAATTTTAACAAGTTCAAATGCGAGATTGAACTTATTAAAACCATATTGTGACTCCGCATTGGTTTATTACTGTTAGAACTATGCACTCAATGTAATTATTTTGAGTTAGAGGGTAAAATTTACCGTCAAGATGATGGGGATGGCAATGGGTTCTCCACTGTCTCCTATTTTCGCCAATATCTTTATGGAGCAATTCGAGCGAAAAGCTTTGGCTTCAGCTCAGTTCAAACCGAAGATTTGATGGAGGAATGTGGATGATACCTTTGTTATTTTTTCTCATGGAGACATTGAATTAAATAATTTTTTGAATCACATTAATACTATTTCTCCTTCCATCTGCTCACAATGGAAGTGGAAGTCCAAAACAAGCTTCCCTTTTTGGATGTGTGTGTATTAAGAGATAGGGATGTCCTTAAGAACAACTGTTTTTAGAAAGATAACACACACAGGATAATATTTAAATTATCAATCCAACCATCAAAAATCTGTCAAAGAAGGAGTAGCCTACTCGTTGTTTGATAGAGCAAAGAGCTTGTGCTCAGATAAAGATGGACTAAAAGAAGAATTTAAGAAAATTGAATCGGATCTCAGAAGCAATGGATACCCTCAATTAGTAATTAATAAGTGCAAACGAACCAGAAGAATCATTCCTGAGTCAGAAAAAAACAGAATTATAATAAATTTGCGTTTATGTCAATCCCTTATGTGCCGGGATTATCGGAGAAAATTAGAAGAGTAGGTAGAAAGTACAACATTAGAACCGCGTTTTAAAACACAGAACACTCTTAGACAAAGTCTCGTAAAAACAAAAACCAAAAAATGGCACACAGGATTCCAAAAACTGTGTTTACAGTATAAAATGAAGCTGCAATAGGGAATACATAGGCGAGACAAAAAGACACGCCACTAAAACGTAAGGATAAAAGAACACAAAGAAAACACGATAAAGGGTTTCACAGAAAAGTCAAAAATTGCACACCATTGTTGGTCCGAAGACCATCATATGAATTGAGATGAAGCCCACATAATACATCGGGAACCACATTTCTTCAAAAGGAAATTAATTAAGGCAACATACATTAAAATTGGCAGACCAACCAATCAGTCAACCATCAGTCGAGATTAGGCCGCTTTGGTTGCCAATTCTAAAAAATGAACTAAAGAGAAAACCAAAAAGTAATCAAACGGATCGGATATTTGTAATAAACCAATGCGGAGTCACAATATGGTTTTAATAAGTTCATCTCGCATGAACCAATAATAACGAAAGGGCCCATTCCTGTTCCCCTTCCCTTGTATTTCCGACATCTTGTTTTAGCCAGCCGTCACGATTACCATTGGCTAGTCCTTCTGGTCAGTCGTAGGTGGTTAGTAGACGAGTGAAGACGTATTGTGACCTGTATTCCGTAGTTTAGTTAATGATTAGTGTTTTGTATAGTTTTGTATTAAGTGCATGTCTTTAGTGTTAGTGAAGTTGACAAACAACATGTAGGTTGTGATTCCTGACTTAGGCGTGCCACAACGATTTAGTAAGATTTGTTTATTTTAACCTAGTTTGTAATTATGTATTAGGTTAGTTCTTTAAATGAAGAAGAGATCAGATTGCAGATCTCGAAATGTAGTGTTACTGTTTTCTTGTTTCACTGAACGATGGCAAATGTCCGGGAAAAATCCTGTTTCCTTAACAATCCTTCCATCGTCAAAAATAACCTTCAAACAAATAATTACAATATAGATTTTATATTGGTGTACATTTTATAAATTAGGAACTTACTTTCATAAAAGGATAGTAGCCCATTGATAATATCCGAGTAAATAATCAACTTTACCCTTTTACTCCATATCGTAATTATTTATTTGATAATACTAAAATATTTTATTGCTTTTTGCAAGCTGTTTGTTAATATTGGTTTGTTACGTACAATTTTGATATTTATCCTGATTACAGTAAAGAATTCATTTCAATCATGCAAATCTGTTTAAAAAATTATAAAGACATACATGTCTGATTCACACTATTGCCTAGGACTAGTCAGCATGATTTGGTAGTGATGAGATTCATCCTGTCGACGGTGGTACTAGGCCTGGCCATTGATCATAATTCTAATTATTGTACTGTACCAGGGAGACTTTGTGTTTTCGTTTTCCATGAACGAAACTAGGAAAAACGATAAGAATCGTACTGTAATCAGGAATTGAGCATGATGATTAAATGATTAAAATTTATTCATCGTGTCTGGTATGGGACTTTGATATTAACTGTCACCAAACTGTACAGAACTCTATTGTGGCGCGTCACTCGAGCGTCAGCTTGTTTATGAAAATATTCCTTTTACTTCACCAAAAGAAGCATTCAAGCATGACCATATTGTTATCGCTAACCGTTCACGGTATTCCGTTCCAGATATTTCATCGTCGCTTCACTGATTTTTAAAAGGAATCAAAATAAGTGTATCGTAAATATATATATTCCTTAAATACATCTCCAATTCTTTACTCTTATTCTTATAGTCATAACTACTGTAACTTAAAGAACATTTTATTTGCGTAAGAAGGAAATATTATAAAGAGTCCGCTAAGTTTATAACGTACGGAATTTCCTCTACATAAACCCTATCAGATGTAGAACACTCAATAGCTCAGTACTGGCTCCAGTCAACAGAATTCGTTAATGCAGCGCTAGATGCTGTATACGGTCGTAGGTAGGTGTTGAGAACTATATTCCGTAGTCTTTTGTTTTTCGTCCTTTCAATTGTTGTTATTCTACTAGTGAAGGTTATCGTTAGCTGCATTACATTTAACTAAATATCTTTATGTTATTTTATAATCAATAAAGCTGTGAAATTGTCTGACCATTAGGAAAGCTTATCACTCGAGGGGCTGGAATATTATATTTCTGCCTAACTGTTTACCCGCTTAATATCTCGTAAACTAACTAAGATATAGACTTAAAATATTGCACGAAAGGAAATTTCTAGTCATCTAGTGCGTTACTCAATGGGATGCGGCTGAGAACTAACGCACATTTTAAAACGGTCCTTTAACTATGATGATAACGAGAATACTGTAAAATACATTTAACTATCTCAGTATACATTATTAACCATATTAGGTTTACTTTAAAAACAGATTGTTTCAACCCATTCCTAATCTTCTGGCAATAAACATAGGCAGTAGTTTTTTTTTTTTCAATAAATCATAACCACATTATTTAGGCCTCTATTTTAAAGGGGCCATCGAGAAAAAATTATAACCACACTATTTGCTTTTGTTTTTAAGGACTTTAAAATTTGCCAAGTAGGGGTGACTATTAAAATATTTTATTTTACCTCTTGAAACCCCTACTTTTTTCGGGGGATGAAACTCGGAACTATGTCAAAAGGTATTATATCTTAAGCTAGAATTATGTGCTGAATCGTATTCAAATATTTTAGGAATGAAGGGAGTGTAGATATTTGATTACATGTCATTTATAACATAGAGATAAAACGTTTCAATCTATCTCCAAGAGCTATCAGAAACGTACATGAAATATGAATAACTGCGTAACCAAACATTTAACCTCCTGGTGAGGTACATGAATCTGTAATAGCCTTGGTAAGAAATAAAAATAATGTTATCTATACAATGGCTTACTTGTTATAAGGTGTTGGAGATAAAATACTCAAAATTTTACTAAGATAATTATTTTATATACTCTAAATCTTTGAAGATATTTATAGCCTCTAGGTTTGAAGTAAATGTTCAACTAAGACGGGAGTTATGAACTATAGGGGTTATAGATCATAACATGGAAATATGTGCTAAAATGGGGGATAATTCAGTCTTGAGGTTTATTGCTTTACATAAATAAAAATAACCACTACTAAAACACCTATTTAAAATATACCTTAAAGTTTTACTACTATTCCAACACAAGTAAAATATATTTAGTGAAAAAACGCTACTAAGATGAATGATTTTCCTGTATAATAGGGATGGTAAAATCAATAACATTCTTATAAATAAATAACTACAATGTAGTTACAGGGTTATTTGAATCACAGTTCAGGAATCCGAGAAGCAACTTCCGTTTTATAAGCAAACAATCTGGGTTTTTTAACTATACAAACATATCTTCTAACAAATAAATTAATAGAGAGGGTGAGTTTTGGTGCAGTGGGAGAAATTCAAGAGGGTGAAAAATATCAAATGACAACTTTTACGAGATTATACTTTTGCTAGTTTTACACACTTAAAATGGACCGTCAGACCAGTAATTAAATGTTAAAACAGTGGCAGACAATCAAAGTAGCGTCTTTCATTATTTTTATCTAATTTTGACTGTAATACAACTAGACTATTATTATGCATGTATCTGTCGTTCGATCTTTAGTTTACCTAGCTAGGCAATATTTAATCATAGAAAAATATTAGCCTTTTTATATTTGTAACCCTTTCGATACCTTATCATTTCGCCCTAAGCCAAAACCAGCATTGCTGACAATCTGACAAATGTTTTGTGCTTATTCTATCTAGCAGAGAAGAAAATTCGACGAAAATGAAACCGTACTTAACGAATAAACAGTTACGCAAAACATTTGAAGTCATCAAATTGAGGTGGTTAAGGAATATTGTTCATCAATCCGCATAAGCACTGCTTTTCTTGTGGACAAAAATCATAAAAATGACATCTATATGAAACTGGAGGTTTAACACTATACAGAAACGTAGAGTACGAAACAGCTCTTAATGTATAACAAGATGACAAAGATGAGCTCCGATAACACTGAGGATAACATGCGTCACCCCATTCCTGTGACGTGCAGTGCGTGTCGTCAGGCGGGAAATTATTGTCTATTCGTGCTCGTGTGAATGTTGATTATGTGGTTGAGTATGTTCAGTATAACTTATGTCACGAACTACAATTATGGTGAATGACAACTTCATATGTACGCTTGACCAATGGTAAAAATAGTCTAGTCGATGGACCAAACTATAAAATCACATAAAAGAGGTGTTATAAACTAATAGTAACTGAAATAAGTAAATTTATATAAAATTACATATTTATAAGTCATATCATACCGTTGAATTAGGTTACTACTTTTAATTGCTTGAAATTACAAATAAAAATAACTAAGTATTTGTAACAAATAAAGGCAAAGACAAACATTACTGTATAAAATTACAACTATTTGGAGACAATAATGACTAAAATATTTTTAAAAAACCATTCGACGCTAAGAATAGCTATAGGGCTCACTTACTTACCTCTCTGTTTTTCAAATTATTTTTCATGTAGGAAAAAAATAATAATAAATATATAAAATTATAAATGGAGAATTAATTTACGTTAAACATTATCGTGTAGGAAAATGTACGATAAAAATACCTGTCTATTTATTCTGTTTAAACACGATACGCCCTCAACTTGGAGAACAAACTGACAGTGAAGTTTGAAAGTTTGATGAAAAGCTTTCTGGAATAATGGGGATTCACTGACGTCATTTCATTCAATGGCTGTTGTTATACCATTTCTATAAAGAGTTCTTCTGTTTTGTTCTATAGGTGAGGAATCTCGAGCAAATAGAATATAACCCATTACTGTAATATTAATTTCATAACGCGAAATTGTATGTGTTTGTAACATTTACTGATATGTCATAATTATATTTTCATGGAGTATTTTTAGATTTTCTTTGTATTCCATGCTTTTGTTTCAGTTCTTGACTATAATATTATTGCATGAATTTCTTATAAAATAACAGTTGAATTCCTTTGTATAGTCTGTTGATTACACGGTTTTTTTCTAACTTCACACAGGAGGCAGAATACCTGTTACGCAGAAAAAGTTAAATGTTGGAGGGGCATTGGTAGAAAGACAACACTAGGGCTGTTCTTTACTGTGAAAAACCTGAACTCAATATCCACTACAAATTTTTTAACTCAACAATTTGATCCTACAATTGAATGAATAAGAGAGGAAATTTTAAATCCTGCTTGCAAAAAGATGGATTACCACTCAGTTTTGAAATAAATCTCTAGAGATACATAAACTATAAGACAGACTAAAGAGGGGCATGTCTATGATCTACTAGATCTACAGATATGATTCGATTAGGTTATATTCCTTAAAATTGTTTAAAATCTAAGGTTTGTCAAACAAAATTCAGAACGAAATTAGTATACGAACATTTACTCAAAATAGAACGTATATATATAGCAAACTACTCTGTTGATAAACTCAATGGACAAAAATTGTATTTATTGCTTAAGTTTATTGTAAATTTAATTTTACCTAGCATTCTGATAGTTTTGCGTGTATACTTAATTACATTTAAAACACATAGAACCAATATTTAATAATTTTATTTTTTTGTGGCAAAAATAAAAGTATTAAATATTGGTTTTATGTGTTAAATGTAATTAAGTTAGCAGTAGCCAATATAAGCTCCAAATTCAACATTTTGCATGTATAGTTGACAAAAAAAACAATTACGTAAAATATAAAAACAGCATATTTTATGTTGAAATTGACAAAATCTCACTTTCTATTTACTGTGAGTATTTATAAAAAATCTATCCAACTTACCTGTTATTGCAGATTTTAAATTTAAACACTCACCGATTTAGCTAGGATGAACCATTCAACCATTCGATATTATGTTTGCAGCATAGTATTCTAATACATGAATACAATATTAAAATAGTTTAGCAACAATGTAAATAATTCAGTATATCCACCTGTAATGGTTGAAAATGTACTAAAGGGTTCCGTTATTTTTTGGAACACACTCCTTAAATAAACTGTAGTAAATTCTAGGCTTCACAAGGGTAAAAGATAACCGCGTACAATGGATCGAAGTACACTATTATCGCATTCTGGATATTAGGGGCTGTAACGCCCAAATTAATTGGTTGCAATGTCATCTTTCAGCCCATTCCTTGGAGTCCCACCCTCCACATTATCGTTGGCCTAGGGTCATCACTCATTAGATCTCACCTGGGGTGATGTGGCCATAGCAAGGGTTCTTGGAGGCGTGGAAAGTTCCATAGACTTTTGGGATATTCGAAGGTTAAAGTGCTTTCATTTGCCATAGTTTATTTTAAATGATGCTAACAATAAAACACACACACACACACACACACACACAAACACACACACACAGATATATATATATATATATATATATATATATATATATAAGTAGATAATAATATGGCGGTCCTAGCGCACTTTCGGAGCCGACCGAAAAGCAATGTAAAATACTGTTCAATGTACCATAAAGGAAGCTGAGAAATAACACAGCAAATCTCAATGAAAAATTAACCGAATCTACAGTCGTTCGTCTCCAAAAGCGATCGGTACATTACTATCTACCCTGTGGAATGAAAAATTAACCAAATCTACAGCTGTTTGCTTCTACTTTCTTAAGCTGTGCTTTGTAAAATGTTGTCAAATCTGCTACGAATAAAGGAAAAATCTTCGAAATCTTAATAAAATTTAATCAATTTAAAACATTTTTACTAAAAACATACTGTACTTTAATAAAAAACTTTTCTACTAAATAAAACAAACAACATGAACTCACCAAAGTCTCTACAATTTCTAGCATTAAAACAGTGCAACAAAGATGAATTCAGTGAATTGCCGGTTTATTTTCAACAACAGTTGATACCGTCTTCGATACTTTCCTTAAATGATACAGAATTCAAAGAACTTGTAAAGTCTTTTGCAGAAAAAACGTCTAATGGAGTGTTTTACTATCGGCAAAAAACTAAAAAAGTAAGGGATTACATATTTAATATAATTACGAAGGATATTGAAAAGAAAGTAAAAAATAAACAAACAGAGAGTTTTCATCGTTTTTTTATGACATTTTTCCCATATTATACGTTCTTTCAAGATAATCAAGACTTAATTGATGAATTTCTTAGGAATTTTTGTGAGTATCAAGATTTATCAACACAATTCATTAAAGAGCATTATAGAATTTTTCTTATAGAATATAGCCACATTTTGTGTGAAACAAAACGTATTACTGTAGATAATATTCCATGTGATTCCTATGAAGAAAGACACCAACTATGGTTATCAAAACAGTACTATGACGTGGGGAGGGACTGCAAGTTTTAGAGTTAAGACTTTATTCTACAAAGTTAATTGTTATAATTTCTTTATCTTTAATAGTCTTCTTTCCAGTAACAACCAAGTGTAATTTATCATGTTTATTCAATTCTTTAATCTTTTTTTCATCCAAAACAGTCAAAAGTCTGTTCGGTAAGTGTACTTTATAATCTTCCAACTCGGCAATTATTGTAAACCCGAATTTATCTTTCATTTTCTCCAAATTCATGATTTTGTACTTCTTTTTTTCTTCTAATTCATTCAACTTCTTATACTCTTTAAACTTGCATTCACCAATATCATTTAACTCCTTCAAGAACTCCATTTAAATATAAAAAATTCAAAGTCAAAAAGTGCAAAACCATTTCTCGGTCGACCTTTTCTCCTCCCTCTGTCTCTTTCTCTCTCCCTCTCTTTTTATGCCTATGACACGATCACTTCTGCCGTTTATAGGCTAGGATCTATATTCAGGCTAGAGAGAGAGAAGAGCGAGATACGGATAGAGAAATGGTTCCGGAATACGATCTGAATACTTCTGAACTTGGTGTTTCTCCGCTATGGCCACTCGCATTGAAACAGTTCAGAAGTAAACTTCCTAACCGACCAAACCGAATTCGCGGACATATATACTCAGCAACACAACACAACAGCCCATCGAGAAGTAAAAATTTAAGAAATTAATTTAAAATATAATTTGAAAATTACAAGTAACAAAATGTACGCATATTTAAAATAGGTAAAATTATCTAACATTTTGAAAAAGAAAATGTTATAATAGTAAACGGGAACACAATTTTTATTCTTAAAAGCAAATCTGCATTACCGACATTTTAGTTCCGAAAGATTGCGCAATGACAGTCGAGGTGTGCTACTACAGACCGACCATCACGATAATCGCTTCGCCTGCGTCATATCCGTAGTGATATCACGCCGTGAGAGGCGCAATCGTTGGTTTACAAGCACCATTTAGTTAAATAAATTTTTCTATCTAAATGGAGCGCGAAAAAATATCATGTCCGTTCTGCAAAAAAGAAATTTTAAGAAAAAACTATGATCGCCATTATAATTCTAAAAGTCACGAAAAAAACAAGCAAATTTACGATAATGAACTAAATTATTTAAGACAATGGGCTAGAGAAAATAAAATTGCCGATCACGAAAACATGTTTAATATTGAGAAATTACGTGAATTAAAGAGAAATTTCAAAGTTGAAAAGAAAAATCTCGACCTATTTAATGATGAAAAACTTCATTCAATAGCTGAAAAGTTGGCTATCGGTACTAACGATAAAACCAAGTCTGAAATCATTGAAAACATTGATAAAACTCTTCACGAAAAACCTGAAAATATCATAGATGTTGAAGTTTTATCCTCTGTGAAAGGTCTTTTCAAGCAATACATTTTAACGAATTTGAGCGACAATTTTATGTCAATTTACAAATATCTTTCAATTATGCGCCCAGAAATTAAAGATTTAATAGAAAAATTTCAAGAAAATGTTAAAAATACGAAAGGTTATCTCTCTTTGGAATGTGAATACGAACGAACTTTAGTGAACGGTGAAACGCAAACATGTCCAATGTATTTTACTATCAAAGCAGACGAAATCTTTGACGTAAACGACTTTATTACTAAGCAATTTAATAAATTAACACATCGAGAACAAACGAATAATCCAAATAAAGGTTCCGGATGGACATTTAAAAGTTGTAAACAACTAGTTTTGAGCCTTAACAAACACGAAATGATGAACGCAGGATCATATATCGATTTACCACAAGAGATCAAGGTAAAAAAAGCTTGTGTAAATATCAAAAATAAAGATGACTTCTGTTTTATTTACTCTATCCGATGCGCTATTGAAAAACCTAAAAGAGACTGTGAACGTGTGAAGCAATACGAGAAATTTTTAAATGACGAAATATTTTCAGGTTTTGAGTATCCAATGTCATTTAAAGATGTAAAGTTGTTTGAAAAACGAAGCTACAATTCCAAGTATAAGTATCCAAAAATGTCTATTAATATCTATACTTACGATGAAAAACTACATATTGTTCCGTTGCAAATTTCAGAAATATATGATGCAGAATTAAATATTGATCTACTGTATGTAATAAATGAAGAAACATCTCATTATGTTTTGATAACAGATTTAAATAAGCTCGTTTTCTCTCAGTTATCTAAGCATGAACACAAAAAATTTCTATGCAGAAGATGTTTAAGCCATTTCTACAAATCTGGAGATTTAACAGATCATTTAGAAATTTGCAAGCAACATGAAGTTTGTAAGCCAATTATGCCGTTTTCAGGTCAAACAACTAAATTTACTAATTATCAAAAGAAGTTTAGCCATCCGTACGTTATTTATATGGATTTTGAGAGCATATTAGAAAAAATTCCGACATGCAAGAACAATCCACAAATCGACTACAACCAAGATTCAGAAACACATTCCTTATGGATTTACTCTATATTTAGTGTCGAATGTGACCAATCGCATGTACAAACCTATATGTTATAGAGCAAAAAATGAAGACGATTTGCCTAATGTTCCTGCAAAATTGTTTGAAGAACTTAATAAATTATCGAAATACATAGCTAAAAAGTATAATTCTAAGAATAAAAAACCTATGAAATTGACTGAAGAAGAAGAAATTTCATACCAAAATGCAAACGTTTGTCACATCTGTGAATGGTCTGCTTATGATGTTGGGTCAATTCAGTATGGTTTTACTCCTGATAGTTGGAAAGATAAGAGTTATAATAAAGTAAGAGATCATTGTCATTTAACCGGCAAGTTTCGAGGCGCAGCTCATGCATGTTGCAATCTGAATTTGAAATTTCCACAAAATATTCCAGTTTTCTGTCACAATATGAGTAACTACGATACTCATTTGTACATAAAAGAATTAGCGAAACAATATGGAAACGTTGATTTGATTGCAAACACAGACGAAAAATATATAAATTATTCAGTAAATTCTGGATATGGCTATGAGTTCGACAATTATAAGCCAAGAAAGTTTGTAAAGTTTTCGTTTGTAGATACATTCAGATTTATGGCCTCATCTATTGAAAAATTAGCGAAAAATTTAAAGAAAGAAGACTTCAAACATACAAATCATTTTATACAGGATGGATTGAATGAAATTATAGAAAGACAGCCAAATGACGACGACGAGATTTTTAAAATATTGTCTGGAAAAGGAATATTTCCCTATGAATTTATCGATAGTATTGAAAAACTTGATTACACAGAAGAGCTGAAAATTGAAGATTTCTATTCACTTTTGACAGATGAGAGCATATCTGAGAAAGATTATCAACATTACTTGAGCGTTTGGAACAAATTAAAAGATAAAAATCTTGGAAATTACTCTGATTTGTACAATATCCAAGATGTACTATTGCTCGCTGATATATTCGAAAACTTCAGAAACATTTGTCTAAATTGTTACAAACTTGATCCGGCACATTATCTAACAGCTCCAAGTCTCGCATGGGACGCTATGTTAAAATTAACGAAAATCGAGCTTCAACTGATACACGATTACGATATGTATTTAATGATTGAAAAAGGTATTCGTGGAGGTATTTCTCAATGTATTAAGCGATATGTGAAAGCAAATAACAAATATTTGAAAGATTTCGATAAGACAAAACCTGAAAACTATTTACTTTATGTCGATGCAAACAACCTTTATGGTTATGGTCTTATGCAAAAACTGCCGTATAGTGATATCAAGTGGATGGATCCAAAAACGTATACAAAAGAAGAGTGGAAAGAAACAATTTTGGAACTCACTGGTGACGAAAACTATGGCTATATTCTTGAAGTCGATCTTGGATATCCAACAAATTTACACGAACATCACAAGGATTTGCCTCTTGCTCCTGAACATTATAAAAATAAGTTGTGCACCACTCTATTAGATAAAACTGAATACGTTGTTCATTCGAGAAATTTGAAATTCTATCTGGAACAAGGAATGGTGTTTAAAACATGTGAATAGAGTGATAGCATTCGATCAGAAGCCTTTTATGAAAGATTACATTGATTTTAACACAAACATGAGAACCAAAGCTACAAGTGACTTTGAGAAGGACTTTTATAAGCTGATGAACAACTCAGTTTTTGGAAAAAGTATGGAAAATGTGCGAAATAGATGTGATATTAGACTAGGAAATGAAGAATTTTCAATGAAACAAGCTAAGAAAACAAATTTCAAGTGCTTTAGTATCTTTGACGACAACTGTATAGCGAGTCACATGTTCAAACAAAAGGTTAAATTTAACAAACCGATCTACATAGGATTTTCAGTTCTTGACCTATCAAAATTGTTAATGTATGAGTTTTATTACGATAAATTAAAGAAGTTTGACCCAGATTTGAATCTGTGTTACATGGATACAGACAGTTATTTCCTAGAATTGAAACGAGATCCTTTTAAAATTATTAAAGAAAATATAGATGACTTTGATACAAGTGATTATCCAAAAGATCACGAATGTTTCACTACTAAAAATAAGAAGGTAATAGGGAAATTCAAAGATGAGTTAAATAGCGAAATCTTAGAAGAATTTTGTGGATTGAGATCGAAAATGTACTCGTACAAATATCTAGACAAAAATCCAGTAAGATGCAAAGGGATTAAGAGAAGCGTTGTAAATAAAACAATAAATATCGAAAACTTGAAGAAATGTTTGTTCGAAGATAAAGAAGAATTTAGGGAGATGACAGTAATCAAAAGCTACAAACATGAGTTGTACACCGTCACTATAAACAAGTTAGCACTGAACGCTAAAGATGATAAGAGAATTGTCCTAGAAAATAAGATCGATACAGTACCGTATGGATATAAAGGGCGAAATTAAAACAGATATTTTAGAAGAGTTAAACAAACTTGGAAACTTTGATATGTAAATGGAAGATGATTTAATTCACTGTCACAAGTGTAAAAAGAAAACGAAAAATATAGATTCTAAGATTGTTCAAACTCAAAACGGATTGTATAGAATTGCAGCAAAATGTTCAAAATGTAAGACAAATAAGAGTAAATTTATAAAGAATCCTTATGAAAAACAAGTAAAGAAAGAATTGAAGAATAAAGAAGAAATAGAGATTGAAGCTAGAGAAATTCATGCACCAGTACGAAAAAAGTTTAAAAAGAGAAAAATTATAACTTTAGGAATTGACGATTTATGGGCAGCAGATTTAGTAATAATGTCTAACTATTCGGATCAAAATGATGGATTCAAGTATATGTTAAATGTTATTGATACTTTCTCAAAATATGCTTGGTCAAGAGCTATCAAAAGAAAAAACGGTAAAGATGTTTCAAAAGCCTTCGAAGATATAGTAAAAGACGCGATAAAGATCAATCACAAACCACCAAATCTACTTCATACAGATAAGGGTTTAGAGTTTAAAAATAAAGAATTTAACGAAGTTTTGAGAAAATACAACATTAAGATTTATCATACTGAAAACGAAGAGAAATCAAGTATTGTAGAGAGATATAACAGAACTCAAAATGAAAGAATGAAGGTTCTTTTTGAGATTAATAAAAACTTTAAATGGATCGATATTCTTCAAGAAATCGTAAAGAAATATAACGATACTGTTCATAGCACAATCAAAATGAAGCCTAAAGACGTAGATAAAGATGCAGAAAAAGAGTTATTAGAGTCGGTTTTTAAGTATGTTCCACCAGAAATTCACACGAAAACTAAATTTAAAGTCAATGATCATGTAAGAATTGTTAGTAAAAAAACAAACATTTTCGAACAAATATAAGAACAATTGGTCAAGAGAAATCTTTGTGATTTATCAAATTAATAACACAGATCCTGTAACTTATAGTATAAAAGATTTAAATAATGAAGAAATAACCGGAAAGTTTTATGAATATGAATTGAGAAAGTCAAAGCTATAATTTTTTCTATATAAATGGAGTCTCAAAAGAAATGTACAAAGTGTCAAGAATTTAAGGATTTTGAAGCTTTTTATAAAAATAAGAATAAAAAAGAAGGATTAGGGTCTATGTGTAAGGATTGTCGTAGTAAATATGAGAGAGAATTATACGAAAAAATAGAAAAATTCACTTTAGAAGAGAAAGAATGTTGTATTTGTAAAGAAATTAAGAATATTTCAGAATTTCACAACTGGCATTATAGTAAAGATAAAAAACAAGCTTTTTGTAAGGATTGTGCTAGAAGAAATTTCCGAGAAAGTCAAAATAAACCGACTCATTGCGAATGTGGAAGAGTTCTTCAATGGTTACCTAGTTATGCTAAACATTTACAAACAAAATATCATAAGTCAAGAGTTTTTAATAAAATTTAGTAACATTTTCATCGTGTAATAATTTTTTCTATATAAATGGAGTCTCAAAAGAAATGTACAAAGTGTCAAGAATTTTATAAGGAAAAGAATAGAAAAGACTGTTATTGTAAGGAATTATATGATAAAATGAACAAATTAACTTTAGAAGAGAAAAAGTGTTACTTTTGTAAAGAAATTAAAAATATTTCTGAATTTAATAACTGGCAGTATAGTAAAGATAGAAAAGATGCTTTTTGCAAAGATTGTGCTAAAAAAATTTTCAGCGAAAGTTATAAAAACGAAATGCCTTGTGAATATGAAAAAAAAATTCTACGATGGTTACCTAGTTATGCTAAACATTTACAAACAAAATATAATAAATCGAGAGTTTTTAGTAAAATTTAGAAACATTTTCATCGTGTAATTTAGATATTCTATAAATCAGTCGAGATTCTGCCATATTTGTAGTAAAATGATTTCCGTTGTATAAAATATTCAAAGATTCTTTCATTTGGTTGTAGAGATTTATACTATTTGGATCTCCTTGTCTTAATAAAATTTCCATTTCTGGGTAATCAATTTCAAGTTCTTTCAATCTTTTCGGTATTTCTCTCTTTTGAGCTCTGATAACGTAATAAGGATATTCCCACATGTGATTCTTCTTAATTAATACAAAAACATGGTGTTTTTTTCTTAGCAAAATCTTTACAAACAAGGTCTGGTTTCATTAAGTCAATTTTTTACACTTTGTTTTGCGATTATTTCCGTTTTTATTTCATCTTTAATTTGCAAGTGTTTAACTTCGTCCTCTAAATATTTAATCTTGTTTTCAAGTTTGTACTCACCAAATTTACGAATACTTGGCAAAACTTCTTTTGTAACCCACTTTTGAAAGGTTTTTGCTTCTAATTTATTAGATCTTAGTATTAAAGAATAAAATCCAGATTCATTAATGAAAATAGTGTCAGGATGAAGATTTTGAAAGGGTCTATGGCATAGACTCTTGTAATTTATATATTTAAAGGCTATTTTCTCGTCATTATCAATATTATTTATGATAGCTTGTCTAGTATTTTCATATTGTAAAATTTCTGCAACATCTTTAGCCTTAAACCAAATTTCATTATTTTCGTCAACAATCGTGCAAATGTCTTTATTATTGAATGTAAGTTGATTGTTGAGTAGGTCTACAACTGACTCCATTTAGATAGAAAAGAAATTTAACTAGTAATTTTTATTTCAGTATAAAGTCTAGATTCATTGATAAAAACAGGGTCAGGATGAAGATTGTTAAGGGGTCTATGGGATAGACTCCTGTAATTTATACATTCAAAAGTTGTTTTCTTGAAAATTTGAAGGTAAGCTATTCAATAGCTCCCCTTGATTCATCATTCTTTCGACAACCTTAAATATATTGTTGTTTTACTCTCATTATTTAATAAATTTCCCTCAGAGTCTTGTATAGTTAGAACGATTTTTTGAATTCTTTTAATATTTTTTCTAATTGGAATATAATCGATTTCATTCGGTTTTTCACTGATTTTTGATCCATAAGCAACATTTGGGAAAAATGTGTACAAAATTTCAGATTCTTTGTCTAAATGTTCGGTATGATTTTCAAAACTAGGTTCAACGAGATTGCAGTGCACTTCAATTACATCAAACGGTCTAAATTTTGGCGTTTTATTTCCTAAATATACCTGATTTGGCTCAATAGTTTCTTGAACAAACCCTAATAAATCTACTATAATTGCTGAAAACATTATTCTTACTGGTGATTTTATTTGAATTTTATTAGAGAGATATTTTTTTTGCATTTCAAACTTGTTTTCGTCAAAGTTTAAAGATTTATCTGATTGTTTGAATGTTTTCAGATAATTTTTAAGGGAATTTTTTATTTGATCGAAAGTATAATATCCTTTGTTTAAACCATAGTATTTTGTTATGTTCTTCTCACTAAATCCTATGCAATAAGGAGAACTTTCACTAATATTTATTACAAAATTGTCAGAATAAAAACCGCTTAAACCGATAAAATAATTTGATTCTTCCTCTAAGTGTATAGGATGTTCCAAGTTTAAAACTAATTTAGAGCTTTCTGAAGTCAACTTGAACAGCTTCATTTTCGCAAGCGTTGCTTCAAGATGAAAATCTTCTATTTAAATGGAGAAATTTTTAAAGCAAAAAGATCAGATAAAACTTCAAACGTTTGAAGAAAATAAGAAAGATCAACCAATCAGATTGTTAATTGTTGGTTCAAGTGGATGTGGAAAAACAACTTTATTATTGAATTTTATCTACAATAGGTTGATTCCTTATTCCAATTTGTATGTTTTTAGTAAATCTTTAGAACAAGACGCATATAAAAAATTACAAGAAAGATTTGAGAATATTGAGAAGAACTTAAGTAAGAAAATATCATATTTTTATAATGCTTCTGAGGACATAGTTCCATTAAGCGAGTGTAAACCAAATTCTTTAATCGTTTTCGATGATTGTATTTTAGAAAATCAAGACGTTATTAAGGAATATTTCGTAATGTCTCGTCACAAAAACATATCTTGTATCTATCTTTCCCAATGCTTTTCAAAGGTTGATAAACAAGTTATTAGAAATAATTTGAATATGTTGTGTGTTTTTAAGCAAGATGATCACTATTCGAGAAAAATTTACAACAATTATGTGGGATCTGATATGAGTTTTAACCACTTTAATGAATTATGTGATAAAATTTGGAAAGAAGACTATGGATTTTTAACTATTAATCTAACTTTGAAGCCTAAAAATGGAAAATATTTGAATAAATTTTCTAACATAAATGCTGCTCAGTGGTCTGACAAATCTACTTGATAAAATATTTGTTACAATTATTTTTACATTATCTTTACTTTTTATTTACATTATGAAAATAACAGAAAAACGGTAAATCTGTTCACGTTCCACGTTTTACGTTCCACGTTTTCACGTTTCGTGTTCACGTTTCACGTTTCGTGTTCACGTTCCACGTTTCGTGTTCACGTTCTCGTTCACGTTTTACGTTCCACGTTCACGTTTTACGTTCCACGTTCACGTTTTACGTTCCACGTTCACGTTTTACGTTCCACGTTCACGTTTTACGTTCCACGTTCACGTTTTTACGTTCCACGTTCACGTTTTACGTTCCACGTTCACGTTTTTACGTTCCACGTTTCAAAATTTTCCTAAATAAATGGCGAACGTAACTTCTGAAGAAGCGAAAAAACTTGATCAAATCGAAAAGAAATTAATCAAAGAATTTAAAGAACAGATTCGAATGGATGAAGAAGAACAAGAACTTATTCAAAAAATTAATCAACCTGTAACTTCTGCAATAAAAAATGTTGAGGGCAAAATTGAAAATGTTTTAAGCGATAATCAAAATTTAATAAATTTGGTTCCAGTTGTACGACAATTTGCTGATATTTCGATTCCAGAATCTGAGTTTGAATTGCCAAAATTACCATCTTCAACACCATTTAGACCTCGAATCATTGAAGACTCTACCACAGTTGAACCAATAAGTCCTGGAACAACGGATATAATAATTGGTGAAATTGGTAAAAAATTTCTTCCTAGAGCAAAGGATGATAAATTTGGTTTGTATTGGGACAGAAAAAAGAAAATTTTTATGATTGGAAATTTGCCTGTGAATTTTGAGCATAATGATATCATTATTAATGAAAAAACATATAAAGGAACTCAAGGTTTATGGAGATTATTAACAGGCACTGATGTTCCAAAAGACGGTTTATATTCTGAAGAAGACTTGAAAAAGTATACAGAAATTTTATGGAAATCTGATTCAATTTACAAAAATAATGATCCATCAACTAAGAAACCAAAGTCAAGTAAAGGTAAAAAATATCTCAATTTGATTAAACCAATTTGGGAAAAACGAATCGAAGGATCAGGTGTAAGAAAATACAGTGATAATAAGATTGAATACAGATATATCGACGATTTGACAAAACTCGATGGAATTATTAATTATATTTATGCTCAAGAAAAGGCTGGAAACAACAATTTTTTGAACGAAAAGAAAGCGATTAAAGATTTTATTTCGAACAAACTTGATGAAATGATTGAAAAACCTGATGGAATTAAATATTTAAAACGAGTTTTGCCGGCAATAAGTTCATCTATGATTGAAGGTAGCGGAATTTTGAATGATTTTATCAACAATTTACCTTTTGAATTACACGTACCAACTTATCAGTATCTGGGGCCTGGCACAAAACTCGAAAAAAGACTAAAAAGAGGAGATACTGGTATAAATAAATTAGATCAAGCTGCTATGGAACACGATATTTTTTATGCAAAACATAGAGACACAAATTCCAGACATATCGCAGATAAAGTTTTGCAAGATAAGGCAATGGATAGATTTTTATCAAAAGATGCTAGATTAGGTGAAAGATTTGTTGCACTTTCCAACAGCTGGAGCAATGTTTTTGAAGAGAAAACTAGGAATGGGAATCGAAGAGAACTTGAAATTTTAACTATATAAATGGAGGTGAATGTAAATTTCAGCAAAAATCAGAAAGAAAAAATAAAATCCGCTTTTAAGAAGAAAATACCCGTTAGTATTCAATTTAAAATAGATCAACTAAAAAATGGCGAAGATAAGATATTTTTAACAAATAGACAATACAATAAACTCGAAAAACATAAGAAAAACAATAAAGGAACCAGAATAGAATTTTCTTATAATCAGTTGAAAGAACTTAAAAATGGTGGACTTTTGAAAGATTTATTAGATTTTGGAGAAAATATTCCAGTTGTTAAAAATGTTGTTCCTTATGTTCGTAAAGCTGCTCCAATCGTTAAAAAAGATGTGATTCCTATTGTTCGAAACATTTTAAATTGGTTAGATAAAGAGTTGGAAGATGTTACAGGATCTGGATTAGATGAAAAAACTTTGAATTACGTGAAATCAAACATTGAAAAAAAAATTTAAACCTTTAACATTCGGGGAATTGGAAGAAATCTGCAAAAATATTAAACATTTTAGAGGAATCTTCATGAGAGATACATTACCTGAAAAAGTTAAGAAATTTGAATGTGGAATTGTGAATTTAGACTCGATTATGGGAAGTGGAACGCATTGGATTTGTTATTATAAAAATGATAAGAATGCATGTTATTTTGATTCGTATGGAAGAATTGAGGACAAACCACCTATAGAATTGATTAAATATTTGAAAAAATCAAGCGTCTACTACAATGATTCTCAGATTCAAGACTATAAAGATCCCCCAATTTGTGGTCATTTATGAGTTTTTGTGTTGAATGAACTGAGTACTGGTAAAGATTTTAAAGAAGTTGTTAACAAATTATTACTTAATAAATATGGATTCACAATATATTTTTGACGTATTTGGAACACAAATTATTCAAAATGTAGATAATAGTTTGAATTTTGATAGTTTGAGAAATGAGTTTGATAACAAGTTAGAAAATTTATTACAAAACCTTCCAGATTCAGATATGTTTGCTGTCGAGATTGAAGATTTTAAAGCAGAATATGATAACAAACTTGCAAATTTCATGAGTTCAAATGAAGTTGCTGATAAAATAAAAACATTGGAAAAAGAAGTTGATGATGGTGTAAAAAAATTATTTACCAATTTAATGTCTCATATCGAAAAAGCTGATAAAATTACTGAAGCGATCAAAGTTGAAAAGAATTATGTTAGTTTGGCTAATAAAAAAAAGAATTGTCGGTGTTTCGACCTGGTATTGACAAACATGATGTTGTTGTTAAAGAACAAATTTTAAAACCTCTAAAATTATCAGAAAACATCGATATTGTTGATTTACATGATCCGAATGTTAAAAATGCCTTAGATTTTAAAGGAAAAAAGAATTAGCAGTGTTAGTAAAGGAATTAATCCATTTGATTTTGTTGTAATGATTCAATTAGAAGATCCTATTAAAATGTTTAATGAACTAAAACAAAATTATGAGAATCATAAACAGCATGTTAAAGATTTTACAACAGAAGTCTATGAAAAACTTGAAGAAAGAAGTAAAAGATCAGTAGACGATGTTGGTGAATTACTTGATAAAGTAAATAAACTAGAAGAAAACTTTAATACATATAAAAATAATGGTTAATGAATTAGTTGGTGAAGTAATTAACAAAATTCTGGAAAATTTTGATACACATTTCAATGAGAAAGTAAACTTTTTTGAAAATTTTGGTACACGTTTCAATGAGAAAGTAACACATAATAATAAGAATAGATGATCAATACTCTTTATATCTCGATAAAGTAAATAAACTAGAAGAAAACTTTAATAAATTTAAAGAAGATGTTAATAAAACTTTTGAAAATATTGATAACAGATTTAATGGATTAGGCGGCTATGATGACAAAATTTCTCCTTTATAAATGGCGCTCATATATTGTGTGAGATGTAAAGAAAAAACTGCAACAAATGATATAAAATACTATGCAAACATCAATGGAGTTAAAAGAATTTCTGGAAAATGTGCTGAATGTAACGCAAAAAAGAGCCAATTTATAAAAACTTGATTTTGAAATTTTTTCTTAATGAATAGAGATGGCGGGACATTACAGTGCTTTCGATCTTTTTATAATGCAACACGAAAGAGATTTGAAAAAAGAACATTGGGATGACATTTCTCAAAAATATGAATTATCCGAAGATATGATGAGATTATACGTAAACAAATTGAATTGGTATAACATTGCAAAATATCAAACTCTGTCCCCAGAGTTCATTCAAGAAAATATACATTATCAATTAAAAGATCATATGCCTGTTCTTTGTCTCTATCAACACTTGAGTATAAAGTTTTTGGATGAAAATAAAGATACAGTTGATTGGAACAATATTATAGATAGCGGTTACTATCCTGTGCAAATTTTATTGAAATATGTGACCGAGATCGCAAAATTTAAGGAAGAGAATCCTGAATATGACGAAGTAGATCATTAAAAATGACTCTAATCTTTTTAATTATTTTACTAAAATTTATATCTTTTCTTATAAAAACGTACATTAGATCGATGAAAAAATGATATCTTTCTTATACATGATGTTTAAAATTTCTAAATTTTCTCTTATTAAATGGCGGACTATAGAAAATATGCTAGTGATATTGAAAGGGCGGAGTTTAAAAATTTCTATCCAATTAGTAAACAACATTTAAATGAACCAAATAAAAGAACTGAGTTTAATATTGATTTTGGAGATAACTTTTGCTCGTCTAACTTCCAGTTTTATATTTCTGGAACTTTAACAAAACAAGATGGTCAAGCATATCTTGGAACTGATAATGTTAGATTAATCGATAATTTTATACCGTTTTTATTTTCTAAGATTGAAGTAAGAAAACACAATAAATTGATAGAAGAAGTCGAAAACTGTGGCCAATTAAGCACAATTAAAGGAACTATTTCGTATTCAAAAGTGATGTTATTTCTCAAACTTCTAATGGCTTTGAATCAGATTTTAAATTTGGTGTTTTTGAAGCAGCTGGAAATTTATCTCATTTTGGATTAGGATTTTTTGAAAATGTTTACTATTCCGATCTATAAAGGAGGATTTTATCTAAGTTTTATAAGAGCAGAAGACGATGATGTGATTCTGAAGACTGCAACTGGAAATGTTATGCCTGTTGATGGAAAAATAACAATTACAGATTTTTTTATTAGAGTTCCAATGATTGATTATAAAATCACGAGTAAAATAAGGTTGATTGATGAAATTACAAAAAGTCAAAACATTATGTTTAATTTTCTAGATTGGCAATGTATTGAACAAAAAGGTATTTCCGGAACAACTTATTCGTTCGATATCACAAATATTTATAGAAATATCTTCAATCCCAAGTTCGTTATCATAGGTTTTCAAACAGATAGACAGAATAATCAAGAAAAAAATCCTTCAAAGTTTGATAGTTTGGATGTAAAAAATATCAGAGTAAAATTGAACGGTTCTTATTATCCAGATGAATTACAAAATTTAAACATTTCCGGAGGTCTTTTCAGAATAATGTATCAGAGGTATCAAGATTTTAAGAAAGTTTACTGTAATAATAAGGAAATGTATTACAATCCTAAAGAATTTTTAGCGAATAGACCTATTTATGTCATTGATACAACAAAGAGTTTGACAAATATTTCTGGTTCAAAGAACGATATAATTATCAATATGGATTTTCAAAAAGCTGTTACAAACGCGATTTGTTATGTTGTTGTTGTCTCTGAGAAATTTTTAGCCTATGATGTGATTAAGAACGATATTAGAGAAATTCAGTAGTTAATGATGTTCATATTATTCTCTTTCATTCCTTCTAATATTTCAAAAATATACTCTTTCGCCACTGAAAAATCCCGATTTCTCCCGTAATAATCTTTATAATCGTACACATAATATCCTAAATAGTTGTACAATAGAATGAAATTATTTCTATTTATCTCTGTTGTAGAGATGTAAACACAAACATTTGCGCTGAAAAATTTATATCTCGGCAGACTTAGTTCCATAATCTCCATTTATAAAAAAATCTTTTTGTTTAAATGGAAGAGTATAATGCCAACTGTTACAAGTGTTATAATAGAGGAGAAATTATTGATAAAAAATATTTAGTTTGTAGAGATTGTAATTTAATTTTGTACGAAAGACCTAAACCTAAGAAATTTCGAAATAAACTAACACATTTGAATAATCTGCTTACAAAATTGCAATATGGAGGCAAGAAGCAAACAAAATTTGTTACAGAATTTAGAAAACAGAATAAAAATTTTTACTTATCTCTTGGAACCATTGACAAAATTATTTTCCTTTTCAAAGAATACTACATTAGGTTTGTAGGTATCGATACACACGTTTATTATGAAAATATATTACCTGTATTTTTTCATTATCTGGATGTTGAATTTGTCTACAATTTTAAGCCAGAAATCCTCGATGATTTTATAGTACATTTGGAGAAAGTAAATGAAGAACCTCGTCAAACAATGAAGATGTTGGCAATTCCCTCGACTTCTCGAGTGATTGTTAGCAAATTTCATTTTTTTCCGTCTTTGAATTTTTTCTATTTAAATGGAGTTCTTGAAGGAGTTTAAATGGTATTGGTGAATGCAAGTTTAAAGAGTATAAGAAGTTGAATGAATTAGAAGAAAAAAAGAAGTACAAAATCATGAATTTGGAGAAAATGAAAGATAAATTCGGGTTTACAATAATTGCCGAGTTGGAAGATTATAAAGTACACTTACCGAACAGACTTTTGACTGTTTTGGATGAAAAAAAGATTAAAGAATTGAATAAACATGATAAATTACACTTGGTTGTTACTGGAAAGAAGACTATTAAAGATAAAGAAATTATAACAATTAACTTTGTAGAATAAAGTCTTAACTCTAAAACTTGCAGTCCCTCCCCACGTCATAGTACTGTTTTGATAACCATAGTTGGTGTCTTTCTTCATAGGAATCACATGGAATATTATCTACAGTAATACGTTTTGTTTCACACAAAATGTGGCTATATTCTATAAGAAAAATTCTATAATGCTCTTTAATGAATTGTGTTGATAAATCTTGATACTCACAAAAATTCCTAAGAAATTCATCAATTAAGTCTTGATTATCTTGAAAGAACGTATAATATGGGAAAAATGTCATAAAAAAAAAACGATGAAAACTCTCTGTTTGTTTATTTTTTACTTTCTTTTCAATATCTTTCGTAATTATATTAAATATGTAATCCCTTACTTTTTTAGTTTTTTGCCGATAGTAAAACACTCCATTAGATCATATCTGAAAATATTACAGCTGATTTCTCCAACCCCTTCAGGGTTATAGGTTCACTTTTTTTGAAGGTTAAATAGAAAGTAGATTGATGTGTACTATTTTCTCTATAAAAGCCGTATTACGATATATTTCCTAACATTTCTTTTATAGTGGATAACTTTACAAAAACTATTCCACTTAAGTTCATTAACCTTATATAAATGATTGCTGTACAACAATGGTATATAGACTAATTTCAATTTTGAGGTGTTAAATTAGCCAATAAATAAATTTGAATTTTGAGGTCTAATAAATACTAGTATCTCTTGCAGGTTTGAATGATATATTACGATCATCTAATGAGGGGTTTTCTTCTTGATTATTTCTATAAAAGAAAATTTTCATTCTAATAAATTGATGTATTTATTTATTTCCAATGGTTCCACCATTTATACATGACTTTACTTAACTAAGGATAAACTTATCAAGATGGCATACAATGACTAATAACTGTGGTAACAACAATCCTAGTAATAACATAACAAATACTAATAATATAACAAAACTAGTAATGATAACAGATAACACAAGGAAGAAATTATGAAATAATTTATAACAGTACACAGCAATAATACCAAATTAATGCAGGAGCAACTAACAAAGAGAAACAGAACAATGTAACAATTATGATAATAATAACTTAACAATGAGATAAATATATCAAAACATGCAACGATATAGATATAATGTAACAATGAGATAAATATGTAACAGTATAAAAATTATAAAAGTATATGTAACAGAATAACAAACAGATAAACCTATAACAGGTGTGTGTGTGTGGGGGGGGGGGGGTAATTGTGTGATTGTGAGGGTGGATATTCATTCAAAACTACTACCCAATCATGGTTTGCTGCATAACTTCCTTCGCACGGCGTTGTACAGTATCGGCGAAGAAATCAATATGGGTAGCTTGGCTCCCCAAACGCAGAAGTCTATTAACTCCATGGTGAGCAGCGTAATTTGTACGTTGATATCCTCTGAGAAAACAGACCTCGATCTAGTGCCTCTAGGTATCAGGATATTAATGTCTGACAGCAGTGAGGGACAGTCCAGCAATCCGCTGACAAGTCTGTGCAGGAATACGAGATCAGTACATTTTCTTCTGTCATGTAGTCCAAACATCTCCTCGATCTCCGCTACCGGAATATCCCGGTAGATGTATCCTAGCCTCACTCCGAGAAGTCTAACAAAGCGCACCTGCAGTTTGTCAAGAAGTTCGATATGACCTGATTGATATGGTGACCAGATGACTGAGCAGTATTTCAGCAGAGGACGAAATAAAGACTTGAATAGTATGACAAGGGTGTACGGACGTCTGAAATCCTTGGTAACTCTGACCACAAAACCAAGCACTGTGGAAGCCTTGTTGTAAATGTATATGAGGTGTTCATAAGGGCCAAGAGAAGGTGTCATGATAACTCCAAGGTCCTTAATTTTTTCCACAGTTTCGAGGGAGGATCCGTTGATGTTGTAGCCAAAAGTTCTTATGGCATTGCTTCTGGTGTAAGAGACAATGGAGCATTTCGACACATTTAGAGCCATTGCATTTGCACCGCACCAGTGGTTAATTGCATCCAGGGAATTCTGGAGGTCAAGCTGATCTTGTAAAGAAGTTACCGTGCTGAAAATATTAATGTCATCTGCAAATAATAGCAGCTTGGATGAGATCACACTAGCTATTTCATTAATAAATAAGCAAAAGAGCAGTGGGCCCAAGTGTGATCCCTGATGTATCTACCCTTTTGCCTCCTGAAATACTTTAACTAGGTTTGCAGGTTTTATGAGTTTAAACCTTTGCTTAGGCCACTAGGATTAACACAAAAATAATAAAAATGTGAGGGGGATTTTTGGAGTAGGATCAACAGTTACTGTAGTAGATTTTACTGTCTAGAGTTTATTATAAACGTTTAACCAAACCCATATTTTAAACTCATTTCTTTATTAATTAGAATTTATCGTGTCTGTTTTCTAATAATGAGGGTACACTCCATTTTAATATATCCCAACAAAGGCTGTAATATTGAACTGATATATCTGACTGATATAGCATACTACATGTACTACTCCAAAAGAATATTCTCAAAGGTCTCCTAGCTGGAAGGACGAATCTTCTACAACCAGTCACTGATTAAAACTAGTGTAAAATGTTCCTTTTAACTTAGCGTCTCCAAAGTACGAAACATGAGTATTAAAACCCACATATGAGTATTAAAACTATCTTAGTAAGTTCAATACTAGGTTAAATATATAATAGTACAAATCCAATAATTTAAATTGCATAGAGCATTAATTATTATAACGGTGATATTAATTCATTATTAAACATGTTATAATGCTAATATGAATGCAACCAAAGTCAACCTACATAATTGCTCAGCCACAGCTATGACAGAGGGTTGAAAGTACTAAATTATACAGCTGAGGGAGGGTGCACCCTTTGACGTTACCGTGTACGGAGGTTCCGGCCAGGTTTGCCACTGGACACACCTTTGTTTGTGGCCGAAGTACACAAGGGGTGAATTTAATTTACTTGGCTTGTAAAGAGTAAGGGTTATGTTGTCTGTTTGTGGCCTTAAAAAATAGAGACCTGTTAGTAGCCTTTTTCATAGAGTCTGGGAAAAACACTTTGAGTTAGAAAATAAGTGCACAAAATATTGGTGGTTTTGTTTGACCCTAAAATATATTTTATTTAAAAAGTGCTATAACTAAAAGGTAAATTTTTACTAATAGTGTAGACATAACCGAAGTTCGTCGAGTTATGTTTAAAAAGTTTGTGCTGCTGGTCCTACAATTTAGCGTCATAGTCTACTCCAAGCTCACTACATTCTGCGATTATTAAAATTTGAAATGATTATTGGGACATTATCATGTATTGTCCCAATAAATAAATAACAGGTGGATTGTTATTTAAATTGATATTAAGTTTCTGAATTTTTCCTGGCGTCGGTTCAGTAATGTAGTATGATTTACAGTTTTTTAATAGAGAGTTGGTAGTGACACTATCCGAAATGCATGCGTAGCATACAGTTGCATCATTCTCAGTCTCGCTCTTTCCCTTGGGATTTGCTCCACTGCTACACAAGAAAAACCATGAGCTCATTTGTCGGTGCAGAATGACGCAAAAGGCAAATCCATGTACTTAAATCATAATTTGTTGATCTTAAAGAAAAAAATCCTGGTAGATGTGTGATATTTAGGAGATGCATTTACATGTTAATAAATGTAAAAATGTTCAGTTTAAATATTTGCATTTAGTGTTAAATAGTATTACTATTTTAGACTTTATAATCGGTTCGGTGCTATAACTGGTGTTATTATTGAATTAATTAATGTATTCTTTAATATTTGTCATATATCTCAATCATTATTGTAAACGTATAATCAGTATAGTAGTACAGTACAGTAATATTAATATATTATTTATCAACAATATTCTGAGTTACTCTTGATATTTGTTTACTAAAAACATAGTGTAAGTATTGTGTCTGATTATAACACTGGTTACAAACTAGTGTATCATTCTTTAAGTACAGTCTAGTTATAAATAAATTTAGCAATAAGTTAAAAGATTACAATACACTTTTATTATCGTTGGGACGTTGAAAGTCCGGAGCGCGCCCTACTAAGATTCACTTAAAGCGAGAACGTTTGGAGCACGTTATTAATTAGGAACGAGTTTGTGGTGCCAAATATAATACTCACTGGTGCAAATACATGTAAGTTTAAGTTAAATAAACTTCAGTGAACCATAAACATAGCGATTGTTTGTTGGAAAGTGACGTTTTTCAGCCTATTTTATCAAGTAGTCGGATATTGATATAACCACTTTGTAAGAGTAATTATTTAGTCCTCTTCTAAATTTACCTTGTGCACTGAAGCGGTATTAATATTTATATTATGAGTTATATTCATCAACTTATTAAGTTTGAAATGGTTTATAAAATAATAACCCATGCCGATATTTGGTTTTTCAGTAAATACCTTTCTATTAGTGTTTTATTTTTGCCTGCGTATTCCACTATATTGCAATCGATATCGATAAAAATTAATTGCGAACTCCGGAAAGCTCAATTACTTGTAGTAATATTTCCCCAATGCCATGGCTGGCTACCCCGTGACGTATCTCTCGCTACAAACCGGGAGGATGATGGATAGCCAGGGAGAGGTATGGAGGGGAGCGAGGGAGGGTGTACTGTAGACATTCACTTTGCCCTCAAGTGACCCGCGACAGAGCCAGGAGGGCGAGGGGAGCAGGATTCCCTCTCAGGTGCGGCTCTTAATGATTTCATACTGGAACACTCCGCGTACATTCTGATAGTATACGGTTTTATGAATATGTTTCAGAATGATAAGCATCCTTACGTAATTATAATATTTAGACAGTATATTATTGAATAATTCACGAATGTAATGTTGTCTATCTTTCATAACAGTTTGGTCGATTCAAATTCTTTACAAACTGTATGTTTATCTTATAAGTTGAAACAGTGTGTGTGTGTGTGTGTGTGTGTGTGTGTGTGTGTGTGTGTGTGTGTGTGTGTGTGTGTGTGTGTGTGTGTGTGTTGTGTGTGTGTGTGTGTGTGTGTGTGAATAATCACGAGACTGCAAATTTCAACCAAATTATTGAAGTTTTATAGATGTTATATGTGATAAACATGAAATGTTATTAAAATTCATATTATGTGCTTTTAGTAAACATATAATTTAATATCAAAGCAACAGTAATATTACAACAAGTAGGGCTATGAATACAAAACTTCAATCGAATTTTCCCTTATCTTGTATGATACTCTTTCAAAATAGTAATTAGTTTTTTCTTTATGTCGCTACTTTATCAAACTGCCACGTTTCATGGAAAATATAATTATGCATGTAATGATATATATATAAGTAGATAATAATATGGCGGTCCTAGCGCACTTTCGGAGCCGACCGAAAAGCAATGTAAAATACTGTTCAATGTACCATAAAGGAAGCTGAGAAATAACACAGCAAATCTCAATGAAAAATTAACCGAATCTACAGTCGTTCGTCTCCAAAAGCGATCGGTACATTACTATCTACTCTGTGGAATGAAAAATTAACCAAATCTACAGCTGTTTGCTTCTACTTTCTTAAGCTGTGCTTTGTAAAATGTTGTCAAATCTGCTACGAATAAAGGAAAAATCTTCGAAATCTTAATAAAATTTAATCAATTTAAAACATTTTTACTAAAAAACATACTGTACTTTAATAAAAAAACTTTTCTACTAAATAAACAACATGAAGTCACCAAAGTCTCTACAATTTCTAGCATTAAAACAGTGCAACAAAGATGAATTCAGTGAATTGCCGGTTTATTTTCAACAACAGTTGATACCGTCTTCGATACTTTCCTTAAATGATACAGAATTCAAAGAACTTGTAAAGTCGCATATCGCCATAACTCAATGACAAGCCAAATACCCAAACAGTGATAAAAAGTAAAGGTGGGAATAAGTTTGTAATTTGAAGTGAAGGTGGGAATAAGTTTCTTGACAGAACTAATTAACCCCAATCCTCTCTTGAAAGGAGAGAAATCCCATCATGGACTGCCCAGTAGGCTATTAATTTAAGGATTTAACAAAGCTTGTTCTTTAAGCATCCACTTCAGCATGTTTTTCTACTTAATAAAAACTCATTTGGTGGTATGTAAGATTGACAATCCACAACTGCAGTGAGATTTATTGAAGGCTTATTAATATATACAGTAATAAAGTTATATTTTAAGTTTCAACTCATTTGCTATTATAACAGAATTATAGCAAGTTTCTTGCAGATTTTAGCTCCATTTCTGTATACATTTTATATTAATGTAACTTTTATAAATTAAGAACTTACTTTCCTAAACATTTAGTATCACATTACTGATATGCGAGGAAATAACCAACGTTACCCTTTTACTTCACATTATAATTATTAGTTGATACAACTAAAATGTTTTATTGTCTTGTGCTATCCACTTGTTAATATTGGTTTGTTTCTATTTCACGTATAATTTTTATATTTATCCTGATTGCAGGAAAAAATTCAAGCTAATGGCAGACCAGAACGGGAATTGTTTGACCATTACTTTTGAAAGTATACTTTTCGAAATTAAACCAATTTCAATTATCATGGTTAAATTTTATAAATATGAGGCATTGGTTGTAGCAGTAAATTCCGTATTAAATCTCTTACATTAATGTAATACTCTTTAAATTAACTTAAAACAATAATTAATAAAAATAGAAATATTGGTATTTGTATACGATTTCTAAAACTGCATAGATGAGTGTTGGCGCAATGCTACCAGCAAACAGTAACTTAAAGAGAAAACTCAGCATGAGAAACTTTTGTCATAAGGGTTGCAGAAACTCTCGACAAAGGTTATCTACTTCTCAACTGTTCTTAAATACAGAAAGACTGTGTTTTGTGCCCAGTATAGCCCTTTAAACCACCATTTCCATTTCGTTTCAAACAAAATTTATACTTATGTTGCATACAGTTTATTATGTCAAACGCAAAATGTGTATGTTTATTTAGCTTATCAAAATAAAATTTCTAATTATTTTAAGTCGACCACCGATAATTGCAGGAATTTTGATTTATTTAACTTCATGGATTTGTCTTTAAATTAGGGGCTATTGATGCATTGAAACATTAAAGATTCCAGAAAGAACCTGCTGGAAAGCATAAAGCCATTTGCTCTATTGGTTTAACATTTATACATATATGCTCACCACTATGGATGTAAAATTATTATTTCAAATCTAATGGCCCTGTTCTAGTTTAGATCGAATAGCAATGTAATTGTATAGTTTTAACCACCTGGCACTCCTGCTACTACTAATACAAAATTACAATAAGCACAACGAATAACAAGGAATATTACTTAAGTAAGTGTTCCGATTGGAGTCAGTCCTTTGTATGATCCTAACTCTATTTTGTTGATCTATGTGTTTTAGAGTTAAACACATCCCAATTATTTTCCCAAAATACCCCGAAATTATTATTACTAGCTTAGTAAACTTGAAATCAGAGAGAACAATCTTTTTTAATATCTAAGTAACAATAACCTAAGTAAATAATTTTTTATACTTCATTCACGGCCACACTAAATCATTCCTTAGGCATCAATGTAAAGGATGGTAGAAAAAGGAAAGAGTCGAAGAAACAATTTAATATATAGAACAACACTTGGCCTTCTTAGTTTTTGAAAAAACGACATAAATGATGAAAAAATAAAACTAGATCTCACTGAATGTTATTTAGCACAAAAATTTATTGGTATTTGTTCTACTTAGTGAAACTAACTATGTGTCTAATACAATATGGATAGATCAAGTTAGCTTCATCTCTGTATTGTGGCGAGAATTAGGTAGGTTATCACAGTACAGTACAAGACTAGCTAATATCTTGATCTGTGCACATTCATGTGCTTTAGTAATAACTTCTGGAAACTGCGATCCTTTGGTTACTAACAAGTTGCAGTAAACATTACAGCTTCCCCACATAATTATCTAAGTCTCTGTAATATCACAACAGTGTTGGAGTGGGTGGCGAGGATCATGTAGATTACCACAGCACGGTATAGAACAAGATAATCCCTCGATCCGTGCTCTAGCAGCTCCCCCGATAATAACTTATCCGCTTTCCAACTTCACGATAATATAGTTTTCCTACAAAACTTCCTAATTTATCTTTACCTACGTCACATATGCTATACAACTGTATGTCTTGTTTTAAAATTATAATGATATTCTTTATATAGTATTTCTCTTCCAAAGTCGTAATATATCAGTCTTTTCTTTACCGTTCACCCCATACCCATACTAAAAGTTATATGAATATAAAATAATATTTCTTTGAAATATCACTGGCTAATTCGTAATAATTATTTATTTTAAATGTTAATTTGTGACGTTTTGTTTATATTTTCAGACTTTCTTACTACTTTAGAAATATCCCATTAATTTCTATACGGTCCATCTGTACGTAAATAAATCGTTAATAATACGCGTGTATTAGAACTTATATTTATGAGTTTTCAAAGTTTTTCAAACAGTCCTAAAATACTTGATACCTTCATGAAAAAAAACTCTAACCAAGATAATTATAAAGGACCACCTGATGATTATTTTTCATACTATAATATAATATTTCGTGACTGAAGTTTGCTTTAAACCAGGTAGAAAATAACTAAATTAAAATTAGAGTTTTATCGAATTTAACCTTCTATGAATCAGAAAACAACCCTTGATTTTTTTCTAGATCGAGTATTATTGCAACTTGTATGGGACTGTCAAAATGGACGGTCATTGTTCTGACTGTTCATGAGATAAGTTACCCTTGAAAAGTTGAAGAAGCTTTTTTAAATCCTGATTCGTACGTAAGAGTCCCGATCTGAGCTGAAGGTTGGAGTGCGACTAAATTTTTAACTATTAAAAGAATGTTATTGGTTTTTAAATATATTGAGCTCAGAGTTTCTAAATGTATTACCGGCACTATTTGCCAATAAAGGGACAGGGAATGTTGGAGTGGAAGCTGTTACAATGGCACTGATCAATACATTGTGTCGGTGATATCTTTGTTGTTTATCCACCAGAAGAGGACTCCCCACATCAAAGTGTGACTGTGTAATTATATGTTGCCAAGGTAACAATGACGCCGCACCGAGCCTGGTGCTGGCGTTTTATATCAACAAACAATGACCGGCCGTGCATATTTTCGTTAGTCTACAATATTATAGTGTGACTGTCCGATGTTCAGTTGCATTTGTTGTATGTGACGGGCTCTAAATCTAAACTGATAAATTTACAAAATAAATATGCTATAAAAACGATGGAACTTTACAAAATTATCTTTCTCAAAAGCTTGGTAACTAGTTCAGATTAAAAGTAGTGCAATATATTCTGGGTTATCTACACATTTTTGAATTTAGAGACCTTAACTAGAGCATCTAAAACTTCACTGTTTTACAGAGTTGACTGGAATCTGGAGTGCACGTCCGTCTGAAGAAACCCAAAAACCAGCAGAGCAACCAAGTTTTCTACACGTAACGCAGCTATGGTAGAAAGAGTGGAATCAGTACTTACCATACATTTTTCACCTTCCGCTTAGTCCAGCGTCTGAATACCTTCACTGCCACAAACTTGTGACACTGTGATATCAGACACTGTATACATACAGCTTCTTGATTGTGCACAGGTAATCCTTGAATGGTTTAAATATGTTGGTAATGCAAATTCATATTATTTTTGGTAATCAGTTATTCATATTATTGTTCCACTTAATATTGAACGTAAATATCCTTCGAAACTTTCCGAACGCATTAAAACCCATCATAACATAAATGGCTTCATTTCAGTTGAGGTTTTACAACATTAATGTTTCCCTCCACTGGTAATAAATGGGAGATAGTAACTTTGCACAAGTGCAAATCACCACTGAAACTAATAAGTCGTAAGAATTGGTGTCTGTGTATTTCTGAAAACCGAGAGAGCTCAGATATTCTTCCAAGCATTTTTCAACGATATCATCCTTTTAATAATACTAAGTGAAAGATATTGTTACAGCCATTTCTAATAGCACTGTAAACTATAGACTATAGACTATAAACTATAGACTGTAAAACTATAAAACTCTGATATAGAGGTATCATTAAAATCAGTTTATTAAATTTAGCATTACTAAGATTATTTTGTGCAACCTCATTCTATTTAGAATAAAAAAATGTGAATAGCGCTATTTTAGTCCGGATCTATTGAAATTGGTATTGCTATTGGTACATTTAATAAATAAGGTGAAATATAATTATGTTATATAAAAACAATTTACTAGTACACTTAATATTCAAAGAGTCAAAGACAAGTTTTAGCAAGTTATGGAACTTATATACGTAGCTGACGGTGTCTGATATAGAATATTGGCTGTAATTAATTTACCTCCGTGTGTTACTTTTAATACCTGCAATAAATATAGCAAAACTTAAATCGAAACACCACATTTTTTGCACTAATGTAGTTATTTTTAATGCCAATTACAGATAGAAAAGAGAACCAAATACCAATAACTTTAACAGATATATATCCGTTCTTTGCGGATTTTGTAATACAATGTCATATTGTCGTAGTAGTAGGAATATATTTATTGTACGATGAGCAATCATATTCTTATTTTAAAGACAGAAACATTAATATATAATTAAAATTTTATATTAGAAATATGAAATTATATTCACTAACGTAAACTTGAAGTAAACACAGTTTGACTAGTTCGATAAGCTATATGCACAATATCAGAACACAGTATGTTAACATGTGTATATGTTATCAGCGTACACGTTATCAGTAGCTCCGGGACAGACCGGATATTACACAGCCAGAATTTACAACCTGTCTGTCTGTCCGGTTGAGCTTCCTGCTTATTTCCTGTAGGTCATCCCTTCATGTAATATATTTGACAAGCTATCAAGACGTTATCCATGTTTATTGTTTGTATTTAGCTTATAATTAGGAGACGTTACATTTATATATGACATAATAGTTTCTAATTATATCGTGTTGCTATTTTAGAGTATGTTTTCGAGCCATATATCATGATATCAAGTATAGTTGTCTTCTTGAGTAGGTGCAACCGGATGTAATAACACGGTTGCAAAAGGCTTTTCATCGTTGGACTTTAAGGTAACTTTCTTAAAAACAGGAAAACATGTAATAGTACTACTAGTTTTATTAGCACTTACTAAGAGCAAAAGGGTTGGTTGTTGGTGCGCAGTCGGGCTTTAAAAACAAATTCAAAGGTTTTTATTGCACGGGAGACTAATTAAAGCTTACTATTCAGTTTTACTGATTTTTGCGACATACAAACTCATCATAGTTCTACAAAGAAGTTTACGTATAAATAACAGCTAGTTTTAGCATTTTATTTTACTGAGGCAATAACTAATTTTGAGATTAACGCATTAAAAGAACTTCAACCGTGCAGTAGCCGGTTTTTCAGATCTCAGATATAAGGCAATGAAAAACAAAACATTCTTAGGCCCACTATAGCATAATAAAATGTGTTAAATGTGTTTATTATTAATAATTTTTAGAATCCAATTATGCATAGTTTGTTGGTCATTTGAAATTTATTAAATTCTGATATCAGCCATCCAGAATAAACAGAGCTAAAGATAAGTATATGACTTTTAGAGATTATATGATTCTTTGTACGTATAATTGATATTTCACTCATATTAACAACGTGTATTGAAATATAGCATGACTTAAATTTTTTTAGAAAATATCGATTATTAAGAACATGTAGCTCTCTGAAATTATGTTTTATATAGGTGCTGTAAAGTTTTTATTTTTTCCCCAAAACACGAAATTATTAAATTGCTATAATTTCGCAAATATTAAACAAAATTTCACTTTTCCTGTAATAAATATCTCTCACTACATACACTCACAGCACCATCTCAGCTAAGTCTCTAAATAAACACATAAATTTCATTGGGTGAGCAGACGTTCTGTTTGTAGTATTACCATTACAACCGTAAACAACGAAGAGAACTCGAGATGTTGACACGTAGGGAAAGGTGGCTGTTGTATCTTTACGTTGATGTGTTTCTGATGTGGTACAAATCCATCGGATCAAACCCAGACGTATCTGTGAGACACGTCCCGTGCGAATGTACTGATACAGTGGAGATGCGTTTTACATTTAAGACCACGATTTAAATTATAGGGAATCACAAACAAAGCCACATTCACATTATGTTTCAAATTGGTGTAGTTTAGTAGTAAATCTACCAATACAACTCAAACTTCAAATTTCAATTTCATTGCCTCAGATGTAAGCGTATGTGACACTTTACGGGTAACTGTCTTTAAAGTTTTGTCGCGAGTGGACAAAGAATTCGTTAGCTCGTTGAGAACCCTTTCTTCGCAATGGAGTTTAGTAAGAGACGTTCTATTTAATGGTTACGTTAAGTCATGTTTCTTCGTTTATTAGAAATATGAACATTTTCTATATAGCTTAAATAAATTTTAATTTCAATTACTTTCCAGTTTTACGTTAATATTTTATATTATTTTAATTTTATTTTATTTACGTTATAATTATTCTACATTGGTATTTCGAAACTTGATAAATCTATCAACTAATAACATTTTATATGAAAAAAGAGTACTATTGTTGAGTACAATTTGATTATTATTACACAAATATCGTGTTGTCTTGGCTAAATTTTCTTTGTTTAGAATGGCTTTATGAAGTTTAAAAAATAACCTAAATTTCATCTGTTCATTGGCTGAGCATTAGCGAAGCCTACGAATCGAGAGCTTGAAACATTTCATTTATGTCTGTCTGTAAAAACGATATTTTGGGAATTAACTAACATTTAGACTTGAAAGTTTCAATGAAGCTTCTGTTCAGTATTGGCAACATCAAGTTCCATGATGGTATATGTTACTCCATGGGATTTGGCTGAGCGTTTGCAAACAATTTTAGATAGGCGCCATGGGTACCATGACGACAACGAGAAAATAGCAGGAACAATATATCTTATAAATAAAAATGAATCGCTAAATGTGTTGCTAAGCACTAATCTCGAGAAAGTCTGGACTAATCCGGCTAATTCTTTTTTTAAATTATTCGTTGATATCCAAGGGATTTTATTACGGAGAGCAAAAATCGGAAAATCTTTTGTTAATATATTAGAGTTCGGAAAAATAATGATTATACTTCCGAAACAATATCCAAATTTACTGTAACTGAAAGTAAAAAGCTATTGACACTATTACGTGACGGTCGCCATAGAGGCAGAAACATATGTTAACATTTAAATTGTAGAAAATATTAAGTACATAGCGCTTGATCAGTTGTGTAACGCAGAATGCAAAGACAAAATTACTGTAATGATAGACTAAGTGACGAATTTAAACCTGGTAGTGCATTATAAATACTATTCAATCTCTATTAAAAAACCTACTGCATTGTACAAAGCTGTAGATGTTTTCAAATAAGGATATCCGTAACTAGTTGGCTCCTTTGAGATCGTGTATGGTATATTGATGTGTTTTAAGGAATAAACAGGGGATGGACACACTGACATCCTTCAGCGATCCATTCTTTCCCAGACTATAGTCCGTAAAACAACAAGATGTGTCACGCAATACTTGTTATAAAACATTTATTTTTGAACGTTGAATAGCCTTAGTTCCAGGATGTGCACTGACATCCTTCAGCGATCCATTCTTTCCCAGACTATAGTCCGTAAAACAACAAGATGTGTCACGCAATACTTGTTATAAAACATTTATTTTTGAACGTTGAATAACCTTAGTTCCAGGATGTGCCTCTATTCCACCCATAGCAACTGACAACGATGTAAGTAGATGCTCTTCGAAAAATATCCTCTTTTACATTTTATAGCTATATTTATTTGTTCGGGGAAAACTATCAAACTCAACTATAGCACCAGTAATATTGTATTGTATAAGTAGAGGCTTTTTAATTTAATTTGGTTTTTAGGACCTACATACGTATATATTTTCTTAGTCGGGGTAACATGGCAAAATTAACTATTAGACCTAAATAAATTAGCAGAAAGTTAATTAAAGCAGTCGGGGTAGACACTTTACGACCGAACTATCTTCAATCGCTTTCTTTTTCGTTATGAAAAGGTAAACCAATGTATGGTACTTGAAATATCTTAGACCGGAAGTGGAACATAGATAGTGTCTATTTATAATACACTTCATTGTTTGCCAAATAGCATAACCAAATTGAGGATTTAAAACGATTATCTTTCTGATATTAAACGCAGCATTTGATCGTAGATAAAATATCATTATGTACTGCGATGGTTGGCTTTACAAGACTTCCTTTTCAATTACCAACAATAATTAGCTCGTTTAATGGCCGACTACCTCCCCTTACGAAAGGGGCTCTGTGCTTTGTAAGGGAAGAAGTAATTGTAATTAAAAGGTCGGTTGGCATCTGTACTTTCACTTCCTTCCCCCAGTCATCTGAGAAGTGTATTCTGTAATATTACAATTTGTATAACCTCTTACGAACAAGTTATAACTATAAAAAAACAAGTTAGTTAACAAACAAGAACTTTATACGAAGTATTTAAGGTACGAGTACGCCAGATCACAGCGCCAGAAGCGTAAAAGGCTTCAATAAAGTTCCATACAAATTTCAAGTCTATAGGTTATTTAATACTCCAAATGTCCTTCGACGGAAAAACTGTCAAAAAAATTTACAGTCCCACGGCAGCCAGAGAGGAATATGTTTTAGGCTGCTGAGTGATAATCTTTTTTCATTGATGCCCTGTGCAATCTCAAGGGTAGACATGCACCATAATAGAACTCTTTTATAAGTTTCAGTCGAAAATATAAATCTACAGAGTGAAATAATTCTTCAGATTTCTTGCGGACAGATAGCCATAAAAATGGTTACCCAAATCTCATAGAGGGGTATGCCTATCATCGATCTCTACCCTACACCATATAACTGATACAAAGGAGTGCTTAGAGATCGAAATTACGATCGATCTAACTTCTGACGAATCGCAGCAAACCATTGTAAAAAGTAAGGTAATTAAATGACTGTGACCTGTTAAAAGGCCCCTGCACTGTATTGAGTTTGTTACATAACGTTATTCTACGATTTTCTCATTGCCATAATAATTACTCATGAGACCAATGTAAAAATGTTGAATGGCGTTCGAGTAAATCCGATGTAGTGACATGCACCATCATTGAACACAGTGTCCTCTGTACATTAAAGCTTTATTTTAAATTTCAAGTCTATAGGTTAGTTCATTTTCGAGATATCATGTATATTTTAGACATATAAACAGACATGGACAGAGAAAAATAAAATTGCCGAAGTTCAACTAGTAATAGGTTTTGCTAACACTCTAGCTGAGGATGTTTAGTTAATTTTCTTAACACCTAGGTTGAGTTTGAAAAGCACACTTGTCTATTTTCTACAATGTCAAGAACTAAATATCGTCTGTGAATTCTCCTTACTATGTACCCGAAAATATGTTCATCGTCTTTAATTTGATCACTCAATTCTACACTAGAGTTTGTAATAATATTTAATATATTTCACACAAAGTTTACAACAAATTCACCATGTAACAATACCAGTGCGCTTCCCATCACTTGCATTCGAACGTTGTCAACTACGAACCTGTTTCAAGAGTTCCAAACTAACTGGACCTATGCCGAGGGATTAATTAATTTAATTAACTCCAGAGGGGTTTGTATCGAATGGATAAAACACATGGAGTTGGATCCGTTGGATCCGCTGAAGGTTGGATATTTTATTAATTGTGGACAAATAAACATAATAAAGGCACAGCTTCTAGATGTTAAAACAAACAATGTAATACCACGTTGCTGCCAAATAGAATGATAATGATTCTAAATTATATCACGGGGATGGGGCTTAATGGTTCCAATGTTCCAAGGGAAATGTTTCATACGACCTGAATAATTATTAAACTTCAAAAATTGACTTCCCTTCACGTTTATGACGATCATAAGTGCGGGGCAGCCAGCATTTGTAGCTTTAGTCTGAATAAAAAGCGAAAAATAGTAGACAAGAAGTCTAAAACGTGAATGCTGGAAGCATTGTTAAAGTCAAACTCAGATACTCGAAGTTAAACTCGCCCTGAAAAGAATAAGCAGCCATAGTGAATTTAAAAAAAGCCAGAATAGCCGAGAGCTGAGGCTTTAAAGAGATTTTTTTTAATCACGACGCCCATTAGCCATTTAACGAGACAACTTAAGATTTCATGACAACGTAAATAAAACACTAACCAAGGTAAGTTACTTTAATATTTACAACTTTATATTACATAAAATTAGATGTCTCGCAAGAAAGGGCTAACTTCTAATACGAAAATATAAATGTTACTTACGGACAATTGCGCTCGAGGTGTTGCTGGGCAGCAATGAAGTTTCCGAGAGAAAACATTAATCCGCCAAGAATTTAGTTTCAAGAACATCGGATGTAATTATATTAACGAGTAACAAATAACAGGGTTGCGAAAAAATGTGTATTATATAAAATACAACTAAATAACGATACAGGGTTAGCATGTGCAACTTCACTACTCGTTTAATTCATCAACAATAAAAAGGAAAGAACGAAATATATTTTATACATTACTATATACTACATTAAGATAACTATTTCAAATAAATTATTCACTAAGTATTATAGGACACATTAAAAAAAAACAAACGGACATAGCTTTCAGGGTTTAATTCTCATCACTGAGATATACCAATTTATCCAATTAAATTTTACTACATTTATACCGGAATTGGGTGTCAGCTACGAATACAAAAAATAGAAGAAGCGTAAAGTATAATTGTTTTATCGTAACATTCTACATTCTCATCGCTGAGATAAACCAATTTGTCCAATGAATTCACCTCAATGTATATCGGAGGGTGGTTTTTATTTCAGCTACGTATAATAAATATAAAAGAAGCACTCAGCATAATAGTTTTATCGTAACATTCTACGTGCCAGTGGCTGAGACAGACCAATTTTTCCAATGAGTTCACCTCAGTATATACCGGAAGTGGGTATTTTACTCAAGTACGTATATAAAAGATAGAAGAAGCGTTCAGCCTGATAGTTTTATCGTAATATTCCATATTTTCGTCGCTGAGACAGACCAATTTATCTAATGAAATTTACTACACTTATACCGGAAGTTGGTGTATGCTAAGCATATAAAAATAGAAGAAGCGTTAAGTATGATAGTTTTATCATAATATTCTACATTATATTTTATTACGGTCGATACTAGTCGCTTTTGTAATTAATTATATTTATTCTCGGAGAAAAGTCTAGTGTTAGACCTGTACTGCAAGTTGATATGGCAAATTGATGTTGACGCAACAATAGATCCGGCCGCCACGTTGGCGTTGCTGGCACCACCCTCCCTGTTGTTGATTGAGCCAGTCCCTTTGATCGCACTATTATTGTTGTACACAACTAGTGGCTCCGTTCCCTTGTTACGTAGGTAGTTTGAGTTTGTTGCAGTAATTAACCTATTGTTCAGCTTAGTTCAGTGTTAGATAAATAGCTTTAAATTGCGTATTGAGGGGAGTTAGCAAAATTAATTAGTATCTGTTTGCCTAGTAAACGTGGTTATATTTAGTTTTGAGTACACTTTTAATATTATTAGAATGATCAGTAATTATTTAATACAAAAGATGTGTATTTTTATTTTTGTGCTCAACCCTCTTCTATATTTGTAAGATGGATTCTCCATTATTGATGTTTCCTCTTTAGTAGATCAACATTTGTCATGGTCTTTAAAAATTATTTTAAAATGCAATCAAGACAATATTTAGCGAAAAAATGAAATACAGATAAATAATGAATAAATAGATTCATTACGTTTTACCAGCTACTTCTTATTGGAAGCCAAATTCTTAATTTATTAACAAACACTAAAATAATTGAAAAATTTTATTATGTGGGTCTGATGATGTGTTCATTGAACACGAAAGGCCTCACAAAAATAAAAATTTCTCAATTATTCGTTTGTTTATAATTTAAGCATATATATATATATATATATGTGTGTGTGTGTGTGTGTGTGTGTGTGTGTGTGTGTGTGTGTGTGTGTGTGTGTGTGTGTGTGTGTGTGTGTGTGTGTGTGTGTGTGTGTGTGTGTGTGTGTGTGTGTGTGTGTGTTAACCAATGGCTAAAACTATATGGCAAATATATCTTAAAATATGTCTTTGTACAATAACTTAATCATAGTAGTACAATAAATATGTCGTTGGATTCAGATATGCATAATTTAGTGAATATCACTAGATTGTTTCGAGATAGCCCTAAATTTCAAAAATGATTGACATATTTTCTTATCACATAAAATAGAACAAACAGAACATGTTACGTTAAATTAGTTTTCTCCTAACATTTATTTTACCATCCACAGACGTTACGAACATATACGAAATAAATATTCATAATTAAACTTATACTATTTGTAATAATCTCGGCAGTCACTATATCTATAACAAAGTCACTGAATTGGAAGCGTCTGTAACTAGATGTTTCTGCGAGTAACAACGTCTAGAACTGCGCAATCTAGTTAGAGAGCAATCTCTGGATGGAGTTGTCTCCGCATTAATGTGAAACGTTCACGCTGAAGGCGTTGACGTGGAAATTTAATTAAGTCTAACACTTCCACCTCCCCCCCTCCAGCATCACCACCATCAGTAACACCACACCACCACAGCGCAAAATATTATATCTTTCCACGTCTGAGAACAATAATAATTGCTTGCTTTTCTGTTTGCCGTGGTAGTGAAATATTTATTTACGCTTCTTTATTTATTTACTCGTCAGAGGTTCCATATGGGTCTTCTTAGTCAAATATATTTAATACAATAATAAGGCACTCAGATACTGGTTACTTTATTACGAGTATTCAACCTGATTACATCCTCGTTGTGCTTATTCACTTCACGCATCGTTTCATTTAACTGGAAAACACTGGTTAGGACAGTACTATTCGGGGCTTAGCTATCAGGACCTACGTTATCTTACGAAGCATAATATAAGATCAGAAACTTCCGGACTGACAGAGGCGTTAACATGCGGAGAATCACAATTTACGCCAAGCGAGTGTAAATTCGGTGAGCTTAATCTCCACGTATCCCACTAGTGACTTATGCGAACCGAATGTTTTATTTTATTTTATTTTCCAACGGCAGCAGCCAATTTACAAAGACAAGCATAGATAGTAGAATACAGCGGAAAATAAAATAAAAACAATCAGATGAAAAATCTACATAAAGTAACAAAATAGGTATCATACAAAATTTGATAATAAATAATAAGTATTCAAAGATATAACAAGTTATAAATATCCAAAACATAACAAAAAATAAAAATTAACAAACAACAATAATTATTCAAGTATGGAGACAACTCAGAAAATTGATAGATAAATTGTATTTTACTTAAAAAACAACTAAAGTATAGGTAGACAACAACAAAAGTAGAATAATAAATAATTACGTAAAGGAAAAAATATTTATAAAAACTCTTTGTGCAACAGGAACAAGCAATCAACTAGCTAACGAAATTATAAGATTGATAAGAGCGAACATAAATAAATTGTGCTAATAAATTAAAATATAATATATAACATTTAACAAATAACAGTAGAAATTAAATAAATACAACATATAATACAATGAATATGCACTTAACACAGATTAAAGCTAACTAGGTCTTAATTTCTAGTCCTTCACAGAAAGAAGAGAGAAGGCCTGCCGACGAACCTGGTGAAGTCCATCGAAGAACAGGTCACACCCAGACGCAACCTGATTTCCCAGGCGAATAAACCTTGGGAAAGGACTGTTGAAGTCGAAGTTGGTTGAGTGGTATCTTCGACCCAGCAGATCTCGAGATCTTGTGTTTGCCGGAACTCTGAGGTCGATTTCAGCTAGGAGATCTGGACAGTTCATGCGACCATTCACTATCTTCCAGAGAAGGACAACATCAGCCACGTCACGTCGCAGGGCAAGAGGTGACAAGTTCAGATTGCTGGACAGTTCCTCCACAGGCACATCAAGATAGGCAAAACCCAGCCGGACACCAATCAAGCGAAGAAAACGCCTTTGTAGAGCCTCCAGTCTCGTCCTATTGCCAACAGTGTAAGGCAATGTTAGTTGAACGTCGGCGCGCAACGGCACCCTTGGCATTTTTGGATTGACCCACGAGTCAAATAATTAACCCGAAGGTTAGTGTTGTCTTTCTGGTTGTGTTATAGTTTACTCATTAACGAATTACTTTTTTACACAGAAAATTATCATGGAAGTGATGCACGTGCATAAAAAATCAATCATTTTCTCTTATCCATTTTGATATTAACTTATAGAAAAAATGTTCAAACGTTCTATCCGCCTAAAAACGACCACGAGAAAGTTGGCCTGCGTATGCGACTTTTTCGGTTCGTATAGAAATAAACAATCTTTTAAATTGTTTTTCTTTACTATTTCGTTATTTTTTAACTGACTTGGTTCCCATTTTTATGTAAGTTGTGTATGCCAATATGAACTAATTGTTTGACAATGAATTATTATGATTCATCAAACATCCTGATAACAGCGGCGTTTTTATGGAGGGTACTCGGTGTGCTCCTCTCCCAAACTGTGTGAAAAAGTAATACAATCCTATGATAAGAATGTATAAAGGTAATTCTACGTACTACGTTAGATATAAATCATAATATGAATGAGTGAAATGAAATGATGTTTAGTGAAATGAATTTATAAATACTTATATTATGAATCATTTATGTCTTTGCGCCAGGTACTTCCAACAAACATGGTCAAGCGATCCGTAATAATTGGAAACTGTCAGGAAATTAAAACACGTGTTTATACAAAATTAAAACTCTCATTTAAGAAAGACAAAATGAAAATTTTAGAAATGAATTCAAAACTGTCATTATTGTGCAATGCCATCTTAGTCGCAATATAACACATATTGTGTCAGGATTAGAAATTTTAATTTTATTTAAAACATATTCGAAGGCATTCCCTGAATTGAACTGCTCTATCAAAGTCTCTACAACAAATCGTGAGTGTGCTTCTGTCTTCAACACTAATGTTACTGGCGTTGTCTTTTCACCGTTCACGATAATTTTTCACGGAATCTCTCACTAATGAGTTTGTGTTTGCTAGTAATTTCAAACATGGATCTGAAATCATCGAATTTAACAGTAAAAACACACGAGTTGCGGAGTTTAAAAAATCAGAGAGACCCCTAATTAAGTCATAAGTCATAAACCTTTATTGTCTGTAAGCAAAACACATACAGTACATGCAATAGACAACGTCAATGGCCATCAACATATAGATTGATGAGATACAAAACAGTACAGTATTTTGATTAAAAATTTAAACATTTACAAAGTTAACAAGGATAAAATTTACAAATTTACAGATCTAAGGCTAAAAAATTAATTTAAATCATAAAAATGATTTAAGCTTAACCAATTGAAACATTTGAACTTAAATGGTTTAAAATCTAAGAGTTTACTTTCATTGTGCAACTTGTTAAATATTTTCAGATTTATAATATAAAAGCTATTTTTACATTTACTTAACCTACTGAATGGCACATCTAACTGGAGTTGATTTCTGGTATTGTGATTATGTACATCAGATCTATCTACAACTAAACCTAAATAAAAATTCTTCTTCATATACAATAAACACACATAAATATACAAGTTTATCACAGTCAAAATCTTACATTTAATAAATAATGGTTTTCAATGGTTCAATGGTGTTGGTTATTCCCGAGTTTGGAAGTTGGATAAACCCAAGTGGTTAATATTATTTGAATCTCTGCTTTTCCTCACACTCCTATCACTCTTAGATCATACATCTCCCGTTTTCCTGAACTTATAGTGTTTATATTTTATTAAAACACTTGGAACTGAGGAGTGTGTAGTGTTGAAATAATTAATATATTGAAATTACCAAAAAAATGCTTTAGTTATTAGACTCTTACTCCGTAACCTTACGTATCTCCATAATGTCAATATTGTATTTCACAAATATTCATTATTAAAAGTAAAACTGTAATACCTAAAGGATCACAGCTATCACATTTTATTTAAGTATTCGACTGTAACTACAATTGTATCCACCTTGGTTAGGAGGGTTTAACTCTCGAGTTCTACAACGGTGTTTAGCAATAAACATGTTTTCAGGGCGGACTGGAAAGCTTCACGGCCCCTAGCAAAGCCAAACTGATGTAGGCTTTACAGAGCCGCCACACGTGTTATTGTCAGAGTTTCCCTGTAGGTGTTTTTATTCTGAGGACATGGATTTACCCAAAATTTGATGGTACAAGAATCCTCGGGGAGTGGAATATACGGAAAGCATAACGTACGTTATAGGTCCTTTTATAAATGTGTCACAAGGCAGCTTTAATAATCTTCACAGATTGTGGCAAAAGTTTAGAAATAAAGTAGATTATGCGCTCCGGGCATAATAATATTCATAAGCTCTATAATAGATTCTATAGAGTATCAATTTACAACAGTTTTGGAACATCAAGACTTATTTCAAAAGAACGATTGAGAAAGAAACAAGATTTTTCCGGACATTTTCCATCGTTCAGTGATACAAAACATAAGTAACACTATGTTTCCAGATATGCAATCTGATCTCTTCTTCAAGTAAATAACTAACACATAGTTACAAACTAAGTTAAAATACACAAATCATACCAGAGCGTTGTGGCACGCGTGTCACGAATCATAGCCACTATGCACTTAATAAAAAAACTAAACACAACACTAATTATTACAATATTGAACTACAGAATATAGGTCACAATAGGTCTGAATTCCTCGACCAATCACCAACGACTGACCAAAAGCCAATAGCAAATTGTGATAGTCACGGCAAAAACAAGATGGCGGCAAAAAAGGAAGGGGACAGGAGCGGAACCCTTCTATTGGTTTATGCTAGATGAACTTCTTAAACGCATACTGTGGCTCTGCATTGGTTATAACAAATATCTAAACTGTGTGATACTTTTGGTTTTCTTTTTAGGTCATTTTTTAGAATCGGTAACCAAAGCGGCCTAGTCTCGGCTGATGGTTGACTGATTGGTTGGTCTGCCAATGTAATGTATGTTTTCTCCATTAATTTCCTTTTAAATAAATGAGGTTCCCGATGTATTATGTTGGCAGTCTAATTCTTGTATTCCTTGTAATTTCCTTAACTCTCTAATTTACTTATATTTAGATGAATATACTCTGCAACTACTTTATATATTTAGGTCACTTAATATTGAAGAAAGTATATTTGTCAGTATGTATATCGTGTATTTGAAATGTAGTATTGTATATAACAATTTGCATAAAGCGCATGCGTACTGTATCAATTTGTACTTTATATATTTTTATGTCGTCTACTGAATGTATGGTTATTTTTACATTTTTATATGGACACATGCTGTGATATACATATTATATGTACTTTATTTCTGCTATACAAGAGTTTTTAGTAAGTACAATCAACAACAATAGCCTAGTAGATATTCAGCTATTAAATGTAATAGTAAAAGTCTAACAATAAATAAAAAATATACGAATCAATTTGGTAAAACAATATTTAATTGCATCGAAGGAAGTTAAAATACACACGTACGAAACTATAACAATGAATAAGTAATTTCAGCTGTTAATTGCAATAATGAGCTGATTATTAATCCACAGTTAGACACTATTAATAAATCGATTAGTGTATATAATTGAAGGGTGGCACTCAGTTAAACATTTACAACCCCGTTACTATTTGCAGCAGTGAACTTGGTATAAAATTGTCATATAAAAGAACCGTATTACACTATTGTTATAAATTAAAGTTTCATAAAATTTACCGTTTTAGTTATTGTGGTTTATAAATGTTATATGGCCCCCATTGAATTGTTGATTTTTTTAAGTTTACACGAAAACTTATAAGTAATGTTCAAAATGTATAGATTGACTTAATTTAATTACATAATATTTTACCTAAACTTCACAAGCAGGCAGATTGTAACATGACAAATAATTAAGCAGGACAGGACTATAATTTGGATGACATTTTTTACTTATTTTGATATAATATATTAAATAGTAAAGTTAGATTGGATAATTCTTTGCTAGTAAATTCACCTCTTTTGAGATTTATGTAGTGTTAACCAAATTATTTCTATCGATCAAACCTGTCGTCAAATAATAACTTCTTACAATATACACTGTGAGGTAATCGACGTGATTTTAGTCGCCAATACATTCATGTGAAATTATATTTCTAACACTGTCATTAGAACGCATAAACCTGTATTTTATCATTCATGCGCATGAATAATGTTAGATTTGTATCAATAGTACAATTTCACATGTCAAGTGAAATTTATGTTATTTGAAATAAGATTGTTTGGTACAAAATGGCTATTACACATTTCTAGTTTTCAAACGACAACTTATTTTACAGGCACCCCCCTCCCCCCTAAATATTACAAACAAAATTTTCATACCATAATATATCATTAAACATGTCTTTATGGTTGTCTTGTTAATTTTTTTTGTCTTAAAAACTATTTATAGCATTATTTCTACTTCACTAAAATACTTCATTTTCATTAAAATAAAATCCCTTGCGTGAAGCACCTAAATAGTTTTGGCACTACCGTATAAAATGGCTAGACTAGTAGGGTTTAAACACCGTCGATTGATCACTTTCATCCTACAAATAAAGAAATATATTTTTAACTGTTTACCTATCGAAAAACAAACTAAAAGTTATAAGCAATTTATATCTTTAGGAAGTTAGTTTTTTATCAAACATTGATTCTATTAACCCGTAATGAAAATTGAACAGTTATTGCATTTCGATGTAATATTGGGAAGTGTTAAGCATAGTTTTGGCGGTTGAAGTGCAGCACAACGGACGCAGAAACTTGTTAGGAATGTTAAACTTAAGCAGGAATACAAACTGAATGTTGTAATTAAATTACAATCGCTTGGTTGGTGGTTGAAGGGATGAATACTAACCGGCCTTTTAATTACCATTACCACCCTCCATTAGTACTAATGACCTGTGTAAGGAGGTTGGGCTTTTTCACCCGGCAAATCATTTCAAAATTACACTCTATCATGTACTTGGAAATTACTGCGTTTATTTTGTTTTGAATAAATTTAACGGCATTTTAAAAATTTATTTGTATATAATATACTGAGCAATCATGAACAATTTTTCTGACCTAACATCACAAGGTACTGTACAGTTTTTAGAAATGTCATATGATCACAATATAATCCATGGTTAGCACTTGAACGGATTTCCTTCTATCCACTACTAGATTAACTCCTATAAAGGTTTGCGGTCACCTACTTATAATGTACTGAGCCTTGAACATGTTTGCTGTCAATAACAATACCATAGTCACAAGAACGATAGTATGCAGGGATATTTAATTAGTTGTATACAATATGAGTTAGGTGTAAGTTTTGTTATGTGTACTATTGAATATGTTACGCCACACCATTTGTTACGTAACGTGCTTCATTGGGTTTTTTCCAGTGGAGTAATCTGCAACTACAAACTTTCAAGTATACATGTATGTTAATTTTCGAGTTGTTTTTCGGACAGACAAACAGATAAAAAAATTAATTTTTCCAGTCTTCCAAATGATAGACTTCGCTAACGCTCAGCCACTGAAATACATAAGGATACGCCACACCATGTGTCACGTAACAGACTTTACTGGTGTTGCAGAAATGTTTTATATATTAACTCATTTAATCTTCGAGAGGTCCTGAGGGCAGGCAGAAAATCATACAGAACAATATTGACACAAAAAGGTGTGACTCAACAACATTCCATGGTGGACATGCGCCATAATAGAAGACATTCTAGAATATTTAGAAGTAAGGTTTAATCTAGGGTTACAATTTTTATGTAGGTATCTTGCCACATGATTCACTCAAATATTTTTCCTCTTCTTTTCCTCATCAGAACTTTTAATACTTAAACGCTGCTATGAAACCTAACGCAAGGATAAAATATGTGGATGTTTCAGGACATCGCTAGAAAGGCTCTTTTCTTTTATTTTAAATCTTTCATGAAACTTTATTTGTACATATACAAGAATGAGTGCATGATTATGCATGTCCAACTGTGACATTTGGCTGAGTTTCATTGAAGCCTGTAAGTCAGTAGGTTGAAAGAATTTATATTTTGTCTACCGGAGATGTGTAAACTTTTCTTTTCTGACCGACCATCCGTCTGTATTTACGATAGGCCACTCGAGAATGAAGAGAATGAAACGCATTGTAACGTACTCTTAATAAGACAGCTAACGTATACAGTCATAAAATCTACTGATAATAGATTAATAGGAATAAAATGTATAATTGTATTTAATTTTAGTACTTTAACAGATACTGAGAATACTAATTGTGTATATTATATCGTACTAAAACATTTTATACCTTTTGATATGAATGAAAATGCTTAATTAAAATGGTTATACGCTTGCCACATTACCTAGCGAGACACTACGGGCCCTGACAGGTGCCGTCCCGTACTCATCATGTCCGGATATTATGGCAACTGTAACCCATGTGGAAATTTAATTAAACGTCCCTCGCCAGCCACAGCTCCACCACAATACTGAGCGACACTTCTATTATCGTTCCGTAGAGCAAAATATCCACAGTATGGCTGTCATGTAACGGTGGATTAAAATTGTTTCAGATAGGTGAAATTGTTTTACACCGCTTTGGGTTGAAAAGTTTAGAACGGATCGTAGTACTGCCAAATGTTGAAGCACATGGACGGTATTTTATTTTATTTGGGTACAATGTATTTAATGAACAGGTATAGCAACTAAAGAAGAGTGCTATAATTATTCTATCGAAGCATTCAATCAGGATAAATGTGATGCCAACACTTTTTTACTACTCCTAAAATTAGCAACATCACAAGAATACTATAAACGACTTGCGCCATAGTGTTTAGAGCAAAGAAATAAATTGAGATTGTGTATCATGACACCAATTTACATTCCCATTTATATCTAATTCCAATATGGTACTTCCTACCGAAATGATGAACTTAAGGGCAGCTGATCTTGTGGCCATTTTGATTTTGAGCCCTATAAGAAAAATTTTAAACCTTATGTGCCTTAATTATCGTCGGATAAAATTATGAGAAGTGTCATTATATAAGATAATAATAATTAAACATCTAAAAGCGTTTAATTTTTTGATTATATAAATGAATAAACCTCATAGTTTTAATATTCAAAATTTTATTCATTATAACATACTTTGAATGTATATAAATATTATCTATGAAATGAGACGTCTCCTAAAACGTAATGATAAAAAATTGGGACGTAAAGTTCATGGGTTTATCAATGGGTTGTTATGGGGAAAATTTCAAGGTCACTTTATACTACAGCCTTCGCTTAATCCAAATGAAGTCCATTCTATGAAGTAATAATAATGCAATGGTGGTACGGAGGCGTGAGTAGAAGAAATGTATAAAGGTAGAGGGAAGAGGAAATATAAAATCACACTTTTGTGTCCTTGTGATACTTTATACGTATTTTTTTAAACAATTCAAAAAAGATTATCAATGTTTTACAGACAATGTGTTGCATCAAAAGGAGAAATTAAAGAGATCTAAAAAATGTATTCAATGACTAACCACACTTGATTTGACAATCACTTTAATAACATAATATAATAAAATGTTGTGAGTAAATCATATCTACTCGTGTATCTAAGATTAAATAGTAATAAAATACAATAAAAGAAAGCAGTACCTTAAACCTATTTTTTGCGATTGAACAAAACGTAGATAAATATTCGTAATACAGTTTAAATTACGTTTTGATCAATTATTAAATTATAACTCAATCATGCAATATGCTGAAAGTTTATAACTTCAGTTAACAACAGTTTCTAAAAACCCCCGAAAAAGTTTGTATTTATACAAATTTTAAACAGGTAAATAAAATTTGTTTTAGGGGTTCCTTTGATGTTTTCAAACCGAACTGTGGACCAGTTATTTCACTCACGTAGGTGTTGGTTTATTCTCCTGACCACTTCATCTGCAGGCGAGTATCGTGTGAGCTCTTTCACGTCAACTCAGACAGAAAACCACATCATCCACCTGGTCGGGTGAAGGATGATACGTTGTCATGACTACTAAATTTCTCATATTACAGTATGTAATATTCTGGCAAGCAGGAGTGTTATACACGGCGTAAATTAAGTCCCGATACGCCTGGATATATTCCAAACGGATTGAGATATTGATGTACAATCTTCACCATACTTATTAAAATACTCTTTTGACTTTTTGAAGGATGAAATTATGTTAGTTGTGTGGTACCAAAAGTTCTTGCACATCTTATGTATAAGTTGCAAATGGCTTTTATTATCATACATTATTGAATTTATAAATACAAAAATAAATACTATGTATAACTAATACATAATAAAATATTTAAAATTTTACATAATAAAACATTAAAACACTTATAGAAATAGATCGAAAAAAGTTTTTGAACTGGGCGGCCATTTGAAAATTGCCAACTGTAAATGCAACATCTTAAATTTGAGCATCTCCCCTAGTATTCAATTTATTTTTAATTGTGCATGAAAAATATGTAGACTGTTTTGCATAATCATATTATATAATAGCTGGATAGGTTAAAAGCAAATAAAAAGCTTTATTTTGCCACAGTGTAAATTTATATTAATATTCTTAAAGGAATGCTAATAAATCTCTCTTTCAATTTACATATTTATAAATATCTTTTAATAATGATAAAATCTGTAATTTTAAATGTTAATAAATTGGAGGCTATGTTATTAAATGGTGTAAGAAAACATCTTGATATAAATAGGATTTTTCTAAATGATGATCAATAATTATTTAATTGCACAAGATTATTATACACGCATTTTTCCTTTGGTAACGATTTGGTTATAACATTTAAGGTATTGTTTTTTTTTATTTATAAGTTAAATTTTTGTTTTAACATCGGATTTCATGAAACTTTGATAGGGCTCAATTTTGATATTTTTAAAGATCAATAATTTTCTTTCTGGAGAAAGTAGGAAGATGTTAATAAATCTTGCAAAATTCCGACATTACAACACCGTCTATTTAACCTTTTCATAAGATAAGTATGTATAATAAAAGTTATATGCATAAAAAACCAGTATATATTAATTTTTTTAGATAAAAAGGTGACACTTTTATTACATTACCATCGTGATAGTAAAGGACCAAGCTTTTTTTCCATTTCCATAAACAAGCCGATAAGAAAGTATAATTTTTAATTTAGCAATTTTCATTACTTTTCCCATCAACTTGTATGTTATACATAACAAAAATGATTGATATAACCCATAAAATACTTTTCATCAAAATAAATTCGTTCACTATTAAATCCTAGCTTCTAAAAGTAAATATTCACTTACAGCAATGCTAATAAACTATTTATATTTCACCAATAATTAATTGAATATTTTTGTTTTGTTTTTCATATATTGATTATCATTGTTGTTACATTCGTATATAGGTGGATGCCTTTGGTAGAAGAATAAAGAATAATATCCAATTTTAAATTAAGTACAAGTAAAATTGTAAATTATTCAAATTATAGAAAGAACGAATTTAGTTTACTCTTTTCATAAAAATCTCATTTCAATCGTAATGAAGTTAAACGATCACCTGTTCTTCTTTGAGAGTTATGTGTGTTACAAATAAGTATTAATGGTGTTATATCAGAGGCCAAATCACTTTAGTTGTAAATTGAAATTAACGACGCAACGACCGACGTCAAGAACAGGCGGGGGTGGAAACTCCACATTTATTGTTGATGGCGATATAATCCTTTAAAATACCAAAGTGGGTTTGCTTTTAATGTTTCAACTGACCAGCTGTTTAATTGTGAATAACTATGTATAAGTTACTCATCAAAATTATTTTTCGTATTACAGGCCAAGACATTTTATCTAGAGGTCTTACAGTCTTAGATATTGTTTCGTTATAAATCCTGCAATGTTATCTCCAGATTTTTTCATTTATTATAACAATTGTTTTCAATCCCAAAAATGCATCATGACTTACTGAACTGAATATTATTAACAGAAAGAATTCAAAATATTATATTTCCTAACAAATAAAAGTTAATTTAACCTAACTTATAATTTATGCTTTATAATTGAGAAATCGCAGTATGATGTACCGCTGTCTAAACACAAAACTTGTTTTAAATGACATGTTTTAGAGAATTATTTCTTCTTGAGGATAAACGAACCTAAACGAAATCTTATAAGTCAGGCAGCTATTAATTTGGATTGGCCAAGTTAAATTTATTTTTAGCATACTAAAACATTAAAATAAAAGTGAAATGATCTCATTGGCTTAAAAATTACACAAAAACATATTTGCATTTTATGTAGGCTACTAATAGATTAGGTATATATATATATAAAAAACAAAAGTATTGCTGAAAGAATAGAATTGATAAACCTTACATAAACTGATTTGAGGTAATTACAATAAGAAAATATGGTTTTAAGCAGAGATAACATTCCATACACTGCAATTTTCTATTTCCACAATAATAATGAGAGCTATCTGCAAATTTAATTACGTATAAAATAAATATAGCCTACTTCTTCAGATGTGTATATGTAGACAGTCGTATACGACAAATAAATTGTGGATTTATAAACTGTATTCAAAAGACGGTTGCGTTACTTTTGAACAAGAGAATGACATTTATTCATGCCAATTAAAAAAAAATTTCATTTTTACATTCAATTAAAAATATATTTAAATCAACAATTTAAATGTTTTCTTATACATATAATTTTATTAGACTTTGTTATAACATTACAATTTGTACAAAGACACTGTTAAAATATAGCTTTAATATGATTATTTTAAAATTATCCTATAGCATAATGTTGCTTAGCAACGTTTTGCATGCTGTCCACTTTGTATGCTCTCAAAAAATTAGCATCTTAAATGAACAATGCTGATTAGTTACTTGTGATCGTGTGGTACTTTAGTTTAGGCTACTTAATTAAACTAAGTACTGTATACTAAAATATTTAAAATCGTGTTGATCAGTCAAGTTTTTTATTTGCGTAACGCGAAACACCGGTGACGTCAAAATTTCATATCTACATATAACACCAGGTTTCACTTGTTAAATGTCATATGTTTGTAAAAAAATTATGTATTCCGTAATTTATATCATGGTTACTTATGAGAGTCGGCTAAAATATCAGCTAAATCCCATGAAGTAACATGTGCCATTATCGAGTTCAATGTGGCGTATGTAAAATTGAAGCTAAATTTTCAAGTATATTGGTTAGTTTTCAAGATATCATGCGTAAAGACTGACAAACAAGGCGGAATGAAAATTTTCCAAGCCCTCCATTCGCTAACGCTCAGCCAATATCACCTTTAAATCTACCAGTATAAATAATTGTTAGTTTGAATTATATAGTTACGAAAATAATTAAGAGTCACGGTACTTCTATGAAATCAGTTCTGTTATTCACTACAGCATGACAAATTCTGGCCTTAGCATAGTTTGAAGATATTCAGTAGCACATATCATAGCAAGATTCTAATGTGTCAATCCCATTTTAGAGCATTTAACTTGGTTTATAGTTGTCATGACAACAAACAATGTTAATAGGCTTCCTAAGATATGTACACATATGGCAATATTAGTCTTACTTAACCCGGTCTACTGTTACTGCATTAACAAAACAATAGCCCTTATTAGACAGTCTGTACTGTACTGTTTTCGAATAATTATTAATATGTATTTTATGAAACATAAATATTAGTTTATCGTAATAAGCTTTAAAAAAAATGTGTGGAAGATTATTACATTAGATAATAACACAAACATTAGGTTCACTATCATATATTTCATTATTTTTATAAATTTTAAACTTCCTGTTGTACAAAATATATCAATTAATGCAACGTATGTATTTTGTTTAGTTTTGTTTATTTAGAAGAAATCTGTATGGTTTTAAATTTTCCAATGGTTTTACAAAAGTACTGCTGAAAGAATAGAATTTAGAAACTTTACATAAACTGATTTGTTTACAATATTAAAATAAGAACAAAATTGAACAATATCCATACACTGCAATGTTCAATTTCCACAATAATGCTGAGAGTTATCTGTAAATTTAATTACATATCAAATAAATATGCTTCTTCAGACAGGTAATATGTAATAAGGGTCGTATACGACACTAAAATGGTGCATTTATAAACCGTTTACAAGATCCGGATGCGTTATTTTCTCTTAGGAGAATGAAATTTATTAAAGCCAATTAACAAAACATTTTAATTTTCACATTCAATTAAAAAGATATTTCAATAATTTGTAATTAAATACATTTGAAAATAATCTGTAATACACATATAATGATTTCTTATGATGATAAATTAAAAATTCTTAAATAAAATAATTAAATTCACCGAAACTAGTATTAAAAAAGTTGTCATGTTATATATATATATATATATATATATATATATATATATATATATATATATATATATATATATATATATATATATCCAACAATAAAGGTATTACAGTATAGTAAGATTCTATCCTCGTAAAGACCGATGTTTATTGAGGTACCGACAACGTTTTGTCAGCTTGACCTACAACGGGTATTGCCTGACTGTCTGCCGTGAATGTCGTGAACTGGCTGCTCGATTGGAAGAGAGGTTTAGCGACCCATTTCACCGATCAGTTCAGTTGTGTTGCTGATCTGACACAGTTTACTTCGGTTCACTGAGCCGATTACTGCCCTGATTTCGTATTTATTGGTTTATAGGACAATTTTTATAAATCTGCGTTATCTCTAACTCATGTCAAAGTCCAATGACAGACCAGCTGGCCATCGTCTGTCTTGATTTGAATTTGGTGATCAGTTAACTCATTATTACCTGATAAGTTTATTATTACCTGAAAGAAAAATTTTCATAAAATGTAATAACAAAATATTCATCACACACCCTATCCGAAATGTTATAGCACTTCATCCTTTTACATGTTACATATAATTTAGTTTTTTATTGTATTTTGACATTGAAATGGTCTTTTACGATGCACAGACTTAAAATCCATAATTGCATAACATATCATCTACTTTGTTAATAAGCTATTTTTACAGCTTTGGACAACGAGTCTAAATCAAATATATATTTAATGTAGAGTTAAATGGATACTGAAGATATGTAATTAGTATAGCTCCCTTATTATGGGGTAGCTGCATTTTAAAATAGAACAACAAAGCTGTAAACAATTTCCTAAATAAAAAAATATTAATAATATGAGAACAAAAGCTTAGTCTGCTCACTTGTTAATAAAATAATCAAAATCATCATAAATATAATTATATCAGTTTATAACGCTGTTGCATTCATTACATGATAATTACGTAATATAAACAATTTAACTTAGCCGAATACCAAAAGTTATTCCTTGAGCAATAAAATGTGAGATAAACCTTTAATTTCTAACAACTAATAATAAACGTTTTAAAAATCTGTGGATAAGAGCGCTTCCTGCGGGAGTCATGAAATATTTGCCAATATTCCTAAACGGCTCTTTTATGACCCGGGAACTGGCGTTATCTTCTCGGGCACTCTCGGGTATCCAGAGTTCTGAAAATATATTTACTCTCTCACTCTCTTTTCCTCTTACATAAAAGATGATTGGACATTGGAAAGATATATAGTAAAACCAATTAACATTTAACGATAAGTGTTAAAACTATTATTGACGTTTTTGTATTAACGAGTAACAAATACTATATGATAATAAGCTATTTACGAAATCATTACCTCCTTAATTTCATCTCTTAAACTCCACACATCGTAATAAAGCTCCACCTCGGTGTTCATGCGAAATTATCATCAAAATCTTCCTCATGGTAAACCAGTCCAGTCTATTACACCTATTTTAATTTAGGATTAAAACCTAGTTGACCCACGAGTGAATAATGTCCCACAGGTTTTCAAGTACTTCCCGCATGGATCGTTTTTATCAAAACTAGTCCTCCGTTAAAATTTGAATAGGTGTGTGCTTTTCATCGTCAAATTTTGGCCCTTAAACTTCTGGGTTCAACGATTCTGCAAGGCATGCAAAGATCATAAATCACGCAGTTTGAAATTTCAGTAGTACCCTCGCAGTTTATAAAATATAAAAACTTTACTCTTTTGCTCCGCTTCGCCGGGATGTGTGCTGTGGGCCATGGTTTGCTCGTCTTGAAGGATTTTATTTAAGAATGCACTAACTGGTCCTCCTGCAATTGGTAATGTAAAGAGCTTAAACAAGATGGCATCATAGACTTGCTTCATTAGGTAATCATTATTATTTTATGTATTACATTTTTATTCAGAGGGCATACTGTGCTTACTTGCAGTAAAGCAAAGTATGTAGACATCTACATATTGGCCTCTTCCACTTGATAGCACCCGTCTGCAGATAAGATCACTAACATTCATTTGGAAGCTGAGACTATCTGTGTGTTAGTGCGCACATAAAAGAGCACAGTTATTCTAGGACGCACATAACGTGACTTTACCACTTGTTGCGTGCGGCCCCTCGTTACAAGTAAGAAGTGTAATCTTGCCATCTGCTCTTACTAATGCATTCCACGCAAGCCTTGGTCGCCCAGTTATACATTTTTCAACCTGTTCTGACACTGTTCTAGAATTAATTACGAGGTGACCTTCGCAGCTAACATGCAGGAATATCGTCTAAGCGTTAGATTAAATATATTAGCCTTATTTAATTTGGAGTAAGTTGTACTCTTAATAGTTACTACTAATTTATTAAATGGAGGATAATTTATATATATATACATTAATTAAGGTAAGGCTATTAGAAATTAATATAGTAAAACTTTACAATAGTTATTACCTTAAAGAAAATTAATAGCCCTTATAAGAATGGTAGCAATTGCTAATGAAAAAATGCTAATATTTAAAACATTGCATTAAACGTTGCATTCAAACATTATAACAAAGTTAATACATGCCTAAATTTACGAATTGATTATAAAATAAATAAAATATATTTTTTTTAAATTATTTTTTTAGACTAATTTAGAAAATAAACATTTGAAAGCAATTATGATGAGTCTATTTAATACGTTACCCTACCTTAATCGCTAATTTTTTTCTCAAATTTGAATTTTGATAACACAAGTTCGTATGTTCAAAGGTTATCTTACTTGTTTTCGATCAAACAGTAAACGATTTAATATTATTAGTTGTCTATAATATATTATATTATTAGCAGTTTACTATATCACACTGTAAGGACTACTGTATTAATTTCGTAAGTATTTTATACATATAGTCCTTTATTTGTAACTAGCAGTTACGGGAGCCTTCGTTCGCAATTTCGTATGCTTTGCATATGTATGAGCAATTCTGGTTCGATTGTATTATATATCTGAGGTCAATGTTGAGTTTCCCTTGAACGCACAATCAAGGAAATCTATCAAAAAGTGTATATTTCTAGCAATAGTAATTTACTCCGGTCTTAGTACATTTGCGCCAAATTTTATTTTCTCTTGCTTCCCCGATCAAGGAAATAAATATACATAAGCAGAAGCGTACTTCTGTAAAACAACAATAAATATGAGTTTTGTAACGGTTCGTGATCCATAGTAAAAGTTATGTAGTAACTTTGTCTTTGATATGTACATTAAAGTACTAAACAATCTCTGCATATTCAACACGGGCATAAATGTATACTTAAAATTATATTGACAAAAATGTTTAATTTAATTATCTTTTCTTATTAATTTCGTACACTTTGTTCAACAGCGATTATAAAAAAAGCTTTACAAAAAGAAGTTTTGTTACTTTCAAGCTTATTTACAGTATGTTTTCAATACTATAAGTGTAAACCATTTTTAGATGGTGGTTAAATTAATTTAAAATGTGCTTCTTCAGTCATAAAACAAAGATTACCTAGAGCAATAATAACATTTAAAAGGCTATAACATTATAAAAAATTATTTGTATTTCATGATTTTCAGTGAAATTTTACAATATTTTATTAGTTACAGGGCGGAGACGAATCCAGCAAATCAGAGATAATTTTAATCGTTACAGTCATCCTTGTCTTTTAAATGGTGTTAATAACTCGACTTTCTTTTATATTTACGCCGATTAATTGAAATCTAATCGACGGAATATTTTTATAGCCAAATGTATTGTGCATAAAAATTCGTATTATTAGAATTATACAAATAATCATGCCCTTTCAATAAAATGTAGTTTAGAACTAAGATTATTTAATCTCAATGTATTATTTTATGCAGTAATTTATTCTTAATAAAGGTTTCCTATGAAAAGTACAGTAATGTGTATTACTCTGTTGAAAATGCGTTGAATGATTTTTTTGCAAGAAGAATGGGCGTATTCTTACCTAAAAGGATCATTCTTCTTTATAAACTATTGAGTGTGTTACTGATACGTTGGAGGAAAAATCAAAATATTTGCATAAACCTTGTCAGCTTCCGTATATCATTGAACCCTGTGAGGTATGGGAGGATAAATAGGAGCTATTCCACGGGGATACAGAACCGCCACGCCTCAGTCGCTGTATGCATCACCATATAAATAGCCAATCTCCTCCATACATAAACTGCACTATATTATACAACATCCAGTTCTAGTTCGGTTTCTGGTTTATTTACTATTGAAGTAACTTTGGGTTTATAGTAACCATTTTAACCTCGCTCATTATATCACGTGATAGTAAGCTTAAAATAAAAAAAAATACAGACAAGTTTTTGTAGAATACATTTTTAAGTTACAAAATTTTTACTACATATACAATTTAGTTTAAATAATTACGAAAAAATTAATGTCCTAAAAATTATATCTTCAATAGATAATAAATTATATTTTTAAATTTCAGGTTTGTTGATGAAAACCATATAGGTAAAACTTATTTGATACACAAATATATATTAAGTGTATGATAAATTTAGTTCTTAATCCAAGAAAACTAAAATTATAAGCGTACTTTATGTGCAAGCTGAGTAACATCAATGTTTGTAAAGACGTGTCATTTTTGTTTTTTGTCATTTATGTGCAAGTAAATGTAACAAAGCCTTTGAATTTCACAGTACTTAACATTAAACATAAAACAAAGTTATTTATGATTCAATAATTAAAACTGTTTGTAGCTTGTATTTATTAAGTTAAAAACGTTTTAATGCAATATTTATGTCACAAGAAGACAATATAGTTTTCATAAATGTCAAGATACCTATCACTAAAATCGTCGTCACGGCCCATATCCACGCAACTTGCTATTAAGTTACTAATTGGAGTATTGTCGCTACGAGAGCCTTTGAACGATTACCTTTTCTCATTTTCAAATTAATTAAGTAACAAACAACATTTTTACTTCAGAACTTTAACTTAATCGTTTTAACTTAAAAACATGAAGCAAAGTGGAAAATTCACAACATTGTGAAATACAGTTTCTACGACAACCAATAAGATGAATTGCAAATTCTCATTCACAGACTGACTAAATACGATGAAAAAGTTTTACGAACTAATACATATCGATGCAATACATCTTTGTGCACAAGTGTGTTGAGTTTCAAAGCATTTGGTACAATAGGTGGCCAGTAAAATAAGAAAACGTACCTCCGCATTATACGACAGTTGACGCCATTTTTAGGACGTCCGTATAATACGGTCGTTGGAATTAGGGTTGGAAGGGTTCATGTGATTAACGTAAAAGTTTCTTTAGTTCTGACGATATTAGAGTGGAAAAACATATAAAGCGTGAAAAAATATTAAATACTTTTCAAAAACCTCCTAGGGTATTAAATACATCATGTAGTATCCACCTATAGTAATTTAATAAAAAGTTAGAGGAGTGCATTGATAGACAACAACAGCTAGATGTACGAATATAACTAGTGGCTGCCCACGTACTCTTAGGTGGTACACAAGAGAAGTCAAGAACCGGCTTACACTGTCTATAAACACAAGAACGCTAGAGCAATATCTCGTAAGTGAAACAAATGGAACACCTGTCTTCCTACTGTTTATGAATATCGAAATGAAAGTTTATTAAAAGAATCTAAAGTACAAAAATTATTCACTTTGTACAATTTAGCCTATATTTTTTATATTGACTCACTTAAACCACAGTAGTGGACCGATGTGTAGATAGTTGTTATATCGGTGTCTACAAATAAAATAAAAGACTGAAATAATATGAGTCACCAATTATCTGATAGGGAGAACTGACTATGAATTAAGCGAATCGCAAAATTTGGTTCCTCTACGGGTAATGGTAACATACTCGTCCCGCAATTGAAAGATATGCGTGAGTCCTGCGGGAGCCGGTATTTTAAAAGACATATGGTTATAGATATTAATTTTGGTTAATGCCACTTTACAAACTTACATATTAGTAACTGAACTATCATTTTGTTGTAAATTAACAAATGAAAAAGAATAATTATTGTATGAAAAGTGTATTATATTAGAAATAAAAAATTTAAAAATGAACTTTAGATAATTCTCAATAACTTTCAACGTTAATAGTTTTCTATAACAGTTAATTTTTGCAATATACAATATTCAATAAATCAATAACAACACAAAACAAATTGCTTAAATAAAATGTATCACTACTATTAATATCATAGAAGGGTGGTTTGAAACACGTTGTTTATTCAGAAACCAGTCATTTGGAATTTAAGCATGACATTCTCAAATTAATCTTCAATATATTTTTTTCACATAACTTTGCTGTATAATTTTACGAGTACTGTTTTATGTTGACATTATAACTTTTTTCGTTATTTACGTAAAGCATACATATTTGGTTGAATTAATTATACGATGCATTACTTGTTGAATTCTATAACAATGCTATTTATTTCTTACTGCAAGTACAATTTTAAATGGGCAATCAATTAATTACCTTTTTTTATTGCGCCTTGCAGTGTTACAGAGTTTTTAGTGATTTCCTTTGATGTATTTTCAACACTACTGTCATTTACTATAGTTTATACAGGTAGACTTTATGTTATAACTTTGACAAGAAGAATATGTGTACTAACCAACTGCGTATCCTCAAAAAGTAAAGAATTCTTCATATATTATGAGCTAAAGCACTAAGGCGATTTCAGTAAATTTACTGGGTCTACCTGCTCAGCCAACATCATAGACTAAAACTATTCTTGTTTATTACACCATCGTCATGAATAGATAAGTTATATTGTATATTTTTAGCCTATATTTTCTTCTTACAAATATTTTAAATACCAGAATGATTACATTACTATTGGCTTTATATTCAAAGCCAACAGTTCACCTTATAAGTTTCATGTAACTACGAGAAATAAATTACAATTAATAATTGTATCGCCAGTTATATCTATCAATAAATCAACACATAAGTATTTGTGGTGCTGGGAATTTATTTCGTTAAAACGAGTATACAACTTTTTTGTATTGAATATTATTAAATGTATTGATTCATACTTAACAACATCATTCAGCAAAATATCACACTCTTGGAAATTTAGCTATAGTATCATCATATATTATCTATATACAGGGGAAGAAGTACCTAATATAATTTCCTTTTATTGCAAAGTTATATTTATAGGTTAGAAATGTATATATAATTCGTCTCAGGCAAATATGCCTGAAAGAAATGTTTACACTATGATATCACTATAAAGATGTGTTAATCAAATGGACTTAGTAAGGAATTCGAATGTGTCAGTGTACATTTTTGTATTTGAAAATGGGATCATTAAGAACAAAAATATTATTTATATGTATCGAAAACGTAAATTTACTTTTCTTACAACTGTTGTAAGACATATGTAATTATTAGTAAAATAAAATTCATAGAATCGATGTGGCTGGAAAGGAAGTCTTGTATTACAATTCGAGACAAACATCCTCCGGATGTAAGTGGATACGTACATCCGCCCAGACACCGATGGTGAACAAACAGGAAGTGCTTGCTTAAGCAGCGGAAATGCTTATATATAAAAAAACCGTGCGACGATGTAAGGGGCAGCCATGCGGATATGAAAAATTGGTACTCACCAATTATGATGGAGAGATTTGGCAGAGGCGTGGTCATGAGCTGGAGGGAGAATAACATCAAAACTGAAGAACAAGGAAGAGAGGGAAGTCGAGGACGGGATTTCGAAAAAGGAAGTTCGGGAGTGCTAGTGCTTGTGTTCGTGTGCGGGAAAATATCTCTAGGCGTAATAAGTGTGAAGTGGAATAAAATTTAAGTAATTTTAGGAACTTAGTATATATCAGGGTTCATTAATCATTTACAATTCCATATCTATTTAAATGTTCACAATTTCGAAAATGTAAATTCATGTAAATGTTTAGCTATTTTAAAAGAAAGTTTCTCACGTTAGTCCATGAACTCATAATTATTGCAACACTACAAAATTACTAGTAAATGTTATAATGAATTAAATTAAAAATAAATTGTAATGAATAATTTAATATTAAATATGTCTTCAAAGTATTAATGTATTAAAATTTGTGCTTAATATGTCGGTTAACGCAATCAGTTGTTAATTAAAATTTTTAATCAATTTGATGAGATGTTGTCAAAAATAAAATATGTGTTGGTTCATTTGAGGGTATTGTACTGCCAATCTAACCTATTATTAAATCCTCTCACAGCAACCCTTGCTCATAATATGTCACAACCTTAATCTTAAACTAAACCAAACTTAAAAACCTTACATGGTGGAGGCGCTAAAACTCGATTGGCATTCAAATTCCTCACATGGGCAAGCACATAGTTTCATAGGCTAGGTATAAATTAGAACTAAATAATAATAATAAGAAAGTATTTAACTAAAATAGCCTACTTCAGTGACAAACCACTCATTTACCTAAAATACAAATTAAATTTCCAATAACTCAAAAATATTTTCAAACCCGTAATTAGAGTAACGCCAAGTAAACTAACTAGGGACGTCAATGGACATGTATAAATAAATGGAAACCATACTACATGAAGATTTAATACCATTAGACACATACAGGACTTCCAAAAGTGACATAGTAAAAATATTAAATAAAAATGGAATAAAATCTAGAGACACAGACACTGTAGCGGACCCCAGACTTATCCTAGCGGCACTTATGAACTTAACACGTATAAGCGCAAGTCACCCTAATATTAAAACCATCTTTAATAATTTAACTACACGAAAAACTCACCTTAGTGAAGAGGACAGGGAAAACTATAAGGATCTAGCTACGATAGAGGATTTTCTAGCGCAGAGAACTAATTTATATGACACAGTACATAACCCTGAGGCGGACATCAAGACACAAGCACCCCCAACCTTAGCACAACATTACGAGCCACTCACACTACCTGACAGAACTAACACAGCAACCATGGGGGAAAACATACCGCTAATATCAGCTGGGACTTACACAGGTCTCCAGAGCGAAAATCCACAAGATTTTTTAGACAAATTCCTAGTGGCAGCAACTTCAAACAGATGGACAATAACATTAAAGTTAATTGATTCCCAGCGCATTTATCAGGCACAGCACTAACTTGGTTCAAACACTACAAGCAAAAACGAGGGGAAGCCATACAATGGGATCAACTTGCTAAAAGTTTCATAGAGGCCTTCACTCCATTAGCACAAACCCAGAGTCTACAAATGATTTTAGAACACGAAATACAGGGAGAGAACGAGCCAACACTAACCTATTTTTAGATATATTAACAACATGCCGAAGATATGACCCTACAATACAGGACAAGCAAATTATACATTTTATCATACAGGGACTAAACCCAGAAATCTGTGAACGAGTTATAAGCCTGAAAAACGACACCTTAAGTGATCTAGAGAATAATTTAAAAATTACAGAACAGCTAGTTCTAACAAAAATGAAAAACAAGAAAAGGTACAATACGGTTGCAGCAAACAAACCCTATAGTACACCCTTATATGAACAAAACATCATCCATAAACTACAAGCAGAAGTTAACACCCTAACCAATTTATTAGCTAACCTAAGTACAAACCAAATTTCAAATCATAACCACAAGTACGAAAGGTCTACATCCCCGTATGAAAACTCAAAATATAAGCCAAGATATGATAGAACACCTAGTCCTCACCAGAATAGATATATGGGGAGCCCAAACTACCCCAAACAAACCCAACGGCCACCTATGATTAAACACGTTACCTTCAGTGATAGGAGAAGACAAAACCATTCCCAAACACAACCTGCTAGAAAAAATAGGTATTGCACTATTTGCCGTAAAGAAAACCATAACACTGAACAATGCTGGTTCAAGCAACGTTCATTAACTTCTCAACCCCAAAGTAACCGCTTGGCACCTAAAACCAACAATACACAAGAGCTGTTCTGCAGGTACTGCAAGCGAACAAACCACAATATCGAATCATGTTACAAGTCTAATTATTATAAACAGAATCAACAAAAAAACGGGAAATAGGGGGAGGTCACACTATCCCTTACCGAACTTCCCCCTTACCAAAAGCGAAAACAAATAACGCCATAGATCTTAACCAAAGGAATCGACAAACTTACAAATGTATAAAGTCCATGACATTTATTCCAACTAACCCCAAAGTACTACCACTATCAACCCCTGGAAAGACCAGTTCAGAAGTGATATTTAAAGCCATAGATTATAATAAAAAATTCCTACCCTTAAAGATGATGCAAGAAATTGAACAACCCATTATGCAAAAGCCTATACACACCATAAAACTTCAATCTGTGTTCAATCCAACCCCAACTCTAAGCGAACCAAACCCCACGGGGACAACAAATTTAAATAAGCCCAGCTTTACAAGAAACCTTGTAGTTTCAGAAAATGTCACACGACAGATACAACCTAGCATATTAAAGGGAGTAGCGCTCGTAAAACAGGACCCAGATTGTAGTACAATGGGGGAGGTAAACACACATACTGGATTGGAAGAAACCATTGACATAGACACTATACAGATTTTAAATCACATAGAGCAACAGAAGAAACAGAATATAATAGATTGTACTAACTTGCAAGAAATAACGCAAGACAGGATACACAGACCGAGGAAAAATAAAACATTATTATTAGAGGATATTTATGAACTCATATTTAATTGCGAAAATAAAACCACGAAGAAGATACCTGTCCTAACAATAGACGTAGCCTTGACCACAAACCCTCGACATCCAGTACCCAGCATTATAGATACAGGATGTAACATAAACATTATTAGAGCAGACCTAGTTTGTGAAACAAAATTAAATACTAGCAACATACCCTCGTTGATATCGGCTAACAGTATACCATTAACAGTTTTGGGTTCAACAAAGATCGCCATAAAAATTGGCAAAGTAATACTTGAAGACACGTTTTATGTGACACCTGATCTAAACAGCCCTATATTGGTAGGAAACATATTCCTATTTCAGAACTGCGTGGAGTTAAACTATAAAAATAAAACAATAAAAATTACCAAATATCAGATTGAACATATAATACCTATGAATGAACAGTGGCAGTTAGACATCAAGAATTTTAAAAACACACAGGAGTTAGAAGTACAGCAAATAACAGATGTAACAGCCCCACAAGACATAATTATAGCACCACATCAGCATATTAGGATTAGCTCCTTAAAAGGTATAGAGTCTCGAACAGCCATCGAAACAGATAGGAATCTAAGAATAAAAAAGAAATGTCATGCATATCTTTCAGAAGGGGAACATGGTACAGATACAATTTTAAATATTTATAATGCATCAAATTTCCCAAAAAGGATACCCGCACATATTACGATAGGACATATACATTACCCAACTCTTGAAGCACAGCCTACCCTGGAACACCATCCCACTACAAGTGACACAGGAAAAACAATATTGACAGATAAGGACGGCATAGTATTTGATATCTCACCACATTTAACACTCCAAGATTAGTGTGGATCGGGTTTTGAAAATAATAGAATGTACCCAATTTATTACATGTCAAAAAAATATTCAAATACCCAAATGCGTTACAGTAATGCTGAACGTGAAGTGCTAGCGCTAACCTATGCTGTGAACTACTTGAGAGAATTCACGCTTGGTAGACAAACAACAGTTTATACGGACTGTGCCGCATTACAGTTTTATAAAAATTTTAAGCACACTTCCACTAGATTAAACAGATTAGCACTGTCATTAACCGACTACGACATTGTAGTAAAACATAAACGTGGCGCTACAAACGTGATAGCAGACGCCTTAAGCAGAAATCCTTTAGAACAACCTTTGGATGAAGAATTTACGGACGTGTGTTTAACTGTCAATACTTTAATACAGACAAATCTACCCCTACTACAAGACAGTTATTTGAAACAAATACGCCTTGCGATGACCTCACCTGAGGCGGTAAATAAAAAAATCTGACGGGCTTCAAGACATTACGAAGAAATAGATGGATTGTTATATTTCAAAACTTTCAACGGACGAGAAACTAGAAACTTATTGGCTATACACCAAAAACAAACAAAAGAAATATTAAAAGTATTCCATGACAACCCCTGCACGGGTGGACACTTATCACATTACAAAACAGCTTAAAAAATAAAATTACGATATCACTGGCCGAATATGTACCGTGATATCCTCCAATATACAGAAACTTGTGAAGAATGTCAACCACGTAGGCCAAAAACGAACACAAAGTAATGGTTACAAATATATCCTAGTTGCAACCGATGCCTGCACTAGAATGGAATTTGCAACCCCTTGTAGAAATGCAGATGCGAACACGGTAGCGCAAAAATTATTAAATCTATTCTGCACATTTGGATTTCCTAGAATTATTAATCATGACAGAGGAACACACTTTATGAATTCTGTAATTTCACAGTTACTAAATGAACTCGGGATTGAACAAAGGCCAGGCGCTGCTTATATGTCACAAGTACAAGATGCGGTTGAAAAATACAACCACACGCTAATCAAGGCAATATCTCAGTACGTTGTGGAAAAACCCCAAACTTGGTCAAAATATGTACAAATAGTTACATTTGCCTACAACATGTCTGTAAACATTTCAACAGGCTACACACCGCACTACCTCATGTTTGGTTACGAAGTTAACTTACCATCTGATTTTTACAGGTTAATCCCGAAAAAATGGTGTTGGAAAATATAGAAATTTTAGAGCAAATACGCAAAGATATGCCGAAAATCATGAAAAAATCCCAGGAAGCGCAAAAGAAATACTTTGACCGTGACAAAACTCATTTGGATTTAAACCCCGGCGATGAAGTCTTGGTCCATTTCCCGAAAGACCACACAAAAAATATAGTAAATTTCAAACACCATTTAGAGGTCCTTTCGTTGTCAAGAAAAAAATTAAAGAAGTGACGTATGCAGTAGAAATTTACCACAGGGGAAGGTTAACAGAACAACCAATACATGTTGCTAGAATGAAATTATTCTATAAGAGAATATAAAACAAATATGAAGGGACTTGAGCAATAATACAATATTCAAGAATAAAATATACAATATTTCTCATGAACATCACTGTACACTCATTGCCTTGTAGTAAAATTTGAAGAGAGTGAAAAGTATCTTCGCAATAATTTCATAATATATGAGGGTAAAAAGCTACTACATAGTCACGCAAGAATCGCTTTAAAGATTAGGTATTATACTCCAGGAGTTGAGAGACCGGTTAACTTGATTGCGGTTTGAATGATTCATTATAACGTTATATAACCTTGAGAGTCACTGAAGTAAGTCTAACAGAAATAAAAAATGTATATTAAAATCTCGATTTTGTGTCGGAAAACGATAGAGAATAAAGACATACAAGATTTAGACAATTAAAACGCCTGACTTTGTATTTTAATGTGAATTTTAGTGTAATTTAGTGCTTAAGTGATAGGTTACACGTACCAAGGATATTGGTATAGATAATCCCAATACACAGGACACTAACACAGCACACACGACACGACACGAGCAGAGCCTGTAAACCACGGTAACCGTACTTAGACTGGCTAGTAAGACTTGACCGTGACTCTGGTATGTCTCCCAGGCAGATAAGTTTTCTGCTAACTCAACTAACTTCCCACGCTATACTACACCGACTGTGTTGTGACTATGACTAGGGGGCATTGCCTTGTACCAGCGGTCTGGGTCGCCAAGGGCACTGGTGGTTCAGACAGCTTAGTATGCAAGTAATGTTTCCCAAGTACTCGTTTACTACAATAACATAGCGTACTCTAACTTGACACAACGTACATATTAGACTTACCTGAGGGATCTTTGTATATATATATAGCCTAATAATAAGGAATATAAAATATGATAAAGTGTACTACATATATCATATTTATTTCAGTTAGTAGATAACAATGTAAACATAATATACCCTACAAAGACTCAATTTTCCTGAGATGCATCTCAAAGAAAGAGACACAGATGTTCTATATTATATAATCCTATGAAAAACAAATAATCAATATATGACATGTAAATGACTTAAATGACATGTTTAAATATTACATATCTAATATACCATTGAAGGAAAGTAACATATATCTAAATAGCATGTATTAGCACGGCAATGTTGCTCATAAACAAACTATACAGCCTTCATTTGGTAACATATATTATGATCATAATAATGACTATGGACAATAAGCACAAAGAAGGGACATTACATATTCCTCAGAAACAAAAGTGCGTAGTATCGTTTTGAAATATAATAAATTAACATAATTTCGAACCTTATTTAAGAACACTAGAGATTAAGATGCTTAGTAAATATTATTACATAGAGCTAGGGAAATACGACACACCATCGAGAGGTCATTAAAAGATTTCTGGAAATAAAAACCTTAGGCATAAATGTGTATTAATTATAACATATTAACCTGAAATGTATATGTAACCTGTAGATATTTAGTTTTAGAATTTCGACACCAAAAAGCCAACTACAACCTGAGACACCAGTCTACAAGACACCAATCTACAAGACACCAGTCTACAGCAGTCTAACCGATCCCGACCACCCACGAGACAGATGAAGTCTTCACAGCACTTCCTACTACTACTCACAGCACTTGCCATGCCTCTTTCGACCACCTTTGCCAGCAAATCAACCCACAACATAGGAGAACCCAATAAGCCTCTAGTACAAATCTTCACAGGAGCGTACTTTACTCCAATGCCTCAGACACTCCCTTATATCAGTTCCATACCTATCATATACAAAATTCCTTTCAACACACAGCAAAATTTACCTAAAAACGAACCCTCTTTAAATTTCTGCCCTAAAAACCTCAACAACTCACAAACCTATTGCAAGATACAGAACAACCTTTCCACATTACAAACCCTCATACATCAACAAATGGTAGCAGAACACCTCCCATTCATCCAAAGACAACAACCTGATAGAAACAGAAGATCGCTCACGTTCGTCGGAGAATTCTTCGAATGGTGTTGTGACATTGCGACAGAACACCAAATACATGACTTGGTAGACAACGAGAAAGAGATTACACAGCACACGAATGCACTTATAGATACAGTGGACACCGACCATCAAGACCTCCTACTTACTACGAACAATATAAAGAATTTCAGTGACGGAATATCAATCCTAGCAGACATGGTTCATAGCAGTTTAAAAATCATGGAAGAACAGATAGAACTAATATAAAAAATTTCCACACCAAACAATCTCAAACAAACCTACGCCTTAGCACAGCAAACATGGAGTTATATATATTAAAACTATTATCACGACAATATGAGGGAAATTCGCAGAAGTTGCCTTGCTAACACATTACCAGAATTCCTAATACCCAAAAGTAACCTCACTAGTGACCTAAAAAACTTAACCATCCTCACACAACCACGAAACCTAACCCTAGCTATTCCAATTACAAAGTTATCCTTATACTTCACCTTAAAAATCACTACCTGCACTATGACGCAACAATACATCCTTATAAAAATCAAAGTTCCCTTAAAACAGTCCACCCAAACATATAAGGTATTTCAGAACATACCCATCCCTCTCCATTGGCAAGACAAACTATGTTACATTACACATGAAAAATCCATCGTAATACGCACACAAGACTTCACCAGAGCCATCCATCAAGAAGACAAGGGTTGTAACGAAAATACACTCCCACTTTGCTTGATTCCCAGGGCAACAATCAACAGTGATCAGTCCTTAAGATGTCTACACAGCATTCTCAACACATCAACACTACCTACTCTCCGAGCTACCTGCGCATTCACCTGCTTCAACGAAACCCCGATGCCTTTAGTAACACAAGTCTCACCGAACAAATTTATTGTAACAAACATCCAAACAAACCTGAAAGTAGTATGCTCACATCAGAAGACCCATCACTACATCCACAAACCGAACAACACAGGAACTCTAGAAATCATCCTACCCTGTCAATGTTCTCTACACCAAGAAGAATTAACACTTATAAACATTACTGCCATGTGGTTCCAAAAACCCTGACAACTATCAAATAACACATCTTCTGCCCATTTCTGGGTCAAAATTATACACTATAACTATATTACCCCTCGAATCAGAAACAATACAAGTATTCCAACACCTGCATGAAATCTTAGATGAAAACTCGACCTTATCGACACCCACCTACTTCGTTCACAATCTACAAAGACAACACCACTTCCAGCTAAATCACGACGACAAAAACATAGTAAACAACACGGAACTCATTATGTACATTTTATTAGCCTGGACTTCTATAATACGAAGACTCGTAACACTACTTCTTTTTATTGCCCTCTACTTCATCCACATTAACAACATCAAAATAAAATTTCTGAAGCCTACAGTATATGAACGTGACTACCCAATGGATAACCTTAATTAGACAATAAGTACGATTCGTAGGTAGAATCGTCATTAAGCCAGGGGAATGTAAGACATATGTAATTATTAGTACAATAAAATTCATAGAATCGATGTACAGATAGTTGCTGGAAAGGAAGTCTTGTATTACAATTCGAGACAAACATCCTCCGGATGTAAGTGGATACGTACATCCGCCCAGACACCGATGGTGAACAAACAGGAAGTGCTTGCTTAAGCAGCGGAAATGCTTATATATAAAAAAACCGTGCGACGATGTAAGGGGCAGCCATGCGGATATGAAAAATTGGTACTCACCAATTATGATGGAGAGATTTGGCAGAGGCGTGGTCATGAGCTGGCGGGAGAATAACATCAAAACTGAAGAACAAGGAAGAGAGGGAAGTCGAGGACGGGATTTCGAAAAAGGAAGTTCGGGAGTGCTAGTGCTTGTGTTCGTGTGCGGAAAAATATCTCTAGGCGTAATAAGTGTGAAGTGGAATAAAATGTAAGTAATTTTAGGAACTTAGTATATATCAGGGTTCATTAATCATTTACAATTCCATATCTATTTAAATGTTCACAATTTCGAAAATGTAAATTCATGTAAATGTTTGGCTATTTTAAAAGAAAGTTTCTCACGTTAGTCCATGAACTCATAATTATTGCAACACTACAAAATTACTAGTAAATGTTATAATGAATTAAATTAAAAATAAATTGTAATGAATAATTTAATATTAGATATGTCTTCAAAGTATTAAGGTATTAAAATTTGTGCTTAATATGTCGGTTGACGCAATCAATTGTTAATTAAAATTTTTAATCAATTTGATGAGATGTTGTCAAAAACAAAATATGTGTTGGTTCATTTGAGGGTATTGTACTGCCAATCTAACCTATTATTAAATCCTCTCACAGCAACCCTTGCTCATAATATGTCACAACCTTAATCTTAAACTAAACCAAACGTAAAAACCTTACACTGTGCAGACATAAAAGTATTCATTAGACTTTTAAAAACATTTTCACAGATATTAACAAATTGTCTGTAAATTTTTATTTCGATTATGAGTATATGTGTGTTTGTTTTACAGAACTCAGATGATATAAAATTTCTGTTATTTGACTCACTGGCCTTAAAAACAGATTTATTTACGTCTTTCAAATACCAGATTGACAATACCATGTGTAATAATCAATTCATTTAGTTTATTATTTCACAATGAAAGCCTGTATTAAAATAAACGTACGTCATTTACCATTGTCACATTCATTGATCGGTTAGTGGTTAAAAGTATTGATATTATACAGATTAATAAGGAAAGGTTTATCATTAGAAGATAGAATTAACTATTAATGCGCGCTATTACTAATTACATGTTTTAATTTAATGTACACCGAAAGTGCTCAAAAAGTTTTGGGCCTGTTTGAAGTTTACGTTGCAAAATAAATTTGACACTGAACTTTCAGTTTAATGCAGAAACATTACTAATTATGGAAATAAGCTTTATCCTTTCAATATTAACTGCTGTAAAAGAATCTTGTGGTGTATGTCACCTAAAGTTCTGTAATTTGGATTGTATATGGTTCAATATTATTTTTAAAGATTACTTTACGTGTTTTATGTTGTATGTAATTGTGAGATGATCACCAGGTGTTTACCACAATTATCCACAAGTTTACTAGTTTTCGTAGAGCAACAGGATAATTCATCAATTTATCCTGGTTTTACTCAAATCAATGATTGAGTGTATTTTTGACGAATAAATAATAAAAAGTATATTTCGTTATATAAGGGAATATACTCTCAAGAATGCAATGAAGGAGATGCAGACATGACGCTTTACCCTCCACCCCGGGGAAAAGCCGAGTATATTAAAACTCCTCGAGACTACATTTTCCCGTTTATATTCGATATCAAACCCCTAATACGGAAATATTCTAGGAGAATGGATTACTGCGCTCAAATGCACCAAAATTATGTTTTAGGTATAGTATGTTAAAAATAATAAAGGGGAAGGTAAGTTAAAGTTAGCTTGCTATGTTCTTTGCGTTTATTTATGTTTATTACAGCTTTAATATGTGTATTACTTTAAAATATAATACATTTTTTTAACGTTTAACTATTTAAAGTAAATATTAAAATAATAGCTTATAGAATATGTGTCTTGCATACTCTTCAAGTCCATTCGGTTTTTGTTTTGGACATTAATCTTCATCCAAATTCACACGATAGTATTTTTTATTTCTTTTCATCCCTGTCACTTAGTATAATTGGATATCGAATAAGAATATCAAGTATCAATGCCGCCACTTAGATTAGTTTCAAATTACGATTTTTATATTTTTTTAAATTATATACATGCAACACGAGTATGTTACCATTAGTAAAATTAATCTTGCAATCATAAAATTTTAGTTCAGTTCTAAATCGTAAAATGTTTATTAGTGTTTTGCGATTGTAAACTCGAATGAAGATGGGTTTAGTTCTCACACATGTTTTCGCCAATGTGGAAACCTCTTCGCTTATCTGCTAGCACTTTATTTGTACACGTATGTATTAGATAAATAAATATACGTTAATTTAAACTAACTGTTTCCAAAGTGCATCTAAACTAATTTCAAAAAAATGATGCTATGGAATGTACATCGACTTTATTCATCCCTTATCTTCTGGTAAATCCGTGACTAGTTTTCGAAAAACATATTATTGTCCATAAAAAAGGCGTTATACTTAAGCTTATCTAAATATAAAATCGTGGTATTGAATTTCAACCTTTCAATCAGTCTGAGACCACTTGAAAATGCCAAGAATCCAGCCGTCGATATATTGCAGGCTTGAAAATTGCACTACTTGGTATTCTCAATACAGGATTGTGTTTTGTTCGTAAAAATATACTACATCCATAAAATACTGAAAACTTGAATAGTATACGTTCAGGAGTTATAGTACTAAAATGTGACTTTCATATATTTGTAAATAATCTCGCTCGTTATCTGCTGAATTAATTATTCTTACTTTTAAGTATATTTAAACACATTAATAATTTCTGTCTGTCAAACAGTGTACATTTTAACAGGGAGGAAAGCAATTCTGAGCACTGATGCAGGAAAATGGAAACTTCAGGTATCAAAGAACCCTGTCCCACAGGACTCTGTCAGGGAGGGTAGATACTGAGGGGCAGATTGTTTTCTAATACTAGAGGGAAGTGAACAATGTTCACGTGCCGACTTGGATGGATCCCTATTTAATTTGTAAATTGTATCTAATGGAATCTCATTTAGGTTTATTATTTTACATTTAAAGCTTGTATTCAAAACAAATTTACCATTGTCACATTCACTGATCGGTTAGTGGTTAAATATATTGATATTATACAGAATAATAAGAAAAACTTTATAATCAGAAGATAGAATCAACTATTAAACCGTACTATAACTAATTCCAAAATTTAAATTAATGTCTTTCTTCTAAAGGGCTCAAAATAGTTTTGGGCATGTTTGAAGTTTAAATTTCAAAATGAACTTACCAATCAACTTTCAGTTTAATGGAGAAATATTAGTAATTATGGAAATAAGCATCATACTTCTAATGTTAACTGCTGTAAAGAAATCTCGTGGCGTAGATTGCCTAAAATTCTGCAATGCTGTTGTTGCAGTTATTATGAAATAAAACAATACAGGTTACAAACACCCAACATCGTTCCTTACGACCTAATAAAGTACAAACATGAAGTTAAACGTTGCTATTTTATAACTGTTAGTTCCTAAGGCTTGCATGTCTGGGGGTATTTATGTCACTAGCTTCTAATTTGCCTGAAATCGAGTTATTCTTATTATTCAATCATTATAACAGTTTGGTAAAAGTATATTTTCCTACCTATATATTTTCTTGCTCGAAGCATTGGAACAGACAAACTCAATTGTGGTATTAAGAATGGGATTGATTCTAACTAGAAACGTATGGTCCTATACTCGGTGCATGATTCAATTATTATAACATATCTGAGTATATTTGTATGTTTTATGTGTTCATGCGTTAATTTTTACTAGGTTTTTAAGTGTAATTTCATTCACAATTTGAAAGTTTTAAATATACTTTATTATCAAACCATTAAACAATATTTAGTATAAATATTTTATTATTTGGGTTATAGACGCATAACTGTCTAATATTTCATTTTTAATATTGATCTAAACATGTAATATAGAATTTCAAGTCAACTTTACGATATATTAAAATGTTACATCATTAATGAACCCAAAACATCTAGAACTAAAAATATAACTACGATAGTAATGCAGAATGTTAACCTTTATACACTCCAAGATAAAATAAAATTTATGCTCCTAAAAGGAATGATTAATTTACAGTTCATTCTCGTATTAAATTTCTCGTATTTCTCATCTTAAACTGTATAATATAGTGTTGTCTATTATATTTTACAGGTATTAGGAAGGAAGGTGGTATATTATCTTCTATTATTATAAATTCTTTAAATTTGATTACATACAAGTAAGTTATAACGATTGCATAAAGGAAAAACTGTGCTTAGACCATTATAGCACTTTATAACAAATTACATTTAACTTACATTTAAAATGGAAAGTTGGTTAAAATGAAAGTTAAGTTTCAAACTCTTTAGTAGATCGGTGTCTATACACTTCTAAATGCTATAGGAGGAGCCTCAGGCCTCTTCTCCAAGCAGGGCTTTCATCTTTCATGCGGAAACGGATGTGGAATTAATTGTGTTTAAACTAGCATCTCTTCGTTTCCCCTTGCGACTCGAGCCCACCCACCCTTACGCTACATCCGGGAGGTAAACACTGAATCTCTCTTCTTCTTCTTCTTCTTCTCCCTCTCTCCCTCTTGTACACATATGAGATGTTCACTGCACATATTGTGAATTTAACATTCTAAGCATTTATTAGACGCTTATCTCTATTTCTCAATTTTAAGTTAAAAGAACATTTTAATATATTATATTTTCGTCACTGATAACTGTTTTATAATAGAAACATATTTCACTATTTCATTCGGAATGGTTGATTTGAAGCAGAATTTAAGAATAACTTAACCAAAATAATGGATATTTATGAATTAATATTGAAATGAAACATTTCTAGGATAAATGTACGGTTTATATAAGAAATTTCGTTAAGATATTTTGAACAAAAAATTTTTCAATTTCTTAAATAATAATTTATTAAAAACAAAATTTGACTATGACTTTAAAGCATAAAAAACTGTTACTGACATTTAAAACGTCCTTAAAGTATAAATATGTTCATTGCATAAACATCTTATATATTGTTTTATTCGGGAACTGTACAAATTATCTTTGTAAATATCTTTAATTTTTTGTGAAGTATGCTACTACTTCTCTTCAGAGAAGTGAAAATAATTTAAATCTGATTAAAAAAAGTTTAATGATTTAAAAATAAAAATAAATATAAAAAGAAATTATTGCACCATTTTAAACATGAGACAAGAAACATAATGCTTTCATAAAAATATAAACATTTCAATGCAAAAATCATTACAATACTTGCTTACATTCTATAGTTAAATTATTACTGTAAAAAAATATAAATACCTTACTTCCTTTCTCAATTACCTGTAAAAACTGTTAGTATTTTCATTGTCTTTATTATATATGTATATATATATATATATATATCTCGTTTTACTCATGGGAAATCTGATTATAAGACATATTGCACATGCCTGTGGTATAATTACATTTTAATACCCTAAATTGTAATACCAGCCTTGAATGGTTTGAGCTTTAAGAATATATTTAATGAAAATTATAGAACTCTTATGACCTATCTAACAATAACACTAATATACAGATTTTAAAATTTTTTACCAAAATAGCAATATTAGCTTTTTTATTTTTTTAACGATACTATTCCAAGCACATTTTTCCACGATAGAATACACAGGCCTTTCCCACCTCTTTCATTGTCCCAATTTTCACTATTATTTAACGGTTTATCCTAATTTATTCAAATAAAAAGAGTGAATTAAGATTGCAGTGGCCATGACCACTATTCTAAAGATGAACCACATTCCATGAATCTGGAAGTTTTACCCCCAACAAACACTGCTACTCCCACAACATACGAATGCTGAATTTTTTTAAACAGTACATAGAAAAAAGTTGAATTGATTCAAGCACAGCTTTTACTGTTACGAACTGATTCAATAATGTAATAAAGCGTTTACGCCGCTATTATAAGTTTTCAACACTTTAACTTTTGTGCTATGTTTATGACATGACTGAAAATTTCAATTTTAATTCCGAAGGCACGAATTACGCCTAGTATTAATTACTTTACATCTAAAGTATTCCCGTACTAAACAAGGGTTTATTCGAAAACTGGTTTTATGAATAATAGTAATACATATAACACAATTTTTCTTAAACAATAACAAAAACTGATTCCAGAGGAGTGTAATTATTTTGAATGTGTATGATTACGAAATAGATATAAAAAAAGAATATACATATTATATAAAAATACAAATCCTATAGTCTAATAAATCTTAAATTTCGAGACTTTTGTTAGCATCGAGAGAAACCTTAGGTTTTACTGAGCCATTTCATAAATGGAGCTCCCGTGTTTGATGTGGGACCAACGCCGCATCGTAACCTTCGGTTTCAGGCTCGCTTTATAGACCACACCTAAGTCAGAAAATATACACACCAAGTCAGAAAAACTCGTGCAATAAAAGAAAAACTAATTATATATAGTTAATATTGAATCAACATTAATTTTTGTTGAATAACACTAGATATTTTTCCCTTACACATAACAAATTATAATTATGTATCCATATATAAACTTTTTAGTTAACATATAACTCCCCCCTTTCGACGCCAATGACAATTATGATGAATAATTTATTAAATTTAATGTATAATGCAAACATTATATAAATTTTAACTAATGTTAAATTCATTAGAATTGAAAAACATTATTACAAATTGAAATTCGAAAGCAATTATAAACTCAAAACTCGACCTTAAAGTATGTATGTAATATATACCTCCTGACACAACTCTTGATACATTCCTGACATATCCTAAAAGTTGTCATACATACAGAATTTTAAAGGAGTTCTTCTACTTCGTGAGGTACCACGGGATACTTTTCTTCCCCAAACATTTCTCACTACTCTTATACTAATGGAGTAGAAATACGTATGTTCTTATATTTTGCTACTTAATATGTAATAGCCTTCATTCTTTGGCCAACCTCAATAATCTGTTATCAATAGAATGTTCACACTTCTTTCCACCCTATGACATAACAGGTCATACCTTACTTCACTAGCATATATAGACAACTATCATACCTATAAAATACTAAAGACTATTGTTCGTCTCATGACACAACACATGATACAATCAGTTCCCACCAGTTCTTATAACTATTCTTATAGAATATTCTGGATGTTCTCCTTTTTTCGACATCAATGAAAATTATGGTAAATAATTTATAAAACTTTTAATATGTAATATGAACATTAAATAAACTATAACTAATGTTATCTTCATTAAAATTTTAAAATATTATTTTAAATTCAAATACGAAAGCATTATGAAACTCAAAACTCGTCCTTGAAGTGCATGTTTATAGAATATTTATGCCTATTTTCTACCCCCTGACTCAACTCGTGATGCATTCCTGACCTATCCTAACAGCTGTCAAACAAAAATAATTTTAAATGAGTTCTTCTACTCTTACCTAATACGTACCACGGGATGATTTTCATCCCCAAACACTTTTCACTTCTCTCATACTAATGGTGTAGAATGATGTTTTTCTATTCGGTTACTCAATAAGTGATACTCTTCATTAATTGGCCAACCTTAATAATCTATTACCAATAGAATATTCACGACTTACTTCCACCCGATGACGTAACAGGCCATACCTTACTTCACTAGCACATATACAACTTTCATACCTATAACAATACTAAAGACTATTGTTTATCTCTTTACGCAACACATGATACACTCCTTTCCCACCCGTTCTTAAAATATAACCTATAGAATATTCCAGATGTTATACCACCCTATGACTCAACACGTGATGTCTCCTCCACCAGCCCATCTTCTTACCTATACCGACCCCGCGACGCAACACGTGATACACTCCTCCCCTTCGCCCTCTCCGACACTCTTTAAGTTGGGGTGACAATTCGCACTAACAGGCCTAGAGATTGTGAGGGGAGCGTCATGTCGTGACAAGTGATTGCTTTTTGATGTGAAGTGGGGGAGAGCTTCTTGTTTCAGATAAACGTCATGTTAGTCAACTAACTACCTAATGAAACAGTCCTTTGAACTTTGAGTTGTTTGTTGAATTCGTGTGCAATATTCTCATTCAATATTAAAATACTCGCTATGTGTATCAGAGTTTACACTAATAGGGCGTTTAGGTTAAGGGTTTACGTGACTGCTATTTAGATACACTCAAGGTCATATTTTACATTCTTCAGTATTTCATCTTCAAGTTTTTCTTACATCAATGGTACTATTGACAGATAAATAATTTATTGCAATTTATAGATTTAAGTTGCTACAGTTCTTTTAAATTTGCAATATATTTAAAATAATGATAAAAAGTATTTTGAAGGATTATGATAGACTTCTAATTTTTTGTAATATTTATTTTTTGTTAAGGGTATGTAAAACTAAATTACTTTACTGGTTACAAAAACTGCGGTACACAGGGTACAAAATTAACTTTCATTGGGGATCAGCATAATGCAGGCATTGGTTCAATTATGTCGAGTCCTGATCTTGTAATCCTATATAATCCATGCCTGATGAAATCCTACTTTCAAATAGACTTTCCAAAAGTTTTTGAAATGCTTTGAGGCTTAAAATTGTAGGATACTTATAAATGCGCATTACAACTTGATTTGTTTAGCCTCGTCTGTTATTGTCGCTTTTTTCAACTCTTTCCAAAAAGTACCATCTCATACAAAAATGTAGACGGAATGTACCGCAATATTGGGATTTTCGAGTTCACAGATAAATAGCTGTATTTTAAAACTTAAAACTCCCAGCATCTTATTTCATAATGTTAGTTAATGGGTTGCAATATGTGTTTGTTTAACTAATAAATATTTCTATGTCTTACACTTATAATATTATAATTTGCTTGTTCAATAATAAAAAGCTCTGGACAAATTAAAACATATTAATTAATTTTATTACGAGTATGTTTACCATTTAAGCACAGCTATGACTACATAATAAAATAATTTGTTACACAAATGTATTCTTTCAATAATAAAAAGCTCTGGACAAATGAAAACATATTAATTAATTTTATTGTATTACGAGTAAATTGTAATATTTTAATCGCTTATATGAACACGGAATAAATAAATTGTTATTATATTTTATACTTTAGTGGTATATATACACACATTTTGGTTTACACACTTTTTCATTTCATGCTAGATAAAATTAAAGTTGTAGTGAAGTACAAAATATATAAATAAATTAAGTTACATGTTAAAATTACCTAGGAAAAGGTAGTTATATTCTTGAAAATGTTTCTATAACTTTCAAGAAGACAGTCATTATCTTAAAATATAATGATTATATGGAGGAATGTAATCATTACATTTTATTATTTGTAATTTAATGAATGCTGCATTCAATTTAAGTACCAAGTTCCAAACACAGCAATTAAAGTGTACTTTTACTTGACTCTATTTGTTAATCGAATATTCCTACTTTTAATTTTTTCAAGAGGTAACTCCGGGCAATAAATATGAATGATTCAAAATGTTTTTTAATTGAGACTTTACAATAGCAATACTGTTAATAACAACATGCATATTACAGGTTACAAGTCACCGGAAGTTCAAACACGTTGCTATCATATAATTAACCTTATATTCCATTTTAGAAGCTAGGTTTCGTGCACCACTGTCGAACTCGATGTTGCTTAGGTATAAATTAATCAATAAGTAATACTTCAAGTCCATATATCAGTTCGTTTTTGAGATACCGTGAGGAGAGAAAGACACACTTAAATGAATGTTATCAAGCCCCTTAAGTGATAGGCTACTCTAAAGCTTAACCAATTACAGTTAATTGTTAATTACGATGAGCGTAACACAGCAAATTTGCAACCAGACGTAAATCTGTCTCTCCTTCAGATGTTTGCACTTATAATACCAGTCAACCATATTCTGCACTTAATTTCGCCGTAAAAACATTCCAGGTTTGATATGAGGGCACTTGATAATGTTTTGTTCCGTAGAAGCTTTGTTGAGAGGTTTCCTCTCGGCTCTAGACGCATATATTATGCAAACGGGTACTCAATTAATTGTGTTTGAACTAGCAACCCCACCTGCAGCGACCTCCAGGTACAGGCTTCCTCCTGCTGCTTGTGTTTAGCGCTCAAGTGAATTATTATAATTTCATGCCTTCGCTAATAAGGCCGACACTCATTATTGATACATGGTTTCACTTTTTACAGCACACGCAATATTAAAAGTTATACTGTACTAGATTGATGTTGTAGTAGAAATACCTTAAAAATATTATTTGTAGTATTGTGGATAAAGAAAGCTGTTGCAAAATAAATCTGCCAATTACGAAACTGATTTCCATGAATATCGTCAAAGTTTAAACCAATGATATGGAAATACAGTCAATAATACTTAAAAGTCTGAAATATTTTTCAATTCAAATTTTAGGAAATAGTTTTGTTTTCCACAAAGCTGAATGACGAGATTGTTGTAAAATTTAATCCAGAGGAAATTAAGGATAAAGTGGGATAATATTAAGAAACTCGTAAGTAACATAAAAAACATGGCAGAAATATGCCACACTACGTGTTGTAACAGGCTTTGCTAAAGTTGCATGCAAAATTTCAAGTATAAAGCTCATTTTATTTATTACATATCCTGCATATAGATAGACGAGAAGATAATGAACATTAAGAAGTTTACTCGAAAATGACGCACAATTTTTTAGAAATCGTTTCATGCAACATTTAAAATTTCGTATAAAATGTTCTCTGATATATCTTGCCACGTGATACTTTCAGATTTTTGTTCACTAAATCATGCTTCAATAAAATTCTATACTCCAAGTCATCATAAAATGATGTTAAATGTTTTTGGATAGTTAGGCTAGATGTGTTAATGTGTCACGTGCTTGAATCTCGTATGGGTATTGAGTGTGTTTACACATTTTTTTGTACTGCAATTTCCTCGCTGTCATCATGGTACCCTTAAAACGAATCGAACATATTCGTAAATACACAACCAAATCCCATGAAGTTATAAGCATCATCATCGAATTCAATGTTCCTTATATAGAAATGAAGTTTCATGCACGATTTCAATTCTATAGATTAGTTTTGTTTTCGATGTATCGTGCAGACAGTCATACAAGTATCGGAAATGAAAATTTCCAGCTCAGCAGTGGTAGTCTTGGCTAAAGCTTGGCAGATGAATGAATTCACATGTCAATGAGGTTTAGACCATATGAAAATATATAGACCAAGGAGAAAGATATAGCGTTTAAAGTTTCATATGGTTTTCAATACCAGATGAACCAGATTATTTTATAGTATCTGACTGAGAAAGATCCTACTCTGTTTTTGACTGTTGAACGTAATTTTTAAATGTAAGATGCTTTTGATTGAAATAATTATTTTCTGTCACCTCAGTTGATAGGCGCAATAAACATATGTCTATATAATTACGTGGAATACATATTGTTTAAATTATAAATTAATTAGGGTATGTGATAAAAAAATTAACATTATTTGTTTCCAGGAACTTCCCAAAGGGTTGAAAGGTCAGTTGCAAACATTTGATTTCAGCATATATTTTGAATTATATTTTCTTTTCCATAAATTAAAGTTTCATTACGAACCACTCGTCAAGGCAAAAAGTAAAATGTTATACTGTAAAATATTTACTATACCCACCTTTATTTCACTTTTGATTCAGAAGCTGTCAAGAATAAATTGCAACATCCTGAACATCTGTATAAGAAAACCATAACGAAGCGTTGAAATGAGCGAAACTGTTGCTACTGATTTCGTTATTGCCATTTTATAAGTAACAATGGAAATAACAATTAATTTAGACATTTCAGAACAAATATATTAGTTTCAAATACGTACGTCTTCGTATAAAAGTCTCTAAACGAAAATTAAGTTCTCCCAAAAATCAATTTTTCTGTCCTCTCCCCACCACATCTAGGCTAGGGTGGCCTGGGGCGATTGGGGAAGACTTTTAGCTCAGGGCGGAAGGCAGCGGCTTGTCTCTGTAATGGGAAATGCTGTAGAGATTGTTTCTTGATAGGAACAAGTAAGTTAAAGTGGAAAGGGAAGTTTAAGTCTTTTGGAAAAGGTATTATCAAAAATTATGTATCTGAAACAAAACAAGAAACATCCAAATTATATTTAAGTTATATCTGTAATGGCTAAACATGTGTGATAAATAGTTAATGTACATATTTTACTAGCAAAATCGTGACAGTATCTATATGTATGTAATTAGCGAAAATATGTATTATTAACTTAATGTTTGTTACGATTTACAGAACACATTCTATTTATATTATGATTAACCTCAGACAACATTTTGAATTGTGTTTACTGTCACGATTTTGCTAGTAAAATATGTACATTAACTATTTATCACACATGTTTAGCCATTACAGATATAACTTAAATATAATTTGGATGTTTCTTGTTTTGTTTCAGATACATAATTTTTGATAATACCTTTTCCAAAAGACTTAAACTTCCCTTTCCACTTTAACTTACTTGTTCCTATCAAGAAACAATCTCTACAGCATTTCCCATTACAGAGACAAGCCGCTGCCTTCCGCCCTGAGCTAAAAGTCTTCCCCAACCGCCCCAGGCCACCCTAGCCTAGATGTGGTGGGGAGAGGACAGAAAAATTGATTTTTGGGAGAACTTAATTTTCGTTTAGAGACTTTTATACGAAGACGTACGTATTTGAAACTAATATATTTGTTCTGAAATGTCTAAATTAATTGTTATTTCCATTGTTACTTACCAAATATTACAATCCGACCAATGTTTCACTATAAAGTGCAGTGAATATTGTACTAATCTTTATTTTCTATGTATTTTAAACTAAAATTTTACCTCTAAACCAGGTGTCACGTTAAGAGCGAAGTATTTGGGATATTAATGAAGTACTATTTGATTAGTGTTAAACTGTCTTTGTATTATTATGTATAACTAGCTTGGTAAAGAATGCAATCTGTCCTAGGCTGTAAAGTACTGAATAGAGTACCATTTTAATTGATGATTCTAATATTTACTTTTACGTGCTAAATGTGTAAACCAGTGTAGATACATGGAATAAATAATCTTAAAGAATATTAATAATCTTTGTGGTGAAGTAAATTTAAATTAACATTTCTTTTATTGGTTCGTTAAATAATCCACAAAAACCAAAATATTATTGAAAACAAGTGAAAGCTATTTTAATATACTAGAATAAGTATGATAAGTACAGAAACAACCGTCTGATTTCACTCTTATTCCTGTATTTCAAAGATGCATTGTAATAAAATAAAATAAAATAAATGCAATACTATCGCTTTGGAAGGACATTCTTAAGCCGTATCTGAACAATGTTGTATTTATAATAATTACATTTCAGGTTGTCAATGAAGGAGGACTGGAAAACTCATTACAAAAAACGCTGATACTACCGAACTGAGTGGGATACACTTGTTAGTATTAATACTTAAACTTGATTAACTGAAATTACAATTGGGGTTTGTTCCCACTATTTCAACTCTGTTTCATGCCCGAATACTCATGTGTTATTTCACTTAGAAGGTTTTCCGATAGGGTTCTTCCTACAATGGGTGCCCTATTCAGGGATTTATATAGGCGTTGAATTAGCTTCATGGGATAGTTGTCTGAAATTGAAATAAAAACTTAATTTCAAAATATATACTTATATTTCAAACATTTCCATTATCAAAATATTTTTAAATGTTTTCCTTTATCTTACTTTCCCTTTGTAAAACGCAGTTTAACTTCTCAAGTCGAGCTCTCCACACCGTCACCGATTTATTTACATGTCTTTGATCTCCGCCTTGTGTTAGCCGGCCAAGTTTAACTGTAAACGATTCCTGAAAACGTTTGACATTTTGGCTTCCCTCGCTGGCTTTCTTGGGGTGACTTTGACAATTCTAAACGGAAACCTTTGTAAAGAGCTGGTTCAAGTGTGCCATTACAATAACAACGTTTTGAGAAGAAATTTGTACTTTTTGATCCACCAAACGATATACTTTTCTGTGGTAGAATAGGATTTATTTTTAAAATACTCATAACTGCCTCATTAATTAAAAGTCACATACATTGTCTTAAAATGTATGGTAGGTTATTCAAATTCAAACAGAGGTGTTAATTTGTGCAAAATAAGTTTCTTTTTTTGTGTATTGAGAGTTATATGATGCTTATTAGATCTAGATTGTAACACTGAAGTATAATTTTACTTATTATTAGGTTGATTGAGGTGTCAAATGATCAAATTTTCAGTAAAATTATGATTATGGGAAACTAATATTGCTTGGATACGGTCCACTTTCACAGTTACTGCACTTGGTAATGACTAAAGCTATTCCGAACAGGTCAATGATCCGAGAGACGCCGTCATCTATTAATCTTGTTCAAGCATAGTTTCAAATAAAATGTAGCAGAATTTTATGTCTCAATTTTTCTGAGATTTCGAGATATTTAATTTGTATTGTAGCACTGTAAATATATTATTGCCAATACTGATGTTAAAGAAGGTGTAATTTATTACAAACCTATAATCAGCAAACATAATCTTTTATGTGATTATTGTGATGAAGTTGGTCTTTGCGTAAAAATAAGAAATATTCTTTAATGCTTCTCATGCATTTTATACTGATACCTTAAAATGTGCCCTCAATAACATTATTTAATATATATGTGTGTGTGTGTGTGTGTGTGTGTGTGTGTGTGTGTGTGTGTGTGTGTGTGTGTGTGTGTGTGTGTGTGTGTGTGTGTGTGTGTGTGTGTGTGTGTGTGTGTGTGTGTGTGTGTGTGTGTGTGTGTGTGTGTGTGTGTGTGTGTGTGTGTGTGTGTGTGTGTGTGTGTGTGTGTGTGTGTGTGTGTGTGTGTGTGTGTGTGTGTGTGTGTGTGTGTGTGTGTGTGTGTGTGTGTGTGTGTGTGTGTGTGTGTGTGTGGATAAATATCAATCAAAAACTGATACCACATACAAAAACATTTTATTATTTGGTTGTGTACTGCTACGAATTACGAGTAACGATAAACTATTAATGACAATCTTAACGAGTGTTTAAAATTAAACATTGAAATGCTAAACAAATTTTGCAAGGATGAAAATTTAAAAAATATTGTGGGGGAACGTCGGTTATTATAGGCCGACAGCGAGAGGTATGGGCCCATGATTGGTGTTTTACCGAATCACCGCTAGATATCACCACCGTACATCAACTAGGCTATACTGCTAGCCTACCTCTGACAGTGCAGATTAGTGATGGGAATGGAATGCGTTTTATATATATATATATATATATATATATATATATATATATATATTCGAATAATTATATTAGAATACTTCTATTAAAATAGTTTATCTGTGCCGAGTATTTCTAACGGACAAGTATTACTTTCTTCCCGCAACCTATTGTTTCTTGGTTATTTGGACTTACCCATGCCACAAAGCTAGGGAAATCTTTTGCTTTTTATACCTCCTACACGTCGTACGCAAGATTTTTAAACTTCTGAAAATATTTTTTTCATTTTACTAACTACTTCAGCTCTATCTGAAACACTCTTTTGTACTGCAGGATTCACGTAGAAAAGTATTATATTTTTAAACAAATTGAAATAAAAATTCTTTTTTCTCTATACTACATAATGTACTTGTCAATTGAACATTTGCAACAACTATACATTTGTAAAGTTTAAAAATGTATAATTATTTATTTCTAATTATGAATATCCCCTTAGTTTTCAGAGCCTACAGATATATTTATTTAAAACCCTCCAATGAATACTTCGGATTGAATATTTTATTTGAATGCTAGTCATCCGAACGAATACTGCGGGTTTGAATTCGATTCTACCAGAGAAATTGTATTCATTTAAAAAGTATTCGAATTCATTTTGAGGTATTCGAATTTGTGAATACTTGAGCTGTATTCGAGTACTATTTTATTCTCCCATCCTGTTTAGAGATACTGTTTAGTTCAGTGCGTTGTCATCCGTGATTTAACAATGATTATGCACCAACAAATAGTTACTTTAGATAGTTTCTACCATCACACTGAATCGTTACAGGTAAGAATATAATTATGAAGCTATGGTCATTTGTTACTTTACTCAATTCCTACTAGGTCCTGTGAGTTTCATTCCATTTGCAATAACCGGTTACAATCGATATCGGTCGGTTAGTATGGGCCATGCCACATTCGTATTGTATGAGCCACATAACCGATTAATTATTTTTGTACTTTTGAATACTATCTCAAAGTTCAAGAAGAATTATCAGGTGAGGTTCGAATCGAGTGATCTGTATACAATATGAAAACTGCCGAAAGAATTATTTAAAAGGAACATAAACTACCTGAAAGGGCTGCTTCTAATTGCTTTCATGTGCCAAGAAGGACTTTATAACAAAGGTTAAATGTGATTTCAAAATAAGTTTTTACTTTTGGTGAAAAATATGAGAATGCCCCGGTAATGCACGAGAAGGAATTAGATTTAAGGCTGATGGCCTTAAACAAACCGGAATTTTTCAAAATAGCTCATGACCTAGCTGAAAAATTAAAATTAAAGCACAAACTTAACAAAAAAATAGGCAAGTAAAGATTTGTATGCCAGTTTCATTAGCAGACACCCAGATTTAAGCTACAGAAACCCACAATGAACTAGTTTGAAGAAAAGTGTAGACTTAAATAAGCCACAGGTCGAAAGGTTGTCCAGCCAATTACAAACGATTTAAGAAAGCATCCCTTTCGACCATCCACAAACGTCAATGCTGACTTGACTGGCGTGCGTGAAAATAATCAGATAATTTCAGCTAAAGGAAAATGTCAATAAGGGATGATTGCTTCCGGAGAAAGGGATCGCAATGTAGCTCTATTGTTTTGCATGAGTGCAACTGGACAGTTCCTCCACTTTTTATTTTCCCGAGGAAAGGAATGATGATTGCCTCGTAATTGGTGCTCCAGCAGAAAGCATTTGTTTTCCAACCCTCAGCGGATGGATGACGGCAGAGGCTTTCCTCAAGTGGCTCGGGCACTTTGTTTTCTTTACAAATCCCTCAGTGGAAGAACCTGTCTTACTCATTGTAGATGTACGTGGCAGCCACAAGAACTTGGGTGTTATCATTTTCACTTGAATAAAACCATATCCACATGACAAGTGTTCCACAACACACTACGCATAAACTACAGCCACTGGACAGGCAATTAATGAAGCCTTTTAAAAATTGATACACCACGGCTTGTATTTTATGAATAAGAACTAATTCCGGCTCAAGAATCAACGACTATGACATTGCTAAACTAATGCTTACAAGAGAGTATTTTATAGAATGTAAATTTCCAAAAATTGGTTAAGATGTACTGGAATTTACCAAAATAACGCATTTTGACCTATTTGAACTTCATGGGCAGTGACATACAAACATTGCAATAGCACCGCATACATAGTGAGCGGAGGAAATTATGATGAAAATTGGGTCCAATGGAAAGCCTTTGAGAGTTTGTCTCATGACCTCTGTGCTGGCATTGACGATTAAATGTTTTACTTTTGCGACTACTGTAAGCTTAGTAAAGCAGAGGGTAAATAAGCTGTATATAATTTTAATTTGTGACAAATATACATTAATCTGCATACGTAAATGACTGTTTTAATTTCATACACCTTATGCTTTTTAGTGTGGCCCATACTATCTAAAAATGTTGAAAATGTTCGAAATATGGAGTAAAAGTTACTTCAGCTGTATGTCATATTTGTTTTTCATGTACCTAATCAGATTTGTAATATTTATGAAACAAGAATTTTAAGCTTTTATATATATATATATATATATATATAATATATATATACATATAAGCTTTTAATTTTATACCTTTAAACCCATAAAATACGCCGATTCCTATGTCAAAATAATATAATATTTAAACCTAGTAATCCGTGTGTTCATTTCTTTCACTGATTTTCAGAATCGTAAACAATATACATGGAAATGGTTTCCCAGGGCATTACATACATTCCAGTAAATACAAGTTCTGGTATGCACGAACAGAATTTAAACGTAAAAAGTTACAATCTACACCAAAATCAAGTAAATAAATGCTATGCATATACCGGTAAGCGTGAACCAAGTCGGTTATCTTGGTTATCCGGTCACGAACAATGGTTAGCGGCCAAGGCCCGTAATGTTGCATGCTCGGAGTCAATTATCGATGATTAACTGCTTGTTGGCAGCCGCGTAGCGGTAGCAGCCGATCATCGACCGTCAAACAGTCGACCGGTTCAAACCAGCTGGAGAAATGTTGCAGTGCTTTTTAAAATATGTTAAGCTAGTTATCGTTGAAATCAACGAACTAACGAAGCAGGCTCATCTTTAGATTCATAAGTAAGTCACATGTAAAGCTTTCTAAATCCAGCTGATTGAAATTTATTAAAGTATAGGGAGAGGTGGATAACAACACAATCACAATCTAAATACACTTTATCAATTTATTCACTCATTATTTTAGTTCTGCAAAATATCAACGTTTGACACACTAGTGCGGTCACTATTTTCAGTACAATTCCTTCTAATCCAACTACTAATTCTCATTAAAAATCAAATAAAATGGTAATAAATAAAGCAGGTGCTTTATAAATCATATTATTTCAGATTCGCAATATAATAGATAAAGTACGAAATAACACATAAGTACGATAGGTTAATCCACTTTAAACTTCCTGTCAGGATACCAGAAAATTATTAGTTTATTGAAACATACAAATTATATTATTTTCAACGAAATTAATCTTTAGATTGGATAGTACATTCCACAAATAACACTTTTTATGGTCATCGAAGTGGAAAGAAACAAAACTTATTCAAATATATTGTAATTTAAGAAGGAAAAATCTATTTATTTAACTTATCGACAACAATGGTAACTAATTTTGTACGTGTGGAAATTATTAATAATTATTTCAAGAAAGAATATTCCAAAACATTTCAAAAATAATTTCATAGAAATAGAACAAGGTAATATAAACGTTCAGTTATACATTTTGTAATCATTTTATATTATACATATGGTTTATAAAACGTTGGAATGCATGGTCCCAAAAGCGTGATTACGATGTTGTACATGCAATCAATAGAAACTATTCTGTTTCAATTGAATAATCAGAATAATATTAAATATTCAAGGGTTTACAGCCGCACACAAAGGAAAGAGAGGAAGTCTGACTGGGGTTTCCGATCCAATGGGCTTTAGGCCAAGAAACGGCGGGATTGATAATAAATCTGTTAGACAAGAGTCGTTGAGCGAATTGAGCAAATTACAGAGGGGATGAAGCGACACTGGCGCCTCTGGCGTCACCCTGAGGCACTGCTGGGGACATTCTAGTGTAATGCGAAGGAGTTTTTTTGCCCATAAAATACAAATAAAGATAATGAATGTATTACTACATATTAGAGGTTATTAACGTTTTATGTACAGCGTAAAGCAAAAAATATATTTTCCTGATACTATAGGTTTACATGTATGGTGATCGCACTGTAAAGTACTGTGATGTGCCAGTTTTGGCGGGGTTGCAAAATTTTTGCATGATTGTGAAAGAGAATCATACCTTCTCTTATCTGGGCGTAAGATTTGACAGAATAGAATATAGAATAGGATATAAAATTTAGTTTGTTGATTCCGGAAATGGGCTTCATAAAAGTATTGCTGAAATCCACAAGCCAGATTATGCAAGTAATTAGCCTGTTATTAGAGTAAATACTTTATTGGCTGAGATTCAGGGAAGCATATCACTCCAGGGGTTCAAAACATACAATTTCTGACTGTCTATCTATCTTTATATATGTCGAGAACGAAACAACCCACAGACACTATTGACCGCAGACAGTTTGAAGAGTTCTATTGAGTTTACGAATTTTGTGGACATTTTCAAATTTTTTGATTAAATCACTATAAAATCGCCGAATAAATAAACGAGTAAACAATCTTGAAATTGAACCACCTGGAACGGTAACACATATAGCCTAACTACCCATAGAACATCGTAATAAATAAATGAGCACCGTACAAGTTTGCATGTAATCTCAGAAAATCCTCTTACGTGATATAAATTATTACACATGTTAAAGATTATTGTGTAAAAAAAACAAAAATCTGGTTAGAAAAAAACTTATTTAAAATTCTTCTTATCTAAAAAATATGTTATTCTCGTCATCAGCAGTGGATGTTTATATTGATTTTTTCATTAAATTGTTAACTTAACATTGTGGTATACATAAAATGTGGGGTTTAAACTTATTTTAAGGTATGAAAAAACAATTTCTCCTATATATATATATAAAGATATATTATAGATATCTAATATACTTACATTACCCATTTGGAAATGAGGTGATTTTATATAGCACATGATTGCAGAATGCAAATTAATACTGTTCTTAATTATTAGTAAAGAGTACTATTACGTAATTAAGGAGGGCAAATTATGCTAACAATAACATTAAGGTTACGTTCTATTGATCATACTCGGAGTCTATTCAGCAGTCTCTTGAAATATTCAGTGTACCCTAGAGACTCGAGTATTACGCGATACCACTCGGCTCTTCTTACATCCCTGTAATAGAATTAGGGTGACAATCCCTGGCAAGGAGCGAATAACAGTCAGCTCTTACAGGGTGGCTGAGGGTAGGAAAAGGAAAGGGCATGTTTTCTTCTAAGGGAGGGGGGAGTTCATTTTTTATGAGAAGGAGCAGTCTGGATGGTCTTTAAAAGAATAGTAATTAGAAAGAATAATACCAAAACTTTCCTGCGACTTCGTCCTTCGTCTGAAGGTTCCTTGCATCATACCATGTATTTCACTAAATAGCTCCAACCATTTTCAATAACATTTTAAATATTTTAGACCGATGTGAAGGAACCCCAAGGTCGAAGTCCGTAGTTTTCATAATGGAAGCCGTTATGATTTCGTACGATGAAGTCATATGGTATTCTTAAAACAAAAGTATTTTAATATCATATAAGACGGTATACATGTTTCATTCTTCATTTTTATAAGGTAACGATAATGATAAAAAAAATAGATATCAAAATTATAACAATTTTCCATCAACTGTTGTATAGAGAATTTTAAAATCTTTACAACAGTTGATATAAAATTAAAATAAAATTTAAAACTGATAAATGCATAATCGTGTTATATGTATACTGGTCTGGTTACCTATATTTGTAAATGTTGCTGATGTACAATTTCTAAATTTCCTTAATTTGATTACATGGAAATTAGTTTCTAAATTAGGAAAATTCCTTTCAAATTGTAAAAATTACTGATTGTAGATTGCATGTGTAAATCAGGGCTTTCACAATTTTTGTAAAGAACATCGAACTGATGATTGGCTATTATTACGCTTAAAGAGTGATCTTAGCCCTTAATTTTCTTGCTTTTATTTTAAACTATATATCTTTTGAGTATTCAAACGACTAAATATAACATTTTTGACTTTTTTTAAATAATTAAGTAATAAAATTTTCAAATCATATATCATAACATAAAAGACCTAAAATAGAAGAATGGAAATGGTTTGAAGTTAAACACTGTTCTTAGGGATCTAAATTACGGCCGGCTCCTCTTAGTGAAAAGGAAAGTAATTCAAGATTCAATCAATAAACATTGCAACTTAGATTAATAATATAGACTATGCAATATATAATATAACAATCCACAATTACTACACTCCACAATCCACTTGAAATTGTTGATACGCTAATTTCCGCAATATATAACATAATATTTGATGGTACAATCCACTTTAAAAATGTTGCTATGTTAATTTCCGCCATATATAACATAATATAATATTAAAAGCCACTTGAGACTGTTGATACGTAAATTTCCGCAATGTATAATATGATATATAATAGTACAAGCCACTTGAAACTGTTGATATCTCAATTTGTTTAGTTGTGAGACTATTAAGGGGATCAAAATTACAAAAGGTAAAATTTCTCATTTTCTTTAACATTCCTCCGAAGTATCAAACGACATTATATTACCAGAGGGAAAAATAACATAAAGATCAAGCAACATGTAATCTAAAAGCTTTAACGGGAACCCTCTTTTTACAAATCTTTCATCTGCCATGCGGAAACTGATTTGAAATTAATTGTGTTGAATTATCAGCCCCTTCCCTCCGTCTTATGTAATCCCCTGAGGCAAGGTACACCGGAAAGGTAAACAATCCCCTCTTCATCCCCTACCGTGCAGGAGCACGTATAACGTACGGCAAATATCATAAATCTTTCTTCCTGTTTGACTACTTTTTCTTTTTCGATCACATAAACTTCCAAATTACTTCTACTACTTTAAAGAGTAGCTAAAGTGAACGGTCCAATGAATAATACATTAGTCCATGTTGAATAAGTAATGTAAGTTATTTTTGACGATGGAAGGATTGTGAAGGAAACAGGATTTTTCCGGACATTTGCCATCGTTCAGTGAAACAAGAAAACAGTAACACTACGTTTCGAGATCTGCAATCTGATCTCTTCTTCAGGTAAAGAACTAACCTAATACATAATTACAAACTAGGTTAAAATAAACAAATCTTACTAAAGCGTTGTGGCACGCCTAACTCAGGAATCACAACCTACATGTTGTTTGTCAACTTCACTAACACTAAAGACATGCACTTAATACAAAACTATAAAAAAAAAATCATTAAAACTAAACTACGGAATACAGGTCACAATACGTCTTCACTCGTCTACTAACCACGTAGGTCGTAGGTGGTATTCATATTGTCGTAGGTGTAATTATGTATTAGGTTAGTTCTTTACCTGAAGAAGAGATCAGATTGCAGATCTCGAAACTTAGTGTTACTGTTTTCTTGTTTCACTGAACGATGGCAAATTTCCGGAAAATCCTGTTTCCTTCAAGTAATGTAAATGTGTTTATACAGGTGAAAATAAAAGAAAGTCATATTTTTAATATAAAACCTTCCTCTTTCGGAGCACATTTCTGAAAGAAAGCCGCATTATCAAAATTTAAATCTGTGCACTGTTTTAAAGCTTTATCCGTTATATTTAGAATGACTTCATATTTCAGATTAATATGTTTCTATCAGTTTCAAAATGTTTTAATCAAAATATTTTGGCACTTTTATTGAAAGTTTTTAACATTTTACTAGCAATTTCCTTAAGGGAAAATGTGAATTAAAAGGGAAAGTATGAACGCCAATCCTAAGAGAATGCAACGTGTACTGATCATTGCCTTGTTAATAACTCGACCTATGTGTTTCCTATCTGCCTGTCTGGTTGATAGAAAGGTCATAGAGAATTAAACTTTGGTACATTTTTTCCGTTCAGTATTTAATTTTTGATATGAAGAATTCTTTAGTTTCTTTTGGGTCAAAAGGCAAAAAGTAGACTGACTGTCAGTTGACTGTCGTTACTTTATGACAAGGTCTTCGATACTACGTTGTTTCGGTTTATTTTTATTTTACTGTAAGAATAATTGAGTGCATGTATGTATATATTTTCTTTACTTATTATTAGTGAAATCTATAGGTTGTTCTAAAAATATACTCATTAATAAATATCTTAAGAAAACTGAATGGATCTTGTTGGGTATAGGGATTTTAAGGCTATGTGTTTTGAATAACTGATGTTAGTTGAACAATCCAATTGGAGGAGCTTAAAGTGTCAAAGTACAAGAATGTTGTAAGGGCCAGAGTACATACACGTTCAATAAATGTAAACCTTAGACCTACAGGACCTAACAAGCCGCTTGTAACTTTTTGGGCTCCCTGCTGTCCCATTATTGGAACTAAGATCACATACGGGTTAAGCGTGTTTAGAAGCCTATTTTACTTCAATGTTACAGAGGTCCGTAGACAATACATAATGGTCCATTTCTCTAATTTTTTTTCTGCCACTATGTTTGTAATGGAAACATCAAAACGATAGTTCCTACAAAACAACCAACAGATTTGTGAACACTATGAACTACTTACTTGATCATAGATAAAGGACATTATTATTCTACAGTATAAATAGCCGCAATATTTAAACGAACTTAAGTAAGAAATGTTAAAATCAACAAACACGACAATAAGGACATTGTGCCATGTTCAGGTAAGGTCCGATTTTTGTTCTAGGACCCTATTAAGTAATAAGTACATTCAGTGAGTGAGTTAAATTACCGTAATTAATTATGCGAGTTGCACCAGCATTATGCCGCTGTGTCCTTTAAGCATATAACGAGTTCAAAAGTAATTTTCTCGGAATTTGGATATCTTGACTCCTAATATATTATTGTAACTAACCTATACATACTAAAATAAATATTAGTACAAAGAATGTTCTTATTAATAATTCCAATGCTATGTTTGAGTACCGTTCTATTCTGTCAACTGAAAATACACAGCTCTCCAATGCCGCAAAAATCTCAGTTAATGTAGCGAAACGATAAACAATATACGCGACAACATAAAAAGGCCAATAACATCCACCCCTCGGAAATAGCCTACTCGGCATAAAGCCAAGAAACGCCGAGATTGATACTGGAACTGGGGACAAGAGTCATTGTGGGGGAGTCCACTGGATTTCATAGGCGCCTTCCATCTCTGATTGTTTAATTAGTCTCGTCTTCATGTCTTTTCCCTTAACAGAAAATAAAAAAGGACATTTATTACAAGGTCTTAACAGTGAAATACAATTAGGAATCATGCTGTATCCAAGTTATATAATTTAAAGTCACTTTTAATTAGAAATGTACTTTTTCAAACAGCCTACAGAAGGTAAACAAATATATAAGTTTATTTTTATCCAATTATTTTTAGTCCTTGTTACAGTACAGAGTACCAATGAGCATGTTACAATCATGTACAATCACATTAAGACATACTTTACAGTAAAACTGTTTGTTTATATTGTATATGTTTACATTATACTGTATTGCCAATAGAAATTTTCCATTTTACTCGTTTCGTTTATTCAATAATGCAGATTCCCACTTCATGTGATAAAATAAATTTTCATATTAAGTTACATAAGTTTGGTGCATTTTTATTCCTGTATATTGAATTTCTTAAGGTTTGCAAGATTTTCATTTTGTTTTAAAAATTGGTGTTATTTTATTTTTTATGAATAAACGGATGGATTTGTCAATTTTATTTGTTCTAAATTATTTGAAAAAACTAATTTTTATTTCGGGATTTTAGTATTTGTGTTTTTTGTAATTAAGCTTCAGTATTGTACACTTCAGAATAATAATGTATTGGGTTTTTATAAATTAGATTTTCTTCTCTCCATAGATTCCTAGTTAATTAAAGAAGGTAACAGTAAATTTTAGTTTGGATTTATTTAAGTGGATTTTCATTTGCTTTGTAACTGCAGTAGCACACTTTTAATCAATTTTGTTTAGGAGCTTATAAAAAATCAAAGTTTTGTTGAAATTTTCTTTAAGCTGAAAAAGATTTTTGTTATAAAAGGAACCTCTCCACAGGAACTCTAGAGGCCCTAGTTATTTTTGAAAATATTTCTTTTAATTTACGGGTGTGTTTGTTTTATTTTTATTTACAAGAATGTTAAATTTGTATTTAAGTTTGCTCATTAGGTTTGTACATTGTGTATACGTTTGGTTGTTTAGGTTACTTTATTGATTTATTACATTGTGTATACCATTGTATATAACGTGTTATTGTAATATTTTCAAAAATAAATCATATTCTATTCTATTATAAATTTGACTAATTTTTAACACTAAATAGTATAATTCTATTTTTTTGTTTAGCCGATTCATATTGCATTATTTTGTAGGATAATAAATCGTAATAAAATGTTCCTACATTAATTTGGAACAAAAAAGTTTACTTTTACATAAGCTTTGCTATATAGGTTTTTGACATACTTTAAATATTGTGGATCGACGAATTTAATACAGCACAACGCATAATATTTATGTCTTAACATAAGTGTTTCATGTGATACCGTTATTGTTAGTCAGTCATAATAACATAAAAATGTCGCCGATTTTAGTAACGCCTAGAGGAAATAAGTAGCGAACATTATATGCGTTAAAAAAATAATGTAATACTTTCGACTCAATTACGACTAACAAAACTTGTACACATTGTAGCGTAACTGCTATTCATAAAAATATAGATATGTAAAAAATCACTGTAAAGTTATGTCATAGAGATGTAAGCAGGAGGACAATGCGTACTTAACGGACAACAATTGAAGCACATTTTATGTGCAAGCAATGATGTAACAATGAAAGTATAAGACACTTTAAGAAACCCGTTGCTTAGCACGCAATTTCGTACTAAATCTCACAAAACTAGTTAAAAAATAATAATAAATGAATAATTGTATAAACATCAAATTTAGTATAAGTTGTAATGTAGAATAATTTCAACAAATAAATAACATTTACAAAGCAGGATCAGAAATTAATCTTTCATCTACACAGTCTGGATATTCAAACGCAACCTAATAGAAAGATTTGGGGGAAATTTGACATATACTTAAATACAAGAATAAAACCTAGGCATATTTTTGGTCTAGAATATCATACATTAATAATCTAAAATATTAATATAAGGAAAACGTATTTCCTAAATTATGTCAATATAAAATTCGATGAGGAACGTTTTAAAAGTTACTTAATTTTTACATATTTAACTAGGTTCAAAATTTGGTTATAAATGATCAATTTATCTTCTTTTGAAGTGATTTCCGAAATTACATTGTAATCTTGAATTTAAAATTTTTGGTAAACATAAAAATATTACCATAATAATAATTACCATTCCTACTTTTAAAGAGTGATAGTTTTGACAATATAAGCTTTGGGAAATATTTACAGGTTGGGACAATAATACATACATAAGTTGACTCATACATATATAGTATTGCTGAAGCCTCCTACAGTTTGAAAGTGTACTTCCGTTGCTTACATACGAGTATGAAGATCAGAGTGAAAATACCTAACTTCTGGCAGTGCCTTACTGTTTAATAAACACATATTAGTGCTAAATCTCTACAGTAAAATTTTATGAAACGAGAAGACAAAATATTGTCGTCGCAACGTAATAAATACTTGTTTGCTATCCTCGTGCAGTTTTTCTATTACCTGAAATGAAAAGCACAATAGAAGCAAACACAAATTTATTCTGATATTTTTCTTAAAATGTTTTCCCTTGCGGTCGTTTCCGGTGAAATGTACGTTAGGATTTTTAAAAAGGCCACCATTTCGATATTACTATCGTTATTATTTTCATATGTTTTTTAAAAATTAACGCCGTATTAAGACATAAAAACATACAAAACTACAATGAGGTAACTTAAACCGTTTTTGAGTTATGATGCTTTTATTAATTTTACAGACAGGTGGTCAAAAAAGCGAAATAGATTTGGTGCAAAGGAAACTGTTTTATTTATTTTCACATATTTAACTACTTTCTAAAGTATTTTCTCTATTGAACAACCTGTATTGGTATAGGGTATTGCTGCCCGGCCTGTTTGCTACTTTTAAACAGTATTAAAGCCAAATTGACTGTTTCCCCTGTTATGTTCTGAAACGGTTAATCACAGTAGGTTACTGAGTTCAGTCACGAATTACTGTACAGTCGCACGCGCCATAGCAATTGCTGGCAATTAAATGTTTGCTGCCGGTTGCCTGAAGTGCTTTCCAATCATGATCGCCCGTCAAGGGATATGGCCATGATTAGTATTTCCCACGGGCGTCAATGAGTTGTATCGCTATCGCTTGGTCACTGGTCACTACGGTTAGTATTGCCATAGATAAACAGATATGTTTTCTTTAACTATAACCAGCCGTTTCATTATGCTGTATAACATTGCAAGCAGTTACAAATTAGTTGAATAGATAAACCATAAAGCAACTTCTTTGCTAACATTATATTTAAACGTTTATTGTGATGTTTAACTGAATTTGGAAGATTTTTGAAATATTTAACAAACAAAAGGATTATTTGAAGGTTACGAAGAAGACTTGATACGGCTACCTGCCCGACAATTGGCCAAATAATTAAAATTGACGGACGCCAAATTTTAACGAGTTATCCACTTAACAGATACTATTATAAAATATATCTTCTGAAAGTTTAACATAAAATCTGTTTGATACTATACCTGCCATAATATAATATCAAATAGTGACACATGCTCTGTAGGTGAGTTTTATAATTTGAGAAGGAATGAAGGAAATGAGTTGGTGGTGTTAGGTTTAAAGAGAAGAACTCTACGTGCAATCCTCTGTATTTAATTTCCTACCTTATATTTTTGATATTTTTGAACTTATTACACTCTGAAATTTTTACATGAGTAAGTAATACATGTTGCGTTAATGATAAGGCGTCAATATGAATAGACCAATGAAATTTAACTATTTAACTAAACAATAATATTTTAGTGAACAATAATAATTTCCGTAATCGGTAATATTGTAACATAATATATATCATTTAACAGTCATGTACGACCAGTTCTGTGTTGTACAAAGAGAGGATATTGCTGTTTGATTCGTTATTACATGTTTCATTATCAGCCAAAAAGCTGCATGCCATGAAAGCTAGGAAAGTATAAATAAGTCAGTGGAAGGAGTATTTAATGTATTAGCTGTGAGTTAAATAACTAACCACTTTATAATAAACACAAGACAAGCCAAAGGGAACTTCGACAATCCTTGTGTGCACATTACTCAAGAAGAGGATAAACTTCGCTAACATATTCTAATAGTATGTATCTTTCAAACTGTTAAATTAGTTTGATGTTTTAAGGAAAATTTCCAAATTTGACTAATTGATTATTTAACTTGTGCGAATTTTACAGAGTACAAATGTTTAAATTGTGCATTCTCTGCTTAGCTCCTTTGATGAAAAACAAACTAAAAGTGTCAGATATCCGAATAGCCTGTGGATTCCATAAGATAGCCTCCACTTACAACTAGTTTTGACTGCTTCGATTGAGAAGCTCATTCTAATAGAGAAATAACCACTTCAATGTCAGACTTCTTTCAAAGTGGATTTATTTACCAAAATAAACCTCCAGATTCGAAATGTCACACTAAATGCATATCTATATTCAAGTATATGTACATTGGCTTTTTAGAAGCACTAGGCATGTTTCAAGGGACTAATAGAATCGCTTAAGTCATGCCATATTATATTTTATTTTAATACATTTTTATTGATTAAGTATATGTAATAATTTATTTGTTCTTTTTCTATTCATTTATTAGCAAAAATATAAATAAAAAACAATTTGTAAATTGTTGTGTTACTTAATCCGATGTTCCCCTTATACAATTTAATATTGCAATTTTTAGAACCTTTTCAATTATAAACATTAAGATTCATTTAAAAATTTAATTTGTTCTGAGAAGACCTTGGATAGTATAAATATAATCATTAAATATAAAATTGTTACAGCGATATTAATCAGACGTAGATCAAATGTTTTTCCTTAATTGAAAATCAATTTTGGGAGCTATATTTTACATTTTCCAAAAGCACATAAAACATCATATTGAAATAAAAAATGATTAATCTACATTTTCACTTTATGCAATATGTAAATGTGGGTCTGGGCTCTCCTGATGTACGGTATACAACAAAACCACTCATTCATTGCAAAGGTTTGTGATATTTGGTATGGATTCAAACCATACAAATAACATCTAAAAACATCAAAAAATGTTATTCCATGTTTTACTTTGTTTGCCTAAGTCATCACAAATTCAATGAGATTTTTTTATCAGATGAAACAGTGAAGGAAGTGTGAGTTGAGCGAGCCAATGACAGTGAAGTCAAGGCGACGCCAGCGCCCCAAGCGGCTCCACAGATTGTCGGTTGGCGCCAGACCGCGCCGAGTTTGTCTACGATAGGCCATTTACATGCTAATTACAAACATTGACAAGGCTTGCGACATTTAACACCACCGATTGTCACAATACCATGTATTATTCAAAACAATGGAAACAACAATTTAGAGTGCAACTCAAATAATGCTTCGTATTTTATTTCATTTTATTGTACTATTGTAGATGGGTTTCATTTAATTTTCACTTTCACAATTAACATAAATTAATATATATGAAACTTGTATAATTTGTTGGATGCATGATATTTTTGTATCGTCTTAAACATTAGTGTAGAAGTTCATCTCACTTACAGTATGGAATACGTCTATCTGGGGTTTTGGAGAGTTGTGTAGGTAGACTTTCAGGAAGATTAAATTTTTCAGTTTTCCCTTTCTTTACATCTCGGAAGTAATGCTTTATTTCCAATGCTAGTTATTTCCAAAATATTGAGAAGTAGGATTTTTGCCCGTATGAGACTAGAGGCAGAAACAATTCCCGCGTTCAAAAGCACTGGACGAAAACATGCCTTTATTATAGTAAAAAAGCCTTACTACCAGTAAGGCCTTTATGCCTTACTGGCATAAAGGCAGTATACTTTATTTTACTGCCTTTATGGTCAGTATAATGTATATATATATATATATATATATATATATATATATATATATATATATATATAAAAGCTCCTAGCAAAAAAATTGGAAATCTTTACCGGTTTAAAACTTAATTGACACAACTATTTGTGTCTAAGGCCTATATTAGGTTGACGAATCCATGGTGGAAAAATTCCTCGATTAAAAGTAAATGTCAGATTGGTGCTGTTTCAGGAAATGAAGTATTGTGTGAATTAACGGAGTTTCCAGTATGTATAAATTTAAATAAATGGGCTAATAAGTTTAATTTTCTTCCTTCATGTAAAAATATTAATATCTCTGCGGTACAGTTGGACTATTGTTCCAGGCAATAAAGAAAATGTATTTATCATTGTGACGTTTAGAGCATTAACATACTACCATACTGGAGGAATTGTATTGGCTGTATCGTACCATGAAGATATCTATTTCCCTTTAAATATTGAAGATGTGCTCCCCTATCCCCTGACGCAACACATGATGCACCCCTGACAACAAGGTTAGGGCGACAATCCCTGCCTGCTCGCTAAGGAGCGAGTAACAGCAGCCTAAGGGCGAGGGTGCTTGTCCCCCATTAGTAGAGAGATTGCTCTTTGTCGTGAGTTTCAAAGTGACTGAGCTTTACTTGGGAGAAATTATCCTCGAGATAAACTGTTCTTGGAGTTGTGTAGCTTATCTTGTTATAAAATATTTTTGTTACTCGAAAAGAAACTTAGTAATCTCAGTTGCTATGTCGGTAAGTTTATTGTACTGTAAATATCTACAAGGGTATCCAGTATATCATCGAAAATAATTCGAAAAATGACAGCTTAGCTAATAACTGACCCAAACAACAGTACAAGATCTTACTATGAGGTTTTTTTCTATACTTTCTTTGAATTAAAATTACAACGGTAGGAAATATTATTTAAATAATAAACAGGTGATAGTCATGAAAAACATTAAAGAATTTTATTTACTTTACATTGTTTTGCAAAATATTTCTTACGATAAGAAAGTTCGTAAGATATATTTAAGAGTAAAATGTCATTTTGGTAAATAAATTACATTTGTAGTTTATAGGGATTTTAATATGGTATACATATTGATATAGTTATACAATTTTAAATTACTTTTGTTTCTAAAAGAACATTTATTATTATATTATTTTTAAATATTCACAAAATATACGTCAAAGGAATAGTTATATCTAATACATGTTGAATTAAAAACCTTTAGCTGTAATGAAAAACAGTGTTATCACACTACATTGATAGTGATAAAAAAAATCTTTCTTTTACGCTAGATTTTCTAGCATTGTGATTTTAATTTAGTCAAGAAAGAATTATATCAAAACTCGCAGTTTTGTAGCAGAACTACAAGGAATATTAATCTAGAGAAGGTAATTTACAAAAATTCATTATCTTGGAAACTAGCCAACCTGTAACAATATTATTGGTGGCTTATCGACCTGTACATAAAAAAAAACTGAAATATTGATACAGATAAAAATAAACATCAAGAATTGTTTCAAATTTGTTTGGTATAAAGACTGTGAAAACTATAAGTTTAGGACGAAACATGTTTTATATGAAGTGTATGGATGTAAAAGTAGTAAAGGGGGCAAAGCGACTATCAGCAATACACTTTAATTACTAATGATATAATGTTTTTAGTGATACATGATAGTTGGAAATTATGTGGAATAGTAAATGTTATGCACAAAAATTATGCAAGATAAGTGATATTTATTTCAAAGATTCATGTCTACATTTGTCAGTAAATTTTGTTTGTCGTTATATAGTTAAATCGTCTCTCACATACTCTGGTGTGTGTGTGTGTGTGTGTGTGTGTGTGTGTGTGTGTGTGTGTGTGTGTGTGTGTGTGTGTGTGTGTGTGTGTGTGTGTGTGTGTGTGTGTGTGTGTGTGTGTGTGTGTGTGTGTGTGTGTGTGTGTGTGTGTGTGTGTGTGTGTGTGTGTGTGTGTGTGTGTGTGTGTGTGTGTGTGTGTGTGTGTGTGTGTGTGTGTGTGTGGTGATTAATGACGTAATCAGTACTTTGCCTATTCGGTTTTTAACGTACACGTTGTTCTGTTGATAATAACCTCGACCAGAGTGAGTTCAGCGCCACATATTCATTATATTTACATTTGCTTATATTCTTAACATTAAATTTTACTAAGGTTTTTGATACTTGAATAAGAGGATAGATTCCAATTCATAATAAAATACAGTTGTATGATCGTTACATAATGATGTCAAACGTCCGCTCACTTATCATCCTTTCAAATCATATATCGTCAATAATACACGTTAAAAAAGTACTGAACGGTATTAATTATTTAGTAGAACGTGTCCAAGTAACCGTGTTAATCGCATGAACAACAATACTCTAAAAGGAGTCTACTATATTGAATGGATTAGGGCTAACTCTTGTTACCTTCATGGAAAATTTTTAAGGGTACATTTTGTTAATGTGTTACATTAATATTAATAAATTTAAGAGAAACTTTAGTTTTCCTTGAGTGGGTTATATATGCACAAAGATCCAGAAAATAGATTAACAAATTAAATCTATTATACTATAAAGCTTTTCTAATTCCTTCAAATAAATCAAATAAAGGATTCTGTGATTTTTATAATTAATACGTTTATAGTCAATAATAACGATATCGAATAGAAACTTGTTGGTTTTGCAATTCCTATTTTTTAGTTTAGTATTGTCCCTCGTATTAAGTAATAAACATGTTGTGGAAACAAGCTGTGCATGGGTTCCAAGCCCTATGATTTTTGTTTTAATTTAATTTATTGAATAATAACGTTGATTAGTATTAATTCGGGAACTCTTTGACACTCGTAATTGCTTGCTCCATTACCAATACGGACACACTAGACTTGTAGTTACGTCACAGCGGACGGGAAAGGAAACACGTTGATCTAAACACATAATATACAAATATTTGAATACGAAGAAACGATGCCATCTTAATTGCTCACTTTTGGTCACTAAGCAGCTGGCTTATAGTACTTGTTATATGTATGTCAACACAAACTGAGGGAGAACATCTTTATCACTTGCTAGATTAAAGGGGAATCTATTATTAAGTAAGAGAGTAAATACAGATAATGTTGAAAGAGGTGATATTGAATAAAATTTAGATTAACTAAAAGTGTCTAATTGACGATTACAATCGTAGTTTAAGTTCAAAAGGTTCTCTTGGCTATCCAATATTATGTAATGAGGAATGGGGTAACAATGATAATTTCACCAGTGAAAATTACTAAATAGAGTAACTACGTTAAACTATCTGATATCATTACATTATTACAAAAGAGTAATTTCCCACCCTCACCATGACTTCGCTGACATTGCATGCAACATTTACATAGGCTTGCTTAGAAATTAATTCTGCTAATGTCTTCTTGTCATCATGGTTACCCATATGACCACTGTTTGCTAACATTCAACCATAACCCATGGAGTGACATATACAATTGTGAATTTTGAAGTTGCCAGATATTGCATTTTCAAACCCCTCAGTGATAGGATTCGCTAACGCTCAGCCAACATACAGTAAGGGCACTAAGTTACTATACTTTGTCAGAGAATAATTTATTAGAAGGGGCGTTAAATCCACAAGTGAAAACAAAGTGATATAATGCATTCCAAAGCTATGGTACCCATTTAAGTATTCTCAGTTCTTTTACGTGATTAATGAGAATTCTATACATTTTCTTATAATACTGGTGTAGAATTAAGAAAAATAATATAACTGATTTATATTTTACAGAAATCTTTAATTTAGGAAAGTACTATTCTTGCTAGCAGTAAGCTATAATAGAGATACAAAATGCGAACAAAACCGATTACGTCTCCTCCATTACAGAGCGATATTCACAATTTTCTCGAGTTTCCCGTGATTAGCAAATCTCTGGAGGCCACTCTTTGAGGGGCGGACCTCTTATTCCCCTTAGCAGATATAAGGGCTTCTGGAGTTCACCCTCCACCCTGAGGCGGGAGGGGACTGTCTTTTGCCAGCCAACTACACGACTATTGTTTTACAATCTGGATCTGAGGGAATAAGCATGTTACTGCCAGAAGGGAACCGAGATTGACTGTATAATAATGTCCAGAGTTATACTTTTGAGTCGTAGACCTTAAAATTTCTCCATAGCTACTCACGACATTGAGAAGGTGCTCTTATCCCACTCTTCTTATAACCAAGTTCGTAATTTTTTTGTACATTGTTATTGTTTGAATCCGGTTTTCGCTTTGTGGTTCGTCATACTAAAATTGTAAGATTAGATTTATTTGCAACTCGTATTAGCTTATTCGGCTGATAAACGTAATTATGCATTGAATATACAAATGAACGAAAACCTAATAACATTTGATCACATAATTATGGCTTTTGACTGCGTACATCTGAATACAAAACTACGCACTTCTTTCTGCCTTCGAAACTCTATGAGCCTGGATCACAAGATTTTATGGTGTAGAAGTTGTGAAAAGTAATCGGTATTACAAATAAATCGCAAATACAATTCGTGAATCAGCATGTCAAATCATTATCAGGCTACCTTTAATTTTTAAAACTATAATTTTAACATTCATTGACATTGCCTATAATCTTCTAAGCGATTCCTATAGCCAGCCATAGTTTGACAAAGATAATTCTAATAGTTCTTCAAAGGATAATGCATCAATTAGATACGTCCATAATCTTCAAAGGTTTGACCACACAAATTAAAATTTGGAAGCAAGCATATTTTATACCAGTTGTGGAACTTTAAACCCTGTTACTTTTGTCCACAAAGTTCTATTATCAGGGATATCCCAGTGTGAAATCCTGCAAGTGTGGCACTAGAAACGTAAACCGGTCCAAAGAGACTTCTTAAACTTTGCTACGCAGAACTAAAATGATTTTTCACTTTCTCAGTCTATTTGCTTCAATTTAAAAGCAAAGCTCTTCGTGAACTTTGAAGTAATTTTTAACTTATATTTTTATATGCGTTTATTGTTCTTATATAACTTTAAACTTGGTGGCATGAGTTTCTTAATAATCAAAAAGTGCTCCAAAACCAAGGCATTATTTACTTACTATTATGTGATAATTTTATATGAGCTATATGAATTGATTATTGCAGCAACCTTTATATACGTAATACTACTCTGAGCAAACAATATGTGCGTAGTTTAGTATCAGTTCACCATTTCATCATCGCTAAGAACAGTAGCGGCGTGCCACATACAGACGTGCTCTGGCACCAATACGCGGGATTGTCGACTCGACGTTATCTTTAAGTGGTTTTCTTCCCACCCTCGTACATTAGGCTGTTTCTGAGTTTGTGAACTTTTGTGGAGTATCTGTATTACGAATAATTTGTACATGTTTAAAGTAAAGAACTGTAGGTATCGTTGCTATACAGTTTTATATTATGCTTTGTCATGATGAAGAACTATTGTATGGTAGTCTAAAGTATTAAGAAAGTAGAGTAATTTAATGATATTGTTACATGTGTTATATAACATATGTGGATTTTCATGGAAAACCATTACGTGTGGCATGCAAGATGGTGATAATGAATATAAACGACATCATTATATTTATTATTGTCTAATAAAAAAAGAAAAATGTGGGGTGATTAGTTAGAACAACTGTACAGATTGAAACTGATGCACACATATTATGTTGTAAAAACTATAATTCACTCTCGTATTTATTTAACTCAAATATTTTGAAAAATTTCCTAAACATAAATAAAAAGTTTTCAGAATAATACTAAATAAGTATCTCATTTGTCATAGCAACAATTGTTGGAAGGTACAATTCATGGGCGTCATTATTCTTGTAATAAGTTTAAGATAAATTTAAAGTTATAATTTAAAAGATTTTCAATCTTATAAATGGACATACTTAAAATGTTTCCGGCCTTTTATACTCGGAAAGTATGTTGTATAAAATGTTATACAATTTTAACAGCCAATTAAATGGCAAGCAACAACTGAATAAAGATATTACACAATTTAACACCCAATTATATGGAAAAAAGTGATTTTCTTGTTTCATAAATTGTTGTAATGGGATTATCTCACACCATAGGATTTGGTTTAGAATTCCAAAATGCCTACAGTATTTTGAATACTTTTTTATCACTCAGTAACTTGTGCGTAGCTAAATTCTCATCGCTACGGAAGATGTTTTTATTGTTGACCTAAAAGTTAACTGTGTACGATTAACGTTGAGGATACATTTAAAATGGAAAAAATTGAAAAGTATTGTAGAGAATAATTTTATATAACGCAAAGGAAGAACAAATGTTTTTTTTTAAGAAGCTAAAATTATTTATAATATTACAAGTCTATATCAATCATAACTCAAATAAAAATCTGATTTATTTCCACAAATTACGGAATATCCAGTAGTAATACTTTGTATTAAGAAGACAATAAATGCAGCATTTTGATAACAAATGGTAACGTAATAATAACTATACCTAACTATAGAATATCGATTGGAGAAGGAAAGCTAAACTATATCTTCAGGATAGGATTAGTATTTTCTCGGAAGTTGTTTCCTTTTAATCTCGTTCTTGTTGGAAGCCAACTCATGTTTTACAAATAAGACAACTCTGATCGTTCTCTTAGCCTTTCATTTGGTTCGTTTCGTTCAACTTTATAAAATTCTTTCAAAAAATACAAAGGTTTACTTACACATAATAAAATCCAGAAGTTCACAAAAATTATTATATTCGGTTTCGGTCTTGAAAGTTCTACTGTCACAAAAACTAATAATTTATAATACATTTTCCTTCAGTACAATTGAAGATGTTTTAACAGCTTAGCAGCATTTTAGTTGAATACGCACTATATTCAATTGGTATCAAATAAGCACGTAAATTATTTTTAACATCTTCCGATTAATTTTCTTTCTTATGATTTGATAAAAAAAAAACCCGATGATTGTTATGAATAAAATTCTCAAAGGTTTCATTATTATTTATTACACACCACTAGTTAGTTATAGAGTAGTAAATTTTTTAGAGCATCGTTAGTAATGCGTAATATTGATAAGTATCATATAATTATAGTTATAGCATATGACTTATTTAGATTCCGAAATTTAGTTTCTCCTGTTGCCATTTATGTTCTTATTTTATCCATTATTGAACTTTATCTCCATTCATCTCAGTGATGTCTATATGATCATGAACTTGCCCTTTTTTACCGTTGCTATAAAAAGAAATGTTACCATTAAACCCATTTAAAGAACCAATTGAGACTAAGGTTGGTTAATATACGTATTATTAAAATGCATCTATAAATAGAATATGTAACCAATAATAGGAAAAGGACCAAGTGTTATTGGTCGAAAGATCCACAGCAATTTTTACACCAAGATAGTACGCAGCAGGCTTCGCTGACTTTTTATAAACATTTCAAGTCTATAGCAACTTGTGTTAAAACGTTACTTTTTAAAACTTTATGCCCAGTTTATTAGAATGTTTCTCTTTCATCCATTTTTTTTGTTGCCTCCATAAGACAAATGTAAAAATGCTTATAAAACCTAAGCCAAATCCCATGAAGTGACATACTTTATCATCGAACTAGATGTTGCCTATATAGAAATGAATTATCACCAAAAATTTCGAATCTATATCTTTGAGATATCATACGGATATATAGATAGATAGACAGTAAGAAAAAAATATTTCCAGTAACGATATGCTCCACTATGCTCAGCCTATTAGATAACCGTGTGTACAAAATGTACGTAGTAGTCGTTAAAATAAGTAACTATAGTGAATTCAAAGTTCACACCGAGCCAAATCAGAGTTAAAATGAAACATCTTCAGTACGTACTATAGGTACTAACATTTCACAACAGTAAATCTGTCACCCCATTGTCATAGCGGCACCGGCACCGTAGAGGAGATATCTACGCTCTGTAATGGTATTGTAGGAAAATGTGTGTTATATCATTACCAAGTGGAAACCTGGGTGAGACCCCTTCCTGTTCAATCCAGACAAGAGCTACCAGTAACACTGTTCGTAATATATTTGATTAGAGATGATAAAAGACACTTTCATACTAAGCTTCTGACAGAATAGTAGCGTAAATTGTGTTATAAACAGATAATAGGTAAAATTGTGAAATTACGGGTACAATCAAAATTTATTATTTAATTAGTATTATTATTTTAATGGTTAATTGTTTATAATGAATCGTCAAGCAGTAAAATGACCGTAACAATATGAAAATGGATGACGAGATTAAATTTTGGATGTTTTTATGCAAAGTACTTCAAATAAAAGACGTAATAGATTATGTAATTGTTACTTCATATAAATAATAATTTGAATGTTTTAATTAAATATTAAAATCTTTTGCCGTACGACAGTAATATTACATACCAATGAACACTAAATGTGCGATGTTAGTTATTTAGTGCTAAAGGCGAAGTAAATACAGGAAACTGTAACGACATCATTCGAAGTCTGAAGGCGGAGGATTCACTTCCGGCGGAAGTAATACTCGAACTCATCCATGAAAATTGTTTCGCAGACAGACATCAACTTGTACTTTTATATATTTTATCTCTTCTATTGATAATTCTCGTTCACTGCAATAGCACTTCTTTACTTTATATATTTTGAAACCTCCTATTTTAGTTTTGCTTTGTGAATGGATCCTATCATACTTTGTTGACATAATTTATATTATTTGTCATTTTGGTTACGTATAAAAAAATTGAACTCATTTAGTGAAGGCAACAAGTTTACCTAATCAAATGTGTTGTTATTTTGTGGTGATAGGTTATCAAAAGGAACGTAATTACATTACTAATATACACTGTTTTGGAAAATGGCATCCCAGTTTGCAGTTGGCAATGTTAACCAATCTTAATAACTAACTAACTATTATTACAAATTGTAATCGATTTCCGTTAAGGGGTACAACTTTTATATATTACTTATGTATTTTATACATAGCAACATTTCTAGCAAGGAAATTAGATCTGTCCTAAATCATATTTAATTATTACGTTTTTAGCTTCTATGTTTGAAATTGAAAATACATTTTACAAAATAACCTTTTTCATATTAATATTATTCTAAATGATTTTATGTTATAAATATATTCAAAATGTTTTTTATTTATCTTAGACGCATACTCTTTTATGGAAGAAAAAAGAAGTTAAAATACCACACCTAAATATATACTAAGAAACTACGTAAATAGTTTCAGCGAACGATATATAGAATCCTTGGTAATGTTTCTTAAATTAGTAACTACCTACTTAGATAAATAGAAAATACTCAGGTGGTTTTAGAACCATAAGTGAATCTCAAAAAAAAACAAAAAGACGCTAATAAGTGGTGTTGTAATACTGCTCATTCGAAGTAAAATAATTTTTCTACTACCAAATATACATAACACATTACAAATATAATTGTTGTTTCGTAGTTAAAATTAAAAGAGTAAAAATTTTGTGTTTTGTTTGAAATTTTTCCGCGAATAACCGCTCCATAGTAATATCTTATCAAGCCCTAAGATTATAAAAAAGTAATAGTAAAAAGTAAACCCCTAAGAGTCTAGAGAGTGCATTCCGTAATAGGAAGAGAATTTGCCACATCTCCGCCGCTCTCGCTTTTATTAAAAGTTGTTTTAAGCCAGTAAACTCTGCTGGCAAATAACCTAATTTTACTTACCCTTCCCTCACACAGAAATCAATGTATTGCTTTTTATATTTGGTTTTTTATGCTCAATATTATTTTGTAAAAAATTAAATAAAACGAAAAACTATTATCTAATTTACCGTATATTCTTATTGTTACTGAAAATACCTTTGGTTTAAAGTAATTTACAACGTAATCATGTAGAACATTCATTAAAAGTACCGTAGTTCAAGAAATTTATTTTAAATTATTGTGAAAAGCCTAAATCCGGAAAAACTTTTCATTAAAAGCAGATTTTCAAACTTTTTTGAGTATCGTTGTAATTCCCCTGGGCAGTGCCACAATTTCGCCTGTGCTGGTGTGACATGAAATAGAGCTCTTGATATCGCGTGCTCTTGACTTGAGTTCATGACTTTCATCATGTGCCGTGACAACGCCTAGGGTCAGGTTCTTCTGAACTCCAACCAGATTTTTGGATGTCCTCGACTGAATGATCAAGATCAACCAATTTTCCTCACTTTTGTTGCCGTCAGTGCACGTTTGTTTATTGTCTGAAGTGCGTTGGAACCCACGCGTGTGATTACTGTCAACAGAAATATTTTGTAAGAAAATTTTCCCTAATTTATTTTACAATTTTTGATTGTTCTGTTTACTTTTTACTTATACCTGTGATAAAGTTTTAGTGTTTTTATTCAGTAAAAGAAGTTTTCGTTTTGCTACAACATTTACGCGAGAGAAATAGAGACTACGGAATCTGCTTCATAGTTGATGCTATCAATGCACTAATAATCTATAAGGAATACAAATCAGAGTATTTATAAAACAACTAGAATTAGAACTAAATTTGCTTTCAAGATGTTGTCTTTAATACTTACCTCTCCGTTTTCAACCTACTGCAGATCTGAAGGCCGGTAATTAGCATACATCGTTTATAAAATTGTAAATAATTATGTTCACAGTAATATTTGGCAATAGACATGTAAAATAAAAGGTATTTTCTGTTTGAATGAATTGTTTAAATTATTTTGTCTGTATAAATTTGCATCTTTTTAAGCAGAAAAATATTTTTATAAAATATACAAAAATGATTATTTTGTTCTTTTGATACAATTAACGTAAGTTAATATGAAACAATTACTGAACGTCGTAACATTGTGTTAGTAAAAAGAAAACATTATAATATGCCTCTTATTCCTACAAACAATTCTGCATATTTAAAACAAATAAATTAAAATTACATGGGGGTTGTTTTATTTATATACATGGCTTATTCTAGGGTATAATGTGCAATTCACATATGAGTGATTTATTTTTTCATTAATTCAAAAATTACATATCTTATAAGCAAAATAAATTGGGATTTTATCTTACCCACACACATGTATTATTTGCTACAAAAACCTGAAAACCGTTTAAAATGGAATAAAATCTCTATAATCCCTTTTTATCCTGACTTTAAAGTCACTAAAGCCAATCCTTTGTATTTTATTAAAATTGCAAAACATATTAAAGTATTACATGTAAATACATCAACTACTATAATATATATGCAGTATTTTGTTTGTAATTTGAACTATTAGATACTTTTTTATAATCAAATCTCATTTTAATAATAGACACAAATTGCTAATATTATTACAGAAAGAAAAACGTTGATGCTATAATGGATAGCATTAGTTAAGTAGCAGATAGTTTAGTAGCAGATAGTTTAGAGAACACACTTATCAAAAATACTATTAAACTATGACAATAGTATGAGCGAACGCTGTAACGAATCCTTGTTACATTGTTTACGTACAGCACTCTCTATAGAATACTTAGGAAGCAATAGAACCATAAAATATTTCCCCCGAAGACAAACCCACAACACCTTATTACAATGTAAAGACACAAAGCAGGTTTGTAATCACAGCGAGAGGAGAACTTTAGGTAACAACTGTGGTTTATCCTTTCCACCAGAGGCTTTGTTTACATTAATTAGCTTGGTATTGTACTCGGATTTCTAATAAATACGTTTTATATCTCAGATAAAGCTTTAGTTATTTAAAATCCGATTAATTATTCACCTATGAAATAAAACTTTCACTCTATTAATATACCTAATGTTACGTACATTGAATACTTTATGAAGCAATGTACGTCATTTGATTTAATAAAAAAAAAAATCTAAAATATACTATTTATAACTAAATAATTTGTCAACACTCAATATTCGCCCGTTACCTGTCCCTAAAGAGCCGTTCCACTCCAACTTTCCATTGTTTAGAAGCTGTCCTATAAAAGCCCTTTATATGACATATGACGATGCAAGTTCATTCCTGGTCTTAATAGACTCAAATATTTTTCGTGTATATGAAATTTTTTTCATTCATCTAATAAACTGTATGAGCTGGCTTTGTGTTTGATGGAGTATCACAAAATACATGTCTTGTATATCTAACATTGGAACTGTTATCTACACGTAACATAGCTCTGGAGTGAAGGGTTGATTTCAACGGGAAAGTTAAGTTCAGTACTAAATGGAAGGTGGAATGGAGCTACATTCAACATTCACTTAGAATAATCTTGTCAATCAGCTAAATCTTTATAAACAAGTGAAAGTACAGATTTTCAATATCTTTTATATTTGTTGGTGAAAGTTTCCAATGCATGGATCAGAGCTAATATTCCAGATCGTACGCAAAACCTACGATTCTTTACAAAGTTTTAGTCCTCCCAGACAATAGTTTAGCTTTTTTCAATGACAAAGGGATTGCAATCCATACATTTTGCGAGGTATGTTTGTTTAATAATACGTACTTTTTTGCATGTTAAAATATTTTATTTAAAACTTCTCACCCGTTAGAAAACAAGCAGAACGAATCAGACCAACGACTATATTTTCAATGTCTTGACATGGAGGAGTACCAGGGCGTAAAGTACCTTCAACGTCCTCTCGTATACCTCGAAAATGCTTAAAGAATTCATAATCGAGAAGAGGCATTAAAATATATGAAACATTCCTTAAGGCTTCATTATACTAACCAGTATCATAAGGATCATGCTCGTTGTTATAGGCGTTATTTATGGATAATATGGAGCGTACTAGTAGATGGTATTGTAAGATGCGTCATCAAGAAATTTAAAGAGAGCCCATTGAATTTTGATTTACTGCATGTCTGTGAAACATTTTTTACATTGTTTGATGTCCCTAAAGTGACTTAGAGATGTGTCTTGAATGTTTATATAAACTATGTTTGATAGTAGTGTGGTGTATACACTCTATATTTTTGTAATACTTAGTTTGTAATGCTTAAATGGTTTAAAATATATGTTTTATTCTAATAGGAATAGATTTAAGTTAAATTATATTTTATTTCTAATGTTTACTATGAAACAATGATCAATTTTCCGGATTGGATCTAATGCTATAAGTAATAAAGTTAATGAAGTTAGGTTTAGTAGCTTTTATATATTTTAGCCTCAATAATATTGTCAAGTTATAAAACCATTGAATTATCTAGAGGTGATATTGTAGATGATATAATAATACACATAAAACATCAGTTTGAAATGTAAAATTATTGAGATATGAATTTAATTCATAAGATTTCAATTTAATTTAAAGAAATTATTTCCTACCCATGCCTGCTAAGAGCTACTACAAGGCAGCCTTAACAGGCATTCTCTTACAACTCAGCTCTTCACTCTGACCAAACAAACTCCAAGGTTTCCAATTTACTTCAATGAGACTTCACGTGCGTAAATATATTTTTACTTCTTGAAACCGTTGTTTAAAATCAGTTTGCGCTTAACAATAATTTTTTACCAACAAAACTGTTATGCTACTATGTTGGTAGCATTTATAGTACATATGTCTGAAATATAAATGATTTTTGTACGTAATGTCAATTATGTGCAGTATAAACACTCATCATTCAGTTATGCATACGTTCTTCCAATTTTTTTAAACATGACATATTACCATGAACTATAAATATATTATTGTAGTACATGAAAGAGGAAGTGTAGCCATAAACACACAATTCAATAGCAATTCTGATAGCAAGTTGATACCAGCGATAGTTAGGAGTTTTGTAATAATTTAAACCTTATTGATATTTTGTCTTAATAATGTAGAATATATATATGAATACTTAGAGTAGTGATATTGTATCTGCTTACCAAATACACGAGCTGTACATGATATTCAAATTCTAGATAGTATTAATACAATAAATTCCACCACCTAGATAATTTATAAAAAAAAATATTTAATATTTGACTTTGCTACAAAATATTCTATGTATTTTTGACTAATAAACTAAATTTATTGGATTGTAAATCGGTGAATTTTAATCATGATGAACAGCAATGAATAATCATAACGGATGAAAACCACAAAACTAATCATGAAACATTTTGAAAGACAAAATATTTTATAAAAGACTTGCACCCTGGCAGGCCTGACAACTTCAATGTGTCCCGTAAGTGTTGTAGATCTAATAACTCCTGCTGTTGCCATGGCAACCAATCACTGTCTTTCTGTCTGTCAACAGATCCAGACTACTCCAATAAATTAAAATTTCCATTTCAAGATTTTTCTACGAGTTTATACAATTTGAAGTTAATTATAATAAAGTTAATTAATACTTATATAACTTTTTTACGTAAATATTACTGCGTACATTAAATAAAAGTATTGGTGAGTATTACATAAATTTTATTTATTTGGAGGAATTCCACAGAAAAATCCAGCTCACATAAAAGGCTTTGGAGTATACCAAATTAGAGCTCAAAAAAACTATTCAAATATTAAACCGAAATATTATTACCAGTTTTCTAAAATAGAATTACAAAGTTTAAATTGCATAAAATAAGATGAATAGGGGAAATTAAACTAATTAATATATTACATTTTTATTTCTGTAAGCACATTAGATTTAATAATTTAATTATTTCCCTTAAAATATCAACTACCTAGGGAGCTACGGAATAAAACATGGGCAATTTATTATTGTTTAATATTTTTCATGTTGTAATTGAAGGTAATTAATTTATTACTGCCGTTCCTACTGTATGTTTAATTAGCGAATCATGCAGGAATATTGCGTTAAAATCGTAAATAAAAATAAATGGATACCAAATAATCCATAAGAGATGTATCACTCAAACATAAAATGGTGCCAAAAATAATTTTTTTTTAAATTTTTTTGAGTGAAGATTGCTCTCTACAACAAGAGAATATTTAATGAAATAATGATTTCAGTAATAAATGTTTCGACACGATGCAAACTACACATGTAGATAGGAGTTGAAAACAGAATTTATGACATGTTCAATTTAGATTATATACGGTTGTGTAAATGAGTAATAGTAGCTCTCACTATTTACATTTAGATAATCAAACCGAGTTATTGACGCTTCCATTAGACTCACTAGTTCTCTCTATGCTAATAGTAATATTTCTACCTTATTTATTTATTTAAAATTCCATAGTAGACACTATTTAGTTTAATAAATAATACAGAAAACGAAAAAAAACAACTAAATATTATTTGAAACATAACCAACTATAACAGTAAACCATTCTAATAATGGTTAAAACTCAATTTGTATCACAACGTATTTGATTAACTATCAAATGTTTGTACAATACTCGTACTATTAAAAACTAGATTCAAGTATATGTTGATACCAATACCATCTATAAGCTTTACCATAACAAACAAAAAAAGAACTAGATGCCCACGCTGCACGCTATATGTTACGTAATACAGATATGGCTGTGGAATATATATTGAACCAAAATATAATTAGAATAACGTATTGAATAGGTGTGAAACACACAAAGAGTGAAGCGTTTCCTTTGATGCGTGAAGTGCCATATCATGTAGATCGGGTTACAAGTGAAAACATTAAATTGAGTTAATTGATGGACATAGTTATAGATGATAAGGAAAAGTTTTCAAAAGGTAAGTTGTATATGTGATAATTGTTTTTCTTGTTGGAGGTAAAGTTAAATAGCTTCAATAGGAACTCTTTAACTTAGTAAATACAATTATTATTGTTAAACTGCTTTTCTACAGTTCTATCTTACGTAGTGTGAAAACAACGGTATTATCCTTTTCAAACTTGGTGAAATGAGGGAAAATAATCGATATCAGTGGTAATTACTCGACAAAATTTAATGAAACGCTCTCCATCCGTAACCCAGTAACTTAACCGCGCATTCGTAGGGCGTGAATTGTATACAGACTAAGCACATAGTTCTGAAACATACTTAGTTGCTTCAAATTTATAGTAAAACTTTTGGTGCCCTTTTGACATCAAAAATTATACATCATTATATATTATTCTTCTAAACTTCTTTATCAAGAGCTATCGCACAGATGAGAGACGTACAACGAAACGATTTAAGGACCTGTTCGTACGATAATAATGTGTGTACCTTAACACACAATACAACCCCAATATTATTTTTGTTTCAGAGTTTTATTTTCTTCAGTATTAAATGAGATTCACCCAGTTTACGTCCGGTCAATTCGAGAAGTACCGAATAAAAAACACCATTCGCACATAACAAGATATATTGATATAGTATGGAACTATACCAATGGCCTTAACATCACAATTAAACGTACAGGACTTGTACAGGGCTTTGACTGTAAGTGGTTTGTTAATTTTATAATTGGCAGGCTACATTATTTTAAAGGAAACATTTTTGTTGGCAGTGTTTTAAATGAAGAAAGGTATCGCAAAAATCTTTTACAATAAATGTTATTATTCCAACATATGTTTTCTAGGTACACAATCCTTAATATCCCAGTTACTATGGCATGTGCTAAGTGCAACTCCGTAAAATAAAATTGTTGGTAGTAAATAATCCGTAACAAATATTTAGATGATCCTAGGATATGTGTAAAAGAGGGAGACAAAAGGAACATTACTTGCCTAATCACAATATCGGAGAGTGTTCAGTCAGTTACGGCACTTTGGTGAAATTGCACACGGCTTGTTAACCCAATGTGTTCTCCATATATTGCTGGTGGCTTAGAAATGCTTTTATTCCCATACATTATGTTTAGTACGTGCACATTCTATGGTTAATATATTATACCTTATCCTATACTATGGTGTATACAAACAAGCATCCTTCATTAGGAAGACGTACATTTTAATCACTGTGTTTTAACTCCTTTTCTGCCTATTGATTGTCAGAATGTATTGGAAAGGGAAAGTCCGAAGGAAAGTACAGGAATTTTAGTAAGTTATAAATCTTAACACACATTTTAAAATACCATTTTATAAGCTATTAAAAAGAAAGAACATCTTTAAGAATTAATTTTAAAATCGAACAATTTATAAACTTTGTTAATAGGGATAAACTCCTTGTACAGGTTTGAACTCCGAACTATAAATTATGTTTTCCCCTTTAGTGTTGGTAGAACCAGAAAGCGGGTGTTAATTGCTTAACCTCTAAACGGAGCAACAATGGCCTTGCAAATCTCAGGTAGGCTATGAAATTATGTATACTCCTTTGAACGATATTCTAAATCATTGTGTTGTCTATAAGATTCCTTCAGAAACAGCTTGATCATTTCGGTTTTGTCTGTTAAACTGTGAAAATTTTGTTATAAATTTACAGTTACATTTATTTTCATATGTACTTAAATCCATAAATATAAATTAAATAATTTTATAATTTTATAATTGTAGAATACGGATAGTACACCGATTAGATAGTGAGAGCATTCAGAAATTGTTTCAAACCACAAGGTTAATTATAAATTTACAAAATTTCTTTACGCTTTTCATCCTTAAATAGTAAAAAAACTAAATGAATTGACCAACGATCCACGTGTTTGTTAACATGGTATTAAAATGGAGTTTACGTAACTGCGGAGGGCATTAAATCAAAAAGCAAGACAGCCATTATGAGTCAACAACACTTCCGGTAAGCAGATTGGAGTCCTGACTCAACAGTGGTTTCATCAGGGAAATGCACGTATGATCATGTTAAGAAATGCTGTTTTAACTCTCTTACTAAAATCTATGGCATAGTCGTATTTATTACGGTTGTATAAAATTATTTCCTGAGTAAATCCTTGAACCAAATCGTGTTTGGTATGTTACAAAAAGGTTAATTAAATTAAAATTAAATATGAGTTAAATTAAAGTATAGGATTTCAAGATCGGGGTCTTTTCCAACATATAAGTTTTACGATTCAAATAGCATTGAAACACTGCTGATACGACAAAATTCATGATATGTTTTGGTGTCTCTTTTTAAAGGCATTATTATTAGCAGATGTTAAACATAACTGTCAATAATACATATTTGCCTCTACGGATAATTTGAAGGGGTCTAAAATGTACCATGATTGTGTATGCGTTTTATTCTGTCGAAGAGTTCATGGCTTGCTGCTGGGAGAATTAGAATCAAAATTTACATAAAAATTAATTAGTAGAGCCCCGAGTCTCGTGTTGAAGGAATGTTGGCGTGAATGAACAAGAGATGTATATTTGAATGATTATTGTAAGTATGAATGTGTTTAGTAGGGGTTTTTTTACTAATAACCCTGACTTAAGCAAATACAATGTCTTATTCCAAAACGAAATAAAAAATTATTATTATAGTATTTGCAGGAATTCCATAATATTATCGACGTACACATCTAAAAGCTCCGTTAGTAAGTTAATTGGAGCAACTTTTAGCAATATTATAATTTTGTTAGTTTGAAATTTAGTAAATAGCATACAGTTTAATTCTTTTCAAGTACGTGTGCATGCAGATTTGCATAATAAGTAGTTTCATTGAACGTCTGTTGACTGAAACGGCTCTCCAAAAAAACCAATATACTTCTATAAATTAATTATATTTGCAGTATTTTGAAAAGGTAAAATTCTTTATGTTCATATGATGGTTTGAGCTGTTTGGTTGGACCTATTCAGGAAATAATATTCTTGTTACCAACGTCGATGCGTCTCAAGCAACTCTCTTCAGCCCAAGTCATTAATGAAGAGTACCACACTCTGGAGTATATACTGATCTAGGTGTGTAGATGTGTCTACATTAGCACCATTTGGCTGTTATGGGTTATACAATTGATATACTAGCTAGTTTGAGCAATTATAACGGTAGCTAGTTCAATCCTTATTCAAATAACAAAGTAAGAGTACCACACTCGCAAGTAAATAGTCTATTTACCTATATGACCATTTGGCACCTTTAGGCTGTTACGGGTTAAACGAAATGTGTAACGTAAATTTCTTGAAATGTTTTTCTTTTTGTATTTTTTCTTGGTCTTTATTATTTTATGAGAAGTTTGATCTATAGCAGTTATATATTTTACTTTAATAAGCCACTCAATTTTACAGCGTTTTTATTTTAAAGCCACCTCATTGTTGATTTTAATTTGTTCACTTTACATTTATTTAACTTTTCTAATAAAAAGTTTTGCTTCATATAAATAATTAAAGGATATTGCGTCACTCCATTTTCCGGTTACAGACGAAATCAAGACTATATAGAAATATTAGCAAAATAATACCACTCCAAAGCATTTATGAAAAAACACTAAATCCAAAGTATACTTTTAATAATATTGTATGGTCATCTGCCCGAAAAACGATTTCTTTTTACCTGAAAGACTCAAAATGTGAGTTTCAGGTTGTACAGTAAACAAAAAATCTGGTTAGTCAGGTATATAGGTATTATATAGGTATATAGGTATTATACACGTATATGTTGTCAGAAATATTTGGTGAAGCTGGTGCAAACTGTCAACTTGGGCTAAAGGCATTTGATCAAAGCGGCAGAAAGTGAATAAAACAGCTGACGAGGTGACCTAGAAGGCCAGAGTAGCAGCAAGAATTATAGAGGTAGCTGGAAAACATGGAAATATACACATTACAAAATTGTGAACTTACAACCCTAATTTTAAGTTCAATAGTTAGTTAAGAGTCATAAAAGCATGTGATGAATCTTTTCTGTATTAGTTTTCAAATAAAATTTACCAAAATATGCAAAATTTAACATTTGGTTAAATGGGATGATAGGCATCCTTTAATGGATTGATATTCGAAAACCAACCATGAACAGTTGTAACTTTAAATGGTGTACGATGTAACGTAATTTATATACTTTTCTCAAAATTCTCGTAAAATAAATACCAACTAGTAGTTTCTAGCTAAAAACAAAATTTACATAACACATATTGCCTAAGGAAAAGAAAAGGACAGTGTAAATTAATTTTGCAATTTTTTTATTACATCATTGCTTCATGATTTGTTTTTCACTGTTTCCACTAAGTGGATAATTGTTATTACGTCTATTAGAAATCAATAGTTTGTTAATATTTGAGAGAAAACTCGGTATTTTTTATTTCATGACACTGCAAACTTGTGAAAAGAAGCAGCGTATTTTAAGTGCATCTCAGTTAATTGACTGAAAAAAGTTATACACGGAAAGCTTAACGAGCATGTACTGGAGAAATATTTACTGTGCAAATTCTAATTAGGGACGCTTTGCATTAAATTTATACTGTAAGAGAGCAGTGTAAAATCAGCAAGCGTGGTTAACAAACACGTTAATTATTATGAAGAATGAAAGCTAGGAGAAAACGCAATGTCATGTCCTTAGGACTTGTTCAAGTATGAAGACTGTAAACTGACACGAATCATGAAAAATCACAACAAATTATAGTAATTACTTTAAAAATATTTTTAAAAAAGTCTCTTTACATCACAATTAATTAAAACCTCCTCCGATTTGGGCAATCAATAATTCATTTATGCACCCGATACTGCAGTACACATCAAATTAGGCTGCCGATTTTGGGACATTACGGTAGCTATCTGGCAAAATTTATTCTACCACAAACCCAAAACCCCTCTTTTTTAGCAGAAATACCACTCCCTTCTTTAGGCTGATAAATAGAGACAATAGCCAGAGTCTTCCTGTTAACACAGTATACTTCAGTATACATAGAAACATATCATTCAATGAATTATTTTGTAGCTACTTGCAGCCACTTACCTAAAGGATTTAAAAATACACATAAATAAAACTAAAAAACATCGGTATTTATTGTGTTATAAATTTATGACATAATTTGCTAATTAAAAAAAGTCAGTGAAAACACATTGGTTAGTAGAGTGAAACGCCGCGAACCGCATCAGAATACGATGATCCAGTCAGAAATGGCAGCGCATAATGTACTTCACAATGTGTACCTAAAACAACCCGCCATTTCTGATTGGATAAACCTTTTGAGATGCGGTTTGCGGCATTCAATTCTACTAAGTGAGCTCTTTCAAATGAGGTATCACTCGACCCATGCTTCAATTTAAGATTTCCATGTTTTCCTCTGTGGGGCCGTCCCCCCATGGTTGGCATGTCATGGTAATAGCAAGGAAAAATAGTTTACATAGCCATATGACACTAAGCAAAGTTTATAGATGTTATCTCCTATGTTTTTTAAAATATTAGGCCGTACCCATACTTTTCAAACACCCTGTATATTGTATATACTATGTATTATATCTATGTTACTGTATTGTAAAAACCAGCTAATATTTTCATACCTTCTGATGCTAAGGACTCCGGAGGGCCTTCCTAAAATCGTCATTGTCCTTCCGTCTGTCCATTTGTGTGATAGCTAATAATAAAATAATTTGTAGTTCTATTCTGACAGTCTGTGTATTGAGGTTTTTCACTGGAGTTGTGTGGGAATACCGTTATCCACAAGGAGAACAGAAAATAAACATCTACGAAATCCTTGTGGACCTCCTTCCGCAATTAGGAGTTTTTCCTCGGCTAAAAAATGAAATTTTCGCTTCGTGTCGCACGTGTATTCGATTGCCCACACATTATTGGATGTGCCAGTTTAGATATCCGTTTTGAAAAATAAATACAATATAGCTCTATATAAGAAAGAGGAAGAGGGTATCCTTTTACGTACCCTTTATTGTAGCAATAATGAAAGAATTGAAGTGGATGGGACGGTAGCAATTCATTGGAGACGTACAAATTAAATGGACTTTGACAGTTTGTAAATGGTGTTTCTTAATACGATTGTAAATATATGATGTACCGCCTTGGGATTTTGTTAAGCAATATCCAAAAGGCCATAAACTTGAAAGTTTATTTGTGCCTAATTTGCTATTACTCAGTAGTTATACGTATCGATATCTTTCATCGATACCACAGAGGATTTTAGTGTCGTTCCCAAAATATTTTGTGTATTATTTATGGTGTGATGCGCTTAAAATAAAAGTCTTTATTGTATCAGCAGTTTTTTTTTTATTTAGTCAGTTATAATTCTATGTAATGCAAAGAGAGAACAACTGTTTTTGTTTAAGAAGTTCTGAAGATATAGAATATTTAACGGTTATAACAATTATTAGTAACTATAGAATATCGATTGGAGAAGGAGAGCTAAAGTGTATCTTCAGGATGGGATTAGTAATTTCTCGGAAGTTGTTTCGTTTTAATCTCGTTCTTGTTGGAAGCCAACTCATGTTTTACAAATAAGACAACTCTGATCGTTCTCTAAGCCTTTCATTTGGTTCGTTTCGTTCTACTTTATACAGTTATTTCTATAAAATGATAAAGTGTACGCATAATAAAATCCAGAAATGCATAAACATCATGATATTGGATTTTGATCTTGAAAGTTGTACTCTCACAGAAACTAGTTCTTTTATAATTAGGTTTTCTACAGTGCCATTGGTGATGTATTAAAAGCGTCTCAGTATTACATGATTATGCATTGAATTCCAATTCAGAAAAATAGTAGGGTAACAACTAAGAACATCAATGGCTTTGTATAAAATTAGACTTCTGAAGAAATTGTTTCCTCTGATCTAGTTCTTTATGAACACGTTTATTGTTATAAATTTAAAGGGAAATTTCCTCCTCGTAATGTTATTTTTTACACACCTATATTCAGTTATAGAGTATTAAGTGTTTATATAACATGGTTAGTTATGCATGTTATTGCTACGTAGCATAAAGTTATGGTATTTGACTTAATTAAATTTTAAGAATCCAATTTCTTCGTTTGCCTTTTATGTTCTTATTCAATCTGTTATCGGACCTTATCTCAATTCATCTTAGTGTTATCAATATGTTTACGAAATGGCGTTTTTACCCATGCCATAAACGGTTGCCATTAAGTACTGCTTAATGCATTGATACATCAACTACTGTTTTATTAGATTCACGACACAAACAATTTATTTAAATAACCAATTTAGATTAAGGTTTGTTAATATGTATTTTTCAAATAATCTATAAACAGAATATTTTTCTAAAAATACGAAAGGAACAATGTGTTTTTGGTAAAAAGAGCCACAGCAAGTTTTACACCAAAAGTAAACGTATGCCCTCTACTTCTCGCTGACGTTAGAACGCGTCAAGTCTATAGCTACCTGTATTACAAGGTCACATGGTAAAACTTCATATGATTGCCTATTTTACTGACAAATTTCTATATTCTGAAACTTTATTATTGTTTCCATGGCTATCAAAGAGAACAAAGAAAAATGTTTATACACGATAAGCCAAATCCCTTGAAGTGGCATGCACCATCACGGCATTCGATGGTGCCTATATTGAAATGAAGCATGAAGCAAAATTTCAACTCTATAGTTAAGTTTTTCTCCAGTTATCTTGCGTATAGACTGATAGACAGACAGAAAGAAAACATATTTGCATCCCCTGGAACAATAAATATGCTTTTCTAACGTTCAGCCAATTAGATTCTGGGCATAAAAACTTTACGTGAGTTTTAAAGTAACTAGCTTTTGCGAATAGATAGGTTAAACCTTGCCAAATCAGTGTAAAATTAAAATAGCTTAGTACGTACTACATGTATTAAAATTTTACTACTATAAATCTGTCACTCTATTGTTATAGCGGCGCTGTAGACAAAATCTGCTGGCACTATAATAGTAGTCTGAAAAGTGCAATAGGGTTTTAAGCTGACAGGAATAATTAATCTAAATAACCAACTAACTAATATTTCAAATTGAAATTGTTAGTGACCATTACAGGAAAACTTATTGGTGATTTCCTACTATATGTTGGTGATGTATTTTATATATAACCACATTGTGGTTAAAGTGGCTAGATATGATATATCTGAAAAGTATGATTAAATTTACGCAAAACTGTGAAACTAAATATTTAATTCTTGAGTTTTTAACTCCTATGTTTGTAATAGAAAAGATTCTTACAAACTAGTCTTTTCAAATTAAAGAATTATCTCACGTATTATGCTTTAAACTATCTATGACACATACTCTTTAAGTAATAATGAAAGAAGTTTAGATACCACACCTAAAACATATATTGCGAAACTGTGGTAATAGTTTCAGCGAACACTATAAAGAATTCTAGTTACTATTTTCTAACTTACAGTTACCATTACTGTTCTACACTCAGGTTGTTACAAAACCATAAATAATTTTTCTTCAAGACAAAAAGCACACCACTAAGTGGTTTTAAGACATCATTCGATGATGCGTAAAATAATCTTTCTACTACTAAATACAAATAAAACTATTTGAAAGATAATTGCAAACTAGTCTTTTCAAATTAAAGTATTATCTCACGTATTATGCTTTAAACTATCTATGACACATACTCTTTAAGTAATAATGAAAGAAGTTTAGATACCACACCTAAAACTTATATTGCGAAACTGTGGTAATAGTTTCAGCGAACACTATAAAGAATTCTAGTTACTATTTTCTAACTTACAGTTACCATTACTGTTCTACACTCAGGTTGTTACAAAACCATAAATAATTTTTCTTCAAGACAAAAAGCACACTACTAAGTGGTTTAAGACATGATTCGATGATGCGTAAAATAATATTTCTACTACTAAATACAAATAAAACTTTTTGAAAGATAATTGACCCTTGATAATTACAATTAACGGAATGAACACTGTGAGTTATCCTATTTTTTCGTGTATTAGTACTCCATACTAATGTGTTATCCATTTGGGAATGTAAAACTTTGAGAGTCTGGAGAGTGAATTTTGGTAAAAGGTAAAAGGTAGAGAGACCGCCACATCTCCACCACTCTCACTTTTATTAAAAGTTGCTCTAAGCCAGTAAACTCTACCGTCAAATAACCCACTTTCAATTGCTTTCTGCTCCACACACAGAAATTCTTGTTCTTTTTCTTGTCTTAACGTTGTGTTTGATATTATTTTATAAAATTCTAATTATATTAATCGTAAAAGTCTAATAAAATTGCATTTTCAGTAAAGATACTTAAAAGTAGTTAAAATATTATTTAAAATATAATGCAATAGGAATCATGAAATTATCTGAAATTGTTAGGAAACGCTTTAATTCGGAAAAAAAATTTATTAAGGCAAATTTTAAACTTGATTTTTGTGTGTAATTATGTAATTCCTCTGCACAGTATGACAGTCCGAGCTGTTGTGACATGTCATACTGCTCTTGACTTGTGATCTTGATTTTCATACTGTTCAGTAACAACGCGGGGTTCAGGTCCTTTTTGACTCCAATCAGTTTTTGGGTATGTTTGACTCCTTTCCTTTGTCTAATTTTCTTTTCTTTATTTTTCTATATATTAATTATTTTTGAACCTGAAATAGACAATAAAATTTAATTTTCGAACATCATGATGTATGTTTTATAACATGTAAAAACATTTTATAACGATGACAAACGTACAAAATCATATTTTCCATCCATTCTTCAGGCGTTACGGATATCCAAACTGGATTGGATTATAAGGTTCGGGTGTTAAGAAATTGTCAATTTCAACCTTAATATAGTATTATTATATCTTCATAGAGCATGCAGTCTAAAAAATATGTATTCTACAATTATATTCGTAGAACTTTTTTCAATCATCTTGTAGCTCTGTATCTGTCAATCTCTTCATTGAGGTTCGTTATTAGCAGCCTTCTATCTAGAATAACTCTTAAATATTTGGCTACGTTAGAGTACGTTATTCTTGTACTCTTCTGATTAGATTGGTCTAGCTCCAGGTTAATTTTCTGGTAAACAGAATTATATTTTTTGTAGCTTCGTTGTTTCTAAGACCAATACTCACCTTGGCACCTGCTACTTATCCCTCAGTCACACGCGCTTGGGTAGATTCTACCCAGGCACTCCTTTGTTATATGATAAAATTTGAAATTAAAAGGTGTATAGTTGGAAACTTTTTATACCTTTCAGACAGCATCTACCCGTCTAATGATCAAGGTCAACTTTTTTCCTATTTCTGTGGCCGTCGAGGAACGTTTCTTTATTGTCAGAAGTAGGTAAGATCCAAAGCGGTATGATTACTGCAGAAGTAGGTATGATTACTTTCAGCAGAAAAATTGTGTAAGAATATGTCCATAATTTCCTTTATCCTTTTTGTTGCTCCGACCTGTGATGAAGGTTCGTTAATTTTACTCGAGAAGAATCGAGACTACGGAATCTGTTTTATAGTTGCAGTTATCAATTCACTATTATAATCTATAGGCACATGTTTCATGAAACTCCTATTGTCAGAAGAGCATTTTAAAGCAGCTAGCATTACAGCTAAGAAAGCTATCAAGCTGTTTTCTTGAACACTTAACTCTACGTGTAAAAGAACAGTTTTGGAGGCTCAGTGATTTTCAAGACAAACCAAAAAGAACACAAAAAAGTCAGGAATATGTAAAGAATGTTCCAGTGGAAAGGGCAGAAAGACCAAGACGTCAGGCTGCAACTGCAATAAACTACTGTGGAGGGTATCAACGTGAGCTGCAACTAGTGTGCGCTAAACGGACTTCAAGTTTTTTACACATAGTCCACTGAGAATTGCAGATCTGAAGGCCGTTAATTAGTGTAAAACGTTTATAACATGATTATTTTACTTGTTTTATAATATATTTTCCATAAGCTATTTAAAATAAAACAATCCCTTAACATGAAAATAATTATAAAATAAATAATTCTACGTTAAATTAAAAGAAACAATAATGACATAACTACTAATGAAAAAGTAACTAAAACTAAAATAAATAAATTTAAATAACATTGGATTAATTTTATTTGTATACATGATTATTAAAAATAAAAATGTATTTAAAATATTAGTAAAACAAATTCAGAAATGCAAAAATTTGGTATTTTAAAAGCAAAATAAATAGGGATTTAATCCACCGCGCGCGTAAAGAGTGTGTTGAAAAAAGGGCGTGTGCCTCAGGGTTATATGATCTGCGACTTTTTTGGCTAATTTATTCTTTCTTTTTTTCATTAAAAGCCGTAAAAGGAATACCTCTAAAATCCCTGTTATATTATTTTTGAAGTCATTCAAGCCAGTATTTTGTATTTTAATGAATAAAAAAATGAATGAAAACATATTTTAGAATATCGATGATATTATGCATCAAGTTTTAAAATATCAGCAGTGTTTTGTTTGTAAATTAAAAATGATGTAAACTATTTTAAATTTTATTATAAAGACAACAACGTTCGATGCAATAATTAAAATAGCTTAGATACTACACGCAACGAAAATACTAATAAAATATGACAATAGCATGAGTGAACGCTGTACCGAATACTTATTACTCGTTTTCACAGTAAATAAAGAATATTCAGGTACTTAAAGAACCATAAATAATTTCCCCCTAACACAAAAAGCACGACACCTCATTACAAGGTAAAGACACAAAGCTGGTTTGTAATCACAGCGGGAACAGAACTTTACGTGACAACTGTGGTTTATCCTTTCCGTCAGAGGCTTTGTTTACATTAATTAGTTTGGCATTGTACGCGGCTTTCTCATAAACACCTTTTATATGTCAGAAAGGTTTTAGTTGGTTAAAATTTGCTTACTATTCAACTATTCGGTTATAATACGTAAATTGCATTTTTGTAAGTGGATGTAAGAGTTTGGCTTCAACATAACGAGAGTATTATGAAAAATATTTTATTTTATATTTATAAGTACTTAGTTTTTTACTTTTAGTGTGGTTCCGGTATTTATTCCTACATAGGCGCTAGGTACGACTTTGCTATAGCTAGACAAATTTCCAAAAGTCGTTCTAAAACTACGTCACATCGGTAATGAGTAGAAATATTTTTCGTTTTAATGAAATTTTGATATTTTATCTTATTAACTGCATGAGCTGGCAAGTTGTAATAATAAAGTATTCATAACTGCTTAAATGCAGTAAAAAGCAATACGCTATACAGTTGTAGGTAATTCATACGCAATTTTCCAGAAGCAAAATGTTTTTGTTTATATTTAGTCCCACCTCATAGCTTTGATTTACAAGTCGCCCTGAAAAAATAGTGTAATTGTGACATTGTTTGAGCTTTACACTGAATATTTATGTAATCTTAGTCCAATAGTGTACGCTATAAACCCACTATGTTTGTAGTATTTTATTTTAAGTGCTATATAATTTAAAATGTAACTTTTAGGCTAATAGCAGTGATATTTTTAGGTCAATGTTTAATGTAATGATATACTTACACCACTGTTAAAGATTATACATAAGAATTTACCAATTAGATGCTTTCAAAAAAATCATTTCCTACCATGCCTTTTAACAAGTACTATAAGGTAGACGCAACAGACATTCTCTTACAAGCTCAGTTCTTAACGCTGTCGAAACAACCCGCTAGGATTCCAATTTACTTTAATGAGACTTCCTGGTGCGTAAACATATATTTTGCTTCTCGTAACCTTTGTTAGAAATCAGTTGGAGCTTAAGAACAATTTCAATATCATTGTTTTCTTAGTAGTTTTAAAGTAATTGAAGCAAATATCACGGAAAGTTGACATAATATTTTAATGTTAATGATATTATCATGCATTTTATACACTTGAAACTCTGATATGCATGTATTCTTATCTATTATTTTTTAATTCATTGACAAATGTAAATTTTATTGTAATAAATGAAAACCGGTAGTCGAAGAAAACGGAATTTCATTTAACATAGATATGTACATTGGTTGAGTACTAATTAAAACTGAGAACAATACATATATGTATACGTGTATATATATATATATATATATATATATATATATATATATATGGTTATCAATCACATGATTTTGTAATTAGTGATAATTTTGTTACATTGAATGGCAGAAAATGTTAACCGAACTATGAGAAGTAAAAGTAGTAGTTGGAAAGATGTCATTGGTCCTGTCGATCCTTGCGTATCCAACTTACGTTTTGATCTTCATAATTTAATAAGACAAAGAAGCCCTATTAAACCCTATTATTATTATTTTGTGGTTTTTTTTTTAGAGGGGACAGGGAGCCATTCAGACAAGGTTTTTAGATTAGTTGGGATACGTCTGGGTATTATTCATAAAGCTGTTCATTTACAGCTGTTTCAAAGTGATAAATAACTCTATAGCTTTCGAGCAAGATGGTTCACATCTCACATGTTGTTTCTCCACAGGCTGCTCAACCACATAAAATCCTGCTTCTAACTGCTGGCTGTTACGAATTTTAGAAATCCGTCTAGAACCAGATATTGAACACTTTTTCTGCAGGCACCATTAGTCTATATGGGTATACATTAGTCTATATGGGTAACCAGAACCACTTACAATATTTCTTCCCTATGATCATCTCTTTGCGAAAGACAAAACCAAGAACCTATTTTGAGTCCTGTTGAAAAAACCCATTCTTATGAATTTGAAATCGTTGAGTTCTATTCAATAATTCACTTTATTTTTTACGTCTGATTCATAACAATACTCTTTTGTTATATTATTTTCATCCTATATTATATGATCTTGATGCTACGTTTATATAAAGAACTGATTTTATTGATAGAATTTATTGAATTTGAATATTTTATTGCTAAATGTTGTTTTAATCATCTTCTCGTTACATTGCAATTGGCATGTATTTTAAAAACTTTATTTTTATTGTTTCTAAAAATTAGCACTTTTTAAATTTGAAGTGATCATTTGCCATATTCTTGGAATTATAGCGGTAAAATGTAATTTTGATTAAAAGCAATGAATAATTAATTATAGGGAATGAAATTCACAGTAATTAATAATGCATAATGCTGAATACAAAATTATTTTATGAAACACTTACACTCTGACAGGCCTGACAACTTCAATGTGTCACGTAAACTTTTTATATCCAATAACTCCTGCTGTTGCCACATCAACCAATCACTGTCACTATGTCTGTCAACACATCTGGACACCCTGAATGAAATTCAACTTTGCATTTCAAGTTTTTTGTCGTCTACTTTACACGATTACATGAAATACTTCATATTTAAAAAATCTTTATCATTACATCGTTGTTTCAAAAAGCTATTCAAATCTGATATTTCAAAACCTTGTTGAAGTATCAATATGATAAGTTTCAATGCATATTGTAAAGTTTAAATAAAGTAGGTATTATTGGTATATAGTAACTTCTGTAACGTACAATATAATTAAACTATAAACACAAGCCATACTTTCTTAGTAATTGCGCCGTAAAATTAAATACCGAAAACATGTGTGAATTAATAAAACTAACTCCAGGTTGGTTACGTTTTAATGGCCAAACCCAGTTAGTATCCGAAGCTAAATGGTAGCTCAGGCAGCCACTGTAATGTACAAATCTCCTGTAACTTGTATTGCAGCGAGTAACTTCTCTCATAAAAAACGATCCAATTAAAGCTGCACTTAACCCGACTTGTAAACCGCTCTCTACGGCTCCGGTCTGCGACTTTTACAACTATCGCTTCCGCAAACCGCGTCGTGTTTACACGGCTACACATTTTATATCATGTTACAAAACCCATTTTGTAGGAAAAAATTACCGTTAAGTTTTTACCCTGTAATAAGTCGTATGTTCTCAGTAATGACTTATAAATATTGTATGAGTTTTGTAAATAGAGATGTGTGAACAAATAAAATTTTGTTCAATTTTCCTTGTAAGTAAATATTTATTACACCTTATAATGCATAACATACATATTTTTCTCCCTTTCCACACTCTAAATTCACCCTATCCTTCTTTATCCTTTCGTTTTTACTAAAGCTATATTATTTGTAAGAATACAACACTATCTTTCAAGAAATAATCATTTTAAACTTAAAATTATTAAGTAACAACAACATTGTTTTACAATGAAAAGTTTCAATTGTTTAATATGGCCAAAATAAAAACATAAACGTGTTCTTTCTTTCATCTCTAGAAGAATTAATTATTAACACATTGTTTTGCTAGTGTAATAGACCTCCATTGATCCACCGCTTACGGTCCCTAAGGCAAAAAACTAATGTAATTGGTGGATTTATCGTGCACTGTTTTAAATAACGGTTGGAACACATGTATAGAGTGAAAAGTTTCATTCCTAAATGTGTAAAGTGGCATGTCGTGTATATCAGGGTATAAAATGAAAATACTAAATTGCATAAATTGATGGATATTATTATTGGTGGTCAGGAAAGGATTTCTACATGAAAATTTGTTTCGGGTTAGTAGTAAAGTTAAGCAACTTTTAAAAATCATTTTTTTACTCTTTCCCTGCAATTCCACCTAGACTACAGTTGTGTGGTGTGACAACAATGTAATATCATTTTCAAATACAGAAGATTAAAGATAAATAGTAATACAATGGATAGTTACTCCCTTACCAAAATCATTTACCGAAATATATGTAAACTTTTCCAACTAATAAGAAACTATTGCAAACGTCTTCTATCCGGTGCCAGCAATACCACCGTTCCGCTGTATTCATGAATTGCATACAGACTAAGTGCATAAAAACACACATAGTTGTGTAAAATATTTAGTGATAACTGTATTGGCTTTTTGACCTTAAAATTAATGCAGTTCTTCTATGCTAGTCACTAGGACTTTTCTATCGCACAAAGGACTGAAAACTACACGATTTTAATGATGTTAATAATAACACTTAACACTTAATACTTAATACGCCACCAATACCCCACCTACATGAGCTACATTTTGTACAGTTTTACTTACTTTACTTTACAGTCACAACAATATTAACCCAACTGTACACAGTTTTAACTTCTAATCATTTAAGAAGTACGTATAAGAGAAACGTGTACATAACACAGGAACTGTTTATATAGTACGGTATTTAACCATGGGCGCAACAGCTCGAATTAACGCAGATGGCAGCTTGTAAATGGCATTTTATAATCAATGGCGTAGATTAGTTTTAAAGAACAGTTATAGGGTCGGTTAAAGGCACAAGGTTAATTATAATTTTGGAAAAATATATCTGGAAAAGTTCTATTTATCTAAGAAAGAACTGTGTTATTTGCTATTAAAACATTTTCTATCTGTATATCTCTCCGTCAGCTCGTCTGTGCGATAACTCTTAATGGAAAATAAAGAGATTTAAAACTTAGTGCATATGTTCCTCTTAGTCAAATGAACAACAAAATTGATTTTGGGCAATTATTTGGGCTTTCTTCGAGGTAACTCTTTCGTTAAATTCTCTAGGATCCTATGAAATTTTGAACATAGGCCTATTTTCGCTACAACTCAATAGCTAAATGTAGCTACATTCTTCATCGCAACTGAAGAGAATGTTATTCTTCCATAAATTTATTGATTATCATAACCAGTATGGACACATTTAAAATAACAATTATTATTAAGTCAGCATGCGTTTCGTCGTTGATAATTTTATGCTACGCAATGAAAGAACCACTTTTTTAATAAGTTATGTCGATTTAATATATTTAGAATAAACGTTTATGGATATTATAAGTAACTATATATAATCTTTTGGAGAAGGAAAGCTAAACTGTATCTTCAGGAGGGATTATATTGTGCTAACTCTCTTGGATGTTGTTTCCTTTCAATCGCATTCTTCCAGGAAGCATACAGCTCATGTTTTACTACTAAGACAACTCTAACCGTTCTTTAAGCCTTTAATTTGTCTCAGTTCTTTCAAATTCTTATAATTATTCCTGTAAAATGAAAAATTTTGCATATAATCCAATCCAGAGGTTCACAAAAATCACTACATTCGATTTCAATCTTGAAAGTTGTATTCTCACAAACACTAGTCAGTTGTAGTACATTATGCTACAATAGCATATTACTCACAGCTTGGCATCAGTACAACGTTACGCATTGGATTCCAGTTCAGAAAAATAGTAGGGTAACAACTATGCACATCTTTGACTATCCTACTGTGTACTATGGTTAAATTGTTTCCTATCACTTTGGTAATTAAAACAATTTGATTTATTTCAAAGGCAAGATTCCTCCTTATAATGTTAGTTAGTACACACAAATAGTCAGTTATAAGGAAGTAATTGTTTTTATAAGATATTCAGTAATGCGTGTTAATGGTATGTGATGTATAATTATTAATTTGGAGTTTTTAAATTCCAGATATTACTTTCTTTATTTGTATTTGATATTCTTATTCAATTAGTTATCTAATATTATCTCGATTATTCTCAGTATTATCAATAGTGTCATAAATGTACTTGCATACCGGTCTTATCATCCTCGCTATAGAAGAAAAGTAACTATAAATACCGCTTATGCTATAGTATATTTCCTAGTGCTTTATTGGGTTCAGGACCCAAATAATGAAAATACAAAAATCATTTAAAAAATTAGGTTTTGTTAATATATGTATTGTTCAAATACATCTGTAAATAGAAGACGGAGGTAACAGTATGATTCATGTGTTATTAATCAAAGATCCAGAGCAAAATATGAAAACGCAGGTAGACATACGCCATACCACGTGATGCTTGCAGGATTCGCTGAGGTTTTAAGAATATTTAAATTATATAGCCCCTTTTTTTAAATATTATATTTTAAAACATCATATAATTAAACTATTTTTGCTTAAAAATTTCTGAAGCTCTGCAACTTCGTTGCATATATGACTGTGCGTGCATGAGACCAATGTTAGAATGTTCACCAACACTAAGCCAAATCCCACGGAGTGACATGAACCATCATCGAACTCCATGTTGCCGATTATTGAAAAAAGGATCATGCAAAATTTGGACTAAGCCAAATCGTATGGAGTGATATGCACTGTCACATAACTGGATGATACTTATATTGAAATGAAGCTATTGAAAAAATGAATTTCAGCGAACTCTATGAAGAATACTGTTATTGTATTTTAACTTGCAGTGTTCACTATAGAATATTACATTTGTTATAGAAGCACGTTAAAGCAAAATATAAATAACACAGTAGATATACAGAATATGTCCCTGATATTTACATATAAAGGAAAAAGCACCTAGAGTTATCCTCTGTATATTTTCCGTGTCTTATTTCTCCATACTAATTTGTTTTCTACCCTGAGAATTTTAAAAGTAGACAGTCTAAAGAGTACATTAGGTGAAAAGTAAAATGTAAAATTTAGAGAGCAGAGTCATCTCCGCCGCTCTCACTTTTATTAAAAGTTGCTCTAAGCCAGTAAACTCTGCTGGAAAATAACTCACTTTTACTTCCTTTCAGCTTCACACAAAACTCATTGTTTTGTTTATGTCTTTACGTTACCCTCGATATTATTTTATAACAAGTAAAAGAAAGCATACAAAAATATTTCGTACCGTCTCTATTATTGATTGTTCATTAATACCTTTTCTACTAAAATTGTTTAAAGTAGTTGACAACTTTCCTTAAAATCAAATTTAAACAATTACTTTTGTGTGTAGTTTCACTGTACAGTATCACACTTTTCGCTGTTCCGGTGTGAGGTGACAAATTGCTCTTGATACATATCTTGTGCTTGTGTTGTATCCTGTGATGTTACAACACCTCGGTTCAGGTTCTTGATTCCAAGCAGTGTTGGGTAGGTTTCGGGTAACTCCTTTTCTTTATCTTCTATTTTAATTCTTTTCTTCTTTTTTTCGTGTATAATTATCTTCGCACCTGAAGAAGAAGATATAGTTCAATGCTCGTGATGTACATTTTATAACATATAACGATGGAAATGTCCGAAATCCTTTTATACTTTCTTTCCTCGCGAGTTATGGAGATCCCAACTCTGATTTGATTTGAAAATAAGGTGCAGATAGTAAACAAATGACAATTTAAACTTAATTTAATAATAGTTACTTTTATTATGTCTTCGTATAGAGAGTAGTGATGAAATGTAATCCACAATTATATCCAAAAAGCCTAGTTCAATCATCTTGTTGCTGTGCATATGTAAATTTATTCCTTGGGGTTCTTTAATAGCAGCCTGCTGTCTAGAATAACTCTTTGATATTTTGCTACGTTACGTCTAGATGAGTGAAGCGCCTAGTGAAGGTCGTCCAGCAACGCTCTGGGCGTCTCAGGTTGCATTTATACAGAATAAGATTTCTAGAAAAATCCATATTTTTTCATTCATAAAATGTCAGAATAGATTTCTTTGACATATTATATATATATTTCCTTGATCGGTAAACGAGAAAAATTATCTATGGAACAAAAAATACTAAGGCTGGAATAATTCTTGATGGTGGTACAAAGGCAAACTAAATATTGGTATTAGAAATATAGTTCACTGTGGCCAATAATGGTCATACATATGCAACGCCTATGCAACTGCGTGCAAAACAGCAGTAAACTACTTGCAGTACAGATATAAAGATAATGTAATGTAACTTTTACTGTACATTTAGAAATTGTTATGGAACATATCTATTAGTTATATTTTTATAGAATTAGGCTTCTCAGCCCTGTATGTGTACATCCATTTTCATCAGGAATAAGGCGAAATCAACTATTGAATAAAATATACTAAAACAGGAGCAAAATTACAATTGCCATAAATAAACAATTTTAATCATATTTTCTTCGTCGTAGAAAGAAAGTAAATACACACACTGGTGTTTTAAATATAATTCACTCGAACCAGAAGTGCTCATACAGGTGCAAAACCTACGAAATTGCTTGCGAACCTGCTCGTAAATCTAATTGATAATAATGGACACAAATGTGTATTATAATTATAAAAGGTACGATAAGCGGACTCGGTTTTTATATCGAAATCGGCAAACGATACTACTTAATCATAACCATCGATATAATCAATCGATACTAATTAATTATTTTTAACAATTAACTTAAATAATCTATATCAACAGCTGTAAACACTTTCAAATAATACACGTAAGGTAATATTTCAATTTTACACATTGTACAATAAAATAACATTTGATTAATAAAAATGGCAGTCAATTTTAGAAAACTACACGAAATTGCTTTGAAAGATGATAATACATGTTTTTCGTGGCTTTAACATGTTGGAATTATAACGAAAAACCCATTATTTGAAATTTGTGGAAAAGAAACAAGTGTAACTGTGAGAGGAGTAAATACGGTCGTCTTCAGTTTTTATAATTTTGGTTATAATAATTTGTTTGATCTCTGTAAATGTTAAATTCATATTTTAATTTAAAACATAATATGATTGTTATTGAGGACTATAGATACTTTTATATCGATTGATAGTCTAGGATTTGAGATGCGGATATTAGGTATCGATGATTACATTCTTCGTTATAAAAAACCCGGTCCGCTTATCGTACCCTACCCTTATAAAATAAAAATTGTTTATTATAGAATTACTATAGTTTAGAGACTACATCTAACAAAAATATTATTAAACTGCGATAATAGTTTCAGCAATCGCTGTAACGAATCCTTGTTACTGATTTTCGCAAATCTCAAGAGGATGCTCAGACAGTTATAGAACCATAAGTAATTTTCCCTGAAGGCAAAACGCAAGTTACCTCATTACAAGGTAAAGACACAAAGCAGGTTTGTAATCACAGCGGGAACAGAACTTTAGAACAAATGGGGTTTATCCTTTCCACCAGAGGTTTTGTTTGCATTAATTAGTAAGTTATTGTACTCGGATTTCAGATAAACACAATTTATATCTCGAAAAGGTTTTCGTTAGTTAAGATTTGCTTATTATTCAATTATTCGGTTATTATACGTACATATCATGTTTATGGATGAGCGATACAATAATAGAGTATCACTAACCACCATGCCTGGTAAAACACAGTAAACAGCTTTACGCTACACAGCTATAGGTAGTTCATGCCCAATTTTCCATAAACAAAATTTTCGTTTATATGTAGTTCTACCTCATAACTTTGATTTACTGCACGACCTGAGGCCATAATGTAATTGTGACATTGTTTGATGTGCCATCAGCGCATTAGAGCTGTATATTGAATGTTTTTGTGAAGTATGTCAGATAATACTGTAGTTTATAGGTCCACTATGTTTGTAATTTTGATATCGAACTGCTATAAATAATTTAAAATGTGTCTTTTAGGTTAATAGCAGTGATATTTTAGGTAATATGTTTAATGTGACAGTATACTTAACCCACCGTTAAAGTATATAAATATAGAATCACTGAGATTGGAACTCACGAATCAGATGTTTCCAATAAAATAATTTCCTTCAATACCTCCTAACAAGTACTATAAGGTAGACGCAACAGACATTCTTTTACAAGCTCAACTCTTCACGCTGTCAAAACAACCCGCTAGGATTCCAATTTACTTTAATGAGACTTCCTAGTGCGTAAACATATATTTTGCTTCTCGCAACCGTTGTTAAAAATCTGTTTGAGCTTAAAAACAATTTCAACATAATAGTTTTGTTAATATTTAAAAAGTATTATATTAAATATTTCTCAAATATAAATAATATTTTTATTTTTAATTTTGTTACGTGCATTTTATACATTCATCATTCTGTTACACATATGTTCTTATAAATTAATTTTTCAATTGCCTAAAAAATAAATTATTATAACACACACACACACACACATATAAATAAAATGATATATATATATATATATATATATATATATATATATATACTAGCAGACCCGACAGACGTTGTCCTGTACACACGTCTTTAATTCGAAAATTTTAAACTTTGATTAATCTGTAACAATCTGGGCTGTTTTGATAAAAATGTCTATTAAAAATTTACTACAATATCTAACTTCATCACATGTACATTTAATCACACTTCGACCAACCGATAGTGTGTGAGTATAACATGAGTGATGTGAAATGTAGAGGATGTTTTAAATTAAAACTTACTTAATCTGAAGGTAAAAAAGTTGAAACAAACTATTTTATAATAGGTATATTTTTTCAATTTACAACTTAAGTTATCGTAATGCCATTGAATGTACAATATTTTTTGTTAATCCTTCAGGAGTATACACAAACAAATTAGATGATTTTCCGATAGGGCTGAAGTATAGTAAGTGACCTCCATCACAATCGAATTATTGATATTTCTGAATAGCCTATATAACTACTATCTGAATTAGATTATACTTATGTAAAGGCTGAAGTATAATAAGCGGCCACCATCAAAATCGAATTATTGATATTTCTGAATAGTCTATCTAAACTACCCAATTTCATTACAGTTATTTAAAATTACAGTATAGTATCGGAACTGGCCAACAGAATTTAATTTATCTAAAATACTAAATAAGTATTTCCCTATAGGTCTGAAGTACAATAAGTGGCCACCATCACAATCAAATTATTGATATATCTGAATAGCCTATCTAAACTACTAAAATGACGATCCAAATTATAGTTATTTAAAGGCTGAAGTATAATAAGCGGCCAACATCGCAATCAAATTATTGATATTTCTAATTAGCCTATCTAAACTACCGAATTTCATTATTTTTTTATTTATATTTCTTGTGTGCGTGTGTATGGAGCTGAACTCCTCCTAAATGGGTGGACCATCTTGGAATGTTTTACATTGTATCCAGCAGAATGCGCTACGATCACAGTTTCAAATGTTTTCTATTTTAATTCCAGGTTTTCCTGACAGTTTGTGCTGCTATCAAATATGTGTGTTGTTTTGTAACATCGTGTAATTATTGTGTGAGTGCTAATTGTAATATTACATTAATAGAGATTGAAGATGTTTGAAGTACATAAAAAACTATAGTTATTTATTGAAGTTATTGAAATAATTTTGAAAATTTATTGAACGAAGTGAGTATATTGGTCACATAACCTAAGTAGCATACAAATCAAAAGGTTGTGTTTCTATGTGTGAATAACTATTGTTAACAGTTTGGTCACATAAGTTCAAATTAAGTAGCATATAAATCACATGATTGAATAACTATTCGTCCTCTTCCACGAAGAAGTGGCATTTTTCTGTAAAAATAAAATTCTGTATAATAGTACACAATGAGTATGAGTATCTTATTGAATATGTAATTTTAATTAAGTAACTTCTAGATAAAAATGTATAACACGTAGACTACGGTATCTAAAATACTAAATAAGTATTCCCTATAGGTCTAAAGTACAATAAGTGGCCACCATCACAATTAAATTATTGATATATCTGAATAGCCTATCTAAACTACTAAAATGACGATCCAAATTATAGTTATTTAAAGGCTGAAGTATAATAAGCAACCACCATCTCAATCGAATGATTGATATTTCTGATTAGCCTATCTAAACTACTGAATTTCATTATAGTTATTTAAAATTGCAGTATAGTATCAGAACTGGCCAACAGAATTTAATTTTAAACCAATTCCTACATTATTAACAGTAGTTATTGACACATGTGATTCTCTATTAATATAATATTACAATTAGCACTCATACAATAATTATTGGATTATAACCCGGAATAATTAACTTTTGATTCCTAGCAATGAGTAATTATTAGGAATGAAAATAACAGTAATCATTAATTTTGAATACTGAAACAAAAATATTTATGAAAAACTTACACTCAGACAGGCCTGAATTCTCTAATGTGTCCTGTAAACTTTATATATCCCCTTTGTAACTCCTGGTGTTGGCATAGTAACCAATCACTGTCACTATGTCTGTCAACAGATACGGACACCTGCAATAATCTTTATATTGTATTTCAAGTTTTATGTCATCAACATTATAACATCGTTTAAAATGTTTTATTATTAAATATTTTTTTCAGAAAGCTATGAAAATGTTTTGTACTCTTTTCAAAACCTTAATGAAGTTTCAATAACATGAGCTTCAATTAATTTTTATAGTGTAAATAACGTATTATTGGTAAATAGTAACTAATGTAATGTATAGTATGATAAAAATATACCGACAAGAAGAATACTTTGTTAATTTTTGCACCGCCTTGCGTGAATGAATAAAACTCCAGGTTGTATACTCGTATGTTTTAATGACCAAACCCAATTAGTAACCGAAGTTAAATGGTAGCTCAGTCAGCCACTGTAATGTACAAGTCTCGTGTAACTAGTATTGCAGCGAGTAACTTATCTCATAAAACACAATCCAATTAAAGCTGCACTTAACCCGACCTGTAAGCCGCTCTCCAGGGCTCCGGTCTGCGACGTTCCCAACTATCGTCTCCGCAAACTGCGTTGTTTTTATACACCTACGTTTTATACCAGTGTTATAGCACTGCAAACCATGTTTTAGAACCAGTTTTTTTATTGAATGAGTACTTATTTGCAAACAATCTATTTTAAATATGCGACAAAATATGTCTTATTTTTTTGATAATTCGTTTTCAATATTTATTTTGTAAACTAAAAATTGCGGTCTAGTTCAATTGTCAATTTTCAAAATAAATAAAATATTTACTACGTCATACTATGAATAAACATTTTATTTTTCTCTTTCCACCCAGCGCTGTGACTCTATACATTATTATTTTCTGAGTCATAACATTTTGTAGTAGTATTATTATTAAAGAATTATTTCTGAATGAATGAATAATAACTACATTTTTTATAATTAAAAGTAAATTTGCTTTCTTACGCCAACGTAAAATGAAGACGAGGTCTTTCTGTGATGTTTAGTTTAACAAATTAATAACACATTCCTTATGAAGTTTAATAGACACCCATTAGTACAGCACCAATGGAAAATGTAGTATTAGTAACAATGAACTGTTGTAGAACACGCGCACAGTAAAACAGTTGGTGTCTCAGATGCCTGAAGTGCCATTTCGTATAGATTTTCGTACAAGTGAAATTATTCAGTTTAATAAATTAATGGACATTATTGTTGGTAGTCAGGAAAATTTTTCTACAGGAAAGTTGAAAATGTGATAATTGTTTCTCTCGTGAGTGATAAAATTAAGTAACTTTAGGCTGTATGTTACTTTCCGTAAATAAATGTCTTATATTTTTATTTTCTCAGATCAGAATAACCTGCACTGCACACGGTTCACATTTTGGCAATTTGAGAGGTACCAGATCAAATAAACATGTACATAAATCAAGAAATGTTGATATAGTATGGGATTATACCCATGACCACAACAGCACGAAAAACACTAAAGGTGGCTTCTAGTGGATGGATTTTTATAATTGGTAGTCAACACTAGTTTCAAGCAACATTTTTTTTGTCGATTGCATTATTGACAATGCCCTAATTTAAGTATGAAGACAATGCGGTTTTATTGAGTGAATATTTAGCTTATACAGTATGTTCCTGGTACAAAAATATTAATATTCTATAAACTGTGACATGTGCTAAATGCAACGCAAAAAATAAAGGTAGATCTCCGTGACAATCTCTTGGTGATAGAAGAATAAATAATTCCTAATAAAAATTTAGGTGATGCTTGAATAAGGCTAAGGTGACGAAACAAAAGGACCCGTATGTGTCTAATCGCAATATCGGAGAGTGTTCTGGCAGTTACGGTACTTCGGTGATATTGCAGAGGGCTAGTTAACCGAATGTATACTCCAATGTATTGCTGTTGGTTGAAAAAGGCTTGCATTTCCATATTACATTTGTAGCACATTTTCTTTTTATAGTTGCAACATTATACTATGATGTATGTAGACAAGAATTATTCGTTAGGAGTACATACATTTTAAGTACTGTAGTGTAAACCCCTGTTCTATCAATGCATTGTTGGAAGGTAGTGGAAGGGGAATGTACGAGGGGGGGATCTCGTACAAAGTGGAAGATAAAAGAATTTTAGTAAGTCTTATCATTTGTTAGAGAAAATCCACATCTACGCAAATTACTCGAACCATATGCGATTCGTTAAATTACTTATTAGCCTGTATAGTCGTCAGCCTCCAGCGTGGTAGCCATTAGTTTCCTTTACAACGATAAGCTGAAATATTATACTCATCTCTATTATTTCGAAAAATACTACGACCTAAAGTTTTGAAATTAAGCATTTTCCCTGTCCGTATAATTTAACATACATTAATATATCTGTATAGACATGTCGTTATAAAATAGCTAACACAGTTTATGTTACGATTTGAGTGAGCAGCACTACTCTAAAACTATTAAGTTCTTGAGAAAATATGTGAGAAACCTTTTGAAGGTATACAATAGCGATATATGAACAAAATAAAAACGTTTAAAAGAGTTTGCTCTACAACTTTTAGAGTTACATTTTGTGTTACGAAACTTATTTTGAGTGGAAGTGTGGGGAAGGCACTAGAGGGAAAGTCGGAGACATTTTGGTATTATCCCTTTGAAAATATGCTATCCGGCTGTTTTATAATTAATTAAAAAGCGAAAATTTATAAACCTCATTGAAAGGGCTAAATTCCTCGTAGAGACTCTAAACAATAAGACATTATATTTATTCGTTTGTGTTGGTATTGTCAGATAACAGATCTTTAATGGTTATGGTCAGAACCGAGCGACAATATCCATGCAAATTTCTTTAGGCTTTGAATTATGTATGACCCTTTTGTAAGATATTCCCAAGCATTGTGTTGTCTAAAGGAGTCCTTCAACTACAACATGATATCTTCAAGATTATGTAAATCTTTTGATAAATGAACACACTTTAAACATGCTTTTGATACTGATCATACTCATTTCTACGAATATTAACTAGTAAAATAAAAAAATTTTATGAATGCAGATAGCAGATCAATTCGGTATAGAGTGTTCAAAAATTGTTCCATAGGCACAATGCTAATTATAGGCTTTCGAATATACATACATCTTTAAACATTATCGTGAAAGCTAAATATATTCATGAATGACTGCATGGTTTTTGACACTGGATTAAAATGTCATTTACGTCACTGCGGAGGTGATTAAAACAGGAAGCAAGACTGCCATCATGAGTTGACAACACTTCCGGTAAGCAGATTGCAGTCACGACTCTCAGTGGGTTCATCAGGGAAATCCACGTATAATCATGTACTAACACTGTTCACATCCAGGTTAAGAAATACAGTGTTAACACTCTTACAAGGAGCTATGGTGTAGTAGTCATTATTATTACAGTGTTAAGATTTATAAAATTATTTCCTGTGTAAGGTATTGAACCAAATTATATTTACGTTGTACAAACCATTTAAGTAATTTGGAATAAGTTATGAGCAATACAAAATGGGTATTTATCAACATGTAAGTTTTCTAGTTCAAATGGAACCAAAACATAACAGATCCAACTGAATTCACAAAAAGTTTTTTTTGTGTTAAATGTATTTTTTAATTAACATATATGAAACCTAAACAGTTAATAATACATATTCGCCTATAAGCATGAATTAAATAGGTCGGAACCATATCATGTCTATTTAAAGTAATTGCATAGATTCCATAATATTATCAATGTAAATAACCGTAAAAATTGCAGAAATAATTACAAATAATCATGGGAAAACTAGAGATGAGATTTTTGAAAGCGTTAAGAGTAAGGTAGTAGAGCAGCTTTTAGTCATATTTTTATTAGTTTAAGATTCAATAACTCATAATATATTTCCATTCTTTTCAACTACCTGAAGATACGGATGTGAATTAACATATGGTTATTTCAACATTTGATACTGAAGATGGATTTTCACAAAGACACTGTAATACACAAATGAATTAATTGTATTTGTTTCGATGTCGTAAGAACTTTAAAGAATATATATTACCTGTAGTAATGTTTGACGTGTTTACGAAATAGTTTCTTTGTGTGTTCATTATCGTTAGTCCTTCTTTGTTCTAAGATAATTACTTGATGGTACTACACTCGGGAGTAAATACTGTTCTACGTAATGTGTCCACTTAAAAGAAACTTAAAGGAACAGACTGACTTCTATTTTCGAAAAAGATGTTATTTTTATATTTTGCTGTTGTTCTCTGTTATTTTATTGTCATTAAAATATATAATACTCAGATGTTTGACCTCACTAAATAAAAACCTATTATAAATCATTTATATTAATTTCTTATTGCATAAATTTTACAACGTCACATGGTTCATTGTTGATTGTACATTTTTCATGCATATAATAATCATTTAACTTTTGAAATAGTAATTTTTTGTTTCATATAAGTTATTCACAATTAAGAATTCACTAGCTGTAGCAGTTATGGACAAAATCAAGTGCATCTACAGAGATTTTTGAAATAAGACTGTATTCCATGAATGCATACATGAAAAGACACAAAATATAAACGAGTCCTTTAATAAATTTTGTCAAATGAGATTTTGTTGGACTGGATTTTGTTGGTAAGACTGTTGCAACCTGTTTATTTGGGCTAAAGGCACTGGATCTAATGCAAAATATAAAACCGGATAAAAAGCTAAGAAGGTAACTAATAAGGCCAGAGTCGCAGCAATAACGAAGAAGAAGCAGCTAGAAGTTATAAAAGAAGAAGAAGAAGAACTTAATGAGGTTTTAACTTTATGGAATAGATGCTGATGTTTGAATAACAGGAAATTATTCTTGTGACTTAATTTCCCAAAAACCTCAAAATTTCAACTTTATGCACTCCTTTTTAAAAAGCTTTTAATGCATATCCTTGAAATATTAACCACTTATTTCTTTCAACCTCCTTTTGTACGTTAAACCTGCATTTACTATATAATAATTGTACAAAAATGTATTCAAACAAATTTTAAGCACTTAAATGGTATTGAATCTTTTCAAAACGTATATATATATATATATATATATATATATATATATATATATATATATATATATATATATATATATTTATCTTTTTTACAGAATTGTAATAAAGCATATAAGCCTAATTTTAGGTATAATATTTATTTAACGAGTCTTACCAACATTCCCTGAATTTTGTTTTACCTTGTTTTAGTAGTTTGTACATACATGGTACCAAAACTATGACAAATCTAAGCTAGGTCAAACGGGATGATAATACTTGGTAGATTAACATTAGTAAAACAAAGAAGACGAGACTTAACATAAATGGTATACGGTGTTACGAGAACTATATAAGTTATTCATCCACAAGAAATTCATAAAAACTAGTAGTGCTCTACTATTAGGAACAAAATTTACATAAAATTATATTCCAAGCAGAAGAGAAAGACAGTGTCAATTCATTTAAGGATTTACTTATACGGAACCTTACTTTCTCATTTGTTAGTAATTGTTTTCATTAAAGCACACGGCTCTCGTATGTGCTCTCATTGTTAAGTTGTGTCAAATTATGCGGACAATCAGTGTATTAAAAGTATATTGCAGTAATTGACTGATAAAAATTTTATAGGGAAAGTTTAACGAACGGTACTGTCGTAATATTTACAGTGCAAATTCTAATTAGGGATGCTTTGCATAAATCTGTAATGGAGGAGAGAAGTGTTCAGTTAGCAGGCTTGTCTAACAACACGTTAATTATCATGAAACATGCAAGCTAGGGGAGAACACAATGTCGTACATTAAAAGTTTTACATAAAACTTTAAACTGACATGAATCAAGAAAAATCACTAAAATAAAATAAAGTCCATTAAACAATCTGTTAAAAATTCCCTTTACACCCCACTTCATATTTCAACGATTGTTCACTCAACAAATGCTTTGTGCACCCAATATTGTACTTTTAGCTTTTGGCTGTCGTTTTTAGGACACAGTAGTGGTTCTACGTTAAACCCGATACCTCTTCTTTCATAGCGGAAATACAATGACCTACTTTTTTATAGTAGGCTAATGAACGGAGACATTACCTCTTCCGACTTGCTGAATGATTCATTTCAGTTCATATAGACTAAATATAATACATTATTTAGTATCCATTTCCAAGCAGTAAACTTACTGAAAAAGATACTTTAATGAGTTGTGTCTTCTTGTAGATCTCTGGGCGTGGTTTGCCGAATGGTGCCTATTTGGCTACACAAGCTTAGGTTGTTAACCTCGTCATGTTTATGTTACGTGTACGTCTCAAGGGTGTATTATCACCGTTATTGTGCTCTAGGCGGTACTTGATAGGGCTACACATGTTCCTTGTTTTCTATTAATGCATTAAACATTAATTGTCTCTTTGTCGCTGTTTATCCTACAATAATGTGTATTTTATGGAATATTGTTATCCTTCGTATTTTTAATATTTTGTTAGTTTATAACTTTAATTAAATGTCTTTAAATTTTTATGAAATGTTAAAAGCTTTTAAGTTTTTCTAGGTTGCAAAGACGTATCATGCATATTTTATTGAATTGTATAAGTGTTGCTTCAATTTTTATACGATGTATTTCCTAAGAGTACGACAGTGCCTTCTTAAAATCTTAGTTGTTCACCTTTGCAATAACTATTAATAAAATGATAAAAATTGAAAACTTGTTATACATGTTCCTATTTGTTTCAGAAAGAGCTGTAATATTTGGGACCAATGCGTTAAGGGGTTGGTCTATCTGTATGTCTGTCCGTTAGCCCTTATTTGCAATAACTCTTTATGTAAAAGTACTTGACATTTGAAACTTGGTATATTACTTTCTCTCGGTTCAAGAAATAACCGTATTCATTTGACGGTAAAAATGTCAAGGAGTCCTTCCCTCTGTACGTTTGTCCCTCTGCCCGTCTGAACCGTAGTTTTAAATACAAAAAGATTTGAAACTCAGTACATAGGTTCCTGTTAGGCAAAGGAACAACTAGATTAAGTTTGTGCAGTCAGCTGGTCTCTCTCTACGATACCTAAGTCGTTACATTCTGTTGGGTCTTTCGGTACTATGTTCTGCAGTTTTATTCCGATTCTATGTTAGATTACTACTGTTAAGATCTAAATATTTTTGCGTGTGCTCTTACCACAGCAAAGCTATTGTTTCGTACTATGCCATCATCCTCTTCTGAGAAGTAACTGTAAAATCGTGGAGACAGCTGCAATGAATAAATAAGAGAGCAAAGTAAGGAACCGTTAAAGGTTTCTTTGAAAAGATTTGAAACTATGTAACCAGTAATGATTTTTAATTTAATTAAAGTTGTTAGATCTAACATACATATATTGCACAGAAGTATACCTTGCAGAATATTTAAGTGATAACCAAAGTTTTTGTTGGATTAGTACCCCACTCTACCTCTCCACAACCACTTATGTAAGCCACTCATAACTATACAATTCTCTCCTATACAGTACTGACTTTCTATGTTACTTTCTATGTAATTCAGATCTTACAAACACACTACAAAACTGATTAAAAAGAACTTATGGTATACTGATTTGATAAGTACAACTGAAAACATACATACCTATATTTTATTTTTTAACCATATATTTATATTTTATTATTAATTATTTTTCTGTTAAAGACACGTTTCGGCATTTATGTTGTAGGCTTGTGAATCCGCCCTCGTCAGTCACCGTTCTGTGGCATGATCTCTGCTGTGTTAATCTAATATCCGCCATTAGTTTTTTTGAATATTATATGATAGTTAATTACTGATTATTCTACGGTATTAAATTTATCTTCTGGCGCATGACAGTAATTTTGAAAACTATGTTTCCCGTTATTATTTAGTTACCTCCCAAATTTTGTTCTTACTCTGTTAGGCCAATACTTCAGAACTTTTTTAAAGCATTTATTTTCACACTGAAGTTTTTAGCTATTTTTAAGCAAAAAATAAGTAAACCCTTATTAAATATTTTGAGGCTTCTCTTTTTCTGGTTCAAATAACAAAGTGTATTCAATTTTTACTTGGAGGACTTCAAGGTGAAATTTGGACCTTTTCTTTCTATAAATTCTATAAATGATATTTGTCCCATTTTAGTGACAATAATATATCAAAGCTAACTAACCATAAAATAACCATTTTATTTGAAATATTTTATTATTGATTACTTCAAAGACTTTAGTGTTTACAGGTGCCTACTTTCATGAATTCCACACTCCAGGATACACATGGCTATAAAGGGACACCCTACTGCCCACCGCCAATGAGAAGAGATGAACTTTACGGGACCTTTGCCTCTCTCCGCCAACCCCACAACCTCTCTCCATCACCACCCCCACCCTTCTACTTCATCGTCAGTCTTTGTTCATGTTAATTAGACTGTCAGTTTACACATTTCCGGAATTCCCCCCTCATATTTTCACACAAGTTACTCTTTCATTACTTAGTCAATAACAGATTTATATTTTGAAGATTAAATGTTTTTTTCATAATCTGAAAGTAAATAATCAAACATGTTAGGTTTTCATTCAAAGAAAATCCTAAAAAATAAATATATAAATTAGTTCACAAATTTAACTATAAATAAATAGCTTTATTTATATTTACCAAATTTTTATTTTAAAATTGTTGATAATGATTCCTATCACTCAATGTTATCATAGGTTCATATATATTTCACTAACGACCAAATTTCAGTTATAATTTATGGTATAATTACAATAAAGTTATTTTATTTTCGTCGAAAAAAATATTATGATATATAAAACAAATATATTTTTAAAATCTCATGGAATATTTTACTATACGAGTTGCATTCGCATACTTTTTCCATTTTCTTTTTTACTGTCTACTGACAAGTTTGGGCGTAAAAAAATCTCAAATATGCCATTGCTGATAACGCCAAAAAATAGCTTCTACTGGATATCTGATCAATTTTTAATGTCTTCTCAATAATATGTCAATATTTTTGTTATATTGGAAAATAACACAAATTTAATACCTCCTGCACGAATATAATCAATGATTTCTCACATAAACACAAGGAGAAAAATTTCAGTGAAATGGGATCTATAAAAATTTATATTGAGTACAATGTAGACAAGATAAGTATTAAAGTTGAGTAGAACAATGTGAACAACATAAAGCCTAAGTGAAGTACAATGTGGAGTACAGAAAACAAATAATACACACAGTATTTTAAGGGTGTTCCTTTCTACGTCCGTGATATTTAAATTGAGCGTACTCAATTTTTTACGGAAAAGTGGTCCAAACCCTCTTACGAATATTTTTTCACCTACTCGGGAATGAAATTCCTCTTGGATAGAGAGCAACAGCAAGGGTGAAGGTCTATATCTCTAATGATTTTAGAGTTTTTGGGATAGGTCAATATCCGGTCCTGGTGATACAAAATTCCTTTACAGAATTGCTCTTAGTATTTGTAAATTACGCTTTCTTTGAAAAGAGATGTATCAGATTGTATTTCAATACTTCTACAGCGAGATGACACACAATATCATGAAAGGATAAACACCTTGTAAAACGACCCTGCATAAGCCTGTACCACAGGAAAGTAACATTGTATCTAAAGTATTAACATTCAACTGGATTAAAAAAATCCTGTTTTTCCATTTATTATTTAATTTTTTAATTCATCTACACTGTTTACGCATTATTTAAAGTTAGATAATTTATTTTAAATACAAATATAGCACAATACTGGAATAAAGACTTACTCGATAATATATGGAACGACGCCCCCTGTTTTAAATAATACCTGGTATTACTGATTATTATTATATTATTATTTAAGTACCAGTTTCACTCTCACATGACAAAACTCACATACCAAGCGGGGGATTTTACCACTCGGCCTTTCTCACCCCATACAATTTTCAATCATTATTATTATACATTAGATGTATTTAAATGATCGTAAGTTAGATGATTTGTCAATAAATTTGTAGTAACAGTAAAGAAGTCAGTATATTAGCCGTCTGCCACTCTCCACCTATTTGCTAAACGAGGAAAAAGTAACATAGGACTAGTCTTTTACAAATATTTAATATAAAAATTTGAATGAAAATTAGATATTATTATAAATAAATGTTAATAAATAATACTTGAACAATATATTGTAGTATTAATATAAAATAAATAAAATAGCGACTTCTTTTTTCTCTAAGTCTTAAGTAAAGCACTATTATTTTTTGGAAAATATTTTTATATATACTAGGTAACTAATCCCCATCATTTGTGTGCTTGAGGTCTGCGTGAGAGTTGGTGTAAAACTACCTGGCTCCAGGCATTATTTGCTAACGTTATAAGGCTTATTCAGCCCATACTTATGGGCCACTGGCTAGCGTGATCTGCCAAGCACAATAAGGAAGAGATTCAATAAAGTAAAAAACCTCAATAGAACTGATGAAAGTGCAACAGTCACAGACAGGATTTAAACTTTCTCAATCTCTAACTCAGATTTAAAGTATGACGTCTTTGACTGAGTGAAAATTAGCTATATTTCAATAGTATAAATAGGCTATATGAATCATGGAATGAGTTCTTCATGTCACTTTTGGACCATAAATTGGGTTTCTTGTCCTCTCGTACATTTGATATAGCTTTAATGCTACACACAATGTAAAGCATTACTATAACATGACAAGATGGAAGAAGTAGTTGCAAAGCTATCGCCCTATAGTATTTATTTAGTTCGGGTCTTTACTCTTGTATCTACCTTTAAAAAACACGATAAAAAGATAAACATTCCGTATTTTTTAATTATAAGAATTACACTTTAGGAAAATAATAAAATAGCTTGATACCAATAGCGAAATATTGCAGTTATCTTTTGGTGCTAAGCAATTTTATATAAATGACAGTATTATCATAGTTTATTTAAAAGAGGCTAGATGTTCTGTAAATTTCAATAGTTTACCTCTTAGTGCACAAGTACAAGTTACAGATGTAAACCCTCACATCTGCGTAGTTGTTCAAATTAAACTCGCATATTATATTTCACTAAAGTATGGCTGCTATTCCGTTATGATATTTGACGCATCAGTGCCAATCACACATCTTTTTAAAATTAAGTTTCAAACTCCACCCACTGTTCTTTTACAACATATAATCTGGCACTTTTAGTAGTCTGGTACCTATAAAGTTCCGAATGTGTCGGAATTTCGTTGAAGACATTATTCTTTATATGTATGTTATTATCTTTCCAAATTGAAATTAAAAAAATTCTTACATTTGAATTTGGATTACAGTGAACAAATTAGACACTATTTTAAACATATTTTGGACCTATAAACTGTATAGTTTTTCATAAAATAATTTTTAGCTATAGTAAATTGTTTCTAGAAAAACGCAAAAATTCTAAAATAAGGGTTTATGCAATAAGTGAGAATATATATATATATATATATATATATATATATATATATATATATTTATATATATATTTATTTATTTATTTATTTACAATGCACGTATGCGTTATAGAAAATTATTTCAAATACAAATTCATCAAATAATAATTTTAAAATTTTTGTCCTACTAATGGCGTAAAACTAAAAGTAGACAGTTGATGATTTCATTCATAAAACTTTCATGAATTCAGCTCTAGTAAAACATAGTAGCAAAAGTGCAAAGCCGCATAAAAACAACGCGGTTTGTGGAATCTATAGTTGTAAAAGTCGCAGACCAGAGCCCTGGAGAGTGGTTTTCAGTTCGGGTTAAGTGCAACTTTAATTGGATCGTGTTTTATGAGAGAAGTTACTCACTGCAATACAAGTTACAGGAGACTTGTACATTACAGTGGCTGACTGAGCTACCGTTTAGCTTCGGCTTCTATAACTAGGTTTGGTCATCCAAACGTAACCAACTATCTATGAGTTATTTCTATTCATTTAGTCAAGTCTCCGATATTTAATTTTACGGTGACAAACTTAATGAAGTAATATTCTTGTAGATATTATTTAAAATAATATACTAGTTTAAAGTAGCTATGCAATTAAAATGTACTATTATATACCAGCAATGTGTTATTTATAACGTATTAATATCATAATAGAAATATGCATTAAAGTATACTATATTGAAACTTTACTTATTTTTTGGAAACCGCATTGCAGTTGTTAATAGCTTATTAAATAATGTATTTAATACAAAAGTGTTAGCTGTTTCACGACTATTTTAATTTCTCTCATGTTTATTTATTATGACTCATACTAAACTAATAATTATTCTGTCACTATTCCTTAGCATCTCAGGTTATTATAAAATTGCAAATAGTTATACCGGGAGAATTGAAATAAATAAAAAAGCGTAAACAGTTAGGTTTGTATTTTCATACGTAAAAGATTAGAGGCATTTTTATTAATTTACACAACTGCGTGGTATCGATTTTTAAAATGCAGAATTTTGATGAATAATTATTATAATTGTAACTAATATCTAGGTTTCTAATTTACACTGCGTTGGAACATTGCTTAAAGAATTTATTATTCTTGAAATATTTTGGTATCAATGTGGAGAGCAATATTCAGTCAACATGTAAAAACCGAAGCTATTGATTATTTACAATGTCATCTTTAATGGTTGATATGGTATCTATTAAGTTTTAATATCGGTTACGATAAATTGTCCATGCATGTTCAACTAATTAAACCTATTGTAGTGCAAGACATAATTCATTCCTATCAGTTACAATATATGCATTATTTTAATTTCCCATGTTTTACGGTAGTACCAGAGCCAATTTTTGTTTTAGGAGAAGTTATTTAATTATTTATCCATTCGTGATTAATCGATTAAAATACCTGCTCTAGTAAGTAGTTTGATGTACTTGTTCTACCTCATTTTACGCAATTATAAATTCTACCTCAATATAAATAATAACCTTACTTGAGACTACTGATAATAATATACGGGTAGTAAAAATGCCATTACATTAATATACTGAGATCCTTAAAATTTATTTATTTTTTTTATTGGAATACTTTCTTGAATATTCATTTTGTATGCTGCTTAGCTTTTCATGTGTGTAGAAGTGTTCTGTAGTAAATTCTCCAAATAAATAAAACAATAAAATACGTTGCAAGGATAGATTTAATACACACAGTATTGTTTACGCTTCTAAAAAAAGCTTTATATAATTAAGTTATAAGTATGAAATTATAGAAACAAAACTTAAAATGCAAACCTTAAAGTTAAATTTTATTGGAGTTGTCCGCATCTGTTGACAGACATAGTGACAGTGATTGGTTGCCATGACAACGCCAGGTGTGATTGGATACACAAAGCTTTCGGGACACATTGGAGTTGTCAGACCTGGCAGGTTTCAACTCTGTCATAAAATATTTTGTCATTCTACTTTGCTACTATTACTTTTTCATCCATTCATTAGTCATTTAGTTAAATGTATTTAAACATTTAACATTTAAAAGAAAATATATTTCAACGGGAAAACATTAACACTTTTTTAAACACTATCAAATATAACGACTATACTCTAGTCATTATAGTCTATATTATTATGCCTATTTATTCTTCCATTGTTATACCAAACTTTTTGTAATAATTTTGATCCACTATGTCATGTTGTTTCACTATTCTTATTTTGTTGCATTAATTTCTTATAAATTATCATAATATTGTAAATTTTTTTCTTAACTCGATCCAGTTGTAAAATTGTATACCTATTTTTCTCAAACCGCGTGTTCTTTTCTTATACTTTGTCTCTTCTTCAATTTACGTGTTGTAAAGATATTAAGCATTGTTTGTTACATTGCATGCATTTTATTTGTTTTATTATACATACTATGCTATTATTATTATTCCTGTTTCTTTATTATTACTAGTTTAATGAGATACACTGCAGTCAAGCTGTGACTGCATGCTCTTATTTAATTATCAATACACTCAGTTGTATAATTAGTAAGTAGAAAATAACTACAAATATGACCACCATCCTATTAGTAGATTTGAAAAAATATAATTCTTAACTATTTAGTTGACATGGATTAGGGTCTGAAGAAAATATGAGTGCTTTTTAATAAACAGACAAAATGAAGTACCATATATTCGTTCTGTTTCACACACGTCTAACTAAAGATTGTTAGAGAGTCAACTTCTTTGGTCACCTTGTGGAATTCCGCCCTATTTATTCAGGTTTTGAACCGAAAATGCTAATATAACCAATCAACCTGTGTTGGTGACTGGTGGGGTGGAGCTTTTTCGTGATTTTCTGAAATTTAACCCATAAATGGCGTCAATATGACCGATGATAGAGTCAGATTGCCAAAATGCTGGGAGCTAATAACAAAAACCATATCGAATATGTAAGTGCGTTTCAACAATAACCCAAAAAGAAGGTGATTCTTAAAAAGTTTGGCAATAAGTAATTCAAAATGAATAATTTATATCAATATGTAAGTTACATTCAGCGTTAACATCATGTAAGTTATAATACCGCTGAACTAATACAGTAATCGATACTGTAACGAATCGAACAAAAATAAATAAAAATACACACAACTAAATTATTTCAAATTCTCAAGAATTTCTCAAAAAGGGATCAGGATGTTACCTTTCATAAAGGGAAGATTACAGCGGAGGATATATTTTAAGTGATCCAGGGTACTCATACAAGTTAGAATAATGGTGCCTGCTGAAAGGTTCTCGAAGTCCGCTTCCAGATGGAGGTCACAGCTGCCAGCAGTTCGTCAGAAATTTCTGGGATAGACCAGCCTGTGGGGAAACAATATATGAGGTGTAAAGCGTCTTGCTCGTAAGCTATAGAGTCTCATCATTTTGAAGTAATTGTGCACGGTCATATTTCTGATATATTCACAGTAGTACCCTAACAAACCTAATAAAAGATCTTTTCTCAATGACATCTTATCTCCTCCCATGGCCGATAAAATAAGATGACAATATTATACTTGCATAATCAAGGAAATTGAGAACTAATATTCTGATAACTATCTGTCAAGTTTATCATAAGTTAGTTGCTTGGATTATCCCGATACAGTCCCACCCTCCCCCCACCAGTGGCGGCTTTTAATGTAATAAAATAATTATAATTTAATTACGAATTAGAAAATCATCTATTGCTTGATTTAAAGTAACTGTAAAAACTTTCATTTTTATTATTTTCAATTGGTATTTTACGTTAAATATAAATAATGATTAAATTGTTACACAAGTGTACTTATCACTGGTTAAACTTTCATAATTGCTACTGATATATTTATATCTACGTTAAATGAAGTTCCCAATTCTAATCAAATGTTATTTATCTTTCATAATTTGCAGTAACATGTTGATTTGTCTTGAAATTAAATGATTGATAAGAACATATGTACAACTAAACGATGAGTGTTGAAACTTCCCGTAACAGAAACTAACATTCGAATATAATTATAATTTATGAGATATGTGCAATAAATACTATCAATATACTAACACATCATTGTTAAAATTCTTGTTAAGCTCTGATTTTAACAACAGTTGTAAGAAGCAAAAATTATTTTTTACGCACCAGGGAGTCTCATTAAAATAAATTGGAATCCTGTGGTTTGTTTCGACAGCGTAAAGAGCTGAGTTTGTACGAGAATGACTCTCAAGGCTGCCTTGTAGTACTTCTAAGGAGGAATGGATAGGAATAATTTCATTGAAAACCATCTTACTCGTAATGCAAATCTTAATAGTTTCACGCTGTAAACTTTTATTTATGGTGAAGTAAATAGTCACATTTAGTATTTTACCTACAATATTATCTGTATAACTCAATGGTTTTATAACTGTACACAATTTTGATCGAATATTAATTACTTCATGTGTTAAATTTAAACTATTTGACAGTAAATATATGTATGGCATAATACAACTCATCCACTCGTGAATGACTAAATTATCCGATAATACCCATTATACCGAAATATAAGACGCAAAAATAAATACAAGAGAATGATTTTTCTTAACGAACAATGCACTACCTGCAAATATGTAACAAAACAGTATTTTCGAATACTTTAATTTCTTTTCTCGAAGATTATGAGTTTTAGAGGTATCCAAGAAGTTGTTGAAGGTACCTTAAGCTCAAGTACTATTTTACGTCAAGACGTTGAAAACATAGAAAGAGACAGTGATCTGATTTGACCTGTTCGTTTGCTAACGCGTGGCAGGTTTTAAATTATAAAAACTTGCACTGGCAAGATGTTACTATACAAAACGGTACTAATCACGATTTTAAGTACAGTACTAAGAGGGAGATAAAATTGGAGCTGAATTTAACATTCACTTGGAATAGTTTTGTCTCAATCTTCCACGGAGTAAGCAAGAAACTAACAGGCCTTTATTGGACTGATATTCCCACTGCCATTAAAACATAACTACTGTTTTGGAAAGGCTACACATTTCTGAATGATCATGGTTTTTGCGTACGATCTCAAATCTTAGCTCTAATCATTTGAAACTTCTTCAACAACTATAAAAGATCAATAAAATCTTTACTTTCATTGGGTTCATAAAGATTGAGTTTATTGAATGAGCAGTACTAAATTGAGTTTCTTGCTTACTCCGTGGAATATATATTGAAATAGACAAAACTATTTCAAGTGAATGTTGAATTCAGCTCCATTTCATCTTCCTCTTAGTACTGTACTTTAAATTAGCATTGCATCAACCATTCCGACCAGAGATATGTTATCGATATAAAAATACTCCAATTTAAAAATTTAAGATATGGATATTCAGATGAGATGTCTTGATCAGGTAAAAAATAAATATAAATAGAAACAAAAACTATTTAGTTCCTTTAAGACTAAGGCAGAAAAGGGGTTGTAAGGATGACTTTTAGCATTGTTTTTAACTATCAAAATGTTGTATAGAACGGCTTTGTCGGAATAGTTTGCAGTAAATTAAATGCAGACAAATTAATAAGTTATAAATATAAAATAAAATATTTTACACTGTTATTTTCGTTATTGTAAAGTGAAATGTTATATATCGCGTCATACAATTGTACAATTTGCATAACAGTAGTGACAATTAGAGAATGAAAGTTTTATTTTATAATTTATTAATTAAACAAAACCCACTCTGAGATATAAAACGCGTTTATCTGAAATCTGTGTACAATACCAAACTAATTAATGTAAACAAAGCCCCTAGCAGAAAGGGTTGGAAAGGATAAACCCCAGTTGTCAAGTAAGTTCTGTTCCCGCAGTGATTACAAACCTGCTTTGTGTCTTTACCTTGTAATGAGGTAGCGTGCTTTTTGTCTCCAGGGGAAATTATTTATGGTTCTATAACTACCTGAGTATTCTCTAGTGAATACTGTATGTGGAAAACAGTAACAAGGATTTATTACAGCGTTCACTGAAACTATTAACTTGGTTTAATAATATTTTTGTTTGATGTGGTCTTTAAACTATTTTCATTCTTGCATCAAGAACTTTATCTTCGTAATAATAGTAATTTATGTCATTCATAAAGATTTTTTATGAATAATAAAAATACCTAATAGTTAAATTTACAAATACAATACTGTTGGTGTTACAAATTGATATATTTATATAGCTAATATTAATTTTATTAATTTTCAAATTTTCTTAAAATTAAAGAATGGGCTCGATTGACTTTCAAATAAACATAACAAGGGCGATTGAGGTATTCACTTTCATACGACTTTTGATCAACATTGAAAGGTAAGTATTATTAAATTATCCTGGATTGATGCCAAAACTGACGATCTTAGAATCAACTGAACTAAATTGTTAATAGAAAAGTAACTTTGATTTATATCAACCTAATCAGAAGGGTACTAAAATAAAGTATTTTAACTAGGTCAAATATATAACTTTATTTTAAACGGCAGGCTACTAAGGAATCTCCATAAAGTAATTGTTATCTAAAGCAACAAAATCCATAGCTCTAGAGTTATGACATAATTAAAAACAAAAATATTTTTGAAAATACATCTTTAATATAAGGTCTTTTTCTACGTAAAGCTTTTTACAGAGATTTAAAATAATTTGTATAGCTGTTTGATTCCAATTGTAAATTACCGATAAGTTATTTTCGATAACGATAAAAACAGACACTTTGGAATAGCTTTTTTATATTCCTTTTAATTTTGTATAAAGTAATACCGATCGTAACAGTAAGATATCTAGTCACGTTTTAAGCTGTCTCAAACATCACTAAACCATCACTCGTAATTTTATGTTAATTTGAAACATTATATGGTATAAATTTTGGGCATAACATAATGTGTGTTTCTTTAAATCAGCAATCACCACAAAATATCTAAAGAATGTAACAAAAATGTAGAAAAAGTAGCTTTTACTTAACGAGCTATTTTATAACATGTAACAAATAATTTGAATATATTAATTAATTGAAAAATGATATGAAATATGTCTACAAAGTGCGATACAATTAGAAACCAAAATTAGAAAACAAACTAGTAGGTTTAAAAAAATATAAGGTAATAAACTAATATTGCAGTGAACAGACCCCATAAATATCACTAAAAGTGATAAAGTTTTGGAAAATCACGACTCTGCGTCTACCAGTGAAACAATTTTCATGGATGAGTTCGAGTATTACCTCCACCGGAAGTGAAACCTCCGCCTTCAGGCTTGGCGTTACACTTTCCTATATTTGCTTTGCCTTTAGCACTAAAATTACTGACATTGCACTGCAGTGAGAAGATCTCGTCTATAGTGTTACTGTGACAAAGGGCTTACTGTAGGGTACGTTTTTACGTTAAGCACGTAGCGAAGCTATTTTACTTATAATGATTTATCTCGGTGTGAGGTTATCTCTGACAAAGCTACTTACATTAAAACATTGCTAAGAACGTTTTTACGTTAGGTAATTGGCTGAGTGTTAGTGAAGCATATCAAGTACAAGTACAGGTTACAGTGGTGTTAAATAAACCCTCACATATGTGCAGTTGTCTTTCAAATAACTTGCATAATATAATGTCACTAACGTTTGGCTGCTATGCCGTTGTGATATTTGACGTATCAGTGCCAATCACACGTCTTATCAAAATCAAGTCTCACACTACATCTACTGTTCTTTTACTATACATAATCTGGCACTTTCATTAATCTAGTACGTATTATGTCTCAAAAGTGCCTGAATTACGTTTAGAACATTTCTTTAGATGTAAACTATGATTTGTTTCTAGTTGAAATTAAAAACTATTTACAAGATGCCGATGAAAAATTTAGACACAACTTTAATATATTTTAGCCCTATAAATTTTATAGTTAGTAATAAAATAATTTATTGACAATACTACATTTGCTTCAAGAAAAACATAACACATAAGATGTTGTAGGACTCTATAGTGCTATAATAAAAGGTTTGTGCAATAAGTGAGCCCATATATTTAAAATGTACGTATGCGTTATACAAAATTATTTTAAATACCGATTCATCAAATAATAATTTTAAATTTTTCTATTACTAAAAACTAAAAACTAAACGGAAATAATTGACTATAAAGTCATTAAACTTTCATTAATTTTATTGAACTCTAGTAACACATGGTAGCAAAAAACGCAAAGCCGTATAAAAATAAAGCTGTTTGCGGATGCGATAGTTGTAAAAGTCGCATACCGGAGCCCTGGAGAGCGGTTTACAGGTCGAGTTAAGTGCGACTTTAATTGGATCGTGTTTTATGAGAGAAGTTACTCGCTGTAATACAAGTTACAGGAGACTTGTACATTACAGCGGCTGCCTGAGCTACCATTTAACTTTGGTTTCTAACTAGGTTTGGTCATTCAAACGTAACCAACTATAATGTATTTCAATTCATTCAGTCAAGCCTTCCGATATTTAATTTTAATGTGAAAATTTAATGCATTATATGTATACTACTAGATACAAGTAATGTGTTATTTATACTTGAAAATATGCATTAAAGAATACAATATTGATACTTCATATAGTTTTTGAAAACCATATAGCAGTTTTTAATAGCTTTATGAACAATCTGTTAAAAAAAAACATTTACGTTCAATGTATTAACGATGGTGTAAAGTGTTTAAAATCATATAAAGTGTTTCAGCGTGTACATCTAGTTGATGTTTTAGTGAATACCGTTAAGTTACTTATATTTAGTCATATTAATCATGTATTAATACATGATGCATGATGCAAATAACGATTCTATGCTAATAACAAATAATAATATCACATAATAATAACAAACATCCAATCGCTAGATAATACATTCAAGATAACAGCGACACAATATACAAAAATTATTATGTGCATGTACATGTAATAGTTATATAGTATTATAATAAATAATTAATAAGGAATACAAATAATCAAAATACAAAGTAAATACGTAAGTACAGAAACGTTCAGTGTTAACTATGAGGTTTGAGACATTTGAGTTTGAGTGAACTTGTTGGGTTCTGTTACTGTATTTCTATATAGTTCATTCAAATATTCTCATTGCTATTTATCTTAAATTTATTATTTAAAAGAATACTATATAGAAAATTATTATTATAACCGTTCACTATAATATCTTGGTGTTGTTATAGTTATATTTTTTATACCAGTTCTACTTATTATGTTTCTAGGCTAATGTTAGCTGTTTCATGATAATTAAGTAGTTTTTAACATGTTTACTTATTATGACTAATACTAAACTAATAATTATTTGTCATTCATGTTTAGCCATCCTAAGTTATTGTAAAATTGTTAGTCTTATACTGTAGTTGTTTAATAAATACAAAAGCGTCAATATCTGAGCTAATCTCTCTATACGTAAAGAATAAAAGATATTTTATTAACACTGCTTTTAACCCTAGAATGGTAACGCGTAGTCTCTCAGACGACGCAAGCTACAAAAACCGGTCCAGGTGGTAGGTGCATGACGTGACCGACCCCCCATCACCAATACCTTCCCCCTGCCAGCCAAGGTCAATGCTGGATAGGGTTCCATTTTATTTCATTCACTCAGTTCATTTCAGTGAGTCCATAGTCGTCTGGTAGACTACGCGTTACCGTTTATGTAACTTTTTTGTTCCTGAGTAAATATATGAAAAGTTGTTTTTGTGCGAATGTAGTGTTAGTTTTTGTGATAATTTTTACCGTAGATGGTCAAGTAACCATGGCTGATGCACTGAACACTAGTTTTGAAATAAGAGAAATACTATCTGAACTTAAACGAAGTGATTGTGATGAGCAAGAAAGTGATGATGATGAAACGTTTTTTTTAATCATTTTAATCAACTCATTTGTTATTTATGTCCATCAGGCATTGTCAAAAAAAATTAAGCCAATGACAAGAAGGGCATTTGCTAAAGAAATATGTGTTGAACTAACAACTCCACACATTCAGGGAAGACAAAAACTGCCAAATTTATCAAGGAATCTCAAAACGCAACATTGAAGATGTCGTTGGCCCATCAACATCTGAGGCTCAAAGTGTTATTGAAGAAGCAGGAACAAGGAAGATTTGTGCAGTTTGCCCAGCGAAAAAAAGGAGAAAGACTCGATTCCAGTGCACAAAATGTTATAAGCATATTTGCTTGGAGCACCGAGGAATGCTGTGTGTAAAGTGTTCCAATAAAGACTGAAATCAACAAAAATCAGGAAACATGACCTCTAAGATGTAAATAATGTTATTTGTAAATAAATTAAATTTTAATAAAATTTTTATCATTTTTTCCCTAAAGTAGTCTGAGAGACTACGCGTTACCATTTATGTGTGGCAAATAGGCGTTACCATTCTAGGGTTAAGCATTGCATACACAGTTTATAATTCATAAAATATAACGGTCTCGTTGTGAAGAGCAATCTCTAATCAATAGATTAAAGGTCAGGACACACATATCCGCACCGTGCCCGACACGTGAATCGGCCGAGTGTCGGTGCGGGCTCGGCTCGGTTACCGTGAGGCCACACATGTCCGTATGCAGTCCGAGCGCAACAATCTTACTGTTTAGACAAGCGCATGTTTCTATTGGATTTCTAAGTGACAGATACTTAAAAAATTATTCAGAAGATTAAAATATTGCTTGAGATGAAGAATGTAAATTTCATTGTTGTAATTTTTATTAATCGCTGTGGTGAATGAAACATTGCAATGCTACAGTAAAGCTTAGTACAATCAGCTAATATGTAAAATTTGTAAATAACATTATCTTGGTTATATTTTTTATCCCTAATATTCTTGTTCATTGTGTTTTCATTGTAGTGAATTTCGGTTAAATACACCATAAACATTATATTTGGTATTGCTTGTATAAAACCCAAGAGCTGTGAGGCAAGAGTTTGCCATGTTACAAGCCTTTTTATAACAGCTTGTAATAAAATATTATATATTTTACAAATATATACTATTTTTTTGTAAAATATATACTAGAGGACATGTTTCTTTCTTGCATGAAAATCTTATTGCAAATAAAATATTTTTATTTTAACTTTATTGTAGTGAAAAGAATAAGAAATTAAAAATTTCATAGAAATATTCTAAATATGATCCATACAAAATACCGGAATAAGTTTTCTAGTAACTTCAATACATCCAAGATAATTAGAATTTTTCGCAAATAACTACACCCTTGTCATTTCGTAATTAATGAAAACTTTTTGTAGACTTTACATAATTCAAATTTAGTCGATTAAAATCACTACAACAATAGTACTACATAGTTTTTTAATTTGTTGTAATTTGAGCATAATAAGAAAATATGACTAGTTTACTCTAAATATAAAAAAATATTATAACGCGAACGCAGGGTGTAAAGTTAGTAGGCTATACTAAATAATTCTATAAAATAGAACGTTTAGACTACTTACATAGTTTTAAAAAGAAGAATGCAACAGTAACCAAGATAGAATTATATTTCAAAACTCTATTCTAATTTATGCTTTTTCAACTCCTCATTTTCCGTAATCTTCTACCACACATTCTCATTATACTCTGCATTCCTATATTTTTTCACTTGATTGATCATAACTTTAAATAATAGGATGCATAAATAACAGGATAATAGATAAATAACAGGATAATAGATAAATAAATAACAGGACAAATAATAGATTATTTATCTATTAAGGAAACTTCCTTACTTCTGTGATAAGTGTTCTATATCCATTACTGATGCCGCTCGTAGACCGCACCGTGCCCGTCAAAATTCAAACTCCACATATCGGTGACGGTGCTGCTCGACGGTCTGGTGTCGGTGCGGACATGTGTGGACTTGCAGGTTGAATACTGCGCTGCAATTGTTTCACCGTGTGACGGCCAACAATCGGCCGACTCACGTGTCGGGCACGGTGCGGGCATGTGTGTCCCGGCCTTAAACCGAAACTATTGATTATTTACAACGTCAACTTTAACGGTTTATATATTTTTTAATTCAGTTTTAGAAACAATTTCGATACACTGTTCCTGTACGTTCCGCTAATAAAACTTATTATGGAGAAAGGTATAATTTAAATTAAATTAGATCTAATTAAATTTTTAATTGCCTATAAAGTTATACAGTAGGACCAGAGGCAATGTCTATTTTAAGAAAAATGTTTAGTTACTAATCCATTCGTGCTTAAATGACTAAAATTCATGATATATTAAGTAGTTTACTTTCCTTTTTTACCTCATTTTATTCAATTTGTAAATTATAATCCTACTTGAGGCCACATATAATAATAAACAGGTGGTAAAATTGTCCTTGTATTAACATAATAGGATCCACAAATTATTTTCACATTGTAATACTTTTCCGAATATTCATTTTATATGCTACTTTTGGTGTGTAGAAGTGTTCTGCTCTGTTTCTATAAATAAATCAACTATTTCAGTACTTAAAATAGCTATATTTGATACACACAGTAACGTTTCCGTATCTAAAAAAGCTTTATATACTTAACTTATAAAATTACGAAATTATAGAAACAAATCTTGAAATGCAAGGTTAAATTTTATTGGAGGTGTCCAGATCTGGTGACAGATATAGTGACAGTGATTGGTTTTCATGGCAACGCCAAGTGTGATTGGATACACAAAGCTTTCGGGACACATTGGAATTGTCAGAACTGGCAGGGTGCGAATCTTTAATACTTAATTTTGTCATCCAACTCTGCCATTATTAGTTTTACGTTTTTCATTAATTATAATTATTAATTTTATAATATTAATATTATAATATTAATTTATTTATATTAATATTTAAAGAACATATATTTCAGCGTGAAAACATCAGTACTTTATTTTTCTTGATAATGTTTAGAAAAGTAAAATAGTCAATATTATTTTCTGGAATTACAAATATTTTCATAAAAAAATGTGTTCTCGTATTAGAATAGCAATACATTCAGTTGTATATTTAATAAGTATAAAGTAACTACGAATAACCTCCATCCACTTAGTAAATTTGGCAAACTGCACGTACCTGAAACTAACATTCAAATATAAGTGTAATTTCGGAGATATGAGTTATAAATACTATGAATGTATTAACACAATTGTTGTAAAGCTCCAAGTAATTTTTAACATCGGTTGCAAAAAGCAAAAATATGTTTACGCACCAGGAAGTCTCGTTAAAATAAATTGGAATCCTGGGGTTTGTTTCGACAGCGTCTGTAAGATCTGAGTTTGTAAGAGAACTCCTCTCAAGGCTGCCTTGTAGTACTTATTGGGAGGCATGAGTAGCAAATTATTTCATTTATAAACTATGTTATTGGTGATGCAAATCTTAATAACTTCCCATGTATAAACTTTATTTTTACCTGCAATATAATCTGTATATATTTATATGGTTTTATAACTGTCCAACAATGTATATCGAGTCTTAATTGTTCTACGTGTGAATTTGAAATCATTGGACAATAAATAGTTTCTACTATCGGGAAAAATAGGGTTGGAATAAATGAAATTTTGAGTGATTTTGGGGAAATTGAGCACGGAGTCCCACAGGGATCGGTTCTGGGCTAGATTTTGTTTTCGATTTACATAAATTACCTTTGCAATGCTAAGTTCAAGGGATATGTTACATTATTTGCTGATGACACTGCCTGGTGTTATATTGAAAATAGTCGTGTTGATGTAGAGCAGCGTATCAATTTTGATCTGATATTGATGATGTGGTGGTTCCAAGTTTATTAAATGGTGCTCAGTCCAGAGAAACCAAGCTATATAAATTTTAGTCTTAGGGGAGAATAAACAACTGAAAATCCGTTAGTGTACAGATGTTTAAACTGCTTAAAGGTTCCAACGTTTTGCAATGATTTTTGTTTCAATATTAGGGGGGTTGACACTATAAAGTATCTGGAAATCGTATTAGATGGGGAACTAAATCGGACACCACATATAGCAATTTTGAAGGAAAAATTGGTCGATCAACTTAGTATTTATAATTTTCTTAGACAATTATGCACATTTGACGTACTTCGCACAGTTTACTTTTCTTTAATTCATAGTAGGCTCAATAATTGCTCTCTCCTGCTAGGGTGGAACTTATATCACAAATTTAAGAACATACTAACAATACAAAAGATTTTTATAAAATTAATGACTAATGATAATTTTAGAGAACATTCTTATTCCTTATTTGTAAGCATGAACATATTATCCCTTCGTTATATCTACATTTAGAAATAAATGTTTTTATATTCAAAGTGGAAGTACTCTGAAAAATGTAAATAAAATATAAATAAGATTTATAAACGCAAATATTTTTTGTGTGCCAAAACCTAAAAAATAAATTTTACGAAATTCTTTTCTTTTATAGCTCCAAGACATATAATTTATAAGTGATTAAAAATAGTAGGATCGTAAATATATTTTCTAAAAATTAGAGTATGGTTGATCGGTCAAGATGATATTGAGTATATGTTTATGATAATAAATTAGTGTATGGTTAGTCAGTTTGCTTTGTTGGACAAGTTAGAGCATTATAAAATAATTGTTTATAACATTTGATGCCACATGTTTAAAGCCTAATATTTTAATTTTAAATCATGCATACATCTTTTTATTTAATACAGCACAGTCATTTTACTAAATTTAAACTTAGAAACGTAATAATACGTTATTACGTATTATTACGTTATATATACTATATAATTATATGTACTATATAAACTAATCTTTATATTTAATTCTTGCTCGTTTCCGCTATTTTTAATTTTTACTCTCTAGGAATACTGTATCTCCAACACAACTAAATTTCGCTTATTGTGTAAATTCTATTGGCCTAATTATTGGTATTAAATAAATAAAGAAAACCCTAAAAGGATTTAACATACTGTTTATATTTTATTATTCTAAGGTATACGTACCAATTTATAGATAAAATAAGTTGAATACTAACTTTTATTTGCTGTTATAGTAAATAAGTCATAGTGTTATTAATTTTTAAGTAGTGTAAATAATACTTGGTTATAATATTCAGTTTGTTATTTTGCGGAAATAAATAATTTATTATTTATGTTTTATAAATAAATAAATATATACAGTTAAAATTAATTTATCGACTTAACACATATTTAATTCTTACGAAATTATATCCAATCTATAAAATATGTCAACATTGTGTCGTAATCATTAGATAACAAATCAAATTTATCTTTTACCTTTTGCTATTAGCATAAAAGATATAAGAATTGAAAACCATTTACAAAATAGTCGGTCTATACAACATATTACTGTAGGACATATAAATAAAAACATTCAAAGACATCTCTAAGTTGCCTAATACTATATCTAACCATATCTAACCTATTTAAGTCCATTAAGAGTGGGATAGTAAAAACGACTAAGTGTCATAAAAAGGGGTTGTATAGGACGACTTTTAGCATTGTTTTTTAACAGCGGAAAAGTCATATGGATTGGCTTTGTAGGGATAGATTACGACTATATTGTATGCAGACAAATTAATAAGTTATAAATATAAAATAGAATATTTTATATTGCTATTTTGGCTATTGTAAAGTGAAATGTCGTATATCGCGTAATACAATCGTACAATGTGCATAACAATAGTGACAATAAGAGAATCAACATTTAATTTTATAACTGAAAACTGATTGACCGGTTTTCAACTAACGAAACCCACTGTGAGATATACAATGCGTTTACCTGAAATCTGTGTACAATACCAAACTAATTAATGTAAACAAAGCCTCTAGCAGAAAGGGGGGGAAAGGATAAACCCCAGTTGTCAAGTAAAGTTCTGTTCCCGCAGTGATTACAAACCTGCTTTGTGTCTTTACCTTGTAATGAGGTTGCGTGCTTTTTGTCTCCAGGGGAAATTATTTATGGTTCTATAACTACCTGAGTACTCTCTATTGAGGACTTTATGTTAAAACAGTAACAAGGATTCGTTGCAGCGTTCGCTGAAACTGTTACCTTAAATTAATAATAATTTTGTTAGATGTGGTCTCTAAACTATTTTTATAGGTACTCTTGCAACAAATATTTTATCTTCGTAATAAAGATAGAAATTTGTGTCATTTATTAAAATTTTATATAAACATTAAAAGTAGGCCTATATAATAGTTAAATTTACATACAAAATACTGATTGTATTACAAATTGATATATTTAAATATCCAATAATATTTTAATAGATTATTCTAATTTTGTTAAAATGTAAAGAATTGGCTCAACTGTCTTTCAAATAACCACACAAGGACTTTCAAGGTACTACTTTTCAAACTGCTTTTGATCAATAAAAAAGAGAAATGTTAGCAATTTATCCTGGATTATAACTAATGGATTCAATCGGGGTCTTATAATCAGCTGAGCTATATAATTAATAGAAAAGCGACTTTAATTGATATGAACCTAATCAGAAAGGCACTAGAATGTAATATGACAGCAGGCTTATAAGTAATCTCTATGAAATGGTTGTTATATTTGTATGTAACTGTCATATTACATTCTAGTACTTTTCCGATTAGGTTTTGTAATTAAATTTAAAAAAAATCCCCATAACTCTAGAGAAATTACAAAAATAAAATCAAAAATATTTCCCAAATGTACTTTTTAATATAATGTATTTTCCAAAGTAAAGGTTTATAAATAAATATAATTTAAAATAATTTTCGTAACTGTACGATTTTATATGTAAACTACTTTAAACTATCTTCAACGAAATATTGTTTGCTATAACGATAAAAAACAAATAGTACAGACTACTTGTTTATGTTTCCTTTATTTTTTTATAAAATAATATCGAGCGACACGGTGAGATAAGAAACAAAGCAATGATTTCCGTGTGAAGCCGAGAGGAAGTAAAAGTGGGTTATTTGCCAGCAAAGTTTATTGGCTTAGAGCAACTTTTAATGAAAGTGAGAGCGGCTAAGATGTGGCGGACTCTCTACCTTTTACTTAATGCACTCTTTATACATTCTCAGGGTTGATAACTTATTCTTAAGGAGGACTATTACACGGAAGAAATATGGAGGATAAAACAAAGTGTCATTCCGTTGTACATATCAAGGAACTATTATATTTCTAATATGTTATTTATATTTAGTAGTGGAAACATTATTTTAATTTGAATCAGCAGTTTTTAAACACCACTTAGTAGCATTTTTTGTCTTCAGGGGAAATCATTTATTGTTTGATAACAATCTGACTGTTCTCTAGTAAATATTATAAATAAAAAGATTGACAAGGATTCTTCATATAGTTCACTGAAACTGTGGTAATAGTTCGTTCTTGCATATCAAATATTACGCGTATAAGATAATTTAAAACAAATTCGTAGTATTATTAAATAAGCCACTTAATTTAATATGTTACTGTTATTATTCATCTGTTAGATTTAATTTAATCCTTGTAAAATAATAGGTTGTAAAATATATTTTATATTATATTACATATTATAATATAGTAAAGATATAGTAAACACATGGATCACAATTTAAAAATAAAATTATTATTTTACAAAATTTAGTCAGCCAACCTTCGTGCAAATTTAAACATAGTCAACAGGCATATATCTAGTCACGATTAATCAAAATATTGTTATGTCTCAAACACATCACTTAAAATATAATAACAAATCACCGATAAAATGCACACAAAGCGTATGGCAATTTGAAACAATATATGGTATACATTCATGGTCCAGACTAGTTAATAATGTTTGGTGAAAACTGAACAGCTGTTTTCCATTTATGTAAATTATAATAAATAATGTATATATCTTTTGATCGCTAATCACCATGAAATATTAAATAAATAACAAAACTTTTGATTTGGTAATATTGATTTTACTTAGAGAGCTATTTTATAATACGTAACAAATATTTAGAATATATCATTTAATTGATAAATAATATGAAACGTTTCACTAAAGTATAATAGGATATACAATAAGAAAGTAAAACTAAACTATTACGTAAAAATGGTATTAAACTAATACTAAAGTGCACAGACACCACGACTATCACTAGAAGAGATAAAATTTAGGGGAATCACGAGTTGGCGTCTGCCAGCGAAACAATTTTCATGGATGAGTTCGAGTATTACTTCCGCCGGAAGTGAATCCTCCGTTTTCAGACTTCAAATGTTGTAGCTACAGTTATTTGTATTTGCTTTAGCACTATATTACTGATATTACACAAAAGAAAAATATTCAGTGTTTGTGGGCAAGCAATATTCATATAGTATTGCAAAATATTTTAATATTTTATAAAAAAAAATTCAAATTGTTATTCATATGAAGTAAAAATTACTAATTATACTCATTAATTACTGATTAATTTACTATGGCTGTATATATATATATATATATATATATATATAATATACAGCCATAGTAAATTAATCAGTAATTAATGAGTATTACTGCATTACTAATTCTTTGTTTTGATAATCACCAACATCTAAAATATTGAAATATTTAAGTAACACCATTTTAGAATTTCGTTAACAAAATCCTTCAGGCCGTAATATTTGACGAATTTAATTTTCTTATTAATATTTGAGGTAATACTTAAAGTTATGGGTTTGCTGTATATTCTCATATATACTAAGAATGTTCCGTACATATTCCACATTTCAGAATATAAACGGAAAAAAGGAAACCTATCATAAATCATTATCATTATCATACAGCTAGAGCATTGGTAAGACAAAACTAGCCTAGAGTGCGCCAATGGCTCCTCTCTAGAAGCCGCTATGGCAGTGACGTGACGCTCACTCACGCCTATATGCTCATGAGTATGAGTAGTACCTGGAAAGTACAGACGATTTATCGCTCATATTTCTACTATGGCAAAGAAGTTATGCATACAGGCCTATGTGCTATTATAGTATGAAAAACTCTTATGTGAATTCTACAAACAGGGACGAGTAGATTTCTAATATGATAATGACAAGTTACTCACTCTCAATTACAATAAAACGTTTTTTTTTCTGGAGTGTACGGTGGGTTCGAGTCTTGATTTCTTTTAAAAATAATAAAGTAAGATACACTTGCATATGTTTCAGTTGTAGTGAAATGAGATCTTGTCTAGAGTTTCCACTATGGCAATGGGCTTACTGTAATGAAATTTGTATACTTAAAGTAGGCTACGTACTGAAGCTATTTTAATTCTAAAATGATTTAGCTTAGTGTCAGATTATTATCCATAAAAGCTAACTGATACGTTAATTTTTTACGCACAATTAGATAATAATTGTCTGAGTGTTAGCGAAGTATATCCATCCAGGGGGTAGAAATGTTTTATTTGTATCTATCTGTATGTTTGTTTTTCACGATGTCCAAATTTTGCATAATCCTTTTTTCAATATCGGCAACATCGAGTTCGATGATGGTCCATGTCACTGAGGGATTAGGCTCAGTGTTGGTGAACATTTTAACATTGGTCTTATGGATATACATAGACACAACTATAAAGCTGCACAGCACAGAAATAAAAAAAAAACACAGTACAACTGTTTGACGTTTTAACAGATAACCTTATAAAACAATTAGCTATAGACTTGTAATCTTCTTCAAACCTCACCAAAGCCTCTAAGGGACGCCTGATATTGCGTCCGACTACATTGGTATAAAACTTGCTCTGGATCTCTGGATAAAATACACATAATTCGTGCTGTTAGCTACATCTTCTGTTTACAGATGTATTTAACAATACATTTATTATAATCTGTTAATTGAATACTTTATTTTAATGATTTGCGTCCTAACCAAATGAACAATAGCTGAAGTACCTCAACCTTAACTACTGTTTAATAGTTTTTTTTTTCTAAGGCAAGCACGCAATTTTGTGACCCTATTGATAATATTGATGATCATAAAGAGATGACTGGAGATAAGGTCTGATAGCGAATTAAATAAGAAAATAAAAGGCAACAGAAGAAACTAATTTATGGAATTGAAAAATTCCAGATGAATTAAAAATAACATGAGAAGGATGAATGTCGCCTTTAAATTCATATTACAAGAAACAATTTCATTAGAAGGTGTAAAAAGTCACTGATGTACATAGTTATTACCCTATTATTTTTCTGAACTGGAATTTAGTGCGCAATAAAATAATACTGCCTGGCTATTAACACCGTCATGAATTACACTGTAGAAAAAGTCATTATAAATTATTGATTATTATCATCGAATATTAGGATTTTTGTGAACCTCTGGATTTTATTATGTGTAAAACTTTTCATTTTACAGGAATAAATGTAAACATTGGAAAGATCCGTATCAATTTAAATACTTGGATAACAATCACGATTGTCTTGTTTGTAACAAGATCTGTAGGCTTCCACGAAGGACTAGATTAAAAGGAAAGAACTTCCGAGAACGAACTAATCCAATTTTGAAGATGCAGTTTAGCTTTTCTTCTTCCATCGATTTTCTAGTTAATTTACATATAATTTTATATTATTTTAATATTCTAAATCGTCAAAACATTTTAAAAAATTGCTCCTCTGCATTAAATAATATTTTCAACGACATTTCCTATCGTGATTCTATGATAATGTTTATATAGATACATAGTAATTTTCAGTTAAAAATTAGTTTTTGATGAATATTTATATCCGAACAAATTGTATAGCTTCAATAAATCGTAAGGAATAAAGGATATTTGTACTATACATTGTGGAAAGGGCAAAAATCATATATGTAGGCTATGCATAGTAAAACTATTTACAAAGAAAGTCGAAAAATTATTATTTGACTACACGTAATATATATTAATAACTTATGATTGAAAATATGAATTAATGTATTTTATTTCCCATAAATAATTACATAAATACATGCATGAAAAAGGCGAGACTTGCACTTTAACCAGTAGTATGGCCAGTTGTAAAAATAAAGAATATAGTTTTAAACATGTAAATCAGAGTCTAGCATTATAATAACTTTACTTAGTATTTCGCCTACCGCAACATCTGAGGGTTTAAAAATATATATATATATATATATATATATACGTTAAATTGTATAAATGGCAATAGCCTTATTTAATTTCAATAAACATTGAATCACAAAAAGTACTTGCTCCGCCGGGAGCAATATATATAATATATATATATATATATATATATATATATATATATATATATATATATATATATATATATATATATAAAATATATATATATAAAAATATATATATATTAGTGAAAATAAATAGTATAAATGATTTTTTAAATAATAGAAAGAGAAAAATTAACTAAAATGACAAAATTATGCATAAATAGGCACACACACATGCATACATATACATCCACATATATACTTACGCATATATACATACATGTACTCGCACATACATATTATACTTTATATTGTGAAAATGAACATTATATTTAAACTAATACATTGTTAAAATATTCTACATCCTGCTGAAAAGAAAGCCAAGTGATTGTTTGCTTACAAAAAAAGATTGAGGTTTTTCGTACTCTTGAATTGTAATGGTAGTTTATTAAAATATTTGGGTCCCAAATATTGAAAGGAATGTCGGAAAATAGCTTTATTAAACTTTAGGCAGTTTGAAACAATTATTTACACAACTTCTAGTACTATGTGGGTGGTTAGGCATAATATTTTCTCTATTTCCGCTTCTAATAAAAAACAATCTCAAGACTTTAAAAATGAATAGGTGCTGAACGGGTAGAATTTTTAAATGTTGGTATAATGGAAAGGAATGTGTTATTTTAGATTTTTTTAAGACTATACGAAGAAGTAATTTTGAGTCATTCTTAACTTGCCAATTAAAGTTTTGTATGTTCCACCCCAACATGGCAAGGCGTATTGTAATCTTGAATTAATAACGGCAAAATATAGTGTTCTTAATAATTGTTCGTTACAAAAATTTCTCAAAAGTAAAATTCTCTTATCTGTGATCGTAATTTGGAGTGTAAATCTAGAATGTGTGGCTCAAACGTAAGATTTTCATCAAATAGAATTCCAAAGTATTTAATAGTTTTTACTTGTTCTAATGATTGACGTGTACATAGTTGGAAATTGCAGCTTGAGGAATGAAATATCAACGAGTAGGGTATTTCAAAACCGAAAAAACCAAAAGTAACAAATTTAGTCTTATTCACATTAACTTCTATTAGTGAGACACCATTTCCTGAGTAGTAAAAGATCCAAATTTATTAAATCACTTAATACAATAAGGTTTTTTTCTGCATAAAAAAGAGCTATATCATCTGCAAAAGCGTTAATGTGTCCATGGAAGTTAAGGTTTAATAAATCATTAATAAAAATTAGAAATAGGGTGGCTGATATCACTGATCCTTGAGGTACTCCATTTTGGACAATTAGTTGGTTGCTAAAGGTGGTATTTATTTTTACTTGTTGTTTCGTTCCAATGATAAAGCTTTTAAACCAGTTTAGAGCCACTCCTCTGATCCCAGCTGACTCTAATTTGCTGAGAAGAATCTCATGATTTACCATGTCAAACGCTTTTTTAAAATCTATAAAAAGTCCTGTTGTTTTGAAGTTTGAGTTTGATCCGGTAAAAATGTAATCTGTAACTGTAATCAATGCATCTTCAGTAGATCTTCCTTTAGTAAAACCGATTTGTTTACTGCTAAAAAAGTTGACTTTTTTAGAAATTCATTTAATCTTACTATCATTATCTTTTCAAATAATTTGGAAAAAACTGAAAATAGGCTAATGGGTCTTAGATTATCTAATTTATATAAATTGGATTTTTTCAAAAATAGGAACAACTGAACTTAATTTAAGATTTTCGGGGAAAATACCCTTGTTGAAACTGTTATTGATGATGTAGACTAACACAGGGGCGATTTCCTCAATTACATGTTTTATTAAATTAACACTAAAATTATCGAAACCAGTAAATTTTTTATTTTTTTAAATTAAAAACAACAGTTTTGACTTCTACTGAGGTTGGAGCTATAAAGAAAGAGTTTAGGTGTGCACGGATCTGAGGCAGCGTTATGGCTGGGACTGTACTCGGCTGACCAGACTGTACCGGCTGACCAGACTTATTACTGCCTTAAACGCGAAAACGGATTTTTCCTACAAAAATAGATGTAATAGTGTGGTATAAAAATGCGTTGGCGTATAAACACGACGCAGTTTGCGGAACCGATAGTAACCGGAGCCCTGGAGAGCGGTTTACAGGTCGGGATAAGTGCAACTTTAATTGGATCGTGTTTTATGAGAGAAGTTACTCGCTGCAATACAAGTTACAGGAGACTTGTACATTACAGTGGCTGCCTGAGCTACCATTTAACTTTGGTTTCTAACTAGGTTTGGTCATCCAAACGTAACCAACTATAAGTTATTTCAATTCATTCAGTCAAGCCTTCCGATATTTAATTTTACGGGGATAAGATTTAATGCATTAATATGTTAGCATTTAACATAAGATTATAGTTTAGGGTATTTGTGCAATGCGAATATACTACTAGACACAAGTTATGTGTTATTTATACTTCAAAATATGCATTAAAGAATGGTTTTTGAAAACCGCATAGCAGTTTTTAATAGCTTTAGGAACAATCTAGTTAATAATAAAAATCTTTACGTTCAACGTATACTATGGTGTGTAAAGTGGATAAAATCATATAAAGTGTTCAGCGTGTACATCTAGTTAATATTTTAGTTAATACCGTTAAGTTACTTCTATTTAGTCTTTAGTACGACATATTATATTATTACATGATGCATTATGCAAATACCGATTCTATGCTAATAACAAATAATAATGCCACATAATAATAAGAAACAACCAATCGCTAGATAATACATTCAAGATACCAGCGACACAACATACAAATAGTGTATATGTATGTATATGTAATAGTTATATAATATATAATAATTAAGGAATAAGAAATACAGATAAGCAAAAAAAGTAAATAATTGAGTACAGAAACGTTCACTGTTAACTATGAAGTTTGAGACATTTGAGTTTCAGTGAACTTGTTAGGTTCTGTTACGGTATTTCTATATAGTTCATTCAAATATTCTCATTGCTATTTATCTTAAATTTATTATTTTAAAATCTACTATATAGAAAATTATTATTATAACGGTTCACTATAATATCTTGGTGTTGTTATAGTTATATTTTTGTTATGCAAGTTTCACTTATTATGTTCCTAGGCTAGTGTTACCTGTTTCATGATAATTAAGTAGTTTTTCACATGATTACTTATTATGACTCATACTAAATTAATAATTATTTGTCACTCATGTTTAGCCATCCTAAGTTATTGTAAAATTGCTAAAGGCTTATACCGTAGTAATACAAAAGTATATACAAAAGCGTCAATAGCTTTTTTTCTCTATATACGTAAAGAATAAAAGATATTTTATTAACACTGCTTTTAAACATTGCATACACAGTTTATAATTCATAAAATATTTCAGTCTCGCTGTGAAGAGCAATCTCTAATCAACAGGCTAAACCGAAACTATTGATTATTTACAACGGCAATTTTAACGGTTTTTATTGTTTATTTATTGAGTTTTAGAAACAATTTCGATACATTGTTCCTGCACGTTCCGCTAATTAAACTTATTATGGAGAAAGGTCTAATTTAAATTAAATTAGATCTAATTAAATTTCTATTTGCCTATACAAATTATACAGTAGGACCAGAGGCAGTTTATATTTTAAGAAAATTATTTAATTACTAATCCATTTGTGCTTAAATGAGTAAAATTAATGCTATATTAAGTAGTTTATTTTCCTTTTTTACCTCATTGTATTAAATTTGTAAATTGTAATCCTACTTGAGGCCACGTATAATAATATACAAGCGGGAAAATTGTCCTTGTATTAACATACAAGGATCCATAAATGTTTTTTCATATTGGAATACCTTCCCGAATATTCATTTTATATGCTACTTTTGGTGTGTAGAAGTGTTCTGCTGTGTTTATATAAATAAATAAACTATTTCAGTACTTAAAAATAGCTATATTTGATACACGCAGTAATGTTTTCCGTATCTAAAAAAGCTATATATAGTTAACTTATAAAAGTACGAAATTATAGAAACAAATTTTGAAATGCAAGCTTAAATTTTATTGGAGGTGTCTGAATCTGTTGACAGACATAGTGACAGTGATTGGTTGTCATGGCAACGCCAGGTGTGATTGGATACACAAAGCTTTCGGGACACATTGAAGTTATCAGACCTGGCAGGGTGCGACTCTTTCATACATAATTTTGTCATCCAACTCTGCTACTGTCAGTTTTGTGTTTTTCATTAATTATAATTATTCAATTAGGTCAATTTATTAATATTAAAATTTAAAAGAACATATATTTCAGCGTGAAAACATCAGTACTTAATTTTTCTTGATAATTGTTAGAAAAGTAAAATAGTAAATATTATTTTCTAGAATTACAAATATTTTCATAAAATGTGTTCTCCTATTAGAATAGCAATACATTCGGTTGTATATTTAATGAGTAGAAAGTAACTACAAATAACCTCCATCCACTTAGTAGATTTGGCAAATTGCACGTACCTGAAACTAACATTCAAATATAATGTAATTTCGGAGAAATGTGTTAAAAATATTATGAATCTACTAACACAAGATTGTTTCAATTTCTTGTAAAGCTCCAAGTAAATTTAACATCGGTTCCAAGAAGCAAAAATATGTTTACGCACCAGGAATTCTCATTAAAATAAATTGGAATCCTGGGGTTTGTTTCGACAGCGTTTGTAAGATCTGAGTATGTAAGAGAACGCCTCTCAAGGCTGCCTTGTAGTACTTCTTGGGAGGCATGAGTAGCAAATTATTTTCATTCATAAACCATGTTTTTGGTAATGCAAATCCTGATAACTTCTTATGTAGAAACTTTATTGATGTTGTAAGTACATTGTTACATTGAATATTTTACCTACAAATCAAATCAAATTTCTTTATTGCCAAGACATGGTTAACATGTATAGCATGCGTCATATAACGTTATTGTAACTAAAATTTTTCCATCCGTTTCTACATCAAAATCCTCAATCAAACATACAATTTCACCTTCATTCATTTCCTTTTATTCGCCAATCATCCCACCACCAGCGACGGGGCGACATACCTATTGGCTTGGTCTCCCAGTTTTTTTGCCAAATACTCGTCGACATTATAAAATGCCTGTGTCGCTAAAAAGCGTTTTAGACGAATTTTGAACGCCTTGGGCGTTGGGGCATTTTTTATTCGGTGTGGCAGCTTGTTGATGAAATGAACTCCTGCTTGTGATGGCAGGCGTTCATAAATCACCGTTCTGTGTTGGCCAATTCGGTAGTTTCCCCTGGCTCTGGTCTCATATGAATGTATGTCTTGGCCACTTGTCTTGACGCATTTTGACATACAATACTGTGTTGTTTCGAAAATGTAGAGACTCGGCAGGGTCAACAGCTGCAAACTTTTGAAAGATTCTCTGCATGACTCTCTGAATTTTAAATGTGCGATTATTCGAATCGCTTGCTTTTGCAATCTGAAGACCCTCATCAAACTGATTGTTTGCACAAGCACCCCACAATGCCACTCCGTAGGTAAGGTGGGGGTAAATCAAGCCATAATACGCCGTCATCAGTACCTGAGTGGGGCAATATTTGGCTAGATTCCTCAAAACAAAATTTCCTGAGGATATTTTGGCGCAAACGTGATCAATTTGATTATTCCATGTCAACCCTCGATCAAGGTGTATTCCAAGGAATCTCGAACTATAGACCTCTTCTAGTATGGAGTCTGCCAACATAGTGGCAGGACCACACCGAGAATCCACAGGCCGAAGAGCAAAGTTGATGACATTGGTCTTCGTTGTGTTTGTTTGGAGATTGAGGCTGTTGAAGTGTTGAACGCAATTGTTGACATCAACAAAAGAGCGTTCTTCCAAGAGAGATGTTGATTTTTCACTGAAAAAGAGAGTCGTGTCATCAGCATACTGCACGGCCTTTCCGTGCATTAGTGATAACTCAATGTCATTGACATATAGCAGAAACAGAATTGGGCTAAGAATAGATCCCTGAGGAACCCCATAGTCCAGTCGGATTTTGTTTGAAAGTTGATTTGAGATTTGGACAACTTGAGTTCTGTCGCTTAGAAATGATCTAAGCCACAAGTGTGGCACGCCTCGGATGCCGTGTGTTTCCAAAATGTCGAGCAGATGTTCGTGGTCAAACACAAATCGAATGCCTTAGATAGGTCGAGAAAGACACCTAAGGTGGCATTTCGATTTTCTATACCCTCAACAACCATTTCAACTAGATTCGCCACAGCGTCGGTAGTTGATTTTCCTTTTCTGAATCCGAATTGGTATTCAGAGAATTGGTTGTTTTGATTTAAAAACTTCAGCATTCTGATCAAAAAAGATTTTTCAAAAATTTTGCTCAAAACTGGCAAAATGGAGACAGGCCGATAATTATTTGTGGAACAGGGATCGCCCTTTTTATAAATTGGACTTACTTTCGCGGATTGTAGGAGTGAGGGAAATACTCCTTGTTCAAAAGACAAATTAATTAAATGTGTTAGTGGGCTCAGAATATGTTTGTAACATTTCTTTATGAGCCACATAGACGTCAATTCAATATCGTTCGATGTTTTGGACGGGAGCTGTCTAAAGATTCGATCAAGCTCTTCTTCTAAAACCGGTACCAGTGCCAGTGACGTTACTGGACTATGTATTCGCCTAAGATTCACTTGAGGCTGCAATGGCCGGGGGTTTAGCTCGCAAGCCACAGACGCGAAAAATCTGTTAAACTCGTTCGCCACCTCCCCAGCCTCACATACAAGTTTCATCTCCAATTTTAAGTTTGATTTGATCACCCTGTCTTTTGTTATTTTTGATGATGCCCCAAATTGTTTTTGAAACATTTTTTGAAGATATAATTGATTTTGAGACATCCATAGCTTTCGCTGCTTGGATCACTTTCTTATATGTTTTTTTGTATCGATTGAAAAAGAGTTTGAATTCAGCGTTCGAAGTGTTTTTATTGATTTCGGAGAAAAATTTTAATTTCTCTCTCGACACCAATATACCTTTTGTGATCCAATTGCTGTTTACCTTTTTTTGACAAACTTTGATTGTTTTTCGTAGGACAGCACAAATTTAGATGATAATTTAGGACCTCGTTTAAACGTTTGAAACTGCTGTTCTACTGATTGCGTTAAATTTAGAAAGTTCCACGTTTCTTTGGACAGGGAAGTGTTCAGAAGAGCAATGTTTCCAGGCCTCATGTCTCTTACTGTTTTTGTGATTTTGAGCTCCCTTTCGAAGTGTTTTCCACTGATTACAGCCTCTTGGCCACAGTGATCCGAGATTGCTGTGTTGACCACGGACACCGCGACACCTGGAATGTTGGAAATGATCTTGTCTATAGCTTATTGAGTAGTTGCCGTTACTCGCGTTGGAGACTTGACAAGCAACTCAAGGCCAAAAGACCTCAACAAATCCACACATCTTTTGGTGATTGGATTCTGGTTGTCCATTGCGTTAATATTGAAGTCACCCATGAGGATGAAATCTTTTCTGTGATTGGTCAAGTCTGTAAGTAAGTGTTCAAATTTAGAAAAAAAAAATTTCTTCACTTCCACTGGGAGACCTGTAAATTCCAATGACCAACAATGTTGTGTCACTGCCTTGAAGTTTGATACCAACTGCTTCAAAGTCGCGATCAACTTTTCCTTGAATTGAAAAATTGGAAAAGGTGAAATTATTTTTCACAAAAATAGCAACTCCCCCTCCTTTGGAGTGGTGTCGACAGTAAACGTCTGCCAATTTGTAATTTGGAATGTGGCAAAGATGTATGTTTTTGTTGTTGAAACCGTTTTCGGTTACAACAAGTACATCTGTTTTCAAATCTTCACACATGAGTTGAATTTCCTCAAGTTTGTTGGTTGCCGATTGAGAATTTTGGTGAAGCAGTCGTATCGTATTTTGAATGTGAAATTTTGAATTTTTTGTTTGTTTTTCTACACCGGCGGTCACACCTCCCCGTCGCTTGAAGGTGCGGTTCCCTAAAAAAAGAGAGCGTCCCTTGAGGCCGTCACCGTCCGGAGTACACGGTCCCCTCGCCGCTTCGGCATAGGTGACATGCTGGTGTCTTGGGGGATGCTGAGGGGTGTCGGCCGTCTCCCCGTTGGCAGCCACAGGCGCCGGCACGATGGCAGGAGGGGCGGCGGCCGTCGGAGCAGTGACGTGCGGCGGCCGCGCAGGCTTCCTCGGTCCCGCAGGGGCGGGTTCTCAGCTCCAGGAGGCTCCCCACCACCATCTCAGCCATCAGCCGCTTACCCCGCATTGAGAGATGCTGACCGTGCCTCGTGAAATGCTTACGGCCGATTTTATTGAAGTCAATCACTTGAATGTTATAGCGAGCGGCCAGTTCCTCAATATAAGCATTCACGAGCACGGTCTAGAGGTTAGAATAAATGAAATTTTGAGTCATTTTGGGGAAATTGAGCACGGAGTCCCAGAGGGATCGGTTCTGGGCTTGATTTTGTTTTCGATTTACATAAATTACCTATGCAATGCTGAGTTCAAGGGATATGTTACATTATTTGCTGATGACATTGCATTGTGTTGAATTGAAAAATAGTCGTGTTGATGTAGAGCAGCATATAAATTTTGATCTGATATTGTTGATGTGGTGGTTCCAAGTTTATTAAATGGTGCTCAGTCCAGGGAAAACAAGCTATGTACATTTTAGTCTTAGGGGAGAATAAACAACTAAAAATCCGTTAGTGTACAGATGTTTTAAACTGCTTAAAGGTTTCAACGTTTTGCAATGATTTTTTGTTTTAAAAATTAGGGGGTTGACACTATAAAGTATCTAGGAATCGTATTAGATAGGGAACTAAATTGCAAACCACATATAGCAATTTTGAAGGAAAGATGTATTGATCAACTTAGTATTTTATAATTTTCTTCGACAATTATGCACGTCTGACGTACTTCGTACAGTTTACTTTTCTTTAATTCATAGTAGGCTTCATAATTGCTCTCTAATATGCTCTCTCTCCAGCTAGGGTGGAACTTATATCACAAATTTAGGTACATAATAACAATACAAAAGATTTGTATAAAATTAATGACTAAACCTAATTTTAGAGAACATTCGTATTCCTTATTTGTAAGCATGAACATAATATCCCTTCGTTATATCTACATTTATACAGCAAAATTGTTTTATATTCAAAGTGGAAGTACTCTAAAAAATGTAAATAAAATATAAATGAGATTGAAAATGCAAATATTTTTTGTGTACCAAAGCCTAAAAAATACATTTTAGGAAATTATTTTCTTTTATAGCTCCGAGAAATATAATTTATAGTTGATAAAAATAGTAGGAACGTATATATATTTTCTAAAAATTAGAGTATGGTTGATCGGTCAAGATGATATTGAGTATATGTTTATGATAATAAATTAGTGTAATGGTTAGTCCTAGTTTGCTTTGTTGGACAAGTTAGAGCATTATAAAATAATTGTTTATAACATTTGATGTCACATGTTTAAAGCCTAGTATTGTAATTTTAAATCATGCATACATCCTTTTTATTTAATAGCAGCACAGTCATTTTATTAAATTTAAACTTAGAAAACGTAATAGTGCATTATTTACTATATAAACTAATTTTTATATTTAATTCTTGCTCGTTTCTGCTTTTTTTAATTTTTACTATCTAGGAATACGTTATCTCCAACAGAACTAAATTTCCCTTTATTGTGTAAATTCTATTGAAATAATTTATTACTATTAAAGAAATAAAGGAAAACCTAAAAGTATTTAAACCTACTGTTTATATTTCATTATTCTAAGGTATAAGTACCAATTTATAGATAAAATAAGTAGAATACAAACTTTTATTTGCTGTTTTAGTAAATAAGTCATAATTTTTAAGTACTGTAAATAATATTTAGTTGTAATATTCAATTTTTATTTTGGGTAAATAAATGATTTATTATTTATGTTTTATAAATAAATAAATATATACAATTAAATACTTTATTTAATATTTATGTATCGACTTAATACATATTTGATTCTTACGAAATTATATCCAATCTATAAAATATGTAAACCATTGTGTCGTAATCATTAGATGACAAATCAAATTTATCTTTCACCTTTTGCTATTAGCATAACAGATATAAGAATTACAAACTATTTACAAAATAGTCAGTCTATACAAACATACAGTATTGTAGGACATCTAAATATAAACATTGAAAGACATCTCTAAGTTGCCTAATAGTATATCTAACCTATTTAATTTCATTAAGAGTAGGATATTAAAAACGAGAAGTTTCATAAAAAGGGGGTTGTATAGGACGGTTTTTAGCATTGTTTTTAAACAGCGGAAAAGTTATATGGAACGGCTTTGTAAGGGATAAGGTACGACTATATTATATGCAGACAAATTAAAAAAGTTATAAATATAAAATAAAATATTTTACATTGCTATTTTTGCTATTGTAAAGTTAAATGTCGTATATCGCGTAATACAATCGTACAATTTGAACAACAATAGTGATAATAAGAGAATCAACATTTAATTTTATAACTGAAAAATTCACCGGTTTTCAACTAACGAAACCCACTGTGAGATATACAACGCGTTTTATCTGAAATCTGTGTACAATATCAAAACTAATTAATGTAAACAAAGCCTCCAGCAGAAAGGGGCGGAAAGGATAAACCCCAGTTGTCACGTAAAGTTCTGTTCCCACTGTGATTACAAACCTGCTTTGTGTCTTTACCTTGTAATGAGGTTGCGTGCTTTTTGTCTCCAGGAGAAATTATTTATGGTTCTATAACTACCTGAGTACTCTCTATTGAGGACTGTATTTAAAAACAGTAACAAGGATTCGTTGCAGGGTTCGCTGAAACTGTTACCTTAAATTAATAATAAGTTTGTTAGATGTAGTCTCTAAACTATTTTTATTCTCTTGCATCAAATATTTTATCTTCGTAATAATGATAGAAATTTGTGTCATTTATTTAATTTCATATAAATATTAATGGTGGGGGGGGGGGGGGGTGGGAATATTATATAATCATCAGATTGTTCCAATAAACTGTCCTTAAAACTCTGTATCAGGATCATTTATTTCAGGACAAAATAGAACCTAAATTAATCATATTTATTCCTTGAAACTCCGAATAATTGCTGTTGCAGCAGACATTTAGTTTTTTTTCTCTTAATTATCTTTTAACTCTTTAATAAATTTAAATTTTGTATACACCATTTATAACGCTTGGCCCAAAAATTACTGGAAAATAACTATATTTTTTTTACATCTTTATTTTTATTCATTCCGTTTTTTTTGTAAAACCCATAAAAAATATCTAAATAACTACATACTTTGTAAAAACAGTAAAAAAGGGTTTTTACATTTTTCGTTTGACAAAACGAATTTCAATCGATTAATAATTTGAAGAGAAATTGGTTCAAAATGAGCAAGATAATGCCGCTTTTAAAAAGTCAAGAACTAAAAATTACTAACAGTTTATTATGTTGACCACACTGCTTGTGAACCACAACAAAATCAGCTGTTTTAATTTTAGCATGCTCTAATCAGCGCTCCTGTAACAATCAATGGTCATTTTTTTTACAAAAAGGAAATTTATGTTCATGTTCGATTTTGAACAGCCATGGATGTCATCTGCGTTCGTTCTGTAACATTATCAATAAGTCAAATCGTGTACACATCGACCTGTGATTGTTACAGGATTGTCTCTTCAGAAGCTGTTCTACGTGAGAGATGGTGTCGTCAACACGTTTGCGATGAACTTCATAGTCCCGAGTCCCCCGCCAACATCACGGGCGCCCTCCACTTCTCCTGGCAATCCCCTCGCAAGGAAGGTTCCGGTACGTTTTAGGTTTTTTTAAAAACGAGTTCATAAATTAAGTTATATTGTGAATAAATAGTTTTTCAAAATTTGTAAATATGTAAATATATTAGCGGTGTTTTAAAGATTAAAAAATAACAACTCTAGTTTTCGTGATGTTTTACCAACCAAACTAAACAAAAGAAGAGAGCTAAATTTATTGTTACTCTTCTTAAAATATTCAGTACATATCAGCAAAAATACAACTGCGATGAGAGCTGCAAAGTAGTTTAAGGAATTGAAATTATCCATATTACCTTTTCCTGCTTTCACAGCATATCAGGCAAGGCAAATACGTTTGGGGCAATGAAGGTAAATTTGACCAGTAACGATATTTCACATACAATGATAGTATTTCCACTGTATTTCTTCATTCACATCACAAGTTATGTTAAAGCATTTTGGCAAAACGCATATCAACAAATAGAATCAAAACTAACTTATTAGGTAACAACCATTTTTAATATATTAAACTGGCAAAGAACCTATTCATAATATTAGCAAATTGTATGTTTATTTCATTATATGGCTTATTCTACCAAGATAATAAATCGAAATGAGCCTTATGTTGTACGATTAGGATTAGTCACCGACCTCTTGTGAGATATTCCTCTGAGGAGGGGATAGAGTCAATGGCAATCCATTCTTGAGTATATTGGAGTAGTAATACACACAATATAAATTAAACGCCCATAAGACTCTACAATCATTGGCTGTAACTTTAATCGTTAATATAAAAACTAAATAGGTGGGACTGGAGTCATGGATTAAACAGTGGTTATTAAATTTCGTGGCAAAACTTATGGTATTCGAACAGAATCTTTTCGTTGGTTGTTAATTTTAACAATAACAAAATAATGGCTGATTTAATTAAAATTGTGAAAGGAGTAACACCCCTCTCTTATGATGAAACACCAAACAAGTGGTTGAGTTCCTTTGTATAGGTTCGGTTTCAGTCATTGTAGTACAGTTCCGTCATATAGTTCAGTTCGTGTCACACAGTACCATTTCTATACATGTAGTTCAGCTTCATGCAGTTTAGTTAACATCATCTTAGATACAATTCCATGTTGTATTTTGGTTCTGTCCATGTAGTCCAGTTCGGCCTTTCAATTTAAATTTCTGTTCAAGTATTTCAGTTCCGACCGCTTAGTACTAGCCTTACTGCCGTACTAACGGCAGAAAATATGGAAAGTGTTTCCATGTAGTAAAAAGAGTGTTACTTTCGTTTATTTAAAAATAAAGTAGCTCTCAGCAGGAAATACATTTACCGGGAGCGGTCAACTCCACTAATAAAATTGGAAATGTGATTGTTGGGGATTAATTATTACGAGCTTACGCCAATACTAAAGAATTCATTGGTAAATAAATTTTAAATTATTTTGGTCAATTAAAATAATTTTTCAGCACGATAATCAGGTATATGAATAAACTTTAATTTCCTAAAATAGAAAAGAACAGGTAGAAAGAAACAACAACAAAAAATCAAGAAGATCAAAGAGAAGACTGTTAAGTTAGTACATACTTTATTAAAGAATTTTAAAGGTTTCGTTGTAAGACAAACGTCCACGTGTTATATAAAAGAAAAAGTTATATACACACATAATTCTATACTGCAAAATGTTTTTCTATGTATCGTTCTCACATAAATCGCAGATAATGTAAACTTTAACAAATCCTTTTAAATCGGAATTGTGAACAATCATAATAACTATTTTAAAAACAAACATAATTATGGTGTTGATTGGTATTATGCTATATTGTGATCATCATCCCCCTAAAATTATGATTTAGACCCACAAATGATACTTGCAACACGCTGCCGTACGTTGTGGGGTGGTGGAGTAACAACAATCGGCGACGCTATGCTGGAGCCTCTGTATCAACAATCACATCCCGGGGAGTGGATCCCCACCCAGGTCCAGACGCGTTCAGTGGGGGCGTGGCATCTCCCCTCTGTACGGGAGTCAGGAGTGCTGAGGTGATGGGTCGTGTGCTACTAGCTCAACTAACGGTCACCCTCCTACAGTAGGAATACAGAACGACACCTCTCTCTTACTTCCGGCGGAACTCAAGATTTAGCCTCAGAGGTAAGCGCATATCAGCTCTAAAACAGGTAAATGGCGTTTCATCAAATGTGGCCAAAGTTTGAGATCTGTCTGGACTATTATTGTAGATGAGTCGAAAAATTTGTTTTCAATATATTTCTGAAACACAAGTAACGAAGTGGTTGTGGTTACGTCAATCGGGTACTTTGTACATAGGCGTCATTCAATGAAAATATTCTGAGTAATTTTATGGGTGACGAAAGAGGGATTAGCATTGAGAGCTGACAAATGAAAATTGATTTAAAATCTTCAACCGGCCACATAGCAGATTTTGTCCCTCTCCTCTTATACTGAATTTTCCAATGTAAAAATGTCGTGCAACGTCTAGTTAAATATTGATTTAATAAATACCAATTAAGTTTTATATTTATGAATTAAATTTCAAAATTCGAAAAAAACTACAAAAGAACATGTTTTCCTTCTTTTCTCTCCATGGCTTCTACAAGAATATTGTAAAATTAAGTGAATATATATTTGAGGCAAAACTTGTAATACCAGATCTTACGTAAATAGTATGTATCCATGATTATTGGCTGAGGCTTTAGTGATTGCCTATCACTCGTAGGATTTTCATTTCTGTTTCTCTGTATCTGTCTGTTTGTGTCACGCATAAATTTGAGGTCTGTAGACTTAAAAGTTGCCAATTCATTCACATTTTTTGTATGAGGTACACTGGAGTTTCGATGACGTTTGTGTTTATCACTCCGTACGTGAGATGTTGGCCAGAGCTTTAAGGAATATGTTTTACCAATAGTCTTATGAGTAATCAATGATATACAATGAGAAAATAGCTAGAATACATAAATTTGGACTTAATTACCATATAGTACAACAAAATAGGGTTTCCACTTGGTGACCTTTTAAATTCATGATTATAAAAATTTTAATCGTAGAGTGGAAGAGGTCAATACCTGCCCTACAAGCCATTTTAAAATGAAATTAGCTTTGGTTTAATAAATTGTATAAACAAACCCAGCGAGTGTGGGTCTAGCGTAACAACTACCTTGTCTATTTTTTTAAAGAAATTTTGATTTTAAGGACAATCGATAATTAAAATTTACAACCTTAACAAGATTAAATGCTTTTTACTTTGTAAACGATACGATCTAGTTACGAAAAACTTGTAGGTTAAAAGTACTTAATGAATGGCAAATGTCTGTCAATCATATTATACACCACTATACTTGAGTGAGAGACCGCGTATCGGGATGAGGTCTCGGCAGCGTTTCAGAGCCGCCACCGGGAAGGTTTCACTTCTTCCATTAGAATGAGACTTTGAGTTAGGGCCGAAAAGGTTTTCCTGTTTTGCGCCAGCCGTTATATAGTGGGGGCGACCACCTTGGTTTATCTGCAGTCGCCTTTTCATAGTATTGTTTTTAAAAATACTGTAAAAAGACGACGCAATTAATTAGATACTAAAATGTTGACTTGAGTTATCCTGAAAACCAATATGTAACTGAAGAAACGCTTGTAACATAAAAGGATATTTTTACTTATTATTTATTTATAATATTTTATCGACAGAAAATACATACGATGGCAATGCTATAAAATAGTTTGGAAATGTTTTGTTCCACAACTACCGTATAAAATCATGTTAAACTATTCTTGTACACAAGAGAGTCTAATTTCGGGAAAGTGTTTTTAAAAGCAGATAGCCGGCGTTTAAACTCTCGGAAGAGGATTAGTAGTTCCCCAGACCGAGCTGGTTTTCCAATGATACTCATTCACTCTGGGAGCACTTCCGAACTCAATTGTTTCTACAAATATAGAAGGACTCTTTCGCGGCCTGCCTTCTTTCAAACTTCGTCTGCCAAACAAACCTCTCTCACCTAATGCGGGTTGGGATTATCTCTCTTTTAAATGTTTAATAGGTGTATAATTACAGGATTCAGCACTAATATACATGATAGTTGTTTCACGAACTTTCTGTCTTGTATGTTGTGTTTATACTGTGTACTTGAATATGGGCGTACTATTAACGTATGTAGACACACCCGTCCAAAAAGAACACTACCTATTTTAATAAACATAGGGTTTTTATAGGCAAAGCAATTCCTCCCTTACAGTCATAGTACTACCTGAGTATTGTACATTACATCTCATAAACATCTAGGGCATAGATTTATCACTAACAATAAATGTGTAGATGTAAACGTTTTATATCTATTTTATGTATCTTTTAAGTATAATAATCGGTTAATTACTTTAATACTCATTAAAAAAAGAATACATCAGTTCATACTTAATAAATGTTATGAAACATAAAAATCATCGATGAATGTGGTAAAGATAATAGTAATTACACGAAAACTTAATAGTGTTTAGTAATAAGCAACATTACCCTTTGTTTGGTTTTTATTTATTTTCACACGAGCCTGGGCCCTTCACCACTTAAATTCTGCCCAGTAACACCTGCTAAATCTATACTCCATTTTGTGTATTTTACAATACAATTTAAAAATTATTGTTCAACTTTAATCTAACTTTTTATGTATATTTTTTTCTCTGATGAAAGTTAAAAACTTCAAAAATATAAACTTAATTATATAACGTAGTAGATAAATAGAATCATGTTTATTTTAGTTTATAAGAGTTATGTCAGCTTATTAATATCTACAATAACGGAGGCAAAAGGTTATGTACACATTTCTTAAAAAATAGGCGTGTGTTTAATTCTTTGCTCATTTTTTGTAAACCGTTATTCAGATTAATATTTCCGCTTACAAACTCAGTTCCACCAAACTCTGCTCTGGGTTTTAATATTTAAATAAAATGGAAGACCACTATTTTAACAAAATGTTGCAATAATGCAAATTCATCTCTCTCATACCCAATGGGAGAGTAGTTATATATTGATTAAGAAGCATTCAACTTTAATATTAACATACTTATTGTCATAATCCCATTTAGCAGTAATCCATTTTCGTCACTGAATGTCCATCATACGTCCCCAAAACTCCAATTTTGCTACCGTTATACCATTTTAGCTCTAGGAGTGAGTCATATTTTACGTATACCAAAATTGATTGGTCATATAATTATATGATCTTTAAATATTATACTATGAATATAAGATGGGAACTTTTAAAATTATATTTTAAAGGAACTTTAGTCAGTCTAGTCAACTGCTTTCCTATAAGATACCACCTCACTGTATTTCAGGTTGTTATTTACAGATTCTAAGCTCCACTGCCTTTTGACTAAGTCAGTGAACTAAGTTGTGACTACGGCTCGCAACATAGGATTTTCCCCACATAATTCTGGGACTAACCCTCCGATGCGTTTGGCAGACTATTCCTGATTACGGAGCCTCCTCCCGAGGAAACGACACTCTAACTCCGCCTTGTACCCTGGCTCCTCTCTGACCCCTACCTACTCCAACCGCCACCGTTACTAACGTGGCCGTCGTGTCCTGCGCCAAAGCGTCATGATCCCTGCTGGTCGTACACGGTGGACGTCCCACTCCGTCTACGTGCGCAACAACAAAGGGACGCGCCCAGGACCTCCTTTACAGTAAGTAACACACGTCCTATTAATATCGATGCTTTATATTGCTTCCACGTTTAAAAATGCACTTACCTACTTTAACATTAACCATTGAAGTGCTGGATATATATGTTCTTTACCTACCCTCCGTAGCTCGTAATTTAACCATTAAAATAATACATTGCGATTTTGTCTTGTAATAGCTACATTTTTAATTAGGGAGGCTTCTGACGTTCAGTCATAGGAAATAAAGCGTTAACATCTGTACCTTTTTACTTAAATCTTTGAAGCCACTTTTACATAAATACAATATTTTCTCAACAAAAAAACTTATATTTTTTTTTCCAATTCTGATGAAACACAGAGGAAAAAAACTGTTAAAATTTAAACAATCCAAAAACCACATGGATAACTCGCAATTAAATTCATCCTAAAATGTGTCTTACAAATACTGTTCAGGATGATGTAGCATATAAAAACGGCAAATTCAATATAGAAGACAACCATAGTTTTTACCGCAAAATCTCCACAAGTTTTTCATTGTTATCCTTCCCCCTCCCACAACGAAAAGGCAGACATTGAACGTAACCAGCGTACATCGCCAAAACGTGGTGCAGCCGTATGCTGTATAAAAATCAGTTTTTGAATCGATTAACAGGCGGCGCCAAGAAAACAAAGAATGGAGAGGCAGCTAGTCTGTCTGGCGTTCATTTAACACTGTAACGCATTTTATTATCAGTTTGTTAAGACAGTTTCCTAATGGATGAAAACACATTCGGTAATTGAGATAATTCCCTTTCAATACGAGTAGGGACTCTTTTTTACCGGCATGGGTATTTCCCGTAATCCACGCGTGGGAAGGATAACGGGTTTGCGATTAATCCCTATCTCTGTCTGGTACGCACCAAGCATTTTATTGTTTATACTTTTTATACTTTTAATATTTGTTTTTTTTGAACTGATATTATTAGAAATCTACGTACCGATTGAAGTGGCTTTAATTTTTCTCAAACCGAGTAGGTGAAGACCAAAAGTCTTCATTTGAATACTCTCTGAGAATTCTGAATAAGTAACAGTTCCCCTAGTGATCTTTGAAATTAACCTTACTCGATGAACTGTGTCATATTCTCGTTTATGGAAGTTTTGATTAGTATCATGATCTTTATTCAATTTAATACATCATTATGAATTGCTGCATATAAATCCATATTTCATTTCATAAATCAAATCAGCACGGCAACAATATATTTTATACACAATTACTTGAAAGTTGAAATACATAGGTATCGTGTATCCAGGTATTTTTAGAATATACGGAAATCGCAATGCTAAAATAAAAACTGTAATTTTCAATACGAATCATCCATTATTTCCACGAGCAACCAATATTTAGATGATTATTCTTCCAATTCAACAATAACAGGAGGCCAGGGGAAATGACCACATCTAGTGTACAATTTTCTGAAAAGAAAAAACGTCGAGGTGAAAACATATTTCCACAAATATACATATATGCAACCCACGCTCACGCGACTTCTTAAACATATCTTGATCACTGGTTAAAAACTGCTACACGTTGCATCAAAGCCATACCTCCTGGATCATTGTTGATACCACTCACCGCAAACAATAATTATCTTACATTTATATTCAAAACATCTTAGTCTTTACAAACTTTATAGTAGCCCCAAGGTAAATTATATTTGTGATTTTCCGAATAAAGACTTATCCTAACGTGAAACAATCTATAATAGTAACAAATAAAAATAATAACTTTAGATGCTCTTTACACAAAGACCATACTCAACCATAGTTGTGTTAAACTTTATTGTTATGGATTCTCACAATCATGACACCTACTTCTCCAAACTTTAATCAAATATTCTAATGTGGTCTTTTAACAAAACTACTCAAAATACACCGAATTGGCAACCCCCTCTCACGCCCCTGACAACCCAAATTCTAAGGCAAACTTGAATCACTGTGTGACTCGCTTTGCGTAACAAATTAATGAAACAGGATGCAAATTATACTTGGACACAGAACCCAAACTCTAATTACTAAACACAAGAGCTTTGTCAAAGTTCAACTAATGAAAGGGGATTGAGTGTACATTTGTTTTATTTCAGTCTGACGTCCAGTTTTGGACATTACAGAACACTTAATCTGTTGTGCTAGTGTCCGCAGGCCTGTGTTTACACGTTTATAGCTCATGTTGAAGCAAATTCCAGTTTTGATTCCTCACCTCGTCGATTGTGTTTGAGTTAATCGTGTCGTTTTCACCTGAATTGTACGTTTGGGGTTTATTCTTTAAAATAATGTATTACTCCCTGAACGTTTTTTTTTATAGGTGTTCTTATCTATGTAGGGTATATTATAGAAATCAGCTAAATTCGTATTAAATAGTGACCGAGAGAAACATGAACTAATGGGTAATATTCCTAAAAAAGTATGAATGTCACAAACCAGTCAAAATTACCTACTATGTTGGGTTTTTTTAAAGCGCATTTAAGTTTTTCTCTGGGTAGTTATTTTAGATGCTACAACATAAGAAAGTTCACATGATACGCAGAACTGTTTAAGTAAATAGAAAAACTCGACCCAATCCCCCTATCAAGGATTTTGTTTGTTGAATACAACGTGATTCAATTGAAAAAGAAAAGGCAGTCCCTGGGGTGGGTGGACAAAGTTAAGTTATCTGGTGTAAGCGAGATACAAGAACATAAAAAACACACTTTTTTGAGAAGGAAGGATACCATATAAAAAAAATAGTGAGTTGATTGGGTGTTTGCCACTGATGACGCGAGAATTGCATCTAAATTTTTCTGTATCCGTCGATCATCAGCAACTGGTCTAGAAAGGTTCAAATAAATAAATATTTTATTCCTCCCCGGAAAAAATCGAAATACTCTACCTTCTCTCGGTTTAATATACAACCTACGCTAAACGGTGAAAGAACGTTGGATGTATGTAGCGGGAGATATGCCATGGAAAGTTTATGAAGGGTTCCACATCACTGAGAGATGCTCAATGTTTCACAGTAACTCTTGACAGTAGGGGTCACACATTTTTACAGACAGGGGTAAGGGTTCTGCATTGTTTACAGCACCTCAGCCTACAAACGACGCGTGTGCCGTACGCCCGGGAACCCCAACGTGTTCCAATACGTCATAACAGTGGGCTGTGAGCGCGAATGCTCATACGCGACCTATCAGGGCTTCTTGTCACAAGCCTACCTCCCTAACCCCCCACGTAGACTTCCCTTCACCTCTACAGCCACATTCCTAACGTGGAACCACGTGCATGCGTCAGTTACACATCACGATCTGATTGTCAAGCCTTGCGCTTCTACCACACGTCGGCACTTCCTCCAGAGGTCCTTCACACTTACTACGCGTCTTCTCCGCTTCATACAAATCGTGCCTGCAGGTAAGTCTGCAACATCCACGACCAACAAGTCCCCTATTTTAAAAATCTTTGATAACTATTAGGCGAGGACAATTTTAATTGTTCACTTCCAATACTTGAATGACTTTACACACGTCATACACTACTTTCACATCAGTTGATTTTTACTACACTTTACAGTCAGATTTTTACCTTTTCTTAGATAGGTGAAAACCGCATTTCTAAGTTAACAAATAAAACACTTTACTAATTATCTAAATTGTTCCCTCCAACGTGACTTGCCCAAGAACTGGCCCAGCTGTTATAGTTAATGCCCGTACGTTGACATAGGAGCGAAGTAACAGATCAGCCAAGGGTTGGGGGGGGGGGGTGGGAGGGGGGGGGGGGGGGGGGGGGGGGGGGGTGGGGGGGGGAGGGGTATTCCATCAATAAAAAGCGTTTATTGGCGAAATGTGTGAGTATAATACGTCATCAATTCATCTACGTTTTCGAGCTCCAATGACACCCCAAATCTAACTTCACGAGCCAGATACCTGATATTGTGACAGTAATTTATGGACCTCTCCTTACGGATTGACACTTTTGAAAATTCTGAATTTTATGAGGGTTACTTACAGACTCATCTCAAAATTTGGAGTACGCTGACGAGTGCTGTGTAAGGCCAGAATTGTCAAATACAGTTAAAACAGAATACGTCGACCCCACCGGTATCGGTTATCAGCCATTTGCGCCTCGCCCATGCGCAGATAATGTGACAATGAAACTTATGTGTCACTATATAAATGCCTAATGTCTGTTATACAAACCATTTAGGTGTAGTCTTAGGCATGAGGTGTTGCAAACGGTGTATTATATGGAACCAGTCAAACTGGGTAAACGGCCAATATAAAAAAAAATAAACACCACAGTGATGTTCACGCTGAAATGTCCAGTCCGGTAGACCTAGACATCTTTGCCTCTAGGTCTCAATGCGTGGTGTCTTATCGGCAGCAGCGCCCCGGCGTGTCGAATACACCATTTGGGATACAACAAAATGGATTCTAACAATCATTGAGCAGTATAATGCAATAAAGTCTAACTATGTTAAGCTATTTAATATTTTTTTAATTGTAAAACTGTTTATAGCGTAAACATGTATTTATCAAATAGTTTGAATATGTGGAAAACTCAAGATAAAACATTATGTAATTTTTTGCTTAATTTGGGGTGGTTATTATTAAGTGGCATCTAGGAATAGTAAATTTGTTTTTTTTTCTCTTAATCAGGATTATTTTTAATATTTAATAATAAATAACTTTATATTAATAATGAACCGGAAACAACGTGTTAAGATTTGTATTCTATAATACGAAATCCATTAAGATAAACGCAAGCTCTTCACTACATAAGAAGATTATATCCGTGTCTAGTTGGACCCAGCGGACAGGGTGCGGCGACTGAACGTCTTGCGGAAGACCATCACTACCAAGAAGTTGCTGCAGGAGGGAACCTTCGGTCGCGTTGTATCTGGGCTCCTTCCAGCCCGAGGCCGATCTGCACCCCCAGGATGTCGTCGTCAAGACTGTCTCAGGTCTGTCATTTTGGATCTTGACATGTGGAAAATTATATCAACAATGGGTTTTAGATTAAAGGAATGTCTTCTATGGGTTACATAATATAACATAATGAATTGTAAATATGAACATAAAGAAGTATAAACGTATACATTTATGGGGTCTACGAAGAAAATTATTTGAGTTTTGAACGGACCTCATTTAAAAAATATTCAAGATAACTAAACGATTTAAAAACTTAAATTTTAAGTTGAAATAGCTAAGTTTCTTTACCATAAGTTTCTTAACATAAAAATGTCGACTAGGCATGCGCAGAATAGCTGCGCTTTGGCAACCGCTGTTGTTGACTGACACGCCTGACACAAGTTGCGAGTACGATGTTTACAGCGCAACAGAAGTCACAGTGTCGTTTTTGTGCCGTTAAAAATTCATGGCATTTCTTCTCAGAGACTGTATTCATAATTGAATAATTTTGAAATTGTTGAAATAAAAAACCGTCACTGTCTTGCACATATTCTTCTCTATTTTTTGTTTACAGACAACAATTATAACAAGATAATTGAACCTTAAAACATTTAGTAGTATTGTTAAATTTGCTTTTTAACATTTTTATTTATGTTGAATTATATCTTGAAGTAAATCTATAATTTTGTTTTGTAATCACTGGAATCTTTTGGTTTTCTTTAAAAACCATTAAAAACCTTTTTATGAGATAAACTTAAGGATGACAACTTCCAAAAATCTGAACGAAGTTGACAATAGAGTTAGCAACAAATAGTTCAATATTATTAACGCATAAAGTCTTTTAATGTTCAGTTTCTGTATTTGGTTATAAATATTACTGTACCTTGTAAGAAAACATCATCTGTTTTAGCCCCAATGTGTATTGAGGCAGTTTTGATGTACAACATGTTTTGTAAATGACTCTACGGTGAGATTTTAAGGATTCAAAGACATGAACCGAGAAAGATTTAATTTCATTACGGCACCAGTAGCGCAAGCCTATGAAGAAGGCGTATTGATTTTTTTTTAATTCTGAAATAAAATCCAAATAGCCAAACATGAAATAATATTTATAATAAATTGTGGAAAAAGAAAACTATCTAATCAAGGTTATGTCCGTGTGATCTGAGAGCAGTTACACACAGTAACATATAATATAATATTAAAAGTGCAATAACACTATAACAACTATAACAATAATGCAATAATATAAAATGCACATTGTATTTTAAACAAAAATCAATAACTGCACTGCAGGGCTTCATTTTGAACAAGCTCAAAAACTACTAAGGTTGTTTAATTACTATACGCTCGCACCATATCGTGTGGTCCATTATAACAAAGTTATTCATTATTCACACTTTATGAAACCTATGAGTTTGAAACAAACGATTTTCTAATGGCATTCCATTAACATATCTATACAATTTAAATACATTTGAAGATTACATAAATGAGTTCCAAATTAGTTCTGAGTTAGTTGTTTATTCCGAGCCTCTATTAATATTAAATTACAAGACACTTACTTTTATGCGAGAGCTTAAAAAATAACCGTTTTACATTTCAATAATAATCCTTTTTTGCATATAATGTCAACAACAGCTGTTCGTTTAAGTCATTCTTGGAACTCAGACTAAGAGAAACAATATTGTGATTTTGATTGACTCAGGAAGCCTTTTAATTGATGTCCTTCCTGTATCAATGACATCAACTTGACATACGTCAAAATTATGTTAATCTAAATACGATAGTAGTTGCTGATGCCTGTAGTTTAATAAAAGTAACATCTTTGTTATGAGCTCAATTAATACAAAATTGTTAGTTTTAATTATACTATTAGACATAAAGGCTAGGTAAAGCTAGCAATTCACGCTGCTTGAATCCACCAAGGAACTTCTCTCTGGTAATACCGTTTATGATAATTATAAAATACTTCTTCTGAATCCTAAACCCTCTTTCAATTGAATATTCGGTACAACTTCTATACTTATCAAAAAAACAAAGTGTACTAGTCCTAAAAGTTCTGACTACTCTTACTTGAGAGTTTTCACGTAACGAGTATTTTAATCAACAAGAATACAGATTGGCCTCGCAAGATAATTTATGGCCACATTGCTTTTGTCACACCTGGTACTCCATTAACTCTAAACAATTACGGTACTTTTATTAATTGTCTTGACACTTGCATATGTGATTCTGTATATTTCTAGCATATCTAGTGTTTTTAGTTGAAAATAAGCACAGGTGTAATTGTATGTAAAAAACACGACTTCTTCATAATTGATCCAAATACCGTGTTTGGATCATCACTATCTATCCTTCCACAAATACAGAAATTTAATTTACGGAAAGTTGTTTTCTAGAAAGTAAGAGATGTAATCGGAAGATTTAGCAATAGCTAAGTACTGAATTTGATTAAACAGAAGAAGCATCCCATGCTTCAAGTGTCGATGTTGCTGTCAGAAGGAACCCTCATGTACAGTCTGATACACAAGAACATTTTGCCAGTTACTTGCGGCCAACAACAGACCCATGTCTTCCACCACTCCTCGTCTACCCATATATCAGCAATGGAAATCTTAAGAGGTAAGTCCTCTTCATCTTGTTATGTGTTCGTAACGATTGTAGCTCGTGTCAACAAAGCTAGTCTGGCTGTGAATTTGTGCAAATTTAAATTAAGATAATAAGACTGAATTCATACTTCAGCATTATCCGTGATCACTATTTTTGGAAAAGTGTTTCTTACAGGGACATTCAAAACCTATATTATTAGAAACAACATCAGACTTTATTTGTGGTAGTATGAAAGTTATTTGTCAAGAAGATTAGTTCTTGTTTTCTACCTCCCAAACGAAAGCCATGTAGGCGAGAAGGAATCCCCTCTGTCCTTGTCTACTATTTGTTGTTAGACTATAAATTAGACAAATAAATATCGTACGTGTTATAAACATAAAAAAATTTGAGCGCTCATGTGATCTTGATCAAGAGCTTGATTTTAGATGCTGTACTATATGCCGAAGGCATCCACCAAAGCCAGGGGCATTTCCGATCAATAGTTTCCCAACCTCAGAGTACCTTCTAGATCACCTACCAGATCGTCTCACTTGATCTTGCGTCGGAAAGGTTGGACGCACTATAGGACGTGATCTGAGTTTCGTGGGAAAATACCTTTAGGATATGCCTCTGGCCATTAGTGCGGTGACCCTTTCGGAGCCATCCCGCATTTATCTGAAAGAAGAAAAACATCCCTTGAGATATTATCAAGATTTACTTGAGTGCCAGTAAAAATTATCTTTAACTGTGATACTGGTAATATATCTGTGATAACCTCATTGAAACTTAATTGAACCGCGTAATAAGAAATAGTAGACAGGGACAGAGTGGACTATTTCTCGCCAATAACGCTTCTCTTTGAAAGGCAGGAAACATGAAACTGATCGTCATAATGACATGCAATTTTCATAGTAAGTAAAATCAAATCTCTTCTAATAATGTAGTTATTTTAGTCCTCGGTTGGAAAAACTCTTCCAAAAGTAGTGGCCTCCGGATAGTACCAAAGTGCCGATTAATTAATTGGGATGATAGTTGTATCATAACCGTAGTTTTTTTAGTATTTTTATTGCATAGGTAGCAAAATTGTAATTTTTTGGCACATGCTTTTACAAAAAAGAAATAATTTTTACTTCATATATTGTAAAAAATTGTTTAACGCCAAAATATCCGTTAGTTATCAGAGAGTACATATAATCTTGTGACGATGAACGTTGATATTTAAGAACTGTACACGGTATTCTGAGCACTTTGTAGTTTTTAAAGCAAAAACAAAATCCGTTCACTACGTAAAATGATTCAAGAGAATAGTACAGATAATAAATAACACAGGTAGACGCATTTCAAAGGATTATAGTCTCAATTCATTCTCAAATATTAAGCTTTGAATTAATTATAAATATTTTTCCGTCTAAATGCAAATGAAACAATATTGATTGAAAGAATACAATCAATATTCTTAAAAAAGTAAACTTTTAATTTAAGTTTTAATCTAACTTTGTAATGTTTCTACATATTAAGATGATAAATTTGATATTTAATTATTACATAGTATGTATATATTTTGGTTAATTTTTAGGCATTTTATTTTAATTTAAAATTCAATTAGTTATTAGTTAAGGTCAAAATTTAATGACATATACATGTCTGTATATTATGTGAGGTTGAGTGGTTAGAGAGGGCTAAATAGCCCTAACTCCGCCTCTTAAATAAAGGCATATTTAATTTAATTTCAATTACAGGATTTTGGACATAAAATATCCGTAACATATCTGAAATCCTGTTATCCGTGGAAATCATACACCGTTAATAGCAAAATTGTAGCAGAAATTATTATTTTTTTATGAAATATGAAGTGAAAAAGGACCAAGTGTTATATAAAACCAAATTTAAAAACTCATTAACAAATTCTGCTATTTTATTTGTATCTATTTAAAAAAAATACTTTACCGGTTTTAATTTAAAATATTTGCATTGTAATTTTTTTAAACCTCTTTAAAACTCTTGTGCTTGTGTTAATAACACAAGACCTTAGGGAATGCTTTCCCTAGCTGTAATATGGAAATACGATTCATAAAGAAACAGCCCACACGAATTACTGGAAAAACTCTGGAAAGTTCGTTGTAAATTTAATTCCATTTCTGTAAACCACAGTTGAGGCAATAACGAGGCAAGCCTGCGGGAAACAAAACGGGCGAAAAGTTGGGAGAAGTTCGGCCAAGTCAGCTTCATTATACTCACTTCACTGGGCTGATGGTTCTTTAATATCAGGCTTACATACTTATAATTGAATCAACTTTTAAACCCACCTAACCGGCTTGAATTTTCTCTCCAGCTTTGCCTTACTTCAGTGGGCCCGAGGGGATCTGGCAAATATAATGCGAATATTCTAGACGGTTTGTGTTTAAATATTTTCATAAATTAAAGTTATAACCTTGATCAATAACTTCAGTTAGTTAATTTTCACGTATTGTATTGAAATTTCAAGTATAATTAATATCTTAAAAATTACTTTTAATTGTGTTTGCTAATATAAATCATATACGAGCTGTCATTTCAGAAAAAAATTTTAACATAAAAAAGAGATAAAATATATCCCAAACGAGCACAGATCAGTAAATAAGCTACCTTGATCGAGAACAAGCTGCTCTGTTCTAATGGGTGTATTTAATACGAGGATAAAGAATCCAAAGTTCCTTTACTCACGAAATTGAAATCCAAAGATATCTCAGGTAATAAAAAAGTACGACTAAAAAGCCACTTATTTGGACAGGTTACAATTCACATTAAAATTTTGTTCTCAACGATTCTTGTCCTTAAAAATAATTTGATCTGGTTTTGAGTATAAATATACAGCTGCGAGTCTCAAACGAGATTCTATGGAGTCGAGTACAAGGAAACTCAGTTTTTAATTGTGTTCTCTCTCTTTCTTTAAAAAAAATTGATTCATACCCATTCAAAATTATAATGAGCTTTTTTAAGTCATAGAAACTGCATAATATACTAACATGATAATAAATGATATATATTAGATTTGTGTGCAAGGATAATGAGATTGAAAAAGGGACTCGTTGAATCCAGAAAACTAAGGACTAAGAGCCAAACAAAGTTATGAAGACTTCTGCTTCCTTACATTTAATTCAGGAATTAAAAAAGCTCTTGACCATTTTTGTGCATCATGACCTATAGAGGTTTGTGTATGATCACTCAGGTTCCTGACGCAGTGTAGGACGCGAGGAGGAGACCACTACACTCTGGTGACTCAGAGGACCTCGTGGAGATGGCCACACAGATAGCTACGGCCGCCGTCTACCTTCACAGTCAGAGGATATGGCACAGAGACCTTGCTACAAGAAACTGCGGTGTAAGTAAATGGATGTCCTGTTCAATCTAGTTACCAATGAAAACATATGTTTTGGATTCATGTCTTCGACCAATAATCGTTCTGAGAGAATTCTAGTTCTGATTTAAAGAATCTCTCTTGTACCAACAAATAATCTTATGAAATAATCGTGTTCAGGTTTGCAAGAACTTTTAAAAAACTAAAATTTTTCTTCGCTCAGATGACAAAGTTATTGGTTATTCGCGGTGGTATTTATAGAGTTTTAACATTATCGCTACGTTACACATTGTAAGTATGAGTAAGTGTGATTTAGGAGCGCTGGACTTGGTTAATATCTCATGTTACAATGTCGTTTAAGTGGGGTACACGTTTTGGGATAAAATGTATTTTCCAGATACATGAGCCATAATAGACTTGTCGGCTTGATGTCATGTTTTCCTCCTCTTTATAAAATGTTAAACCATATTATGCAGAGACCGACAGAATATAAGGTACAGTGAGGTAACACTATTTTAAAAACCCAATATGATTTTTACAAATAATGCACCTTTTTATGAGTTAAGCTCTATCGTAACATTATAAAATTAATAGACAGATGATATAATATCTGTCTATATAAGCTTTTATTATATATATATATATATATATATATATATATATATATATATATATATATATATATATATATATATATATATATACAGGGTGACCATTAAGTCTTAGGACGACTTTATAACTTTTAAACGACAAGAGATGTCATAACCAAATTTTGTATACCGTTACTGTAAATTGTAAGCTACTTTTCTGTGTACATGGTGGTCGTATTTTACCTTTGGGGGACGGCCCGTCGGGGGTTATAAGAAAATCTTTAATGACAGCCTATGTTGAGTTGTACATCATTTTGAAAGGTCTAGTTGAACTGAAAACAATGCCGCAAACCGGACTTCGAAAGGTTGATCCAGTCGGAAGAAATCGCTGTTCAAAGTTTAAAAAATGTTTAATACCATTATTACGTAAGAAATAACTAATACTGTAGCTTTTAGAAGTTAAGGGGAATACATTAGTGAACTCATTTGAAAGTAGATGTTCAAAATGTTTCCTTTCGGCCGTCTGACAATGTGCTAACCGGTTATAAATGCCGGCTACTGCATTTTGTATGTATTCTCGTGGAATAGGTTGAGCTTCATGTGATATCCTATGTCTGAGTTCGTTCAGATCTGTAGGCTGAGTTCGATACACTTTGTCCTTGATGTAGCCCAATAGGAAGTAGTCAAGCGGAGTTAGGTCAGGGGAACGAGCCGGCCACTCAATCGCAACCACGTCTTCCAATCCACCGGTGTGGGAATCTAAGTATTGCCTTACCTGAACACCATAGTGTGGCGGTGCTCCGTCTTGTTGGAAAAATCATGTTTGGAAGTCAGCGTCCAGAGTAGCTTGTAAAGCAAGAACTATCTCATTTTGGAGCGTATCATGATACTTGTTGGAATTTAAATTTCCATCGATGAAAAATGGGTCCTATAATTGAATTACGTACGATACCTGCCCATACGTTTAATTTTTGGGGATTTTGTGTGTGACACTCACTCTTCCAGTGTGGGTTTTATAACATTTTCCCAATACCGGCAGTTATGCCTGTTAACATGGCCATGCAACATAAAAGTCGACTCAATATAATACCGTCTAAATGTATTGGGTTTTGGTCAATTTTATTCATCATAATTTCACTGAATTCCATCCGGCGATCAAAAACATCTTCGCTTAGTTAGATTTTCAATGTCTAAATAAGCCGTCTTCGTCTGTCACAGTACTTGGTCGTCCAGATCTGGCTCGATCCATAACCACTACCAGTGTCTACAAAGCGAGGAACTGTGTACTGTGGTGTGGATTTAGAAATAGGAGCTCTATCAGGAAAAGTAGCATTGAATAAATGTGTTACTTCTGCAAACGGTCTTACATTATCACCCCAGTCGCGTATCATTAAAAGTGTAATTCTTATCACACGCTCACAAAACCTAAGCAACATCTCTTAAAACTTATAAACTTGCAGTAACAGGATATGGCTGCAAAAAAGTACTGTAGCTTAAGTGAAACTGATAAGAGAAACTGATAGACAAATAACAGCCATTATGGGGAAGTCCAGTGGATGGGAAACCTTGACCTAGAGGCACTGCTTTCACTTTTCATTGTACTTCTTAATGCAGCAGGTTTTTTTTTTTATTAAACGTAGCACATTGTCAGACGGCCGAAAGGAAACATTTTGCACATCTACTTTCAAATGAGTTCACTAAGTATTCCCCTTAACTTCTAACAGCTACAGTATTAGTTATTTCTTACGTAATAATGGTATTTAAACGTTTTTAAACTTTGAACAGCGATTTCTTCCGACTGGATCAACCTTTTGAAGTCCGGTTTGAGGCATTGTTTTCAATTCAACTAGACCTTTAAAATGATGTACAACTCAACATAGGCTGTCATTAAAGATTTTCTTATAACCCCCGACGGGCCGTCCCCCAAAGGTGAAATACGACCGCAATGTACACAGAAAAGTAGCTTACAGTTTACAGTAACGGTATACAAAATTTGGTTATGATATCTCTTGTCGTTTAAAAGTTATAAGGTCGTCCTAAGACTTAATGGTTCACCCTGTATATATATATATATATATATTATATATATATATATATATATATATATATATAAAATAAAAAGTTTTATTTATTTTAATAGCAGTAAGTTTACGCTTTCACTGATGTTTTCTTTCATATCCATTTTTAATAACTAGGTTAGAATTATGCACCACCCACCTGGCACTGTAACAGACTTCGCTCAAGTTTCATGCAAAATTTAACGTCTTGAGGTATGTTCGTCCTCTAGATGTCGCGAAGAAATATGTACAGACAGATAGAAATAAATAAGTTTTCCAGCCCTTCAAGTTATAGATTTTGCTAATGCTCTGCCAATAAACTATATATACTCAGTTGCACTTTGGACGCCTAGGGTAAAGTGTCCTTTTACTGTGCCCTTAGATTAAAAGGTCATATCTCAAGAGTTCTTAAAACATTAATGTTTCTTTGGTATTCAAATTAAGAAGGCCTTTCATTTTTGCCCATAAACGTAAAAAACATCAAAATTAAGCCTCCTTTTCTAACACAAGCAATCGTTGAGGACCATTTTATTCAGGGATGGTGGTCCTACTGCTGGTGTATAGATGCCCTATGTACCCGTGTGTGTTCTACTTCTGGTGTTATTGTTATTGTTGGTGTTGTTGTCCCATCTGTGTAGGGGAGCCACCCCCTATATATATATATTGGGCCATTACAACGACAGTATTTGTCAATACCGAACGTTGCAATAATAATTAGCTTAATGTAGGAATATAATAGTTACTTTGAATTGAAATTGAATACTACCTTTAATTTATATGTAATTAAGTTTAAACCTTTAAATTTATATACAAATTTTATTATTTCGGTGCAAAAATGATTTAGTAATTTTTATTTTGTGATAAATTTTAAATCAAACAACACCACAACTGAAACACAAATAAGACAAAGTATTACATAAATATAAGTAAAGTCAAAACAAAATATTTAAGCTAAAAATATTATATTTAAATAAAAAAGCAAACAGGCTAATAATGAAATATGGATGTAATTGCAGGGTTACATCTCCTGAATTAGTGGTTTTACATCCCTAAATAGATCCTTACATTTTAGCTGACTACGGTACGTTAAACTCAAAGTTTATAAACTGTCATGTGTCATCACGCTTTGTCTGCAGGGTGGATGAAAAGCTGCGGGTGAAGGTGACAGACAGCGCACTCTCCAGAGACCTGTACCCCCAGCGACTACCACTGTCTCGGGGACAACGAGAACCGGCCGGTCAAGTTGGTTGGCGTACGAGTCCCTCGTACACAGAACCTTCTCAGCTCCTTCCGATGTCGTAAGTTTATCGTACACTTTTTAAAATTATACATGTTTTATGTAATATCAAACAGAAGAAAAAATGTTTTGCAAGTACAAGATACAGAAAGATAACAGGATTTTGAACATTCGCCATCGTTATGTTACAAAAATGTAAAAACAGCGGTCGAGATGCTTATTACATATATATATACTCTCGTCCAATAAGAAAACAATTGGTACTTCAAAGATACAACGTGTGGCAATATGCTGCCACTAATCAAGGGAAAAAAGACAAACAGAGAAATTATATACACCTGAAAACTGCTACTGGGAATCTAGGCAGGAGAAAATTAACCCAAGTGTTGTCACTGCACAGGATGCAAGTGACAATCATAATTCAATAACACAAACACATCACACCAGAACAAGTGAAAGTTCCACACTGGGATAACGATAGAAAATCCTATTATTATTTAAAGTTTTCCATCGTTAATAATAATTTTTAAACATAGAGCATATTTTCACAAGATGTGATAATGAAAATACTTCGAAATAAAGAATTTATATAAATACAATGCAAATAATGAAACAAATGTAAGTTGAGGCAGAGGGATAAAAGAGGGAGAGAGAGAGAGCGAAGAAGGTCCAAAATGTATTACGTTTATGGTTAGCGGCACACAATTTTTGTATGGTGAGGACTACACAGGCTTTAAAAATATTGCTATTACTAGGAAGGAAACTTTAGTCTTTCTTTACTTCATGTTTAAATATTCACAGCAACATGACACGACTAGGGGTAATTTTAGACCGCCAAATAATGATCTTTTACATGTTACTGCGTTGGTGGTTTTTTGCATGATAAAAGCGTTTTTTTGGGATTTAGAATTTTGTAAGTGACGAAATGTAAATTTATCTAATATCTCCTACTTAAAATTTCTTAAGTAAGTTTTATCTCTAGAGGCATAAATAACCTTATGAAGTAAAATAATACAATGGCAAATGTTAAGTTGTTTCTTTTATCTATTTCTTTTTCAGACTATAATTTATTTTACGTGACGTATTGTGTTGATTTTTCTTTGATCAAATTATAGGTACGTACGTGTATATACTAGAATAGATCACCTGATTGGGTATTGTGGATAGTAGTAAATCGTGTTATAGGCTTTAATAGGTCCATTCACTAATATTGATACATACACAACCTAAACCATGGTGACATAGTTCTCTGCCCTAGATGGAATGCTCAGTCATTGCTCTCAGTCCTCCGGACTTAAAAGGCTACCACATATTTTATCCTAAGTGATGTTGAGGGTTCAAATTAATCTAGCATTTTTGCAAAACTCAGCACATTCCAAAAAATTTACTGTCGTAAAACATGTATTTGCTTTTTGTGATCTGGTAGTTTGGAAAAACAATACTCAATCAGAAAAACTGCTAGTACAATGTATGAAGTTACTAATAGTGCAAGTTTCAAATTTTATTTATGGTTAAAAAAAAAATAATCTTCATTAAAATTTTAATTTTTTCTGTAAACATTTAGTAATAGTTAAATAACACACATCTACATGATCTTATTTTACCTTTGTCATGGAACAATTTCTCAAACCCTTAACGATTTATAATAATAATATATGCTGAAAAGCACATATGATAAAATATGTGGGGTATGCACGTTCCACTATATTCTCAACTCATTCATACCTGTTTGTTGTTCAGTGGTCGTTTGGAGTGCTGCTGTGGGAACTGATCACCTTGGCCCAACAGCCTTACTCTGAAGTGGATCCTTTCGAGATGGCGGCTTACCTGAGGGACGGCTACAGGCTCGCTCAGCCGCTCAATTGTCCAGACCAAACTGTGAGTCTACTTGTCGTGAAATCCACATTTTTTATACAATCGATACCAACAAGTTAAATAGCAAAAGTTAACAACATATTACTACAAGCTTATATTTATGTGAGTGCTTAAGTACAAAAGCTGCCCAAAACAGATGTTTTTGCCTATCGCGGCAGAATAGGTAATCTACGAGTATATTTAATGGAGTTGGGTGCATGGAAAAGAGCCAAAAGTAGACATTGAAGACGGTAATTTTTAGAATATGAAGCAATATGATAGGTTTGCTAATACTATTAATATATAGAAAATGGCTTAAGGACGTGTATTCTAAACATAATTTTTAGACTTCTAAAATCTTTATTTCAAAAATCAAATAGTTTTCATTCAGCACCTAAGCATTGAAAAGTTTTGCCACCATCTGTTCTGCTGTTATTATTCAATCATCATAAAGTAATTTTATTATTCCCCTCCTGTCCCAAAATTAGTTAATCTTTCATACGCCAAATTTAATGAGAGTCTCTTCCTTGCTCTAACCATGCTGATACCGTGACGTTCATTTTGTCTCCACTGTTCATCTACTTTTGTTCCCCAATATATGAAACCCACATATCAATACATTTTCATATATATCCTTGTTTCCCGTTTGTAAAATATGAGTCATCACTAGTGTAATATTTCAGTAAATTGAAATAGGTTTCGTGGATTAACAGAGCAGGCATTTAAGTAACGAAGAAAATCAGTAGTGGGATTATGACAAGGATTTAGCAAAATGTTATTAAATCAATAATAAACAGTTCAAAAGAATCGTTTAATGAGCTAAAAATTACGTATATTTAAACTACATTAATAACCCGCAAACGGCAGAGAACGTAACTAATATTTTTACCTTACGCACTCAAGTTGTTACGTTTTACTACCCACACAACATAGATGCCATATTTTAGATTAACTATCCTATTGAGGTATGCCAAACACTCCACTACATCACTTGATTTCACTAATTAGAAATCAATTTATTCCAGGTTATAGTAGTTTAAAGTAACATTTACCAAACTGTTTGGAAAAGATCGTCAATTTGGCACGTTGATTGCCAAGGCCAACTGCCAAACACACTGCTTGCGTCAAACTTTGAACATGTACTTGCCATTATGAGGCCATCGGTATTTTTCAGACAGGTTATGTATGTGATTGATGTAAATGTCAATACTTTCGATCCTTTCACATTTATTTGTAAAAATAAAGCCCAATTGTAAGTCAACTTTCTTTTTTGAAAATTAATAATAATGAGAATATAAATTAATCACTTATTTCCATTGTAACTGTTAAAACAGGTACACTTTTAATAATATATTCGATCTCTGACTTGATAATAACTTACAAACCAACTTACAAAAACTTGTATAGTCAGTATACCATCGAGAATTTGCCGAACATATGTCGGAAAAGGTAAGATATTAATTTATTTGCCCTCCAAACGTAATAAAGGCAAAGAAATACGACACACTAAAGCAAACATTTTGAAAAAAAAAAAAAACATAACATTAAATATGATAATTGTGGATATTTTACATAGTTGATATAAATGAGATGATTCTATTTTTAAACTGCACTGTCAAAATCTGAATTAAAAAATCAGAAATGACAATCTTGTTTTATAAAAATAAGTAATAAATTAACTAAAAATATTCTTAGTGAATTTATATATGTATTTATAGTGTATTTATAGCTGACACAGTTTACATTTGCCTGCCCGAAGAATGATCAATTCTTTATTATTTTCCGTCTTTCAATCTGTCCTCAGGACCTTTCAGGAATTAAATTTGTTATAGATTTTAAAGTTTGCATCCAATCTTAGTGATAACTGTGACACTACACGTGTTGTGACGTACTCTTATCTTGTTTACAAACAGATTAAGTAAAAGCTTATAACATGATATTATTTGTACCAAGTTAAGAACATTTATTTAATTTATTTCATGATATTAAGAATTAATTTTATTGCGTTTGCTGTTTGATTACAGATTCGAAGTTATGACCTGCTGTTGGATCGCCGACCCCGAGGACCGCCCGTCCTTCTCCCAGCTGCTCGACTGTCTGTATGATTTCTCAAACGCGCTTGGACGGTACATCTAGATAGTTTCAGTGTTTCATATCACGTGTTTGTTATAAGTATTTCATTAAAAAAATCTGAAAATACCATAAAGTGTTTGTACATAAACTGAATTAAATTCCGTTTACTTGTATAGTGTATGACTTTTCCTTATCTTCCCGTACGTTTACGAAACTCTTAATGATAGGTCTTAATAATATTTTTTTGTCCCACTAAAAAGCTATACAAATAACCCAACAATTTCTGGACTCCACCTTAGTATAGCAGTGGATGGGTTGATATATCATATTCTTTTGGTAGTTTATTTACGAAAAACCTTTCAAGGTCAAGAAATACCGAGTTTCCTATCAAAAACGAATTTGAAGTGTATTTCTGGAGGAAATTCCACAAATTGTACAATGAAAAAACAAGAAATAATGCCATATGTAGACGTTCAAGGTCGTATAATTAGGAAAAAAGATGATTTTATAACTTACTACTTCAATATGTACGTGGAGCACAAAAACAGTTATTTTTGAAATGAAATAGTTCGCTGTGTCTCGAGGAAAAAATAAGCGCTTGGATTGACGAGCTGTTTTCATTCAAACCGGAGAGAGTGTGGAAAACAGATTATTGGCTTTTAGAAACAATAAGATCACGAAAACGATGTCAGTGCGATTGTTTAATTCAATCTGAAATACAATGAGAAGCTCAAAATACTGTGTAATTTGACTTCAAAAATGTTTTAATATACAAATGCTTCATGTTCTCATTAATGACAGAACGTATTGGAGTTTTATTAGTGCCGTTAAATCAGAGATGTACATACCAACCGGGGCATAATATCAATGTCAATCGAGAATATTTTTTCCCATTCAATGGTGAACCATTAACATAGGCCTACTACCAATGCCCAATTATTCAAAATACATCATTGTTATTTAGTTGGAGAAATTCGTAATGTATTCCTATTCTGATAAGAGAAAACCAAAGGCAGATTAATATGTCCTTTCGCATGCTCGGAAATTATATGACATTGCTATACGAGAAAACAAAACCTAAAGCAATAAAATATGTGTGAAGTTTTTTATATATCGACGTAAGGGTGAAAAAAGCATAGTCTGGAGACCAAATTTAGTTCATTGTTTGAAATCATAACTGTAGACTACATGTAACGTATGTATAATGGCAAAAGTTCATTCAATGTAAATATTGAGTTTAATCTAGTATCAAAGCAACAATTCTAAGGTGTTTTTTTTTTTCTTAAAGAGCGTACTAATCTTAAAGCTAAAATGGATTAAGAAATTGGTCTGTCCTTTTATTTAAGTTGTTTAGTGATGTTGTGATGTTGAAAATTTGGTAGAACATCACTACAGTACAGTTTTGAATCCTGTGAGGGTCTTAGTATTAACGTTTGTAATGTCCCATTTCAAACTAAACCAAAGTGACAACTTCGCTAAAATACAGATTAGTTAAAGTCAGAATCTCCAAACTGCTCCCAATAAGAAGAAAAAAGGATAAGCCATTTATAAAAATGTTGTTAATATTTGCTTCCACTGAAATCGGAACGGAAAATAGTTTTGGGAAAATTGTAAAGGTTCCAGTAATGTGTTTATTTACCTTTCAATAACTCTTTCGTTGTGTCATTTGTTATTTATAAATATTTTTTACTCATTATATAATATAGTTCACGCAAAATATTTGGAAATAATTTTTGATGTTAAAAATATACTGAACTATCACAATTGTCTATCTCTTACTGTATGGACTTCCCCTACAAAAAATAAGTTAGTAATATCACCACCCCAACAGACTTAATGGTCTTTGATTCAGAGGGAATACCAGATTGAGATAGTGTTAAGTTCGTTAGCGCTCCAATCTTTTGTCTCTCCACAGAAAACAAACTTCAAAGAAAACCCGGCGTTGCTGCTATCCCCAGTGCTGCAACGGGATCGCTTCTCAGATAAAAACATAAACTTTGATCTAAACAATAGCCAGCTAGCATGTAGTGTAATACTTGAATGAGAGAATTATCCAAACAGGCTTTTAGAATTTACAACACCCTTTAAAAGTTTGAAGAAGAATTTAGAAACACCATCACGATATTTACCATTAAAAATATAACTAGACCTCAATTACTATTATTTGGAGTCAATTCTTCCTAAGCGGAGCTGTCCTTAATTAAAACAATTACCTTTTACATTTAAACTGTCAAAAAGGAATTGAAGTTTAAATTAATTTAAATAGTTAGCTTTTAGACATTAAAACTCGGCTATCAGATATAAAAAAATAGGAACTGCATAACTGCGCCAATATTCACGGAACCGATCCAAACTTACGATTGAGCTCATTATGCAAATAATACACAACTGAGAAGCGCTTAAGATTTTCAAGTTTGATGATTGTCCTTTTAGCTCGCTGGAACATTACGGGTTGCCATGGTTGTCCTCTGCGTCAGGTCAGTTGGTTGTGGCCCCGTTCTATACTCCACACCTAGTGGCCTTCATTGTTTTTGTCGTTCAGCTCGGCAGATCACACCTAGTGGCCCTCATTGTTTTTGTTGTTCAGCTCGGCAGATAACACCTAGTGGCCTTCATTGTTTTTGTCATTTAGCTCGGCAGATAACACCTAGTGGCCTTCATTGTTTTTGTCGTTTAGCTCGGCAGATCACACCTAGTGGCCCTCATTGTTTTTTTTGTTCAGCTCGGCAGATAACACCTAGTGGCCTTCATTGTTTTTTGTCGTTCAGCTCTGCAGATAACACCTAGTGGCCCTCATTGTTTTTTGTCGTTCAGCTCGGCAGATAACACCTAGTGGCCCTCATTGTTTTTTGTCGTTCAGCTCGGCAGATAACACCTAGTGGCCCTCATGGTTTTTGTCGTTTCAGCTCGGCAGATCACACCTAGTGGTCCTCATTGTTTTTTGTTGTTCAGCTCGGCAGATAACACCTAGTGGCCTTCAATGTTTTTGTCGTCCAGCTCGGTACTATACCCTGAATTCGCCCTTTTTGTCACAAATACAGTTGTTTTTAATTGTGATATATCAGGTAATGTAGCTTTATATAGTAATATTTAAAGAATTTTCCAATTGCTCCAAGAGTCTTCAATAGTTATTATTTGTTTTATATTTCTTATGGATCAAAAATGAGCTGGTGAATTTTCTAATTTTATCAACCATTATACTTGAGAAAAATATCGCCCTACACTATGCCAAATGTTTTTACTTAACTTCATGACAAAAGTTATACATGGGAAGTTTTAATATAAACATAAATATGTTTATTCTTGTTATCTGTATACCAATGCTTGTGATAATATATACAATAAGAACTCGTTCTCGTTTACAAAGCGTATTCTGTTATTGTCAATATTTGCCTTTATATAAAGCAGTCAAGTAAAGTAACTACATTTACTTATTTTTTATTCATGACAGCTAATAAGTTGCGTGTAAAGGTTATTCTGTGCGCACAACAGTCTATTAACTATTGCACAATACAGCCCGAGACAGTCTGTAACTGTGCTCAATTATTCAAGCACAGTGTTGGCGAACTTTGCCAGTTCCAGTCACGTAGGTCCGCGGGGAGATACAAGTTCGCCTAACATCCAACTTCCCCTCCCATCAGGTGGTGTTCTGATGTTTCTATTATCAGAGTTCATAAACTTCTGAAATACTTATTCAGTAGCTAATTTGTTCTGTATTGTCTACGATGTTAACTAGTGAATACATTTCAAGAATACCTTTCTAGTTCAAGTAGTGAATACATTTTGAAAACATTACACTGCTGTGATTCAACAAACTGTTCAGAGTAGAATACTGCACTTTATATGTAAAATTAGGAAACAATTATAATTTAATAATTTTAAAAATGCAAACGCTTTGAGAGAATTCTTTATTTAATATGATTTTTTAATAGAAATATTTAAATTTAAGTCAAAATGTATAGATAGTTTTTCAGTAAGTATTACTTTGAAAAAGTTTTACGTGTTGGTTGAATTATTTCTTTAAGATAAATATGTTTTTTCAGAACCTACTAACAAACATCAAGTAATAAATAGATTTTGCACAGTGGTAATTCAACAAACTGTTTAGAGTAGAATATTGAGGTGTATGTATAAAATTAATTGTTTATTTATTCTACCGTTTTCTCTTTACCATTATGGTTACCATAATATCAATGTAAAAGTTTTTCCTAAGGATTAGTAAAATCCTACGGAGTGACATGCTGTTATGAAACTCGATGTTGCTTGTAGAAATGAAGCTTTATTAAATTTCTAAGTCTATAGATTAGTTAATTCTAGAGATATCGTGTAAATAGAGAGAAAGACAGAGATACAGACGATTTATGTTTTCCGTCCCTTTAAGGGATAGACATCGCTTACACTCAGCTAATGAGACTTGTCGGGAGCTTAAAGGCCGTTTAAGCAATTTGTAGGACCGAGAACCCATACAATAAAAACATTCAAGCAGCAATTCATCAACTGAATTCGAAATGGATTTTGTTACATTTTAAAAATATCCGATGAATAAATCAGCTGATTTTAAAATTAAAAAATATATTTACACTTCAATCTGGTTTTTCTGACCTGTAAATAACAAATAATACTCTTACGTCTTAACCTGTGGAATGATTTGTGGTGAATTTAAATTTAAATTGCTTTACCGAAATAGTTATATTTCACACAAAATTAAGTAAATCTGTTAGAAAATTTGTACAGATCTACACTTAATGTTCATGATGAATTCAATAACACTGTCTAAAACTGCAATTAGTAGCTGGTTTAGGAATAATAGCGAATAAAAAATTTTAAAGTAGTGTTTAAAAATCTTATGAAGAACTAGATATGGTACAAAATTCATCTCAGCACATGGCCAAAGTATTACGCTTTGTAAGTGGATTGTTTTTTTTAAGTTAATACATTAGTTTAAAACAACATTTAGATTGTATTTTTGACATTATCCAAAACTAATTTTTCATGCAAATAGTTTGTAGAAATATTTGTTGATGTATCAATAAGTATAATACGTTTTAATTGCAAATCAAATACAATAACAGAAGAAGCCTATAGAAAACCATTCGTAGGAAATAATTTGTAGTAAATATTTAGGTAATGCTTGGATATGGGAAAGAGAACGAAACAAAAGGACCAGTATGTGTCTAATCGCAATATCGGAGAGTGTTCTGCCGGTTACGGCACTTCGGTGAAATTGCAGAGGGCTTGTTAACCCAATGTCTACTGCATCCAATGTATTGTTCTCAACAGAAGAAGCCTTTTCTTCCCATCTCACACTTTGAATAAATGTCCATTGTATGGTTTAATGTATAATATTTAATTTTAGTATATCATGATGTGTATAGATTAATATTTATTAAAAACAAATTATTTTTCAATTATTATATTTTTAAATTGTTCTTTTTTATGTCTCGATTTGTTTAAATTGGTGCATGATAATAGGATATCCTTTATACAAATGTATATTTTTAGTATACACATTTCATATAATAGGAAATATATATTTTAGCAAAATTGTATTATAGTTTTTACTACAACTCTAAAATAGGAAACTAATAAACATAATCTTGATTTCATTTGGAAGCAATATTATTATTGTTATATCTTAGGAAGGGACTTCCTACTAATCTCTCTACTACTATCTGCAACGAAGTTTTTTAAAGGAAAGTATTTCCTAGATACCTGAATTTTCTCTGTGGGTAATCTATTTAAGATGTGGGATTTGCAAGTAAGTTTAGTTGTGTATTCTTCCTACACTTAACTAAAGGAATTTGATTTATTACTTTCCGAATTCTATTTCATAAGAGTCCTTCACACCTATGTTTAAAGGGGTTGAAGAGAAGAGCAAAAGAGAGAGAGAACCGTGCACTTCATGGAAATTATTTGTCTCACAAAAGGCTTTTAAAAGGAAAACATCTGAGTATTGAAGAGTTTTTCGACATGTGCCTAATTGATAAACCTCATTGGGTTAGATAAAACACATGTCTAATGTCTGACACAATGACTTCTTGAGAATGGTCCTACGAATTCTAATATTCCGTTTCAATGAGAACTGATTTTATAAATGAAATCAGAACAATGAATCAGATGCAAAATTTGATAACGCCTTGTCGTATTCGTTCTGGATATGAAGGCACACAATGATTTTCGTCTTGATTTTCCATCCTGGCATTATAACAGTAGTTGACGATAAGGAGTAACAGAAGCACAACTTTCAGCATCAGATAGCTGATGTTAATGGGTTTGGTCCAAACCGGGCGACAATATCTATGTAGATCTTTGTTAATCTTTTGAATTATGTATGACTCCTTTGTAAGACATTCTCAAGCGCTGTGTTGTCTGAAGGATTCTTTCAACAATGGCTTGGTCGATTTCGGTTTATTTTTAAAAGTACGTGCATATAAAAAATATCATATAGTAACCATTTTAATAAAAAAAATTATTAAGTCTTATGATCGCAGACAGCGGAATAATACTGCAAACGAAAATATTAATACAGTTTTTTAAAGACACACAGTTTACACAATGTTACGATATAATAAAACACAACACACTTGTACTATTAAACCTAATAGTACGTAACTACAGTACATACATTAATGAACGAGCTACATGTTTGTGGGCACTAAATAAAAAATATCGTTTACGTAACTGCGGATGTGATTGAAACAGGTAGTAGACAGTCATCTTGAGTCACCAACATTACCGTTAAGCAGATAGCAGTCTCAACTCCACTTGGTTTCATCACGGAATTCTGCGTATAATTATGTAAAGACACCGTTATATATACTTTCAACATCTGTTGTACGATTCACTGAGAAACGAAGTTTGTATATTTTTAGTAGTCTTTTTATATATATATATATATATATATATATATATATAGGATTTTGCAAATTTATATGTTACAAAAAAGTATAACACTCTGTTTTGGAGATTGAAACTTTAAAATATTCTTCATCTTTAATAAAGATTGCCATATAATAAAAAATATTTTGCTATGGCTGGAGTGAGTGAACTCAAGTGATATCACTGACATGAGGTAAGTGCATTAACACGTCACGCTCGAACTAACAAAACTTCATGAAGGTAATTTTCCCACTTGAGAATCTCTCAGAATTCTCTCAAATCTGGACTTCATGCTGTTCGTCATGTATGACATAAATATAAAAAAAATTTTAATTGCAGTCCATTCCCACATTTTAAATTAGCTAAAAACACACACACACATACAAACATATTCATGTACAACTTCTATATATGTAGGAACAAACAACCTATTTAAAGAAAACCTCCTTAATTTGACATAAAAAGTTATACACGGAAAATCTTAACGAAGACTACTGGGGCAATATTTACAGTGCAAATGCTAATTAGGAGAGCTTTGCATAAATTTACAGCGGACGAGAGAAGTGTTGAGTTGGCAAGCTTGTCTAATAACGCGTTACTTATCATAAAGCATGAGCAGTTGGGAGGAAACACACAACGTCATGTTCTTACCACACTTTTACAAGTGTCTAAACTGTGAGCTGGCGTGAACTAACCCATTAATTAATTGTATTCGATCATTTTGTATATATAATTAGTTGATATATTAAAATTTGTATTACTTATTCAATATTTGGTTATAAGAAACTTGCTCAAATTGCTCATTCTTCAAATATATTCTTCTTCTTAAATTATAAAAAAATCAAGAGTATTAATGTTTAAATCCTAAACCTAAAAAACGTGTAAAAGTCTACAGTAGAACGAATTTTAAGACAAATTTCTTTCAACTATAAAAATGATGAGATTATGATTTTGAAAGCAATTTCCCGTTCACTAAAATGATACTTGTAAAAAACCGTCTTTGTAATATTAACAGTCATAGGAAAACAAATCTGTCATCATAATAAAAACAGTTTACTTTAAAACTATTTCAAATTATATATGAGCACATTCACCTGGCAAGTGAGAGATCCGGGGTTCGAGTCCCGGCCAGCGAGAACAGAATAACAATCTTAATCCTGTTCTCACTGGTCCCGGCGGAGCAAGTACTTTTTGTGACTCAATGTTTATTGAAATTAAAACTAAATTAGGCTATTGCCGCTTATACAGATGTAATGCATATAAATACAAAGTCATTTGACAGGTATTTGGTCTTCCGATCATATGTTAGTTTATTTATTTAAACACATATGTGAAAGAAAAAAGCTAAATACAAAATAATTGAATCATCAAAAGTAAACGCTCTGTGGTTGTAATGGTAGCACATTCACCCGGCAAGTGAGAAATCAGGGTTCGAGTCTCGGGCGGAGCAAGTACTTTTTGTGATTCAATGTTTACTGAAATTAAATTATTTATATATATATATATATTTATTTATTTATTTATTTATATATATATATATATATATATATATATATATATATATAAATATATGCGATGCTGCAAAAGATATTAATTTAAAAAGCACCTGCACTTTATAAACTCAAATTATGAGACAGTTTCGTATAATAAATAGCCAATTACTATTTGAAGGCGATGAGTTATGAGGTATATTTGTCTGTAAATATTGGTTTCTGTTTGAACGTAAAGCTTGAGTGCTAGATCACTTTATAATAGTGCATGTACATTTACAACGGCTATAAACGTACACTTTTGACAGATTTTTCTTGATCGTGGCAACAAGGAAAACCTAAATATTGTTGAAAATATAATTCACTTGAAGCAAAAGTGCTAATACACGGACAAAGCTTACAAAAAGTATGTGAAGCTCGGGAAACACCTAGTTCTAATCTAAAATATTCTATCAATAAGTTACAAAATTGTATATTTCGTATTAATTGTTCACATAAAAAGAAGATTAAAATGATATGGGCAAGCTTGTAACAAAAAAATAATTAAAACCCAACTTATTTTATTTATTTGCATTTTAAAACTATATAGATTTCGTGATATAACGATACATGGTGATAGTTGTTCGGCATGTTCGAGATCAGGGATTTTTAACACATACCTGACCACGTAAGAAAGTTATTTGGGTGGTACATTTGACATGTTTAGAAAATATGTTCTATGTTATGTGCGTAGTTGTTTAAAATAACTTCACAAAACACAGAAAAAGTAGACATTTTATTATTACTCCAAGTAAAATGACTTGCATTTCAGGTCGGATATTCAGACATTTAGTAATCAAATACAAATAAAAGAAGCTTAAAATAATGAATAAAAATTATGGCAATACCTTACAATCTTCGCTAATATACTAGTCAAGTATCGACTTTAGGACAGCGCAATAGTAATCACTTGCGACCACCGCAGTTAATCTATTAAACTATAACTTACTTACAAACTATAAAAGTTAACATTTCTATGTTTAGCCGTTTTTATTTGGGCCTGATAAAAAAAACTCCTAAATTTCCAACTTTAAATGCTTGTAATACCATGTGTATTTGTAAAAAATTTCAATTTTTTTGAGTTTTCAGGAAAGTATTCTAAAAAAGCTTTGAAATTAATATCAGCAATATTTTTTGAACAAAAAAAACCAATTGCACTATCTATTGTTTCGCTGATAAGAGATTGGAAAATCATTAGAAAACAGTTCAAAGTTCTAGAGTTTTAAATTCTTCTTCTGGTTACTTTCAATTTTAGAACAACTATATAGGCTCGGAATGATTCAGAAAAATGTATTTTGAATCATAATTCTCTTAAATTTACACATGTAAACATCTTTCAAAAGTTAGTTAAAGATATATTATCTTGACAGTTTTTTCATTTAAGAGTTCACTGCAACACTTAATGAATTATTACAGTACTTGCAAATAATATTGACATATCTAGTAGCTATTTAACGTTTTGATGGGAATCTAGTAAACAAAATATGTTACACGTAAAGAGTTTGATTTTTATCACATAAATTAATGGAATTTATTAAATTTATGTATCATATTAATGCTCACTATTCTGGCTGCTTCCATGTATTTTAATCTTCCAGGTTGCCCTTTAACACATGGCTATAAAGGGACACCCAAGTATACAATACCAATGAGAAGATACGAACTTTACAAGCCTATCTCTCTACCTACCCCACAACCTCTCTCCTTCACCACTCGCCCAGCGTTCTGCTTCATGGCCCGTCTTTGTTCGTGTTAATTAGATGTCAGAATGTACATTCCCAGACTTATTTTCTAAGTTTTTTCACACCGGATACCCTTTCGTCACTCATTATATGAAAGAATTTCAAAGTATAAATACTTTTTGGAAAATTAATGCACAAACCGAGTTCGGTTAAAAACTTAAATAATAATATAAATTAATTAGTTCATAAAGATAACTAAAAATATATTTAAAGGTTTCTGAGCATTTCTTCTTACACGGATGGAAAATATTTCCTATCGTGAATGCTTTAAACATCATTTGCGAGTTGGTAATCGTTTAGCTAAATTAAAGCAATATTTGATCAGTTAATTAGATTTACAATCATCTTTCCACAAATTTAATGAAAACAATACACACAAACGGGAATTGTAAATATACAGCTCATATAGAATATGAACAAAAGTAGAGAAATCATAAAATGAACTAAAAGCATCACTGAAGACATGAAAAAACCGAAGTCCATGATTATAATATATTTATACTCTTTTAAAATCGCATAGATTTAGTGAATTCTGAGATTTTGTAAAAAAAAAAAAAAATAGTAATTGTGAATTATCAGTTAAATAGACGGTACAAATATACAAACTGTTCAAAATTTCCCACTCTTGGTCACTTGGGTGTTGGGTTTTTGAATACCTTGGACTTAATATTGAATAATAATTCAAGTCTCTAAGAGTGGTTTTCTATATCTCTTTTTCAGCCAAGACTAGGAGTAGCTATAGTTCTATAGTTAAAAGGACGTTTATTTGTTCTCTATTTAAGATGTTAGTAAGGTATTTTTTCCTTTTTCGATATTGCCAAAGACGTAAGCGTAAAAGTACTAAGGAAAATATTGTAAAAGAAATGACTACGTTCTTTTTGTTCTGAGGAAAATTAGAATATACCTCAGAATGTTTTGACGTTTACGTGTATATAAAATATTTAATGAAACCACTCTAACAAGTGATATTGTTTTATTTACCAGTAAATTCAATGTTTATAAACGGTACCACTGGATATTTTTTATAGTAAACAAATTATCGTACTAGATTAATCCAATTTATATATTTAAAATCATTTAAAACATATACATGAACAGAAACAGAGACCAATCCCACAAACATCTTCAATACTAGCAGTAGTTCTTGCGTACATTATTCTAATTTATAATATGCTAATAATAATTACTCTTTATAATATTATACAAATCTAAATAATCAAGTACTATAAATGATTTCCCCTGAAGACAAAAGGCACACAACCTCATTAAAAGGTAAAGACAAAAGCAGGTTTGTAATCACAACAGGAACAGAACTTTACTTGATAGCTGGACTTTATCCTTTCCACCCCCTCCTGCTGAGGACTTTGTTTTCATTATTTGTGTTGAGTACGGATTTCAGATAGATGCGTTTAACTAGAAAGAATGTTATTAGTTTATGTTCAGTTAATTATTTTTTATAGTATAAATGTATACTTAGATTGAATGAACACTTTTGCTACGTAAATTAAATGTTTAGGCCATTATGAAATATAATGGTACATGAAATGAATGGTACAAAAACCTTTAGAGCATTGCTTGCGTTTGTATCATCACGATGAGCGATCTGGCTACTTTAGTGGTTTCTAACGTTTGGAATTAAAATAACGATGATGTAAAGCTTGATTTTAGCTACGATTTACCACCCTCTAATGTACCGTCTACAAGCTGGCGCTCTCATAGACTTCGCTCCTGGAGTTTGGAGTCTCGATCGTCTGAGCAGATAAAAAATGGGTCACGGTAAGACTTCAGACGGTGCACTGGAAGGGGAAGGTAAACTGGAGCTAGATTTAACATTCGCATGGAATCATCTCTTACCGCCACAGCTTTATTAAATAACAATAATATTACCGTAAGAGTTCTATGTTTATCCTTATGAATGTCTTGTAAAATCGTTAATAATTAAAACAATCATCGATTATTTATTTCATCAATCTACTCCATATAAGTTGTTCAATGTTGGAGACTGCTGAGAGTTTTGAATGAGAGCTTTTCATGACGTATTTGCTTTCATATCTTTAACGACAAAAATCTTGTTCATTTTCGCAAACTTTTTTTTAAAAACATAAAATTATAATGGAACCGAATTGGATGCATAAGAAGGATAGTCGAACTCAGAAATTGCTGGGCTCGAGGTTGAAACGTGACAAGAAACCACTTAACAGACAATGGAGAATGAGCCAGCACGTTGTATTGATGAACAGAGCACACATGATCACTTGTCCTTTTACAATTATTCATTTCTTTTTTGTTCCTTTTCTTTCACAGAGAATCTCCATATACTCTGTTGATAAATAGAAAACCCTTCTGCTCAACAAGAAGAGAGTTGCTACAATTATTCTCAATTCATTTCATTTTAACTATTGTTGAAATAATTTATATACCAGTTTCCTATTGTATGGTTTTTTTCGGCACCATATTTTGCTTGTTTCATATATACATTTTTATTTAAAATTATACTCACGCATTACATTTAAAATTCTTACAATTACCACAACCGGAGGAACGTTGGATATAACGTAGCTATGGTAGGAGGGATTGATTTAATACGAATGATGAGTGCAGCTCCAATTCATCTTCCACTTAGGCACCGTGTGAAATTTGACCTTGTCATTTAAATTGGACTCATGACAGGTACCATCTCAACTTCAACGTCCTTCTGAAGGAATTCAAAAAAGTCTGCGACGAAGAAGGTCAAAACGGACCTGTAATTAGTACTTATTATAAATGAATATCATAATTACAATTAATAAAAAGGCTGAATATTAAAATGTATTTTATGATAGAATCGCAAACCTGACAAGCTTTACAGCTCCAACGCGCCACAAAAGCTTTGTGTATCCAATCACACCTGGCGTTTGCTATGGCAAACCAATCACTGGCACTCATATTTTCAACAGTTTGGACGCTTAAAACAGATTTAAATTCATTAGAAAGTTTTATTCCTGTTATGCAAATATTTAATAGTTAATCATTTTCGATAAACTTTTCATACACTTATAAATCAGCCATGTTATGTCTTCTACAAACTATAAAGTAATAAATAAAAGCAAAACAAACCAAATCTCGTAGAAACCTGTTAAAACGGAACGGATATCATACCAGTCCAATCCAACAATGTTAAATCCATAAGATTCGTTACATGTTTAAAAAAAAAGTGTTGTAGGAATGTACTCAGCTGGTTTGTAAATTCACGTGACTGTGTTGTTCACATCATACAACACATATCATCACAATGTTGTATTATTATTTGTAATTTTAATTTGTACTAAAATAAATGTTAGAATTGTTCTTGGAACACATGTTTGGTTCCTTAAATGGTATAGATAGAAATATTGTCCTTCAAGTCTGCAAGTAATACATTTTAAAGTTTGATAGTTTTAATGTTACCTAAAATTTGCGTAGTAGTTGCTGCTTTACATTATAAGGAGTTACCAACATTTAAGATAATCCAACAAAAAAAATTAAAAAAACAACACTGTACAAGAGAGATATCTACAAATCAACGGGATAATTATGCGTGCTTTAAAATTAAAAAAACTGATATGATCATAACTTGTTGATATTGATAATTTTTCTACAGCTCTTTTATAACAGATCATATTGAATTCTTTCTGAAATCCAAATAAACTTTGATTATCATGACATACGTAGCTATGATGGGAATGGTCGATTCAATATGTATGTATATATTTAATGTTTAATATATTTAATCCTACAACTTACAATAGCATTGATAACAGTAAAACATTTTTATTTCGACCTTATTACATTAACCCATTGTCCTCAGAAATTATATTTCCAACTTAAACATATTTTTTAATTTTTGCAAGTTTTACATTGCTTAATGCTTCAAGAATAACAAATTAGTTTACATTAAACAGTTTTTAAAAATGTTCATAAATTTGATGATGGCCTTCTAAAAAGTTTTAAAACTACAAAACAACATGTTTACGAATAAGTGCATAGATACTGTATGTTTTAAGGCATAAATTAGTAAAAAATTTATAAGAACCGTAATAAATTAATATTAAAACTTTTAACTGTAAATCAATTCCTAAATATCAGAGGTTACTCTGAATGAATAAATAACTATTAGTACATATATGTACATATAGTACATATGGATGACCAAACTCAGTTAGTAACCAAGAATAAATAGTAGCTCAAGCAGCCACTGTAATGTACAAGTCACCTGTAACTTGAATTGCAGCGAGTAATACTACCCTCATTAAAACAAAACGAATCCAATTAAATGGTTGCACATTAACCCGACCTGTAAACCCGCTCTCCATAGTAGGGCTTCCGGTCCTGCGACTTTTATCAACTAATCGTCTCCCGTAACACTGCGTCGCGTGTCTATACGCAACGCATTTGTATATAAAAATATTACAACTATTTTTATAGGAAAAATTCCTACTCTTGCGTTTTGTGGGGGGGGGGGGGGGTGGGGGGGGGGGGGGGTGGGGGGGGGGGGGGGTGGGGGGGGGGGGGGGTGGGGGGGGGGGGGGGTGGGGGGGGGGGGGGGTGGTTTATACTCTTGCATCAAATATTTTTATCTTCGTAATAATGATAGTAATTTGTGTCATTTATTTAAATTGTATATAAATATTAAAATTATATAATAGTTAAATTTACATACGAAATACTGATTGTATTACAAATTGATATATTTATATAGTCAATAATATTTTAATAGATTATTTTAATTTTGTTAAAATGTAAAGAATTGGCTCAAGTTTCTTTCAAATAACCATACAATGACTTTCGAGGTACTACTTTTCAAACTGCTTTGATCAATATAAAAAGAGAAATATTAGTAATTTACCCTGGATTATAACTAATTGGAGTCAAACGGGATCTTAGAATCAGCCTGAAACTATATGATTAATAGAAAAGCAACTTTAAATTACATGAACCTAATCATAATGGTACTAGAATGTAATATGACAGCAGGCTTATAAGTAATCTCTATGAAATGGTTGTTATAATTTGTATGTAAACTGTCATATTACATTCTAGTACTTTTCCGATTAGGTTTTGTAATTAAATTTTGTAACAACAATCGCCATAACTCTAGAGAAATTACAAAAATAAAATAAAAAATATTTCTCAAATGTATTTTTAATATAATGTATTTTCCAAAGTAAAGGTTTTAAAATAAATATAATTTAAAATTTAAAATAATTTTCGTAACTGTACGATTTCATTTGTAAACTACTTTAAACTATCTTCAACGAAATATTGTTTGCAATAACGATAAAAAAACAAATAGTACAGACTGCTTTTTTATGTTTCCTTTATTATTTTATAAAATAATATCGAGCGACTCGGTGATATAAGAAACAAAACAATGATTTCCGTGTGAAGCCGAGAGGAAGTAAAAGTGGGTTATTTGCCAGCAAAGTTTACTGGCTTAGAGCAACTTTTAATGAAATTGAGAGCGGCTAAGATGTGGCGGACTCACTACCTTTTACTTACTGCACTCTTTATACATTCTCAGGGTTGATAACTTATTCTTAAGGAGAACTATTACACGGAAGAAATATGGGGGATAAAACAAAGTGTCATTCCGTTGTACATATCAAGGAACTATTATATTTCTAATATGTTATTTATATTTAGTAGTGGAAACATTATTTTAATTTGAATCAGCAGTTTTAAACACCACTTAGTAGCATTTTTTGTCTTCAGGGGAAATCATTTATTGTTTGATAACAATCTGACTGTTCTCTAGTAAATATTATAAATAAAAAGATTGACAAGGATTCTTTATATAGTTCACTGAAACTGTGGTAATAGTTCGTTCTTGCATATCAAATATTACGCGTATAAGATAATTTAAAGCAAATTCGTAGTATTATTAAATAAGCCACTTAATTTAATATGTTACTGTTATTATTCATCTGTTAGATTTAATTTAATCCTTGTAAAATAATAGGTTGTAAAATATATTTTATATTATATTACATATTATAATATAGTAAAGATATAGTAAACACATGGATCACAATTTAAAAATAAAATTATTATTTTACAAAATTTAGTCAGCCAACCTTCGTGCAAATTTAAACATAGTCAACAGGCATATATCTAGTCACGATTAATCAAAATATTGTTATGTCTCAAACACATCACTTAAAATATAATAACAAATCACCGATAAAATTCACACAAAGCGTATGGCAATTTGAAACAATATATGGTATACATTCATGGTCCAGACTAGTTAATAATGTTTGGTGAAAACTGAACAGCTGTTTTCCATTTATGTAAATTATAATAAATAATGTATATATCTTTTGATCGCTAATCACCATGAAATATTAAATAAATAACGAAACTTTTGATTTGGTAATATTGATTTTACTTAGAGAGCTATTTTATAATACGTAACAAATATTTAGAATATATCATTTAATTGATAAATAATATGAAACGTTTCACTAAAGTATAATAGGATATACAATAAGAAAGTAAAACTAAACTATTAGGTAAAAAATGGTATTAAACTAATACTAAAGTGCACAGACACCACGACTATCACTAGAAGAGATAAAATTTAGGGGAATCACGAGTTGGCGTCTGCCAGCGAAACAATTTTCATGGATGAGTTCGAGTATTACTTCCGCCGGAAGTGAATCCTCCGTTTTCAGACTTCAAATGTTGTAGCTACAGTTATTTGTATTTGCTTTAGCACTATATTACTGATATTACACAAAAGAAAAATATTCAGTGTTTGTGGGCAAGCAATATTCATATAGTATTGCAAAATATTTTAATATTTTATAAAAAAAATTCGAATTGTTATTCATATGAAGTAAAAATTACTAATTATACTCATTAATTACTGATTAATTTACTATGGCTGTATATATATAAAATTAAATAAATAAATTAATTAATTTATATATTTATTTATTTATTATATATGGGCAGCCATAGTAAATTAATCTGTAATTAATGAGTATTACTGCATTACTAATTCTTTGTTTTGATAATCACCAACATCTAAAATATTGAAATATTTAAGTAACACCATTTTAGAATTTCGTTAACAAAATCCTTCAGGCCGTAATATTTGACGAATTTAATTTTCTTATTAATATTTGAGGTAATACTTAAAGTTATATTTTGCTGTATATTCTCATATATACTAAGAATGTTCAGTACATATTCCACATTTCAGAATATAAACGGAAAAAAAGGAAACCTATCATAAATCATTATCATTATCATACAGCTAGAGCATTGGTAAGACAAAACTAGCCTAGAGTGCGCCAATGGCTCCTCTCTAGAAGCCGCTATGGCAGTGACGTGACGCTCACTCACGCCTATATGCTCATGAGTATGAGTAGTACCTGGAAAGTACAGACGATTTATCGCTCATATTTCTACTATGGCAAAGAAGTTATGCATACAGGCCTATGTGCTATTATAGTATGAAAAACTCTTATGTGAATTCTACAAACAGGGACGAGTAGATTTCTACTATGATAATGACAAGTTACTCACTCTCAATTACAATAAAACGTTTTTTTTTTTCTGGAGTGTACGGTGGGTTCGAGTCTTGATTTCTTTTAAAATAATAAAGTAAGATACACTTGCATATGTTTCAGTTGTAGTGAAATGAGATCTTGTCTAGAGTTGCCACTATGACAATGGGCTTTGTAACCAAGCTTTCTACTTGAATTAGTGTATGTCCCCAAATGAGCCTGATCACCTCATTAAAATATCTAATTAAAGAGCTAGACTTTAACGTTTGGACGAAATATTGAAGCCTGGAAGTATTTCATTTTGCCTAACCTACCATAAGGCTCAGGAGAAATTCATTTTAGCGAGTGAAGGACATCGGCTACTGCTAACAGTAGGTCAACAGCTGTTTACCGGTAGGGAAGGCTGTTGATAGTGATATTGACATTGATAGATTAATAGCGGCATCCCTGTTTAGACATGCTTACCAGTAAGGAACATTCTAGTGGCTTCTGGACATTGATGATACGACATCGGACACTAGATGAACCCTCTACCACCACGGTGGATTACTTTGGTTTTTCAGAAGAACATTTTAGAGGTAAGCGGTGTCCTTATTAATAATATGTATAATCATGGACAGAATATCCATTACCGATTTTATAAATTTCAAGCCCCAACCATAATTAAAGTATCAGTAGTATTTTGAGAGTAAAGGCGTCGATTGGCCGTAGTAGGCGGAAGCGTCACCTCGTGGCGTTGCCGAAAATATTTTCATGTCTGGAAAAGATAACTATATGTATATATCAATTATGTAGATATATTATATATATATTCACAAATATATATCCCAAATAATTTCATTAAAGGTGTAAAAAACCCATTTATATAATTAGGATTGTTGATTTTCTGTATGTAAATTATTAATGATTATGTACGTTGCCTTGCTAATTACGGATGTCATAATATTTTACCATTGTGGCCTAAGTAATTTAAAGCCTAATAAATATTAGATAAATTTTATCTTGATCGCCCAAAAAATGTAGAAAAGATAGTTTTCTGTTCATACAATTGTATTATTTTACTGGAAGCCTCCCATTACTTCATGTAACTGCCCTACTTCAGTAGGTTAAAATAATTCATCATTGTTGTAATAATTCATTTGTACTTCTAGTATAAACTCCAATTAAAATGTTATAGAAGAAATCATAATGAATACAATTAATCAGTCATGATACTTACAAAAATGTTTGTCTACCCTAATTAATTATATAGTAATTACAAATAAAATAATTAAAACTAAATCTGTTTTATGTTTCGTATAAATGCAATCTAATATTAGTAGTATACAATACCAACTTCTTATTTAATAATACATTTAATTCATGTTCAAGTACAGTATGCAAACTTAGGTAAATATTCAGATGAAAGTAGATATATAGTTCACTACTTCACCATGGAAAAATATTTGTAAATAATAATTGTGTATTCTAAGCTTATTTTCTATGTCACTAAATTTAATGTTTGCTCGCTCAGTAACATAGTAATTTCCTCTAAAATAAAATATACCTATATAATCTTTTAGTATCTAGTATTGGTATTGCACTGTGCAATGTGTGATTGATTATTATTTTAATAAAAAACTATTTCTTTGAAAATAATTAGTAATACGGGCAGTAATAATGCTAAACTTAGTAAATACTAAAAAGCAATTTAGTCCAAAAAGCACTCCATTTTAGTCACAAAACTATTTCCGCTATGATACTTGTACCTTTTAGTAAACTGTAATTGATGTTGCAATCCCGTGAAGATACTGTGACAGTTTACTTTTAAAATATGTCTTTTACTGTTGTCTTGAATTATTATTCGTTATGGTGCTTTCGTTATTGTATTATTTAATATTCAGTGTAGTTAAAACTTTGAATACGTTGTATGTGAAGAAATTTTAAGAGCTGGCCTATCATCTTTGTACATTGTGCAGGGTTTTTATTCCCTGGAGTCTGGCTACTGGACTGAGGATAAGTCTGTTAGCCCCACTGTTGCTGCGCTCTCCGAGTTGCTGTTGCCGGCACCCGCCTGTTCGTCTGCCGTGCCGTATCGACCGACACTACCGTACCGCACATCCGGTTCACCCGCGGTCGTGTGCTTCCTCTCGGTTCGGTCGACTTCGTTGAAAGTTACCGGGCGTGTGGACTTGTCGTCTTCTGGTGACGTGACTTACAAATTTTCTGGTGATCTCTCAGGTATACTATATTCCTCTCCGAGACTGGAACCATTCCTCTCGATATACCTCTCGAAGGATACTCAGCGCCTGGGACTCCAGAAATAAGAGTTGCATCAATTATTACTCTTTTACTGTCTTTAGATTTTTAAGTTGGTTAATGTTAAATGTTTAATTATATATCTGTATCGTAAGAAGGGTTTTAATTATCTTAAGATATCTTATCTAATTCTGTGTGGTTATATTAGTAAATAGTTTTTGGTTATATCTAATTGTTTTTTTCACTGTAACGCAGATTAGAGGCAATTACTGGCTGTTGTAACTTTTAAAAAATAATATAGGATACGTTTTTTGCCCTTTACGGGAATTATTGCAATAAACTCGAGTCTGTAAGTTCTCTGAGTCTTGAGTCTTCCCAGCTTAACTATCAGTTTCCTATACTTTAAAACTATACAGTACTCTACTAATCCAAGAAAAGCTAAGGATTCTATAATATAGTTACATTAATATAGTTGGAGTCACGCCAAAACATTTTCCTACTTACTAAATTTATAAAATACAGGTATTTCTTATTCTAAAAATTAAATTTAACGTTTATTGTAAACGGTTCATCGACCTTTGGTAATTTCTCTTGGGTCCCTAACCCTGCTTTACCCTGGTGAAGTCCCGGACCTGGAAAGGACTGGTTCCTTGTTACAGTCCCTGGAGTCTCCTTCCAAAACAAGGTGGCGCCCAAAATAAATATTGAACATTTTTCGTCGTTGTTGTGGACTTCGCCTAGGACTTGGAAACAACTTACCCCCCTTTCCCCTGAGCTAGCCAGCATCAGTAACAGAGACTGGTGTGGACTGTTTACAGCTTACTGTAATGAAATTTGTATACTTAAAGTAGGCTACGTACTGAAGCTATTTTAATTCTAAAATGATTTAGCTTAGTGTCAGATTATTATCCATAAAAGCTAATTGATACGTTAATTTTTTACGCACAATTAGATAGATAATTGTCTGAGTGTTAGCGAAGTATATCCATCCAGGGGGTAGAAATGTTTTATTTGTATCTATCTGTATGTTTGTTTTTCACGATGTCCAAATTTTGCATAATCCTTTTTTTCAATATCGGCAACATCGAGTTCGATGATGGTCCATGTCACTGAGGGATTAGGCTCAGTGTTGGTGAACATTTTAACATTGGTCTTATGGATATACATAGACACAACTATAAAGCTGCACAGCACAGAAATAAAAAAAAAACACAGTACAACTGTTTGACGTTTTAACAGATAACCTTATAAAACAATTAGCTATAGACTTGTAATCTTCTTCAAACCTCACCAAAGCCTCTAAGGGACGCCTGATATTGCGTCCGACTACATTGGTATAAAACTTGCTCTGGATCTCTGGATAAAATACACATAATTCGTGCTGTTAGCTACATCTTCTGTTTACAGATGTATTTAACAATACATTTATTATAATCTGTTAATTGAATACTTTATTTTAATGATTTGCGTCCTAACCAAATGAACAATAGCTGAAGTACCTCAACCTTAACTACTGTTTAATAGTTTTTTTTCTAAGGCAAGCACGCAATTTTGTGACCCTATTGATAATATTGATGATCATAAAGAGATGAATGGAGATAAGGTCTGATAGCGAATTAAATAAGAAAATAAAAGGCAACAGAAGAAACTAATTTATGGAATTGAAAAATTCCAGATGAATTAAAAATAACATGAGAAGGATGAATGTCGCCTTTAAATTCATATTACAAGAAACAATTTCATTAGAAGGTGTAAAAAGTCACTGATGTACATAGTTATTACCCTATTATTTTTCTGAACTGGAATTTAGTGCGCAATAAAATAATACTGCCTGGCTATTAACACCGTCATGAATTACACTGTAGAAAAAGTCATTATAAATTATTGATTATTATCATCGAATATTATGATTTTTGTGAACCTCTGGATTTTATTATGTGTAAAACTTTTCATTTTACAGGAATAATTGTAAACATTGGAAAGATCCGTATCAATTTAAATACTTGGATAACAATCACGATTGTCTTGTTTGTAACAAGATCTGTAGGCTTCCACGAAGGACTAGATTAAAAGGAAACAACTTCCGAGAACGAACTAATCCAATTTTGGAGATGCAGTTTAGCTTTTCTTCTTCAATCGATTTTCTAGTTAATTTACATATAATTTTATATTATTTTAATATTCTAAATCGTCAAAACATTTTAAAAAAGTGCTCCTCTGCATTACATAATATTTTCAACGACATTTCCTATCGTGATTCTATGATAATGTTTATATTACATGTGTCACACAGTTCATGGTGATCAATAAATTGTTTTAATAAAAATTTTATTTGTATGTGTCCGATTGTAGACTGAGTGACAGAGATTGGTTGCCATGGCAACACCAGGTGTGATTGGATACACAAAGCGTACGTGGCACGTTGAAGCTGTCAGATTGTCAGGTTGCGAGTCTATCATAAAATATTTTGTCATTCATTTTTACTATTAATTATTATTATGATATTCCTTTATAATAACTACTAATTACGAGTTAGTTTTGAGCTTCTTCGTTGCTACCTCTTTTTAAAATTCTTCAGACGGATGTTGAAGTTGAGATGGTACATGCCATGAGTCAATTGTGTGACATCGTCAAATTTCAGACGGTGCAAAAGTTGAAGGTGAATTTGAGGTGCACTCATCGTTCATTATTCCCTCCTACCATAGCTGTGTTATGTCTAAAGTTCTTCCGGTTGTTTTAATTCTAAAAACTTCAATATAATGTATAAAAGTAAAATTTTAAATAAACATGTACATATGAAACAAAGCCCTTTTTAATTATATTGCCACTTCAAATGCATTTAATTGACAATTTCTGATTGAACTTTTTCTTTGTGTAACAGAAGGATTTTCCATTATCAACAGAGTACATTGAAAATCTTCGTTTAAGAATAAGAGAAAAATAAAAACAAATAATTGAAAAAAGACAAGTAATCACGTGTGCTCTTTGTTCATCGTCAATACAACGAGCTAGCTCATTCTCCATTGTCTGTTAAGTGGTTTCTTGTCACAATTCACTCTCCAGTTCAGCCATTCCAGTGTTTGACTATCCACCTTATTCACCTAGTCTGTGTCAATGAAGATAATATATGTTTTGAAAGAAAGTCTGGAAAAGAAACACGATTTGTGTCGTTGTGGATATGAAAAAGGCGGTAGGCGTCATGATCCTATTCAAAGACTTTTGCCACTATCAAAAATCTCTAAGGCGGCGTTTTGTATGGATAAGCAATGGATTTATGTTAAAACTATATTTATTTTATAAGACATGCATAAATTTAAAATAGAATGTTTACAATAATATCCTCGTTATTGCAATATCAAACGTCATAAACCACTAACAAATCTTGATCACATATCATCATGTCGCAGAAATTAGTAATATAGATAGGGTTCAATTAAGAATCCATGTAATGTACTTGTTGGCATATTTTATACTGCTCCGAACCATTTTATCCACATCACAAACGTATTTATTCTATCCAACATATAATTTATATTGAAAAATTTATAACCGGAGTTTTAACTAACTAAAACATTTCTAGTTAAACGCGTTTACCTGAAACCCGTATACAATACAAAACTAATTAATGTAAACAAAGCCCTCAGCTGGAGGGGGTGGATAGGATAAACCCCAGTTGTCACGTAAAGTTCTGTTCCCGCTGTGATTACAAACCTGCTTTGTGTCTTTACCTTGTAATGAGGTAGCGTGCTTTTTGTTTTCAGGGGACATCATTTATGGTATTTGGGTATTCTCTTGTAGATGTGTTACAAGCAGTAATTAGTATTATTACATTATTAATTAATTTCAGCATATTAGTAATTAGTATAACGTTCACTAGAACTAATGTAGCTGTATAGAATATTTTTCTTTTTTTAATAAAAGTTTAACTCATTTAAATTGATAATTCTTTATTTGTTAGATATATAGTGCTTCCGTATTAAAAATATAGTTTATATCTGATGGTATATAAAGAATATAACTTGTTTAATTGATTTCATTAGATACTGTATTTCCAAGATCAACGTTGAAGTATTGCAAAGTACATATTCTAATTTTCTTCAGGGAAAAAGAACGTAGTCAGTTTTCTTTCAATATGTTCTTTGGCAAACTTTTGGTTGTACATGCTTGTAACAAGTCAAACGTTCTTTTAACTAAAGAACTATAGTACAGGCTACTCTATGTCTTGATTTAAGTGACGTAAGGAAGCACTGTTAGGCTCTTGAAGTACTTTTCAACATTTAGTTCGCGAAGTTCACGCAATCTTTAAAAACAAAAAAATTACCTAGTATTAATTGAAATATCATTTTACCTTTCTTGTGGTACCGAATAGCATAGCCTCATGTATAGAGGAATTTATATAATAATCGTATTCAAAGACTCAATCTTCAAGAGTTAATGAGCAGTTTTCATAGTTTTCTTCTATCTATAGCTGATGATTCACGAATGCTATTATGTCACCACTCTCAGAATCCACTAAAGTAATGCAATTTGCAATCACAATACCTATATCCATGCAATAAAAAATCGCACTGTTTCGAATCCATCCTCATTGGAAAATTGTAGTGGTTCTCGGGGTAAAATAGTGACCACAAATTTTTCATTGGATTATACAATTAATTTGAACTAGAAGTCCAAAACTCGAAATAAGAATTACTCGTAATTTTGCTTGACCTCTGGTCCTATTAATCATTAACATTGGAAAATGGATACATAATATATGACTAATTCCGTTTTAAACAATATCGTATACGTTATATCATATTATACCTACACCTCAAGTCCTTTTGCTGAGAAAGCTATGAACTTCGAATTTAAAGTTCCTCTAGATTGGTCTAAAATAGTTCAAGTGTTACTGAAATCATGGGAGCTATTCTATTAAATACAAAAATGTTACATACCAATTGCGGACGAAGCCGCGTGCTATTTGCTAAAAACAAATTTTCAAATCTAAAGTCGATTCTACCAACTCAAAGAACCTTTTCCATCTTTATTTTCGGTCTAGGTTAGAATCAGAAAACCGGGCGGTTAAAAAAATGTGATCCTGGTCAGTTATAAGTTAGAAATCCTAACGAATAACTAACTGCAAATATGTACTTGTACAACTAAATGCAAATAGAATATGACTAATTCTACTTACTTATATATTTTATGAATTCAAATAAATAGAAAATGAGTATTTATTATTGTTATTTTGTCCTTTAAATAGGTATGACTAAATCATTAATTAAAATTCATTCTTTAATGTGAAAATTCATAAGAACTAAAAACTATACCTTTTTATTAAACTAGATTTTGAAGTTACAAATATTTGTAAAATAATAATGTCTATCCTTTAAAGTGTTGTATTTATAGGGGTTTATTTTATGTAATTATCTTTTGTATGTAGTATTTATATTTGAATTAACGAATATTTTCAAATTGTAACGTAATAATCTTTTTAGTTTTAATTTAAAACTTTTTTGGTTTCCTCTGATTGTGATTATTATTAAGAAAATACTCTTAATTAAAATCATAAAGTTTCTTAAAAACTCGGATACATTAGATTTTGACATATTCGTAAAGATTTTTTTTGAAAGCCAAAATTAAATGCCAAACGGTTAAAATGAGTTTCCTACAGTCAATTATTTTAAAAGTGATAATATATTTAAACTAAAATATAAGTACACAATAATTATCGTATATATTTAATTATTGTGTTGGTTGAAGCCAGTTCACACCGTATACTCTTGTAAAAGAGATAACAACATGACGTTGTGTTTCCTCCCCCAGCTGTTCATGCTTTAAGATAAGTAACGCGTTATTAGACAAGCTTGCCAACTCAACACTTCTCTCGTCCGCTGTAAATTTATGCAAAGCTCTCCTAATTAGCATTTTCACTGTAAATATTGCCCCAGTATTCTTCGTTAAGCTTTCCGTGTATAACTTTTTCTGTCAATTAAGGAGGTTTTCTTTAAATACGTTGTTTGTTCGCATTAATAAGCAGTGTAATTAATTAAATTTAAAAACATTAATTGTTGTATAATTTATCTTTATTATAACATATACAGATTTTATGACCTCAACATTAATCTACATATTATTTTCAGCAGCACCATTCACACGAAGCAAGTAGCGAAATAAGGGGGGATAGAACTCTCACCAAACCTAAAAAAATTTCAATAAAAATATATATATATATATAACGTCAATTGAAATTTTGTTAATAGTGCAGTTACGTTTTGTACTTAAATTTAGACCTTACTGATTTATTAGTTTATTCCATTCTAATTTAAAGTGTTGCTTACCCCACTGGAGTAATGAATTAATACTTGACCTACCTCCAAATATGCTGTAATATATACAGTAATCACAAGGCAGTAACGTGATGTGCAAATTTAATAAAGTTGTTATTAATGCTGAAAGCTATTGTCTTTAATAAAAAAACTGACCAAAATGATATTTTCCTTTTTTTCAGTGACATACCTGCAGGTATAAAACGAGCTTTTAGTGACGGTCCCTTTAATAATCTCTGCCCTAAATCATCACCCAAGATTTACTTTATCAATAGCTTATTCTTAAGCACGGTCGAATCAAGTAGTTTTACATTTATGTATCGTCCAAAATCATACGGTATAATTCAAGGTTGAATTTACACAGAACAATTTTTATTTGATTCAAATTCATAGAGGATGAAGCGGAGGTTTGTTCTGAACGTGTAATAAATGAGGTTCTAACAGTTAACAGGCACTTCAGATTTCCGCCCATATTGTTAAATCTACACTAGAGATATGGTCAAGCATTCTTGTACTTTACAGAATTTCACAATGCAACAACGCTGAGGTACTTATTATAATATATTATGTATTTGTTTTCGCTTAGATTATGTGTAATGCACGCTACTATACTAAACCCTTTTTTAAATATTCTGATTATAATGCTATTGAATATTTAGTTCCCCTCCCTTTTAACTTAAACAATGAAAACATTTTCTTACTTATAAAGAAGCTACTAAGTCTTTTTAATTGAAGCGTGTTTTGTACTTCATACCTAACCTAATAAGTATTTTATTTTTAATATACACAATTTAATTATTAATTACTTATTATTGTCACGCAATCATATTCATGTAATTTTTTTGGACAGCATTTTATTCAACATGGATGTGAAAAGTACATATAAAGGTGCCAGTACATGATTATACGTGCATTTCCCTGATGAAACCACTGAGAGTCGAGACTGCAATCTGCTTACCGGAAATGTCGAGTCATGATGGCAGTCTTGCTTCCTGTTTTAATCACCTCCGCAGTGACGTAAACGACTTTTTAATCCAGTGTCAACAAACATGTAGCTCATACGTAAATTTATTTAGCTACACCCTTTTAGGTTTCATGGTACAAAAATGTTGTGTTCCTTTGTGTCATAAAATTTACTTTGTGTTTATACAGTACTTCTTTAACATTTTCGTTGCAGGATTAGTCTGGAATCTGCGGTCAGTTAACTATCTATGAGTACTATAAAGTTAATTGTTAGTTTCAAAAATGGAACTAGTACACGGAACTGATTGTGCTCAGTTTCGAAACATTTTTATTGAAATTGTATTTACAAAAGAGTTAACAATATATTATTTTTATATACACGACCTTTTAAAAATAAACTGAACTTGACCAAGCCTTTGTTGAAAGAATCCTTTGGACAACACGATGCTTGAGAATGTCTTACAAAGGAGTCGTACATAATTCAAAAGGCTAACAAAGATCTGCATGGATATTGTCGCTCGGTTTTGACCAAACGCATTAACATCCGCTATCTGATGATGGAAGTTTTCCTTCTGTAACCCCTTAACTTCCACTACTGTGATATTGGTAACATGGAAAATGTTTGTAATTTTTCTAGATGAGAATCAATTTGTACCTTCATACCCAGAATGAATAAAATAATATATTATTGAGCGTTGTATTTCATTCGTTGTTTCCCTTTGTATAATAATTCAGCTATTATTAAATTGAGATTAGGGGTAATTCGTAAGCCCACTCTCAGAAAATATTACGAACAAATTTTTTTTTATTCTGACGGAATTTATTTTATTTTTCAGTTCTTTAAGTGTTTTATCACTGACAGGTTTAAAAATTACTAATTTCTCAAAACTAATTCATGAAGTGTTCTTTTTAAAAGCCTCTTTTGAGATAGTTAATTTCCAAGAACTCCACGGTTCTCTCTGATGCTCTTCTCTTCAACCCCTTTGAACATAGATCTGGAGGACGTTTTGTGACATGAAGTATAGTTCCAAAAGTAATTGATTAAGCTCTATAAAATTTTCTTTATTTTAAGGGTGGGAAGGGATGACCAGGAAAACGTTATGATCTATTGAAAATCATACATCGTAAATAAATTACGTAAAGAGAAAATTCAATTATCAAAATGCAAGAAAAATTTTATTTGGAAATTATTTTTTTAAATATTCCGTTGTGTAACTGCTTAGCAATAAGCTTTACATCAAAACTGTAAATGTATAACTTATTCAAAATTACATCTTTTTTTAACCCTAGAACTGGCAATGGTGTCATTCTGTACTGGCGGCTCTATTTTAACAGCCTCGCAGACGTTTCTTATAATGTATCACATTTCATAACTGTTAGTCCAAATATAAACTGTTATAATATGTCAATGTATTCACAACTATATGGAGAGCACTATAATAACAATATCTTATTGTTTCCATGACAACATATTTTTGTTTTTTTTTTTTACAAAATGCAAGAAAAATGTTATTTGGACATTATTTTTGTAAATATTCCGTTGTGTAACTGCTTAGGAATAAGCTTTACATCAAAACTGTAAATGTATAACTTATTCAAAATTTTGTCCTAATTCCAAAAATATATAATTATTGTAACTTTTACTTCAAAACAGGGATTTGGGTGTTACCGGGATTTGTATGAAAAAGCATGCGTATGTACTAATTTTTAAAAATGCGTAGATTTCTAAATAAATATTTTTTTCGTGGGTAAACGTAATCTCATGACTGCATTTATAGTTGTTACAGTATATAAGTATGACATATAAAACAAAAATAAAATAAAATAATAAATTTTAATCTTACCTTATTTACATATGTACAATATATACAAAGTTTCATTTTTGACTCAGCGTCCCGCCCTGCGAGCTCTCTAAGATCATTTGATCGGTCTCTAAAGTTTTCACCCATACTGAACAACTAAAACTATAACCTAAGAAAGATAAAAAAACAATAATAACAACACTAAAACACTATAAAGTACAATTTCCACAAATACTATTGGATTCGTAATCTCAAACATAAAACCCGGCACTTGTTTACAGTTTCACAACAATTAAATTACATTAAAAACATAAAACCAATATTTAATACAATTTATTGTTTTGTGAGGCCTTTCGAATATCCAAGATACCTTCTTCAGACACATCTGAAGAAGATATCTTGGATATCGAAAGGCCTCACAAAACAATAAAATGTATTAAATATTGGTTTTATGTTTTTAATGTAATTTAACAATGACCAATATAAGCTCCATCTACAGCATTTCACAACAATGTAGTTGACCTGTACTACGTTCATGTCAGCTGTCCATAGAGAACGATGTTTTACGGTAAACAAAGAAGACAATAATCGAAGTAAGAACAGTAAATCGGTACTATAGTTAATGCTCTTCCAGAATATATCAAATAAAAATCATTTATATGACTTTAATTGTCTAAAATTTCAATACCTGTACATGTCTACTTTGGCGACGAAAATTTGTTTCATACCAGCTGGAGGGTTAAAAATTTCGTTAACTGAATGATTTAGTGAGTAATCACTTCTTAAGTTATAGGATCATTACAATATATTGCTTGCAGATAAAGTGGAAATGGTGTGTATTAGTTTTTCATGATCAAGTTTGAAGTAAACGATAGTATAATCAAAGTATAATTTAGTTTATAATTACTATGTATACTAATTATATACCTCTATATTAAGGATATAAAATTATCATACACTATTTTAAACATATAGAACATCAAAAAGAGTAAAGGTTTAAAAAAATACAAAATTGAAAATTGAGTATTATTAATAAATGTTTATACGTACACACCGTAAAAACTAGAATTAAATATCATACGCTTCAAAAGGCCTCTTCTGTTCAGAACAGTACATTGGATGTAGAAGACATTGGGTTAACAAGCCCTCTGCAATTTCACCGAAGTGCCGTAATCGGCGGAACACTCTCCGATATTGCGATTAGACACATACTGGTCCTTTTGTTTCGTTCTCTTACCCATATCCAAGCATCACCTAAATATTTACAACAAATTATTTTCTACGAAGGGTTTTCTATAGAATATTGCATTTTTATACAAACTCCTTCTGTTGTCATATTTGAGTGTGAATTACCACGTGTTACACTTATTGGAATCCTATTTCAAAATAAATTAAAAAGGCAGCTTATTTTATTTTGTGTCAAGAACACATAAATATAACCGTGTGTCATGAATAATTTACTTTTTGATAATGTCAACAGACTACCTGAATGTTGTTGTAAACTAATTTACTAGTTACACAAAAACATTCGGCTTACAATGCGTAATACTTTGGTCAAGTGTGTAGAAATATTCCAAATCCTATATAACGTTACTTCGTTATCACCATTTCGTATTCCGTAATTCTGAAATTTGCGCTAGAATAAATTATGTAAATATAAAGTTTTGCCCAAGGCTGTAGGAAAACTATTGTAAAATAGTTTATTCGTCCTTCTTAAACTTACTTTAAGTCACGGTTTTAGGCCATTTTATTGAATTTATCATTAACATTAAGTCATACTTTACAAATATATATAGACAGATTTACAATATTTTGTGTGAAATATAACTATTAAAATAAAAAAAACTAAAACTCAATACAAACTATTATCCTGAATAAAATATGTTTTTAGCTGTTGCGTTGAGGATAAAAAGTATTATTAGTTATTTTATTAAGATAACTATTTTCTTTGGTTGGTGAGAAAACCCAGATTGAGGATTAAATACATGTTTAATTCTATAATCAGTTGGTTTAATTCATCCTACACTTTTAAAAATGTTACTCAATTGATTTTCAATTTCAGTTGAAGAACAAATGGTCGAACTTTTGTATATAAATTTTTAGACCCAACGAATTTTTAGCAACCTTTAAGATAAATATCTCATTTGTGAGTGTCAGCAACGCCTATCACTTAAAGAGATGGAAAATGTATTTTCTGTATGATTGTACTACTCTATATCCACTCGATATCTCTAGAACGATTTAACCTATAGATTTTGGATTGTCATAAAGCTTCATTTCTATAAAAGCAACACCGAGTTCCATAATAGTTCGGTAAGCGTTTGTGAAAATTTGTAAATCAGTATTTGTGGTACCCTTGAAGGCAAGGAGAAAACTGTAGAAAGAGTAAATTTGTAAACAATCTGATTAGGTACAATCGGTGTGTAATTTTATCGCGTAACATAGTTACACAAGCAGCTGTATCATTACAGGAACCTAAAATCTAAGTGTGGAATCATTAAACATCTTGTCTTTCACTTTCAAGTACATTTATGGTAACATGAGAAAAATTTATTTCGTGATATATATTTTTGGATGTAAATACGTATCCATGCATATACACAACCGGTATATGTAAGATTTACATTAATACACACATACGCAGTGAAATATAGAGGATGATACAAAAACCATTCACATTCCTGTTTTACTCATGTGTGTAAAATAAATTTATTTGAATTTTCTTCGAACATATTTGTTTTGACACATTAACTGAAATAAATGTATAGGTTATATTACATATGTATAGGTTTACTATATAATAGAATTTTGTAAAGTACTTAGGAATAATTTTCAGATTTTAAACCATTATCTGTTTCTATACAGGGTGATTCATGAAGTTCTCCCCCCACTTCTACAGCACATTGTACTAGTAAAAATAATGAAAAAATGTTATATAAACATAGGTCCGAAAACGCTTCGTTAGCGAGTTACAGCTAGCGAAAGATTTCGCCTGACTTCCTGGGTAAAGAGTAAAATAAAGCCATACTGAACTTTTGGAAAGGTTAATTAAGTAAGAAATATCGCGGATTCTTATGTATTTTTACCTGATAAAGCTAATAAAATAGGTTTCAGAACTGTACCTGTAGTAGTTTTTGAGGGATTCAGGGTTAAATGCAAAAAAATTGGGGCACGAAACAATGTTTTTTTAAGTTTGATGTACAATAACTTTGTTAAATTGGTAATAAAATACATAAAATCAACAAACATTAATTGTAGAGAATTTAATTCTGAGAAAAATTGATATAATCAAAGTCTAAAATAAAACAGAAATAAGTACCAAAAAATCGATTTTATTCAGTATAATACATTACTAGCTGTAAAGAAATACCGTATACGGTATTTAGTTAAAATAAAACAAAAACAAAATGTTTGTTCCTTAATGATGAGATAAATTGAGAAAACAAGATTAACTGTTATAAATAAATTTGTTTGTAAATAAAAATATCATGTTTTATTACGTTGTATTTTTTTTTAATAAAAATTTACATCAAATGTTCGAAAAATAAATGAAGCAAACATTTTCCATTATTGTTTACTAATCATCGAAATGCAGTTTTTGGTTTATTAATTCTAAGTTGGTAACGCACGAATAACAGCTGATCAACAATGGTATTCTGTACTGTTACGTTAGAACTGTGTATTAGTGGTGTTTTGCAAGCTACAGCAGGAGATCGGGTTCTGTGAATCGTGTTATTAAATGCAATTTTTCTGTGAGTTATAATAATTCGATTGTTTATTCAGCGAAAAAATGCCTTACTTATTTACATCAGAGGTATACGCTGATATGGTTTTTTATTTTGGGTTACTGTAATGGTAATGCTAGAGCTGCTGTAGAAGAATATGAACTACGTTACCCTAATAGGAGGATTCCAGATACCAAAACAATTTCAGGAACTTTTCGTACTCTTCGGGAAACAGGATCACTACCAAGTACTAGAACCAATTATGAACGAGCTGTCCAACTTGATGATGATATTGATCATTAATGCTGTTCATCGCAGTCCAGGTGTAAGTACACGACGTATTTCTAGGCGGATAGGAGTTTCGCAGTCAACGGTGTAGAGGTCACTTAATCGAAAACAAATTTTATCCGTTTCATAAACAAAAGGTTCAACATCTACAGCTAGGGGATGGTTCGCTTCGCTTGGAGTTTTGCAACTTTTTGAATATTAATAATCAACTCTACAAGCGTATTTTGTTTACGGATGAGGCACAATTTCACTCGGGATGGTGTCAATAACTTGCACAATGAACACTCATGGGCAGAAGAAAATCCACATGAGGTAGTGGAACAGAACTTTCAACACCGATTTAGCGTCAATGTCTGGTGTGGCCTTTTTGCACAATCGGCTGATTGGACCTTTCATATTACCTGGACGCCTAATGCTGAGTTCTATTTTGCATTTCCTTCAAGAAGAGTTGCCCCAGCTGTTAGAGAATGTTCCTTTACATCTCAGACAAAATTTGTACTTCCAGCATGACGGAGCACCTCCCCACTTATCACGTGCCGTTTCTGCTTACTTAAATCATCAATTTCCTGGACACTGGGATTGGTCGTGGAGGGCCTCACCCTTGGCCACCAAGATCACCAGATCTATCTCCATTGGATTATTGCATCTGGGGATGGATGAAAGACATTGTATACAAGACAAAAGTGAATTCTCGTGATGAATTAATTGCCCGTATTATGGATTCGGCTGTGAAGATACAGGGAAGTCCTGAAAAAATTAAGAAACGCAACAAAAGCAATACACAAACGTGCTGCAAAATGTATTGATAATGATGGCCTCATTTTCAAACATCTATTATAAAAAGGTGCGTATAGTTGGCCCAACCTGATTAATTTTGCTTAAAACTAGTAATGTATTATACTGAATAAAATCGATTTTTTGGTACTTATTTCTGTTTTATTTTTAGACTTTGATTATATCAATTTTTTCAGAATTAAATTCTCTACAATTAATGTTTGCTGATTTTATGTATTTATTACCAATTTAACAAAGTTATTGTACATCAAACTTAAAAAAAACATTGTTTCGTGCCCCCAAATTTTTTGCATTTAACCCTGAATCCCTCAAAAACTACTACAGGTACAGTTCTGAAACCTATTTTATTAGCTTTATCAGGTAAAAATACATAAGAAATCCACGATATTTCTTACTTAATTAAACCTTTCCAAAAGTTCAGTATGGCTTTATTTTTACTCTTTACCCAGGAATTCAGGCGAAATCTTTCGCTAGCTGTAACTCGCTAACGAAAGCGTTTTCGGACCTATGTTTATATAAATTTTTTCATTATTTTTTACTAGTACAATGTGCTGTAGAAGTGGGGGGAGAACTTCATGAATCACCCTGTATAGCTGTCACCTTTATTACTCAAGAGCTGTGTAGAAATAATGTATAAAAACCCTCATAACGGTTTTTTTGAAAGATTAATAGAATAACTGTAAGTTACAAGTCAAATTAAAATATTGTCAACCATGTAATTATTAAATATATGAGATTAGTACGATATTTTTTACCACTTACATTAAAGTATTTTTGGGGTATTAACTTATAAATTATAACACCATTATTGTTTTACAAAAAACATATATTTACATTACAGAAATAATTCGACGAACACCGAACGGTAACACGTAACACGTACTGAAAATGAACTATAAACCTAAATTTAAATTTTGTTTATAAAAATGTAATTTAAGGAAAAATTCTATCAAAGCGTTTATATTTTTAAACTCATTAAATTATCAACGTTTCCTAATTTAATAAAGTGCAGTATTCTACTCTGAACAGTTTGTTGCATTACTGCGGTGTAGTGTTTCTAAATGTATTCAGTGCTTGAATTTTGTTAGTTAACCTCGTAGACAATACAGAACAAATTAGCTACTGAATAAATATTTCAGAAGTTTATGAACTCTGATAATAGAAACATCAGAACACCACCTGATGGGAGGGGAAGTTGGATGTTAGGCGAACTTGTATCTCCCCGCGGACCTACGTGACTGGAACTGGCAAAGTTCGCCAACACAGTGCTTGAATAATTGAGCCCAGTTACAGACTGTCTCGGGCTGTATTGTGCAATGGTAATACTGTACATTGTTGAGCGCTCAGAATAACCTTTATACACAGTTATCAGGAGTCAAGAATAAATAAGTGTATGTAGTTATTTAAGGACCACATTATACAGAGTGTCCCACGAAGAGGTTTAAACATTTGATTTTATATTACTTGCCCATTTATGCACCGAAAATTTTTAAACTGTACACAATTAATAAAGTAGATTTCAAAAATATTCTCTGCAAATGTAAGCTCTCTCGCAATTGTTGAAACAAATTTTTGGCATTTAAAAAAACTATACTTTAAGAACAGTAACAAAAAACAGTACTTTTGGTTTTCTACAATTATTTAATTATTTATTGTCATATTCTAGTGAAATGAAGCATTTCATAAGTGACACATTAATATAAGGTTAATAACCTTTTTAAAGGTCATACGAACTATTTCATTAATCATAAACGTAAACAATATATTTGCCGGTATACGACACAATAAAATAATATCAGTTACCTAAACTGCTATATCAAACCTGATTTAAACTGAATTTAAATTTATTGTAGTTACCAAGTTACAATAATAATAATAGCAAGTTATACATTAAATATTATATATGTGAATTGTGAATCTTTTCTACCCTCATATGTGTTTAATATAATACAATATTCAACTTTACTAATTATAATTTTCTTGTGTGTACTTGACTTATTGTATTCTATTTCATGTGTACACTAAGTATAGAGATAAATTTAAGAAACAAGTGTCAATTTAGTGAAGAATCTTAAATATATTATTATAAATATCGTCTACTGCTTTTTTGGTGGAATAAAAAGTTGATTTCTCACCTCAGAGCAAGAAAAAACATTCACGAAACTAAAATTTATTGAATGTGTTTATTCACCCAACTGCCTCACTATAAATGTTACCTTTACACCTCTAGAAAGCATCTTATTTACCAATAGTAGTTACTATAACTATCTCGGAAATCTGTTGGTCACGCTTAACTGACGAACCCAGTTAGTGTCCGAGGATAAACGGTAGCTCAGTCAGCCACTGTAATGTACAAGTCTCCTGTAACTTGTATTGCAGTGAGTAACTTCTCTCATAAAACACGATCCAATTAAAGTTGCACTTAAACCCGTCCTGTAAACCGCTCTCCAGGGCTCCGGTCTGCGACGTTCCCAACTATCATTTCCGCGAACTGCGTCGTGTTTATACGGCTTTGCATTTTGCATTACGATGTTTTACTAGAGCTGAATCCATGAACGTTTCATGGCCTTATTACATGCAAAATAACTTTAAAAAAATAAACGTAATTCCGGCACATTCAGAACTTTATAGATCCCAGCCTAATGATAAAGATAAATGGCATCCACCTGAAGGCATTCGAAAAAGGCAGACAGACCTTGGCACGATATGTTAATGCTTTACCTTGTGTCTAGCATTAAAATAAATCAAATATACGAGAGAACAAGAAACCCAAGTTTAAATCCAGAAATGAAATGAATAATGTATTCCATGATTCTAATAGCTTATTAAATTTATATTATTTCTATATTGGGAAAGCTAATTTTCGCACAGTCTAAGACTTCATACTTTGGATTTGAGTTAGAGAATAAGCAGGTTCAAATCATGTCTGTGACTGATGTACAGTATCATTAACCTTGTACTGTATTGACTGTACTCCTTATTTTGATTAGTAGACCACGAAGGCTAGTGGCCCATGAAGATGGGCAGCAAAAGGCTTATATTAAAGATAATATAATATAATATATAATATCATCTACATATAAGGCTTATATTATTAGCAAATAATGACTGTGTCTAGGTAGTTTTACACCAACACTCACGCAAACTTCAAACACACAAGTGGTGGGGATTAGGACCAGCCCTATTAGTTACCTAGTGCACTTCCCTAATAAAACGCAGATTTTTGTTTTCGCAAATTTCTCCTAAAGTAATTGGTATATATAGATAGCAAACATCATAACAAGACAATTTATATAGAACAATGTATAATAGACAGACATTGTCACAGAGTATTGAATAAACCGGAACTAAACAAGGCACGTGCCGGGTTGCCCCAAACCTCTGTGCTCGTGAGTGTGGTGGCGAGTGCTACTATCCTGTCGAGCCGCAGACTTCCCTACTGCTACTGCAATTTTATTGACAGTTCATCAAACTTTTTACTATGTAAATTATTCTATTGCATATTGATAATTGTTTAAAACTGCATAGTGTGAGAAAAACTGTGTGGCAAAATCCCTGTTTGATATGTGAGTTTTGTCATGTGAGTGTGAAACTAGTACTTATATATTAATTATCAGTAATTTCAGTTATTATATATATGCCAGGGATAGCAGTTTTATCTATTATAAAAAATGTATTCTAGGTATTGTGCTATATATTGGTATTTAACATTAATTATCAGGCTTTTAATAAAGCTTAAAATGTGAAAAAAATACATTAAATACTTGGAAAATACAGATTGTTTCAAATCCAGTTAAATATTATTATTTTGGATACAAGGTTACTTTCCTGTGACACAGGATTATGGGTCATTTCAAACTTTTTTACGTATTTCATGATAGTGTGTGTCATCTAGTAGAAGAAGTAGTAAAATATAATTTAATATGTCACTATAAAAATAAAGAGTAATTTTCAAATACAAAGGGAAATTCTAGGAAGAAGGTTTTGTATCATGAGGGCTGGATATTATCTTATTCCAATTAAAATAGGTTAATACAGGAATAATGCAATCACTTGTATTACCGGTAGGTAAACGAGTATACCATAGTACTGCTAAACCCTAAGAGCACCGGAGGTTTAGACATATCGACGGGTCACGATTAGACACCTTATCGTAGCGGTAAGGCTTTGGCTTTCTAACCGAAAGTTCTCGAGCTCGATTCTCAAGGAGGTCAAAACATATTTGTATGTAGGTATAAAGCGGTTCATCGTAAAAAACGTTTAATCTGCATAATTGAAATGCCTCTGGCACAGAAACAACCTCCTTAATAAATACCGAGTGTATGATTTGTTTTAGTCCACATTGTACTCCACCCATTATCTAAATGTTAAAAACAAACATTGCTAAAGAAATATACGATTAATTGGACTTAAATATGTGAACTATTTAATAAATATTCTTTTTTAAGATTTTTGATGAATTACATGTAAGGTTTCACCTAACATGATTGAGATGACTTTCAGATTCTTAAATCAAATTTGACTAATTGTTTACTTCTAATTTTTCAACAACATTTGTACTTAAAAATATTAATTTTTTTATTCAGTGATTAATGAAAGAGTAACTGGTGTGAAAATATGAGGGGAGAATTCCGGAAATGTGTAAACTGACAGTCTAATTAACATGAACAAAGACTGACGATGAAGTAGAAGGGTGGGGGTGGTGATGGAGAGAGGTTGTGGGGTTGGCGGAGAGAGGCAAAGGTCCCGTAAAGTTCATCTCTTCTCATTGGCGGTGGGCAGTAGTGTGTCCCTTTATAGCGATGTATATCCTGGAGTATGGAATTTATGGAGGCATACAGACTTATAACCACTGAACACTTAGAAATGCTCAGTAATAAAATATTTCAAAAATACCGAATAAAATACAAACATTTTATTTCCTGTAAAGTTTGCTTCACTGTATTGTCACTAAACAAGAAAAAACTCAATATAGTATTTTTACTAAAAGAAACTTTCACAGTTAAACAATGATACTCTCCTCCTCAAAGGAGAGGAATTGTATAATTATGAGCAGCTTATATGTGGGGCTAAGACAAGAGGCTGCGGATAGTTAAAGTGGGGTACTTCAGTATAGGTCCAACCAAAACTCCGCCGACCACTGTTCATAATACGTTATATCCTTTAATAATTTGCAACCTATAGTTTTATCCAATAAATGCATATTATACCCAACAATAAAACTTTATCTATAGTCTTGGAACGTGTAATAATATTATCATATATAATGATAATAAAATCAATAAAAATTAGAAAGATCTGATAAAATCGTTTAATACTTTGATAGGTGAGTTGTTAGTATAGTGTGTTATTAATATTTAATTATTATACATAAGAAAATATATTTAAACAAATATTTTCTAGACTGTAATACTTTTAGCATTTGTCTAAAGTCTATATTTAAAGTTTTATGCATGAATAATCTTTCTAGTTTAAAATTTTAGTTGTTTATTAATAAATAAATAAATAACAAAAAAGCAATAACAGTTTTTTAATGGATGACCATAGAATAACTTGCTTTTAAGTTTCAATTTTAAAGGTTACATACCATTTCAGAGACAGTAGTTAATACATAATGAATTAGCTGAGACAGAGGAGTTGTGTGTGTGTGTGTGTGTGTGTGTGTGTGTGTGTGTGTGTGTGCGCGCGCGCGCGTGTGTTTTTAAACAAATAGGAACGAACCTCTTAAAAATTACATCGAAAAGTTTGAGATAACTATTAAAGTATTTACACTACGACAAAGGAAAAAGATTTGTATAAAGCTTTCCATCAACATTTGTTCGGCCACATTAAAGCATAATATTACAGTATAAAAGTGCAGAAATCTGGAGGCGACGTCTGTCTGAAGGGATCTAGTAAAATCGAAATTGTGGTACAACTACAAGACCACTTTCTTGCCTAGATATTCCAAAACGCACGACGACCGCGAAACTCATTGAGGGCGAAACATGTCATACACAATTGTATATGAATTTCAGGAGTTAACAATGTTACAATATCACTTATTATTAGTATACAAATCAATTATTCCTTACCTTTTCTGATGCCCATGTTTTGAATATTTTTATTCAGAATTCAAAATGCTATATCTTTTGAATTACACCTTATCACATGTAATATTATGATTATGATTGTGATAATTTTAGGGTGGAATCTGTGTGTGGAGGAGTGGAAGAGTTTTATTTAAGTTTTTTTTTCTGTTTCCTTCCTAGTGCAACAATTGGTACAAGAAAATAATTATAACGAGCTCAGTATACAGGCGGTTTTAAAATGAGCACACTTTACCTAATTTTAGTAAAGTTGAAAGTTTTTCTCCCACTGCGCTGTGGGAAGTGTTAGATCAAATTAAACACATGCAATTCTTATACATTTTTATTCCCGTCTTTGGAATGTGTTTAAATACTTATATATTGTTTCCAAAGCGGAATAATATTGTTTTTCATTAGCTTAAATATTATTGTCATACTGAAAGCAAACTGTAAGAAATAAATCCATAAACGTTTCCTGTAATGTCTTGATGTATTATTTGTCGGATTGAATGGATATTTTAATAAAAAAAAACACCAAGTAGGGTCATTTTGCCGGTATAATGCGTCTATAATTCAATAATTTTACATTTTAATTCTTTTTTATTTTACGAGATACAAAAAGATACATATTTACTTTCATATCTAAAATTATATTGTTTCCAACAAAAAGTTTAATGTCCAGTTTAGTTTTTAATTGTCGTTCGTAAAAATTATTTAAACTTATCTACTCAAAATATCATTAGGCCTAACATGAAATTTTATTTTGTGATAAGTTATTGAGGTCTTGAAAAGCAACTATATAGCATAAGTTTTATCATCATATATTTGCAGCTCGGTATTAAAAGAAATATTTGCCTCTGTGAACACCTCAGCATTTCCCAAGCTAGCAGTACCTTATAGTGAAGTGTAATCTTTGTTCCTTCCAGTACACTCTTATTTGTTTATTTTAACTGTATCCTAAATTTTCCAGTTTACCTCTCACAGTAGGAGGATGGCATCAGAAGAACATACAGTAACGTAACAATAGTTTTACTGTAGTAAGAAAACACTTAAATATGTAGATCGTAACAATAGTAACTTGCAATCGCAATAAAAGGAGATAATGTAACGAATGAGTATCTCATATGCAGACCAACTGATTGTCCAAACTCAATCTAGTTTGTCCTTGTACTAACAGAAACCTGTGCAGAGTTTCAAATCTATTTGTTTTTTACATTAAAAACTATCTTACAGACGCACAGGCGGACATACAGACTAAGAGAAGAACTGTCCCTTGTCCTTTTCACCGTAAAATCAATATGGTTATTTGTTGGGCCTAGAGAAATTAATGCACCCATGTTCAAATCTCTAGTATTTTTATGTTAAGATTAAGGGGGGAGTTCATGAAAAAGGACAATTTTTTTATTTGTTATTATTATGTTTTCAAAACCCTTTTAATTGGATATAGAGGACAGTTTAAGAAAGAAATTGTATTTTTTAAACCTTGAAAATTCTCCCCCCCCTCCAGGGGGGAGGGTTTTTGCCGAATTTTAGCTGTTTAGTAAAATTACTAAGGCTCAAAAAACTAATAAACATTTTTCAGCTATTTTTTTTATTTATTTTGTCATGAATACTGGTCTTTAAAAATGTGGAGTATGGGTTTGTACTTAGTATTAAAATTAGGTAGAGAAAAACTTTTTTTCAAACTCAGAAATAAATAAAAACCAACTTTTTTTAGTTAAAAAATGATTTTTTAAACACTTTCTCATTATTTTAACAGCAAATCCATACTCCACTCTGTAGAAAATTTAATTATGAACAAAATAAAAAAAAATTAGGGCTCTATCTCTTTTACAACCTGAGTTATTCAAATGTTTGTTATATAAAAAAAAACTTTCGGAAAACGTAAAAAAAACTAAAAATAGTAAGGAAAAAAATAGACTAGTTGATGAATAGGCCTACCTTTTATTAAAAATTCTCCAGCACCATACATTATGCCCTCTAGCTCCTTCCTCTTTTTTCCTCTTCTTGCAGATTTTTCATTCTCAAATAGTTCCTTCTTCGTTTGACTCTCTCCGACTTCGCTTGATGGATTTTAAAGTTTTCGACGTCGATCTCGCACTCTTGCAATCATGATGCTTTTTTTCCAGGTGAAATTTTGTTCTTTTGAAGAATGTTGATAGCTTGAGGCATTTCCAAAGTTAAATTCACTCACACCCTCAGCTACAGCAGCTTCAACTATCCTTCTTGATACACTTCTCGCTTTGTCACATTTCCGCCAAATGAAGCTATGTAAGCTTTCATTGGTATTCTGAGTTTGACCTTTGAGACATCTTTTCTAACAGGCTAGTTTCTGTGAGTCTCTTATATATTGGAGCAATATGTTTGAGAACAGTTGGATTGAGAGGTGTTTTTATGTTGTCACTATGGCTTCCAGGAATTTCATTATTAGCAATCGCACGGTTGTAAAAACACCATGAATTTGTATCGGTTGGGACACTTGGTATGACTAGGTTTTTCATCGGTCGATGTGCAGTGGTGAAGAGTAGCTAAGATAGAGTTTCTAACAGTGGGTGCATCTTTGTTGATACTACTAAAATACAGCATTGTGGTAATACCTGGTAAGCTTTTTGATGGTTGAGTCCTTTAGACTGCCATGGGATTTTCCTCCAAGAGTGATTTTTTTGAGCTTTGCACACTTTTACTTGGTTGCGGAGAGCAGTGCCCAGTCTTTTAGAAACGTGATTTATACACTCCTCTTTTTTTAAAACATCTTCTCCATAGATGTTGAGGTCTTTTAAATGAGTGAAACACCTTTGAATCTCCATCGCTCACTAATGTTGTGTAGCGAAATTTGTAGCTTAGTGAGCGTTTCCAAAGAATTTCAGCGGCGGCGACTTCCATACCTGGAGAGGATCCTTCATAATTCTTATCGCAAATCTATAGCATTGCCTGCATACCAAATGTCAAACTCTGGGGCTTCCTCTCCCCAATCATGTTCTGCTGAGGCACAGTTGCCGACAAAATTTCAAGAGAACGCAATAGTCAATTACTAGTCCCGTATCTATATGAATAATAGAGCCTACTCCATAGTTTGACGTAAACCCCCTTTTGTGCCACGATCCATCGAAACTGACCGCTAGTCTATGGCACTATTAGCTTCTAAGGCGCTGTTTTCTTTTTGACAATGTTCACGCACACGTGCTCGTGCTTTTGAAAGACTAGCAATACCGGCCATTTTTGTGGATTTGTTTACGCTTTTCATACACTTGCTATAATATCCCTTGCTCATAATGTTCATGTTCATTACTAAAGCAAAACTGCTCTATAGCGGCATATCCTTTGCTTATAGTACTAAAAGCTTTAGCAAACTCTTTTGTTTATGTCGTACTCAGTTTTGGATTCTATTTGCCTTGAACTAGACATGGACATTATGTTTCCGGGCACACAATCACTACATTCCACAGAAAGCTGAGCGTTAAACCCTACTCTATTTGTAATAGATAGCTTCAGGCTTGACTAAAACAATCGGGGCATAACAAATTTGTCACCAAATTGCTCAGAACACTTTTGTCCACGAACAAATATTCAGGCGCAGCGTCTAAATCTTGTAGGCCTACCTGGATGTCACTGTCTACAAAGTCCTTTTTTCTGACGTTCGTGTACAAATCATCTATATTTATTGGTTTCTGGTACATTAGGTTGAGTAGACATACTTGGTCCAGGTATTAGACTTATTTGCTCTATGTTTAGGAATATGCTCAGGCATATTTGGACTGCCTATTGAACTAGTGCCACTTAGAATATCCCCACTCAGGAATTTAATTTTTTGATTCTAGATTTTTGTACAATTCCCATCTCTTTTGAATAGCTAACCTAGCTCTATCTTGTTTCACTTTTGAACTATTTTTCATTCGAGACATTTTTCCAGCTGAACTAGCCTAGTTTGGCTACTCTACAATACTTACTAACCAATACACGAAACCAACACTTACTAGAACGAATGAAACTAAATAAGCAATAAATAAAACTGAATAATCACTAAATGTTATTGCAATACACAGATCACTGTAATGTTGTTTATGAGAACTAATAACAAACTGTTTGTAAATACAATCAGATGGTAGTATGAATCACTTGTTGATCTTGCAGAAGACACATCACACCTGTCTGCAGGCAGACTTGCAGAAATCATATCCCAAAGATTCTATTAGTATAAATAATTTACAAAAGAATTATAGAATACATACTATAAGTCATGTACTTCACCATAAATGCATGTTATCTAATAAATTGGGAGGTTGCCTTCACGAGACACTAGAGGTAACGCTCAAAGTGGGCAAAATTTAGCGGTGTAGTCCGCACTAATTATTTTTTTTATGAGTAGAAAAAAAATGTTTTTGGTCATGTATTATACATCACCGTGTTCGTAAAAACACGGAGAATAAGAAAAAAATAAATGTATTAAAATGTCAAAAAAAATTTGATTTTTAGTGTTTTTTGCCGTGAACTCCCCCCTTAATTGCACGGACGGGCTGACGGACAGGTATTCAGAGACACAGGCCTCTTGACATAATGGTCCTAAACAAAACTGTTCCATCTTGGATAGAACATTTGTAACAGGTCTATTATCTCAATTCTTTTAATAATAAACAGCCCGATGGACTGTTGGACGGACAGCGATCATTTTAAGAATGTTCTTTCAGTCCTCAGTTGTACATCGTATGGAGATTATAACAGCACTTCTAAAACACAAGAGCATAGATATAATTAATTTATACGCTGTTATTGCAAAACATTTACCAGAATTAATAAAAAGTAATAAACTAGAAAAGAGTAAAATACGAGGAATAATAATAAAATATTCCATAAGATATACATTAATATAGAATAATCTGTGTTGGAGAGTTTGTTTATTAATGTTCAATGAAATATTTGCAAGCAGGGCACTATTGCAACCCTATCAAGTACCGCCTAGAGCACAATACCGGTGATAATACACCCTTGAGACGTACACGTAACACAAACATGACGAGGTGAACAACGTTAACTCTTGTAACCCTTTAGAGGCATCATCCGGAACACCCCACCCGGACATCTAACTGAAGACTTAACTCATGAAAGTCTCCGTTGTGTATTTTATAAATGAATTTATTTTGATTGCATTGTAAATGGGTTGGAAGTGTCTACAAAATAATGTCTGGCATCAAGTGTGTCTATGAACATTGGTCACGGTATTTCCACAATAAGGGCAGGGGTTTTTGGTTTGAGGTAGAATCACTTCTCCAAGGTAGCAACCTCAGTGACCTGAGCAGTACTACAATATTTGCCACACTTGGGATCAAACGGTGAAGGTTTAACTAGGTTGTAAAGATATTACTTAAAACAGAATATTTAACGGGCTTCCTGCAATTTTTAGTAATGCATGTCAGTTTACAGTCTACACATTGTAAAAGCTCTAAGTACCCGACATTGTGTTCTCCTGTAGCTTTCATGCTTCATGATAATTAACGTGTTGTTAGACAAGCTTGCTAACTCAACTCTGCCCTCATCCGGTACAAATTTATGCAAAGCGTCCCTAATTAGAATTTGCACTGTAAATATTGCCCCAGTACACTTCGTTAAGCTTTCCTTGTATACATTTTTTCACTCAAATAACTGAGATACTATAAATACGCTGATTGTTCGCATAAGTATGCAGTGCCAACTGAGTAAAAATTGAAAGTGTCCCTTTGACAAACGTTTTTACTGTTAACAGAAATGATTAGAGGAGTGCATAGTTCTAGCACATATTAGAGCAAAATGGCTTTATGAAAATAGTAACCAACAAACCTGAAATTAAGGTTCTAAATAAATAAATTTTTAAATGAATATTTTAAACTGTGTTCCTACAGTAAAGTATTACATATAAAAAATTGCATATATTATAAATTTTAAGAACAGAAATTATATTGAAATACATTGTTTTCATATTACCTTTTTCACATTTACGAGTATTATACAGTAAATTCAGTTTTAACATGCAAAGGATTTTGAACGCTATATAGTCTGGAAATGTTTAGGAAACGCATTTAAAACCTTGTGAAAAAGTCTACTTAAAATTGAAATTTTGGATTTTTTGGGAAAATAAGCATAACGATAGTATATTGTTTTTGTTCAAGTAACAGAATCAATTCCAGGGCCATAAATTCCTCTTCTTATTCTATATCTTCCAGTTTCCTCTTAAATAATTCTTAATATTACTCTGGACTTTTTTATCAATTCCTCAGATTTCTTTTACCAAATTTTAATTGCCACTTTTTATCAAGAGCCGTCAGTCCAAATACACAATTTGCACCACATCACTAATGAGTTCTTGCAACATCTTTGACTCTAACTAAGTAATCAGAGTTGTTTTTTACTACAGAATCCCTAACTCCAATTTGAAGTGTTTAAAGTTCAAGTACACAATTTGCACCACATCGCTAATGAATTCTTGCGACATTTTTGACTCTAACTAAGTAATCAGAGTTGTTTTTTACTATAGAATCCCTAACTCCAATTTGGAGAGTTTAAAGTTCAAGAAAATACATGAACACCATGCAATATTAATAAGGGAATTGGGGGTTGATATTAATAAGGTTTGAAAAATTAGGGTATATCTACTTTACTGTATTTAAGCATCTCTAGAGTACAGTATAATTTAGCTAAATATCTTAGGGCTTGATATTATCCATAATTGCTAAAGGGAGTGACTTTGTATGAATGGGTAATTTACTGTGACGCAAACATTTAATATTTCAAAATGTAAGTGTATATGAGTAATACACATTTACATATGTATGTATGTATGTGATTAAAAAGTCTTGAATAAAAAATGTTACGTAGGGCGCCGTAAAATTTATTTGAGTGACTTTTACATTATTAAAGTAAAGTAAAGTTTTTTAATATAAGCATTAAAGATAAAACATTAATAAATTTCAAAGAACAAAAAACAATATAAAAGAAAAATACATTTTTATAAAAATTTACTTCAGACTACTCTTTTAAGTCGCAACATCCAAGTGGTGCCATGAGGACACACATCTGTAGATAGGATATTTATTCCCAAGTTTGGTATTCATATTGCATTACCTGGGCTAATAAACGTTGCTTGAGAAACCTCGACATTAGGAACAGTAACAATATTAACTAAACACTTTAAATACTACAACAACTAACATATCAACTTAAAAGTTTTTACTACATAGAAAAATTGCAAATACAATTAATTTATTTAACTATTTTTCTTCTAGAGAAAAAAACATCTTCTGTCAAAATATGTTCACTATAACTGCTAATAATACTGGTATATATCCGTATGCATGGGTAATAGAATATGATTAAACTACATCTTTACTTACTAATGCTTAAAGCAATATGGTTATTATGACTAATATCAAAGATTGATATGACTAAAAGTGAATCCCCTATCTTACTCTGACACTTTTTAAGTAACCTATCTCTAACCTTATCTTGATTATCGGCACTTCCAGCGTTAAAGTAAACTCAGGAATAGCACGCAGTGGGCTGATGCATGATTAGGTGACTAAACACCGCCAGATAACCAAAGTAAAGAATTCCATGTGCTTCGAGTTAATTGCGTAGAGACAAATTTTCCCTTATTGATACCTTTTGATAAGATGTGGTAGGACTCCTTTATCCTCTCCTTCGTGCTTTACCCTTCCACTCCATTTTGACAATCCATAGACAGAACATACAACATAGTATGGATTAAGTATAAGATTTGCAACCATAGAAAGAACATGAGGTACAAATGTAATATGGAAATAAGTCTTTTTCAGTCAACAGCAATACATGAAGGTACATGTACGTTGGGTTAAGAAGCCCTCATTCATTGGGTTAAGTTCTTTTGTTTCGTCATCTTACCCATTTCCAATTTTCACCCAAATACTTGTTTGAAATTATTTACTACCAACAAAGTTTATTTATAGAGTTACTTACACTTTAAGCTATTTTTGAGTTGTACCTAACGCTCGCCTAAAATATTTAAATATCACGGACATACTTTATCATACGAGCAAAATGTAGTTGATATAGAGTGTTTAAGGACACATAAATTAATTATTCATTATAAAAACACAATGTCGTGATACACAATTTAACTTTTAACAATTTAACACTTTTAAGATTGTAAACAATTACGCCATCACATGAAATATTCCTTAAAACTAAATAAATCTAACGATTATAAAATACTGTCAACTAGAGGCCACTATCTGCTTTTTTACTTGGTGCTTTGACCATTAGAATAATTCTGTACTATACGAGTATGAAAAAATTTCTTGTTTTATGTACATGTTGATCTTATACGGCACTTCTCAAGATAATAATAAGTTCATTGTATACAGTTCAGTTAATACTATTGTGACTGTACCGTAAAGTACGTAAAACTGTATCACTCCGCTGTGTAATACCTAGCGACTAGTATAGTAGATTCGTATTTTGAGGTCAAAAGGGCACAAAATGTTTTACCACATATTTGATGTAACTATTTGTCTCAGATCACTGCGCTTATTCTGTATGCAATTCATGCAATACAGCGGAACGGGGATGTTGCTGACATCGGATAGAAGGCGATTGCAACAGTTCCTAATAGCTGGATATGTTTACAGTTATTTCGGCAAAGGATTTCGCTACGTTCCGTCGAGTATCTTATCAATGGTATTAATTATTTATATTTATTACGCAATGTTTGAACATGGTGTTAGTATTAAAAGTATACAGTCATTTCGCTAAAGGATTTTGCTACGTTCCGTCGAGTATGTTATCAATGTTATTGATTATTTACAGTATATTTATTACGCCATGTTTAAACTGGTGTTACCATTTTTCTCCTACTACGCAACTTCAATAAGGAATGAATTGTAGGGAACGAGTTTAACATTAATAATTGTATGTACGAAGATAACGCGTTTTTATTTAAGTTAGTTACCATTAACGAGAAAAATTATTATCACGCTTTTTAACAACTTTTCCTGGCCACCAATAACAATACATATCAATGTACGAAATTTAATGTTTTCACTTTTACCCTGCTGTACACGACATGGATTTTCACACATCTAAAAATCAGACGTTTTACTCTATGCGTGTTTTCATAACGACGTATGATAATTCACCAATTTCACTAATTTTGTAAATTAGCCCGTAGGTGATGGACCAATGAGGCCGTATTACATTTGTTTAAATATGTTTTCTTAATTTATTCATCTAGATATAAAAGAAAGTACATGTTTATGTTTTAATTTACTTGAAAGTAAACATTTCATTATAAAGTAATGTTGTAGATACATAGTAATTTTCAGTTAAAACATTAGTTTTTGATGAATAGTTATATCCTATCGTATAGCTTCAGTAAAATGGTAAGGATTAAAGGATAGTGGTACTATACATTGTGGAAAGGGATATATATGAAGGCCATGAATAATATAACTACTTACAAAAAAAGTAGAAAAATTATTATTTGACTACATGCAATATATATTATTAACTTATTATTGAAAATAAAATACTTATTACTGGCTTAAACGCAAGAGTAGATTTTTCCTATAAAAATAGTTGTAATATTTTGGTATAAAATGCGTTGCGTATAGACACGACGCAGTTTGCGGAGACGATAGTTGTAAAAGTCGCAGACCGGAGCCCTGGAGAGCGGTTTACAGGTCGGGTTAAGTGCAACTTTAATTGGATCATGTTTTATGAGAGTAGTTACTCGCTGCAATACAAGTTACAGGAGACTTGTACATTACAGTGGCTGCTTGAGCTACTATTTATTCTTGGTTACTAACTGAGTTTGGTCATCCATATGTACTATATGTAAATATATGTACTAATAGTTATTTGGGCCATTCTCAAAGCCTTGCTGATTTTTACCAAATATATCTTTGACAAAAAAAGTTGTTTTTAACTTTTTGATTTTTATTTATTTTGGTTTATTGTATCTTTTACTTTATTTTTGTACACAAGGTTCCAAAATTGTGTTGTATTAAGTGCTTGTTTAAAGAGATTTTTTCCTCAAGGAGAGTAACAAATCTCACGACCGTCACAGTGCTTTTAAAATGATTTTTTCATATGTAAAAATACTCTAATTACAATTATTGTTTAATGATTCATAAAACCTACCTATAACAATTTCAAATCATGAAAATACATTCATAGATTTATATTAAAGTAACATTTTTAGGTGACATTGTTGCAAACATAGTATCATTCCCAGAAATACAATTTTGAGTATTTCCATAGTATTCGATGACTAACTTCAAACCTAACATTTTTTTAAAGACAACCCATAATGAGTACTATTCAAATATAGAGGTTTTTCAATAAAAAAAAATTGGACTCGTCATGATTTAAATTTTTTTTGGCGTGTGACAGTTGTGAGTTTAGTGTGACGGTTGTGAGGTAAGTGTGACGGTTGTGAGTGTTTCCTGATGCTTGTGAAAAAAATGCAATTTTTAGTTAAAACTAACCTTTGAACTATAATATCATCGATGGTACTCAATTTTCTGTATTATTTATAATTTTTTTGTATTAGTTTAATTATATTTTTCCCAGTTTTTTGACAGAAAAGGAAAATTATACACAGATTTGGATTTATTTGTTTATTATAAATTAATGCAAAAATTGTACTGAAACTACCTAGAGTAGTTTTTTATAACATAATGAACCTAAAGGAAAAAAATTTAAAACATAGTTATAGAGCAAAACAAAATTAAAATGAAACAGAATTTGAGAATACGATCAAACTGTGAAAATTTACTGGAGCACAACCTATGTTAATAGACTATTTATTTCACGTTTAAAGTTATATCAAGGTCTTTAAAGGAAAAGATTCCTCTGTGTGATGTGACCTCTGTTAAGGTGTGGTTTGTCGCATCCCCGCCGGACGGTTTCGCCTAAAAAGGCGCGTTTTACGATTCCTCGAGCCGGCCGGCCGACGACGGAGCACCTGACAGAGCTCTACGCCGCCACTCCGGCGACCAGGGTACCGGCGAGCGCGCAAAAAACTTGAATTATATTTTTGAGTTGGACTGAGGCGATGTCCTCGGCATCAGGGAAAATAAATTTTCCACCAGTTGTTTTTCTCAAAAATGTCACCTCGCAGTCACCATCAGCATACATTTTCGTCACTTGTCCAATATAATGGGTAACAGTCTTTTTGTTACAAAATCTCACTAGAACAAAGTCACCATCGGAAAGATCGTTGACAACACTTTCTGGTTGATTAGGAGAAGTAGGGCTAGTAGAATTGTCCAACGTTTCATCTTCATCCGAGCTATATACTTGATGATATATACTCATTCGAGACTGTATTTTTTTGGATTGTAGACCAAAATCTTTAGTTAACGAATAAAATAAAATTTATTGTTTATTTACGATTTAACCTTATTAAACGTAAGAAATATTTTTTAAAAATTTAATCATAGTATTAAAGCAAAGAGTACATATATTATCATTTTCTGTTTAGCTGAAAAATATTTTTCTTTTATTACACTGACATATTAAGATGAAATTAAACTGTAACAAACAATATTAGTTATAAGAAAAATATCAGTTTAAAATATATTTCCAAAAAACAAGACATGTGAAATATTTATGAATGAAGATATTAAATAAATAGTTTAAAAGGATACTAGTAGACGGCGTAGAAGAGTTGATATCAGCATTCAATAAGTTGTGGTATATGTTGTTTGATGGGTACACGTTGTCTAGTTTCTGCAGTTTATATGCACGACAAAAATCTGCAGTTCAGCTTTTTTGGACCATCTTGAGAATTCCAGACAACCTGGAGAAGCATCATTGTATTCTTGATCGGCAGCAAATTTAAGTGTTTTTTTTTTAATATCATCGACTTCTATCTTACTGGCTTCTTCAACTTGTAAAATAAGTGGTCTCATGTTGCCTACAGAGGCCAAGAACTGCTCAATCTTTTCCCAGACGAACTGCAGAGTCAGCTGTTCTTTTTACAGTACCGCCAACACCGTCAGCAATGCTTTTTCCGTGTCCAGCCTAACTGAAATTGTAAGAAGCTATTTGGAATCCAAACAATTTCATAAAGTGACAAAACAGAAAAATGTTACTCTTATTCCTGTACTGTTTTGTAGGTCCATCGCTCATGATGTGTACCCTTGTAACGTTCTCGTGATCTTCTTTTATCTTCCTAAATATAGGGAGAAGGTGAGCCCAAATTGCAGGTGCATCATGACGATTACATAAAGAGACTGTGCAATATGTCCTGATTTTGATTACAGAGCTATCTTCACACATGGTTTTAGCTAGGTAAGCACCTGTATGAAGGGCAAGCTGTTCATTCGAATCTCCGAAATGACGACTTTGAATTTCACTTGAGTATTTCAGCTGGTAGTTTTCAGAAAAATCTACCACGATGAATACTTCATCATCATTCAAATTAGTTCTCACGTACTTTGAAAACTTGCTTTGGTTATGCACTCTAAACTTATGTTTCATAAAAAAATACTATCTGAGAGCATAACTTGTCTTTCAAAGTTTGTAATGTACATACGACTTTAACTTTCTTAGTAACTTTCACAAGTCTTGTCTGTCCATTTTTAACTCGTTCCTCTGGAATTGTTTTCCATTCATAGTGGTATGTAATTGAATCCAATGGTACATCACAGCTTTCATTGAATAAAATCTTGCTCGACTTGCATATCGTACATTCTCTATACATGCAAGTTTTCTTGGTCACATCACAGCAAAGGCTACTCACTAACTCGTTCAAATTAACATGTTCTATAACTTTATACTGTTTACATTTTTGAAATATGTATGAGAAGTTTTCATAGTATTTGCACATGCAGGTATCTCGCTTGTTAGTAGGTCTATTAAACTACCCAAAAAGGTTTTAGTCTGCAAAAATGTGGATATGAAATCTTGGCGCCCTGGGTAGAAACAAACTTTTTGTGAAGAGCCAACATGGAGTCCGTTAGGTATCTTAATTGCTTTTTAATTTTTTTCTAGTAATGGTATCTTTGCGTTCAGGAGTAGAGAAAGAGTGTTCATCATCAATAAAGAATTTTTGCACTAAAACCTTGTTGTTATGTGAATTTGCAATATGTTTTTTATTTCCAGGCTCTTGTAACTGAGTACTCTTAACTGCCATCTCGTTACCTACATTTTCACTGATGACTTTTGATTCTTGTTTGGATACGACTCTAGAATGTTTTTTCTTCCACTTTTCAGCCTTTTTCTTTTGATGTTTCAATTGTTTTTCCAATTGCTTTATCTTTTTCCTGTATTTGTCTCTACTTTTTCGAAGTCCTTTTTTTCTGCTATAATTTTTATTGCCTCTTCGGTTTTTAAAAACAGGTTCAATGTGTAAGTCTGTCGCTGCAGACGGTGAATTTGGTAGAGATTGTTCATCAACAAAGTTCTCAATTCGTTGCTGATGAAGTTTATTTTTTGCGTGTTTATGGTAACGCTTTCTCCATTCAGCTCTTTGTTTTCTCTTTCCACGTTCACTCAAGTCATTAATACTAGGAAACTTTTTTTCTTCTCTTCTTTTCCTACTGCGTTCTTTTTCTTTTTCTTTCATCATAGAGTATTTTTCAGGATCTTCACGAAACCTCTCTCGTTGTTTTCTTTTTCTCTCAGCTGCAGCTTTTCTTTTGTAACTAGGGGGTGCGCATGGTTTATTATTTTCTGTAGGCACGCCGAAACATAACCTAAATCGCCATTCCAACAACCACTTGTGTGAAGCAATGCACACACAGTTTATGAAATTTAAATCTTTGTAATTCTTTATTGACACTTAAAAATAGCATGACGGTTGTGAATAATAAAGGTTACGTAGGCATGAATACTTACATAAATGATGGAAATACTGGAGAACTTCAAACAAAATCACCACAATTACAGACCATGCGTCGTTCAAACACTTCCACTATTCCATCCAGCTTGGATATAAAACTACTAGTGACATCCGGCATCAGTTACGAAAACTAAAAGTTACTGTGACGGTCGTGAGTTTGAACTTGAGGACAGAGTAAAAATGCTGCTTTTTACCAACTTTTACTTTTAAAAAAATACATCGAATGAAATAATAATAATACAAAATGCATTATTTATTGAATCAAGTAACAAATAATTTTTATTCCGAAAAAAGGCTGAAAAAAATTTAGTTCAAAACGGCATTCTTAACTGGGGACAAAGGACGGTCGTGAGTTCAACCATAGTTTTAAGGAAAGGAAATGTGGAAATAAACATAAATTATGACCTTTAAAAATAATATCTATTAAAAAACATATTTTACTACGCATTCACCAAAAAATTGGGTTTTTATATTTAAAAAAATGCTTTAAAACTAAAAAGGACAGTAAAAAACCACCGCTATGAGAATTGCCCATTTATTCATTCAGAGTAACCTCTGATATTTAGGAATTTGATTTACAGTTAAAAGTTTTAATATTAATTTATTACTTTTCTTATAATTTTTTACTAATTTATGCCTTAAAACATACAGTATCTATGCACTTATTCGTAAACATTTTGTTTTGTAGTTTTAAAACTTTTTTAGAAGGCCATCATCAAATTTATGAACATTTTGAAAACTTTTTAATGTAACTAACTAATTTGTTATTCTTGAAGCATTAATCAATATAAAACTTGCAAAGATTAAAAAATATGTTTAAGTTGGAAATATAATTTCTGAGGACAATGGGTTAACGTAATAAGGTCGAAATAAAAATGTTTCACTGTTATCAATGCTATTGTAAGTTGTAGGATTAAATATATTAAACATTAAATATATACATACATATTGAATCGACCATTCCCATCATAGCTACGTATGTCATGATAATCAAAGTTTATTTTGATTTCAGAAAGAATTCAAATGATCTATTATAAAAGAGCTGTAGAAAAATTATCAATATCAACAAGTTATGATCTTATCAGTTTTTTAATTTAAAGCACGCATAATTATGCCGTTGATTTGTAGATATCTCTCTTGTAAAGTGTTGTTTTTTTATTTTTTTGTTGGATTATCTTAAATGTTGGTAACTCCTTATAATGTAAAGCAGCAACTACTACGCAAATTTTAGGTAACATTAAAACTATCAAACTTTAAAATGTATTACTTGCAAAGACAATATTTCTATCTATACCATTTTAAGGACCAAACATGTGTTCCAAGAACAATTCTAACATTTATTTTAGTACAAATTAAAATTACAAATAATAATACAACATTGTGATGATATTTGTTGTATGATGTGAACAACACAGTCACGTGAATTTACAAACCAGCTGAGTACATTCCTACAACACTTTAAACATGTAACGAATCTTATGGATTTACATTGTTGGATTGACTGGTATGATATCCGTTCCGTTTTAACAGGTTCTACGAGATTTGGTTGTTTTGCTTTATTTATTACTATATAGTTTGTAGAAGACATAACATGCTGATTTATAAGTGTATGAAAAGTTTATCAAAAATGATTAACTAATAAATATTTGCATAATAGGAATAAAACTTCTAATGAGGTTAAATCTGTTTTAAGCGTCCAACTGTTGAAAATATGAGTGCCAGTGATTGTTTGCCATAGCAACGCCAGGTGTGATTGTATACACAAAGCTTATGTGGCGCGTTGGAGCTGTAAAGCTTGTCAGTTTGCGATTCTATCATAAAATACATTTTAATATTCAACCCTTTTACTAATTATTATTATGATATTCATTTATAATAACTACTAATTACTGGTCCGTTTCGACCTTCTTCGTCGCCGACCTTTTTGAATTCCTTCAAAAGGACGTTGAAGTTGAGATGGTACGTGTCATGAGTCAATTTAATGACATGGTCAAATTTCACACGGTGCCCAAGTGGAAGGTGAATTGGAGCTGCACTCATTATTCTTATTGAATCCACCCCACCTACCTACGTTATGTCCAAAGTTCTTCCGGTTGCTTTAATTCTAAGAACTTTAATGTAATGCGTAATTATAATTTTAAATAAACATTTAAATATGGAACAAGAAGTTGCAAAATATAATGGTGCCGAAAGTAATAACCATACAATAAGAAACTGGTATAAATAATTTCAACAATAGTTAAAATGAAATGAATTGAGAATAATTGTAGCAACTCTCTTCTTGTTGAGCAGAAGGGTTTTCTATTATTAACAGAGTATATGGAGATTCTCTGTGAAAGAAAGGAACAAAAAAGAAACGAATAATTGTAAAAGGACAAGTAATCACGTGTGCTCTGTTCATCAATACAACGTGCTGGCTCATTCTCTATTGTCTGTTAAGTGGTTTCTTGTCACGTTTCAACCTCAAGCCCAGCAATTTCTGAGTTCGACAATCCATCTTATGCATCCAATTCGGTTCCATTATAATTTTATGTTTTTAGAAAAAGTTTGCGAATAGGAACAAGATTTTTTTCGTTAAGGATATGAAAGCAAATACGTCATGAAAAGCTCTCATTCAAAACTCTCAGCAGTCTCCAACATTGAACAACTTATATGGAGTAGATTGATGAAATAAATAATCGATGATTGTTTTAATTATAATGATTTTACAAGACATTCATAAGGATAACATAGAACTCTTACGGTAATATTATTGTTATTTAATAAAGCTGTGGCGGTAAGGGATGATTCCATGCGAATGTTAAATCCTTTTTAGCTCCAGTTTACCTTCCCCTTCCAGTGCACCGTCTGAAGTCTTACCCTGACGCATTTTTTATCTGCTCAGACGATCGAGACTCCAAACTCCAGGAGCGAAGTCTATGAGAGCGCCAGCTTGTAGACGGTACATTAGAGGGTGGTAAATCGTAGCTACAGTCAAGCTTCACATCCTCGTTATTTTAATTCCAAACGTCAGAAACCACTAAAGTAGCCAGATCGCTCATTGTGATGATACAAACAAGCAATGCTCTAGAGGTTTTTATACCATTCATTTCATGTACCATTATATTTCATAATGGCCTAAACATTTAATTTACGTAGCAAAAGTGTTCATTCAATCTAAGTTTACATTTGTACTGTAAAAAATAATTAACTGAACATAAACAAATAACAATCTTTCTAGTTAAACGCATCTATCTGAAATCCGTACTCAACACAAATATAATTAATGAAAACAAAGCCCTCAGCAGGAGGGGGTAGAAAGGATAAACTCTAGCTATCAAGTAAAGTTCTGTTCCTGTTGTGATTACAAACCTGCTTTGTGTCTTTACTTTTTAATGAGGTTGTGTGCCCTTTGTCTTCAGAAGAAATCATTTCTGGTACTTGATTATTTACTAGTGTATAATTTATAATGAGTAATTACTATTAGCATATTATAAATTAGAATAATGTACGCTAGAGCTATTGCTATAGTATTGCAGATTAATGTGGGATTGGTCTCTGTTTCTGTTCATGTATATGTTTTACATGATGTTAAATATAAATTGGATTAATCTAGTACGATAATTTGTTTACTATATAAAATATCCAGTGGTACCGTTTATAAACATTGAATTTACTGGTAAATAAACAATACCATTTGTTACAGTGGTTTCATTAGATATTTTATATACACGTAAAACGTCAAAACATTGTGAGGTATATTCTAATTTTGCTCAGAACAAAAAGAACGTAGTCAGTTCTTTTTCAATATTTTCCTTAGTACTTTACTCTTACGTCTTTGGCAATATTGAAAAAGGAATAAATACTGATATCTTAAATAGAGAATAAATAAACGTCCTTTTAACTACAGAACTATAATATAAGCTACACCTAGTCTTGGCTGAAGAGATATAGAAAACCACTCTTAGACACTTGAAGTACTAGTTCAATATTAAGTCCAATGTATTCAAAACCCAACATCCAAGTGACCAAGAGTGGACAATTTTGGACAGTTTGTATTTTTTAATTCCTCTACTTCACTGATGATTCACAACTACTATTGTTTTACAAACTATCAGAAATCATTACTGCTATGCGATTGTAATAGAGTATACATATATAATAATCATGGACTTCTGTTGTTCATGTCTCTATTTAAATCGACGCTTTCAGTTGATTAGTTGAAGAACAATTAGATTTCAAGGTAATCTAACAATGGGTTTTTAGCTCATTTTATGATTTCTTAATTTTTGTTCATATTCTATATGAGCTGTATATTTACAAGTCCCGTTTGTGTGTATTGTTTTCATTAAGTTTGTGAAAAGATGATTGTAAATCTAATTAACTGATCAAATATTTTTTTAAATTTAGCTAAACGATACCAAATCACAAATATATTCAAAGATGTTTAAAGCATTCACGATAGGAAATATTTTCCATACGCGTAAGAAGAAATGCTCAGAACCTTGAAATATATTTTTAGTTATCTTCATGAACTAATTAATTTATATTATTTAAGTTTTTAACCGAACTCAGTTTGTGCATTAATTTTCCAAATAGTGTTTATAATTTGAAAGTCTTTCATATAATGAGTGACGAAAGGGTATCCGGTGTGAAAAAAAATTATAAATTAATTCTGGGAATGTACATTCTGACATCTAATTAACACGAACAAAGACGGGCGATGAAGCAGAACGCTGGGAGTGGTGAAGGAGAGAGGTTGTGGGGTAGGTGGAGATAGGCTTGTAAAGTTCATATCTTCTCATTGGTATTGTATACTTGGGTGTCCCTTTATAGCCATGTGTAACCTGGAAGATTAAAATACACGGAAGGAGCCAGAACAGCGAGCATTAATATGATAACTAAAATTATTAAATTAATCTGATAAATCAAATTCTTTACGTGTAACATATTTCGTTTACGAAATTCCCGTCAAAACGTAAATAGCTACTAGATATGTCAATATTATCTGTAAGTATTGTAATAATTCATTACGTGTTGCAGTGAACTCTTAAATGAAAAACTGTCAAGATAATATATCTTTAACTAACTTTTGAAAGATGTTTTCATGTGTAAAGTTAAGAGAATTATGATTCAAAATACATTTTTCTGATTCTTTCTGAGCCTATATAGTTGTTCTAAAATTGAAAGTAACCAGAAAAAGAATTTAAAACTCTAGAACTGTGAACTGTTTTCTAATGATTTTCCAATCTCTTATCAGCGAAACAATAGATAGTGCAATTGATTTTTTTGTTCGAAAAATATTGCTTATATTAATTTCAAAGCTTTTTTAGATTACTTTCCTGAAAACTCAAAAAAATAGAATTTTTTTGACCACATGGTATTACAAGCATTTAAAGTTGGAAATTTAGGAGGTTTTTATCAGGCCTAAATAAAAACGGCTAAACATAGAAATGTGAACTTTTACAGTTTGTAAGTAAGTTATAGTTTAATAGATTAACTGCGGTGGTCGCAAGTGATTACTATTGCGCTGTCCTAAAGTCGGTACTTGACTAGTGTATCAGGGAAGATTTTAGGGTATTTCAGTAGATTTTATTCATTATTTAAGCTTTTTTTATTTGTATTTGATTACTAAATGTCTGAATATCCGACCTGAAATGCAAGTCATTTTACTTGGAGTAATAATAAAATGTCTACTTTTTCTGTGTTTTGTGAAGTTATTTTAAACAACTACGCACATAACATAGAACATATTTTCTAAACATGTCAAATGTACCACCCAAATAACCTTCTTAAGTGGTCAGGTATGTGTTAAAAATCCCTGATCTCGAACATGCCGAACAACTATCACCATGTATCGTTATATCACGAAATCTATATAGTTTTAAATTGCAAATAAATAAAATAAATTGGGTTTTAATTATTTTTTTGTTACAAGCTTGCCCATATCATTTTAATCTTCTTTTTATGTGAACAATTAATACGAAATATACAATTTTGTAACTTATTGATAGAATATTTTAGATTAGAACTAGCTGTTTCCCGAGGCTTCACACACTTTTTGTAAGCTTTGTCAGTGTACGAGCACTCCTGCTTCAAGTGAATTATATTTTCAATGTAATTTAGGTTTTCCTTGTTGCCACGATCAATAAAATCTGTCAAAAGTGTATGTTTATAGCCCTTGTAAATGTACATGCACTATTATAAAGTGATCTAGCACTTAAGCTTTAAGTTCAAACAGAAACTTGTTTTACAGACAAATATTCATCATAACTTATCGCCTTCAAATAGTAATTAGCTATTTATTATACGAAACTGTCTCATAATTGGAGTTTATAAAGTGCAGGTGCTTTTAAAATATTTGTATCTTTTGCATCACCGCCTGGTGGCCCAGCTACATCAATGAGCGTAGCACATAAACCTTCTCCGTGTAAAAATACACTTGCGTATATACACGTGCGTGCGTGTGTGTGTGTGTGTGTGTGTGTGTGTGTGTGTGTGTGTGTGTGTGTTTGTGTGTGTGTGTGTGTGTGTGTGTGTGTGTGTGTGTGTGTGTGTGTGTGTGTGTGTGTGTGTGTGTGTGTGTGTGTGTGTGTGTGTGTGTGTGTGTGTGTGTGTGTGTGTGTGTGTGTGTGTGTGATCCAATTCTGATAAAATTCTGCTATTGCAATTTATGCAAATGTAATTAATGTAAATAAAAGTCGTTTCACAGGTATTTGGTCTTCCGGTCTACGCTAGTTTGGATATTTAAACGCATATGTGATATACGACCAAATACAAAATAATGTAATCGTAAAAAGTAAAAGCTCTGAGGTGTAACGGTAGCACGTTCACCCGGCAAGTGAGAGATCCGAGTTCGAGACCTGGCGTAGCAAGTACTTTTTGTGATCCAATGTTTATTGAATTTATATGTATATATATAATTATATATATATTTACAGAAACAGGTTATTCTCTTCTAACAAATAAACCACGGTATATTTGTTTGAAACATTTATAAATTTTCGTGTATCTATGTACACTTCTTCAGATAAATATACTTGTATAAATCTTTACATAAAATGTGAAAAGAATAGGTAAGTACTCATACAACAAAAGCAAACATTATATATATATATATATATATATATTATTTTTGCTCATATATAGTTTGAAGTAGTTTTAAAGTAAACTGTTTTTTTTACATAACTCTTATTTGAGTGAACGGGAAATTGCTTTCAAAGTAATAATATAATCATTTTTATAGTTGAAAGAAAATTGTCTTAAAGGTCATCTACTGTAGATTTTACAAGTTTTTAGGTTTAGCATTTTAACATTTATTCTCTTGATTTTTTTATAATTTAAGAATTAGAAAGCAAGATTATTTCATTAGAACAACAGTTTTGAAGATTAAGCAATTTGAAGCAGTTTCTTATAACCAGTTATTGCATAAGTAATACAACTTTTTATAAACTTTATATCAACTAATTATATATACAAAATGATCGAATACAATTAATTAATGGGTTAGTTCAAGCCAGTTCACACCTCAGACACTTGTAAAAGTGGTAAGAACATGACGTTGTGTTTCCTCCCCCCCCCAAGCTGCTCATGCTTTATGATAAGTAACGCGCTATTAGACAAGCTTGCCAACTCAACACTTCTCTCGTCCGCTGTAAATTTATGCAAAGCTCTCCTAATTAGCATTTGCACTGTAAATATTGCCCCAGTAGTCTTCGTTAAGCTTTCCGTGTATAACTTTTTCTGTCAATTAAGGAGGTTTTCTTTTTATAGGTTGTTTGTTCCTACATACATAGAAATTGTACATGAATATGTTTGTATGTGTGTGTGTGTGTGTGTGTGTTTTATTAGTGAATTTTAAATGTGGGAATGGACTGCAATTAAATTTTTTTATATTTATGTCATACATGACGAACAGCATGAAGTCCGCATTTGAGAGAATTCTGATAGATTCTCAAGTGGGAGAATTACCTTCATGAAATTTGTTAGTTCGAGCGTGACGTGTTACTGCACTTGCCTTGTGTCAGTGATATCACTTGAGTTCACTCACTCCAGCCATTGCAAAAATGTTTTTTTATTATACTGTATGTCAATCTTTATTACAGATAAAGAAGATGTTAAAGTTCAATCTCCAAAAGAGAGTGTTATACTTTTTTGTGACATATAACGATGCAAAATTTGCAAACTCCTATAATCCTACCAAATTCTTATATATATATATATATATATATATATATATATATATATATATATATATATATATGAGACTAATAAAAATACACAAACTTCAGGTGTGAAAAGTATATAATACGGTGTCTTTACATAATTATACGTAGAATTTCGTGATGAAACAAGGGAGAGTTGAGACAGCTATCTGCTTAACGGAAATGTTGGTGACTCAAGATGGTAGTCTTAATTCCTGCTGCAATCACGTCCGCAGTTACGTAAACGATATTTTTATCCAGTGTCAATAAAAATTTTGCTAGTTCATAAATTTATGTAGTTACGTACGAGTAGGTTTAATACTACAAGTATTTTATAATTTATTGTATCGTAAAATTGTGTCTACTGTTTGTCTACAAAAAACATTATTAATATTTTCGTTTGCAGGATTAGATCACTGTCTGCGTTCTTATGACGCAATGATTTTTTTAATTAAATTGTTACTAGGCTATATGATATTTTTATATACACGTACTTTTAAAAATAAACCGAAAAACTCCTGAAAATTGTTGAAAGAATCCTTCGGACAACACAGCGCTTGAGAATGTCTTACAAAGGAGTCATTCATAATTCAAAAGGTTAACAAAGATCTACATAGATATTGTCGCCCGGTTTGGACCAAACCCATTAACATCAGCTATCTGATGCTGAAAGTTGTGCTTCTGTTACTCCTTATCTTCAACTACTGTGATAATGCCAGGATGGAAAATCAAGACGAGAATCAGTGTGTGCCTTCATATCCAGAACAAATATGTTAGGTAATTATCAAATTGTGCATCTCATTCATTGTTCTGATTTCATAAACAAATTCAGTTCTCATTGAAACGGAATATTAGAATTCGTAGGCCCACTCTCAAGAAGAATGAATTTGTCATTGTGTCAGACACTTTACATGTGTTTTATCCAACTTAATGAGGTTTATCAATTAGGCACAAGTCGAAAAAAACTCTTGAATAGTCAGATGTTTTCCTTTTAAAAGCCTTTTGTCAGACAAATAATTTCCATGAAGTGCACGGTTCTCTATCTCTCTCTTTTGCTCTTCTCTTTAACACGTTTAAACATAGCTGTGAAGGACTCTTATGAAATAGAAATCGGAAAGTAATAGATCAAATTCCATTAGTGAAGTGTAGGAAGAATACACAAGTAAACTTACTTGCAAATCATACATCTTAAATAGATTACCCACAGAGAAAATTCAGCTATCTAGGAAATACTTTCCTTTAAAAAACTTCGATGGCAGATAGTAGTAGAGCAGAGATTAGTAGGAAGTCTTTCTTAAGATATAAGAATAATAATATTGCTTTCAAATGAAATCAATATTATATTTATTAGTTTCCTATTTTTCTCTACATAGTCGCCTGTTCATTGTAGACGGCAATTGACGAGCTGCACCCGAATTGCATCGCTTTAACACCAGGCGTTACTAACGCTGTTAAATGGCCGCTACAAAGTGACAACATTCCATCGCTTGTTAAGCTGATATTGTTACAGTAAAGGATGTTAAAATTGTCTCTTTTAGATACTTAATATGAAACACTTTTCCTCTAACTGTAAAACATTTTTCCTAAAAACCTTAAAGTTTCAGCAAAACTATAATACTATTTACCTAAAATATATATTTCCTTTTATATAAAATGTGTATACTAAAAATATACATTTATATAAAGGGTATCATATTATCATGCACCAATTTAAACAAATCGAGTCATAAAAAACAACAATTTAAAAATATAATAATTGAAAATAATTTGTTTCTAATAAATGTTAATCTATACACACCACGATATACTAAAATTAAATATTAGACATTAAACCATACAATGGACATTTATTCAAAGTGTGAGATGGGAAGAAAAGGCTTCTTATGTTCAGAACAATACATTGGATGCAGTAGACATTGGGTTAACAAGCCCTCTGCAATTTCACCGAAGTGCCGTAACCGGCAGAACACTCTCCGATATTGCGATTAGACACATACTGGTCCTTTTGTTTCGTTCTCTTACCCATATCCAAGCATTACCTAAATATTTACAACAAATTACTTCCTACGAAGGGTTTTCTATAGGCTTCTTCTGTTATTGTATTTGATTTGCAAATTATAACGTATTATACTTATTGATACATGAACAAATATTTCTACAACCATTTGCATGGAAAATTAGTTTTGGATAATGTCAAAAATACAATCTAAATGTTGTTTTTAACTAATGTATTAACTAAAAAAAACAATCCACTTACAAAGCGTAATACTTTGGCCATGTGCTGATATATATTTTGTACCATATCTAGTTCTTCCAAAGATTTTTAAACACTACTTTAAAATTGTTTGTTCGCTATTATTCCTAAACTAGCTACTACTTGCAGTTTTAGACAGTTTCTTCAATTCATCATGAACATTAAGTGTAAATCTGTACAAATTTTCTAACAGATTTACTTAATTTTGTGTGAAATATAACTATTTCGGTAAAGCAATTTAAATTTAAAATTCACCACAAATCATTCCACAGGTTAAGACGTAAGAGTATTATTTGTTATTTACAGGTCAGAAAAACCAGATAGAAGTGTAAATAATATATTTTTTAATTTTAAAATCAGCTGATTTATTCATCGGATATTTTTAAAATTTAACAAAATCCATTTCGAATTCAGTTGATGAATTGCTGCTTGAATTTTTTTATAGTATGTGTTCTCGGTCCTACAAATTGCTTAACGGCCTTTAAGCTCCCGACAAGTCTCATTAGCTGAGTGTAAGCGATGTCTATCCCTTAAAGGGACGGAAAACATAAATTGTCTATATCTCTGTCTTTCTCTCTATTTACACGATATCTCTTGAATTAACTAATTTATAGACTTAGAAATTTAATAAAGCTTCATTTCTACACGCAACATCGAGTTCCATAACAGCATGTCACTCCATAGGATTTTACTAAGCCTTAGCAAAAACTTTTACATTGATATTATGGTAACCATAATGGTAAAGAGAAAACGGTAGAATAAATAAACAATTAATTTTTTACATACACCTCAATATTCTACTCTAAACAGTGTGTTGAATTACCACTGTGCAAAATATATTTAGTACTTGACATTTGTTAGTATGTTTTGAAAAACATATTTATCTTAAAGAAATAATCATTCAACCAACACGTAAACTTTTTCAAAGTAACACTTACTGAAAATTATCTATAAATTGTGACTTAAATTTGAATATATCTATTAAAAAATCATTTTAAATAAAGAATTCTATCAAAGCGTTTACATTTTTAAAATTATTAAATTATTAATGTTTCCTAATTTTACATATATAAAGCGCAGTATTGTACTCTAAACTGTTTGTTGAATCACAGCAGTGTAATGTTTCAAAATGTATTCACTACTTGAACTTTGTTAGTTGGCTTCGTAGACAATACAGAACAAATTAGCTACTGAATAAATATTTCAGAAATTTATGAACTCTGATAATAGAAACATCAGAACACCACCTGATGGGAGGGGAAGTTGGATGTTAGGCGAACTTGTATCTCCCAGCGGACCTACGTGACTGGAACTGGCAAAGTTCGCCAACACTGTGCTTGAATAATTGAGCACAGTTACAGACTGTCTCGGGCTGTATTGTGCAATAGTTAATAGACTGTTGTGCGCACAGAATAACCTTTACACGCAACTTATTAGCTGTCATGAATAAATAATAAATAAATGTAGTTACTTTACTTGACTGCTTTATATAAAGGCAAATATTGACAATAACAGAATACGCTTTGTAAACGAGAACGAGTTCTTATTGTATATATTATCACAAGCATTGGTATACAGCTTAACAAGAATAAACATATTTATGTTTTTATTAAAACTTCCCATGTATAACTTTTGTCATGAAGTTAAGTAAAACATTTGGCATAGTGTAGGGCGATATTTTCTCAAGTATAATGGTTGATAAAATTAGAAAATTCACCAGCTCATTTTTGATCCATAAGAAATATAAAACAAATAATAACTATTGAAGACTCTTGGAGCAATTGGAAAATTCTTTAAATATTACTAATATACACAAAAATGTGGAGTTGCCTGAAGATGAAACCTTTGGTTTGGAAAGGCCTCGTCCAAAAAATAAACAATTTGGAAACAGTAGTGTTTTTATTAACATTTAGTAATATTTAAATAATAACTATATAAAGCTACATTACCTGATATATCATAATTAAAAACAACTTTATTTGTGACAAAAAGGTCGAATTCAGGGTATAGTACCGAGCTGGACGACAAAAAACATTGAAGGCCACTAGGTGTTATCTGCCGAGCTGAACGACAAAAAACAATGAAGGCCACTAGGTGTCATCTGCCGAGCTGAACATCAAAAAACAATGAGGACCACTAGGTGTTATCTGCCGAGCTGAACGACAAAAACAATGAGGGCCACTAGGTGTTGTCTGCCGAGCTGAACGACAAAAACAATGAGGGCCACTAGGTGTTATCTGCCGAGCTGAACGACAAAAACAATGAGGGCCACTAGGTGTGATCTGCCGAGCTGAACGACAAAAACAATGAGGGCCACTAGGTGTGGTCTGCCGAGCTGAACGACAAAAACAATGAAGGCCACTAGGTGTGGAGTATAGAACGTGGCCACAAACAGCTGACCTGACGCAGAGGACAACCATGGCAACCCGTAATGTTCCAGCGAGCTAAAAGGACAATCATCAAACTTGAAAATCTTAAGTGCTTCTCAGTTGTGTATTTTTTGCATAATGAGCTCAATCGTAAGTTTGGATCGGTTCCATAAATATTGGCGCAGTTATGCAGTTCCTATTTTTTTATATCTGATAGCCGAGTTTTAATGTCTAAAAGCTAACTATTTAAATTAATTTAAACTTCAATTCCTTTTTGACAGTTTAAATGTAAAAGGTAATTGTTTTAATTAAGGACAGCTCCGCTTAGGAAGAATTGACTCCAAATAATAGTAATTGAGGTCTAGTTATATTTTTAATGGTAAATATCGTGATGGTGTTTCTAAATTCTTCTTCAAACTTTTAAAGGGTGTAAATTCTAAAAGCCTGTTTGGATAATTCTCTCATTCAAGTATTACACTACATGCTAGCTGGCTATTGTTTAGTTCAAAGTTTATGTTTTTATCTGAGAAGCGATCCCGTTGCAGCACTGGGGATAGCAGCAACGCCGGGTTTTCTTTGAAGTTTGTTTTCTGTGGAGAGACAAAAGATTGGAGCGCTAACGAACTTAACACTATCTCAATCTGGTATTCCCTCTGAATCAAAGACCATTAAGTCTGTTGGGGTGGTGATATTACTAACTTATTTTTTGTAGGGGAAGTCCATACAGTAAGATATAGCCAATTGTGATAGTTCAGTATATTTTTAACATCAAAAATTATTTCCAAATACTTTTGCGTGAACTATGTTATATAATGAGTAAAAAATATTTATAAATAACAAATGACACAACGAAAGAGTTATTGAAAGGTAAATAAACACATTACTGGAACCTTTACAATTTTCCGAAAACTATTTTCCGTTCCGATTTCAGTGGAAGCAAATATTAATTAACATTTTTCTAAATGGCTTATCCTTTTTTCTTCTTATTGGGAGAAGTTTGGAGAGACTTTAACTAATCTGTATTTTAGCGAAGTTGTCACTTTGGTTTAGTTTGAAATGGGACATTACAAACGTTAAGACTAAGACCCTCACAGGATTCAAACTGTACTGTAGTGATGTTCTACAAAATTTTCAACATCACAACATCACTAACAACTTAAATAAAAGGACAGACCAATTTCTTAATCCATTTTAGCTTTAACATTAGTACGCTCTTTAAGAAAAAAAACAAAAAAAACAAAACACCTTAGAATTGTTGCTTTGATACTAGATTAAACTCAATATTTACATTGAATGAACTTTTGCCATTATACATACGTTACATGTTGTGTACAGTTATGATTTCAAACAATGAACTAAATTTGGTCTCCAGACTATGCTTTTTCACCCTTACGTCGATATATAAAAACATCACACATATTTTATTGCTTTAGGTTTTGTTTTCTCGTATAGCAATGTCATATAATTTCCGAGCATGCGAAAGGACATATTAATCTGCCTTTGGTTTTCTCTTATCAGAATAGGAATACATTACGAATTTCTCCAACTAAATAACAATGATGTATTTTGAATAATTGGGCATTGGTAGTAGGCCTATGTTAATGGTTCACCATTGAATGGGAAAAAATATTCTCGATTGACATTGATATTATGCCCCGGTTGGTAAGTACATCTCTGATTTAACGACACTAATAAAAACTCCAATACGTTCTTTCATCAATGAGAACATGAAGTCTTTGTATATTAAACGTTTTTGAAGTCAAATTACACAGTATTTTGAGCTTCTCATTGTATTTCAGATTGAATTAAACAATCGCACTGACATCGTTTCGTGATCTTATTGTTTCTAAAAGCCAATAATCTGTTTCCCACTCTCTCCGGTTTGAATTACAACAGCTCGTCAATCCAAGCGGTTATTTTTCCTCGAGACACAGCCAACCATTTCATTTGAAAAGTAACTGTTTTTTGCTCCACGTACAAATTGAAGTGGTAAGTTATAAGTCATCTTGTTTCCTATTTATACGACCTTGAACGTATACATATGGCATTATTTCTTGTTTTTCATTGTACAATTTGTGAAATTTCCTCCAGAAATACACTTCAAATTCGTTTTTGATAGGAACTTGGTATTTCTTGACCTTGAAAGGTGTTCGTAAATAAACTATCAAAAGAATATGATATACCAACCCATCCACTGCTATATTAAGGTGGAGTCCAGAAATTGCTGGGTTATTTGTACAGCTTTTAATGGGACAAAAAAATATCATTAAGACCTAGAGTTTCGTAAACGTACGGGAAGATAAGGAAAAGTCAGACACTATACAAGTAACGGAATTTAATTCAGTTTATGTACAAACACTTTATGGTATTTTCAGATTTTTTAATTAAATACTTATAACAAACACGTGATATGAAACACTGAAACTATCTAGATGTACCGTCCAAGCGCGTTTGAGAAGTCATACAAACAGTCGAGCAGCTGGGAGAATGACGGGCGGTCCTCGGGGTCGGCGATCCAACAGCAGGTCATAACTTCGAATCTGTAATCAACAGCAAACGCAATAAAATCAATTTTTAAAACTATTTAACGAATTAAATAAATGTTTTTTAACTTGGTACAATAATATCATGTTATAAGCTTTTACTTAATCTGTTTGTAAACAAGATAAGAGTACGCTACACCACGTGTAGTGTCACAGTTTTCACTAAGATTGGATGCAATCATTGAAATCTATTATATATCTATAAGCAAATTAATTTTCCACACAGACTGAAAGACGGAAAATCATAAAGGTTCGTTCTTCAGGCAGACAAATAAAAACTGTGTCAGCCTGTTGAATCATAGCGTTGAATGATGCTCAAATTAATTCAATAGTTGGACATGCACTATCAATAGAACTCAAAGATGTCAAGACAGATTTAAAGTCAAGAAATAAATTCAATTTCCTAATCAATGGATTGTTTTTCTAAGCAGTGTTTGAATAATAACAGTTCCTCTGAGCTATGAAAGGTACCACAACGCAACAGTGTACTGAAATCAAATATTATCACTTAATTTTGACAATGAATTTCTACACTTTTTCTTTTTACTTTTTGGATAAAATTCAAAAGATGAAATCTCAAGTAATTGGATTTAGTTTGTTTTACAAATTTATTCAATCTGTCATTTTCATATAGTCATGCGGTAACCTATGAAACAAATATACAAATATTATCAGCCAAATCTCATTGAGTTTTAAACACCACCATCCAACTCAGTGTTGCTAATATATAACCAAAACTACATGCAAAATTTGAAGTCTATAAGTCAGGTTGACTTCAAGATATCGTACGGAAAGACAGATAAACAAACAGACGGAAATTAAATTTTCCAGCTTAACGAGTGATTAGCCAAATCACTAAATCTCAGCCAATAAAAGTTACAATCAATGTGTAATAAGTATCCACTAGACCCATGTGTCAGTTTTTAAAAGTGAAATTTTTGCAGTGTATTTGTAAATAGAATCATCAAATTTATATCAATTTTGTAAAATATCCACAATTATTATTTAATGTTATGTTTTTTTTTTTTTTTTTCAAGGTGTTTGCTTTAGTGTGTCGTATTTCTTTGCCTTTATTACGTTAGGAGGGCAAATAAATTAATATCTTAGCTTTCCCGATGTATGTTCGGCAAATCCTCGACGGTATGATGACTGTACAAATTATTAATTTTAAAGGAATGATATTCCACTCTACACGATATTTGTTTGTAATTTATTACCAAGTCAGAGATCGAATATGACCTTAAAAATTTTACCTGTTTTAGTTAGTGCAGTAAAAATAAGTAAGTAATTTACATGCTCATTACTATAAATTCTCAAAAAAGAAAGTTGACTTACAATTGGGCTTTATTTTTACAAATAAATCCAATACCACTCGAAGGTATTGACATTTACATCAATCACATACATAACCTGTCTGAAAAATACCAATGGCCTTGTAATGGCAAGTGCATGTTCAAAGTTTGACGCAAGCAGTGTGTTTGGCAGTTGGCCTTGGCAATCTACGTGCCAGACTGACGAACTTTTCCAAACCGTTCGGTAAATATCAATTCAAACGACTAAATTCTGGAATAAAATTGTTTTCTGAAGAGCGCAATCAAGTGAAGAAGTGGAACGTTTGGCATAACTAAATAGGATAATTGATCTAAAATATGGCATTTTTATTGTATGGGTAGTAAAACTTAACAACTTGAGTGATTTGCGTTCTCTACCATTTGCGCGTCTTAAAATTAAAGCTAAACTACGAGAATTGTGAACGAAAAAAGTGTTTTAGTTGTTTAATACAATTGGTCATAGTTTATCTGACCCTAAAATTTGGCGACTGAGTAATGTTTAGTTCATAACAACGATTAATTGTAACTTTTGAACTTTTTATCAAATTCATGTCATAAGAAAACTAATAATTTTCTTTGTTAATAAAATTCCTACTGTAATATCAATGAAAAATTTTTCAAATTACTGAAATATACACCAGTAATGGCATATTTTAAAATTATATGACTCGCAATGGAGAACTAGAATATATGAAAACGAATTGATATTTGGGTTTCACTATATTATGGAACATAATGTGTATGAGCAGTGGACAAAATGAACATGATTTTATCATGGTATCAGCATGGTTATATAAAAAAGAGACTCAATCACTAAATTTAGCGTATGAAAGATTAACTCATTTTGGGACAGGAGGGGAATAATAAAATTACTTTATGTTGATTTAATAATAACAACAGAAGAGATTATGGGGAAAATCTGCAATGCAAAAGTGCTGAATGAAAATTATTAGATTTTAGGAATAAAGGTTTGGAAAGTTTAACAATTGTGTTTGCTATACATGTGTTGAATATACGCTATTAAACTATTTTTATACAAATGCCATTAATATTAACAAACCTATCATATTGCTTCATATTCTGTAAAAATTTACCGTCTTCGATTACAACCTTTTGCAAATTTCCATGCACCCAACTCCAAAATATAATTACCTATTCTGCCGTGATAGGCAGAAGCATCTGTTTTTCTGGACACCTTTTGCATTTACGCACTCATATATTTATTAGTTACGTTATTGTAGTAAGTATATTTAGTTAACTTTTGCTATTTAATTGGTTGGTATCAATTGTATGAAAAATGTGGATTTTATGACAAGGAAACTCACAGTTGGTCTGGACAGTTGAGCGGCTGAGCGAGCCGGTAGCCGTCCCTCAGGTACGCCGCCATCTCGAAAGGATCCACTTCAGAATAAGGCTGTTGGGCCAATGTGATCAGTTCCCACAACAACACTCCGAACGACCACTGAACAACAAACAGATATGAATGAGTTGAGAATATAGTGGAACGTGCATACCCCACATATTTTATTATATGTGCACATCAGCATATATTATTACTATAAATCGTTAAGGCCTCGAGAAATTGTTCCAGGGAAAAAATTTAAATAAGATCATGTAGATTTGTGTTATTTAACTATGAGCAAAATGTTACAAAAGAAAAGTAAAATAACGTAATGCAGATGTATTTTTTTTTAACCATAACTAAAATTTGAAACTTGCACTCTTAGTAACATTATAGATTGTATTAGCAGTTTTTCTGATCAAGTATCATTTTTCCAAACTACCAGATCACGAAAACAGATACAAGTTTCAAACAGTAAATTTCTTGGAACGTGCTGAATTTGGCAAAAATTATATATTGATTTCAAACCCTCAACATCGCTTAAGAATACAAATATGTGGTAGCCTTTTATGTCTGGAGGACCGAGAGCAGTAACTGAGCATTCCATCTAGGGCAGAGACAACTGTTTCACCATGGTTTTGGTTGTATGTATCAATATTATGGAATTAACCTAATTAAAGCCTATAACACGATTTACTACTATCATCAATACCCAATCTGGCGATCCGTCTTAGTACATACACGTACATACCTATAATCTAAGGAAATAAAAATTGATACTATACGTCACGTAAAATAAAATTATAGTATGGGGAAAAGAAATAGGTGGAGGAAAAACTTAAGATTTGTCATTGCATTACTTTAATTAATGAGGTTATTTATGCCTCTGAACATAAAACTCTCTATAAAAAATTTAAATAGTAAATATCAAATAAAGTAACACTGTTTCGTTACACTAATCGTAAATCCAAAATATTACTTTTATTCTTTACAAAAGCCACAAACTTATTAACGTTTTATAGTCAGTATTTAGCGGTATAAAATTACCACTTATCGCACCCCATGTGCCAGTGAATATTTATAAGGGAATATGAAGCAAAGAAAGGCCTAAAGTTTATTTTCTATCAATAGTAGTATTCTATCAAAAGCCTATGTGGTCCTCGCTAAACACAAACGTAATACGTTTTTGACCTTCTTCGCCCTATCTGTCTTTTATCCTTCACTTCTATTGTTTTTCGTCATTTGCATAGTATCCATATGAAGTCTTTTATTTCTAAAGTTTTTTTTCAGTATCACATCTTGTGAAACTATCCTTTATGTTTAAAGTTTGTTATTGACGATGGAAAATTTGAAATAATAACAGGATTTCTGGCATTTTCTTGGGATTTTATCCCAGTGTGTCACTTTCAAATGTGCTGGTGTGATGTGTGTTTGTGTTCTTAAATTGTGATTATGACTTGCATCCTGTACAATGACAACACTTAGCTTAATTTTCTCATGCCTAGCCTCGTAGCAGTTTTCAGGTGTATTTAATTTCTCTGTTTGTCTTTTTTCCCTTTATTAGTTGCAGCCTATTGCCACACGTTATACCTTTGAAGTACCAATTGTCTTCTTACATGACGAGAGTGGATATATGTAATAGGCATCTCGACCGCTGTTTGTACATTTTGTAACATGACGATGGCGAATGTTCAAAATCCTGTTATCTTTTCTGTATCTTGTACTTGAAGACAATTTTTTCTATTAGATATTACTTAAAACAATACAATTGTAAAACGTGTACGATTAACTTACGACATCTGAAGGAGCTGAGAAGGTTCTGTGTACCAGGGACTCGTACGCGAGCCACTTGACCGGCCGGTTCTCGTTGTCCCCGAGACAGTGGTAGTCGCTGGGGTACAGGTCTCTGGAGAGTGCGCTGTCTGTCACCTTCACCCGCAGCTTTTCATCCACCCTGCAGCAAAGCGTGATGACACATGAGTGTTTAACATACAGTAGTCAGCTACAATGTAAGGATCAATTTAGGGATGTAAAACCACTAATTCAGGAGATGTAACCCTGAAATTACATCCATATTTCATTATTAGCCTGTTTGCTTTTTTATTTAAATATAATATTTTTAGCTTAAATATTTTGTTTTTACTTACTTATATTTATGTATACTTTGTCTTATTTGTGTTTCAGTTGTGTTTCTGTTTGATTTAAAATTTATCACAAAATAAAAATTACTAAAAACATGTTTTGCAACGAAATAATACAATTTGTATATAGATTTAAAGGTTTAAAATTAATTACATATAAATTAAAGTAGTATTCAATTTTAATTCAAAGTAACTATTTATTCCTCTTGCTAATCATTATTGCAACATTCGGTATTGACAATAATACTGTCGTTTTAATGACAAAAAAAAAATATATATATATATATATATATATATATATATATATATATATATATATATATATATATATATAAAATCGGTTGCTCCCCTACACAGATGGTAACAATAACACCAGAAATAGAACACACACGGGTACATGGCATCTATACACCAGCAGTAGGACCACCATCAATGAATAAAAGGGTCCTCAACGATTGCTTGTGTTAGAAAAGGAGGCTTAATTTTGATGTTTTTACGTTTAGATGATTTTGTAATGTTTATGGGCAAAAATGAAAGGGCTTCTTAATTGAATACCAAAGAACTTCAATGTTTAAGAACTCTTTAGATATGAACTTTTATCTAAGGGCAAAATAAAAGGGCACTATACCGTAGGCGTCCAAAGTGCAACTCAGTATATATAGTTTATTGGCTGAGCATTAGCAAAATCTATAGTTTAAGGGGCTGGAAAACTTATTTTTTCTATCTGTCTGTACATATTTCTTCGCGACATCTCGAGGACGAACATACCTCAAGACATTAAATTTTGCATGCAACTTGAGCGAAGTCTGTTACGTGCCAGGTGGTGGTGCATAATATTCTACCTAGTTATTAAAATGGATATGAAAGAAAACATCAGTGAAGCGTAAACTTACTGCTATTAAAATAAATAAAACTTTTTATTTTATATATATATATATATATATATATATATATATATATATATAATAAAGCTTATATAGACAGATATTATATCATCTGTCTATTAATTTTATAATGTTACGATAGAGCTTAACTCATAAAAGGTGCATTATTTGTAAATTCATACTGGGTTTAAAATAGTGTTACCTCACTGTAGCCTACCTTATATTCTGTCGGTCTCTGCATAGTATGTTAACATGTTATAAAGAGGAGGAAAACATGACATCAAGCCGACAAGTCTATTATGCTCATGTATCTGGAAAATACATTTTATCCCAAAACGTGTACCCCACTTAAACGACATTGTAACATGAGATATTAACCAAGTCCAGCGCTCCTACATCACACTTATATCAACTTACTCATACTTACAATGTGTAATGTAGTGATAATGTTAAAACTCTTTAATTCCACCGCGAAAAACCAATAACTTGTCATTTGAGCGAAGAAAAATTTTAGTTTTTTAAAAGTTCTTGCAAACCTGAACACGATTATTTCATAAGATTATTTGTTGGTACAAGAGGTTCTTTAAATCAGAACTAGAATTCTCTCAGAACGATTATTGTCGATGACATGAATCCAAAACATATGTTTTCAGTGGTAACTAGATTGACAGGACATCCATTTACTTACACGCAGTTTCTTGTAGCAAGGTCTCTGTGCCATATCCTCTGACTGTGAAGGTAGACGGCGGCCGTAGCTATCTGTGTGGCCATCTCCACGAGGTCCTGAGTCACCAGAGTGTAATGGTCTCCCCCTCGCGTCCTACACTGCGTCAGGAACCTGAGTGATCAGAGACAAACCTCTATAGGTCATGATCCGCAAAAATGGTCAAGAGCTTTTTTAATTCCTGAATTACTCGTAAATGTAAGGAAGCAGAAGCCCTCATAACTTTATTTGGCTCTTAGTCCTTAGTTTTCTGGATTCAACGAGTCCCTTTTTCAATCTCATTATCCTGCACACAAATCTAATAATATATCATTTATTATCATGTAGTATATTATGCAGTGCTAGGACTTAAAGAAAGCTCATTAAAAAAAGGACTGAAACTTTGAAAGGGTATGAATCAATTTTTTTTATAGAAAGAGAGAGAACACATAAACACTGAGTGTTCTTGTACTCGACTCCATAGAATCTCGTTTGAGAGTCGCAGCCGTATATTTATACTCAAAAACAGATCAAATTATTTTTAAGGACAAGAATCGTTGAGAACAAAATTTTAAAGCGAATTGTAACCTGTCCAAATAAGTGGCTTTTTAGTCGTATTTTTTTATTATCTGAGGTATCTTTGGATTTCAATTTCGTTAGTAAAGGAACTTTGGATTTTTTATCCTCGTATTAAATACACCCATTAGAACAGAGCAGTTTGTCTCGATCAAGGTAGCTTATTTAATGATCTGTGCTCGTTTCGATATATTTATCTCTTTTTTATGTTAAACTCTTTCTGAAATGACAGCTCGTATATCATTTATATTAGCAAACACAATTAAAGTAATTTTGAAGATATTAATTATACTTGAAATTTCGGTATCAATTTACAATATCGTGACCATGGAAAGGTATGTTCATTTTTTTCCTGAAAACTACAATTTTTCCTGAAAACAATAGTGAAAAAAAAATTCATCGGCAACAAAAATCAAAGGAGTTACAATTTTTTTAAATTCTCTGAAAACTCTGTTTTTGACAGTACCTCTGGCAACACTATCCATATTTGACAGTTTGGTATTACTCCGCGGCTCTCTCAAATAAAGAAGGGACGCCATTTTGAACTATTTTGTTCCTCCGTGTCCATTCCTAACCTCCTTATTTGACAGTTTGGTATTACTCCGCGGCTCTCTCAAATAAAGAAGGGACGCCATTTTGAACTATTTTGTTCCTCCGTGTCTATTCTTAACCTCCTAGTTCAGTAGCGGTAATGGCACACCTTTGTGTTGGATGTTCGTTATCTTACGTGGAAGCAATTACCCACCTGAACATTAAGGTAAGTGATAAGTTACTGAAATGATAGTGACTAGTACGTTAATCCTGTCAACGATGCCTGCCCGCTGCGCACTGCTTGCTCTTTTAGAAAAAACATTAACTCGAGCTTGCAAAAGTCGAATCCCAGATCACGTGATGCCCCTGCTCCTTAACGCAATAATGCCCGAAAGGCATCAATATAATACAATAATATTCTTTCCCCCAGTTTATATTCACCTGTGATAATAATACTAGGCTATAAATGCCCAACCCATGAAAAAAAGTCAATTTTCCATGGTCACGGTATTGTAAATAAATACCGAAATTTCAATATAATACGTGAAAATTAACTTACTGAAGTTATTGATCAAGGTTATAACTTTATTTATGAAAATATTTAAACACAAACCGTCTAGAATGTTCGCATTATATTTACCAGATCCCTCGGGCCCACTGAAGTAAGGCAAAGCTGGAGAGAAAATTCAAGCCGGTTAGGTGGGTTTAAAAGTTGATTCAATTATAAGTATGTAAGCCTGATATTAAAGAACCATCAGCCCAGTGAAGTGAGTATAATGAAGCTGACTTGGCCGAACTTCTCCCAACTTTTCGCCCGTTTTGTTCCCGCAGGCTTGCCTCGTTATTGCCTCAACTGTGTTTACAGAAATGGAATTAAATTTACAACGAACTTTCCAGAGTTTTTCCAGTAATTCGTGTGGGCTGTTTCTTTATGAATCGTATTTCCATATTACAGCTAAGGAAAACATTCCCTAAGGTCTTGCCTTATTAACACAAGCACAAGAGTTTTAAAGAGGTTAAAAAAAATTACAATGCAAATATTTTAAATTAAAACCAGTAAAGTATTTTTTTTAATAGATACAATAAAATACAGAATTTGTTAATGAGTTTGTTAAATTTGGTTATTATAACACTTGGTCCTTTTTCACTTCATATTTCATAATAAATAATAATTTCTGTTACAATTTTGCTATTAACGGTGTATGATTTTCACGGATAACAGGATTTCAGATATGTTACGGATATTTTATGTCCGAAATCCTGTATTGAAATTAAATTAAATATGCCTTTATTTAAGAGGCGGAGTTAGGGCTATTTAGCCCTCTCTACCACTCAACCTCACATGATATACAGACATGTATATGTACATTAAATTTTGACCTTAACTAATAACTAATTGAATTTTAAATTAAAATAAATGCTTAACAATTAACCAAAATATATACATACTATGTAATAATTAAATATCAAATTTATCATCTTAATATGTAGAAACATTACAAACACAGTTAGATTAAAACTTAAATTAACAGTTTACTTTTTTAAGAATATTGATTGTATTCTTTCAATCAATATTGTTTCGTTTGTATTTTGACGGGAAAAATATTTATAATTAATTCAAGCTTAATATTTGAGAATGAATTGAGACTATAATTCATTGAAATGCGTCTACCTGTGTTATTTATTATCTGTACTATTCTCTTGAATCATTTTACGTAGTGAACGGATTTTGTTTTGCTTTAAAAACTACAAAGTGCTCAGGTACCGTGCACAGTTCTTAAATATCAACGTTCATCGTCACAAGGTTATATTTATTCTTTGATAACTAACTGAAGGTTATTTACATCAATAACGTAATGTATGGTTGGATATTTTGGCGTTTACAATTTTGTTTAATATATGAAGTAAAAATTATTTCTTTTTTGTAAAAGCATGTGCCGTAAAAATTTTAATTTTGTTACCTATGTAATAAACTATCGTACAACTACAGTTGACAGTTATAACTATCATCCTAATTAATCAATCGACACTTAGGTATTGTCCGGAGCCCACTACTTTTGGAAGAGTTTTTCCAACCGAAGACTAATATAACTACATTGTTAGAAGAGATTTTATTTTACTTACTATGAAAATTGCATGTCATTATGACGATCAGTTCTTGTTTCCTGGCATCCCAAACGTAAGTGATATCGGCGAGAAATAGTCCACTCTGTCTCTGTCTACTATTTCTTATTACGCGGTATAATTAAGTTTATATGAGGTTATCACAGATATATTACCAGTATCACAGTTAAATATAATTTTTACTAGCGCTCACGCAATGTGAGCTTGGTAATATCTCAAGGGATGTTTATTTCCTTTCACCAAAATTTCGGGATGGCACCGAATGGGTCACCGCACTGATGGCCAGGGGCATATCCGATCGGTACTTTTCCACCAAACTCAGATCACGTCCTATAATGCGTCCAAACTTTCCGACGCCAGATCAAGTGAGACGATCTGGTAGGTGATCTAGAAGGTACTCTGAGGTTGGGAAACTACTGATCGGAAATGCCCCTGGCTTTGGTGGACGCCTTCAGCATATAGTACAGTGTCTAAAATCAAGCTCTTGATCAAGATCACATGAACGCTCGAAATGTTCTTATGTTTATAACACGTACGTATGTATTTGTCTAATTATATAGTCTAACAACAAATAGTAGAGAAGGACAGAGGGGATTCCTTCTCGCCTACATGGCTTTCTTTTGGGACGTAGAAAACAAGAACCTTCAAGAATCTTCTTGACAAATAACTTTTATATTACCACAAATAAAGTCTGTTTGTTGTTTCTAATATTATAGGTTTTGAAGGTCCCCTGTAAGAAAATCTTTTCCAAAAAAAATGCTCTCTGGAATAATACCAAAGTATCAATTAATCGTTCAGATAATCCTAATTGAAATTTAAATAATTCACGGCCAGACCAGCTTTGTTGACACGAGCTACAATCCTTACGAACACATAACAAGATGAAGAGACTTACCTCTTAAGATTTCCATTGCTGATGTATGGGTAGACGAGAAGTGGTGGAAGACATGGATCAGTGTTGGCTGCAAGTACTGGCAGAATGTTCTTGTGTATCAGACTGTACATGAGGGTTCCTTCTGACAGCAACATCGACACTTGAAGCATGGATGCTTCTTCTGTTTAATCAAATTCAGTACTTAGCTATTGCTAAATTTGCCGGTTACATCTCTTACTTTCTTAGAAAACAACTTTCCGTAAATTAAATTCTGTATTTGTGGAAGGATAGATAGTGATGATCCAAACACGGTAATTGGATCAATTATGAAGAACTCGTCGTATTTTTACATACAATTACACCTGTGCTCATTTCAACTAAACACTAGATATGCTAGAAATATACAGAATCACATATGCAAGTGTCAAGACAATTAATAAAAGTACCGTAATTGTTTAGAGTTAATGAGTACCAGGTGCTGACAAAGAGCAATGTGGCCATAAATTATCTTGCGAGGCCAATCTGTATTCTTGTGGATTAAAATACTCGTTACGTGAAACTCTCAAGTAAGAGTAGTCAGAACTTTTAGGACTAGTACACTTTGTTTTTTTGATAAGTATAACACTTTATAGAAGTTGTACCGAATATTCAATTGAAAGAGGGTTTAGGATTCAGAAGAAATATGTTATAATTATCATAAACGGTAATACCAGAGAGAAGTTCCTTGGTGGATTCAAGCAGCGTGAATTGCTAGGTTTACCTAGCCTTTATGTCTAATAGTATAATTAAACTAACAATTTTGTATTATTGGGCTCATAACAAAGATGTTAATTTTATTAAACTAGAGGCATCAAGAACTACAATCGTTTTTAGCTGCACATAATTTTGACGTATGTCAAGTTGATGTCATGATACAGGAAGGACATCGATTAAAAGGCTTCCTGAGTCAATAAAATCACAATTTTATTCTCTAGTCTAAGTTCCAAGAATGATTTAAAGGAACAGCTGTTGTTGACATTATATGCAAAAAAGGATTATTATTGAAATGTAAAACGGTCATTTTTTATGCTCTCAAATAAAAGTAAGTGTCTTGTAATTTAATATAATATGATAATAGAAGCTCGGAATAAACAGCATTACAACTAATTCAGAACTAATTTGAAACTCATTTATGTAATCTTAAATGTATTTCATTGTATAGATATGTTAATGGAATGCCATTAGGAAAATCGTTTGTTTCAAACTCATAGGTTTCATAAAGTATGAATAATGAATAACTTTGTGATAAGGACCATACGATATGGTGCGAGCGTATAGTAATTAAACTACTTAGTATGTTTTTGAGCTTGTTCAAAATGAAGCCAGCAGTGCAGTTATTGATTTTTGTTTAAATACAATGTGCATTTTATATTATTGCATTATCGTTATAGTTGAATATTTATTATTTACACTGTTAATATTATAATACACGTTACTATGTATAGCTGCTCTCAGATCACACGGACATACTTAATGAACGCTTGATTAGATATTTTTCCACAATTTATTCTAAATATTATTTCATGTTTGGCTATTTGGATTTTATTTCAGAATTTAAAAAAAAATCATTACGCCTTCTTCATAGGCTTGCGCTACTGGTGCCGTAATTAACTTAAATCTTTCTCCGGTTCATGTCTTTGAATCCTTAAAGTCTCACCGTAAAGAGTCATTTACAATCAACATGTTGTACATCAAAACTGCCTCAATACACATTGGACTGAACAGATGATGTTTTCTTACAAGTTACAGTAATAGTTATAACCCAAATACAGAAACTGAACATTAAAAGACTTTATGCGTTAATAATATTGAACTATTTGTTCTACTCTATTGTCAACTTCGTTCAGATTTTTGGAAAAGTTGTCATCCTTAAGTTTATCTCATAAAAAGGTTTTTAATGGTTTGAGAGAAAACCAAAAGATTCCAGTGATTACAAAACAAAATTATAGATTTACTTCAAAATATAATTAAACATAAATACAACTATAAAAAAAACAATATTTAACACTACTATAAAATGTTTTAAGTTCAATTATCTTGTTATAATTGTTGTCTGTAACACAAAAAATAGCGAAGAATATGTGCAAGGCAGTGACGGTTTTTTTATGTCAACAATTTCAAAATTATTCAATCATGAATACAGTCTCTGAGAAAGAATGCCATGATTTTTAACGGCACATAACACACTGTGCCTTCTGTTGCGCTGTAAACATCTTACTCGCGACTTGTGACAGGCGTGTCAGTCACAACAGCGGGTTGCCAAAGCGCAGCTATTCTGCGCATGCCTAGTCGACATTTTATGTTAAGAAACTTATGGTAAAGAAACTTAGCTATTTCAACTTAAAATTTAAGTTTAAATCGTTTAGTTATCTTGAATATTTTTTAAATGAGGCCGTTCAAAACTCAAATAATTTTCTTCGTAGACCCTATAAATGTATACCTTATACTTCTTTATGTTATATTTACAATTCATTATGTTATATTATGTAACCCATAGAAGACATTCCTTTAATCTAAACCCATTGTTGATAGAATTTCCACATGTCAAGATCCAAAATGACAGACCTGAGACAGTCTTGACGACGACATCCTGGGGGTGCAGATCGGCCTCGGGCTGGAAGGAGCCCAGATACACGCGACCGAAGGTTCCCTCCTGCAGCAACTTCTTGGTAGTGATGGTCTTCCGCAAGACGTTCAGTCGCCGCACCCTGTCCGCTGGGTCCAACTAGAACACGGATATAATCTTCTATGTAGTGAACCTTTAATTTAAGGGCCTTATCGTTTATCTTAATGGATATCGTATTATAGAATACAAATCTTAACACGTAGTTTCCGGTTCATTATTAATATAAAATTATTTATTATTAATTATTAAAATTATTCCTGATTAAAAGAAAAAAAAAACAAATTACTATTCTATCCACTAAAATAACACCCCAAATTAAGCAAAAAATTACATAATTTTTATTTAAGTATCCACATATCTCAACTATTTATAAATACATTTACATAAACCTTTTACAATAAAAAAATATTAAATAGCTTAACTTTAACTACATTGCATATACTGAAGATTTTAAATCATTTTGTGTATCCAAATGTGTATCGACACGCGGCTGCGATAAACACACGCATGAGACCAGTGGCAGAGATGTCTACCGGACTGGACATCACGTGACTGTGGTGTTTGGCCGTTTCCCTAGTTTGACTGGTTCATTAATCTTTGCACTCATGCCTAAGACTCACCTAAAATGGTTTATAACGTATCAGGCATTTTATAGTGAACATAAGTTCTTGTAACATATCTGGATGGAAGGCCAAATTGGCTAACCGATACCGTTGGTCGACTACTGTTTTAACATTTTGACGACTGCCTTACACAGCACTCGTCTCTTCAAATTTGAGATGAGTCTGAATACCCTCATAAATTCAGAATTTTCAAAAGTGTCAATCCGTAGGAGAGTCCATAATACACTAATATCAGTATCTGGTCGGGAAGTATTTGGATATTGATCTCAAAACGTAGATGAATGATGACGATTAGCACAATTTTCTTTAATAACGCTTTTATTACTGGAAACCTGGCAGATTGTACTTCCTCTATCAACTACGTCATCAACTATAACAGCTGGGCCATTCTTGGCATCACGTGAGGACAATCAGAAATTAGTAAAGTTTTATTTGTTAACTAGAAATGGTTTTCAATCTAAGAAAAGTAAAAATCTGACTAAGAATTATCAACTGTGAAAAGTATACGTGTAAGTCAAAATCAACATCAACTATAATGACTATGCACCATTCTTTAAGTATTGGAAGTGAACATAATTCCTCGCTAATAGTTATCAAATTAAAATAGACCTGTTGGTCGTGGATGTGCAGACTTACCTGAGGCACTTGTATGAGCGGAGAAGACGCGTAGTAGGAGACTCTGGAGGATGCGCGGGTAGAGGCAGGCTTGCAGTAGACGTGATGTGTACTGCCATCCGTGGTCACGTAGGATGTGGCGTAGGGTGATGGAGTGGGGGTTAGCGGAGGCTTGTGACAAGAAGCGATAGTCGCGTAGCTTCCGCTCAGCCCACTGTTAAGACGTATGAACACGTTGGGGTTCCCGGCGTACGCACCGCTCGTATAACTGGTGCTGTAACAACAGAAAAGTAAAAATGTGTGACCCCATTGTAAGAGTTCTTGAAATAGCATTCTCAGTGATGGACCTTCATAAACTTTCATGGATCTCCCGTAATCATCCAAGTTCTTTCACCGTAGCGTAGGTGTATATTAACCTAGAGAAGGTAGAGTTCGATTTCCGGGGAGTAGAATAAATATTTTTATTGAATTTAGACAGTTGCAATGCTCAACTTAAATGCAATTTGCGTGGCCAAATATTCTTTTTTAATGTATCCTTCTCAATAAAGTGTGTTTTTTGTCTTTAAGTACACGAATTAATTTTACAAGAGCTGTATTTTTTTTTTCGATGAAACGTTTTTCAGCAAAACTTGATAGGATTAGCATTTTTCTATTATTTATCATTTTGTTATCATACTTTCTTAGTTAGCATCTCAAAAACTACCAGAAAACTTAATGTGCTTTCCATAAAAAAGCAGTAGCTATTTTGACTGTTTGTACATTAATAATTTTTAGAATATTACCCATTAGTTAATTTTTTTGGTCACTATTTAAGTAAATTTAGATATTTCCATAATATTCCTTACATAAAACACCTATTTAAAAATACAAAAATTCATAGTAGTACATATTTTAAAGATAAATAACGTCCAATTCGGGTGTAAAACGACGATACAAACACAATCGACAAGGGAGAATCAAACTGGATGCTCACACTATAACGTGTAACACAGGTGCGACCTGCACACAGATTAGTTCTGTAATTAAACTGGACAGCGAAAAAAACAATGTAACACAATCCCCTTTCATAGTTGACTTTGACAGCTCTTGTGTTTATAATTGAGTTTGGGTTCTGTTCCAATATAATTTGCATCAGTTTCATTAATTTGTTACGCAAAGCGAGTCACCAGTGATACAAGTTGCTCGAATTTGGGTCAGCGTGAGAGGGGTTGCCATTCGTGTTTTTGAGTAGTTTGTTAAAAGCCACATAAATATTGATTAAATTTGGAAGTGGTTCTTGATGGATCCATAACATAAGTTACACACTTTTATATGGTCTTAAATATCTAAAGTTATTTTTATTTGTACATTATAATATTTTTCACGTAGATTTATTATTCGGAAATCAAAATAATTTACCTTGGGGCTGCTATAAGTTTAAAAGACTAAGATGTTTTAATATAATGTAAGAAATTATTGTTTGGTGAGTGTCACAATATCCAGGGTATGGCTTATGCAGTAGCAGTTTTAACCATGATCAAGATATGTTAAGTCGCGTGTGAATATTATATTTGTGAAATATGTTTTCACCTCGACGTTTTTCTTTTCAGAAATTGTACCTAGATGGGGTCATTTCCCTGGCCTGTCATGTTGAATTGGAATATCATTATATATGTTGCTCGTGGAAAATATTTCTATGAAATACGGTTTTATTTACCGAGATTTCCTATTTATAAAAATACCTGGATACCATACCTATGTATTTTCACTTTCAATAATTGTTATATATGTTGCCTGCTGATTTGATTTATGAATGAAATATGGATTTATATGCAGCAATTCATAATGATGTATTAAATTGAATAAAGATCATGTACTAATCAACTCATAACAGAATATGACAGTTCATGATAAGGTATTTCAAAGATCACTGAGGGAACTGTTACTTATAGAATTCTATATCTAATACTTTTTCACTACTCGGTTGAGAAAAATAGCCTTCATGGTACGAGATTTCTAATATTCAGTCAAAAAACAAATATTAAAAGTATAAAAATATAACAATAAAATCTGTGCACCAGACAGAGAAGGATTAATCGCAACCCGTAACCCTTCCCACGCGTATTACGGGAAATCCCAAGCGGTAAAAAAGAGTCCCCACTCGTATGAAAGGAATTGTCTCAATCCAATATGTTTTTATCCATTGCGAACTTCTTAAAACTGATAATAAAATTCGTTGGAGTGTTAATAAACGCCAGAAAACAGCTGTTCTCCATTCTTTGTTCTTGGCCGCCTGTTATCGATTCAAAACTGATTTTTACAGCAACCGAACCACGTTTTGCGATGTACGCTGGTACGTTCAATGTCTGTTTTTCGTGTGGAGAGGATAACAATGAAAACTTGTGAGATTTGCGTACAAACTATGTTTCTATATTGAATTGCGTTTTATATGCTACATCTGAACAGTATTTATAACAATTTTAGGATGAATTTAATTGCGATTTCCATTTTGTTATTGTTAAATTTTAACAGTTTTTTCCTGTTTTCATAGAATTGGAAAAATATAAGTTTTGTTTTGTTATAAGTATTTATTTATAAAATTACGAGCTCGTAGCTTCAAAGATTTAAAAAGTCAGTGTTCAAGTTTTACTTCCTATGATAACGTCAGAAATCCTAATCAAATACTATTAAAAGCAAACGTCAATTTGTTTAAGGTTATTACTCGCTAGGGGTGGAGTAAAAAATATATATCCGACACTTCAATGGTTAATATAAATAAATAAGTCCATTAAACGTGGAAGCATAAAACGTCGATATAATAGACGTTGTACTGACTGTAAGGAGTCCTGGGCGCGTCCCTTGTTGTTGCGCACGTAGCTGAGTGACGTCACCGTGACGACCAGCAGGATCATGACGCATGCGCAGGACACGGCCACGTAGAACGTGGCGTTGGTAGAGGTCAGAGAGCCAGGGTCAAGGCGAATAGAGTCGTTCCTGGGAGGAGGTTCCGTGTCAGGATAGTCTGCAACCAGAGGGTAGTCCAAATATGTGAAAATCCTATTTGCAGCTAGTCACCTAGTTCACTGACTAGTAAAGGCAGTCAGCTTAAATCTGTAAATACAACCTGAAATACGTGAGTGGTATCTATAGGAAAGCATTGACTAACTGACTAATTCCTAAAATATAATTTAAAATTCCCATCTATATTCATAGTATAATATTTAAAGATCATATAATATATGATCAATCAATTGTATAAAATATGACCACTCTAGCTAAAATTATAATTAGCAAATGGATTTTGACGTATGACATTCAGTGACGAATAGATTACTGCTAATGATTATGAAATAAGTATTTAATATTAAAGTTAATGCTTCTAATCTATATAACTACTCCATTGGTATAGAGTATGATTTGCATTATTGCAACATTTTAAAATAGTCTTCATTTTATTTAAATATTAAAACCCAGAGTTGTAACTGAGTTTTAGCGGAAATATTAATCTGATAACGTTACAAAAAATAGAAAGAATTAAAACACATATTTATAAGAAATGTGTACATAACCATTTTCCTCGTTATTGTAGATATTAATAACTGACATACTCTATAACTAAAATAAACATGATCTATTTATCTACTACGCATATATTAAGTTTATTTTTTGAGTTTTTACTTTCATCAGAGAAAAATATACATAAAACTTAGATTAAAGTTGAACAATAATTAAATTGTAAATACCAAAAATCTAGATTTACACTATGGCAGAATTTAAGTTGAAGGGCCCAGGTCGGTGAAATAAATAAAAAAAAAAACAAGGTAATGTCTTATTACTAAACCTATTAATTTTCGTTATTACTATTATCTTACACATCATCGATGATTTTTATGTTTCATAACATTTTTAAGTATGAACTGGTGTATCTTTTTTTAATGATATAAAGTAATAACCATTATTATACTTAAAAGATACATAAAAGATAAACGTTACTCTACACATTTATTGTATGATAAATCTATGCCCTAATTTTATGAGATAATGTCCACTCAGTATACTATGACTGTAAGAGATGCTTGCCATGTAAACCCTATTTTCAAATAGTATGTTCTTTGACGTGTGTCACTACTTTAATAGTAGCCATATTAAGTACACAGTATAACACAACATACAAGACAAGTTCGGGTAACTAATTCTGTATTTAGTTCTGATCCTAATTATACACTATTAAACATAAAGATATAATCCCAACCGCATTAGGTGAGAGTGGTTTTGGCAGAGAAGTTTGAAAAGCAGCCGAAAGAGTCTTATTTGTAAACATGAGTTCGGAAGGCTCCCAGAGTGAATGAGTTCATTGGAACAGCTCGGTCTGGGAACACTAATCCTCTCCGAGGGTTAAACGCCGGCTATCTGCTTTAAAACACTTTCCGAAATTAGACTCACTTGTGTACAGAATATATACATGTTTTACGGTGTGTGAACAAAACATTTCCAAACTATTTATAGCATTGCATCGTATGTATTTCTGTCGATAAAATATTTAAATAAATAATAAATAAAAATACCTTTATTTACAAGCGTTCTTCAGTTACAAATTGGTTTTCAGGATAACTCAAGTCAAATTTTAGTATCTAATTGCGCCTTTTACAGTATTTTTAAACAACTAATGAAAAGGGACTGCAGAAAACCAGGGTGGTCACTATATAACGCTGGCCCAAAACAGGAAAACCTTTTCGGCCTAACTCAAGTCTCATTCTATGGAAGTAAACCTTCCGGTGGCGGCTGAAACGCTGCGAGACCTCATCCCGATACCGCAGTCTCTCACTCAAGTATAGGTGTATAATCTGATTGACAGACATTTGCCATCATTAAGTACTTTCAACCTACAAGTTTTCGTAACTAGATCGTATCTTTTACAAATAAAAGCTTTAATTTCTTAAGGTTGTATATTTTAAATATCGATTGCCCTTACAAACAAAATTGTTTTCAAAAATAAAAAGGTAGTTGTACGCTAGACCACACTGGCTAGGGTTGTTTAGTCTATGCAATTTTAAACCTAAACTAATTTCATTTTTAAATGCCTAGTGGACAGGTATTGACTTTCTACTCTACAATTTATTTTTATATCATGAATTAAAAAGTCACAAGTGGAAACCCTATATGGTTGTACTAAATGAATGTACAAATTTATGTATTCTACTATTTTCTCGTTATTATCATGATTACTCGTAAGACCATTGTAAAAATATTCCGTAAAGCTCAGCCAAATCTCGTAAAGTGATAAACATCATCGAACTCAGTGTTCCTCATACAAAAATGTGAATGAATGGCAACTTTTAAGTCTACAGACCTCAAATTATCGTGCACACAGACAGACAGACAAACAGAAATGAAAATCCTACGAGTGATAGGCATCACTAAAGCTCAGCCAATAATCATGTCATACTATTTACGAAGATCTGGTATACAAGTTTTGCTCAAATATATATTACTTAATTTTACAATATTCTTGTAGAGCCATGGAGAAAAGAAGGAACACATGTTCTTTTGTAGTTTTCGATTTTGAAATTTAATTCAAAATATAAAACTTATTGGTATTATAAATCAATATTTAACTACACGTTGCACGACATTTTACATTGAAAATTCGAATAAGAGGAGAGGGAATAACTGCTATGGCCGGTGAAGATTTAATCAATTTCATTTGTCAGCTCTCAATGCTAATCCTCTTCGTCACCATAAAATACTCAGATATTTTCATTGAGACGCCTATGTACAAAGTACCCGATTGACGTAACCACCAACCACTCGTACTTGTGTTTCAGAAAATATTGAAAACAAATTTTTCGACTCACCTAAATAATAGTCAAGACAGATCTCAAACTTTGCCTCATTTATGAACGCATTTACTGTTTTAGCTGATATGCGCTTACCTCTGAGGCAAATCTTGTTCCGCCGGAAGTAGAGAGAGGTGTCGTTCTGTATCCTACTGTAGGAGGTGACGTTGAGCTGTAGCACGACCCTCACCTCAGCACTCCTGACTCCCGTACAGGGGAGTGCCACGCTGAACGTCTGGACCTGGGTGGGGATCACTCCCCGGGCTGTGATGTTGAACAGAGGCTCCAGCATAGCGTCGCGATTGTTGTACTCCACCACCCACACGTACGGCAGCTGTGCAAGTATCAGTTGTGGACTAAATCATAATTTAGGGGACGATGATCATAATATAGCATAATACCAATCTACACAATATTATGTTTGTTTTAAAATAGTTATTATGATGTTCACATTCCGATTAAAGGATTTGTTGATGTTTAAATTGTCTACGATTTAGTGAGAACGATACATAGAAACAAATTTTGCAGTATAAATATGTGTGTATATAACTTTTTCTGTCTATAACACGTGGACGTGTCTTACAACAAACCTTTAAAATTCTTTAAGAAAGTATGACTAACTTACAGTCTCTCTTTGATCTTCTTGATGTTTTGTTGATTTGTTTCTACCTGTCTTTCTATTTTAGAAATTAACTTTTATTATACTGATTATCGGCTGAAAATTATAAAATTATTTAATTACCAAATAATTTAATATTTATTTACAATGAATCTTTGTATTGCGTAGTCGTAATAATTAATCCAAAACCATTTCCAATTATATTGTGGAGTGACCGCTCCGGTAACGTTTTCCTGCTGGAGCTACTTTATTTTAAATAAACGAAAGTACACTCTTTTACTACATGGAAACACTTCCATATTTTCTGCCGGTAGTACGGCAGTACTAAGCGGTCGGAACAGAAATAAGTAACAGAATGAAATTGAAAGGCCGAACTGGACTACATGGCAGAACCAAAATACAACATGGAATTGTACTAGATGATGTAACTAAACTGCATGAGCTGATCTACATGATAGAACTGGTACTTGTGACCGAACTGAACTATATGACGGAACTGTACTACATGACTGAAACCGAACTATACAAAGGAACTCAACCACTTGTTGGTGTTCTATCATAAGAGAGGGGTGTTACTCTTTCACATTTAATTAAATCAGCCATTATTTTGTTATTGTTAAATTAACAACCAACGAAATTCTGTCAATACATAAGTTTTGCACAATTTAATAACCACTGTTTAATCCATGACTCAGTCACTATTTAGTTTTATATTAACGATAAAGTTACAGCCAATGATTGTAGAGTCTTATACCGGCGTTTAATTTATATTGTGTGTATTACTCAATATACACAAGATGGATTGCCATTGACTCTTCCCCTCCTCAGAGGAATATCTCACAAGAGGTCGGTGACTAATCCTAATCGTAAACATAAGGCTCATTTCGATTTATTATCTTGGTAATAACCATATAATGAAATAAACATACAATTTGCTAATATATGAATAGGTTCTTGCCATTTTAATATATTAAAATGTTGTTACCTAATAAGTTATTTGTTCTTTTGTTGATATGGTTTGCCAAAATGCTTTACATAAATTGATGTGAATGAAGAATACAGTGGAAATACTATCATTGTAGTGAATATCGTTACTGGTCAATTACCTTCATTGCCCCAAACGTATTGCCTTGCCTGATATGCTGTGAAAGCAGAAAAGGTAATATGGATTATTCCATTCCTTAACTATTCAGCTCTCAACGCAGTTGTATTTTTGCTGATATGTACTGAATATTTTAGAAGTAACAATAAATTTAGCTCTTCTTTTGTTTAGTACTGTTGGTAACATCACGAAAACTAGAGTTGTTATTTTTAATCTTTAAAACACCGCAATATATTTCATATTTACAAATTTGATAAAACTATTTAGTCACAAATAACTTAATTATGAACTCGTTTATAAAACCAAAACGTACCGGACTCCTTGCGAGGGATTGCCAGGAGAAGTGGAGGGCCGTGATGTTGGCGGGGACCGGGACTATGAAGTTCATCGCATACGTGTTGACGACACCATCTCTCACGTAGAACAGCTCTGAAGACAATCCTGTAACAATCACTCGTGTTACACGATTGACTTATAGATAATGTTACAGAACGAACGCAGATGACATCATGGCTGTTCAAAATCGAACATGAACATAAAGCCCTTTGTAAAAAAATGACCATTGATTGTTACAGGAGCTGATTAGAGCAGCTAAAATTAAAACAGCTGATTGTTGTGGTTCACAAGCAGTGTGGTCACATAATAACTGTTAGTAATTTTTAGTTCTTGACTTTTTAAAAGCGCATTATCTTGCTCATTTTGAACCAATTTTCTTCAACTTATTATCGTTGAATTACGTTGTCAAACAAAAATGTAAACCCTTTTTACTTTTTCAAAGTATGTAGTTATTAGATATTTTTTATGGGTTTTACAAAACACGAATGAAAAAAATAAAGATGTTAAAAAATATATTATTTTCCAGTAATTCGGCCAAGCGTTATAAAGGTGTATACAAAATTTAAATTTATTAAAGAGTAAAAGATAATTAAGAGAAAAAAACTAAATGTCTGCTGCAACAGCAATTATTCGAGTTTCAAGGATAAATATGATATTTTGGTTTATTTTGTCCTGAAATAATATCTGAACAGAGTTTTAGACAGTTTTTGAACACTCTGTATGTATATATATATATATATATATATATACATTATATATATATCCCCTGTCGCCGGGGAGGGTATCTTGGGATGCAATGGCTAAGTTAAGTAAGTAAGTACAGTTTTGTCACTTTTATAAATCTTTATTTTTACTTGTATTACATCTATAAAGAAAAATAACTAACACGTATAATAATTATGATATGATATGATATGAATATTATTGGAACATATATATATATATATGTTCCAATACGTGATAACCCATTCTCAGGATTAAACATTTCACATAATATATTTTGCCTCGATCTTAAACTAAATTCTATTATGCGCAGCCTATCTATTTTCCGTTACGAAACAAATTTAAACACGGTATTTGACTTAACAGCATTGCAAACAAATCATCCTCGTTTATCTCCTGACGAAGCAGTAACATTTTCCCTACAACTACACAGTTGATAGGGTGCAGAAACGTTCTGCTAGAAGAAATGCTTAACGAAGATGGGGGAGCGATGCTTGCAGGGCAGATGCTAATTGAGAACGCTTTGCATAAATTTGCAGAGACCGAAAAAAGGAGTAATGAGGTGCCAAGCTGGCAGCTTGTCAAACAACTCGTTAATTAACATAAGACCGGGGAGGCTGTCGCCGGGGAGGGTATCTTGGGATGCAATGGCTAAGTTAAGTAAGTAAGTACAGTTTTGTCACTTTTATAAATCTTTATTTTTACTTGTATTACATCTATAAAGAAAAATAACTAACACGTTTAATAATTATAGTTCATGTGATTATGTATCCACTACCTATTGATATAAACTAACTAACTCCCCGACTATAAGTCAATTTGATTAATAAATACATTATATTTACATAAGAGATTAAGGATTAAAAAAGGAAAGTGGATTGTAAAATACGTAATCAACCATGTTATTGCCATAAGACTATTTCTTTTCAAGAAATATATTACAAAATCTCTTTGTAACAACTTTATGATTTAAATTAAGTAACTAAATTACTTAGATACTGTAAATCTAATGGACTAGTAATAAATAATTAACTTAGTATACAGGTTTTACAAGACAACGGGTCACAAGAGCAAAGTGGAAAGTAATTTATATTAAGATCGAATAAGTACTTATTAACTTAATAACATTAACACGTACATTCATCAAACAAGTACTTTCCATTTCTATAAAGTCATTTTCTAGCGTCAATAAGTATTAAAAGTGAATATTATCCATCTGAAAAAGCAGTTGGCATAATTATTTTAATTATTATTTCAAACTCCAGCGAGGACTAGTTGAATGAGCATTGCAGCGTATTGTTAATTTGGCAATCTGTTATAATAACAGTTTGCACCCTTTTCGAATATAAATTAAACTTAAATCTAAAGTAAATATACGATAACGTAAGGGTTTACGATGCGATACGATGGTGAAGCGGTAGCATGAATGGACTGGTATTATAGGCGGCGCAGTGTTACCACCTGGGCGGCACTAAATTGTATTCTTCCACCTTTTCTACAGTATGCATAATTTGTAACAAATCCAACTTGAATCTGTTAGAATGTAAGAGGAAACCATTTAGTAATTAGGAAATTAGTTAGAATTGTCTCATTTTTTTAATAATTGCAATAGTAGTGGATTATAGTGGTTTTAAAGTATGTTATGATAGTAGCAATATAATCTAATGGCAGTGTTCTCCCATATCTTTTGTTTCAAAATATATTTTTCTCAACAACGCTTATTTTAAAATGTTTTGCATATTATTTGCAATTTTCAAATAAAAAGCCAACAAGATATGTTTGTTTACTTTACAAGAGTATGTGCAAAGATGATTTTGTTTGCAGAAAGTGTAATTGTAATATTTCTATTTTTACTCCAGATCTCAGATTAAACCGTCGTCAGCCGTAAATAAAACTGTTTAGCGGAACTTTTTTGTGGTTAGAAACTCAAGGTCAACCTGGATGAGATTGCAGTCGAGGAGAAGATAATAAACATCCATAAATACAAAGCTATAATTGAATACTTTTTTAAATTAAGGCATTCGTTTTATCAGAGTTTTAGTTCACAAATTAAAGCTATTGAACTGTTTTTTTTTTTTTTAACAAACAATGCTTAATAAAAAGTATACTGATCAAATCGCAGCCATTGGATTGAATTACATGTTACCAACATTCGAAGGATGGCATTCTAAATAAGAGTTCAGGACAAATAATTAATATTATTAAAATCGATAAAAATTATTTGAAAAGATAATAAATTATTATGATCAGTTTTGGATCATTAGTTTTGTGACTAATATTTAACTAAGCTATCATTTATTAATAAAAAAGACCTACAAAGTATATAAATTGTATAATAAATTATAAAATAAATAAGTTAAAAACTAAGCCATAATGAAACAGTAAATAACTTAATTGGTCAGTATTATATCTATTGATACTAACAACATACTGTATTATATGTGGCAAATAACATTGATGCAGCTTCAACTTTGAACAGAATGCAAAAATATGGCTTTATACATATTGAGATTGTTTGACATGTAACCTATTTAATGTTTGTTATTATTTTGATGCCCTTAAAACATTTCTGGAATATTTGGTCACTATAATGGGACCCCCATATTACAGCCTTAGAACACTATATAAACCTAAACGACACTTCAGTTTAAATGTACGACAACATAAAGGTTTACGAGTGTGAAGCGGTACTGTGAAATGGGCTTTGTAAAATGTGGATTGTAAACAGTGCACAGTTACCACCTGGACTGTACAGCTATTTGTCCTTTGCATATATTATAAAAGTCCATAGGAATAAGTTGTAACCGTTCTATTTAGAAACGGGATAATGTATGCATCAAACAATATGACTTTTCAAACCAACGATGAGTAAGTTCAGTTACCCTTTAACATACCTTTCATAAATACAGAAGAATTGGAAAATTGTTTTTCATAACTCCACCTGAGTTACAAACATTTAAGTTGCGAATTTAGGCATTTTAGGAATCAGGCAGGAACAACCCATTAAAAGTAAAATGTTTAATGTTTAGGGTATTTATGTAAATTATAGCTTCAATGACGTATTACCTTATATTTATATATTACTAAAGTAATTAGTCTTTTAGTTGCATATTATTAAGAAAATTAAATATTTTTAAAATACTGATTTCTTATCATGATTAAATTTCTTATTAATTATCTTTTCAATAATACTAATGTGGAACATTTACAATTTGTATCATTACGTTTTTGGGGTCTGATAAAAAAATTTGCCAAATGTCCCACTTTAAATTACTGCAGTTTTCAGTGGCGTGATAAAAAATTACAAACATGACAGTGATTAAGGAACAGCATAATTAATTTGGAATTGAACATACTTTTTTGCATTTTATCATAACTTCAGATCAGTATTTTTGGAAACTCACCTTAATTACATTCACGATGTGGAGCTGGGAAAGGAACTGCAATTATTTTACTAATAAGCCATTACGTAAGAATATTTTTGGAGAAGCCAAAGTGTCAAACAACCTTTGTACAGCATATACCCCATTGAATTGTTTGGTACAAGAAAGAGAGAAATAGGCATCGTCAATTGTTAGGGCACAGGTTTTAAAGACATTTCACTTTACAATATGGGTGTAAAAAATATTATTATTGATTAACAGCTGATTATTATAGTTATGAATCATTATTAAACGTAATAAGCAACCACTGCTGCAATGCTAGACTGTGAAATATGATGAAGATACCTTAAGGCATCATCATTGAGGTGCACCATATTTCGCAGTATGCTTCACCGTCTTCGTGTCATTTCCCAGATGAAACCACTGTGCAGACGTGACTGCAATCTATCTACCGGAAATGATGTTGACTCGCGGCGGCTGCCTTACTTCCGGTTTTAATCACCTCTGCAGTGATGCATGTGACAGGTTCTGTCTCGAGCCCACATTTGTGTTTTAGAAAATGAATGGTTCATTTTATCTTCGTTGTAAAAGGCATTTGCTTATATTAAGTTTACTTAGGGTGGGGACAGTCAAATCGATTATAAATCGGTATTTATGATCTATCTGACTGTCCACAACTACTATTATCGTTGTTTCCATTTCAGAAGAAGACATCTAATATTTAACATTAGGAACGCTTCCAAGGCAAAATATAATCACTTGAGGAGACTGCGCAATGAAATAATGATTTGACAATTTGATGCCTTCGAAATAAATATTCATTATCTTAAATATACATTTAGTACATCTGCTTCTGCTAAATGTACCAACCAGATAATCTAGATAGAGCAGGGGAAATCTCATGTATTGAATCAAACAAGAATATAGCATGTTCGATTTTAAGTGTCAGGTTGATTAAAAAATATATACTATCACTTACGCATTACATAGTCATAAGTAGCATTATGAGTTGCTTCGTGAACGAAGGTCCTTCAGCAAGGAACTCCCGCATATTATTATTGTTGTTATGTTACATTAAGCCATACTCTCTGATGTCAATCCTATAAATTCGTTAAAATCCATCTAGTCAAGGCATATTGTTTAAAGCGACCTTGTTTAGTACAACCATAAATTTAACAGGATCTTTGATTGTAGGTTGTTCTCGTTTAATATAAAAATTGTGACGTATATGTCATCACTTATAAACATGACTTAAGTGTCAAAATTATTTTTCAATGCTTAATTGTAACAAAAGTGACATATTCTTCGCGGTTTGATATCATAGAAGGATCAAGATTGAGTAGAAGCAATTACCTTGAATTTATTGGCATATTTACAACTTGAACTGATTGACGAGTACGTGATAGTTTGAACGAAATTCCCATTTCAAATGTCATCCAGTATTATCTTTAACGCTACATTTAATCTTCTCCATGTTCTGTTTAAATAACATCAAACATAATTTTACATTACATTTGAGACTAAGTAATACGAAAAACTACGTAATTCTGCTCAATTTTCTACTGTTATAACTTTTATAAATATTTTGTAAACAGTTTTTAATTATTCTGTGCAGTTGAAACAGTATGTCAAATTAATCCATACTTTCGTGGCTATATTTAAATTCAACATATGCTATCAACATAAGTCTATGATCTGCAAGCCGTGACTTTATAAATTAGGTTTTGCTTTAGCAGTAAGTTATTTATAATAGAAATACTTTACATCTTTTTGTTGTACCAATCCCACGCTCATCCAGACACAGAAAACCATTTCGTTGAAACAAACATTTCAGGCAATGCGCACTCACGTGGATAAATGACCCAACAGCCAACATCTGTCAGTTAAATGTTTCAGGAAGACAACACGTACACCCAACCGGAAAATACATTTGCAAAGTTTATTTTTCCAGAAGTTATTAAAACTGTCCAATAGCTCTGTGAGATGTGTCCGCAGAAGTTTAGTAAACAAAATATTGCGTTGAAGTATATTTCTTGATTCTAAATTTTTATTACTAATTTTAAGTTAAAAAACAAAACAAATTATCGTCGACTATCATAAAGAACAGGTTATAAGTACTGGATCTAAGTAAACTCCGTGCAGTTTGTTACAAAACGCCATTTTTTATTTGATTACTCTCTTAATTAATTTAAGGTTAAAAAATAATATTAGTAAAAATAAATGTTAAGACAAAACCTGCAATGAAGTTAAGAAGTACGTCTCCTATAAATGTGGCATTTACAATGCATTTAATTTACTTTTCTATTATTTTAGCCTTTTTAATACATTTTATTCCATAATTATTCCATTGACACTAATACTTGTTTACTAGTATTAAACTTCAATAAGTTTTTACACGCCTCTTAATTGTTTCTTAAACGTAGTCTTTTAATGTTTTACTAAAGTAGAACAACGAGTTTTGACGTTAGATAACTAATTTTACATGGTCGCATATTACAGTTAAATACTGTTGTATATATATATATATATTTATTTATTTCTTGTTTCTTAAACTATGCACATTTTGTGTAATTGTTTTAAACTTAATTGTATAAAAACATTTTGTTGCTGTCTAATAAAATAAATAAAAGAATAAGAAATTGTTTTAAACACTTATACAATAATACAACTCGCAATAATACAAAGATTCGTTTCATCATTTCAGAAGTTACAGCATAAAAAGTAATGTACGTTTTTAGTTTTTTGAGGGAGTTAGTGGTCATTGTTCTGTTATACACTAAATCTCAATGAATATGACAAATTTAGTTAATCGTTCATTTAATCATAGTGAATCTCCATTAGGAATTTATAGCAAAATTCGCATGTTTTAAAAATGCTGTCTTTAATAAATTTTTATATAAAGTGGGCAGTAAATAATTGTACAAATAATAGAAGACATTGTCATGAATCAGAAATATAACTCATAATGTACAAAAAAAACCTAATTTCGGGGAATTTTTCAATGGACTGAAATCAACAGTGAAAATCATTGTTGGTTTTAAATTTCACAATTATTGAGAACCTTAAAATTGATTTCAATTATATTATTCTTAGACATTTTGTATTTATAAAAGTCGTAGTTTGTGTAAATCCTACTTGGGTTTAGAGAGAGAGAAAGTACGGATGAGAGATAAAAATATGGGTTTTAATATTGGAAAGGGTTGTTTCACCGGAACGCCCTTCAACGGTATTGTCGAGGGTGTGGTAACCCTGGCCGACTCTCCATTTTACCGTAAAGTATAATAGAGAGAACGCTCTTTTTATATTTTATAAACTGCACTCTCTTCCTAAATTTTATTTTCATGATGTATTTCATAACAAAACAAAACCATTCAATATGCATTCAATACCGGTATAAAGACTTATTTGTAATTAGATTGTTCCTTCACCCTCGTAAAAATCTTTGTTGAATATTATTTTATTAATAATGATATTTTCCAAATACCACAAACAAGAATGTATAAATTTTAAGTAGTACAAATTACGTTTAATTTTAACGGAATATAAATTGTCAATCATTTTTTCATCTTTTAAGAAATGGTTTGGCGATTTCTCATTTTCAATACTTATATTTCAGAGTTTTCGAACAGACAGATGAGACATACAGATGAACTTTCCTTTTACGTTTTCTCTTCCCTAAATCAAAAGAGCTTTTCTTAAAACACAAAAGGAACCGATACATCCAGATTCAAGTTTCTAAGACCATTCTGTGTAGATGTACAGACGAATGTAGGGTTCTTAATAAAACTTGTTAATACAAAAGCTAGTAATTGACAATATAAAATTTAAAAAAAAATCCTGAATCGCCTTTATCTCTGTAACAGGAATTTGTAGCAATAGATGATAAATTTTTCCAATAAAAGGTACACACACACTTCATTCTGTAAGCTATTATCTAGGCACATTCTGGTCACTTTACAACTGCTCAATTCTTGTTTTAGATGTTCCACGTTTTTTTGGGTATTATACCTGAATATTAATTTAATGTGTTGGCTTAATAGTGCAATAATGAAATCGTAATTAACCAAACGTTTAATCAGAAGGAAAAAGGGAAAAGTATGTTGTAAAATGTGTATTTAACCATAGTTTTCAGAATGTAAATGCAAAACATGAAAAACACAACATGGAACTGGGCTTCAATCGAAAACGTACAGAGATCTATGCAGGACAACAAAGGCAAACGACAAGTTACCGAACAACTTTAATTACAAAACTTCGAAGGAAGAAGAGGAATAACTTTAAAGCTCTGTACTGAGCGAGAGGGATGTTGTGTTCAGTACTTACATAGAACTTGGTCGTGTTATCTTTGTCAATGTTGCCGAAAACTTTAATCAGATTCACGTTTTTAAATATAAAATAACATTCCCTTCAATATTTCAATAAGTTTTAATAAAACTGCTGTCATATTGAGTGTGTGTGGGTTGTATCATACGCCATTCCATTTTTACATAACTAGTCTGACATAAACCTAAATAATTGTTAATAATTTATAACAGCATAAAATCATTTTAAGATGCACAATCAGACTCATAGCTAGCGTACCACACCTATGCAAATGTTTATAAGTTGAAATTGAATTGTATAAGTGAACCACAGCGTTTTCTCATGTATCATACATAATAGAATGGAGTAGTGACATTTTTTTATCATTAAATCTTTAGATCCACAAGAATCAATGCTGAGTCCAAATTTTTCCAATTTATCACCTCGACTCATACGATTTAGAGTGAAAATCTATTTCGTTTGCCGTTCTATATTTACAATTTCCATCCAAGAAACAATTTCTGTTAGTGCTACTTTTCAAAAATATTTGGACACAAATTCAGAATAATTATTTTAGAATACAGTAGCCTATGTCCCATCATAGTGCAAAAACTATGTAATTTTACAAGAGAAAATGGATTTTGCAATAACTTTTATAAAATATGTCCCATTGATGCAATATGGTATGGAAGAATAGAGTCGTATAGCTTAATTATTTAACATTTATCTATCATACCCAATAACTATTAAACAACTTGTGCATATCTAATGAAGCTTCTCTACATTTTCTGTACTTATCAACGTGCATTTCAATTAATTTATGCTTTTATTCTCAAATTAGCATTTACAACTAACTAAAATCATGCATCCCTAATGCTGACCAGTTAATTAAAGTAGATTTGAATAGGTAGAGAAACTCAGCATGTTCATGTAATGTTACCCAGTTTATAAAAACCTGTGGAGCTTTGGAAAGTCAGGGTGAGGAAGGATTTGACCATCGTCTCTCTGTCTTAATAAAAACATAGATGATTAATTCATCAATTCGTCTGAATTCTTTTCTTTCTCTACTTCCGAATTCTGATATATTAACTCATTTATATAACAGATTTAAGAGCACAAAGGAATATATAAAAACAGAAAATTTTTATCTTGATTCTTTTGCAATGAGAGACTTGCCTTATTGCCTCACACGTGTACAAATATCAATTTACATATTTGTTCTTCCTTTTCTTTCATTCTTTGATATTTTTCAGTCTGTCAGTCACTTTAGTGTATTATATCCTTTTAGTGTGAAACTATACTGTTCAAATCGACATGGTTAACCTCTCTAATATTTAGTGCTAAAACATTTATGCTTTCGTTAGAGGTTGTAAAAACTTAAAACACTACTTTTAGAGTATTGGTACTGATCCAATTCTTCATGTCAACAGATGAAATATATAGCCATGCAATACATTATTTTAAAAAGAGGTTTTTGTGTGTGCTTAAATTTACGTTGTGATTTGATGTGACAGCTGAAGAAGCGGATGGATTCCAATCTTCAAAAGGTAGTGTTATACTTTTTGCAACATAATTATGATGATTGGCAAATTCATCAGATCCCATTATCCTTACAGGTTATCCGTCGAAAATAACCTAATTATTTCAAAGAGGCTTTAACTATTTCGATAGATGTGAAAACCATACGTATATTGCATAACTGGTGTAATTCGATACGAATAGTGCAAGTGGAAGCAACTTAAACACTACCCAGCGTGGTCTGAATGCTGGAGAATGTCTGGTAGCACTCGACATTGTGACACTGATACCAACCAGTGGGTGGTGTATCATAGCTCTAGTATCAATAGCATTCGTTGTACATCTCACCAACTGACATTGCCTGTTTTATTCAATATATAAATACCTCTGTTTATATCTAGTTCTGCTGAATGTAAGTACAATTATTATTACTAGAAGTAATTCGAAGGAAGAAACAATATCAAAGTTTAGTCTAAGGGCCAATTTATATTGCATATTAAATAAATTACATATCTTGAGTTTTTTATCAATCTAATTTTCTTATAAGAAAGAAAGTAACCTTAATTTGCGCTAGTAAAACACACTTTAATCTTATCGTCAGATACATAAATAATAGTTATATGAGCATCAGACAATGAAATTAAAGTCCTTAATTTCAGCTTAATAGCAGTTTTAATACGGCTAGCTGACGCTAAGTTCGCACTTACTTTCATGTATTAATAGGAATATGTGTGTGAAGGTAAGCAAAATATGTCAGAAAAAATTATCACTTCATAAGTTTAACCCTTTTGATATACCTTTTTTGACCTCTACCAAACTAGTGTGGTTAACGATAATTTTCTTTCATAGGGAAAATTGCTCTGTAATTTATAGAATGACCAGGGGGTGTGTTTATACAATGGAAATTGGCTTTCGGCTGCTTCACTTATATCTTAGTAAAGAACACTATTTATATCCCTAAAAAATAGTGAACTATCCCTGATTATTTCTCATGACTACTTGACTGCCCCTATGGAGAATCGAGTTCTGCAAGGTAGCATTTAATATCTAGCTTTGTTAGTTGCTCACATACAATTTTTAGGCTTTACTATAACCTTAAAAATATTACATGAGATTTACTTACATTTTAAGAACCCCTTGAGGACCGTTATCTCATTTATGAATTAAACACAATTAAGATTGCCAGGTGTATCAAATAAATGGAATAGTTCGTTTAAAAAAATGACAACCCGTATTATTTCAAGCATTTTCAATAGAGGGTAGTCATTTTATAACATTCCTGGAACAATATACTGAACACTTTCTTTCAATAAGAGAATCATCATTATAGACAATCATGTAGTACATTACTTATACAATAAATAGTGTTAGTATACTTTATTATTTATAAATTACTTCATTTTAAGTAATATGTTATCGTACCAAGATTAAAAATTCGCTGTTCGTCTATTTATTAGAGGAAGAACGTGCCAAACGCATCTTTTTCACATTAAAAGATGTTTCAGAAGAATGGTTTCTATATTTTAATAACCAAGCAATTCGATAAGTAGAGTGCTATAATAAAATGCAGAAATTTATTGTTATAAATTAACATAATTTGACAATAGATAAAATCATTATTTTTTTTAACGCTATTAATGGAATTATTAATGATTTATAGTGGAATGAAAATAATTTGAGAACAAGTGGATACTTGAAATTTTTATTTACAAAGGGTTCATCATACCCTTAATGGTATTTACGTTTTTGTAGTGTAAAACCGAAGTGTAGTTTATGTTGTGAGTCACCTAACATATAGATTGCTTAGTTAGTCTTGTCTTCTGGCAGTTTTTGACGTGACAACGTCTTAAATTAGGTTGCGGCTCGGAGTCACTCATGAAAAAGTGTAACGCCCGGTAACGTTACGATGCCCGTCCAGTGGGTCCGCCGCAAGGGATCCGCACGGGATAAAGCAGATAACTGTGGGTCCGCCGCACGGGATAAAGCAGATAACTATGTTTATTCGTGAAAATGTGGAGTGCTTAGATTCGTCATTTACAACAACTACAACAATAAAGGTAAATAATTGTACACTGATATTTCATTATCGTAAACTATGATTGATTGATTAATTGTTAGATTGACACAAAAGTTGAGAAACTGAGTTTATAGGTTATGTCATACTATTGACAAATGTTGATAGTGTTAAGTAAATTATTAATTTAAATCACTCTGCAATCAATCGTAATTCAGTCGATTGAGAAGAAACAGCGCGTATTGCTAGTCAAACATTTAAAATAACAAATTATAACCTCTAACCTGTCATAACAGTGCGACCAAACAAACGAACTAAACCGACCAATCACCACGCGCGGAGTTAGAATTTAACTGTGTTTAGCAAGAATTTCAAATTCCAATTTTAGTAAATGTTTTATTCAACTTTACCATTTACAATAACAAATTTTAATTAATTTCAAATTATGTACAATGTTTTAGTAAACAAAATATATTTCTATAGTTAAAATTTGTGCAATTCTTATTTTCATTCAATTCCTTGTTCCTATTGTGCAATTTAATAATATTCATATCAATAAATATTCTACCGAGAAAAAGACGTTGTCACGTAAAATCTTCGCCCGTAAAACCGACTTTACAGGCAACCATAATGTTTTTCCATCTTACTTTTTCGTATTGTTTGGAACCTATCAAATGATATTTATACACATAATATATTTTTACACCTAAAACATTTAAGCCTTAAGTTTAAGTACGCACAGAGGTACAACAAAGGTTCTAATATAAGCGAATGGACACAAAGCTTTTGTAAATTTTAGAGTATGCTAGGAATACAATCCAAAAATATTGCTGAAAGTTGTGTAAACTTAAATTCAGGAGTATATCTAATCTTTAAAAAAACATAACGTTTTATTTTAATTTAAAATTGTCATTTTAAGGATTTTTATGGTAGACTGTTGTACCATATTTTAGACAAGACTTCAAAGTCCTCGTGCCATTTTCCAGATGAAGCCACTGAGCTGGCTGACGTGACTGCAATATATTTACCGGAAATGGTTTTAACTCGCTGTGGCTGACTTGTTCCCGGGTTTAACTGCAGTGGTGTATGTCACAGTTTCTGCTTTGACACAAAAACTATTCAGTAAAACGTATTTCAGTGAATCAATCTTCTCTTTAAATTACAGAGATCCTACTGTTATAAAATTCGTTTAACTGTCAGGGAGAAAAATTACTCAAAAGAGAAATTGGAATGCGCTTAATTGCATTAAATTTTCAAATTGTACCTTTCCAGTTTTGTTTTTAAAAGAATGCATTTTAAGTATCATCACTAAAGATATTTATTTATCAATAACGCTAAAATAATAATTAAAATACATTAGTAACAATAAACGGCAAGACGTGCCCACTGCCTGAATTGAATTAAATTATCTGTAAACTTTCCCATGTGAGCACATATTTCCTATATATATCAAACCACTACTGTACAAAAACAAGGAATTTTAAAATTGTCGAAACGAAAGACAAAAAATTATATGTTTTTTTCTAATTATTCCTTAGTAATATAATTCAAGACACTCTCTCCATTGGATTTACAACACCTTACCGATGACATTCACTTATTGCACCAATTTAAATGCCCCAATTTATTTATTATTTATTGATTACCTCGAAGAATGCAATGTTTAAAGTAGTCAAAGCGGCTGAGTTTTAAAGCACAAAGTCAAAGAACTCCGCGCTGTGGCCATAACCTACAACGAGTAATTATACAAAACGAGAAGACGATGTTGGAGATTTTGCGTCCTTAATTCCTTAATTACATAAACCCCACATGCCTTTGACACTGGGACTTCACTTGCACCAGAGGGTTAATGATACATAGCTCATTACCTCTTACGTAGACCGCATTTGGCTAAATGTGACCCTAGCCATTACTGTAAAATAACTGCCACATTTTATGAATCATGAACAATAGCTCTAACCACCATGACACACCATCTTGACGTTTGGTACGATCCTGATGTGTTCGATCACAACATTTTCAAAAGATTTATAAACCCCAATAGCATTTTAATTGATTAGACTAAACGTTTTAAGGAAAAACGATCCATGCTCATTTTCTAAGTTTATCTACTTCCGTGGATTAAACGCATTATCTCTAGATTAATTAGCTACAGTATTATCCATACGATTCAGTGATGGTGGAGGCAGGATTGTAGAAATGAGATTGATGCTGAACATCCAAAATTCTCTTTCTTCTTGCATTATCGAAATGCATGGATAAAAGTGAACGAATTTATTTAAATTCTGACCTGGATTCTAAGTGAAGAAGAGTGTACCAATAGTTGAGAAATTGAGCAGGATTTAAACTCACCTTGATTTAGAAACTTGTTTTAGTTGATAACCTATCCTATTTATCATAATAGTAAGTTTTAAATAGTCACTAACCACCATCATAAATCGAAGCCTTAGAGTGGAAAAACCAATTTCTTATACAAGCCAAGTTTCTTAAAAGCCTTATTCCAAAGACAGTGAAAGCCCAAAAAGCAATGCCTACTTAGTGTGGAAAATCATATCTGAACATTCTTTGATAACCATAGCCATTGTGATGCAGAAAACTTTCAAATGCTACTTTTTATACAAAGTACATAACTACGATAAAGACGAGGAACGAAAAGAAGCACAAACACTTCAAGTCTGCCGGTATTACAAAGGAGGCTTTGATATACGAAGAAGATGCATCTGGGAGCTTTGTTACAGTATGTTCTTAACATTATTCTCACGGGTACATAGAAGCATAATCCATCGACGGAGTTTCTTTCTATGGTAGTATGGTATTTCTATGGTTTTTAAAATTATTTAATACTTCATCCCAAAGTTGTTTGACCTGGTGATAAGAGTGTACATTTTTGTACTTAAATATTGAGATTATGTTGTTCTATACTTAAATACAGCCTCGACAAACTGTCATGTTGTATGAAATATTACACGTCCAGATGAACAGTCTTTGTGACAACTATATTTGGACTGGATAGTTACATTAGATGAAGGATCTGTTAAGTCACACTCTTTTTTCTTATCTTTAACGATTAGCGCTTCTTAGTAATTAATTCTTACTGACAGTGAATTTAATTCACTGTATAAGCAAAGAGTAAACTTAGTAACATAATATCTCATAATTTGCATTATTTATAGTTTTAGTTATTGTAATACTATATTCATAAGTTATATGTATAGATAACTTATATCCTGTGACCTTCTTACCTACGTATGTATCTATTTATTGATGATCGAATTTTTTTGTTTACTGTTTTAGTATATTATAACAGTTTGCTGTTAATAGTTTCGTTGTTTGTACTGAATATATTAAACGTAGATGATTCTTAATTTTAATTAGCTAAGTTATGGTAAGGAACAGTATTTAGAACATTTCAATTAAGTAATACTTTGAAAACTATGAGCTTAATTTTTCTTATTAATTCCAATATTTAAATTGTTTGGTAATTAAATATAGTGTAATGTAAGGACGTTTAAAAACTGAGACAAGACGTTTGAAAACTTCGATGAGTTAACAAAAATTATATCTTTGGTAAAAATTTCTATAAATATTTGAAATTTGTGCCATATAACATGCCGTCCTTGGTAGCTCAGTGGATTGCATTTCAGCTTATCACTCCAGAAACCCGCGTTCGAATCCAACCTTGGGCACAGTCTTTTTATTCTTCAACAAAGAATTATCTAATGCTAGCTGAATACACGTGATAAAGATTTCGAACAAGATGCCAATGTTATATAGGTACACAAAAATTCAAGGAACTTTCGTTATTGGTAAGTTACAAAGAATATTGTAAAATAAAAGTGCATGTTTTCAAAATTGACAATATTTTAATTTTATTCTTTGCTTTTTATTTTATATATTTTTGTTTCTCATATTAGTATGTGTGTTAACAAATATTAACATAAATATCCTGTATTTTCAGACAGAATGTTATATCTACTTTCCTATTACAAATCAAACTCTATTATAATGATATGCGCCATTAATGTATTATATATTATAATAATACATATGCATATCACAATTTTATATATATATATATATATATATATATATATATATATATGTGTGTGTTCATTACATTTTTAGAAGTGGCAATAGCCTAATTTTAATTTCAATAAGCATTGATTCACAAAAAGTACTTGCTCCGCCGGGACTCGAACCTGGATCTCTCAGAGAGAGAGAGAGAGAGAGAGAGAGAGAGAGAGAGAGAGAGAGAGAGAGAGAGAGAGAGAGAGAGAGAGAGAGAGAGAGAGAGAGAGAGAGAGAGAGAGAGAGAGAGAGAGAGAGAGAGAGAGAGAGAGAGAGATGAGAGAGAGAGAGAGAGAGAGAGAGAGAGAGAGAGAGAGAGAGAGAGAGAGAGAGAGAGAGAGAGAGAGAGAGAGAGAGAGAGAGAGAGAGAGAGAGAGAGAGAGAGAGAGAGAGAGAGAGAGAGAGAGAGAGAGAGAGAGAGAGAGAGAGAGAGAGAGAGAGAGAGAGAGAGAGAGAGAGAGAGAGAGAGAGAGAGAGAGAGAGAGAGAGAGAGAGAGAGAGAGAGAGAGAGAGAGAGAGAGAGAGAGAGAGAGCGAGAGAGAGAGAGAGAGAGAGAGAGAGAGAGAGAGAGAGAGAGAGAGAGAGAGAGAGAGAGAGAGAGAGAGAGAGAGAGAGAGAGAGAGAGAGAGAGAGAGAGAGAGAGGAGAGAGAGAGAGAGAGAGAGAGAGAGAGAGAGAGAGAGAGAGAGAGAGAGAGAGAGAGAGAGAGAGAGGAGAGAGAGAGAGAGAGAGAGAGAGAGAGAGAGAGAGAGGAGAGGAGAGAGAGAGAGAGAGAGAGAGAGAGAGAGAGAGGAGAGAGAGAGAGAGAGAGAGAGAGAGAGAGAGAGAGAGAGAGAGAGAGAGAGAGAGAGAGAGAGAGAGAGAGAAAGTAGTCTTATTTAGAGCTTTAATTACAAAGATGCAACATTTTATTGTACTATACTGGTTAGCACTTAATGGTTTTAATACCTTATAAATAATAATAGAAGAATATGTTTTCAACCGAGACAAGGAAATTTGCTTCCTTTGCAAATATTTTTTTTTACATTGTAGGTTCATTTTAATTATACTTGGTGGCTTTGATAGCTGATTACTATACAAGTAATTATTCTCGTATCGAATAATTGGATCTTCTGACAAAGCGTTCCCTCTCAAATAATAAACACCATAATTATAATTATTGTAATCAAACTTCCTTTTGTTATTTTCACATCAGCGGAGCCCTCCATTTCACGCATTTACCTGCGTATCTGTATACTAATAATCACGCCTGCTTCTATACAAAATTTATGATAGTTAAATCTATTGTAGTTCAGTGTTTAATTAATTTTTCAATAGGTAATATTAATCTTAGTGCAAACGAGTAGATCACAATTAATTGATCGCGTTATTTCCATATGTACTTGGGGATTCCCGTCTAATTATATAGAAATCTCTGAAATCTCTGGACCGAAAAAAATATTTTTTTCATTAGAATATCAGTAATCTATCCATAAATGTTAAGGTAATTAGAATTCTTTAGCGAAAGCCTGAATATCAAAAATACTGTACGGCAAGGTTGCATGGGTAATACCGTACTCGGGAAATGTCAGCATTTGAAAAGAACAATACAAAGAAAACAACAGAGCTTTCTTAGCAACAAAACCTGACTCAGAAGTACGTTCTTTCTTATGAGGAATTTGAGCTGGTTTTATTAAAAGTGTGTCGATAAAATAAACAGTGGGGGTACATTAGATCTACTTTTGGGGGTAGTCACAAACCGTTGTATACCATTTAGGAATTGTGTAAGTTTTAAATTCACTTAAAGTGAACCACTGAAAAAAACAAAACTTTCCGCAACAATCAAGAGACGCTTACGAGAAAATTATTTATTACGTAGTTGCAGATGTTTTACTTGTGCTGTAGCCTTCAAATACTTGTACATGCAAGATACAAAAGTAAAACAAAGGATAAAAACACATAAACCAAGCATAAGTTCTTATTTAAACGAATATACTCTTTAAACGTAAATAACTTTTAAAGGTATTATATCTATGCTGCAAATAATTCATAATTACTAACGGAACTGCAGCTGTAAAAAATGTCAATCATTTAATTTAATCGAAAATAAATCCAACTTAGAAACTTTAATATTTGTACTACGTTCCGTAATTTTTTAACTAACCATAACTATAAGGAGATTTATTATATAGGTTATAATGAGGACAGTAATTGCAATAACAAGACTATGTACACGGTGTAAATTCAGTGAGCCGATGTACCCTACACTCATTACTCAGTACAGTGGAGTAATGAGCTAACATGGCTCCGGTCCAGAGGTGGAAGTGGCCGCAGCGCGGAGTAAGGCGACCTCGGTAATGATATCGCCTTTCAGCTCAACAAAATCATTATACCGTGATAATGACTGCCTCATTCAAATTCTTTCTCAAGATTCTTACAGAACTTCCTTTTTATAATAATTATAATATATGAAAGACAGTTCCATATTTGTTGAATGTCATACTCATAAAGTACCATAGTTATTAGTCAAAACAAGATGATTTCTGAAAGTTTGTTTAATGAGATGTAACCTATGAAGCGAGATAAACGATCGATATGAAAGTTGCTGTGATTAAAAGTAGACCTACAAACGCAAACAAACATTATAATAGCAAAGCTTTCTGTTTGTTTCAGCGACGGACCCCACTGTGTTGCAACTAAATATAATTAGGATATAATAAATTCTTGTAAAGTTAGCAAACTAGTCTCACCTAGAACTATAAGATTTAAATGTATTTACAGTTATAATTAAATACAATGAAATAATTAAAAGTAGTATTTAAGTAGTAGTTATTATAAGTTATAAAAACTACTGCAATTAAAAGTAAAACATAATTTAGAGTTATTGGATAGATTGTTTTACAGTAAATTGCATTTTAATTAATACTAATATTAAGAGATGTAATTATAGTTCCACTAACAGTTAATTGCCATCATTAAAATATAACACTTTCTTGTCGTTAGAAGTATCGGGCGTCTTTCTTTGAAAAAGACTTACAATAAGTCTGTTCTTTTATTACAGTATATTTTGGCTATTATAATCCAACCCAGTTAGAGTTGTTAATTAATTGTATTAAACAACTTTACAATTTACTGAGAAATTGAAGTACACTAACAGTATCCACCAAAGAGGCCCTAATTATCGTTAAATTGATTTAAATTTATTATTTATGAAATATATTTTTCCCACAAAAACGCAACATGTTATTATTTATAAAAAAGGTCAATAGAATCAAGCTAATGAGTGTGTGACTTTCAAGTAACAAAATATTGTGACTGTAGAGGTTCAGTTGCTCACTCCCTTTATTAAAAAGTGCAGTCAGCTCTTTTAATACCTTTTAACAACTAAGAATTCCTTTGCCTTTACGTTTTCTCTGCACCATTAGCAAATTGCTATGTTTTTATGTATAATAATAATAATTGGTGGAACAAAACATATAATATATTTTATTACATCAGTATAATATATTGAAATATAAATACTAATATGAATATAAGTATATGTATAGTCTAATGCCTCAAAATAGTTTTAAAACTTTTTACGCATAAGACAAAAAATGTGAGGCCCATTAATAATATACTTTTCTCAATTTGTGTATGTTTTTTAAGTACAAAACGTGTACGCAACGTGTTAAAAGAATAAGATAGTAATAATAAATATAAATTCTTAAATTTCACATTGGTCTTAGATGCAACGACAAACAAGGAGAAAAAATAAATTTGTACTCTAACTGTAAAATACATTTTTATACACTTTTTCAGCATTTTACGTTATGAAGTTTATATTTTTTATTGCGTAGTTTGATAAAGATATAAAACATTTCATCTTAACAATGTCGTCTCCATTGTAGCCTACAGAGGAAGAGGAGCTTCTAGATGTTTGTCCTAGTTACTTTCCTATTCAGTTGCATGGTTTCGCAGTACGTTGTTATTTCTGTACAAAAGATACGTAAGGAAATGTTGGATTTTGAATTTTAAATTTAGATTTATACACTAAAAACCTATTCAAAAGTGTGATTTTAAGTCGTTTAACTATTAATTTACTGCCATATTCAAAATATTACAAATTTATAAATTTTTTTCTGTCTGATGTATTCTAATTTTCGTAGAAATAGCTATGAACTAATCAATAATTTTTAAGTAGGGACATAAATACGCTACACCAAGCGTCGTGTAGCATATTTCGTTGTATCATGAAATTTCCATGAAAGATTTTAAGCTGATGGCTGAATGTATTACTTTGTTACATGTAAATTTATTTCATACGATTGTATTCAGCTTTTTTACAAATATATTCATTTTTAGAATTTTGTTGTTGTTGGCAGCATCGTAACTCACAACATTAATGCAGACATGTTCAAACACTGCATTAATATAATATAATATATTGCCGTACTTTCAAAAATATTCTTAGTCTCATTCATATTATACTGAAAATGTGTAATAGTGATTTGAATAAATATGAAAATATTTTCAAAAAACGTAGGACGCATAGATGATGATTATTTTAATTCAATATCCATTTCCTTTCCCACGTCATTAATTTTTTTAATTAATATGCAAGTATTTTTATATTTATTCAAATCATTATTCCACATTTTTAGTATAATTTACATTAGATTTTTGGTACTTTGGTATTATCCGGGGCCACTATTTTTGGGGGAGTTTTCCTTATCTGGGACCAAAATAAACTTCATTACATGATACTAGTACTTTCCTTGTTTCATAATTAATCCACAAATACCCGATGAGTAATTCCTGAAACTAAATCGCCTCCAAGTAGGCCTAGAAGAGCGACCCTTTAAGTAGGCTTAGACGCATAAATCACCTCTCACTTTCGAATAATTAATTGTTCTTTTAGTTTTTGTTTTCATTCACTGTGGTGTGTTTGATTAATATACAATTTCATCATGAATAATTCAACATTATCATTATAAGATAACTTCATAAGATTAACTTCAACTGAAAAGGAGAACTGTTTATTCTCAGAACACATATGGCTATCGGAAGTAGCGGCGACTGGTGGCGATGCATTCAACTTATTTCTCGCCGACATCGCTTCCTTGTGCGAGGCAGAATACGATAACCTTTAGTCCTAATGACTTGTAAATTTTAAAATAGATTAAATAAGTCTGAAATTTTTAATACTGTAATTTATTTTGGTCTCCGTTAAGGAGAATTCGTGCAAAAATAGTGGCTTCCGGATAATAGCAAAGTTCCTTATTAATATATTTGAATGTAGAAGAATAGATTTTAAATTTTCCGTTTTAAAAACGTGTTAAATGTTTTAGAGAATAACATTTGTAAACATTAATAATCTATTAAAATTTTTGGTTAGTTGTTGTAAACAAATTTCATACAATTTAGTTTAGTGCACTGTAATTATATTAATATTGTGGCTGAATATTAAATTATCAGGTTATAATATTGTTCACTATTTTAATAAAGAATCTTAAAAAGTTTATTCGTAAAAATCCACTACATTGTTGTATGTACTTGCAATGCATGGATTTAACCTGTTTTAAACGTTTGGTGCTGTAACTCAGTTATTTGTTATTCAATCTTTTTGAAACAAAATTTGTTCAATTTTTAATACAATATGCTAAAATAAGTTATCCTGGTCAATTTGTTGTCAAAGTAGCCGTTTCAAAGCTAATACAATTTGAAAGTTTTGAACGGCCGCCATTTTGAAATCCAATGAGATATTTGATTTATATTTTTCACTGAAAAGGACCAACACTAGGTTAACATAACTGTTAAGTTTGAATTCTGTATCTTAATTGGTTTTTGAGTAGTAATTTTTTTCCCAAAAAACACAAACAGACAGACAGACAGTAAACGGTACGTTTTCGGACCCATGTGCAATGGAGTTTTTTCCTTGTTTTGATGACCTGTATCAAGTCCTGAAATATTGCACACCTTTTATGAATCACCCTGTATATTTGTTTTATTACTCATAACTGTTACCTTCAATAATGAATGAATATGATATATGTATATGTGTGTGTAAGTGTATGAATATGTATGATATATTCATGTAATATATATAAATAAATATATATATATATACATATAAAGTATTTATACATATATATATATATATATATATATATATATTTATTTATTTATTTATGTAATAATAATGCTTTCACAGCTTTAACTTCTATTAAGTCATATTCTGGCGTTAATAAGTATTAAAAGGAAAGATTATCCATCTGATGTCGTCGTAGTTTAAAGCTTACAAACACAGACTACTGTTTGACGAAGTTTTGTGTTATGATTAATTGTTATCGTTTGCCTATACAAAGAATCTAACAAGCTTTTCAATACATTACACTAATGTTATGACCATTACGTATTGCAGTTGATTTGTAATAAGAGTACTGTATTTAATAAACAAACAACCTACGTTAATCACGCCAAGTCATTTAGAAGCAGCAGACACATACGTCAACTTGGAAATGTGTGGAACTCTCTAAAGCACATACCCTCATTACGAGTCTCTAGGGAGAGACTAGCTGTTCACTGCATTGCACAACTGTATCGTCCGTATATGGTAAAGGAATGGCAAACTAATCATTGCAATGCAATTAACTAACAACACGAGATACTGTAGACATATAAGCGTTTCGTAACTATTACAGACTGAAATGTTATCTAACTACATTTGTCTCAAGACATTAACTACTAGAAATTGTTAACTGCATTGCGCAACTCTATCGACATTGATTTTCTGCTAGAAACAGGATAACGGAAACTAATTACAGCATCCCACCACGCTCCTAACACGCGGTACTTTACGCACATTTCACACACACAAACACACACACGCGCACACACGCACACACGCACACGCGCACGCGCACACCCACACACAGTAACTGAGTTGTATTGTAACTGGCATATTTTGTGTTTCTGAAAGTAAAGGTTCCTCCAATTACTATAACTTTACGCATATTTTACACACACACGCGCACGCACGCGCACACCCACACACAGTATCTGAGTTATATTGTAACTGGCATATTTTGTGTTTCTGAAAGTAAAGGTTCCTCCAATTACTATAACTTTACGCATATTTCACACACACACACACACGCACACGCACGCACGCACGCGCACACCCACACACAGTATCTGAGTTATATTGTAACTGGCATATTTTGTGTTTCTGAAAGTAAAGGTTCCTCCAATTACTATAATTAATTAAAACTTTAACTCCTTCCGTGCGTGTGCCAAATAATGAAATGTTTTAGATGACTCCGAATATTCTATTGAATTTATAACAAGTTCAAATTTCTGCAATCTGGTTCCTACTTTGGACTATAAGTAAATTTGAATATTTTGAAATATGCTCTAGTTTTACAAAATCAATGAATTGTGAATGTTAAATTTACCTCCAGTTTACCTTCCTGTTGCAGCATTTGAAGTCTGAAGTAATCCAAAAATAGGTGACGAAGAACGAAGACGCTCATGCGGGGGGTTCGTTTTGAGCGTCTTTGTTCTTCGTCATTGACTATTTTTGGATCCCTTCAGACTTCAGATGCTGCAACAGGAAGGTAAACTGGAGGTAAATTTAACATTCACAATTCATTGATTTTGTAAAACTAGAGCATATTTCAAAATATTCAAATTTACTTATAGTCCAAAATAGGAACCAGATTGCACAAATTTTAACTTGTTATAAATTCAATATTTATTTATCCTTTCAGACGAACATGACACCAGATTTAAGGATTCAAGACTGCAACAGCATCAAATTTCAGATGCTACACGTAAAAGGAAGGTGAACTGGAGCTAAGTTCAACATTCGCATCGAACCAGCACTTTCCACCATAGCTCATCAATGAATTACTAAAACCAAAAGTTATTGAAACTAATAGTCAACATTTTTTTTAATTAAAAAAATTTTAAATATATGTGTGTGTGTGTGTCTTCAACCTGAAATTGTAGAACATTCTAGATTTGCTCAGGAATTGATAAATTAAAATTAAATATTTTTCGAGTTCAAATTCGGAGCAATCAAACACAATGATTTGTAATTTTTCTTTGATTCACTTTTTTAAAGAAATCTCGTAGGCCGTAATAACATTAAAGCAGCCGGCAGCCAAGATGAAAGATGGATTAATTCCCGTTTCTATACGTCCTTCTACTTAGGTTTTCAAATAAGTATTTTTATAGGTTTAAAAAAAGCTTAATGGATATTTTAATATGGATTCAATTTTTTATTAATTGAAGAACTTTATTCTTTATAAAATACATTTCACAACATGTAACCGTGCTAAGAAGTAATGGAGGGTAATTCAACGCATGGGTCTACATTAGCTTGATAGTAGTTGGCATATCCGCACGGGATGAGAGTTCGAGTTCCTGTTGAAGTGATGGAGGAAATGCCTCCCGGGAAATTGTAAGGAAAATTACTTTCACGACAGTTTGAGTAGCGCACATTTCTGTTATTGTTTCAGCGAATGGCAGTTGACTTTGGTGATTGACTGACTGCCGGCGCTGCGCCGTGTCGACCTCCGATTCTTTGTTTTACAATACATATTGTATTCAATACATATTGTATTTGATACATATTATATTCAATACATATTGCATTCAATACACATTGCTCCTGAGTACTAAATTTGATTTTAGTTTATAACTTTTTAATTTACAATCAACTAATCTTTAGAAATACAGATAGGATTTTAAATGATTTTTTAAGTTTAGAAACCGTGTGATAATTTTTAATAAGCATAAACTTAAAAAATCATTTAAAATCCTATCTGTATTTCTAAAGATTAGTTGATTGTAAATTAAAAAATTATAAACTAAAATCAAATTTAGTACTCAAAAAATTTAGAAACCGTGTGATAATTTTTAATAAGCATAAATAATGTTTTTTATTTAAAAATACTGTACTTGAAAAACTACAGTTGCTTGGGTATTTTGAAAGCAAAACTCTGATACAAAGTTCAGCTTTGAAAGAAATAAGAATTATTTTTTAAATGTTATTACTTAAATTGAATAATCACCCATTAACTGAACGCACAACACGTTTTTGATGTCAGCTATCGTTATATTTTTAACCACTGATCCAGTTTTCTATATATAAAGATCAGTTCTATACAAGATCAGCCACAGCACATAAAAAACGTAAAACAAAGAAGTCTCAGTGGACTACTATCCACAATGCCATCCTACGGCAACATCTACAAACTAACATTTACTGTATATGCAACACAAGCGAATTCTGTTTCCAGGTTCTAGCACTAACTTCAGTGAGAGATCTAGTTTGGATTCTCTTTGGTCTATAAAGTTTGCTCGTATAAGAAGATTAATACATATTGAAATTAAACATTCAATATGTATTATTTCAAAATTTTTTTGCAATTTGTTGTTCTGTGGAAAAGTACTAAAAAGTAGATTTTCTATTTCAAGAAAATATTATTTGTAAAATCCTCTACGGTATACACAGTATGTAGGTACCGTTATTGTACATATAACACATTGTATTTCACACTAAAATGTTACATGTATAACAATAACATCTTCAAATTACTATCAACCGAACTCGAACAAAATTTATAATTTAGACAATTTTATTTTGATTTGTTTGCACTTGTTATTGAAGAGGTACAATATTATTGAACAGAACCACGCCGTCTTTTGTAAGTATATAAATGTAACGATGAGGGGAGGTGGTGTGACTGGTGTCAAAGTGATTCCAATAGCACTCCTGTTGAATTCCCTCCCCCATCTGAACTTCTGACCTGACGCAGTGCCGAACGATGGGATGCGGATGGTATTCATCCCAATTCCATCACCAACTTCTGAAGTATTTAGAGTCAAACTGTTACTGAGATGTGCCCAGTGTAGCCATTTCAAAAATAAATAATTTAATAATATAAGAGTCGAATGTGATTATTGTTAGGTGTCATTGACTTTTTTACATAAACACCGAAAACCAATTACTATAAATGATATCTAATTAAAAACTTAATTTTTAGTTATAAGTTTCCTTAAAAATAAAATTTTACCAAGATTTTTTAGGGCCTGATCATGAATGTCTTAGAGACATTTATGATCAGAGACTAGAAAATATTATAATCTTGCCTTACTATAAGTTTAGTTTTGTACGAAATTCTTTCACCATCTTTTCCTGAATGAAATTTCAGGCGACGAATACATTCTCTCATTACGCTTACAAATTTTCTTATCAGGCACTTCTGACAGTCATTAAATACCTTCTACCATGCACTAGCAGGTCTTACGGACTCGTTATTTCCTAGTACCACCACTTGCATGATTTTAAAGAGCTGTATAAAATTATTGAAATTTCTCTTATATCTGATTCAATAAATCTATAATTTTTAATAAACTTAAGAAAATTAATTGAATAATTAATGTAAATGTCTTTTATTTAACGTCCTAGTTTTTCATTATGTTTAAAGATTACTTCGCCAGTTTAATGACGAGTAGATCATTTTAGAGGAAAAATTTTTCTTTTTGTTTTAATTTTCCGAATTTATTAAAATCTTTTGAATACTCGTAGCAAATCGTATACATTACACAAAGTGTTACATTTATGGAACATCTACAGGAATATAACCATAATATATCCCACAACATCACATATAACGTATACTATCACTATTCACACCCTTCCTGCTAGAATTAGTATTCAGGAGCATGGAATAAAGTTGCTGCATATCCAGCTTCACACAGGAGTGAACAAACCAGGGTAACGTTATCAGCGCAAGGTTGATGAAGCAGTAACAACAACAACACGACAACCTCTCTCTCAGGGATCTGGTTGTTCATGTGCTAGTTACAGTAGAAGTAAATGTTACTGTATCTAAACTTCTATTTTCTGCTTGATATCATGTTTGAGATTAGGCCTAATTACAATGTTGTTTGAATTTTAATCTCCTTCCTATAAATTTATATTTATAATTATAAAATCAAAGAGTTCTGATTAAAACAATATAGGCTACTCCGTTATATAAGAATATACGCCATGGAGAAGTATTGTACATTTACTTTTTAATCAAAATAAAAAATTTGAATGACAATATTATATATATATATATATATATATATATATATATATATCAATAATTATATATATATATATATATAATTCAAATTACTGAACTAAAACTTTACATTCATATCCATATCTTCACATAATTTATCACACTGTATACAATTTAAAAAAAACATCTTTTAATTTAATATTTTTATTCCTTTTATTGCAATAAAATTCCCTAAAACAACATTAGGTGTTTTAATATTTTTTGAACAATGCAACGTCTCCTTATTGATATTATTATATTAATTTTAACTGACCTTTACAACAAATTTAAAAGTCTTAGTTTTTATTAGTTTTGTTTAGTAAATCCACCTTCACAATTGATGCTACTTTTTATCCGGTTTGTAAATAACGCCATTTTAGTTATTTTAATTCTCATTCACAAATTCTATTTTAAGAAACGTTATTGCTATATAAATAAAGTTCGATTGTAAATACATACATTATTATAATTATAATAAATATTCTATGTAGCCACTATGAAACATGTTTATTTAAAAAATAAAAATAAAATTATCTTTATTACCTGAATTAACGATTATTTTAAATAAATAACAGAGATTACATAAACAAATATTTCGGACAAGATATTGCTTTAGGTATATTATTTAAGATTATAAATTGAAGAAGAGATATTTTGAAAGGTTTCCTAAAGAAAACAGACGATTGAAATCGAATCATACAGTTAAACTTGAAAGCCACGGCAAACTGAAAACATCCCTCTCTACCACCTCTCTACACTGCAGTCCCCGGGGACAGTTCAACTCTTGACTGACTGTACCAGATAATGTCTACCACTGACATGTTCGCTGCTCTTCCCTCTGTTGTAATCCCACAGCACATTGCAGTATATGGCGTGCTCGCATTTCATTTTACTTGCTCTATTCATGTAAGCTTGATAACGGGTGATTTATATGACTCCTTTTATCTTACAATTTACGTGAACAAGTTTTTGTAAGGGAAAAATTACAACTTTTTTGAATTAAAATACAAAATGCTGCAGAAATAATACGTTGACGAATATCACATTAATGTATTTTAGAGTTAGTACATATTTTTTTTTCAAAATGAGTATAAAGTGGCTTATTCGTCGAGGATCCTATTACTTTATTTACTATCCATCAGGTGCCAGAATTTCCGTGAACATATATTCCACTTATTGCCGTCCATGTTAGCGGAGGGTTTTGGCGTCTCAGCTTAAAAGGCCCAAGTTCGAAACCTGCTCAGGTAAAGTATTTTCTCACAGTAACCAATAATCATCAGAGCTTGACCTGAAATATTGCAACAAACTGTTTCGATTTAAAGCTTCAAATGGATAAGCGAAAAAATATGCAGTTACCAATAACTAATATTTCAGAGCGCATTGACGGTTATTTTATGGTATTCGGGTTCTTTCATTTGATTGCTTTTCGAAAATGTTATTTTAGGACTAAGTGCAATGGGAGCCTTCTAGTCTTTTGGTTTGAATTAAACTGTAACAAAAACGTCATCGGTTAATGTTCAACTGTGATATTTAAGGGATTTTAAGTTCCTTATTAAATAATTAAGTGACTATAAAGTGCATGTTTCTTAATACATCAGTGCTTAACAAACATTGTAATTTAACACTACTTAAAAATACAAAAAACCGATTTTTAAGTAATGTTTAATGTCAGTTGAAGACCGTATAGGGAAATTATTCTTTTATCGTTCACGACTGCCTTTATATCTTGAAATAAAAATAAGTTCGAAAGCAAAATAATACAACGGTAAAATTCATTCAATAATAAATCATTATTATATAGTATTTTATCATGATGCTTTTTCTAGTAAAGACTTTCCTTAATTAAAGTAGAAGAGATCAGAAGAAATCAAGTATTCTTAAAATAAACTCGTCTTTTACGTCACTCATCTTTATTCAGATTCTTTTAGGAAGTATTATTGCGTCAAAACACATAGAGAAGTGCAACAAAACAACTAAAACTATGCATGATTATTTCATGCCTAGTTAATTTTGAGATGTTTACCACATGAAAGTTTGTATAAAACAGTTAATACTTTAATTTCAATAAAGATTGAATCACTAAAAGTACTTGCTCCGCCGAGACTCAAAGCCGGATCTCTTGCTTGCCGGGTGAGTTTATACTTTACAAATATATAATGGATTTAGAAAAGATTGAGGCAAAATATTAATAAAAGAAAATCTCAAATTTCTGAACCTTGCCAGAGCTCAAATATAAACCGTTTCTCATAAGAATTTGATCCCATTTTATAAAGATAGAAATTTGCAAAACTTTTAATCTCTTAATAAATTTAAAACTATATTTAGTGTCCATATAAAAATCGATGGAGTATTTTAGTTTGTCATAGTATGAACTGTGTCCATTTAAACTGAAACTTAAAGGAATGTTACAAATATATTTTAGCTGTAATGCTCTTGAGCAATATATTCCTCCATTTTATAATAATTTTAAGAAACGGGATCTTAATCAGGTGCATCAGAAACGGACATTATTTACCATCTGGTGACAACACATATGTGTCATAGAGGACTAAATGAATGCTCACAGATTAAATGATTTACTCAGAACTTGGCCAAATACAGAGTATCACAATCATTATTTAATTAGCAACATATAAAATTACAACGAATATGTCAGTGGAAGTAATTTGCACTTAATTATATGACAAAAGAATAAACGATTTATCCTAAAGTTAATTTCAGTAACTTTGGCACAACAATGCTTTAGATCATTAACAATATAAAATTCTAGATCGTTACATGTTAGGTTTAGAACATACAAGATTACAATTTAAGATGCAGTAACTCTTGAGAACATTTTTGCGGCCTACTGATGATCCATCCAAATGGTAAAAAGTCTAAATCCACGGAAGAAAGCAATCGATCACAGCAGAAAACGGTACGTCTAGTTTTATACAACTAATGAACAAGTTAAAATATGAGAACAAACATTTTATTAAAGTTCCAAACTAATGATTTAAATACAAAAAAGTTAAAGACGAAAAAGGACAACACAAAAGAACAAAGGAAATAACAAGGGCTAGTACAATCAGTCTAGTACCGTTCAGACAACAGAGAGATGGTATATCTTTGTGGAACTGACTGTAACAGACATATGCTTTCATTGCAAATGTTACCTTCAAAAGACTTTAAAAGCAAGAAAAGATTCCTCTTTTCCATTGTACATATTCTGCATTCTTGTACAGAAATTCTAGGATACAGACATTTAACAGTAAAACGGTACTGATAAATAAGTTTACTTTTTACTGTCCCTGTTTCAATTTTGATCTCTCCATTTGTTATTAATTAAATGCTTTTATTCTTTAGGAAAATTTCTTTTATGGCTACATTAAGGACTAACGAGTGTAGTTTTGAGATATCTTTGACATAATTCTTAAATAACAATACCCTACGTTCTTTTCTTGTTTTACAAAATTAAAATAAAATGTGGTATTCGAATTGTTTGTTAGTTAACAATAATGATATAGTGTACTATAAGCGCAGCAAAATAATAAACCATCGACTTAAAATGTTTAATATTTGTTATAGTCATATTAATTTTCCTATGGAGATCTTCAGTGCATTACAAATTACAGTTCCAATCTGTTTTATTATTATTTACTATTTTCCTCTGATATAATGTATTTTTGTTTGTAATTTAAAACAATCATGATATAATACTTTTACAATTAATTAGGCATTCTTTCCTCCGTCAAAACCTAAAACAACCGTAAGGTGTTAGCACAAATTACAAGTAAGTTAGTAAGTATGAGTGTTTGTTCGTTGTGTTTATGTGTGTATTATGAGATTATCCTGTAGTAATATCCGAAACATGTAACTTTTAACAGCATCTCACGGTTCTTTTTTAATTTGGTGAAGCAAGATTACCAAATTAAGCGTAAATGTAATCTAAAAGGGGCATCACCAATGAATTAAATAAATGACGTTTTCTAATTCAATAAATTATGTTTTATAACTAAATAAATGACATTTTATTATTCAATAAATAATTTTTTATAATCCAATATTAGTTTACTTACCACCCTTTACAATTCCTCTGTCCAACCTATCAAATGTTACAAGGATTCTCCTGGTCTGATTCTATATACGAATCAATACATTCAATCAATTCATTCATTCAATTGATTTTATTTATTCAATTTACGAAAAAATTAATACATGTATGTATTTTTATACTAAAGTAGATATAAAAGATAAACACACTCAGAAAACAGTTTCTCTCGCGATTTCCCAGAAGGCAATTCCGTTATTGTTTCAGGCGGAAGTTCGCATCACCGTTTCGCTGCTCAATATGAATAAGGCGGTGTTATTTCTTGTCTTTAGCAGTTGGAGCACGTTGTAGCATTAGTCAAGAAGTTTCGTTTACATCACTAATATCTGTTTAGATTGCTTAAGTAAGCATACTTTAGCTCAGTGTGCATTTATCATTTAGAAATAAAAACGTATTTCACTATAAAATCTATATGATGGACAGACGATCAGTGCTCTTGATGGAAGGATTACTAAATTGTATGGCTACACCTGGGTAACGTCTTAAGGCATAGATTTGCTAAGATAGCCAAACATTTTAGTTATAACTCAAATTTAATGTAAATATACAATAAATAAAATTCCTTTTAGCCCTATGCTTTTCTCAGTTCATTTTTCCTTCAAAGAATAACTCATTTCCTACTCACTCTACATGAGGACTCAATACTAAAACTATTGCTACAATATACTGGTCGATACGATACCAAAACGTTGATCTTCACTCTTGTAATGGCCAAGGTGATGTAAAGTTTACTTATAAGAAATCGTAGTCAACCTTACTTGATAGAGGCCACATAACAGCATATTCCGATACAGCATAGTTTTCAGAAAATTAGTTTCAGGATCGATAGGGATCTGTCTGAGCGTTAGCAAAAATGTTAACATTAGTCTTATAGGTAACCATTATGGCAACGAGAAATAACAGAACACGTAAATGTTTTAAAAAACTGAATACAATCATATGGGATTTTAACATGACATGTAACTGAATTATCCCAAATACATACATCATCTTTTGGTGACTTGGTATGTAGACTTCAAACGTAAATTCTGCTATGAAGCTCAACTAAATGAAAAATGTATTGTAATATGTAGAAATTATCTCAAGAAAGATTTAATCTGTGGACTTTAAATTTTGGATCAGCATAGAAAATAATGCGTCTACAGTGGTGTGTGGGACCTACCATGGAAATTTCTTGAGGGTCGTTAAAAGCTATAAATTCACTAGGCTGACGCCATTTCTCATTTTCCTGCTGGGCGGGGGGGTATAAAATCTATTTTCTTTACGATTTCCTGCCTATCTATGCAGGTTGAGGTATCCGCAGGATATCTCAAAAATGAAATAAAGTATAGCCTTGAAAATTTTGTATAAGGCCTCAGCGAATTTTGCGATACGTGGTGTGGTGTACTCGTACCTTGTATTAATTAGAGTTAAACAACAAAGTGAATTAATACAAATAAATCAAACTGATTCGTTTGTGAGATTTATTTTATATAATGGTTATGAAACGACTAAAACATGATTACTTAGAAAGTGGTGCTTTCTGAGAACATACTATATTACAGTTTACTAAAAAACGAAAACACTTTTTTAGTCACGAATTACTCCAGAAATCAACTATACAATAAGTATTGCTTTCTTGTGTAAACAGCAATATGAAAATATATGATATTAAAGTAACACGATATTTAAATAAACCTAAACCTTAATTAAAACCATCCCATTTGAAATTTGAACAATTCCATATCAATTTTATTAAAGTACGTAGCGACTGTACTTCTGAATCGGTAAACAAGAAAATGTGTCTCAAAAGCTGATGACAAGAATCGAGTTGTGTTGTTTAATTTTTAAACACAATTTCCAACTTGCGAACTGTCAGGTCGGGACTCCATTGTTCCTGATAATTAACAAAACTCTGAAACAAACGAACGGATTCCCCGACTGTTTAACAATGTACAATCCTCTTTCATTGATAGAATTATTCATTGGTCTTTAGTTTGCGTTAATGAGATCTTTTCCCAAAGTGTCATTTCCTTAATACGCCTGTAAGTAGCTTAACATCGAACAAATAGGGATTTATGGTATGAGCGATAAAAGCTAAACTGACATAAATAAGATTGAACTATAAATTCTTGCTATGTATATTAAAATGTCAGAAATAAACGATACCATTGAAAATTTAACTATGATAAATAAAAGACCAGTTGTTTTTTGGCATTTTACACACATCCTTCCCTAGAATATACTTCGTTAGCTCACGACCAAACATTTCAAAACTTTATGCCTTACGGTGGTGCAATAGACCTTAGAAGAATGAAACAAGATAAACATGTAAAGTAGTTTGAGGGATTGGATGGCTTTTATTTATGCCATTAGTAAGGAAATTATATGTTTAGTTGTTTATATGTTTAAATTTAAAAGTTTTTAAATATATTTAGTAAAATTACTTTTGATACATAAAATATATCGCTAAAGCTATACAACTCATGTATAAATTGTACATGTTTAACTTTTTTAATTTTAAGTGATTTTCTTTCGGTTTTGTAAAAACGTTAATAAATTTATAACTTTAAACACGGGTAATTAAACGTGAAGTGATAAAAAATATTCTTCTAATGTTTCTGTATTAAGTAAATTTATACTCAACCTCAAAATTGATTGCACAATTATACGTCTTATCACTCTGTAATCGTTATTAATAAGGTTTTTTATTTTGGGGAAACATAATACAATTTACTAAATTTTATAATCGTTAGGAGTTATTAATATATCTACATTACCTTATCTACTAATGCTTCGCGTCATGAGTGAGGAATGCGGTAACGCCTTCGGTATTAACAAAGAATATCGAAATAATATGATCATACAATAAAACCTGTAAAATACTGTACCATGCGGTTAAATAATTTTATATTTTATCATAAAATAGTCAATAATACAGAATCCAGAGATCATAGGTAAAACATTTTTATTTATTGTTTTTAAGGAAACTCCTGCACAACAACTCCTCGCACTTTATTTCAATATACCCAAACAGTGATAACATTCAAATTCAGTTAAGCTTTTTAGTTTTATATGTAAGTATTATTTCTAATACTAATATATGAATCTGAAGTCACTGTTGTATTGGATTGTATTGGCTAAGTTTGTTTCAATGCAGGTCTCTCTCTTCGTGTTCGGACTCACAAAGATCAAACACAAAGATAATGCGGAACCTTTAGGAAAGTTAATGCTGAATGTTACAGCACTACAAACCACTGCCTGCCGCTCCTTGAATGGAAGTGGGAAACTTCTCTGATATTGAACTGACTTTCGTACTCTCCATTGAAACTTTGTGGCCAGCAGGGAACTCTGAGATCGGTAGATAAACTGTAACTTAGTAAGTATCTAAATGCGTGGATCTTATTAAACATGATAAGGAAAATTTTGATAGTAATAAAAATTGCTACGGTCACAGACAGGATTTTTTAATCACTTACGCTCTAATTAATCACTTACGATACTAACGACTTAACTTTATACAGTAAAAATAACGTGTTAATACTACTTTAAACACACAAAGTTTTTGTTCCGTATGGTTTTGGATTAGGCTGTCTAAATAAGGTGTAAAATTTCGGTTGTTCATCATTTATGTGATTCTTACATTTAGGTGGAATTATCTACTAGATCAGGTTTGCATTAAGGTTCCCAGGGCACTCTTTTGTTCTGTATTTACCTTTTTTCTTAAACAAATAAACGTATTAAAATTATATGCTCCGGACAAATTTGCCCTATAATGAGTTATGAAGCTACTTTACGGCTTCTGAATACTCTTTGGCAACAGTTTTGTGATTCATAAAAGGGCACTTATGATTATCTGCGGTCTAAGCAAAAAATAGCAATATTTTTTTAGTTAAGAGGAAATTTTTATGTTGACCTCCATTCTTGTCTTATCTACTTCCATATATGTTTTCAAAAATAAAAACCCATTTCCTCAATAGTCCCAAGAGTACATTAAAAGAATAACATAAATTGCATAATCCTAAGCATGGATTTTAGTTAATCGAAAATCACAACTTAGTTTGGGACCAAAATATTTAACCTTACTCCTAAAAAACACAATTGAATTTTTAACTCTATGTCGGGATCGTTTCATACTATTACTTAACTTTATAACTTAGCAGACTGACCATTTTTTTAACTTTTTTCTGCCCGTCCTTATGCTTATACTTATGCGTGGATCTTATTAAACATGATAAGGAAAATTTTGATAGTAATAAAAATTGCTACGGTCACAGACAGGATTTTTTAACTGTTGTTCACAGTATCACATATTGTTATTAGTTTTATGTAACTTAATGGTATTTTAAGAAGCAGTATTTTTATACGTTATGGCAAAGTTCGAAACATTATAATATGTCAATGAACTATAAAGTGTTCTATTTACCAAATATATGTGAGGCTAACAATCTTAAATTTAACATAAATAAGATAGGCAGGATTATTCTACCAGGTGCAGGGTGGCAGATAAAACGGAATATGTAGGGACTAAATGTAACATCTCTGCATGTCTTGTCATGTGGCATGTGTGAGGTATTTTTACTTGACAACGCGAAGGTGGCGCGTGCGCTAGTGTGGGAAGGTGGCAAAAACACTCGAGGTAACCCACTAAAGTGCACTTGACCTGCCGGAGGGTTTGCGACAATGTGTCATGTGTGAGGTATTTTTACTTGACAACGCGAAGGTGGCGCGTGCGCTAGTGTGGGAAGGTGGCAAAAACACTCGAGGTAACCCACTAAAGTGCACTTGACCTGCCGGAGGGTTTGCGACAATGTGTCATGTGTGAGGTATTTTTACTTGACAACGCGAAGGTGGCGCGTGCGCTAGTGTGGGAAGGTGGCAAAAACACTCGAGGTAACCCACTAAAGTGCACTTGACCTGCCGGAGGGTTTGCGACAATGTGGCATGTGTGAGGTATTTTTACTTGACAACGCGAAGGTGGCGCGTGCGCTAGTGTGGGAAGGTGGCAAAAACACTCGAGGTAACCCACTAAAGTGCACTTGACCTGCCGGAGGGTTTGCGACAATGTGTCATGTGTGAGGTATTTTTACTTGACAACGCGAAGGTGGCGCGTGCGCTAGTGTGGGAAGGTGGCAAAAACACTCGAGGTAACCCACTAAAGTGCACTTGACCCAGCGATCACATAAGACCAATAGATGGAGCAGTGGGGTTGCCCGTTGAAGCCGCCTCTGTCGCCCTGATGATACAACAATGGCGGCGACCTTGGGATGATTCACCTAGTGGCGAGCGCTCCAGACTGTGTTCGCTGCTGTCTGGCAGGTTTTAGAACATGAGAAGGAAGATGAAGATCTCGACTATTACTATGATATTGTAGGAAAACACTTCAAATGTAACGACGCATATTGTGGAGTACCTTTCTGGTTTTGTAGTAAGAACGTTAAGAAATAAAAATAGCCTGTAGCGGGTGCCTACAGCTGGTTACAGGCTAATGAGGAAAACGCAATACCGCAAACAGTTTGATAAGTTGTAAAAATCGAGGAGGACTTTTACAACCTTCTGAAGGTGTTGTGAAACTTTGTTTTGTTATGTGAAACAGAAGTAAAGTTGCGTATTTAAGAAAGGCGGAGCCGTGACAAACTGTGAAAAACTAGTAGGACAGAATGGTAAATTCAGGGTTACGAAAGTGTATCGGTGTAAATCTGTTCCCAGGAGGACATTGTTTTTGTACAAGATCCTGGGGGTAAATCACCTTATATTAGTTCAAAAAAGCTATTTGTAAACAATACTTCAAAGTGCGACTACATCACCACTGCAAAAATGTCAGTGCATCATTACACAAAAACCAGAATACGCAGTCATCTATTAAAAACTGTAATATTTTTAGGACAGTAGAGAGGTACGTTTTATTGTAAGCTTTGGATATTTATGTTTCTAATTTTCATATTTTAATTTCCATTATATTAAAATTCATTATTTATAAAACATAATGAATTACCCATTTGGGTAATTTGGTGTGCCAGCATCTGGACTATTTCGCATGTAGCTATTAGCTTTTTTTAGAAATAGTCTTTTCATCATGCTCAATGATACTTAATTTATTTATTTTTTACGTTATTTTTTTCTAATAGCTATGGTGGTAAATTTAACTTATTTGTTTTGTACTTTTTTAATGAATTAAATATTTGTTTCTAAAATTGCACTGCTAAATGAGATTGTACATTGTTAATTACCTGATTTCTTGTAAATGTATAGATTTTTTCCAAGTAGATCTGCTACAATTCATTTCTTGTTGTTTGTTATTTGCTCTAAATTTATCTTGTTAATTCTTAAATGTTTATTCATTATTTTTCTTTTATCTTGTTGTTGTTTGTTGTTCTTGTTATTATACTCAAGTTATATTAGTTTTCGAGTTGGTTAGTGTTATTTATGATTTTTTTATAATTATTGCCATAGTCAAAAAACTAACACACCATGTTTTATTATAAATTTGTTCGATTATGCTGTCTGTCTTGAATTAATTAATTTGCACTATTCTCATAAAAAATGGTTGTCCGTTGATAAATAAATAAGTCTATGTCTAAGTGGTTTACTTTATTGTACCTTATATTGCCTCAAGTTTTAGTTAATATTTAATTGCACTGAATGACAGTTTCTATTTACATGAAATGATAAAGCGAATGCCTTATAAATGGAGATTAAAAATGTTTAACATATTAAAAATAATTAATTTACATTTAAATGAATTTTAAATTAACGATATGTTGAGTTTTAATTTAAGAGCCGAGAGCGGCCTGGAGTGTAGGCGATCTGTTGTAGGTCGGGCGATGCGCGGTCAGGGGTTTTCGCCTATATTCTGCCGATAATATCAGGAAAACGACTGGTCTTAGAAAATAAAGTTTCGAATGAAAAAAAATAATTCAACTCTTTATCTCAAACTTTCCCGCTTACAAAACTTGCCTGTCCTAAAAACAAAAAAATTCCTCACAGACCGACTTTTTGTCATGTTACGATTTCAAAATGTGTATAAAACTTTTAAAGTTTTTTGCTCATTAAATTATATATAGAGATCAAAAGACGGGTAATTTGAGTTGCGCCATTGGAATCAGTGTTTTATGAGATATACGTACACCAAATTTGAACATTTTGGCTTAATCCTAAGTGGGCTAGGTGGCGATTTATTTATGCGCGCGGACTGCAATTTTTAAGCTTTTCTGGACGGCGTTTGGCGTTTCTAGACGTTCTCAAGATGGCCCCCCCAGCCACTGGCTTCAACACCAGGTAATGCTGTAGGAAAATAGGAGTGCTCCATCTATTGGTCTTATGTGATCGCTGACTTGACCTCCGGAGGGTTTGCGACAATGTGTCATGTGTGAATGGCCCCCGCTCTTTCCTACGCTTTAACACTTCTCTTAAATAATAATGTGGAAAGTTACACCAGAATCACAGAAATGTTTTGAATCTAAAGGATTATGTCACTCGCACGTTTCTTTCTATTAATTCTAATTTACGTATAATTATTTATGTCTTATCATAATATCTTGTCGAATTATATAATTTTTTTCAATGTCCACTTTTTCATGACTGACTGTAGAGTTAGTTATACGTATGGATAGAGTTTTAAAGCCTCGTGTAGCCCTATAGTGGATCAAGCTCTACGTAATTAGAAAAGGCCTTTAATTCATTTCTAAGTTAAAAAAATAAATTAAGAACACTATTTTATCTAGACATTATGATTGTATCAAAAGATATAGTGCTGTCCATAAAAAACGTGGCTTTGACAATACATTAAAAATGTAATATTTCAGTCAAAAAAGAAACTAAGCAACATGCTTTATCTAATAGTCTAGTAGCTTACAGTGTTGCATTGCACTGTATAAATCACATAACATGGTTTTTATGAAGTAATGATTTTTTTCCTAAGTAGTAAATTGATTCCTAATTCCGATGACCTTGAAATGAGGGGTATTAAAAGGGCTACAAATATGAAAGGATGTTTGTTTCCCAGTTTATATTTTTCCTAGCTTGATACACTCAACACCGATCGTCATAAAAATAAGTAATAGTAATATAAGTGTCAGAAATTAGGCGTGGAGTCGGAAAGTCAACACTTTAGGGTCTCCATATGGTTAGTTGACGCTGATTTAACATTGAATTATGTATGTGACGGTTGGATTTTAATGATTTAAGGTATGAAAAATATTATCCATTCGTTTCAAGAACATATCATCAATGTACGATTGTCATATATACTGCTGTCTCACTCAGCGAGGTAGGGAAAAGCCCTAAGGGTTTCTTAAAGATGCTTCATCCTCAAGATGAGCCTGCCACCATGGTAGGCTCCTACGATTTTCCGTGGCGTGGATTAATAAACGAATGCCATACAAGATAGAAGATGGGGTCTTTCTCAATAGCCTTCACCGACCGAAAATGTACTTCATATTTCACAAACAAGTGTTGTCTTTAGACCTACTACTGTTGGAATCTATGAAATTTTGGGCCTGTTTCTGTCCGTTAATGAGACACGGTCATTAAGACCCCTCCGAGTAGCCATCACCGACTGAAGAGTTCATTATAAATATCACATCATAAAAATATATTAAGTCTATCGCTTTTGGAATACATGAGTTCTTATTTATAATCTGTGATAACTGAGAGAAGACGAAGACGATAATGTTATCGTTGACTGAAAAACTGATTAAAATATGTAATCTTATTCAACGAAACTATATACGATGGTGCACGTTTGTTGCTATAGTCACAACTAAATGATAAGGTATCTCTTTCTCTCCGTCAATGGCATAAATGTGTCCAATTGCCTCATTAAAATCAAAGATTTGAGGATCCAAGTTTCTTTGCCTGGTACTGTCTGCCCGTGGCATTCAGAGATATAAATGTTTCCTGTTGTCCATTACTAGAATAATAAAGATTTTAGGATCCAAGTTTCATTTCCTGGTACTGTCTGCCCAGGGCATTCAGAGATATACACGTTTCCTATTGTTCATTACCAACTAAAGATATGAGAATCCAAGTTTCTTTCCCTGGTACTGTCTGCCCGTGGCATTCAGAGATATACACGTTTCCTATTGTTCATTACCAACTAAAGATATGAGGATCCAAGTTTCTTTCCCTGGTACTGTCTGCCCGTGGCATTCAGAGATATACACGTTTCCTATTGTTCATTACCAACTAAAGATATGAGGATCCAAGTTTCTTTCCCTGGTACTGTCTGCCCGTGGCATTCAGAGATATACATGTTTCCTATTGTCCATTACCAACTAAAGATTTGAGGATCCAAGTTTCTTTGCCTGGCACAGTCCACCAGTGGCATTCAGAGATATACATGTTTCCTATTGTCCATTACCAACTAAAGATTTGAGGATCCAAGTTTCTTTGCCTGGCACAGTCTGCCCGTGGCATTCAGAGATATACATGTTTCCTATTGTCCATTACCAACTAAAGATTTGAGGATCCAAGTTTTCTTTGCCTGGCACAGTCCACCAGTGGCATTCAGAGATATACATGTTTCCTATTGTCCTTTACCAACTAAAGATTTGAGGATCCAAGTTTCTTTGCCTGGCACAGTCTGCCCGTGGCATTCAGAGATATACATGTTTCCTATTGTCCATTACCAACTAAAGATTTGAGGATCCAAGTTTCTTTGCCTGGCACAGTCCACCAGTGGCATTCAGAGATATACATGTTTCCTATTGTCCTTTACCAACTAAAGATTTGAGGATCCAAGTTTCTTTGCCTGGCACAGTCTGCCCGTGGCATTCAGAGATATACATGTTTCCTATTGTCCATTACCAACTTAAGATATGAGGATCCAAGTTTCTTTGCCTGGCACAGTCCACCAGTGGCATTCAGAGATAGAAATGGTTCCTATTGTCCTTTACGAACTAATGAAGTTAGTATCCAAGGATCCAGAAGACCTGCCACTGATGTTGGATCTAAGTTTTTGTCCAGTGCAATGAGAAGTTTAATAATGGTAGAAAACATAAATTCCAACTCGTAAAAAATCACATTTGTATAGATTTTATAGTATTTCTTTGAATAAGATAATATAAATAAATTAAGAAATTACATAATATTTTATATATTTATTTCTTCACACTATTATAGAAACTTGCCTTGACAACAATTTTATAATTTGTAAATTTAGATAATGTGATGTGTATGAAATTCATTATTAATTTGATTAAGATCAGAATTGAAGTACTTGTGAAAATTTTACAAATTATGAAACTCTTCATACCAATAAATACGCGTTCTTTATTTCTCTCATCATTCATAACACGCTGGGAGCTATTTCCTGTAATTCTAAAGAGAAATTATATTACTTGGATGAATGTTAAATACTTATGAAGTTTACTAAGCTACAAACAGGATTTAATTGAATTCCATGCCACTAATGGATATCCTTTTAGCGATATAACGCGTGGCCTGTTTGGTTCAATTTTATCTACTCGTAATATGAAATTTGTTCGTTTAATGTGGCATAAAAATAACCTTTTCTACACCATCAAAGGGGTTGTTATATTTTGTGTTTGGGCGCCGTAAACATATTAAGTTAAATAATATTGTATACAGTTAATTGACAAGGCATTATATTGGAAAATACTAATTACCAAATCCAATGACCGTTGTGAAAGAAATACTTTATTATATTATATTATTATATATAATATATTAATTGTTATACATTATATCGCTGAGATTGGATATATGTATCATGTATAACGAAGAATTGGAAACTTTTGCTGATAGAAAACGAACCTTATTTAATGTGAACAATTTGGTGCGTAGAGAGATGACAAAAACCCATGCTGCGAATTTAAAGGTTATTTCTGTGGTGGAAATTTTGTGACAAGGTATTTTTTGCATTTAAACGAACTAAAGAGCGAACAACTAAATTATAATTTGCTTAATTTTGTTGGTTTTACAAAGGAAATTAACAGTGAGGATATCTTGATTTGATGAACTACAAAACAGTTCGTTAAGACCAAATCGTTCCTCTCAAATAATATTGAAGGTTTCTAACTGCTGATCCTGTATACACTAATCCAGGCACATCTCGAAATATACTGTAATCGTGCGGTCTCCTCTGCTCTATAAAAAGAACTCTGAAGTCCGATTGTGTTTTCACAGCAAATATCTCACTGTCAATGAGTACAATGTGTATATAATGATCATTAAATACACACGATAAACATAGCAGACTAAGTATAGACTCTGAAATACTTTGTTATACAGCAATTCTGTGATACGCAGTGTTTAAATTTTTACACTATTTATCAAGATAATAACATACAGTGCTTATGTCTCCTCTACTAAATCATGCAGAATATCTAATTAAAAATTATTCGAAAGGTTTTATTATTTGATTCTTAAGAGACAATAAATTTAACTTAATTAATTTTCAGATACTTTTTTAATTCTAAAAGTAAGTATTTCCGTTATTTCCACCTAAACAGTGTCTCTGATTAACTTAAGTCTGTAAAAAAATAAAACATTATTAATGTAGCCTGTAAGTAATACAAAAATTTTATTTCTTCCTGTACAATTCTAATCATACAAGTCTTCTTTTCTATCTTTATTACAAAAATAAAGATGTTTATCACTAAGAGCATAAGTTTGTCTTGCTTCTATGATAGGTTATAAACCAAGTTAAAAGCAATCCTGGCTTCGGATCAGAGTGGGAGGCTTCGCCTTTCTCTCTTGGACACTTTCCTTGAAGAGCTCAACAGCATTATTATAAACAATTAGTAATATTCCGTATTTCTTTGTAGGCGATGTCACGGAAATGCTCCTAAATACCTCAAGCACACTAAGGAATTAGAAATTTGTTTAGGAAGAAGCAAATGCTGTCTAAAAATCACAAGGTTACGCTTAGGACTCCAATACAACTTTGTTATGGAGGTATTTCATTTTTATATTTAAGCGTCTAAGAATCATGAATTTTCCATGAATGATGTTCTTTATATGTCATTTAATTTCATTCAAGTTCATTTTAAACAAAGTGTGATAGAATGAATGTCTGGATGGCACTTTTCTTCTTTATTATTGGAATAGTGGCAATCACTTATAAAAGCACTAAAAACTGATTTCGTAAAGCGTGGGAGCCGACCAAGAAGTAGTGAAAGTACAAACTAAACACACTATTTAACATCGCAAAAAGAATAATCTGCACAAAGTACGTCCTAGAGAGAAAATATTTTAGTATCACACTAGAAACTACCAAACTAAATAGTTTGTCTTGAAATACAAACTACGTGTTTAATTTAGTATTTGAATTATGAACATGGTCAGCTGCCTATAAACATGTAATTTTGTATCTGTCAACCGAAGTATTGTGACGTACCGTAAAGCTTTTATGATATCGTGTAATTAAACCGATTGTACCCGAAGTTTAACCAAATCGAAATGTGTGCCACTTGGGACCGTTCGGCTTTGGGTGGAAAAGTCTGTGGGAGAGCCGGATACGGAAGGTGCTACAATTAAACAATATAAGTTAATAACTTATTGGTCAGTTACTTGTGTAATCAAAGTAGGTAATTTTAATTTAGTCTTCCATTAAATAAGTGAACTATAGCCACGTTCGTGTAACGCACTTGCAGAAAAAGTTATATATTAATTTAAGTGTACCAATACCGGCTATTTTTATTTATTACTAGTAATTTCTATAAGTCACCTTTGAAGTACTGATATTATCATTGTATATAACCTCATTGTTATAAACGTTGGTATTATGAATTCATCGTATAAACTAAAAATAACTAGACAATCCTAGTATTTCCGCTTGATTGTGAATCATCTGTACAGAGTCGTATATTTTAGACCGTAGTTTCACTACTACTGCGGTAGATCTACGAGAAGTTCAATTAAGCACAGTTCCCTACTTTTATGACTGGAAGACTGCAACTTCTTCAGAGATACAACTTCCCGTTTGTGCACTATTCATATAAACGAATATTCGAGCAAAACACATGACATTTGACAAACTATATGTCCATTGCCTCTTCCGTCTTTCGCTCAAAGTCCCTCTAGTCCCCCTTCCTCCAGCTACTCCTTCCTTCTTACATAGACTGCATCGATGATAAATTTCTGACTGGACGCGATACGGTGCGGCAATAGCATTTTCATTGCCAAACCATTCAGCCTGAAGAACAACAGAAGAAAATAGTAAACCTTTGGCCAAAGTTAATTTAGTCTGTATTCGTTCCTCGACTTCATTTTAGTGGGACGTCAAACGTTTGACAGTACAAAGAAGGGAGCTATGAACGTACTTCATCCTATATCATTTGGTTTTTGATATTAAACCAAATGATAAATGCTCCCTTATCTCCAGATATTTGGAGGCTATGGCCTTTCCTTCGGTTACATACAACTGGTTCACTGTACCTTCAACTATATGTATCGAGACCAGAGTCTCCTCCTAAGGGAACCCTGGGCCGCAGGGCAACTCTCAATGGACCGATGTTTACCTTTTTCTATACCGATGTTAGAGGTGGAGCTGTACACAACACAACTGAACAGAAAGTACATTATCCAGTGGCAAATATATAGACTTTTAAAAGGTAGGAGGTATTCTTTCTAAATATCGATACTGTCCTAGTAATAGACAAACTTTTAAAAGTCTATGGCTTCGCTAACGGCCTGTACCTTACAATTTTAACTTAGTTCTAGTAAGCGTAACATTAATACATGTTCATAAGTTATTGAAAATTATCATTTTTATTATTCTTTAAAATATATTGTATTTTCTTTATAATATTTTTAATTGTTCTGGGTTTTCTCGTAGAAACCATAAGACCACAACCGAGATTCACCTTTTTTACAAACATAAATTGAAACTCACAATAGACCGATGTGTACAATTTTCAATTCCAGCTTAGATTTAGGAGAATTAGTTTCACTGTATGTTTTTAACCATCCAGGTGACCTCATTCAACAGTTATCATGCGTGCGGACAGACATCGTATTTCGTCCATCACAAATTAGTAGAGACTTCGCAAAAAATTACAATTTTATTACAGTTGTAAAGATTTCATTTTCAGTAAATGTGAACGCCCGTTTGGAAAAATGAAAATATTTCAGGCGAAATTTTTATTTGGTACCAGTCTTATGTTATTTTTCAGCCCTTGGTATTTGCATCTGGCAAAAATAATTAAGAAATGTGCTACTTCAAAAAACTGTAGTTTCACGTGAAATGATTAATTTTCTACTTTTTATCTTCAGCAAAGCCATTGCAAAGAGCTATTGAATTTATAGTTTTTAAAATTCTTCCTACCAACTATCAATTGCATCTCATGAGTATTAAATAGCAAACAAGATGCTGAAATAAATTATCACGCTCAACATTGCCGAGTCTAACTGCAGTCCTGTAAACACTCATTCCTAATAAACGAAAACACGTGACAAAACATGTAGAATCCAGAGAGTGCGAAACAATTTACGATTGGCCTTATTTTAACTGGTCTTTTCCTTTACTCTTTGAGTTTTCTAGGTATAATTCTTCAATCTAATTATTGCAAGAAATAAATTTAAGCAATTAATTATAGTTCCCTCTACTCCACCAATGTCTATCATTTTTCTAGGTATATTAATTTAACCTAATTTTAAATTCAAATAAAGTAGTTAATAAATACTGTTCAGTCAGTTTAAATTAAAAAATAGGACACTTGATTGTGTATTAAACGAAATTTGTTTACCCAATGAACTACAAAATGAACTGCTTACATACTAGAAGTATTTCTACCGGTTTCAGTGATGAAAATTCTGTAATAAACTTTCTTCGGTTTCTTTTTAGGTGCAGAGAAAATTCAATTAATAATGTACGCTATTTATAAAATTACTAATAAATATTATTTTCAATGATGAAATTGTCAATAAGCAGACGAGAGGCAGAGATATCTACCAAACTGCAAGTCACAGGACGGGAGTCTACGAACACTTGCCCTCACAGGCAGTTCGTTTTATCAACAAATTGCCAAATTCAATCAAAAATGTCCCAACGCTTAAGGTGTTAAAACATTTTTTAAAGCGCTTTATAGCGTCTCAAGCATTTCATAGTGCTGACGAGTTTATGGTATTCGACTGGGTGACCGCACAATTGGAAAACAGACAACCGGCGTAGGAAAAGGGGAAAATTGGCATGAATGAATATGTTGTCACTGAAAATACAGTGTGTTTAACTGTGGTCTTGAAGTGTAGTTCTCGCTCAGTATTGTAGAAAATATTACTATTCTATACATTTTTTATAGTGTCCTGGCAATAAAATATTTGAATTTGGAGCATTAAACTGTCATTATGAATCTAAAATTATGTAGCAAACAAAATAAATAGACATAGGTGAAAATTATAAACTAATTTAGTCAAAATAATATATACAAGGGTTAGATTCTGAAATTTTTAAGAGCATATAAAGTTTTATCGATATAAAATATTTTCACATTGGAACAATACATGATGCTTAAAGGCTAGAACGTTTGAAATGTCATAGAAATTTTAAAAATTCTCGTCCTATAAACAAGTTGAAGTTTAAAATTACTAAATAAGCAGTACTGAAAATCTTGCAAATAAGAGCAACTATTTTAGCATTTATAAAATAAATGATTTATTGGAGAATTATATAAAACTTTCAAAGATAAGTCAAATTTAAAAAAGGCCGTTTTTAAAAATTTTGACAATGGCATGAAATGAATTAAATTTAGTTTTTACGTTTAAAATTTACTAAACAAAAAGAATATCGAATAACCACATATTCACAACTACGAATGTTTATTAAAACACTACGAGACTAAACGTATTATATTCGAGTTTAACTCCAAAATCTTGAATATGTAAATTAACCAGTAAACCTTAACAGCTATTAAAAAAACCAACCTTAGGTATATTTGTGATTACACTTTTAGAATAATAAGTAAGGTACAGTTAAATTATACTTCATGTTTTTTTATATGTTGTTTCTTTTATATCAATTGGCATTTTTTCCTATTTTAGGGGACACATTAGAATGATGAGTGAATAAAGTGTTCTATTCCTCATTTAAAAGCATGTCGTCTCGTACGGGTCTAAATTTGTATGTTACATAAATGTAAAAAACCGTACACAGTGATAATAATTATAATTCTAATAACAACAATACTATACACTATTAATGTGAATTAATCGTTACCTAGAAGTTTCCTGACTTCGTCCTGGCTGATGAAGAGATTGTACTTCGCAGAGACTTGAAGTAGCGCAAGGAGCAGGACCAAACCGGAACCGGAAGTGATCATCGGAGAAGCGCCGAAATAAACTTATTAGTGAGAAAACAACGCAATATTTTCTAGAATTTTTCTCACGTCCGAATAACGTTGATTTCAATATACTAATAAATGATTAAATAAGCATTAAAATTACCAAAACCTTTGAGTTATCAAAATGAAGAGCTTCAAACATCTACAGCAAATAATTTATTTTTATAACAAATATAACCTTTTTACCCTTCGACGTTATAATCTACATCAATCTTCAGATGAACACGTAATATTTATATCACTTTATATAAATTAACTTACTAATCATAACCATAATAATGTGTTTGTCTGTATATTTAAAATTGTTTAAATATTTTGTAAATACATCCTCTTTCAGTATTAAGTAATAATTTGAATGCCATAATTGTACAAAACACTACGAATTGGTTTGAAACTAAAACAGAATAGTAGAAAGTATAGATTTTTATGTTCCTTTAAAAGAAATCCGTAAGAATAATAATGAATGAAGAAGCACCAGCACTGAATGTACGACTTTGTCACGTCTCCTGGCGAGAGGACGTTCGGTCCACGACCGTCAGGCGATGACCCAGTACTGAGCCGCTAGAGCGACCCGCGCCGCGACGCTGCTGAGACTGACTCTCGCACGCACAGGCACCGCAGTGCCGTCGCGACGCGCGCACCCCAACTGTTGCTGCTCACTCCGCTCCGCGAACCTCTGACCCCACACTAGCGGAGAGTACGGGCGTCTGTCCCCGGTGTGACAGGGCGGGGTCATTAGGTCATACATTAGGCTTCTTGAAGTCACTCGTGACAAAAACATAGTTCTTATACTGAAGTGACGTTTTATAAACAGGTGCTGTACATTATTGTTGCAAAATGATTGTGACTTAAATACTGCATTTAAAATATAACTATTAAGATATTCGGTTGTAAATTGTACTTCACCATAAAATCGTTATATAATTCACATATGAAATCCAAATTCCACATAATAAATTTTACCTAAACGATTTCCTCTTAAATATGTTATTTTTTAGCATTCGTAGATAACGCGTCACTTACACCCAGGAACGGTAAGAAATTAGACTTAAAAATGAAGAATTCACGTTTTTCCTAAATATCTAGAGGAATGTTTAATAAATTGAACAGGTACGATGGGTTATAGCCTAACTCAATTTTTTACTACCCATTAACTAACCAGTAATTTTGTTTTACTGCAATATTATTACAGCTTGTTCGTATACAGTATTAAGTGTATATATATAAGACTGAGTAAGTGTACTTAAAAATTATAAATAAATTCGACCATCATAGTATCAACATAATGTCATATTTACGTAATTTAGTTCGTAATTATCTCGGGAATCAGTAAGGAAAACTAATTTCTATTTTTATAATACTCATTTGTACAAATATGTATTGAGTCTTAAGTATTGTTATAAGAATCTTTTTAAAGTTAAAATATTCCTGGAAAAATGACTCGATTTTATAGTTGTAAAATGCGAATATGAGCATATGTCCCAATTAGAAACAAAAAGAAACAAATTGTAACCGTTAGAGAGCATATCTTCCAATTCTGTTAGATGAAAGAATCTTGTGTTTTTTCAGGTCAAAGAAAATTTAGAATAGTTTGCCCTAATTAATATACATACGAGACCTCGTATATAAAGTCCAAAGCCACTTGTACTTTCCAGAAAAAAACCTTCACTCACAGAAACATGAAATTTAGTACTCTAAACCACAGTGCAGGCGCCCACATGAACCTCTTATATTATATGAGCTATTAAGGGCTTCAAAAATGGTTTTTTGGTGCATCCCTAGCGTCGGACCTCACAACTAACTGTAATAATCCCACAGTCCAAAGCGCATACCGTTTGTATGACAGGTTTATCTCCTGTATAACTAAAAGGTTATTACAATTTCATAGCTGGAAGTAATTCAGATACATCACCATAAAGCATTGACCATTGTGAGTGCATCATAAAAATATTTAATTTACTACAAATATAATGTACTGAAAAGTTTTACAAAAACGAACAAATTGTCAACAAAAATCACAGCAGTAACGAGTTAAAATATTCATTGATTCTATAAATATATATTATAAGCATTTTATGACACATGCCATAAACAATTGTCTTGTCTGGATAAACATATTAATCAAATTATTTCAATTCCATTATAAAATGTATTTATCTATTTGTGCAATTATTGCAATATCTCATTTGTAGACTCGATAATGGTGATTGTTTTAAAAGTTAAAATTACGAAACAAATAAACAATACACCCATATAAACGTTCAAAATTTCTATTCAGCGTTATAACCCTACCTAAACGCCGAGGGATAATAAAATACAGAAGACTTGAGGCGGTCCAGCATTTAGGCTTTGATTTGATTGTTCCTGTGCCGAAGTTTCGTAGGAGCTTTGACATCTTAGAAATAAAATAACATTTACGTTGCATTTTTTGAGGAATTTATTCATATATTCTATCTAATGACGAATGTTGTGGTAGCACGAAGATGTGCGACAAATTACCCCTCCATTAATATGCATGAGCTTGTCGCTCAGAGTGACCTTTTTATCCATCGCTGTGTGACTTTTTAATTACTATATTGAGAGTTTTCATTTAGATTGTTTACCTGATTATCGGTCCTGTAACTCACACATATGTAAAGCTGGAATCATGATATAAGACAAGGCTGTACTAATACTCGTATCTCGTACTAAACATTGAATTCTATAATGGTGCAACGTTTGATTTAAAATTGTTTTTTGTGTAAAATATTGAACCGTTTAAAAATCAATACTTTAAAAGGTCATACGAATAATAAATATATTATTTACAATTTTTATCATAATTTTTTTTTACGAAAAAGGCCGAGTTGCAACTAATTAGTTGGAAAACGTTAAAACACATTATATTGGGTCGTATGGGTAGAGTGGCCATTAATTGAACGACAACACCAAACAAGCATTAATTAATTAACTGTTTCACGACAAACCCCATTTCAATAAAAATAAATCCACAAACTATTTAAACTCACATTTTTTATTTAAACCAATTGAACATATTTTGTTGCTTACGGGTAACAATAAAAATTCTCACCCCTTAAAAACTCACATGGTTCATCTTTATCAAGTATAAAGTGGCTGCAGGATAAACTCGTTCATTGTAAAATTAAGGATTATTTTTTCTTTTGCTTGTTTATTATTTCTTGATCCTGTACTTCAGAAGGTCTGTAGATCCTATAACTTTCCTTATTAGTCCCACTTGTTGTCGTTTGACAAAATGGCTATCCACAATAAGCCAGAAAAATCCTGTACAGTTTAATCGATTAGCAGTTTTTCTTTATACAGTATATAATGGAACTGGCCGTGTAGTAACCTTATGAACTAGGGTACATTTCCATTATGTATCATTTAAGAGGTTTCTTATTGTACTATGGGTTTCTGTTATATTTCAACCCATTTAGACGGGATATAATTTACGTCATACTCTGTTATGTAATGTATAATAACAGAAAAATCGTTTTCGACGCCCCCAAGTCCGCCATAGTTCTTTGAAATTTCCTCAACTATCAAGTATTAAACTAATGAATTACTGAATAAATGTGAGCTATAGCCTAACTATAGATCGAGTATGGTTGGTTACATTTAGCATTCATGCACTTATTGTAAATATAAAGGTGCAACGAATTTCTCGTTAAGCGCCCACTATGACGCTGTTGAGTTTTAGCCTATCAGAACATTTTTAAGCCTAAAACACTTTTACGTCCTCATATACCCGTATAATCATAGATATTGCCTCATTTCATCTTTTTTTTATAATTTAACTTAACCTTAGTACCTGAAGATGCATTCCCAGAATTCAAAATGTACATAGTATGAAAATAAAAAGTTTAAAAAGTGTTAAAAGGATTATAATTATATACATATTTATCAAACACTTTTCAAGGCTACATCTCTAATTAAATATGTCTCTGTAAAACAGGTTCACTGTATTTTTCTCTACTAAAAGGCATCGTATTTCACAACGTACCAAAGGGAAAAACCTAAATTAAGACGTATCCATTTGGAAGTTCATCTTTAACTATGACTTAAGTCTGAGTGTATTATTCTTAACTTTTAAAAAGTACGAAAAATTTATAGATTAACATCTTGTGCATTATTTATCTATGCGAATAATAAGTTTAGCTCCATTGCACCATCCTCTTACGTGCAGCATCTGAAAAATGATGCTGTTGCAGACGTGACTCCCAAAATCTGGAGTAATGTTCGTATGAAGGGATTCAAAGATAATCGGCGACGAAGAGCAAATAAGGTCAAAACGAGCCTCCGCATCGTTTCGACATCAGAGACACCCAGACTAACAAAGTAGTGCAGTCAAGGGGAAGAGGCATTTTCATTGTCTGCAATTATCTCACCTTATCAATCACAGCGAAAGGTTGGCAGTACCGATGGAAAATGCTATGTTCACTGACAGGATTTCAACCTGTGCTAACTTAACCCAGCTCAACAATGCATACTGAAATAGGTTTGTTAAAATGCTAATTCTAAGTAATTAAATGGAATATGTACAAAATAAATTCTGTCATCGTTATTAATCACAAATATCCACTTAATTCCCATGTATGCGTCATAGGTTTAAGGGACAGTAGGATTTTGGAAATTTGCCCTCGTTATACGGTACAAAATGTATAACTCAACGTTTCGAGGATTGGAGTCAGTGTTCTATTTTCCCTGGTGCTGGTGTAACGTGTTCTTGATTTCTGTGCTTTAACAAGTGGGTACATTTTTCTGCAGTATGGACTTCAAGCTTTTGCAATGAATGGTACGTATATCCTTTGAGTGGCAGTCCATTCCTGAATTTTATAGATCTTAAGTACATGTTTGTGTAAGATTTTTACATCTGAAGAAGAGGGCAGATTTCAATAGTCGAAACGCAGTGCTGTACATTTTGTAACATATAAAGATAGCAAATGTCTGAAATCCTGCTATCCTTCCAAACCATCAGTCGTCAACCACAAACTTTAAATACAGAATTAAGTATGCTCCAAAAATCACTTCACGATTTTGTTTCTTAGAGTCTGTTTCATACTTTATATTGTTACAACATTTATTTTGTTACATGTCACACATCTACAAGTGATAATACTTGCATAGTTAAGCATCATAGTTAAGTTCACATTTATAAATATTGTATGAACCATTGCATTAAGTAATCGGAAAAAATAATTTAGCGAGCTAGTAATGTGATTCATGAATAAGGCAGGTTATTCTATAGTTATAATTGTTTTAAAACGAGAAATGCATTTTTCCACGCTGGAATCAAAAATATGCAAATATTTTGAGCAAAGTCCGAGAGGGCAGTAAAATCGCGTGACATAATTACTTTAGGGGAAAATTTTAATTAAGTTCTCCAGCTAAATATTCAGGACGCTTATATCAGCAACACGCGCTCATACATATGCAGCCTCGGACACTCTCACGCGAACCTGTTGCGGTCACCACTCCATGTACACGACTTTATTCCACCACAAAATATTTACAAATACACGCAGATTTTGTTAAATTTATCTATATAAATATAATAAAATTTAATATTAAGAATAATAAATCTATTATATTTTTTTATTTTTGAGATTTAAATATAATATATATATATATATATATATTATATATATATAAGACGTGTAAGATGCTTCTACAAACACCCGTGTCTAAGAAACATGCATCCCTAGGAGGTCGTTCAGCGTCGTTATACAGATATTTTGCTTGCCCTTCTGCTTTATAAAACTATGTAAACACTTTTAAATTGAAAATGCAATTTTCTTTAAATTTATTCTCCTTAGCAGTTATGGAAATATTTATTTATTTTCGTAAGATCTAGTGGCAGTTATACCTTTCAAAAGCTGAGAATTTTGAGGAACTATTCTTCCAGATTGAGAGCTAATATAATAATATCGAAAATTTAGTGAGAAAGGTGAGATGTAGGTAATATTAGTAATTGCGCTCTCAAATAGTAATACTAAACAGGAAATTATATTCAAAAGGCATGCAGAATCAGAACACACCAAAATAGATTAGACAGTGTCGTGTGGAGTTACTAATTAGGCGTGTAGGAACCTCTCCCTCTCCTTCAAGAGAGAACTTATACATCGAACATGTTTTAATCACCGCGATGACATTATGCAGCCAACGTGGCACTACTCGAAATTCAGAAGGCTACAATTATAAATAAAAAAGTTCTCCAAAGCAACTGTTCTTGTTAGACGCGATTTAACAAGGAGACCTCTCCCAGATTTACGAAGGGTTGTAATCATTGAACTTTTTCTTGCCAAAACAAAATGTTAGTACTAAATTTTTAATCAATGTGAATAACGAAAACTTAATATAAATATATACAAGAAAATGCCTCACGTCACGCATCGAGTAACAGTAAACAATCCAAAATCCAAAGTAAAAATTTCATTCTTGAGATTCAATTACGGATAGGCGTTAATATTGCTTAATCAAAACCAATGGATGGATATGCACCATCATAGAATTCATTCTTGTCATGTAGAAATAGATTTTCACGCAAAGTGTAAAATCTACAGATAAATTTGTTTAAGTTTATCCTGCTGATATGTTAGGGTAGGCTACATGTTACATTGTTAAAGATTATTTACTCAGTGTTTTCTCGTTACTATCATGGTTACCTATAAGACTAATGTAAACATAACTAAGGCTCATTTAAATCGTAAGGCGTAACATGCACCACCACTGAGCTCGTTGTTGCTTATATAGAAATGTAGTGTAAAAATTCAAATTTATAGGTCAGTCAATTTTTCAGGTATCATGTGGACAGATACAGACATAAACGCAATATTTTACAGTCTCTCGCGTGACGAGCTTCACTAACGATCAGCAAATGTCGTGAATGTATACTCTTTTGTGTAAGATCTATAGTGTTAACCAAACCTGATTCAATAACATGTTTTCTGTGGATTTATTTCTCTTACTTTTTGAGGTCATTTGAATGAAGGCAAAATGTAGATGAGTTATGGCGCAACCTTATTCTGAGATCCTGGGCCCGATAATAGTCTGGAGGTTTTGCACGTTTGCATTATTAATTGGAAACTTTGAACCATGGATAATATGAATACTACATATACTTTTTCAATCCGAAGACCTAAATTGTGCAATACTAAACGAAAAGCCCCATTTCAGTTCTCATCATATTTTTAACACGAACCTCAGTCACAAGAATGCTTTATTAGGAATTGATAAGGCCCCAGCAGATAAGAACGGACCAGGAAGTAGGGGAAAGTGACATACCTTCAGCCCTCAGTGTTTGCGTTATTATGTTCGTGTCCGTGGTAGTGCGTGTATGATAGGCCTACCATCTACGTGTTATGTCAAATATTTATCGTGCATATATTTGATTTATTGAATTGCATGTGTTATTATGTGTTTTAATATCATTTGACATCCTTCTTTTTATACACCTGACGATGGGATTTTAGTCCCGAAACTTAATTAGGATTCTACAAAAGTCGATTTTTGAAACTATTGATAAGGTAAACTACCTTATATTTGTCTAAACTATTAATTCCTCCAGATAACAAGAATAACAGAATAACAATTCCTCCTCGTCATCTCTTGTTTCAGAGAGGATGAAGGATATCAGCATTTGGATGGAAGTCCTGCTAAAGCACAAGTATGAAGCTGTACCTCAGGGACTTATTCAAGTGTGATATGTCTGGGTGTACTCCGTTCGGGGAACCGTCATCCCTAAAGGATCATGGATCTTTGCCGACCCCCGCTCTATAGCACGCGCACTCATTGTCTAATGGTCATCGATTGTGTCCCCAAGTGTATGAACTATTTTAATTAATTCTTAATAATTCATCCAATTTCATTACTTATTTACTAATGCAATCTTTACATACTAAAATAAATCCAAAAACAATACAAAAATAGCAAAGCGTATGGGCTGAGCGTTATAAAGACCTTTCAGGTGCTTAAAAATTTTATTTCTGTTTGTCTTTCTATCCACACAACAGCTACATTTCGAAAATTAACTGATCTGTAGACTTGAAATTTTGCCTAAACCGTCTTCATTTCTATATAGTTAATATTGAGTTCGATTATGATGAATTTCACTAAACGGGATTTGGCTGAGCGTTAGTGAACTTTCTACATTGGTGTTATGGTTAACCATAATGGCAATGAGAAGATCGCAGCATAAATAAATTTTTAACAAATTGAGTACAATTATACATTTGAACACATGACGTATGTAGCCTAATGAAATTAGCTATAGACTGACATTTTCATGCATCCTCACCGAAGTCTGTTAGGTGACACGTTAATGCTGAGCATTTTACATTTATAACATGATTAACTTGATTTCTTAATTTTTTCATTGAGATTATATATTTCAGAAAAGATTACAATACATCCAAAATAAAATTTACTATTTAAGTAGTAGGGTTGTAGTGGCTAGTTGGGTGTATGTAATAGTAAGTGTCTATAGGTCTTCAGGGAATCTGGTTAAAGTAAAAAAAGAATTAAAATACAGTAGCATTTTTAAACATTCATTTTTTATTTTTTCGCAAGTAATAGACGATAATTATTCCACTAGTCTCTGTCACTTAAATTTATAAATTACGGATAAAGTTATGAGTAGTCCTCTAGTATATCACTAATCTATTGCAAGTGTGAAAGAAATCTTGAGCATTTACATAGTATTACCGACATAAGGCGTTGGTTAAGCCATCTTAAAATATAAATTTAACTTATCACCAATAAAATAAATAATAGTAAATATATAATAGAGCAATCGCTAGCTTAAATAACTTCCATCAATCAAAAACCTATTTACTTTTTTTGGTTGCCTTTACCCATAAGACTCAAGCTGCGTGTAAAGTAATGGCAAGTCATACACTGCTTACTATGCATGAGGTTTTAAAACAAATGACCGACCCGCCTTTGCATATGTAAACCACGTCTCCCTAAGTCAACCCTTCACATGCGGCTTTCTTGTTTTTACGTTATTTTTTATGAGAAACCTATATAAGCGGAATACTACTTACTCGCTGATTCAATCATTAATTAAAGCAGAATTAAAGAACTGTCCTTTTTACTGTGCAAAGAACTGTTATTTTTATATGAGCAATGTTATTTTCAATTCAAAATTGCTACTTTCTCTCTCATAGTTATTTTATTATCTTCAAGTCAATCAATTGCCTTCATAACGAAAGGCATTAATAATTATAATAATTGTAAGAAACCCGTACTATTTTTGTTTACAATTCAAATACACATCTTTGCCTACTACAAAAGTAATTTGCAGTAATTTCGTAGCAAAGAAATTTGTATATCCATGAGAAAATTTTAAATCTTTACGTAAATATAAAATTATAAAACTTCTTTCAAAATCTCAAGTCCATTATCGTCCAAATAGGCAGACATGCTGAAATGAAAATTTTCCAGCCCCTCGTGTCACAAGTTTTTCCAACGTTCAGCCAATAAACATTTATCACAACGTATGGCCAAAATCATGAAAATGATATACTTTAAGATTGATTGGCTTTCTCACTGTCATCTGTTGTCATCAATAATAGCTAAACGTTTTGTATTCCTAATTAGAATGTAGATATGGGTGGAATGTATATGAAAGTAAATATTTATAATAAAACAAATAATACGTCAAGAGGAATTGGCCTGTTACTTGCCATAAATTGATTAGTTTTAATCTTTTTTGTCTGCATAACTTTACATCTTAAAATTTTTTTGACATACTGTATAATCATAGATTGCCAGCAATAACCATAAACAGAGAATAAAAATGTTGAAGATCGAGCTCGTATTGGCTACTATTAATTTAATTACATGAAAATAATTATTTATTCCAATAATAGAATACACATGGTTAACAAAACTTAAAAAACTCTGGAATGACTGACCACTTTTACAAGTAATGTGGTCAGTTAAAACAAAAATATAAAAACAAATTTACTTCTTGAGTCCAGGTCTAATTTTCATGTTGCTGCCAGTTACATGAACATATACATTTGCATATACATTTACATTTCAAACACATAAACCGATACTTAAAACTTAGTAATATTTTTTTGATGTTTCTGACGAAGATAGCCTGGCTATCGAAAGGCCTCACAAAATAAAAGTTTTAAGTATTGGTTTATGTGTTTTTAAATGTAATTAAGAGAATAAAATGGTTAAACTAACACTTATTTAAAAAACTGTTCTGGACTTAGATACCAAGTCCAAGCCAAGGTCAGACTATAAAACACACCGAGGACCTGATAGTGTGATTTCAGTGGCAAACATACTGGGAAAAGCTTTTTACAATATTCTGTAGCGAATAACTTATTAGATGATTAGAGCGGTCATAATTAATAAATACTTGATATACAGCCAGCTGGACGGATAGTGTGACGTATAGACTTGTGGTGGGCACTCTGGCCTGTATTGTACCTAGCCTTGTATAAGTTCACTAGCAATTAAATTAGGAATACACTGGGGTTTCAGAAAATACCTCGTATATTTTGGCCTCGTAATTACAATTGGTAAATTCTAGTCAGGCGTAGGTGGTTGGTCGACGAATGCAAACCTACTGTTATCTGTTTTCTGTAGCTCAGTTTTAATAATTATTGTTGCGTTTAGTTTTGTATTAAGTGCATGTTTTTAGTTAGTGAATTTGACACACATCATGGGGTTTGTGATTCCTGACTTACGCGTGTCACAACGCTCTGGTAGTATTTGTTTATTTTAACCTAGTTTGTAATTATGTGTTAGGTTAGTTATTTACCTAAAGAAGAGATCAGATTGCAGATCTCGAAACTTAGTGTTACTGATTTTTTGTATCACTGAACGATGGCAAATGTCCGGAAATGTCCTCTTTCCTTCACCTCGTATATGTCATGAACAGTAATAAAGACGTCATGGACATTATTAAGAGAGTTTACACAAATACATCGTGCAATGATATGTGTTAGTAAGTTTAAAGTGATTAAATACAAAGTAACTATAAACTCTCGGAATGTACTTACCGAATTTTACGAAACATCGAGAAGACAAGAGATCATTAAGAAAGCTCTTTCTAACTTTCCAATTCCAACAAACTAGTCTTTAAATTTAGTATAACCTGAACACATGTATAGCTTTATTACTGTATAACTTAACAGTACTGTGTTTCCATTTTTTCATGGCTAAAACTCTAATTACAAAACTTGAATACAGGCATATGAATATAGTTGACAGAAGCTGGATCTAGTAAATCATTTATGTAGAAACACCAACTAAAAACGAATTTCATGAACTCCCGCTGGTTTATCGACGGGTTATCCCTTTAACCTTGCTGGCATGGATGGATGGGGATATTTAATGATGTTGCATCTGCATATAAAGTGCATCTAAAATGAGATGTTCACACTTCATAGATAATATAATTTAAGAAAATTTATGAGTACGTCGCACTACGTGTCCCGTAACAAGTGTTGCTGATGTTGAATGAAAATTTATTCAGTTTGCTCAGTTGTGACAACTTTATTTATTTTCTGATGCGTTTCGTCCCCCTCATAGTTACTCATAAGGCTAATGTAAAAATATTCTTTAAAGCTCAGTAAAATCTCATATAAAGACATTTACCCCCAACGAACGCAATCCTTGCAAAATGTTAAGTCTATAGATAAGTGTTTTCTCGAGATAAAGAGTGGAAAACAGAGAGATATGAAACGTTTTTAGTCCGTCAGGTGACTTCGTTTTAAAAAAAAAATGGAAATATAATTTTTTCAGCACTTGTGTGATGAATTTCACAAATACTCAACCAATAATTCTTTGCATTGCGAAATTTCTTCTTTTGAAGAAAATGTAGTGTAAAATTGTTCCAATCAATGAATTAATGCACTAAATTATAGTAATCATTAGAGGGAATATTTGATTGCCTCATGTTTACTACAAGTTTAATTTTATACAAATACAAAAAACTATAATAAACCAAAATTAAAATATTCATAGATTTGAACTATGAATTACAACTTTCCGTGTGCGTGAATGTCTCAAGAAACATTAATCTGATAATATATTATAAATGGACACTGTAAAAGAGTAATTAAAAAGTCATACAGCAGCAGATAAAAAGGTCGTACTGTGTGACACCCTCATGCATATTAATGGAGGGTAATTTGTCCCACATCTTTACCCGCTTCCGCAACACCCGTAATTATAGAGAATATATGAATACATTCCTCCTAATGCAACGTCAATGTGTTCTTACTTTTAAGGAGTCAAAGAAAAAGTTTTCCTTTGGCACAAGAAAGTTCAAGTCACGAGCCCCGTTTCTCAAAGGTGGGTCGCCCTCACATCTTGTATATTTTATGAGTCCTAAGCGTTCGGATGAGATGATAACGTAGACTAGCACTTTTCAAGTAAAGTGAATTTTTATAAAACCATATTGCCTTGTTTATTTGTTGTATAAATAAATTTTATCGTGCTCATTATTATAGTGGCCCTAATTTATTGGTGTATTAGTTGGTGGAATGGTTGTAGTGGTGGATCAATCCTTAATCTCGTTCACTGTTTTTAAATCTCTAAATTAATACAATACTGGTAATAATATTCTATGATTCGTTTTACAAACCAATATACATGCGTCTTCACAAATATCTACCAGTTGTTACGTGAGTACTAAAGCGTTAGCGTGAGGCTTTACACAAATATGGGTACTATCACGTGGATCTCACCTAAACTGTTCTAGATTATCTTATACTTATAGCAAATATCCTCACCTGGAGAACTATTTCAGAGTTATTGCTTCTGTAAGCTTAAAGGTAAACGGCTTGAAGTTGAAGTGAACAACTTTGGTAATATGCATAGAAATTAAATACTAATGGAACATTTTATTTAAATTTAATTCAAACATTCTTCCATAAAGAGAGCTTTGTTCAAAGCTGTGGAGGCCCCCAGGTAACCCATAAAGTCAACAGAAAGACTGTTTAAAAAGATTTGCAGATTAATTGGACAAATTTATACTTAAAAAGCTGTTGAGAACTACATAATTACCTTTTATTTTTATTTAATTCATTAAAATATAGCCTTCCGAGTATACCTATTTCATTTACGAGTTTAATTTTTTACTGAGATGTTTTAGGAAGAAACAAATGACTAAGCACAAGTCCACAAATCAGAGTAACGGTATTTAAAATCACACTATTGGTACAGGCGAAATGTATACTAAATAGTATAAGTAAAAAAAATGGCGTAATTAAGTTTTAGCGATCGTTTGTTTACTGCCTAGCCACTGCCCGCACTTATACAAACCCACGGCAATACTCGTACTAGGAAGTGCGAGTTAAAAAGTATAAAAAAGTACTAGTATATTATAAAAACCTAAATATTTCATCATTTCTATGACGTGCCGCGCTACGATGTGAGCAATACACAGAAAGTACGAACTGAAGTGTCAATATTTACCAAACCATAATTATTTTTAACATTGTAATGTTGAAAATAATTATAATTGAAAATCTGTCTACGGGGTTTCACACAAAATACGACAAAATACATTTTCGCCTAACTAACCAACTTTATAAATTATTATTTCTTTATGAAGTTTACACTCCTTGTTAAAAAAAGAATTATTCTAGAGGCAAAGTTTTAAAATCATAACGCGTTTATAATATTTATATTGTTTTATTTCACGATAAAAAGCCTGAACTGTTTAAATTCCAGATAATTGGCTTGGATTAAAAACAAACGTCAATACGATATACTTCCTACATTGCCAGCCACTCTTTGCATAACAAATGCTGTATTTTTGCTTTAGGTTACTGAAATATTAATCTCAGATCGGATAAACTCAATGAGATGGAATAGTTAAAAATATATACAGTATATAAATATAGTACTCGCGTGTGTGTTCCAAATGAATTATGAATCAACAAGACTAAAAAAAAATAAATTACTCAAGCATCTCGATTGTCATGGAGGCAACCGGAAACGGAGGTTGGTGGGGCGATTACTGCGTGGGACAGTCTACCGCGATCTCGCTGTATTGATATCGGTAAGAGCATTGCATAATATGTAGCGACGTATTCTAGGAATCCCTCCAGAAACGTCAAGCTAATCGACTCGACGGACAGAAGACTATGCTGTAATATGGTGTGTTACGTCGTGGACGCCTGAGCTCTTGTCGCCCAATAGTTAGGCTAACTTTTCACACCCATTACAGGTAGCCTGAAAGGGTTTATTTACACATTCTCTCTATTTAAAGTTTGTTAATTACGATGAGAGGTATGAAAGGATAAGACTTCGCTCATTTGCCATCGTTATATATTACAAAAAGTATAAAATACCGTGTCCTATAGCAATGTAAAACAAAATGTTGTGTTATAGATTTTGTAATATATAACGTTGGCAAATGTCATAAATCATTGCATACACTCTCTTGGGTAGGTAGGTTTCCAAGTGATGAATATAATCTAAAGTTTGGCAAAATGGGCGGTTAAATATATCATCTCTTGCCAGTCTTACATGGAAATAAACGTCATCTAGAATGCACCCAAGCACGAAATTTATACAGTTTTTAGCAGAAACTGAACTATAAAAAGTTGAAAAACACTGAACTTAAACCAAATAGTATTGGTTAAACCTTTACTTTTAATGTATTCATTGAACTAAATCATCCCGGCTCTGTGAAATCTCAGCAATTTCACATACTCAATGTAAATTTCCAAGAAATACTTTGCGATAACCAGTGCGATAACTGGTTAATTTGAAAACTTCATTTAACACATCAAAAAAGTGCAAAACACTATTTGTCGTTTAACATACTTCGCTAAGGTTGCATTTAAAATTTCAAGTTTATAGCTCATTTCATTAGGCTACATATTTTGGAAGATCACATTTTAAAATAGCATATATTTGTATTCAGTCTGTTTACAAATGTATTTATTCTGCGATTTTCGCGTTGGTATCATGGCTACCTACAAAACCACTGTAAAGATTTTCGCTAACGCTCAGCCAAATCTTATAGCGCGACAAGCACCGCCAAAATTTCAAGTCCAGAAGGTTTGTTCGTTTTCGACATATCGTGCAGACAGCAGACGAATCTCGAGTGATAGGCTTAACTAACGCTTTGTTAAAAAGACTACTACTTGTGACAATAGAAGTAGTACTTGTGAAAATAACACTTTACATTTTGAATAAAGATAGTTAAAGTACGTTTTTGCAGGTTTTTTTCACAATCAAATGAAGGTTATACAGTACTTTAAAATTCATAATTTGAGAAGAAACTTTGTTAACCTTAGTTACTATTATATACGTATAGTTTCTAATCAATAGAAAATTAAAAAAAAAATACAAGTATACGTATTATTTAACAATAACAAATATAAAACACAAATATAATTATTAAAGAAGATATAAATAGAATTAGGGAAGGAAAAAATTTAACTATCCTCAAACACTAAGTTAGTAAGTTTGACTTAATTTAACAACTTTCCCCAAAGTCACCGTAAAGGCCTTGTAACGGGTAGTTGGACAAAATTATAAAGATTTCTGATTGAAAACCGGGAAAGTCGCTGTTTGAACATTATACGAGGGACACAGTATGAACAGCCTAATAGCCAACTCCGGTGTAGGCCGATACATCAATACGGCTAGTAATGGCTTATTAATGAGACATCAAAGGCCGCAAATGGGGAACTCGGAGAAGAGCCGAAAGCGACGTCCCTGTGAGGGACACGATTGAGTTAGGGCCCGCTAATGCGTGAAACTGACTACTGTACCGAGCGTAGTACAAGTATGCTAACTACATTTACATTTTATACTTACTTGAAATTCCCTTTATACTATACTGTTTGATTGGCAAGCATTCCCATCAAACCATAGCAGCTTAGTGATAACGTTACAGCTCTCTCACCGAGTGGACTTGGATCTTCCAGGAAGGTAAACCAAATTGGCAAATGGGTTTGGATCATTTTTTCAAAACTTTTCATATAAAATGAATTGAAAATAAGTTTGGCGCTGATATAATCTCCAATATTTTATGTATATATATATATATATATATATATATATATATATAAAACAAATATATATATATAAACAAATATATACATATATATATGACAAATATATATATATATATATATATATATATATTATACATTCTACTAATATAAACTATAATTTTTATACTTAATACATTTATAGCTATTGATTAATATAATTGGGAGAAGAGTATCTTGTTTTTTTATTAAGGAATACTTCTAATAAAGGTATCCATGAGACCTATTACGTTTTATTTTATTTATCCAGTTCTTTATGATTTATCCATATGTTTAGGAAAGGTCAATATCGTATTTTTAAACACACTAGGGTCGTTAATTGGTTATATACTCGTAATTACCAAATACGAGGGTAATATACTATTTAAGTGGATTCTTAAGTAAATCAGCAACTCATAAACTTAAAACTGGAAAGTTCACTCTAACGTAATCATCTAAACTTGTTTTTAAGGAAGAATTTTTGATATGAATAGAAGTATACGGACGAATTTCCTGAGAGTTAGCGAAGCCTATTGGGATGGCGAAAACTTCATGTCTGTCTGACTGTCCGCACGATATGTGGAAAACGAACTGGACCTGGCCATTTCTGGAAATATTGCTAAACGTTAGCAAATGTTTTAACATTAATCTCAAGGATAAACACAATAGATACGATAAAGTAGGCATATAAATCAATTTTCAACAAATTGAGTACAACAATATGGTATTTTAACATCTTTATTCATACAGCATAAAGAAATGAATAGTATAGTCGAAATTCAGTGTTAAAAGTCGGTGACGAGGTTTTATGTTAACGCTTTCTCTTTCAGTATTTTCTCGTAACGGAACTGTACACTAATATAAAACTTAGCGTAATGTAAATGTATTATGTAGCTAGGTATATCGGAAAAGTATTCATTTGTAGATCTGGACATTTTCCATTAAACTTCAACGTAGACAAAACTGAGTTCTATGATAAGGCATGTCAAATCGTGGAACCGGTTGAGCTATATATATAACTTACTCCCGGAATTAAAATTATTTGTTCCTCCGATTATTAACAGACGAAGAATTTGCTTATATTAGATCAGGCCTTACCAAAAAGAAATTAGCTATTTCTATTATTGTTATATTCATTTATAACAATTTGCTGCTCTCTGAGAAAGTCTGATTGATTAAGATACAATAATATTTTACAACGTTGACTAAGTTTAACTTTTATAACGGTTTTTATTTGGGCTAGTTCTTGTTAATTTCAGATCTATAAGTTGTTTTTTCCTGATGATTAAAGTCTCAACTAACATTATTTAAACTGGTTATTCATAACTCAAGTACAATATGCAAAATGCACAGCTTTGTCTTCTGGCTCTTTACTTCAATCTGGTTAAATTTGTTCTTGAATAACTACTTAAACATCATATACTTCGTCATTGAGGATAAAAAAATTACATTCTATATTCTCCAGCCCAGGAAATTTAACTTAAATACATCTTACTATGACACTAAATAAAATTACTCTCAAAGAAAAACCAATGATGCTGGTATATTTTGAATACTTTTAAAACATTATGATGCTATGAATACATAAACTCAGTAATATAACTATTAACCGCAGCCTATATTTTACCTGGGTGTGTTGAAATCATTATACTAAGCATACCAATTAGCTTCATCTTTGATTAACGTATAATGGTTATAAGAATAATTTTTAATTTTACTTTTTGTAATTTACTGGAAATAATTTATCAGTATTAAATATATTACATTGGCTAGAGAGAAAATAATGCGCCATTAAGAGCTTCTTGTTAAGATATAAGGCAGTCGCCAAGGCTCGTAACACCATTTAATACATCCCTCGTGCGTTATAGCCTTCATAAAATACAGTATCATAAACTATTATGATGTAATGACGATATAGCGATTGATACTGCACATATCATAAAGCCTAGATTACTATGATGTAAAACAAAATTATGCATACAATAACAGCAGTAATGTTATTTAGGCGATTTTGTATAGAATTAGACTTATTAACAGAATTTTGCTTTGTAACGTAGGTCATAAATATATAAAAATCAAATAGAAGAGTTTTATCATTTTCGTCCCAAACATGAAGAACGTATTTTTGTATTTATGTTTGATTAACGCTTCAAAGTCGTAAATCGTTTGTACATAAAATTGACGTAAGAAGTTGTACAATTTTAACTTTAGTTTTTAAAATAACACATTTTTTATTTCCTACGATACTTTACCTTATGGTTAAGGTTTTATATTTTTAATTTGTATAGTACTAAGACTATGCTAAAAAATATGTTTTAAATATTAGTATTATAAGGAACCGACGTATAAATTCCCAAAATAAACGCAAATAAAATTATTTTTAAATGACCACTTACTGATCTTATAGTGATTGATATCATCCAAAATTGTATATACAATCTCGTACACTCAGAAAAATATTAAAAACATGTTTAATAAACTAGATATTTATTTACGAAAACGTATGGCTTCAGAAAACCAACTCAGTTACTTAATGCAGTTAGTTGGTTAATTTATGTTTTAACTACATGCAGAAGTCAATATTCGTTTTCAACCAACTTCAGGCAGCATTCAATATTTGTGTATATTAGATCCTTTGTAAAATATTTAATTAAATCAAGATTTAATTATAAATATTGTATTTTGTATTATTAATATAACTATTATAAAAACTTGTAAGAGTAACGTTTTCTACAAAACTGAGTGCGAAGCCAAGGGTAACACTTATTTAAAAATATTAGTTTACTGTAATTCTAATTTAGAGACCGAGATAGGATTTACCACAAATTTAGAGACCAGTGGGTCGTACGTAGCCCGGAGAGATTTTCGAAATAAGAATAGGTATTTATGTTAACTAGGGACCTTAAAATTATCCACTTAAATTTCAGTATAATCGGTACAGTAATATTTATTTGATTGGGTAACACACATACTCGATCACACAGACTCATACCATTAGTTTTATATATAACATAATAGATATAGATTGAAAGAGCTTGTTAAATGTAATCAATTGTTCTGTTCAGCGGGTACCTACTAGTAAACTATATATACGTACTAAGATACTACTAGTATCTTTTGAAAGTTGGAGAACATTTTAACCAGTATCTGTAAGTACAAACTGACGGTAAGATATATTAGCAAATGACTAAGTTAAAACCAAATTCTCCTTGAGTGGGTAAGTAAGGAGAGGCAAAGATGTTAAAAAGTTTTAAGGGTTGGGAAATAGTAATTTCGAAATTTATCAGCCTATTTTGTAATAAAAACTAATGAACTAAAGCTATTGAAGTCACTAATATACTGACCCAGCAGCTTTCGGACCTCATCCTGGCTGATGAAGACATTGAAGCGGCCCTGGACCTCAAGCGCTGCCAGCAGCGACGTCAGCAACAGTACCCACGTGGTCCCCAGAATCATGACGTCACAGATGGATCATATCGTAGCCCAGGTACAGTACACAGTATCGAGTATACTACGGAATACCGAATTGAAGGAGTTAAGATTTCAACCGAATAATGGCCTTTACAATAAAAATTAATTCAAATATCAGAAAGAATTTAAATTATTTAAGAAAACTGTGATTACATTATTTTAAATTTTATAACTGACTCCACAATAGAAACATAGCTATTGACTATTGGTTAAAAAAAATGTATAATACAAAACAAATATATATGAAATCCAGGAAACAATTTATTTAATTAAAATTAAGGATGAATTAAAAAATGAATTTAAATGTTATAGTATAAATTATTATTGAATTTGACCACCCAGTTTACGACCTGAGACTCTCCCCCTATACGACGCGCTGCGACGCCTCGCGACTGCGACACCAACGACGCTACTGAGGTGAGAGCGACGTCGCTGCCTCCCCTCGCGCAGGCGTCCCCCTCCCCTCCCACCACAAGACGTCCTTGCCGTACACATGTGTCACTAATGACCCGAGGAGCCCGACTTCACACCCACTCAATTTGGTAATTGGCCTCCACTGGAGTGTTGTCGCATCGACTTTGCGCCGATGCAATTTCCTGTCACCTTTAAAAGGGTTTAGGTTCTAATTGGAACCGACTTTCTCGCCGATCCCATGAACAAAGTAGATTCAATTTCCTTCCTAAGACTTTGCACTTTGTATTTTATGGAAGCAGTGTTTGTGTTGTTGGTGGTAAAATTAAATTCAATAGAACTGATCAATAATACATTTTGAAAGTTAATTCCCACTTCTTCGCGTCTTGTTGTCGCTAAGATGTTGAACATAGTTAATTATTTTCCTTGTGGTAATTCTCTAATATCAAATTGTAGATTATTATTTTCCAATAAATGTTGTTAAGTAAGGCCTAGAACGTATATCTCTGTCTTGAACATCTATGTGAAAAATATATAGCATAGTACAGCTGCTGTAATAACTGTGTAGTCGCTATCTCTCTAATAGGTTCGTCATTGTTTCTTCGCCCTTTATTCTTCAAAATTTCTTCCATCCATCTCATATAATCAAAATAACACCTTCAACACAGTGTTACTGTTTGTTACCTAATTGTCATATCTATAAATCAAAGGTAAAATAACGTAGTAACTCTGCTTATTTAGTGTTATCTATTATTTTTAACAACTTACTTTATGTTATAAACCGTATCAGTTTAGTCACAGTTTTTAAATAAACACGTTTTGTAGGGATACTAAAACAAACAGTAACTTCTCAATTTAAAAAGTCCTCTAGGGGGTTTGAGCAAAAGCATTAGTAAAGAAAATTTCAGATACATAAGCACTGTCCAAACCAAACTGACAGAAATTTCGAGCAAGTTTGTTCCCTAAAACTACCTTCAATAAAAATCCATATGCTATGTTGCTCATTCCCATTCTTTATGCCCTTGAAGGTAATTATAAAAACTGGTCATTTACAAAATATGGCATCAAACTTACATTTTACAAACTTTTAGTGTCATAACTATAAATTTAAATTTATATTTCCGTATAATTCTGTATAGAATGTTTTTAGTTCGCATGCTGAGGAATGGTTTTATTGCAATCATATTTTAGTACCCTTATGGGCATAATAAAACTTTATTGTAAGAGACTAGGTTTTCTTGCTTCCTTTTAATTTAATTGCAGTGATTATAACACATCCTACTTGTTATTAGACATGGAGATTGTAGTAAAGAACTCGGAAAATTGAAAGTTATTATATGAATTATAATCAAATATTAAATAAATTATTATTAGTATATTGTGAGTAAACACGGATATCTGTATTCAGATGTATGTCGGGCCAGTGTTTTTAAGCCTATACGTTTCGTCTACATATACGAATTCGCACCTAAAGACACATACTGAAACAATTCTAAAATGTAACATTTTACAATATACCTGCAAACATACCATGATTGTTTGAAGTGCAACTTTTAAAACTTTTAATACTTTTAATACATTTTGAAGTGCAACGAATTTAAACGTGATTTGTTGTATCATTAATTTATTTTTTTAGTCTATTTAGGATTTAAAATATTTACTCAAGAAGTTTCATACAAATCTGAGAAATTTAAAATCACACTATTTTAAACCAGTTCTTTGACTGATATAAATAAAAATGAAGTATATCAGTTATTATTAACTATAAATAGCTGCATGTAACTGATCTTAAATCTTTTAGAAGTATTTTGTCTCACTTTCCAACTAAAGTACATTTCAATTTTATAAAAGCGTATAATGATTTATAAAGTTTAGAAAATGGGAAGTAATACATACAAAGTATTAGTAAATGAGTAAAGTGGCATTGGGCCATTTAAGGAGATTTTTCATCACTCCCTTTTATACAAATTTATGTGTTGTAATATCGATATTATTGTTATGCAGCAAAGAGGAAGACTGCTGTGACAGCAGCGGATGTAGTATTTCACAGCAGCACATGTGACGGGAGGTTGTCTCAATGTTGACATCTTGTTCTGGTTACGTTCAGCCAGGGCCTCATAAATCGCATCTTTCTGTCTTCCTCTCTCTCCTTCCGTGTCCTGAGTGTCTGACACGTAAAGCACATCTGTGTCTGACACCTAGTTAGACAGCTTTAAAGTAAAGTGTCTGAATAAAATACTAACAAATGGGCTTCATAAGTTTGTTTTAATTACTGAGCCAGTAATTTATGTCACGCCTAGTGCCGCTGGCAGGGGGATGAATGTGTAGTGTGTTGTAAATAAAACATAATAACATAACAATATTTATATAATTTTTAAATTCTGTGACAAAAATAATTTGTGAAGACAACGATATAATACATTTACAAGGTTTTGTTTACTAATTTTATAGAGGTAATTAAATTTAATCGTTTTTTATTTTTGGGGCCGACCCCCCTTCCTTGTGTTAAATAAAACAATTTAATATTTTCTCCACAACCTATGTAATTTTTATTTTCAATTTATAAGCCTTATATTCACTTTAGGTAAATCCCGATCTTAATCTACTATTTCATTAGCTTGCTCGAATCCCTAGATTCTACAGTTACTATTACTAAAATATGCCTTTACATGTAAATTAGTCATAAAAAAAGTTTGATGTTCATTGTCATTATCGTAAGAACGCCCCGAAAGTAATGTCGGTGGACTTTCTCGAGCTTACGTTGTAAGTAGTAGATGTACAAACTTGTCATTTTGTGAAGATAATTTTTATAATCGTCTTTTGACTCAAATCACGTAAAAATACATATTCAGAATCCTTAGAAGTAATATTACTTAAGGATAAGGAAAGATACTATGATAATAAATACGAGATTTGGTCATATACATAATATATAAGTGGAGTACGTGAGACCACATACCCCATAACAGGCTTCGCTGAAGTTGAAGGCAACATTTTAAGCCAATAGCTCATTTCATTCTCGATATATTCTGCGGACAGATAGACAATCAGACAGGGAAGAAAGTTTACAACCCCCGATTAGACAGGACAGAAAGAATGTCAGCCTACTGAGTGATAGGCTTTAATAGCATACACCATCATAGTTCTTGTCTAGATAGAAATTAAAATTTATCATCAATTTGTATCATCTTCAGGATTAAACCGTTCGTGAGATATCTTACGGATACTCAGCCAAACCTTATAGAGGGAAATTCCCATCATTAGACACGATGTTGTCTATGTAGAAGTTACGTTGTATACAAAATTTGAAGTTCGTTGATTGGTTCTTTCTTAAAAATAAAGCGGTAAACAAACAGACAGGCAGCCAGATATACATACAACAGTGGAGTTTAGCCAAAAGCCTCAATGAAAGCTAAATATAAAAATTTAAGTTTGTACCACAATTTATTTTTGAGATATACTGCATTATAGGCATTCCTGACGTTTAGCCAAATCACTTGCAATATGATTATGATTAGTCTGTTTAAACTTGTATATTCTGTGATTTTTTCCTTCCCATCATGGTTACTTATAACATTAGTTTATAATGTTCCCTAACGCTCAGCCAAATCCCATGGAACTACAGACGCCACCACAAACATAAATCAGTTTGTTTTAGAGATATCGTGCGGACAGACACATAGATAGACGGGTAAACATTTTGTCCAGCCCCTCGAGTGATAGACTTCACTATAGCTCAGCCAATTACTTACATAACATAAATATTTTCAAAAATGTATTTCCAAACATGTTTATGAAATAAGTATTATTAATTGCAACATAAATATAATTAATTAAATTACTAATAAGCAACAGTAACACTGAAATCAGGTTGTAATGCCATAAAAATTAAAGACCAACAGATCAAATAACACAGGTAAAGTGACGAAATTGCAACTGCACATCAATTGGCAGTAGGGGTAGGGTGCGCTTTGATACTATTCACTTTGACATCTGACGTCATGACGGGCTGGTATTACGCAGCAATGTAGGCGGTTTCTGATTACAACCATGTAGCATTACATGCCTATTGTGCGATACATTCCATTCATCCAGGATTGACTGTGTTGTGTCAAAGGACATTCCTTAGAAGTAGTAATATTGCTAAAAAAGTAAGTGGCTAAACATAGGTAATTGCAATGCAACTTTGATGAACCTACACGAGGAGGTTTTGGCCACGGTAAATTACAAAACCTGCTCAATTAAAACTATGTTAAAAATTTAACATTTTAAATAGTGGGTCACAGAATTACAAGATAAAGATAATTACTTTAAGAGCTCTAAATCCAATGAAAAAGTTGTAATAACATTTCATACTAATTCTAAAACCTCTTACTCAAAAACCGTACATTTTTTTCTCGTTTAAAAATTTGTCGTAATTGGATCACAATTTATCAAAACCGGTACCTTTTTCGTTGTTACTGACATAAATACGGAAGTTATGGTTTGTAGCTAATTTGTTTTAAGTCTAAACTCAGAAATAAACAAGCTAAGCTAAATTTTAATGTAACCCCACGTTATAATAGCTCTACTACTTAATTTGTGGTTAACGTTCAATTTCGGGTATCCATACTTTTTGATCCCAGAGTAATGCCTGTCCTGTAATGAACCACACAGTCAACCGTAATTGTTTCTATTACGAGGTGAGATATTCAAAGTTTCCGAAGAAAACGATGACTTTCTAATATTACAATGAGTACAGTACAGAGTGATGATGACAAACCGGATATATTCTAAAAATCTATTTAGTACACTATAGTAACTATTTCCACAAGAAAATTATTTCTTGAGACTGGCCTTGACTACTTGTATGAGAGTATGCTCATTACTAAAATACAAAGTATGTATACTACAGTGCTGCTACAGTGAAAGAAATTATAAGGAATGTTGATTTTTTAATTACTGACAATATTATATCACAAACTAATCTAATTCTAACCCAGCAAATCAAATTAAAATATAAAAATGTACAAAGTTGGAATTTTATTTCTGGCGTTAAATTAATTTTTGTTTTTTTTTTTTTTTTTTTGTTATTTTACTAGTGATCAATGTTATTATTCCAGATCATAAGAAATATACGTAAGCATGTCATAACAGTACCTTATTCAAGACTGCTTATTCCAACTGTAGTAGTAGGTAATCTCTCACACTAAAGTTTAATACAGCTATCTGACATGTAAAAATTAACTTCCCTCTATGAACTAAGAGGTACTCTACGATTCAAAATGGAATGAAAGTCTTTTTTAAACATTTTTTATAATAAATTAAGGTGCTCTTCTATATCATCTTGTCTAATGATTAACGCTGCGATGATGAAGGATCGTAAACAATTCAAAACTCACAAAATACCAAAATCAGGCGTTATCGTTTGAATATCTCTTGTGAGTAATATGCACACTGAATTTTTGGTCCATTTGAACTGGACTATTCCAGTAATCGCTAGGAGAGTCTAGACATCCTATATCTTTAGTTACTCATAACTCCATTTTTAATAGGATTGTACTAAATCTTATTACTTCGTATGAAAATCCAATATTATGCATTGTTAACGTAAAAAAATGTATGGTATTGCTAGGTTAATAAGTAAACATTATGTATTAGGTTAGTTCTTTACCTGAAGAAGAGATCAGATTGCAGATCTCGAAACGTAGTGTTACTGATTTATTGTTTCACTGAACGATGGCAAATGTCCGGAAAAATCCTGTTTCCTTCACATAGGTTAATGTATTGATTGCAAGTATTATAAATAATTGTATTCGTATTCTTTGTTAAACTAATATTTATTTTATACGAAGTTTTATTCTAACCAAGGTCTGTGTCCTTAAAAGAGTTTGCGATTTGAGGAAGTCAGTTTACTCTCTCTTTTTTCTGCAGCCTACCCAACCAAGAATCATCTAATTTGGGGTAGGAGAGAACTATGAAAAATTGTGAAAATTTAAAAGTAATTCTGCACATGGTAATATGCAAACTTTATCCAAAATGCTACTGTATTATAATTTATTTGACCTAAAACTGGTTAAACTTTAACATAGGATTTTGGTACACAACAAATTTATGATATTTAGGGACTATCAATTAGGCAACTCAATAAAATGTTTTTCATTATTAAAAATAAGTTTAATATTCCAGTTAAATTTGTTTTCTTATTGAGCCTAGACAAAATTAACTTGAAAATAACTATCTAGTATTCTTCCGTTGTTAAAACTGACGATCGTGCTACCAAACATCACTCTGTCGTTTGGCGCAATCGTTTACGACTGTTTTAATTAATTATACGCAGGACAAAACAACGAGACAGATGTATATTCAGCACGCACCGCTGAGCTCTAACTCTCAATTACAGCCGAGAGATAACAGAATCAACCACAATCATCAATTGACCTCCCGGAGAGTCAACTGATGATGACAGCGCTACCCATTCATCACCCGCTCTTAACGAAGGGTTTGCGGCCAGCCGTCAACCGAGCTGTTGACACTGGTTCATAAGTCAGTAGTTTATTACAACTGCTACTCTTCATCCACTCATCCTCCTCGTTCCTATTGGTCCCTGTATAAAATATTCTACCTGTTACCCGGGACAAAACAGGGGATTTATGCTTTGTCGACAACCCCTTTTGTCCACCAAATATTCTTTGGGTTAGGTTACTGACTATCTATGAAATTCATGCGTTTAAATGACTAATTTTACAGTTAAGTGTGTTTGAGCCCTAAAATCGGCTAAATATATTATTAATGCATAACTTAGAAATTACATAGTCCATATATGACGTTTATTTCTTAAATTTCAAATAAATACTTATAATGCTCTTGAACCTGTACTTAAAGTACGGATGAATAATCATCTATGAGCGTAGTAAAGCATGACATTATTGTACAATAAAATTGTATAATTCAGTAGTGTATTACGTTTTAGTATTAAGTTTTAAATGTCGTCGATTTAGTAACCAATTATAAGTAAATTCAAGGTTCGTGGAACATTATAATGTAATGTTTTACATTGTAGCAGATTCAAATTTGTAGGTCATATAACAAACCAACGTGCAGTGTAGTGACACAAATATAGGTTACAAATGCTATTGGTACAAAACAAGACAATGTGAATAAATCTATTATAAATATATATGAAGTTTTTTCAGATCTGAACGAATAGAATACCAAATTTTTAAACTCTATCTTGAAAAAATAAACTTGTAACTTACATTCGTAATTTCAAGCTTCAGAATCTAATGTAAATCTTGGTAAGTGAATTTACCGTTGTGGTCATTTTAGTGGAATAGTTGTAGGCAATTACTAGTAGTAGTAGGCAATTTTAATCGTCTAAGCCTTTTTTTTCTTTGAATTAAACTTATTTTTTTGTGACTTTTTCTTTTACATTATAATGTTGTTAATTCATTCAAATATTGATAACTTAATAAGTTTTCATATGTGAAATTTTTTCAATCAGGAGTTATTTTATTTTTGTTTTAGTATTAACTTTTGTTGATTAACATGGTTTGTAAGATTTTTCTATTTAGGAGAAAGATTTTGTACGTTGTAGTCTGTTAAATTTTAATTGGAAATTCTTATCAAACCGGAGACGGACATTTCGGCCATTGCTGTAAAGTGCGTGTTTTGTCTTGGTTTCATGCACGCAGCAACATTATGAACTTATATGTGATTATTTTAATAAATCCACTGTTTCATTTATCATTCATAATAACAAAATGATAGAATAATTTCTTGGTATCCAATCGTAGTGGAGTATAGCGAGATTGGTTTTGAAATACTGTTGACGAATTCATCATCAGAGTACCCATAAAACTGTAACGTAACGTAAAAAAAAACGCGGAATTTTAATAGGAATTTGAAATATTTTCATGGCTGCCAACGAAATGGAAATTTGTATAATATATGACAGGTATTAGAGAATTTCTGTGGTTAAGTTGGAAGATTTGAAATCATTTCTTAGCGAACACTTATGACCTAAGAGTAAATACGCTCCATATTTCAAGCCTTAGCACGCTAGATTCTGTGATAAGCCCATACGTAATGGTATTGCAGGTTTCCTTATCTGCTCGTGTTAGGGTTTAAAACCTTTAACAAAATCTTCGTGACCTGAAATTCTGACAGTTTGTGAAATAACTGAAGTATAGCTTTAAATGCATTTACTTGTTTTTAATTCTGTTATCAGTACACATTAACATTACCAATATTAAAATGTGGTAGATTACACTTACACAGTATAATTAACGAAGACACGTAGAAACTATGGGAGCTCATTCTACATAGTAAAAAAAGTTTGTAACATGGGTCCTGAAATGCTTAGTTAGTGAATTGCGGCAAGTGAAATATTTCGCCCGGATTTCAGCTAACCGTGTAAAAAGGAGGTATTTCTGAAATTCTGGTAACATAGATTAAGAGGCGAATCCAATCGTTTCTTATGGCTTTTTGCCTGATAAACTGAATAAAACAGGTCGCAGAACTGTAAATTGTGCAGTTTTTTAGAAACCTAGTAGAATGAGCACCTACAGTTTCTGAATATCTTAGTGATTCATCATGAATAATTTTAAGATTTAAGCTAGTATTATGTCTAAAAAAGTGAAGTTTTAGTAGTATTCAAAAAATTTTAATGAATATAATATATTTTAAAATGTGGTGGGGGGGCAATGTGGGAGGGAATGTTATTTTTCATAACTGCCGCGACAACTGCTCCAGCTGACCGAAGGTCCCAATTCCATAATAGCCTTGACAGGTAATCTCCAGACCCATGTTACACTCAGGAAATCGTTAGTAATGGCAATGTGAATTACAACGTAAAATATTTGTCGTACCTGAGGATGCAACTTTATGCCGACACAAGTTAGAACTATATAGTATGGGAGCCCTTCACCATGGATGTCCTGATCCTTACTAATATAATACTGGAGGTAATTTTCGGTGGACTAGACTGACGCAGATTGTCCAGTAATAGAAATATTGGCCAAAATATTATCAAAAAATCAAATAAGAAGAAAAAAAGGTTATGCGACAGAAAATAGATTTATACTAGATTCTAAAAACTAGAGATGACAATAAAAAGTCTTAGTGGGGCAAAGTGGAAGCGAAGTCAATGACTTTTCAATAACAACTTTGTTATTTACCAATTCAAAATTATTTTTTTAATCTGAATGACTTATTATGGTTTGTTATATATAAAACCAATTTGTAATAGTAAAAATAACCATTTACATTATGTTTAGTTATACTTGTATTTAACTTCCAGTGATATACTAAACATATCTGAACATCACTTAAAAAAAGGCTGTCTTACTAAAAGTTTCTTGTTATAAAAACATGGTTATTTTCATTTATTCTTAACTAAATATTCGTAATGTGTGATTAATAATATGTAATTTATATTATTAATTTTGTAAAAGTGTATATTAAAAAAATCGTTTCAATAACTCCAAACTGGTCCGCAGATTTCTTTATATTTTTCCAATTACTGATCAATATCTATTATACTGTAAGTTATGTTGTATATATTTTAATTTGAACTACCTTGGTAAATGCCACATAACGTTAATTAACGTTAATTTGCAGTCTTTCTGGTCAGTTGTATCTATGTCTTATATTGTAAGCTATGCCATCTTACTGTGTGAAATATTGTGTCAAATATGTTGTAAGAATTATAATGGTTTACCGTTGGAAATAAATAAATTAAAATGTATAATGTAACTTCATTTAAGCTTACCTTAGTTAATTTATATAAAATATTGCTTTGAAGGCAGTTTCCGTATTTCTAAGCCACTGTCTAGGCCTACTTGGTATGTTGGATGTTGAAGATGACGTTTGGGCGAACAAACACAGACTGCAGGTACAACAAATGAAGGTATCGCAGACGTGTAAGGGACGTGACAGGAATGTGCTGACTGGGTCACGTGATCGCCAGATTTATGTTATCAATTTAGGACCCTACAACCATAAAGTAAATGGAAAATATAAAAACATTCAATGTTTATGTTTCAATGTCCACCTAATTGATTAACACTTAACTATATATGACAAATATATATTCCTTAGAACTATATTGAGTGTAGTTTGGCAGCAAATGACTTTGCAAACCATACTCCATGGAAAAGATTATCACAATGATGTTTAATGATGCTCATACTATAGTTTTTTTTTGCTAAAGAAGATCCTTGACGGAACCACAGTATTTTCAAACTCTCAAAATAATAACTAATAAGCGATTTCGTAAGGGTTTACACAGATAATAATTGCGCATTTAATTATTAACCTAGAACTAGTTATTTTTTGTACGTCGTTTTTCAATAGTCATGCGACAAATGCTGTATAAGACTTTTTCACTGCGATTACTTTTGGAATATCAACGAGTTAAATTGGAGAAAGCACAAACTTTAAACAAAAAACCTTGTTTTCTCCGTATTTTTAGTTATCATAATACACAATAACTGACAAAATATGTTTCTTTTACTCGAACACATGGGTGAGTGCTACCTAATCAGCAAAAACTTATTTCCCATATAATATAGGAGTATATTTTAATGTGGTAGACGTTGAAAGTGAGATATGTAGCGTGCGAGGGGAGTTACCGGAATCCGACTCCGTCAGGCTTCTTCTTAAATAAAAAAGTATATGTGTCCTTTTATGGAAAAATATGATTTCTCTCAAAAACGGAAAAATACCACAATCAGAGCCAAAAACCTTGAATAGTAATCTCGACAAAACTATTCGTTTTTGATGGAGGATCACAATTACACTTCATGATCAACTGTGAGTTCATGCATCGAAATATCGTTCCAGTAGGCACTCTTTTGATGGAGGAAACAACACACTGTCCGTATTACCTGGGATTTTAATGGATGGTTATCACGTTGTAATGGAGGACTCCAATCGTTTTAGCTAGTCAGAACCGTAGTAGATAGTAATTCCAATCCTACGGATATTCTATCACCATACGTCATTGAAGGTATCCGAATCCTATGAGTATACTTTATATAGATTACGTCACAAACTCTCCATAGTATGATCACATTATGATAACATTTCCACCACTGGTAGTTGTTTAAATAATATGAAATTAAATAGAAATCTTTCAGGAAAATAATAAACTTTATACTTAAATAAACTTTATTTCTTATTCAAATGTTAAGGATTTTCTTGGAAGAAAGACTTAGGAAACTTATTGTAAAAGAAGCAATAAGTACGGTTTAAATTTAGTTTTCCAGATCTTATTTCTCCGTATATCGGTAGGCTGCTACTAGGTACCCGCGGAGATTAATATACACCAATTACAATGGTTATTTTGGTAGGCTACTCCAGGATGTAATATGGTAATAAGCCTTACCATTACTCGTATATGACGCTATACTCAAAACAAAATCTAAATGCAATGCTGCATAATTGTTTCATATGATATAATAAATTATTTGATTTAATTGTTTGTTTTCTATCAATGTAATATAACCATGAAATTATTGATTGGCATTTACCTACATTACATGAAAATATTTATATTTATGCCTTGACAGTATAATACCTTGCTGTACTGACGTTTGTCACGATTTTAACCCCTTAAGAACAATATTAAAGCCTAAACACTGTTGTATAAGTATGGGAGGTTTTCATTCAAACATTGTAAAACGTCGATCTTTTTATTTTTATTGGTTACTCGGAATCAAATTTAAAAGTTGTTTGTTCTTTACCATTTTAGTTTTCAGCAATTATAGACAATTTTATCTTACTTTAAAAGTGAGAGCTCGTAGATATATTGAGTTATTATCGATTATTAATAAATAGATAACATTTCTGTGCCTCATCGTTTCGGTATCATAAACCATTACCGTATATTTATCTTTATATAAATTGAGAGATCTCGTAGGGACGTATCATTATTTGTGGTAAATCAATAGAGTTAAGAAGGTGAACAATTGGTTGCCTAGTACAACAAAAACAAGGGGATTAATAAGGGTTTAAATCAATTTTTCAATAATCATATTTGATTACACAGATGGTACGTAAATGTGTAACTTAAACTTCATGATGTTGTGTGCATATATATATATATATATATATATATATATGTGTGTGTGTGTGTGTGTGTGTGTGTGTGTGTGTGTGTGTGTGTGTGTGTGTGTGTGTGTGTGTGTGTGTGTGTGTTTAAGTAAATCATTTATATTTTTTAATATAATGAACTGTTTATACTTCAGCCACACCATATATATGACAGAATCTTTGTACGCATATTTGTAAAGTTCTAATAGGTAAACATACCGGAGAAAAAAAAACCAAAGTTTCTTGTATATATATATTTGGTATTGAAGAGAGTTAATATTTAATTGACTCAGCAGAAGTTATTATTCACCGGCACAATATAGTCTGATAAATCGTCCATAGTTAGTAAACAGCAAAACATACACTGAGTTAAGCCGTATTTTGCGGCGAACCTCTCTGATTAATCCCCCGGCAGATAGCAGATCGGAGGAGTCTAGTTGCGAGGGGAAGTTGAGCCGATGCCGCTAATTACGTCTTATCTTCATCTGACACATGGGTGTGGGAAAAAACTAATTACCTCTCTAACTCTAATCTCTGCCCAGATGTCTTCTGTGTGGAGTAATTGGCTGGGGATGTTTTACACAGGATTGTGGTGCGAGAACTTGTGTTTCAAAGTGGCAAATTCTAGGCACATTGTAATCCCATTATCTACGCTACAAATGTGAAGTATTTTAACGTCCCAATAAACCCATCTGTAGAAAGTTTACAAATTTGTATAAAAGATAATATTATAATATTTTGTTATATCATTCTTTTCCATTCTAGTCCAGGTGCTTAGAACCATTTTTCATTATGTACTGTAAGCACAAAATTTGGATTAATGGAAATATGTTAAATATATTTTTTTAACAAATCCATTGTTAGCCACGCTAATTTTGATGGATGTCGTAATGGGAGTGTAGCTATTGGGTTAGAAATACCAAAAAATAATTTTTCTCAAATTATATTTTCTCTACATTGATACACGTAAAAACAATCGTCAGACACAACATATAAGTATTAGTTATATCATCTTTAGACAATTAGATAAACAGAGTATAAGACACCAATTTAGTGGTATTTATATGGTTAGTTCACGCTGATTTAAAACTTATGTACGTGTCTGTTGTTTTGGTTTTAAATTTATTAAATTAAGATATATATATATATGTATATATATACATTATATATATATATATAATGTGTACATATATATATATATATATATATATATATATATATATATATATAAAACCAAATTCCAAATTCAGATGCTGATAAAAAGTTTTTAGGTTGCCATTCTTGCGAAGACAAGCGTTGTGGTACATGCAAAATTCTAAATCCTTGAAAAACTTTTAAAAGTAGCACAACTAATAAAACATATCAAATTTCAAATAACATTAACTGTAAATCGAAGAATGTAATCTATCAGTTGTCTTGCAAATTTTGTCCCAAGGACTATATTGGTTTAACGACAAATCCCTTACATATTAGGATGAATAACCATCGGTCTTCATCCAACAGAAAAGACGACAAATTAGTTTCACAACATGCATTGGCTCATAACGAAATATTTAATAATTGTTACACATTAAAAGGGATTTGTACCAGAAGATTCTTCCAAAATTCAATTAGAAAATTTAGAACAAGCATATAAATTAGTCACTAAGTCAAAATTACCTTTTGGATTAAATATGAAATGATCTGTTAAAATAGTCTAAATTAATCTAGAAAATCTAAAACAATGTATTGTCTATATTTTAATAAATTAATTTTATTTATCTTTAATGAATGTATAACTACAAAACTACAAAATTGTTAATATTTAATTTAATTTTAAGCTGTTGGAACGCCTTTTTATATTATTAATCTAAATTTTAATTTAATATAAACCCTTTTTCGTATAATATACCAAGGAGTTTATAAAACTACACTATAAATCAGAACAGAACATTCCAGCTGATTCTAAAAATGTATATGTTTACTTTTAATTCTGAGATTATATACACTTTTTGTATCCTTTATGCAGAATATATATATTTCACTTCTTATAAAAATTCATATATAGATTTAGAGAAAAAAAAACTTATTGTTTGATTATAAAACGCATATTGGCCCAAGACTCCTGGACTATTCACTGTTTACATACATGTTTAGTTTACAGCTTACTAGTCAAGAAGCAACTGGATTATCAGGATCTTCAGTCAATTTTAATTCCTAATATGAATTTACACGATGAACCTACGTGAGCAGACAACGCAATATAACTATTTTCCTCAAAATGGTTTAATTGTACCTCGTTGATGTAGGAAATGCGAAACAAATAATATTCTAATATTTTATCGTTACATTACATTTATCAGTCATTTATATACTGATATAACAGAGATTATTAATTTATATTCATTATGTCCGATAGAGTATAATCAATTAGTTTGTTTTACTTTTCATACAGTATAAACTGTTTCATATTCTAGCGTCTTATGTACTTGTAATTATAAACGACGCTTTGCATGATTACTGGCAACGATTATTTGAAATATGAAATATTAATAGATCTGAATCATTTAAGAACGTGCATTAGTTTTCCTATTATTGTTGGTTTATACATATTTAACTGTGTATAATGTAGATCAATAACAATTATTTTAGTATTACAGTATATACGGTAATTTATTCATATTTATCTGAATTTACTTGGTTTGAGACAGAGTACTAAAATGTTTTGACACCATAAGGAGAAGATTTCCCTTACATTCCCTGTCCTCGAAACTAGAATTCTAATTTGTAGTGTTAGTTGGCTAATGTCAGAAACCCTTTTTTAATTCAAGCAATTGTTTATTTCCTATTTAAAAAAGCTTTAGCTCAAGAAAGCTGTACAAATTACTCAAAGGGAGTGATAACATTGTTGCTATTATTATCCTTATATATGGTCCGTACGAAAACTGCGATAGTAATCAACTCTGACACAAGCAGTTACTCTAAGAAAAGTTATATGGGCCCATTAGAGGCTAGATAGTAGTTCTCAAGGATATCAGTTACGTCTACTGACTGCTTTTAATTAGTTGGCCACATGTTTCTCGAGCTAACTGGTTTCAATCCTTTCTGCTAGAATTGCCACTTCTTTTTTAGGAAGTCTTTGTGGAAAGATTTATCTAATGTCTGTCTGTCCGAATATCTCGAGAACAAATTGACGCATAGTCTTGAAATTTAACGTCATTTTTCATACGCAATATAAAGTTTGATTATGGAGCATGTTACTCTATGGGATTTAGCTGAGGTACTCTGAAGCTCCAAATATCATGTGGGATATTTTGTTTATAGCAAAAGCCAAAATCAATAAACGTTGGCCAAAGTTTTGGATGAGGGCTATGACAGGAGGTTGGAAAAATTGTTTTATATCTGTCTGAGGGGTAAAAACATTCTCCTTTATGATTATCTCTCTCTGTATGTCTGGTCACAGGATGTATCAAAAATGAAATTTTTCTATAAATTTCAAAATTTGCATGCAACTTAAGTGAAGCTCGTTACGCGTCACTCCTTGTAATTATTACACTGAGGTCAACATTGTTCGAGAATTGTCTCTAGTGTTCATTTCCTTCTTTATGTCACTACAATGTAAGCATTCGGAATACACAGCAGGGATCACTTCTGGCTAGCTTATATCTTCCAGTTAAACCTACCACAAGGCACAGCAAAAACTGATGTGTCACTTAAATCAGGGCAACCTTATGGATGTTCAGGAGCGGCACATCACTACCCGCAAATATCGAGATTCAGGGGTGAAGGGGTGATTCGATTGGCTTAGTCTACTGCGGAACATGACTGTTGGAGTGGTGAGGTTTGTTCCCTAAGTATCAGACGTTCTTGCTAGCCTGAACAGGGTGTGCCACTCTCTGCCTGCTTGGACTAGAGAGTCTGGTTCAGATCTGGCCTCCCCTTATTCTGGGGGGACATGATTTTGAGATTAGTGCCCTAATTCTTCCTCATGGATCTCGATAGGAGGCAGTCCATACCCCCTAACCATACCCATCCTAAATATCCTGTTACTCCGGAAGAAAAGGTTCTTATAGGACTAAGTGCAATTTATAAGCTTCTTCTCCCAAGAGAAAAAAAGCATTTGGAAGTTACTTTGAAATATTTAGAACAGAAGGCCGTATCCTGTTATGTTGTATATTAACACATGTTTCCTCTCAGATGTCACTCTCACATTCTATCAGGTGATAACGACACCCCCCGGTAGGCGGCGCGGTCGTTTCCCTCCCTGGCAGTAAATATGTCACCGATTGTCGTCGTCAGGAGTTATAGCTGTGGATATGGAGTCTATTTTTGTATCGTTACAATAAATTCTGTTTTATTAGTGAACCCTACCGTTAATTTTCGGTAACGTTCGTGTAATATGGCTCGCTGTCGTTTATGTTACAGTGTTGTCACGTTGTTACACTTGTATTGTACACAGATCACCACCAACAATAAATTCGAAAAAAATATTTTGTACCTTAATCAGATTTTTTGGAACAAGTAGTTTCACGTAGAAGAAATTTAATAAAACTCCCCTCTAGACCTCAGGGTTTTCCAAATCACCCAAGTCTAGACTGTTCTGGAGACAGTGCCAAATACCGTATTAAGACTTGGCAACGAGTGTTCCCTTACGGTAAATCTCGTCCTCTCAAGAGCATTCTACTTTAGCTTCCGAGTGGCTTTACTTCTCAGAGATAATCATTCTGGCTCTGACTTACACGAAATCCACTTGCTTTAATTTAAGCAAGAGCAAAGTGTGTTTGCATACATTTAAAATGTATGCCAGAATATTGCATACACATTAACTTATTAAACACATTAAACATATAACTTAAAATAACATCTTGCCTCAGACACGTCTACGCTATCGGCAGTGCCAATCGCTAAATTTCAGAAAACTGTATATATATATATATATATATATATATATATATATATATATATATATATAAAACAGTATTTTGTTAGGTAAAAGGAAGCACAAGAGAAGAAAGAAAACCACCGAAGGTGGCAAATAATGTTAAAATAATACTAAGGCATTTCTAAAAATATATATCCCAGAGGAATATGATTGTTATAAAACTGCTTAATGTAGTCTGGTATGGATATTTTATTATTATTTTTACAGTAATTTTTTTTCTGAACAAATATCTCTATGAGGCACTTTTACAATTGTCTTTCCAGTTAAATATTTATTTAACCGATCATTTCTTACATTTAAATTATTTAAAACTGTACATAAGTATAAAAACGGAGCTGAAAAGTTCACGTACGTTCATGTGGTATAAAAAGGTTTCAAACAACCTCTTTGATAATATGTTTAATATGGTATGTGACAACTTGTGTGATCTGTAAAAATATTTTTGTTGTGTTTAAAGTCTAATATTGGCGATAAGTGGTTTAAAAAAAAAAGGAATTTTTTATATTTGTGGCAAACAATAAATATTTTAAGGTATAAAGACTTTGATAAATCTATACCATCTAGTTTTATCGAATTGAATATTTATATGCTATATGTTTTATTATATCTAAAAATTCCTAGCTTCAACTGAGTAGCTTCCAAAGTTTTTGTTTGTTTGTCATTTTTTTATTGTTTCATCACTTTTTCATTTTTAATTGAATTAATTTGAAAATAATATAGCTTGGCATTTGAAGATCGCCCTTTATTTATGTTTTTCCGAGAGCAGTCTCAAGCTATACATTTCAGAGTTTGTATACATAAAGCTTTGGGATACTGAAGTTGCCGTTAGTAACCGAGTACTACAAGGAACTGATTTCTAGAAAAATGTGAAAAAAATAAATGTATGCAGCGCTTTAAACATCTGGAAGAAAAAACACCAGTGATATAAAATGTTGAATTCGGAATAGTTATACTTAGTTGTAAGTACCTTCAACTTTTTATATTGTCCGTAAAGGACGTTAGTGATTTACTATTTTCAACCAGTAACGGTTGTCAACCTCACTAGCAATGACATATTATTGTAAATCTCGTACGTAAATATAACATTCTTAAACCTAAATGTGACTCTTCATTGTCGAAAGCAAAGGCAGAACCATCTATTAGTACTGTATAAATTTTTAAAAGTAATTACAATTTATCAACATTGAACTTAATATTCTTCTTAAAATTTTGAATATTTTTTTAGAAAAGATTAGAAAAATTAAAACGTTTAATTTAATCAGGATAATATTGTACTATATTTCAAAGGAGTATGAATTAACTGTTCTAAATAAGTATACAAATCATAAAATACATCATTGGGGTTTATTTTTCCTTCACGTAAATGTACTGATGAAGAGAACCATCTCAGCGAAGACAGGAAGTGCAGGAGAGTTATGACGTGTGTTTCCAGGAAGCTGTATAACACGTGAGGGAGGGAAATTTATTGGTATCCTCTCTTCTCTCTCTTACACAAACTGTTACGCTTCCATGATTACGTTATTAAAATATTCTCAGCCAACATTGTAACAAATAGTAACTTTAAATACGTTTCAGCGAGCCAAACCTTAGAATAAATCTTTCCGTCTTAGACAACATTCAAGATTTAATAATAACTTTATTATTATGCCATTTCAAGTCAGCTTTTGAAAGCAAGAATATTCTCAGCCAACATTGTAACAAATAGTAACTTTAAATACGTTTCAGCGAGCCAAACCTTAGAATAAATCTTTCCGTCTTAGACAACATTCAATATTTAATAATAACTTTATTATTAAGCCATTTCAAGTCAGCTTTTGAAAGCAAGAATATTCTCAGCCAACATTGTAACAAATAGTAACTTTAAATACGTTTCAGCGAGCCAAACCTTAGAATAAATCTTTCCGTCTTAGACAACATTCAAGATTTAATAATAACTTTATTATTAAGCCACTTCAAGTCAGCTTTTGAAAGCAAGAATATTTTCGGACACCATTGTAACGACCAGTAGATACTTGCTATATTTAATGACCTTCAATATAAATTTGTGTAATTGTGTAACTATTCATCCTGTGCCCAATGAAAATAAAATGTGTTTTATCTTATAAATATGAAACGCTAAATGTGTTGCTAAGCGCTAATCTTGAGAAGGATTGGACCAATTCGGCTAACTATCTTTTTAATGTTCTGCATATAAAACACTTAAGAAGGTTTATATGAAGAAATAGATTGGAAAACTATCCCGCAATATTTCCAAATTAGGACACATAATAATAATATGTGCGAAACAAATAAAATTTAACTGACAGTTTGAATATAGCTGTTAACTGGCTAAAGTGTTCCATAAAAGCTAAAAAATTGATTTACAATTCAATTTTAGAAAAAATTTTAAATATATATTTCTGGATCAGTTGTATAAGGTAAATAGCAAAGATGAATTAACTATGTAACTTTGATCAATATGCCCCAATGAAGATCTTAAAACATCTAATACATTAAACAGATTTGAACATTATTATAAAACCCACCGTAATAGACAAAGCTGTATAAAAACATAAGGTACTCTAAACTTGAAATGAAATGAAATGAAAAATGACTTTATTAGAGGCGAAGTTAGGACTATAAAGTCCTCTCTACCACTTAACCCAAACTTGATAGTTTCCTTAACGTTGTTATGTAACATTTTAATTTTAGCTTAAGAAATATATGACAATATAAAATAAAATACTCCAATGAGCCATTCTTTTACAGACTTCAGTCTGAAAACACCTATTAAAAACCACTACTTTGACATGTTTCATGAACTTAGTAGATTTCACCCTTACACCGGGAGTAGACGGTTAGAGGTAAACGTATGTTCCTCAGTTCTACTTATGTATGTATACTTACTTTAATTTGACAAGACAAATATGTCCTTAAAAATATCGTAGTAGATTGCAAGAACCTGAAATAGACTTTTTAGACTAAAGTATGTTTCTGCGAACTATATAATTAATACGATCTGACGCATACTTTTTGATGAGGGCAACGAGGCAGACTATATCAGTAGTTTTCACAACTAATAATATTAGGTATTGTATATGAAATACATTTGACGTAATGATTTTATTACACAGGAAGCAGGAATACCAAATAATAAACTAAAGGGATAGGTCATATTGTTATACGGTTTTCTTACTTACTTTAACAGAATTATTAGGTACGTTTTTTATAACAACTTTGTTCATAACAAGTTATAAAACAAGATAGAAATACACTGTAAAAACATGATGAGTATTGCTTGAGCAACAAATATATCTGGGATCACGGGATAACATCCCAAGTCACGTGACGTCAGCAGTCAGCACATTCCTGTCACGTCCCGGACTCGTCTGCGATACCTTCATTTGTTGTACCTGCAGTCTGTGTTTGTTCGGGTGCAAATATTTTTAGTTTCTACAACTAGAGACAAATATTTAATACCAGAATGTTGTGAGTAATTGGCATTGATGAATCAAAGCCAGGGTTTCATTACAGGATCTTCTATAATTACAACTTCAAATATTGAAAATGAGGTCACTTAATTTTTTTTAATGCTTCTTAATAGTAAATATTAAGTATTTTACTATTTAAAATCAATCTGATATCAACAGTATTTTGGAAAATAGACGGAATATTTTTGGATGAATATCAGAAAAGTTAATCTTTAACAAATGTTTAATCCACCGTCTTTGGTCTAGCTAGATAATGTTTTGGGCAAATCCTTAAACTGTAAAATTTAATTAATATATTGAAATAGCTGAGTCTTGATTTAAACAAAATATTAAGCTGTTAGTACAGGTATATAATTTTTATTGGGTACTACAATCTAGTACTTATGTAATAGGTTTTATTTATTATTGGTGATTATCTATCGTCTCGGTCTATCATTCTGAGAAATCGAGTTTGAATCTTGATTAGTGCCTTGCATTTTTGCACACGAGCAAGTAATCCTATGAAAAAAATCAATACAAATTAATCAGAGTTAATAATAATAAAAAATATAAAGTTTCATATTTTTTATTAGTTAAATACAAAAACTATTGTGCAATTAGGATCGGAAACACCCTCACACATTGAACTTAAACGGTGTCGTGAAAGTTAAATGCATAAAACTGCAAGAACATAGCAATGTATTATTATGTTTTAAGAAAACTAAAAACTACGCAATATATCTTGAGCACACTGGGAAACAGTAATATATATAATGTAATACTTATTTTAAGAAGTAGAAAAAAGTGGAAGAAATTTTGAATTTTATATCACACAATTGGTTTCATACAGTTCAGAGAAGAAAACAATGGTAATTTATGATCTTTATGTTTTAGTTTGAATATTTTATAGTTTTCAATTTACTTTAAATAATTGGTAATACATCGTAAAGTAGAAAAATTTCAAACTAAGCTAAGATACAATTACATTTTTTATTCCAGTGTTGTAATGATAAGTAACAATACAATATAACTAGTTCGATGTTTTAATGATTCTTAATACTGGAAAAGTATTTTCAGAGAATCATTTCAATTCCATTTTATAAGGATGCATATTGCTTTTTACTGAATACCCAATACTGTTTATATTTTCACTGACGTTGATCTGTACATCAAAATACCAAAAATAATATGTCAATGCATGACAGAGAAATACAGTAACATAAAATCATCAAAGGTATATAGTTTTAAGATTATGTTAAGAGCATATGAACCCGATATCAATTATTAAATCATCTTTACCGTGTTTGTTAAAACTGTTTATATGCTGGAATTAATGAGTAAAGAGTTTAAGCAAATATTCTCATTAAAAAAGTATTCCTCACAATGTTCAATGTGTTCGCGCTAGCTTCTATGGATCTATATTTTACATTTCATCAATAGTTACCTGATTCACTGGGTTATTAGTTTATTTTGTTGCTCAAGCCTACACTTGACCAAACACTTATGTGTTGTACCAATAGCTCTAGAAAACAGACTCGACTAGATAAGAGAGAGTGAGAGATATAAACGTAGTGACATAGAGTTACGCATATGTCCTCTATGGTAGTGGGGACGGGGTGAACTGCCTAGTACAGTGCCAACAGAGCTCAATGGACCAGCAACCCTTCATTGGGAGAGTGTGACAAATGGGTGGCAGGTCATCAGTTAACTCCCCGAGTGGTCAATTAATGCGCACAGTAGATTGTGTTAACCCTGCAATATTTTCATATTTGGACCCGCAATCAACGTTGTACATCCGGGTGTGGCAATATACACATAATGAGATAGTAATGTATGTATAATAATATGTTCCTCAATAGAAGTGAGAACATGAAGAATACACTAAACTAACCAAATTACCTAGTACCGTGCCAACAGACGTCAATTGGCCATGTAACACTTCACTTGTAGAGTGTGACAAATGGGTGGCAGGTCATCAGTTAACCACCCACCCATGTGTAACAATGGTTACTTGCAGTGTGGTAAATTCATGCATGCAGTAGATTCTGTCAATCCTGCAATATTTATTTTTTTTTACTATTCAATTAATGTTACATAAAAAATAACGTTATTTAATGCGACGCAACTTGCCTGTGAGATGTTGGATAAAATAAGATTGACCGGTCGAAGGGAGTCCAAGCTCCCCTTTATTTTTTTAAATAATCCTTATGTAAGTATAAACGTGTTTAGTTTCAGTTCTTTTAACAAAGAATAGTTTATTAAAATAAAAGATATCATTAAAACAAATTTTGATGTTAGTGTTCCAATAAAGAGAATCCAACTACACATATTTTGTAGGATTTCATGAATATATTTGATTAATCACTGCACACGATTTATTTACTTAATTAAGTCAGGAAAAGCACATTGTGGGTGGACGGTTTGTAATGAAAACGGTGACAATTGGTGATTCACTTTCGATTCTAGGCAGAAGTAGAAATAAACAATTAACTAATTAATACATCACTACGAAGTTTGTTAAATTGTTACAGCAGTATTTTAAAAGTAAAATACCTCTTATAGGACAACAAAAGAAACGTAAAAGTTAACCTCAACAAATAAATTTATATATTTAAATTTTACACGATAAAACGAATGAATACATTAGTAGAAATGGTTTATATTAACTAAACTGTAACCATAGTAGACACATTTCTAGAGAAGTAATGTTAGAAGAGAACAATACTCGTTGAATTATTGGGACAACTCTACCGTGAGTTGACTGATACTCTGTTAGACACTGCATTAGGTCCCAATATCGCACCTTGTCTGCGCCTCGTCGCACAGCACCGCACTGCGGCTAGTGAGTGATCTTCTATGCGACCAACTACTCTTTATGTATATACTAGCACCAGATTATAGTGTTTCACGGTATTTTTATTATTAATATAACTTATAGTATAAGCTATTTATACGGTAGCTTATCTGCACAACGTTCTTTCTGGAAGATTTTTTGGCTTTGTATTATCATGGAGTACAGAACACAAAACCGCCATATTCAGAAAATATATTCGTATGAGCTAATGCAATATAATGCGTTTTTAACATAATAGCTGCTGTAATTTTGAATAGATCCAGATTAAACGTATAGGGTATAGGGACAATATTTGCACAAAGCTTTGAAAAGTTCCTTAGTAGTCAGTCTTAAACAAATTAAAGAATGTCGCGATTTGTATTCATACAAAATTTCCAACTTTACCAATTTCTAATTTAGACCCATATTGACATATTTTAGAAACTATGTAATATTATATATATATATATATATATATAAACTTTTGCCCTTGACTTTAAGACTATGTTTTATAATATCAGTTAAGGTTACTAAATGGTAGCCATTGAAATTGTTGAGTTTAGCGAGTTACGGGGGCTGCGTTTAAATTCCAACAATGGTTTTATATTTTTACATGTAAGTGCTGGGTAGCAATGAGATTAACTTCAGCTGACTTTTTAACACAATATATTTCAATCCATCTAGTATTATAAATCCGAAATTGGGATAGATGGGTGAGGGATGTTTCATCAGCATCATGCAAATAATACCAAACCGACGTTGTTGAGATTCTATGTAAAATTGGTTTAATCACTGAGACAACGTGAAATTAATTTTATGTTTAAAAACTACCTCAGCGCTATATAAACGCTTGGAAGTGTTAAAATTAATTGATTAGAAAATTAGGTTAATTGTAGTATCCTTAAAGTAATAGCATTTCTTATTTACCTAGGTACAGAATTTGACAATTTACTTAACAACTAATTTGACATTCAGATCAAGCAAACAGTGTTTCATAAGCTTTATGCTAATAACGATCGGAAAAGTAATGTGACAGGGTTTAGCATATGGCGTAGTGACAAATGCATGTTATATAGCAAATTGGGAATCCTGCTTCAATTCTTAAAATCCAACGTAATGGGAAAACTGTGAATGTGAATGCACGGAAGTTAGGCTAAACTGGCTTCCTTGACATGAGCATGATGGTTGCCTCATGGACAAAATATAACGACGAGCACTAACATCGTACATCAAATCATACTCTCCGAAAATGTAGTTGTTACTTAAAGTGAGTGCAGTAAGTAACCATATGCCACAACAGAGTTTTGGACGTGACAGAAATCCTATTATAAAGTATTGCTATTAGCTGAGGACGATACGTATTTTAATATTGTAAGGCTCCATATTAGATCGGACCCCTATAATTATATAATTCGTAAGATGCTTCATAGAACTGCATAAAATGATTTTTTTTCTTGTTAAAATTAACAAAAAACTTTAGTTTAATTTGTGTGTCTACTTCTTTTATTTCATGCAAGTACATGCAAAATTCCAAAACAATTGTTTTGCGTTATAAAAGTCTTGTTGTTTTTCCAACTGCAGTCGGAGAAAGAATGTATCGTTGAGGTACGATAGTATTTCTTTCTTTCCTTTGCTTAAGCGACTGTTACAATGCCATATGACGATGTCAAGGAAGAACACCAGTTTTGAGTACCTTATGTACATTCACATTCAAAGTACATTCACACCTTTATTCATTAAAGTTAGTATTATAAGGGCGTTTAAACTATATTTACCATGCATTAAATGGTTTAAAATCACTTGTCACCAGTTGAGTTTACCATTACTAAGAATTCCTGGGTTGTATCAGCTACTTTATGTGTAAAAATCACGGTTGTTCTACCGTGCTTAAAGATCGTGTTCAAGATATTGTATTGCACTCTCTTGCGCACTTGACGAGAAAATGAAAATACCTCTTTACAAAGATTGCACTATATTTTGTAGTCTAGGTGTCTCTGATCTCAAAAATATGTTAAGGATTCTTTTCGAACTTCTTTGTCACCAATTTATTTTTCATATCTTCAGCGGACATGACTCGAGATACCAAGCGTCAAGTTTGTGATAGTGTCAGAGTCCATGCTTTGGACTAAGAGGAAGTTCATTCCCCAAGTTCATGCGTCTGCTGTTTAGAGCTGTTTGAGGGCTCTGCTGAAACACAAGTAGCATATGGTACAATGACTAAATAATACCAATATGTAAGCTGCTACAGTTGTTGAGTGTTTTCTTCATGCTGAAATAGTAAAATAGAAGGAATATCAGTCAGCAGCATTACACAGGGTACAACACGCTGGGTTGGATCCGATACAATACAATCTTCATGTGGCTCTAAAACCTTTAATCTGTTTTTCTGGTGCAAATTAAATTGAATCACATCACAATTAAAATAGTACTTTTATTTCATTCAAAACCCACAATTTACGAAATGATAAAATAATAAATTCACGATTTTAGATGATTACAAAATTATTTTTCAAATGTATTATATAAGTTATTATCTGATTAAATGGAGGCCGCGCATTCAAAGAACGATTCTCCTGTTATGTTTAGTAGATTTACTTTAAATGTTATAATACATGTTTTTTCTTAATTTTAAGGTAATTATCAAGATCGGAGAAGTTATGTTACCAGTTATATAACGCACTCTTTTTTCGTTATTTTTTATAAAATTAAAAAGTAAAATATATATAAAAAACGCCTATAAAACCTATAAAAACCCCATTTTTGGGCCTGACTAATATCCCTTGATGTACATTGGAGGGCGTAAGCCTGTCTGAACTCTACAATGAATGATTCACCACAACATTACAACAGCAAGGAGGACAGAAGAGATCTCGTACATCTTTTCTATTATGATCTGAGCCATTGTTGGTCCCCGGCTCGACTCATTTACTTGAAGAACTGTCGGGAAACACGCCCCTGGCGACGTCCAGTCCGATACCCGCCCCTAGGCGCCGTGGCGTGTCGTTCCAAGATGTCATATAAAAACATTTCTCTATACGGGTTGTGTTTCTTTACACGAGTTCTCCACATCAGAGTTTTTAAATCGATGGGATGGTAAAACAAACAAAACAACTAATCAAAAAATCAAAGAATTGTTACTTCGTAAACATTGACTACTCTTCAATATGTTACGTATTTATAGATTCCATAAAAAATTAATCACTTTCGATGGGACTGATTTGTTATGTCCTAGTTAACATTTAAAGAAATAATAATTACAGGCATATGTCTTGTATAATTGTGTTATAAAGTAGTACGATTTCGACTTAGTAATAACATGTTATGACAAGGGTGAGCTTGAAGCTTTTCCTGATTCAGCAGAAATAGGGGATGATAACGAGTCAGAACATTGCTATGCAAGGAGGGCCCACAGGACACAGATAAGAACAACAGAGAGCTGGTCCGCACAGTTGTTGTACCGGCTCTAATGGTTCCTGCGGGACCGACTGAGTCAGTACACCCGTCTCCCCCCCTACCACAACCTTCGACCCTACAACTACCCCTAGGGTCCCTGATTGTGTTATCAGCCAGTGTGTAGACGCGTGGCAACGTCGCTAAGCAATCATTCTTCTCACCCCATTCCCAGAGTTATTCTCTAGTTCTTTAAACCGTCTCAACTCATCTTTCAAGTTATGTTTTATACAATCTATTGCATAATAATTGTTTTAAGGTTTGTATAAGACAGAGTAATCAGTCCTTTAAGTCCTACAATTTCCTACTGTGACTAAATGTTTCCTCGAACTGGTGGACTCAAATAGAGCATCCGCAATAGATAATATGGTATATCTGGCATGCCGAAACCGTACTCTAATAGTCCAATATCGATTTCTTCTACTATATGCCAAAACTAGAGCCTTACAAGAATGAAAAAAATAGACATACCGATCCACCATCTAGAATTTATGAACCGTCATGAACTCCAAGTGCTTACTTCAATTACCTGTCTGATAGTAGGAGACATTTTTCTTTCGCCATGGGAGTTCATACGTATGCATTAGTTTTGTGGAAATACTAAAGGCCATGGAGATGTGTTTAAGGCCAACTTTCTCTGTCCGTTCCCCATACACTGGGTAATTTCTCTGATCTGCCCATTTTTGTAACAGGCATCCTATTAAACAATCGAATTTTCTCCATATAGCCTACTAGGAGAATGTCACATCGAAAGTTAATTGATCTCTTATTTAACAAATTATTAACAAACATTACCCTTCACGCATCCGAAATATATTAAACTTGGCTTTAATAGAGACTAAGCTAGGAGTATAAAGTTATATTTTTTACTTAACCTCACGTGGAAGTAATTTAATAAATGTCTTCCTAATTATGCACAATATATTATGTTTTTTACTATTTTGGTATCCCCCGGAATTCCAATTTTGCAATGATATAGTTCTTTTACTGTCACAAAAAAACATAAATATTTCCCTGAGTTAAGAATACAGAAATTTGTTGCAGAAAGCCAAAAATCCATATTCTAAAGATTTATCCCATGCGTGCAGTGTATAAGTAAACTTGCAAAGAGAAAATTTAACTCCATAAGGCTTCCAAAAGTATTTGATTCTGTTATAGTGATATAGTTTTAATATTTTCAGCCATTCGATAACCTTAAACATCGTTGTTTCTAAATTACAAATTTGATCAAAAAGCTTTACAATAACTCACCTACTGTTTAGAATCCATTGTATAGAAACGTTCCATTATGAGAATTGTTCTATTGGAGAGCGCGAGGCAGCAGATGGTACCTCCCCCCAACCTATTGTCACGCTGCCACTATTTCGCCTGATCTGGTGAAGCCATCGACTCGGATTCCAATCACGTGCAGATTGGGACACATACAAGTGTAGGATTATACCATCGATTAGCCATTGAGCCATTGTTGTTTATGCCGTGACGTGCTCTAGCCATTACTTGCGTCCTGAGGTATAATGTAGCTTCCAGTAATGAGTAAACGTGGCAATCTTCGTGTAAAGTTAGTTTTTCTTCTTCGAAAGAATTGTGAAGGTAACGGTATTTTTTTTATTATTTGCCATTTTTAAATTAAAGAATTAATCAATACATAACGTTACTACATCACGAATCTGATCTCTTCACCAAGTGAATAACTGATCTGAAACATAATTAAATTCTAGTGAATTATTTTTAAAAAACAGTTTAAACCGTTAAATAAACCAATCAAACTGCATTAACACAATCGTTAATCAGAAAACTTTAACAAATTCGCGTTACGTATTAACTCCAGTTGCATTATTCCAGAACATGTGCATTTAGTTAAACTGTTACTAATTATTATAAACTGAACTAAAATATAACATAAGCAATATTGAAGACTCTTGGATCAATTGCAAAAATCTTTAAATAGTAATAATTTTTAATACAACTTATTTGTGGAGTTGCCTGATGATGAAAACTTTGGTTTCGAATGGCCTCGTCCAAAAAATAAACTATTTGGAAAAGTATTGTTTTATTAACATTTAGTACTATTTAAGCAATATTGTTTTGTAAATGTTGAAGGTAGTAATCCTTAAAATACTGTAATCACATTTATTCCCAATAACTAACACTTGACAACTAGATCATCACATATGGACATCACAGGTACTATATACAACAACAAACATCACTGTCTTCTGACTTCTGCGTGTCATAACGTTTTGATATGATTTGTTTACTTCACCTAGATCGTCAAAGTTAAAGAATGCCTTATTTGACTATAAAACTTTGATTTTCAGGTGATAAATTTATTTTTTATGTAAAAAAAACGTGTAAAAATGTGATCCTGATTCATGTTTTTTGCGTCTATTGTTAACTGATTGCATTACAGCTATTCACGCATTGCAAATGTTATACACAACGTGGGCTATACAGAAGTATTTCTAAAAATCACGTTAAGAAATTCCAACATGAAAGTTAGCGAATCATAACACTGCTGAAAGGGCTCTAAAAAGATTTATCAGTCCACACGATATGCCAAGAACGAACTAACCTATGGACTTAAAGATTTAGAGGAAACTTAATTTCTATGCTGAGACAATTGAGTTCAATTGTGTTGCATATTAAGGTTTGGCTTATCTTAGCAAACATTTTTACATTGGTATTATATGTAACGATGATGATAACGACAAAATCATAGAATAAATAAATTTGTAAACACAGTATATAAGACATATTACTTGTAACATAGTAATACATGTAGCAGAACTAAAGCTTTTGATCGTAATCTCAGCGAAGCCTATTATGTAACACGTGGTGTAGAATTGATTACATTTTATGAGTATAATCTTGTATTTTTGAACTGAAATGAATATAAATGTTACTTTTTGACCAAATATTTAAGTAGAATTAATGCTATATATTAAGTCTCATAGCATAGCATTAGCATATTTGATTGTTTTAAAGGTAGCAGGTAACTATTAAACTTTTATTTTATCATTCTTGTAAAGCAGCAATAGAAAGTTTACGTTTATTTCTTGTATGCTATAAAACTAATTTTTACCCCCCAAAAATACCATAAAAAGTAACAAATCTTTTTCAAGACGGAATGAAAGTACAGTATATTGGTTGGCCAGAGATCGTGACCGGAATGTTCTGCGAGTCACGTGAGAGAAGCTGTGATGTTCTCATATCCTGGATGTATCACGATGTAGAAGCTCAGCACGTTGAGCGTACAAATTATAGAAATGTTTGTTTACATTATCAACATTTTATTACAAAAACACCAAACTTTCACTTTAACTGCTACAGTAATTAAGTAATGGACGTTCTTTAAACGTACTAATACACTGAATGTACAATAAACGAAATGAACTTAAATATAAATTACTGTACACATTTTTTTATATAATGTTATAATTGTTGTAATCTCTGATTTTTGCCCCCTCGCCTTTTTTTCACAATGAAAGCATATATCGCATTTTTAATTTGTTGATATCATGGTCTTTAAATAAGTCTAAATAAGTATGTAAATAATCGTTGGTTGATTAACAAGAATATAAATATATTCAATAACATAATCCATATTATTGACTTAATATATAAGTATCAATTATTATTAATCCATATAAGTATTTCATCGGAGGGGCGCTAGCCAAATCCTATCACTAGAAAACTTTCGTATATATCTGTATGTCTGTTGGCACGACATCTCAAGATGAAATTTACTTACAGGCTATGAATTTTGCATGAAGCTTTATTATATGTCTATATTTTCAATTATCTAAGGAAAATTGAGTTTGGTGGGCATTTCACCATGCATAAATTTGTTGGTTGATCGTTAGCGAACCCTTTTACGGTTGATTTAAGGCCGATCATGAATGGCAATAAAAATCTTCCCTTTGCTTTAATGCAGTATATTTTTACTCTAAATGTTAATTACCCCGTATAAAACATATTGTATGTTTATAAATGGAGTAATACCCTGTAATAACGAGTAATGGATACATATTTTCTTTTAGTTTAGTTTCCATCATAGCAGGAACAATTGATAGTTCCATACACCATTGACCCAGGCTTTTATTCCTAAAACAATTTATTTCACAACAGCACAACTACATAAGTTTTTCAACACTCGATCACGTATGGTCCGTCCGTAATATTAATCTTGAAACCAGTATAATTAATTCTATATCGAGTATAATTTTTAAAATTATTTTGCTAGGCAATCAAGCTTAAGGTATTTCGTATACTTTTAACAATTGTTTTTTATTGTTCGTTACGTCACTGTAATTATGTAATTAGTTTGTTACAAAATCTACCATCAATATTATGGGGAATAGATTATACCACCTCTTTAACGAGGTGTCCACGCCTATTAAAACATCATGTAACGGCAGGTATATGGGGAATTAGATTATACCACCTAGACTGTAAATATAATCCAGAAGATAACAGGAGGGATTTACCAGAGCCAAACGCCTATACATAATAATTGTGTCTATGAACGAGTTTCAAGTTTGAAGTAGTGAATGGGGTGATTAAATGTATTGGATTATGGCTAGTTGTTGACTGCAGATTGAGTCAGTGGTATAATATAATCCAGTAGATACCAAGGAGGTTTACCAGAGACAAGCTGCTATCAATACTGGTTGTGTCTATAACAAGGTGTCAAGATTGAAGTCGTGAATCGGCTTGGATGTTAGCAGATTGGATTATACCACGTTGTCTGTCTAATATAATCCAGCAGGTAACAGGGTGGGTTACCGGAGACAAGCTGCTATCAATACTGATTGTGTCTATTAACAAGGTGTCAAAGATTGAAGCGTGAATCGGCTGGTGGTAGCAGATTGGATTTTACCACGTTGTCTGTCTAAATATAATCCAATTTGGTAACAGGGTGGGTTACCGGAGACAAGCTGCTATCAATTACTGATTGTGTCTATAACAATGTGTCAAGATTAAAGCCGTGAATCGGGCTGGTGGTAGCAGATTGGATTATACCACGTTGTCTGTCTAATATAATCCAGCAGGTAACAGGGTGGGTTACCGGAGACATGATGCTATCAATACTGATTGTGTCTATAACAAGGTGTCAAGATTGAAGCCGTGAATCGGCTGGTGGTAGCAGATTGGATTATACCACGTTGTCTGTCTAATATAATCAATAGGTAACAGGGTGGGTTACCGGAGACAAGCTGCTATCAATACTGATTGTGTCTATAACAAGGTGTCAAGATTGAAGCCGTGAATCGGCTGGAAGGTAGCAGAATTGGATTTTACCACGTTGTCTGTCTAATATAATCCAGCAGGTAACAGGGTGGGTTACCGGAGTACAAGCTGCTATCAATACTGATTGTGTCTATAACAATGTGTCAAGATTTATGAAGGCCGTGAATCGGCTGTGGTGGTAGCAGATTGGATTATACCAGTTGTCTTGTCTAATATAATCAGCAGGTAACAGGGAGGGTTACCGGAGACATGCTGCTATCAATACTGATTGTGTCTATAACAAGGTGGCCGGGGCCAGTCAAGATTGAATCGTTAATCGGCTGTGGTAGCAGATTGGATTATACCACGTTGTCTGTCTAAATAATTAATCAATAGGTTTTTTAAACAGGGTGGGTTACCGGACGACAACGCTGCTATCAATACTGATTGTGTTTCTTAAAACTAGTATAACAAGTGTCAAGATTGAAGCCGTGAATCGGCTGGTAGTAGCAGATTGGATTTTACCACGTTGTCTGTCTAATATAATCCAGCAGGTAACAGGGTGGGTTACCGGAGACAAGCTGCTATCAATACTGATTGTGTCTATAACAATGTGTCAAGATTAAAGCCGTGAATCGGCTGGTGGTAGCAGATTGGATTATACCACGTTGTCTCGGTCTAATATAATCCAGCAGGTAACAGGAGGGTTACCGGAGACATGCTGCTATCAATACTGATTGTGTCTAAAACAAGGTGTCAAGATTGAAGCCGTGAATCGGCTGGTGGTTGGTAGCAGATTGGATTTATACCACGTTGTCTGTCTAATATAATCAATAGGTAACAGGGTGGGTTACCGGAGACAAGCTGCATCAATACTGATTGTGTCTATAACAAGGTGTCAAGATTGAAGCCGTGAATCGGCTGGTGGTAGCAGATTGGATTATACCACGTTGTCTGTCTAATATAATCCAGTAGGTAACAGGGTGGGTTACCGGAGACAAGCTGCTATCAATACTGATTGTGTCTATAACAAGGTGTCAAGATTGAAGCCGTGAATCGGCTGGTGGTAGCAGATTGGATTATACCACGTTGTCTGTCTAATATAATCCAGCAGGTAACAGGGTGGGTTACCGGAGACAAGCTGCTATCAATACTGATTGTGTCTATAACAAGGTGTCAAGATTGAAGCCGTGAATCGGCTGGTGGTAGCAGATTGGATTATACCACGTTGTCTGTCTAATATAATCCAGCAGGTAACAGGGTGGGTTACCGGAGACAAGCTGCTATCAATACTGATTGTGTCTATAACAAGGTGTCAAGATTGAAGCCGTGAATCGGCTGGTGTTAGCAGATTGGATTATACCACGTTGTCTGTCTAATATAATCCAGTAGGTAACAGGGTGGGTTACCGGAGACAAGCTGCTATCAATACTGATTGTGTCAGTGGCAGTCTTGATGCGATAAATAGGGAATTCCCTTCTAGATAAAGATACGAATATTTAACAGTGGTATTATATTCAAGGATATGTTATCCACAGGCTAACATATTCCTATTCATACTAAGGCCTAATTTTATTGAATTACAAGTAGTTAGCAACGGCTTCGCACACAATGACTGTCTTTAGACGTATAACCTCTGGTTTGAGTAAATTATATTTCCGATAATTTTGAGCTTCCCTTTGGCCATCAAGTTCTATAGCAGTCTTTAGATTTAAATTACATTTTGGTTGTACCTTTATCTTTTATATATGCATTACAGTACTGCCCAAGTACTATATTCTTAATATATGCTAAAATGTACATTTAAAAGTGCATTTAAACACTTTTAGTTTTTTCTGTATATTTTCTACCTATGTGCTCAACAGGTTGTTGCAGAAAAGTGTTAAATAAGAAATATTCTTACTATGAAGCTTGTCCTATGTTTGAAAGGTTACAAACCTAGACAGATTTAAGTAGCCGATAAACTAATTCAATATATGATTGTCTGTAATAAAATAAAGTTTACCTAGTACATTGGATTACATTTATCAAGATTTTTCAAGAAATAACAATTATTTGTTGTAATAAAAATTTAAAGACAGTAGGTTTAGCTCGAAGAGATTACCATATTAGGAATAGGACTATGTGTTAATCAGATGGGTTAAGAATGGCCATGAAATATTTTAGTACATTCGTTTCAACGTGATTCACTAACACACACAGCAATTATTAAGCGTAATCAAATGTATTATAATGGTATATTTGTCCACTTATGGTTTGAAGGCTTTTATTTGTGTAATAGAAATACATTGTCGTTACTAAGGAACAACTCGTAGTATTCCAATGCAAATTTGATTGATACCCAATGTTTGCTTCCTAATATAGTCTGTCTTAGCTAATAATTCTAAATAACAGAATCTGTATTAAAGGAGAACATTGTCTGAATATTTAAAGATTACTAATATATATTTATTCTTCACAGAGTAGATAATTAACAATAAAAACTAAAAAAAACACACACACACCAACATTATTCTTGAAAAATTTGTAATAAGCAATAACTCTTTAAATGGAATTAATACATACAGAATATCTATCTTAGCTTCAGGTTTGACAAGTTCAATACACTTTGTATCATAATTACAATTATCACTAAGTAAAATTCTTACTTATGAATGGCAATATACAATTTAAAAAATTTTGAAACCCCCAGTCTTGAATTATTACAAAATAAATGTGGTATTTTAAATATAGATAATACAAAATTTATTTAACATATTTAAAAATACCTTGAAAGTATAAAACCAACCACAGTAGGTAATTAAAATAGTAGAATATTTCGTGAAGTCACAAAAAGTATCTCTGAATTTATTATAAATGTCTGCTACAACAAAGTTATACTTCAATTGGTATTGACGCGTCTTACTATCTTGGGTAGGTGGTTAAAACCAATTTTGCCAAAATTGGCTATAGTCAGTTAAGATTACATGGTAGTGATCGTGTTCATGAACGATTCTCAGATCTGTATGTAGCCAATCTTAAAAACAACGCTATATCGAAGGGCAAACGAGGTTGTTGTAAATGATTCAAAGATTACAACAGTCCAATTAAACCTTTTGCAATGCTTATTAGTGTAGATTTCTAGTATAAACTTTGAGTCGCCGCAATTTTCAATAAGTTGTCATCAAACTCCCACAATTTATAAAAAAATCACGTTATGTTTGGTTGGCGTGTCACGGTGGTACTAATAAATATGTTATAAACCATAACGGCTTCTATATTTGCTTTAATTATGTATTGTGGTGTAATGGTAGCACAATCACCCGGCAAGTGAGAGATGCGGGTTCGAGTCCCGGCGGAGCAAGTACTTTTTGTGATTCATTGTTTATTATATGATATTTAATGTGTGTGTGTATATATATATATATATATATATATATATATATATATATATACTTATATGGTTCCTCATAAATTGTGTCATAACGGTGATCGAAATAATCAGATTTCCATGTAATGTAATAAATATATGGATTATATTTATTTCACTTGCTGTATAAATGTTGACAAAAATGAAATAGATTTCTAGTTAGAGAAAGGCATTTCCAGTTAGAGAATTGGAATTCCAGTTAGAGAACTGGAGAATACTGTAAGTACGTGCAAGCTGAGCACGTGCCTCAAGCTACAGGATGAGGTCGTTGTTGGAAATTCGACTGTACAGATGCAGTTGTAGGTTTTCAATTAGCAGTAACTTTTGCGGATCTTTCTTGATCCTATCTTGTCGAATCTTTTGTATTTTCTTATGCTACGTGTACCATAAAATATTAATTCAACTGCAGTTTACCTTTTTCAATATCAATACAAGACGCTATAGCTTTTCAATTATTGGAAGGCTAAATAAAATAAATATAAACAGTTACTATAAAAGTAATCATAATTTTATGCATAGCTTCTTTAACAAAAATAATTTAACTCTAAATGTCTAATATTGAACAGATGTTTATAATATACCATTATTATACATAGATAACTGGCCCGAGATAACCCGTTAATACAGGGCCAAGAAATCTCGTTAATATAATGCATGAAATTATATGAAAGTGGGTAATGTTAATTTTTAAAGGTTCTGCCTTTACTTAGGCATATACATTTCCTCTCGTTATAAGAACTTACAGTTACGACAGAGTTTATCTGAACAAAGCCACTAGCTTGTATCGGGAATGCTTTTTCTCTACAAAAATTAGTTGAAGAATATTACTTATTGACTACATAAAGAAGTGGTATACCGGATGATGTGGACATCTTCTATACCAAATCATTATAAACATACGGGAAGTTCAAATATTATTGCTTCAATCGTTTGGATGAATACTACTTTCAGAACAACTAATACTGTGAGGTAAACTCAATATGTAATGAAACTCTGAACTGTGTACAATAATTTTATTTTCTAGTGCAGAAGCAATCTTGTTCACCAGGATTAAAAGTACAAAGTAGATGGTTAAAAGCGTTTACATACCACTAAAGGTACCAATTACCGAATCAGTAAAAATCTTTTGTGGCTGCCTCCCAACTGTTTTAAGACAGTATAGGCAAATTGGTGTGAGTCTTTCACGATCATGTAAGCAATGCTAAATATGGCCGTATGGGATTTCCTGGTCTGTACATGGTGCTGACTCTGATCGTCTCGGAGTGCACTATCGACCATCTGTAGGGGTGTGGAACCTGGTCTTCTCGGAGTGTATGGTTATATATTTAGTGTGGACTCTGATCGTCTCGGAGTGCACTATCGACCATCTGTAGGGGTGTGGAACCTGGTCTTCTCGGAGTGTATGGTTGTATATTTGGTGTGGACTCTGATCGTCTCGGAGTGCACTATCGACCATCTGTAGGGGTGTGGAACCTGGTCTTCTCGGAGTGTATGGTTATATATTTGGTGTGGACTCTGATCGTCTCAGAGTGCACTATCGACCATCTATATGGGTGTGGAACCTGGTCATATCGGAGTACACGGTTATGTATATGTGCAGACTCTGATCGTCTCAGAGTCCACGTTTATGGATATGGTGTAGACTAGGATCGCTTAGGAGTGCACGAAGCAGAAAATAGGAGTGCACGGTCATGTATATTGTGCTGAACCTGGTTGCCTTGCATTACTCAGACCTTTCTGTATGTTGATTAACGATTAAAAATTTCCAAGACATACTGAGACAATGCAACCTACCAACCTATTATTTTTGCAGTTAAATGATTGAAAGTGTCAGCACATTGATTTATAGCAATATTTATTTTTTAGCCTTTTTTCTTTACTTTTACTTTTCTTTCATATTCACATTGCTGGCAATGTACATATAATGTACTTTTTTGACTCAACTAAAATCTTGTGTAAATTGTATAAATTTTTTCTTGATGCATAGTGGGATTAGCAGCACTGCAGGGTATTGTCAGATTAACCAGACCAATGCAGCACGTTAGAGTTGATTGACGACCATTACAGGGACGTGTGTCAGGCTACATGTGACAAGATAGAGCCCGCTGTCCAGGCACGTCAACTCCGGCTGCGCTGGCTTGTTGGAGATGATTCAGTAGTCTATGACAGATAACCGACAAACTGTGGCAGGATTTATATTTTACGTTTTATTGTTTTTCGCCTGTTTACAAACCACAGATGGAGTTTCAGTTTCAAGTTTTGTATTAGTCATTCGATCTTTTTAAACATAAAATGGGAAAAAATCATTACTTATATGTTTTTTCTTATTATTTATTTTTTATATATCATAATATGTTTTAATACATAAAAATTTTAGAGGTGTCTTTCATAAATCGTTGTTTAAGGTTAAATTAATACAATAACTCTATGTCTTAGTCCCAGAAATATAACTAGATTGCATTATTTCTATTACGTTTGCACCTGGAATATACGTTCTATTACAATTACCAAAATACTCTATGTTCGTTATCAATTTAACTATTAATCTTATTAATCATGTATAAGTGCATTAATTTAGTAAACAGAATTCATTTTGTTAAAATAATCCCAATTGGACACCTGGAGAGTAGGGATGGACATATAAATAATTTTTATTTAATTCTCAATCTACATTTAGGGCTTTCAAGTAATTATTTTAGACAGGACGCTATCAGGTTATCAATTATTTATCATTTTACAGTAAAGCTTTTTTTGTTCAGATAAAGCAATAACTTCAATCTTTGGGACACAAAGTTTTATAAACATCATACAGATCTTTATGATGCAGATGAAAGTAAGAACGAATACAATAATGGTAATCGTCTAGACAAACCTAATTTGTTCTTAGTATATTTTTTCAACTGGATACTGCTTGTATATAACCTGATTTTATAGTAATTTCATGTTCCCAAACTTTACATAACAGGAATTACAGTTTAAAATAAATATTATTTGTTACTGTACCACACTACTTACAGATACCAAAAAAATGTTTATGAGAGCTAGCTAACAAATACTTGGTATACAACGAAGAATGATTAATTCAAAATTATGCCTTGTGTAAATGAAAACCTTATAAATGGTCTTAGACCTCATCTCCAGATTTAAAATAATGCAATCGTAGAGCCCGAGCATGAATCGCAATGTTCTTGGCTGTGTAATAATAACTACCATCAATTCTTATACGTGCTAAATTAAGTTCAAACTTCATTAACTATTGTTGCACCTCTCATCATTTAAAGTTATGAGCATTAGCACTTATCACTTTTGATTGCATTAGTTACACAGGAGATAAATCACATACGGACAAGGTGTGCTGAAGTCCGAGTAAGGATATCAGTTAGCTTTAAGGTTCAAAGCTAAGGGCAGCGCTAAGTACTTTAATGTTACCGTTAAAATTCTTACTAGAAGACCTCTCACTCCACAGGCGGCAGTCCAAGCGCTTACTCTGTTGATGCCTCAATTTATAGCACTGGATGAGTTATTTCTTGTGAAATTCGTACCTACAATCAAAGCCAGCAATATGATACAAATTAAAATATAATAAGAATTATATTTTCGTAAACGTAAATTATTTTTTGAATGAAATTTTTACAGTAGCAGCTCCGTTTAAGCATATATATTGAAACGTAACAAGCCAGTCCATGTAATCCCAATGATGACATCATTGTCACCCTCACCCTCTATATTGACACTCAAGGTCACACTCTAAGGGCCGTCTCCCAGGGGCACCATTGCGACCCTCATAGATTACCATCCCTTCGCTTCGAGATGGAGTTCTCGAAAGCGTACGCATATGCATTATACATTGACATGTAGTAATGACCTTTTTATAATCTAAGGACATTTATTTTTCTATGACAAGATAAAACATGTGGTTTTATTGCCATTATTTCCTGCAAGAATACTTGTTTTCTTGCCATATTTCTCATGAACATACACGATATTCCAAATGTTTGAAAACCCGTTGATATTTTTTTACAACATAACAGAAAAAATTATAAAATTAGCCCAGTTTCATAGAGCTTTAACTGCTTTTCTGTGCAGTAATCATCACACGCCTACTACATTGGGAAGACGACCCATGAGGTGTAATTGAAATGTTAAATACAGCCTAAGCCAAGGTTCAATAAATATAATTTTAAAGCCCTTCATTATTAGCATATTATGCGGCTGTTGGAATACGATCAAACCTTAACCTTTCAATAGACATAATCTTTTATAAGACAAGCAACACATGATTTTGTTTAAGAAACACTGTACCATAAATAGAACACTTTGAATTCGTACTCCGTACTCTAATAGTTTCGAAAAGTTCTACGCACCCTGTATAAAAATGTATGTGCAATTGAATAATATTATTATGTCATGATGTAGTTAAAATTATTGTTATAATATTATTCTGATAACTAACTTATTGTTCATTATAAACATAATATTAACATAATATGAAGCAAAGGTCGACTTTTATTCAAATATAAATTTGATTGATCCATGTAGCAGTTAACTTCTAAAATAAACTAAACTAGAAAATATGTATTTAAGTCCAAAGATAACAGTCTTACCAATAATACTTCACTTATGAATCTTTTGAAATCCAAGCGTGCATAAGAACTAAAATTTGAAACTTCTAAACTTGAAACTTTGCCGAAAAGACTAATTTGTAAAACTTTTAAAATAAAGAAGATTAATCATGGATTAAACATTACCATATAAAATTAGAAAGGTTTTATATGCATACGCTACACTCAAAGGAAGCAAATAAAATAATTTTAAATTTTATATACTTTTCCTTCCAAAGCAACATCAACCGGACCATAAATTTCACACACACTTTAAAATGAAAACAACGTGATGGATTTAAAATAAACTAAATATTAAGAACTACTAAACCTTAGCTGTTCATTATTTATTAAATTTTCTTACCTTAAAATATATTTTTTAGAATAAACTCACACACACTTAAATGTTTTAACTGTATACTAGGAATATATAAACTCAACCACACGCTGTAATAAATTCTCCGTAGCTAAAAAATGGTATTCTACGAAATACCGGTAGTTTTATTTACAAACATGTTCCACCATTATCTACAACCATGAACACCAACAATCATGTCCAGCCGTGTACAGATTGTTAGCAGGCTGTGTCCAGACCCTAAATAACGACAACAACACATCTATTTCCGGACGGTTGCGGTTGTCAATGTACGGTACCACTTAATTGCTTCTGTGGTCGCCTAACTGGCTCGGTTAACCAAACGTACCCGGAGGAAAATTTATTTGCAAACCACGTGACATCGCTTGCATTGTTTACAGGCTAAACCTGTAATTGATTTGGTGATGTTATTGGTTCCTTTCTCCTAAAAGAATATTTGTATTACTGAAAATATAAATCATTCTCAATATCCAAATGCAGTTTTAGACCAGAATATAAGAATACATTTCCATTTTATAAATATACAACCTAATTTTTTCAAAACGGATGTCCTTACGAAATTTATTTTCAAATAAAGTTTAACATCAACCGTGAATATGTTGTTGAAATGGGATACTAGGTTATTAGTTTATACAGTACACATTGGATCTCTACTTCTCAATTAATTACGCTGTATGGTAGAATGTGGAAAATTCCTTTTGGACGCATTATGTAAGGCAGGTATGACACTACTATCTTTAGACACAAAACTATCTTTAGATACCTACTTCGATTTTGTTTTTAACGAATGCATTTGTTGGGTTTTGTAACCTACAGAACTTAAGTCAAACGACTTAATAAGCACATCACCATGCAATAACCTTGATTACACTGACCGAACCTAGTATGCAATTGAATAATATGGACTATTACTTAGACAGTTACTGAACTCAGTGAGCACTAAAAGAATCGATATTCTTTCACTTTGGCCGTTATTATTTATCTCTATGTATGAAAAGCAAAACCCTCACTCATTCTTCAACATCCCAATTCCACAGAAAGTTGCAATCGGCACAAGTATGTCTCATGACTTAAACAGAAAAACGAAAAGATTTTTATAAAGATCAAATAAATATGCATAAGGGTAGAAATAGAATTGCAATTGTAGAAGAACTACAATTGGTTTTTCAACTTTTCGGTGCAATAGATAGATGAAATTTGACACAAACTTTCCTCATTACTAACATTGAAAAAAGAATTTTCATAACTATTAACCACACATTGAGGTTGAGACACGAGTTGCAATATTAGAAGAATTATATTTAGTTTTCCAGTTTCCTAATCTTATACAACGATTAAATTTGACAGGCATGTACGCCGTGCCGTAAACAGTGATAAACGGTAGCAGGAATAGCTTAGACTAGTAGTAAATAAATCCTCGGAGGGTGTGGCTTTGACTGAAGTAAAATTTTCAGAATTATAAAGTATCCTGATCGGGGCAATAATTCAAACGCTACTGAGGCACCGAGAATAACTTAGATCGAAAGAGCATTACAAGGGAAAAAAGTAGACAATTTTTCACTAACGTAGGCTTCTCAGATCGAGTATGTACATATTTTTTATCGTAGCAAAATGCAAACTCTACTATGGTGTACGAAAGTCATTTTATCCGAACCAGAAATGCTTTAAGTGCTAAACCAGAAATAAGAACGGTGGCAATATCGTTGAATTTGTGAACACTGAAATAATACGTATCTCAAATTTCTGATTAAAAACTATCATAGAACTTTATGATATTTCATCATACGTGATTTCACTACGATTATCAAGGACTTACTATTTCTCCACTCTGACAAAAATAGTTCAAATGCAACTGAAATTGTTGGAACCATTCATTTGATTCATTGTGGTATGTTATAAGAGCGTTAAGATGTATATGAAACTAATCTGATGTAATAAAAGGTACACACAATCATGTCAATCAAGCAAAAGCTATGAATTCCAAAAGAGTTTTAATATTTGATTAATAAATGGGCTCACTTAGGACATAGAAAACAAAATACCGTACTAAAAAAACTGCTAGAGGCACTGAAATTGCTACGCTTGGATACCCTTAAAAAATCAGTATGATTATTAGTATGATTATTTTAAATTTATAAAGTCAATTAGTGCACGGCATAAAATTAATGCAAGTCATTGAAACTTATTGAAAAATATGTCGGTATTACTCCGTCTTTCGAAAGTTTGCTTTTTATGTAAAACCACATGAGATTTTACCTAGTTAAAATATTATTAAATAATACTAAGAACTATACATACTATCGTATCCATTCTTATATACAAATATTTTATATTTTAATCATATGTTGCAAACTAAAATCATTTTAAATTTATTCAAAAAAAAATTGTGTGCACTAATGATATAATGCAAATATTCAGTTATTTTCTAAAATTTTAACACTTTTCTTCGAGAAACCTACTAGTGACTAGCGCTGGAAAGGGAGTTGTCTGTGAAGCTGGATTTGTATTCGTTTGACGTCGGCGGATCAATTATTGATCTAACTGCAGGTCAAACAATGTCTGCGTTGAACTGTAAACTCGCATTCACATGAACTATTTTGTACTACTTACAAAGATACATATCCTTGCAATGTACTTGGTATTGTCATGTGACGGTATTTTACTGTAATAACTGTTGTTACAACATTGCGTTATTTACTGGAACAGTTCTTTTAAGTAATGATAACACTAGTTTGTGATAAATTACGTTATTGGAGTAAAATAAATTATCTTCAAAGTATAAATGTAATACAGCGTAAACTGTGTTAATTAGGTTCAAACTAAACTATCCCTTTAATAATCTACTGAGTTTTAACTCCCCTATTTAATTTCCTATTCTAATTTCGTTACACTGAATTTTTACAGAAAATTATTACTGGTTTATTAGCGGAAAATATGGTTCTAAGAGTAAGAAAATAGCTTTGCAGTGTCCCGATTTTTAAATTCACCTTTTTCTACATCAGCACATTGAATAAGATTGCATTTTTGTTTAAATCTGCGTTACTATAGCGTTAATAGTGTACCGTTATTATAGTACATATATTATATTACTTTGGAGCTAATACTTTATAAATCAAAACAACTTTTCGGAAATACGTGATTTATTCCGAATTAAAGTTCACCCAAAAAATGAACAAAGTTTACAATTTTTAGATTTGATTTTCTCCAAAATTTCTCACAATCGATCAAATCTAATCAAGAGTCTGATAAAAAAAAAAAAATTACAATTAAAATGAAACTAAAAAAGTATACTTCTCCAAAAATGGTTTATATTAACAAAATAAAATAAAAAGTTCTCTTCTCAAAATACTTAAAAATCAATATAACACAAAACTTGATATTAAATTTACGAGCAAAATTTAATTCACTAAAGTTCAAAAAAAAATTTAATTAATTCTCAGACTTTGTAATATGGGAATCTTTACAAATTTAATCACATCAGTATAAAAATAAAAGATATTAACTAAACGCTGGTACGGGACTTACTACTTTGAAGACTATGGAGGCTGATAGGAAACTAACAACGCACTAAAGAAAATTAATAACTTGATTTGAATTTACACCCGATTAAAAGAATTACTCTAGATCCAAACTATAGGATTAGAGGAAGAACTATTGCTTCTCTAGTGGACGTCTGTACGCTGTCGTCAATACTCCAAAACTGGTCCCCCTCTCTCCGGGAACCGGCTCGGGAACGTATCACCGTAGACATCTCGATCAGCTGATGTACCGGTCTAACCAACAAACAATGTCCACGCACCGCGTCTAGTTAACAAAAGAGCCTACTTCCTACCGCGATTCAGCATAAATAAATACAACTACGGTACAATAGTATAAATATAGGTTTTATTACAAAAATTTTTTATTCCCCGTAGCAATATAATTAAGGGGCACAGAACATAAATTTCTATACTAGTGAATTCTAATATTAAGGTGTGATAGATGGACACCCTTAACCCCAGTCTTGATTTGCCTCCTGGTCCAGCAGCTCAGAGAGCATCCTGTTCCATTTACTGCAGTCAAGATCAGTCGGTGATTTCTTGTCATGAGTTTCAAAAGTAACCAGAGTGTAGCGTTCAAACGCATAATTAATTCCACATTAAGAGATGTCCAGATACCCCACGAACTGATACACAAAATATCGACAATTATTCAACTCAAATGAAAGAAAATCCTTTTTTTGAAATCCCCAGCAATATTCTCATAAGGGGATACCATGTCAAGCGAAAATTTGGATCTCACTGCTCCTCCGTAACAGATGCAAGAAAAATCTCCCATTGTCTGGTTATGGCTTACTCACAGTTCTGCCCATATATTTTCTGTATCCCTTTCAAACACGTTCGTATTCCCACTGTGCCAACATCTTACTTTAAATATTAGTAAGAGAATAATGCCCCTTCGGACGAGTGAAACTGTCTTATTATTGGGATATCATGTGGTTGTATTGTCCGTGAAGGACATCTGAAAGCCACTCTAATGACGGAAATGATAGTATGCAAAGTCCACTTCATCCACTGCCTTACTCAGTTTCAGGTCTCGACCAGTACACAGATAACGAACCACGGACATTCATACCAAAAGTTAAAGAACTACTTCATTTCTTGTAATTGCCTCCTCTAGCGTTATAAAATGCAACTCAACCTACCTATGATATTACTTACTTTGAACTCCATTTTGTCGATGGCTGGATATATCGGCCTTAACAGTAAAAGTTCTTTACATATAAACAGCTAGTGAGTCATGAAGAGAAAAAAATAGGAGGAGAAATCCTAATTGGGAGCATATTGTTCCTTCTACGGTATTACCTACAATAAAGCCAACTGAAAAGAATGCTTTAATAATGAGGTAGTAAAAAAAGTCTAAAACTTTTAAGGTGAGAAAGTATTTTTACGGCCCTACCAGGTACGAGATTTAGAGGAAGTTATTAAGCAAAATTTATAAAATCCTTATTACGGAAATACAGAGGCTGCACGGTTTTAAATAAAAAAATCTTAAAATGGTGCTACATTTAAGTACTTTAAAGTAGTAGAAATGCAGAACATTTCAATTTTAGGTATAGTGAAGCGGCTCGTGGTAAAAGTGTAGTATATTATATCTAGGTTTCTATTAATATAAAAATGTAAAATACCAGAATTTTTAAGAAACATAAGCTTTACTGTGCATACCAATATTGTATACATGATTCAAAAGCACAATATTCAGATACATTGGAACACACCGCTTGGTATTCAAATTTTCCCACAATTACGATGATTATTCACCAAGACGGTTCAGTTTATCAACAGTAATCATTACCTTCTGGTTTAATGTTGCAGCATAACGTCCCCCAGCTGTAAATATGAAATAATGTAAAATCAATAAAGCCTTCACAATCACTGGTTAGCTCAATCAGCTAATCCTTGGCTGCTTTTGAAATTTAAATGAGTCGTAAGTGAAATAATGTAAAGGGGAGCACAGTCAAGGGGAGGTTATAGCAGTAGTCGAATACATCACTTTAATGCCGTCCTATTTATCACAGGGACATATTGAGCTTTAAATGAATTGTTGTCTACTCTAATACGTCATCCAAGCTATTGTCACAAAAATAACTATCCTTTTTAACAAAATCACAAATTCAATACTTGTTTAATATTACATATTCCATTTGTGATTTTTTAGTATAAAAGGAAGGCTTTACTAAAATACTTTAACATGACTAGGTAATAAATTGTAAATCGTTATAAATCACCTAATAATTACTTAATACAAGTGATTATTCCATGTAATACTTATTTTATTATTAGATCTCAAATGCTTTTCCAAGGTTTAGGAGTTAAACGTCCCGTCTATTACAGTGTGGTATTGGCAGCTGTCAGCTCTCTCTTGGAGTTGCTGTGTACCTGAATATATTGATATCTCTTTATTTTGATATTACCAAAAATTTCAAAATTTTTTGGATTGCCTCTATTATATAAATTCACTATAGACCTTGTATCAATTAATGGAATTGCTAAAGGCTCTTTTCGTGCTCTGGTTTTTTGCACCAAAATCTAGACCTCATATCTGATTGAGATTTATTTAGTATGATAAAAATGTACCGATCCGAAATATTAAAAATAATCAATGTAAAAAATCTATTTAAAATAAACATAAAACTACGGTACGGAAGGTACGTATTGAAAACTATATATTATATATATAAAAGTATTAATCAAGGTTATTATGGTAATTAATAGACATCACCTGTGAACAAGTTGAGATAATTTGAAATTTGAATATGATTAAAACTTTAATTTAGAATTTTCAATTATATACACAGTCTTCTAATACGCAGTTCTAACCCGCTATGGTATATGGATCTCGGCTGTATATTGTCATTTTAAATAATTAGTCATCTTGAATTAACTAACCTAATCGGATATTACACGAAGTCAATGTACAGCTAAGATCAATTTACAAATTGATATAGAGAAGCCAGATACTACGTCATTAGATTGGACATTTAGTCTGAGTAAGAAATAGTACATATTTGTCATTTTTGGGGCCGTATTGCTTTTATCAGAGCCTATTATTCTGTATTTAAATGTTCTACAAGTCAGTAGGTCCTTTGTATGGACAGAATGAAGAAAATTAACTAAACTGGTCTTTACCTAGGGAAAACTGTGCGCCTTTTAAACTGTAAGACAAAATTATAATAAATAAGTACTGTAACTGGAAACAAATCTATTGACACTTCAGACATGAACCACCAGCCAGTAGCGTGTAGACTGTCTGAAAGCCAATTCATGTCGCTGATCTTAGTATTCGATAGTCGACTGTACACGACACATTTCCATATTCCACTCGATTATTGGTACGTGTTACTTACACTGTTGACACTGCATGTATTTAACACAATTAAATGCAGTAGAATAATTCAAAGGACTATACACTCTGCTAATTTCGTTGCATATTTGCAAATAACCAATTTCCAAAATTTGTTTAAGCAAATTCCATTCGAAATTCATATTCAGTTTCATTGCAGATCCAATGCAATTAGGTGTGATGAGAAAGTCGAAGTACTAGTGTTTCTAATTGTGTTAAAAGTAATATTCTAAATTCCATTCAATGACGCGTATCTCCATAGATGGTTGCTGAGTGTTTGAGTAGCGAAATTATCTGAAATTTTAGTATTTAGAAATATATATCCTTAACAGGCTTAAAATTTAAAAAAGTATCCTCATTTCCTCTGAGACAAGAATGAGATTTTTGAAACCTCATGTGCATTGATGGGATTTGACTGGCCAAGTAATTTTCTATTTGTTACTTCAGTTATTGGTCATTATTACACTTTAATTTTGTTCAATTTTGTTTAGAGAAATTACTCAATCGCTTGTTACATAATTTCATTTAGGGACAGTGTTTTAATCTGTAAATACGTCCCTCAATATTACAAAAAATAGTAATAAGTTTTATATTAGGGCATTATCAAGCATATCACCTGTTACCACAGCATTAATTATGAATTATTTATATTAAATGGAAAGTCGGACATAGTAAAATTAATTTTACAATAGAATTAACAGAATGACGTAGTTATTATCACATGCAGTGTCTGTATTTGAGGTACAAAGAAGAGTTCTCACAACTTTACTTTATTTAGCTAGTGTGGATTGCAAAAACAAGTTTTATTGTTTTAATCATATCTTTCATTTCATTAATTTTGCTAAAACTAAAGCTTGACTGTATACTTTATTTTATTCTCTTTATACCAGAAATAAGTTTTACGGCCTAGATATAATAGATATTCTATACGGCCGGATAGAATATCATTATTATATTCAACATTTAATACCTAATCTAACAGTTGAAGATTTTTGATTAACGAGTGTAATGAAAACTAAACATCTAAAAAAACAAAAGTTTTTTTTCGTACGAGATTATAACTGGTCTAACAATGATCTATGTCCTACCAAGAGTTATGTGACGTGTCCCCTTGTATTTTTATAGATATCAAATTAGAATTGGCAATCAGATTAGGGCAACATTATATAAAGTTACGTTCCTGTCAGACCGAACTTATACTTCTGGAAACATTAGACAAACAAAATAGTAAAAAAGCTTGTTTCATACTCGATTCCAGACAGTTAAACCATCAGATTGCAATTTGTCATGTATTTTCAAAGTAGTTCTGAACTTTTAATTAAACAATCATAGTTACAGCTGCACTCTACGAATTGCCGGCCAGCATTCATTTGAATGGGTAACTGATATAATAACATGAGATTAATTCTGAGGTAAGTACCTAGTTTGCTTTCTGAATGTGATTAATAATTACGAACTATACGCCTTCAGTGACAAAAGATGGACCCTATCGAGTATAGATAATACTAATTGAGTTGTCACCGAAAATTAACAGCCAGTAATTCCCCCTCTCCACCCAACCTGCGGATAATTCAGGATAACTACTTGCACTACGATGCAGATAAGCGAGTTCACACTCTCCCACTTCCCCGCCACCCTCTGCGGTCCCCACTCTTATCAGCTATCAGGATGCTGCTGTGTATTCTAACTGTAAGCTCCTCTTAGCGGAGTTGGAGATTCCTAACTTGGAGTTTTAAAATTAATTTAAACACTGTCAACTAATGATTGTTGTTTCAAGACTGGTGTACCTAAAACATTTTACGTTAATTATGCAGTAATTGTTTTTCAAGTCAAGGTGAAACCTAAATTGGCTTATTACTATTTTAATATCCTATCGATAGTAATTGTATGTACCTTGGAAACTCAATCGTCATTAGAAACTTCACTGCTATTATACATTTTAATGTTCGGTGTATTCAATGTTCGAAATTGGGTTTAGCACGAATTTGGCAATTCACTCCATTGTAGCCTAACCGTAAGTCGAAGTATTCACATAATGTATAGGCATTTAATCTGAGAAATTGTTTTTCTTAAAATTATATTTGCTTCAATTTAGGTCTGTGACCCTAAATAAAGTATTCTACACTAATACTTTCCGGTGTTTCTGCGTTCAATCACCCCCAGTGACAGTTTTACTGTTTTTAAAAGTCTTTATAGATTGGATGTCTTATCCGACTAGTTTCAATCAGCCTGTACACATATCAAATAATCTCACGACTTAAATTATTACTTAACAGCATTTGTAAATTTTAAATTTAATTAAAATGGAGATTAAAACTCCATTTTCAAATTTCGATATTCGATTGTCAAACGGTTGTAAATTTTGGGAATATAATAGTGCATAATGTCACGAGATGCTTGAATACTCAGTGAATACTAAATCCAATAAATATTTATATATGTAATAAATAAATCTAAATAAAATATCTATAAATTTAAAACTAGACAGCTTTAAATAAACTAATTATTTATAATATATTACCACTAATTCTGTAACTTAAAAAGTTGAATTCTGGAGCTCATCTCACGCTGCGTCGCTACAAACCCTTACTTGGTTGTTTGTGCTTTGCGAAAGTTAAAATTCTAAAACTTACGGGTCAAGTTTAGAAAGGTCACAGTGCCCACCCACCTCTCATAAAAGGATTGGTGACACGAGCCGGATCAAAAGATTATTAATCTATTATTCCTTATGTTATTGTCGGGAATCTTTAATATTCGGTCATATGTTCATTGTATCGAAGGTATATCTGCTTATCTGGAACACTCTCCTACATTCTCTTAACAATAATTTTAAAACTAAATTCATTATTTAAACAAGTATTTATTTTAGGTTTTGGGCCACAGGAACGTCTATTATACTAATATATATATATATATATATATATATATATATATATATATATATATATATACATTAAATTTGTATAAATGGCAATAGCCTTATTTAATTTTAATAAAAATTTAATCGCAAAAAGTACTTGCTCCGCCGGGACTCGAACCCGGATCTCTCACTTGCCATTACAACCACAGAGCCCTCAGTTTTTACGATTCAATTATTTTGTATTTTTCCGCATCTGTTACATATGCGTTTAAATAACCAAACTAACATATGATCGGAAGACCAAATACCTGTCAAATGACGTTTATTTACATTACATTTGTATAAATGGCAATAGCCTTATTTAATTTCATAAAATATTGAATCGAATAAACAATGTATATATAGTGTATATATATATATATATATATATATATATATATATATATATATATATATATATATATACAGTACTTCAAAACAATGCATGACGTAAATAATACCATATATATGTAAGTTTTAATAATTAATCTATTTATTCTAAAAGTTTACACGACCTCAGAAGTCTGATGCAAGATTTCATTAACTGTAACCCATGAATTGGTTGTGAATTCTGCATGATTATAATTTATAATAATATTGAACTTTCGATTGCGTACTTTCATAACTCACAGTATTTCATACACTAAATGCTTTGGGGTTATTACACCAAAATGTTTTCCTAAACTTTTGTGATCATAATTTGTTGTGATTCCTTCTTATTAATTTATATATATATATATATATATATATATATATATATATATATATAATACTTATAGGATATACGGTTACGTGTTTACCATATGCTAGTGGAGCCTACTAAAGATCTATTTGTAAGTTTAATCTACAGTTTTTGTAAATTTTACTACTTATATTCACTAATCTCAACAATTATTACAGGACTTAGGCTGAAATTTGTATCACAACTTTCTATATGTATGATAGATGTTTTTTTAACTTGAAAGAAGTTTTATTTGAATAAGATTACATAAAAATATTCACTGTTAAAAATGTACAACAAATATGTAATTGAAGTAAAAGGATTATCTTTCTACTTTTCTATTTTACTTGTTATTGGTGCCTTATGCATAGTTAGCTAAGCATATTTGCAAAATTTCACTACTTCAACTCTTACATGTCCTGAGAAATAGGTACAATAACATTGCTAACTTAACATGCTGTTATTTTAGGGCTGTTATTTAGTGACACCTTTGATAAATATATGTTTAACAGTCTATTAGTAAGTCTTCGATATACAATTTCCCTTAAGGACAATCTAAAAGGGAAATTCAGTTACACCCAAAATATACACCCTCAATAGCTCAAAATCGTAGTCACGAAATGGAAACTTAATACATTTCCTTGGAATAATTTCTGACCCTATTAAGTACTTAAATCCAAAAATACCTCCGAATTTTCTCCATATCATATGTAGTTTATCTTTGTCGCTAATACGATTGCAAAAACTGTCCTGTCTCTAACAAAATTTAAGTTTTACTGGAAAATCCCCAAAAAACTAGTTGTTTTCTGTCTTGTGCAGCTTTTGCGTTATTCTTTTAGTAACTGCGATAAATATTTATGTAAAAGTTAGGGAACGTCTACCGACATGTTTATAACGAACTGCCTTAAAAATTGCATGAAAATTTTATTTTTATATAAGCAAATTCAAAATGATGGTGCACGCTACTTCGTAAGATTTAGCTAAGATTTGCTACATAAACAAACTGATTTTTATGAAGGTGCATGTTCATTCATAGGATTTGGCTGACCGTCATTGAAGTGAATAATTTAGTAGGTTGTCAAAATGTCTCTTTTATCTCATTGTCTGCCTGTCTGTTCACACCTCGAGAAAAAAAGGAGTTTAAAACATTTTGCATTAAACTTCAACAATATGCAGTGTGGCATACTTTTTTGTTTTAAAAACTGTGTTAGTGGCATGTACCTAAAGTAAATACTTTAAAATGATTAACTATCTTTATTTATGATATAAATTAGGTAAGAAAACAAAACAGTCTCTACATCTCTATTGTATCATCTATATCATAACGTCGTCACTTATTGAAAATACTGAGGGGAAAACTAGATATTAAAACCATCGTAAACATGGCATTAATGGTTAAACTCATACGTTTTTATGGTAGCTGTAATAGCAAATATCAAAATCTCATTAGCTGAAATGTTTGCTTTTGCTGTACACATAATTATAATCTATCCATCAGTGGACTCGCAATTTAGTCTCGTATATTAACAGATACTAAAACATGGCAAAGTAATGTTTGTTGGTCATCCCTTTATATTACCACGGAAATATTACTAATGCCGTCATCTATGTGCATCATAACTTTGTTGCAGAAAATATTCATAAACAACACAGCTAAAAGAATAGGTCCACATGCCTTTTAACAATAAATTTATGTTTTTAAACAGGCAAATTTTTTTATACGTCACTCCTTGTTTTATTTTTTGGATGTTTTTAAACTGGATGTTTTTTTGGAGTATTTAAACAGAAAATGTTGTCACAATTTACGCTATTGTCATGTATTTATAAAATATTTTAGATATCATAAAACTAACTTTTGCACAAGTTTTATGTTAATCGGAAAATTATTACAAGTTTAGTCAAAAGGCGTAATATTTGACGGTAGTTTTTGGTTACTGGAAGGGAAGAATAAAGGCATGGTCAGATAGCAAAAATGTTTAGTATTTGATTGATTTAAATTTAAAATCATATTTTGGAAAAGCGCCAATAGGCTTTTCATAGACGAGACATAAACCTAATATCCAGTTTACTTTGAAGATGTAAAGTAGGCTACAGTATATAGTTCCCGTAAACGGAGATCACTCTGATAGTACCGTTAGCGAAACTTGAGAATTTGACTTTGTAAGAAACCAAAACTTCATGCACTTCCAAAAGGGACAACCCCCTCCCCTCTACCACATGCACGAACAAGCAATTTGAGACACTAAGTCCATATAGTCCAATGATATGAATGTATGAATTCATAAGGTTTTAATAACATACATAATATTGGTATCAAAAAAAAAAAAAAAAATAAGTTTCTTTATACTAAATTTTAAAATTAACCATTTTGCTTTTCAATACAATGTTTCAATAAAATATGTGAATGCATTAATTAGAAATTTTGTAATTATTTTTTAAATCTCTTAATATATACAAACCAAGAAGATTTAAGTGAGAAATACACCACTATTTCATGTAAGGTCAAAGAACCCAATACTCCGTAGATTTTATAGATGCCTGACCTCTAGCACTTCTGCGCTTGCAAAATGTACTTTTTAAACTAGTGATAAATTGCATTACATAAACATTGCTACACAAAAAGCAAAAAAATATTTTTCTATTGGAGAAAAATACAAATAATTCTAACATTTCATAAAGCTTCCATTTAAAAAAGACTTAGGCGGAAAAGGGAATTTTCCGAGTTCCCACATATGTCTGTACTATTCCAATGCTAGGTACAATAGTAATTTAAGATTTAAGAACTTTTTATAACTAAACTAACATTATTTTCTAATAATTTTTTGACTACATATTATAAATTCATTTAGTATTTTATAATTTATATCTTTAAACATGGAAAACATCACTTCCACAGGGAAATTACTGAGCCTCCAGATTAAAAGTAATGTAACTGTGGTGGAGGTCACCTGAGTAGTCACTGAACCATCTTGAATAGAGGTCACTATGCCATCCTTACTCTGTCAAAATTGATATTTGTGGACGTGGCTGTGATGATCTACCTAGGATACGTATACTCCCATCCACAACACGGTTTAGTTGTCTAGGGATCTTGTCAACACAACATGGCAGTATTTTCTAAAAAAGACTTCTAAACATTTCTAAAAAAAAAACGTCAACTATCGCTAACGTAACTATATTAACTCCAGCAGCGTGTAAGCAACTATTCTCATAAATCAAGGTTATTCCACTCTACTCAGTTTACAATAATATGAAACTATTTGTTAATTATAAAAATTACGAACAAGGTATTTATAAAATTTAGCAAATGAAATATTTATGAATACTATGAAGGTGACATAGGAGGTTGAATGTAATTTAAAATTGAATCTAAAATTAAATAAACAGAATAGCATAGTCAATAACATAGGTAAATTTTGTATTTGAATCACAAAGAAGAGTTCTAATAACTTGTTTTTGTTTAGCTGCTGAGGATCGCAACGAGTTCTATTTGTTTAATCCTGTTGATACCAACGTTCATTTCATGAATTTTGTTTGAACTAAAGCCTCCCTGTACACTTTATTGCATTAAATTTACACCATAAACAAGTTTTACAAAACGTGGATAACGTATCATTAAATTATTGGATCAGCGTTTAAATACGGTATGTAATAGAGTTTAATATTTAAGAGGAGATCTCCACATGTGTATAAGACCTAATTGAGACATTACTTTCTTCTGTAATTTCATACTGTATGTATTTAGCATTTAAACCCTAGTTAAATTTAATATTTTGAACATTTTTAGTTTAATAAGTGAGTTTAAACCTAAAAAACTCACAAATAAAAATTGTTTTGCCTTGCCTTAATTTATTTTCTGAGAATTTAGTGTGTATGTAAACGTATTTCTGTCCTTGCAAGAGTTAAGTGTCATTTCTCCCAGTATTTTTAGGTATTAATTAAAATTACAGATTACAAATTTATTTTAACCCTTACTGATTTTGGACGTCACAAGTAATAAGTGTATAAAATAGTTTTCATTAAGGACATGAAATCTAATCAGTTTTTAGATACCTCATATTGTTGTTATCAAATTTATAATTTTGTAATAATTTGGTATTTTAGTTTTAAATTATGTTTTGTAATGTAAAACACTTAATAAGATAGCTTTCTAAGCTCCACTTAACCAATCAAACATTGAATAATATTTGCCTCGTCTTTGCAACGTTGATTTTGTCTTTAAAGTAAACATAATTACAAATTAAGCTGCACTCTACTGCCATAAATATTTATGTAAAAGTTAGGGAACGTCTACCAACGTGTTTATAACGAACTGCCTTAAAGATTGCATGAAATTTTTATTTTTATATAAGCAACATCAAAATTATGGTGCATGCTACTTCGTAACATTTAGCTAAGCGTTAGCGAACCTTTTTCATTGATCTTATTGGTAACCATTTTGGTGACGAGAATTCGCAGGAAAAACAGATTCTTACGAAACTCAGTTAAGTCATATAACATTTAAACAAGAGATTAATAACAAAAGTAGTATGTTACACTCCTCGTAAGTTCAGTAGAATCGTACGGTATTCTGCTGTACAGGTTTATTTGTATATACATAAGGTAAACTTCAAAGATTTTCTTGTCCACCACAAAGAATTTGGCTGATCATTTGCCTAACCTATCTATCCGCAAGATATCTCAAAGATGATTTCATTTTTAGAATTTATAATTATTGATTTAATTTAATTGCTACATAAACAAAACGATTATTATGACGGCGAATGTTCATTCATAGGATTTGGCTGAGCGTCATTGAAGTGAATAATTTAGTAGGTTGACAAAATGTCTCTTTTATCTCATTGTATGCCTGTCTGTTCACACCTCGAGGAACAAAGGAGTTATAAACTTTAACATTTTCCATTAAACTTCAACAACATGCAGTGTGGCATACTTTTTTTGTTTTAAAACTGTGTTAGTGGTATGAGCCTAAAGTAAATACTTTGAAATGATTAACTTACTTTATTTATGATATAAATTAGGTAAGAAAACAATACAGGCTCGTCTCTACATCTCCATTGTATCATCTATATCATAACGTCGTCACATATTGAAAACACTGAGGGGAAAACTACATATTAAAACCATCGTAAACATGGCATTAATGGTTAAACTCATACGTTTTTATGGTAGCTGTAATAGCAATATCAAAATCTCATTAGCTGAAATGTTTGCTTTTGCTGTACACATAATTATAATCTATCCATCAGTGGACTCGCAATTTAGTCTCGTATATTAACAGATACTAAAACATGGCAAAGTAATGTTTGTTGGTCATCTCTTTATATTACCACGGAAATACAACTAGTGCCGTCATCTATGTGCATCATACCTTTGTTGCAGAAAATATCCATAAACAACACAGCTAAAAGAATAGGTCCACATGCCTTTTAACAATAAATGTATGTTTTTAAACAGGCAAAATTTATTTGTGTATATGTCACTCCTTGTTATATTTTTTAGACTGGATATTTTTAAACTGATGATTTATCTCTGGAGTATTTAAACAGAAAACTTTATCACAATTTACGCTATTTTCATGTATTTATAAAATATTTTAGATATCATAAAACTAACTTTTGCACAAGTTTTATGTTAATCGGAAAATTATTAAAAGTTTAGTCAAAAGGGGTAATATTTGACGACAATTTTTGGTTACTGGAAGGGAAGAATCAAGGTATGTTCAGATAGCAAAAATGTTTAGCATTTGATTGATTTAAATTTAAAATCATATTTTGGAGCGCCAATAGGCTTTTCATAGACGAGACATAAACCTCCTATCCAGTTCACTTTGAAGATGTAAAGTAGGCTACAGTATATAGTTCCCGTAAACGGAGATCACTCTGATAGTACCGTTAGCGAAACTTGAGAATTTGACTTTGTAAGAAACCAAAACTTCATGCACTTCCAAAAGGGATAACCCCCTCCCCTCTACCACATGCACAAACAAGCAATTTGAGACACTAAGTCCATATAGTCCAATGATATGAATGTATGAATTCATAAGGTTTTAATAACATACATAATATTGGTATCAAAAAATGAAACCTACGTTCCCTTATATTAAATTTTAAAACTAACCATTTTTGCTATTCAATACAATGTTTCAATAAAATATATAAATTCATTAGTATTTGCTATTATTATTTGTAATTATTTTTTAAATCTCCTTATTTATACAAACCAAGAAGATTTAAGTGAGAAATACACCACTATTTCATGTAAGGTTAAAGAACCCAATACTCCGTAGATTTTATAGATGCCTGACCTCTGGCACTTCTGCGCTTGCAATATGTACATTTAAACTAGTGATAAATTGCATTACATAAACATTGCTACACAAAAAGTAAAAAAATATTTTTCAATTGGAGAAAAATATAAATAATTCTCATATCTCATAAAGCTTCCATTTAAAAAAAGACTTAGGCGAAAAAGGGAATTTTCCGAGTTCCTACATATGTCTGTACTATTCCAAAGCTATGTACAATAGTAATTTAAGATTTAAGAACTTTTTATAACTAAACTAACATTATTTTCTAACAATTTTTTGACTACATATTATAAATTCATTTAGTATTTTATAATTTATATCTTTAAACATGCAAAACATCACTTCCACAGGGAAATTACTGAGCCTCCAGATTAAAAGTAATGTAACTGTGGTGGAGGTCACCTGAGTAGTCACTGAACCATCTTGAATAGAGGTCACTATGCCATCCTTACTCTGTCAAAATTGATATTTGTGGAAGTGGCTGTGATTATCTACCTAGGATACGTATACTCCCATCCACAACACGGTTTAGTTGTCTAGGGATCTTGTCAACACAACATGGCAGTATTTTCTAAAAAAGACTTCTAAACATTTCTAAAAAAAACGTCAACCATCATTGCTAACGTAACTATATTAACTCCAGCAGCGTGTAAGCAACTATTCTCATAAATCAAGGTTATTCCACTCTACTCAGTTTACAATAATATGAAACTATTTGTAAATTATAAAAATTACGAACAAGGTATTTATAAAATTTAGCAAATAAAATATTTATGAATACTATGAAGGTGACATAGGAGGTTGAATGTAATTTAAAATTGAATCTAAAATTAAATAAACAGAATAGCATAGTTAATAACATAGGTAGAGTTTGTATTTGAATCACAAAGAAGAGTTCTAACAACTTGTTTTTTTAGGTGCTGTGGATTGCAACGAGTTCTATTTGTTTAATCCTGTTCATACCAACGTTCATTTCATGAATGTTGTTTGAACTAAAGCTTCCCTGTACACTTTATTGCAATACCTTTGCACCATAAACAAGTTTTACAAAACGTGGATAACGTATCATTAAATTATGGGATCAGCGTTTAAATACGGTATTTAATAGAGTTTAATATTTAAACACAATACGAGACGAGAACAATAGCAATCGGAAGTTTTAATATTTATTCTATTCCAACTATTTACATTGCCTTTAAAGTCTGTTGCAATGTAAAATTTACGTTAACACGAAAAATACATGATAGCAAATGATTATTATTTTAACTGATAATAGTTTTTCATTTTTTTCTCTTTCATGTGTTTCAGTGTTTATTACAATGAATTCGCACTTGGCAAATATATGCCTTAATAGTCTGTAAGTAAGTCATCGGCAAAACAATTCTTTAACGAATTATAAAAGGAAAATACTTTCCATACACATAAATTATTATGAAACGCTGAGTCCAATATTTTTCAAATGTCAATTTAATAACCACCACATGGGAAAACTTTGGACCCTGATTTTCCCATGCGTATTCCTGACCTCTCTAATTGTTATGAATTACTTCACCTGAAAAATAAACCATAACACTTTCTACAAATTGTAAAATTCTTGGTACCGTCGTTAATTTCGTGGTAAACATTTTCCTGCCCCCGATGAACACAGTACAAAACACCATTGGGTCACTTTAGTGTTTTTAGAACTTTAGTTATATATCTAATGTATAAGTGTATTAATAACTTTGATGAGCACTCACGTAAAATGTACCAGAATTATTTCAATGCGTTTGGTCGTGGTCGAAACTAATTTAAAAACATAAAATCAATCAAATTAAGATCAATCTCTTTTTATTGTTTTTGAGGATATTTGAAAAAAGTTGTGTCCCACAACTTGTTATTTAAAAAAATGTAACTTAAATTTTCATATCTCGCCTTTAGCCTAACACGTTTATGTTACAACATCTTTCTCGACCTAATCTACGGTAGACTTAACATGTTTCCAAATCTAGCGTCTGGTCGGTGCTCTAGGAGGGCTAGGATACGAGCTCAGAGCGATTTTAATAACAGAGTTTCCTGCAGCGTGTATTGTGTGGTTCCTCTGTAAGCAATGATGGTCCGGCGTAAATCAGCCAAGGCCTGAGAAACGAGGCACTAGTCAATGTGGGCTTTAATAACGATGATGTCCTATAATCCTATACATTATTCTTGGGAGTGCCGATGGCCGAGCGTTGTAAGTCGTTGGACTTTGGGTCTGAGTTAGAGATAACGCAGGTTCAAATCCTGTCTGTGACCATTGCACTTTTTATCAGTACCATTGACCTTGTACTGTATCGACTCTCCCCCTTCTTCTGTTTGATAAGATCCTCGCACAGGCCAGTGGCCCATGAGGGCGGACAGAATAAGGCTTAAAAGGAGACCGGCGTCTCCTTTTAAAAAAAAAAATAAAAAAAAGAGTAAAAACAATAAGCTATAAGCTGAGGGGAATAATAAAATTTATCTGAAAAAATAGTAAATGCACGTTGGTCAAGCATATTCTGATGTGCATGAGCGTTTCACATACAAAATGTTTTGTTTTTGTTTCAAAGACCTTACACGTTACTCTATTCTGTTTTTACTTGGAATAGTGAGGAAATCACGATAATTGATTAAAAATTATTTCCACATACACAATTTTATAATAATACATATTTGGTGATAGAAATTTATTTAAAAAAATTAATCCCATTTAAGGAAACTATGAAATTGATCCTAATACCACGATATCAACACAAGTTTGTTATTCACTTCAATCATATCTCTAAAATAATTAAAACAACTTATTTTATTCAATTACAATTCTAAATAACGCATAGAAGTATTTAGAGGCTAAACAATATTATTTTACACAATAATAAAAGTTACATTATCTATACCTATTATAAAACACAAATAACAAACCTTGTGCTCATTCATAACTGATTGTAGGAATTTAGAAATGGCTTTTATGTTTATTGTTGAAGTGTAGGATTCTTCACATGAACCACATGTAGTGACAGTAAGATAATATTTGGTTATAACACGGTACTATACTAAAGATTTTCTAAAAGTTGCGTAATATTTTCGCAAAAACACTATTTAAGAGGAATGCAATACAGTAATAAACCTATTATTTTTTATTTAATGTACCACTATTTTACAAGTAAAAGGAATATATAGTTTCTAACTTCATACACTGCTAATGAAATTAGATTTATTATTGAACCTAGCCATATTAACCAATTCTATACACTTTTAAAGATACTAGGGTCTTGCATTCAAAACCATTTGTAGAGATAAGAAGTAAAGAAGAACACTTTTGACTTTATTCTGTCAAATTTGTTCTCACTGCAGCCATGATTATAATATCACAGTTCTCTAACTGCAGTGTATTGAATGCTAATGTTAAAAACCTCTTGAAATATACTAGTGGACAATAACATAGTTTACTTTCATAGCTCATCTTATTAGGTTGTTACTCTAAATTTAATACAGTGTAACTTTAAAAATCACTTTGGATTGATCAAATATTACAAAAATATCTAACAGATACGTGAAGATATACAGTATAAAAGATTGTATACAGGTGCTTCTGAAACTTAGATGAATTTAACAAACGGCTTACAGCCACGGGAGACAATGTCTAAGTGCAGACCATTGTACAGACTGAGGACACATGTATCTTAACGATGTGCCAACTTTGTCTTGGCTAAGTCTTATCTTTATCTCACAGTATCAGATGAGATGTTGCTACGCTACACTTCCCTCGCTTTGTTACTCTCACAATTGCACATTCAAGGGCTAATCTGCCTGCATCTGTTTCACTGAAATGGAAGCTTGTTGTGCGTTTGATCAATGGACTTTTGGAAGAAAAGAATGGCTCTGTGTCACAAAAGGACAAGCTCACTGTGTTGAAAACGGACTTTTATGCTTGTACAAAACAAAATTGTGCATAATTGTATGTTAAATTTGATACAAATTTTTAGGAAAACAGAAAGTGAATATTTATTCATATATAAGGCATCTTTTCCTTGACCTTTGTGTATTTCAATTTCTTTAGGTAGTGGGATGGCGAAATAGATAATCTCCTACTGCAGATTAAAAAGTAAATATCGTGTCAAATGAAACATACGTATTTTTTGTAAAATACACAACTTCAATAGTGAGATAAAGGGATAAGCAAATTACTACAAATCAAATTATATATGTGTGAGTGTGTGTCTGTATTACATATTGTATGTATACTCGTATATGTATATATATAAATATATATATATATATACATATATAATCATCTTTAAAAAATCTACATGTCTATATGGCATATAAAAACACACAAAAATCAATAGAAGGATATTTAACATAAAAATTAAGATTTGTTTTTAAATACAAGTGAGAGTATACAAAACATATATACGTATATAATTACAGAAGTATAATTCAATATCATTATCGTAAACAGTTAATGTATCAATACTACGAATATGCTAATTCTTTCTTTATCAGAATGTTTTACTAAACAATAATCATCTATATCAAACATTTTGTACAAACTTTTTGTTTTTAAAAGTGATATTTAGTACAACGGAAATATGCGTACCAAAATCGCCAATAACTTATCCTATGCATCTCTAGACAATATTTTAACACGTAATTTTTAATGGTAGTTTAAAATTTACTGTAAACTAAAAAAAATACTATTTTTCATCAAGCACCTAATACTCTAAACAATAATACGTAATGTAAGAAACAGCTAAATGCCAACCGTGCATATAAACAAACATGTGAAACTTGTAAACTTTAACAATTAAATTTCCAAAAGAATAATTTGTAAACCTCTTTTAATAAGGACAGGCAACCAATAAAATTTAAACTAAGACAAAGTGGTGGATTAAAATTTACTAAGTTATAAGTAACACAACATTGAAATTTTGTCGTATTCATTTTATTTATTGACTTGTTTTATCGTAGGTAATCTAAGATCGTCAAAAATTATTAAAATATTTTTTTATAGTAGCATTTTCTTTCCTTTCCGAAGAATACATATATCTCATTCTTAGTCACACATGAAGTCTTGCAGAAAAATATTTGCTGATATACCCTTACTTAGATGTTTTTTATTGCACAAAGGGTAAAGAAAGCATGAAATCAACATTAACCTCTAACGAATTATCCGAAACTAAAATATGTTTCCAAGTAGACCAACGTTGTTGATATACAAACACAATAGATCTACCATTATCTACAATCATGACCACCAACAATCAAGTCCAGCCGTGTACAGATTGTTGGCAGGCTATGTCCAGACCCTAAATAAGAACAACAACACATCCATTTCCGGACGGTTGCGGTTGTCAATGAACGGTACCACTTAATTGCTTCTGTGGTTGCGTAACTGGCTCGGTTAACCAAACGTCCATGTGGAAAATTTATTTGCAAACCACGTGACATCGGTTGTTTTGTGTACAGGCTAAACCTGTAATTGATTTGGTGATATTATTGCTTCCTCTTTTTCAAACTAGTTCTATTTTTTACTTTTTTACATGTAGTTGCATGATATTATGAGTCACTCACAATAAAGAAATTCATTAACAACTAATTTTTAGAGCACGAGCTAAGATCCAACTAGCATTTTAAAGCATACAATCTATTATTGCAAAACGAGTGTCTCTAAGAGACTTAGTGTTGATTAAAATTCAATATCAAGTTGGTTTTTTAATTTTTGGGAATTAAAAATAAATATTTAACAAGCACAAGGATTGTTCTTATAAGTCCAATTCAAATTGAAATTTGAAGCAACTTTTAAGGTGATTTGAGAAAGCCTTATAAGACATATTAATTCTACGACTAAAAATAAGATCGTGAAAATAAATGAAGTTTACCATTGTTCTCTGGGGTCAAAATAAAGATGGCCATCATACAGCGATCGCAGGCTCAAATAATATTTTACCCTCAGGCAGTGAAATAAAGTAATTTAAAATGTCCATTTACAATAAAATAGTCAATGTGTAATTTCTCTGTTGATACTGATTTAATCAAGACTAGCGCGATTGGTAATTCTTTCTTACGGGAAAACATCACCAGAAACTAGATTGTGTCCTTATACAGAGCAAAATTGTATCCTCTCTCTCTTTCTACATGTACTCTCAGACTTCATTATTGATAGAATGGGGAACATTCCTATTACACGAGGCAGATACGACAGACATGTTTATAGATACACAGTTTTTGTTTTTAATGACGACATATCTTGTGTAGTGACTTCCACCACACAAATTCAAATTACTAAATAGGCAAATTACTATACATAACCATTGATTGTTAACTGAACCTCGCATAGTACTACGCAATAATAAATCTGTGATACTACTTCTTGTCATTATTTATTGTATAAAACATAATATTAAGAAACTTATTGTTAGGTTCACTTGGCATAGTAATTAATAATTTTATTAAAAGTCAGTTTATAAAATATAGCGAAATAAAAGTAACATATACACAGTTGCATACTATTTAACCATAATTTGTTTGTAATTAGTAGAAATTTAAATTATAACTACAATTAAATCAATCAAACTGAAACTGTCTGTATTTACAGTTTGATAATATCCCTTTATTACAGATTTGAGTATAAAAGTGTTCGTGATAGGTACCTCATGTTTATTTTGTAAAATTAAAGAGAATCTATTTACTGAAAATTTACTGCTAAAATTTTTGATTGTTGTCTTTAATAATCACGACTTTACTTTAGTTATTATTCTAGTTTAAAGATTTCATGTCCATGATTTTAATCAATTGCCAACATGAATTGTGTTAATTGTCTTTGAGTGCCATTTGCTACTCGTGTTGTTTTAACACCCGACAAATATTACGAAGGATCCGTTCAGCACTTAACTGAGCAAATGTTTGTCTGTCTGTCTGCCGCTAGTCAAGTGGAGGGTGTACTTCATCAATGGCCTCTATTCTCCGTCTCTCTCTATCCCATCACACGTATACACATATGATGTCATACAATCCTAATTTGAACGTCCACCCTTGTTGAGTTTAATTAGATATAATGGGTAGACAAACAATAGTTAACTATCCATTAAGCCTATGTCTGCGTTTGTTATTATAGAAATATAAATCCTTTCCCCATTATTTTAAATTCACTATTTAAAGAAACTAACTCACTAGGGCGTTTAAATTATTTTTGTTTCTTTTACATACTTGAAAGACAGTTATCACTTGTATGTTCTTCTAAATTTACCTTTAGCAGTTTTTTTTTAATTCCAGACAAATTTTTATTGAAGTAATAAATAAGCGAATATTCCACAACTATTTAGAGTCTAATAATATTAATAACTCAAACCGTGGAGAGCACTATGTCCTGCCCTTTTTAACTGGAAGAGCCCGGGACGGAGATAGCCTTTCCTTCTTCCAAGGTGACATGGCAGGTAATGCTCTCTACCCCTCTCGTGTAAAGGATCCACTATGTGAGATGTAACATGGGATCTTGACTGAAAGCACCTAAAGCATCGGACAGAAGCACCTGTAACCTCGCTTTCTTGAATATCCTATTACTCCGGAAACAGCACTATACTCATCTTATGATGCACACGGTTAATGGTCTCCTTAGCTTCTAGTTCTAAATGAACAAGAAATAAGAGATAAACCTCGTATGGGAAATAGGTTTCTGGCCCCACATCGCTTAGGCGCATTACCACCATTGGAGATGCCGCCTACAATATCCACATGGCAAACTCATAATCTCTTCTTTCTACCATGACGCTTGCCATTTGCTATTGGCCTCTCTGCTCAGTCTATTGCTATACTCTCTATTGCAGACCTCTTTGCTATACTCTGGTCAGTCGTAGGTGGTTGGTAGACGAATGCAGACGTATTGTGACCTGTATTCTGTAGTTCATTTTTAATGACTAGTGTTGTGTATAGTTTTTTATTAAGTGCATGTTTTAGAGTTAGTGAAGTTGACACACAACATGGTGGTTGTGATTCCTGACAGGTGTGCCACAACGCTTTGGTATTATTTGTTAATTTTAACCTAGTTTGTAATTATGTATTAGGTTAGTTATTTACCTGAAGAAGAGATCAGATTGCAGATCTTGAAACGCAGTTTTACTGATTTTTTGTTTCACTGAACGATGGCAAATGTCCGGAAAATCCTGTTTCCTTCACAATCCTTCCATCTTCAAAAATAAACTTCAAACAAACTCATAATCCTTCCCAACACATTGAATTTATTTAGATCCAGATTCTCAGAGTTTGAAAATAGTGCATTAGCAGAAATTATTATTTTGAATCTACGCTGCACAAAGGTTAAACGACATAGTGATTTATATATAAGGAAAAGTGTAATATAATCCATTAACTTTAATTTCCACTTCCAAACTTAACTAAATGTAAATTATAGAATTCGGAGGTTATAAAACTTATTAGTTATTAGTTAGATTTTGAAACAACATCTATTGTCGTACACAAAAACACAACTATCCTTTTTAACAAAATTTCAACTTGATTACTTATTCAATATTACATACACAATTTGTACGTACATAATTGTATTTTCTATTCTTAGTATATAGCAAACTTAACTAAAAATATTTAACCAAGTAATAATTTTTTTTACATTTATGTCTCAAATACGTTTGGAAGATTTTGGAGTTAAACATCCTGTCCATTACAGTCTGGTATTGGCAGCTGTCAGCTCCCTCTTGTGGTTGCTGTGTACTTGAATATATTGACATCTCTTTAGTTTTATGTTACTACAAATTTCACTAGGTTATCGATTGTCCGTGGAATATGCATTCATTAATGTACTTGGATTATTGTAAACAATGTATACAGAACTTTTTCATGCCGTGGATTTGTAAGGTTTAACTCAGATTTATTTAATATAATAAGTAAATAAATAGTGCTGATCCAAAAATGTTAATACCTCATGAAAAGATGTACCTCATAAGACTACATTTTGTTTGAAGTTTTTTATAATTTTGACTTTAATAAACACAATTTTTTAAATGTGGAATACAGACGCACAAGGAACTTTCAATTTGAAATCTCTTGTAAAAGATTGTGAATTGTCAGACTACTTTCCAAATATTTTCTTACACACAGTTTAAAGGTAGGTATTGTCAATGTTATTGTAAACCCAGTGGTATATTAATTAAGGTTATTACAGTCATTAATAAAAATTACCTCTGAACAAGTATGGAAATGTTTCATCATAAATATGATAATTTAAATTTTGAATTTATTATATATATATATATATATATATATATATATATATATATATATATATACTATCCCACATAATATTTTATACAGACCTTGGATGTATATTTTTGGGTTTAATTATTAGTCATCTTGGATTAACTAACTTAATCCGATGTAACAAGAAGTCGGTATTCAGCTACAATCAATTTACAATGTTTGATGTGGGAAAACCATTTGCCACATCTTTAGACATATTTGGACTGAGTTTAAAATAGTTTATATTTAAGTCATTTCTGCGGTCCTAGTGCTTTTATCAGAACCGATTCAACTAAACCTCTTCTATATTATAAAAAATCTCTTACAAGTTAGTGGACCTTGAAGATGAACAGAATAAAGAAAATAAACTAAACAAGTCTTTCCTTTAGGGAAAACTGAGCGCTTTTGAAACTGTAAAAAAAAATTAAAATAAATAGTACTTTACTGAAGAGATAAATCTACTGACACTTCAAAACGAACAACCAGGCAATAGCGTGTAGACTGTCTGAAAGCCAATTCATGTCGCTGATCTTAGTATTCGATAGTCGACTGTACACGACACATTTCCATACTCCAATCGATTATTGGTATGTGTTACTTACACTGTTGACACTGTATGTATTTAACACAATTAAATGCAATAAAATTATTTGTACACTCTGGTAAATTTCTTGCGTAATTGAACTAATTTTCAAAATTTGTTTCAGCAAAGAATATACGGAGTTCATTAAGTTTAATTGCAGATATAAAAGAGATCTATTGGATCTACGTGTAAGGAGAAAGTGGTTTGAGGAGTCAATCTGATTGTTTTGAGAGTAATATTAAAAATTCCATTTGATGATGGGGAGGCGGCATCTGAATAGAATTTTGCTGAGATTGTGCGTAATCAAATTTTCCGAAAACTATTTAGAAATAAATATTTTCTGCAAACTTGGAATTCTCATTCTTAATTTATATTTACACAAAAATGAGTGTAATTAAACCGCATGTTTTTTCATGGAATTCGACTGAGTATTTTTGCAGTTTATTATTCGGTTGGTAGAAAAAGTTGTATTTGTTTGATTGCCCTGTTTATCTGTACTTAAAGACACCTTAGGACTTGAAACTGTTCATCCAACTTCGGCGAGATGTGATGTGGCGTACTCCTATCTGTTTTAAGCATTTTAGCAGATCCATGTAGCAAAAGTAAAAATCTTTAAAACGATAACCCTACTTTATTTCTGAACAAATTATAAACATAAAATTAGTGTTTATCTTTTATACACACTCCTAGTAACAAAGTCCTCGCTCTATAGGCCTATATATACTTAAATTCAAAATTATATTATGTTATTACTTTTTAAATTAACAACTAATCAATACTTGTTTAAATGTCAAATTTTATTTACTTTTGGAACTTTATTATCAGGCGTTTCTTCTTTTGTTTGTTTATTTAATTCTGTGTATGTTTATAAAGTGTAAGTCTTGATAAAGTTGTATATACAACGAAATATAGTAAAGTAATTAATTGTAGTTTTCTTTCAAAACTACTCTAAGGATATATATATATATATAGCGAGGACTTTATTATTTATATTGGAAAACTTAAGGGAAAACCACTCACAAAATCCATTATAAACATGTGATTAATGATAGTTTTCATCCGTGGTGATAACAGCTTTAATAGAAAATACGAAAATCAAATTACCTGAACTGTTTGGTTTCACTCTACACACATAATCAATCGCCCAGAGGGCTCGCATATGTATTAACCGATATGTAAACACAAAATAATAATTGTTGTATTACCATGGAAATAGCAAGAGAACGTCATCTAATACCATCAGTGGATTCGTTCCACATGAGCTTTAAGCCGCGTTTACACTGGAAACAAAACATGTTTATAAACAGTGTTTCGGAACAATGTTCCTAAAATCGAAGAATAACTACTTGGAACAATGTTTATTAATATTGTTTCGGAACAGAAATTCGGTGTTTCTCCACATGTTTCTTGTTTCCTGTAGAAAGCGGTAAGATCAAAGGGTGTTTATAAACATTGTGGAATGTTTCGGAAACACAATACGTTTAGATATAGGAACATTGTTGAGAAACATAAATCATCAGGTCTACCAATAATTTTTTTATGAGTTCTGTTGGTAGAACAAGTTGTCAGTATGTTTTGTTTCGATGGAATGAAAACAATGGTTTCATACAAAGTCAAGAATTCCAAAAATGTGTTGCTTCTATCGACTTGTCATGAAAAGCCATCAATTGATAAGGACTCAAAAAACCTGTAATCATTGAGACATACAACGCAACCAAAGGTGCAGTTGATACTTTGGTTCAAATGTGCCATCAAATGACGTGCAGCCAAAAGACGAGACGGTGGCCATCATTTGTATTTTTTGGCATGATAAATATCATGCTAGTAAATTCCTATGTTATTTACACTAGTAACATGGTGAAAGTGGGCCCGCTTTCAAGGAGAAACTTTGCAATGCAAATCCAATATGACCTCATCACACCATGGCTTCAGCACCGTATGAACTACCCAAACTTGCCAAGAAAACTCCGACAATCAATCGCTGAAATAATTAAGGCACCTCTTCAAACAAACAAAGTTAATGTCCCTCAACACACCCGTCGAACAATTTGTGGAATATGTCCATCAGCAAAACGGAGGATGACGTAAATCTTTTGCTGCCGATGTACAAAGCCAATCTGTGCCGAGCATCGCGGAAGATGCTGTGTCCATCGTATAGATGAGACTTAACATAGACTTAGTTTTAAAAAGGTTTACTAAGCTTTATTATAAGTTTTTATACGCAATTAAATGGCATTTTTGTAAAACAAAATGTATTTGTACATTTTTTTAATCCCGTCGTAATTTTTACGATTCGTTAGCTTTAACGTAACTTTTTGAACACGTTAGCTCTCTAGGTTTAAGGTCTTTGAATAGGTCACTTCCACTATAAACACCTCGTGACGCAAGTGAAGGCCTTACCAAGAACCTCCTGGGTTCTCTGTCACATAACAAAACAAAGGTAGCGGCAGCTAGAAGTAGAACATCCTCCTCGTCAGACGACATCTTCAAGAGTGGCTGTCCTAAAATGTTTAGGAAAATTGTGTGCAAAATATTTCACGATAGTAGCAAAATATAAACAAAGTTCCAGGATTATAAACATGTTTTGTTTCCACTGTAAACGCGGCTTTAACACTATTTTTGTGTTTTTTATAATACAAAATTGATTTTTTATTTGTTTCTTCTTGTTTCTTTTGGAATAATATGCTACTTTGTGAATTGGATATTTCTAAACTAATACCTTTTTATGTATTACTTTAAACAGATAGAGTTGTAACCTGAACGCTATTATTTATTTGTACGTAAAATGTTTGAGAACTGAAATATTGCTTAGTTATATCCAAAGAAGATTTATTCCAGTAGGACAATTTCAAGTTTATTGTCATGGAGTTAATTTATGACTATTTTCTACAAAGGGAAAAACCAATAAGGCCTTTAAAGACGGAAGATTTTCGACGGAGAATAAACTTCTTATCCAATTCACTATGTACATGTACGATACAGTGTATACTTCAAATACAAAGGAGATGATTTTGATAGTTCCGTTAGCTAGACTCAAACATTTAAATTCTGTCTGAAACCGAAATTTCAGCTACTCAGGCGACCTCCTCGTTAAGTGTTCATAAGACCTCAGTCTATCACAAGCGTTCTACGACACAATTTCCATGAAAGCCAGTTCTGAGAGTGAGCTTCAAAACTAGTGTGAGAGCTAATGATTTGACTCGAGGGTTAATTTTGTTCCATTTTATCAACATAAGTAATATAAAAAAAATGAATAACAGTATGCTTTAATATAAATCTTTTTCAATAACCATTTTTATTATTTAATGACGCTGTTTAGTTATAACATTCGTGCGTATAAGTATTCGCTATGTTTGCAAGTATTAAAAAAAGTATTATTTACAAAACAAAAAGAGAAATTTACAAATGTTTAATCACCTCTTGCTCCGTAGATAAGAAATCAACTTCGACTCACTGCCTTGACTCAGTATTTCTCCTTTTAATGTGTTTTAACTTCTACTACATCAATCAATTTGCCTTTAATAAACAATATACCCTAATATATGGAATAATAAATAACAATTACCATAATAATAATAATAAGTAAAGTAATTACGTCTTATTTTACTAGGCGAAGTTAGGGCGCCGTTGTACCCGCTGCAATGCGCCATTGGCAACATCATATTGCTGTATCATATTGGTACAGGATGGGAAAAGTCAGGTCGCCTCGGTGTGCTTACTGCCCGGGGGAGGATGATGATGTTCATCACACCTTCTTCGCTTGCGGGCGCTTCACCGAGGCCAGGCGAACGCTCGCCACCACAGTTGGCGATGTTTCGGCAGACACCATTGTGGAGCTGATGCTGCAGAGTGAGGACGCATGGAATGCAGTCACCAGTCATGTGCATGCGATCCTTCATCAGAAGCGTGAAGATGGATGCCTGGCTGACCCCTAGCTTCCAAAACAAGTAGTTTTGTCCTGGATGGGACATAAGACACACAGACCAGGCAAGATTTCATCCGAAAGGGTTCCGGCCTGGGTCCTCCGTGGTCCCGTAGGGGGTTTAGTGGACAGTCCGCTAGGGAGTCCCCACACTCCGTGCGCAAATGCATTCCCCCTACGTAAAAAAATATTTTTCCAATCCTTTCCTCTAAGGCTAAAATGTATTTGCCTACAGCTAAAAAGAAATAGTTTAATATGTTTTACATTATAACTTATTTGTTATAGCTATTTGTTACTGTTGAAATTTATTATTTAAATCTGAATTTTACACTTCTAGAATTAGTTTGTTTCTATTTTTGTAGCAAAGACTAAGTGGCTTGTTATAGAATTTGGTTTAGGGGGTTTGTTTTACATCTGTAACTATGTTCTAAATTAAGATATTATCGTGGATATCACCTGCTACAAAAGCATTGCTACAACTATGTAACGATATGTGAGACAGTAAAATCATTTGAATTATGTGATGCAGTTCACTCCAGCAACTGATATCAATATTATTAAAACAATTATAAGCCAATATATTATCTATAAGATAAATGAAAGGAACAGACATCTAACATACAACACATGATGTTACTATAATGTTATTAATAAAGCTTTAAACAATAGTAAACGTTGCAGCAAATCTTTACAAATGTGATTAAATTGTAAAAAATACAAACAAATTGACAACATCTTGCAAATATTGTAATTATGAAAACAATTAAAGTTATATTAGAGGTTGAACTTAATAAAATTTATTTTACAATTCAATAAATAGGATAACATTGTTAATAACAAAGGTAATGTTTGTATTTCAGGCACAAAAAAAGTTCTCACAACCTGTGTTTGTTCAGCTGGTGTGGATCTCTAAAACGAGTTTTATTTGTTTAAACATATTGATAACAGCGTTCATTTCATGATTGTTGTTTGAACAAATGCTACCTCCTGGTAGCTATTTTACAATACAAATAGGTTTTATTACGTGTGGATAGAATATCATTAAAGTATTGCTTTAGCGTTTAAATACCCTTTATAATAAATTTTAATTTAGAGGGAGGTCTGCTTTGTTGCATGGAATATACATGAGCCATATTTTTGTATAATTAACTACTACACATATATATATATATATATATATATATATATATATACACAAATACATATATGTATATATATATATAAATATATATATGTATATATATAATTAATTACCTCGTAATGCTGTAATGTCATGAATATTTTTATTTAACAAGTGTAATGCAAACTAAACATCTAAAAAACAAAAGTAGTCGTATATTAATTTATTGTACGATAATATATTCTGTGCTTAAAAGGCTCTCCGTCCTAGCAGTAATTTATGCTTGGTTTCTCTGGTATTCTGTACAGTACATATCGATTTAGAAATGCTTCTTGAAATATTTTTATTTTACTATACTCATGGAAGGCCAACAATTCAATAATAGAGCTTGTTTCACACTCCATTCGAGACAGTCAATGTATAGGGTTGCATTTATCGTTTATATTCAAGAAATTTCAGAACTGTTTAACTAATTTAAACATAGCTGCATTCTAAAAATTTCTGGCGAGCACTAATTTGTAGATGTATCTGATAAAATAACATGAGAATTATTGTAATGTAAGTGTGCTGTTTGTGTTCTGAATGTGATTAATAATTACTACCTATATGCCTCCAGTGACAAAAGATGTACCCTATCGAGCATTGATAATACTAATTGAGTTGTCACCCAAAATTAACAGCCAGTAATGCCCCCTCTCCACTCAACCTGCGGATAATTCAGGCAAATTACCAGCCCTAGGATGGAGATAAGCGAGTTCACACTCTCCTGCTTCCATGCCACCCTCTGCGGTTCCCATTCGTATCAGCTATCAGGATGCTACTGTGTATTCTAGCTATTAGCTCCCCTTGGCAGAGTTGGAGATTCCTAATTTGGAAGTTGAAATTTGGTGTTTCCCAAGGAACTTGGTTTTTTATAAAAGAATTTATTATATTTAATTATATTAGTAAACAAATATAATATTTATATTCATATATCACCCTTGACATAAGTGCTTATGATGCAACCGTTCCCACACAAAACGTTTAGTAGACTCTGCATGTTGCCAGATCTAGGTTCTAGTCTGTGGTCGAGGAGGGTTTCGTATATGAGCTCAAAGCGGTTTCAATAACAGAGTTTCCTGCAGCGTGCGGTGTGCGGTTCCTGTGTAAACAGTGAGGGTCCGACCTGAACCAACTATGGTCAGAGAACTGTGGTATTACTAGTTACATGCGGTTTCAATAACAGAGTTTCCTGCAGCGTGCGGTGTGCGGTTCCTGTGTAAACAGTGAGGGTCCGACCTGAACCAACTATGGTCAGAGAACTGTGGTATTACTAGTTACATGCGGTTTCAATAACAGAGTTTCCTGCAGCGTGCGGTGTGCGGTTCCTCTGTAAACAGTGAGGGTCCGACCTGAACCAACTATGGTCAGAGAACTGTGGTATTAGTTACATGCGGTTTTTAGTAATAATTATTTCCTATATTTGGATACATTTGTTTCAATCAAAGAACGCTTAAGTTAAATAAAAAATTCATGAGATTTATAAAAATGGTATTTGAAAGTTGACCAAAAAATTATGACGAACGTGTTCGTTTCACATAAGAAATCTATTACATATTGGAAATATTCGCGCCTTTCCCACACACTTGCTAAATAAATAAATAAACGCTACTTTTAGTTTGTTGTTCATTTGGTGTTTGAGAATAAGTAAATTGCGTTCATTTACTATAAAATATCCCCATATAAACAATTGAATAGCAATAAATATTTCAGTAAAGCATGTATACTTTTGGCCACCAGTTAATTATGTAATGTTTTTATCATTACAAACTATAAATCCAGTACAGAAAATAGCTATGAAATCTCTTCTAGTTTTAGGATACACCATTTCATTGCTCACTTCTTTCATGCCATTAAAATATTTAAGAAGACTGTTCATTTTAACAATTAGATTTACATTTCAATACAGACTAACACAGTAAAATATTTCAAGTGTATTCAGTGATGTTTTGCAGAATAAATACCTATAGTACTCATATCAAATATCATGTAACATCATTGTATTTTCAATGTGATTTGGATATGATTTATAAACGTATTGTATAGTACATATTTCTTTTTTATATTCATTACCGTAACCGTCTGTGATGACAATCATATGACATTTCGTTATTATGGATGACAGTATTAAAGTGTTAATTGAAGGTAAATCAAGCTGGGTATTAAAAACTCATAAAAGATAAATTCTTTACACAAAGTTTTAATCTGTTTTAGTATATACACAATTATTCAATTTATACAATTGTGCATTTTTTATTCAATAAATGTACATAATTTTGTAATTGAAACTACCATGTTTGCGACCCTGTTCACTTTCTTCGTATCGTTGGATGCAAAACTGTTCCATCTGGCAGGTAGATAAAAATACTTGCAATTGTAAGGCAAGGTTAAATAAGGTTTATTTCCAATGCACCCATAATTTTAATAGACCAAAATAGGAGTTGAACACATCTTGTGGGGTTCAGCAGACTTCCCTTACATTGCATGCAAAATTTCAAGTATTACCTCATTTCATTAGGCTACATGTGTTCCTATATCACATTATAGCATTTAGTGAGTTTACAAATTTAATGTATTTTGCGATTTTCTCACTGCCATATTGGTTACCCATAAAACCAATGTAAAAATGTTCGCAAATGAACCAAATCGCATGGAGTGACATAGTCCATTATCGAACTCATTGATGATAATAGAGAAATAAAGCTTAGTGCAAACTTTCAAGTCTAGTTCAGTTCGTTTTCAAATATCGTGCGAACAGCCAAGCAGACAGAAATTATTTTTAATCTCCTCGAGTGATAATATGCTTCAATAATGCTTATCCAATAACGCTCTTACCATTAGTTCATCATATAATATTCTTTATCTACAACTTATTTAATTAGCTATTGAAATTGTACCATTGTTTGCATTATAATACTTCAGTATGTAACAAAAACATTATTTTGGTTTTAATGAGTAGCACAACAATCTCTTTATTTGTTAAAATTTACGTTATAACAGACAGATCAACATATAAAGTTTCAAGAGTTGTACTTAAGGTGCTTCTGAAACTTAGATGAAGTTAACAAACAGCCTGCAGCCATGGGAGACAATGTCTAAGTGCAGACTATTGTACAGACTGAGGGCACATGTATCTTAACGATGTGGCAACTTTGTCTTGGCTAAGTCTTATCTTTATCTTATCCGTTGAGATGTTGCTGCGTTACTCTTCCCTCCCTTTGTTACTCTCACAATTACACTTTCACGGGCTAATCTGTCCGCATCTGCTTCACTGGAATGGAAGCTCATTGTGCGTTTGATCAATGCCCGTTTCTCATTTTCTAAGAAAGAATGGCTTTGTGTTACAGAAGAATAAGTTTACTCTGTTGAAAATAAACTGTTATGTTTTTACAAAACATCGTGCTAAACTGTATGGTCTATTTTATACAAAGTTTTCAGTAAAACAGAAAGTGAAAACCCCTATCACAGGTATGTTATATAGACAAAGTATTGTTGACTTATCTCCATCAGTTGATGAGGTAGTGGGTTTAGGGAAATGTGCGATCAATCTATCACATATAATAATGAAATACTACTACATTTGAATATATGTCGTGATTGTAAATCAAATATTAAATGTAATTGTAATAAGATACAAAACTCCCATATTGAGATAAAATTATGAAGCAAATAAAATATTTGTATATTAATACAATATACCATAATTTAATCCAATCATAACCTGAAACTACTATTTATTAATAAATATAAATAAAGTAACGAGAAACACATCGAAAATTTAACCACTAAAGTTGTATATTAATATGAAAAATAAGTACTTAATAAATATACTACTAATTGGTATTTTAATACAACAAATAAGCTTTTCTTTCCTTAGCATGAAGTGCTTTACAAAAATAAATCATCAATAAATACACAAAAATCTTTTTATTAATATCGTAGTAAAGTACACCGTTATGTACAGCACATTACAATTTAAAGCAATACTTTCATGTTTCACACTAAGAGATATAGATTTCTCGCCTAAAACCTTGAGAAAATATATTTCCTGTCGTCAAAAGCTAAAGAAACCCCGTAAGCAGTAAGCAATATTCTTATATATTGTAAGATATGGGCAATGGTGTATTTTCTCCACATTGCAAATAGTTTTTGGATTCATATCTGATATTTAACATAAGTATCCAGAGGAGTCTCAAACTGACAATTAACCCTCCAACTGGCGGTCATTTTTTCCTGTAGTGGCGGCATGTTTTCGAGCCTCGTGCAAGGGTTTTTTTAAAAAAATTTATTAAAAATATAAATTAAAAGTAATATATATAGAAGTATATATTTTTGTGTTCAGAATTAAACATATAATAATATTAGTATTTAAATTTGGCCTTAAAAAAATGTTTACTAACAATTTTTTTTCCATGAAATTCAAATTTTTTTTTTTAATTTGGGGGGGGACCATACCTAGCAAACCAAGTTATAGTAAGAAAACTATAAAAGTGAGATTAACCATTTTGTGTCAAATTTATTCTAGTTTCAGAAACACATAAGCATTATACAAATTTATGAAAGTATAATAACACTATATAACAAAAAGCAGCGATGCGCATAAATTGTGAAAATAGGGTGTATATGTAAGAGTTTGCTAATAAAAGTTTTACTAATACAGTTTTACTTCAATACATGTTATATTGCATATTTTATTACTCAGAATGAAGTAAACTATACAGCAGTAGTAAAATAAATTCCATAACTTTTTTTTTTGAAGAGTCGAAAAAAGTTTCATTTTGTCATTACTCAAAACTTTTGCGAAAAAATTTTCAAACATCAAAGTATAAAATGTGTTTCAAAGCTTGTATTATATCCAAATTTATAAATCTATGGTTTCCATCTGATGGGAAATTTTATGTAGTTTTAGAAAACCATAAACTGTGTCTAAATATATTACATATATTTTTACAATGACTAACAATTGAGCCTGGAATGGTCCAAAACAGTTATCATACATAACCAAAGAAATTACGGTAAATATATATTTGGTTGTGAAAATTGTTATTTCAGAACTAAAAGAGTGCATAAAATAACGTTTAGTGAGTGAAAAACAATAACAAACTACGTGAAATGAATTTTAGCCAAGTCATTTTGCAATAGCCTACACAGATTCGATAATTCATCAAACATATTTCAGTAAAAAGAAATTTATTTATTCTAAAATATATTTATTTGCACTACTGCAATATTTAACAATTCACCACACACTAAACACAACACTAAAACACAAATAAACCTACTAAAACTTACTAATAAACACGACTCGTCACATAAACAAATCAGACGGCATCGACAACATGGCGGTCACAATGAATTGCATCATCTTCTTTTACGTTCCAAAACTACGAACTTGGTACGTTGCTACTACAATACAAAGAGGAATAAAACTATAGTATTCCTTAGGCTTTTTTTCCCGAATCCAATGGTGCATGAATCGAATCGATACGTTGCCGGAATATACTGTAATGAGTGATTATGCAAGGGAATGTTTGTTCATCAAAATTTTGACGAACAACAACCACAATGGGTTGTTGTTCGTCAAAATTTTGATGAACAACAGTTGGAGGGTTAATTAGCCTGTTTAGACAATCTTTCCACACGTAATTCTCAATAGTAGAAACATATTTACTCTAAACGTCGAAATATCATTTTATATCCTAAACGTAATACTGTAACAAATAATTCGCAATTTAAAACCAGCTAAATGCCAACCGTGCGTAAAACCCAAAATTTAATAATTTTTAACTTTAACCGTTAAAATTGCAAACAAGATTATTTTGTAAACCCCTTTATTTTCAAAATTGAATGACATAACCTACTTAGTGAAAGCAATTATAATGTAATATGATGGATTCCTATGATTTTTTTCAAATATAAGTACAAATATATACCCGGTAAAGAAAACATATACATTCGTAAGCTTAAAAGCTACTTCAGCCAAAAAGCATATACTCCCATCGCTTGTGTTCTCCTTCCGGTATAAGAGTAATAGTTTGCCACTCCTTTCGTTAGCTACAGAAAAATGCCATATACAATGTCAAGAGAGCCATCCTGTTTCTTGAAACAGTAGAGGAAATATACAAAAGGAAATATTCCTGTACAAGTAGAGGAAATATACTCTACTTGTACCGTATGTGCAAACATTCACGGTTTGATCATTAATGTGGGTTTTATTACAGTATTTAAATAGTATTTTGAATGTATTACATGGATTAAATGTCTAAATTCATCACTGGTTCAATTGTAGTAATCATTAGATAGTAACTTCGTCTTTGCAATATGCATTACACTTGTGATCGAGCACTGCATATTTAATGTATTTTAAAATGTAAATGCAAATACATTTTTCTGCATCTTTAGTGAACTTTAGCTTAAAGTGCCAACAGTTCGCGGGAGGATACATTTCGTCCAGGGCTCCAGTGGGATCCACGGTAGAGCGGGTCACTTTTGCTTGTTACTGAGAATCATCACTGGAATCGGAAGAGGAACAAGTTTAGAGAGAAACCAACAAGAGAACAAAGGCGTGAGCGACCACGGCCTGACTATGTCATCTCCGACGGGAGCTGCGATATACACTAACGAGTACGATAATGAGGGCTTTGGAATCCAAGGCGGCACTACTCTGTCCAAGAGAGAGATAAGAGGATACAATACCCACACACCTTGGAATTACGCGGCGAGCTCCAATACGAGACTACAACAAAAGCAAAGTATGAGACTTTGGAGTGACGGCTCTGTAGTTAGATCTTTGCTCTGTCTCGACTATTAAATAAAAACTTTATTAGAAAACTTAACAACTAGCAGTTAATTTCCGGGTGTATGATTACTTATGGTTTGAAGCGAATTATATTTCCGACGCCAATATACAGTTTGCATTGCTTCCTCGATCAAGAATACACGAATACATCATTATCTTCTGGTTAAAGATCCAGCATAAATACGTCCAGCTGTAAATATGAAATGATGGAAAATCTACAAAGCCTTCATACTCACTGGTTAGCTCAATCAACTAATCCTTGGCTGCTTTTGAAATTTAAATGAGTCGTAAGTGAAATAATGTAAAGGGGGAGCACAGTCAAGGGGAGGTTGTAGCGAGTAGTTGAATACATCATTTTAATGCCGTCTTATTTATCACACGGACAAGCTTACGTTTAATGTTATATATTACAATATGTAAATATTTTTAAACCTAATTGGTATTTATTAATAATAATTTGTTGATATAACATACAGACTTTAATAAAAGAATACATGTTATTTTAAAATTAGGTACAGCAAAAGCATTTTTTTAAGTTATTGGTGTTGACTTTTAAATTTCTTTACCAAGTATGTGATAAAAAAAGCTATTTGACTAATTTTCCTTCATCGTGACAGCATATAAAAATTTGATTTGATAAAAACAAGCAAGACAGGTTGGGTTATCAGCCTTCACATTCAGGTAAGACTGTTACATCGGAACTTACGTCAATGAAAAACCTGGTTTTTAAAGGCACTAGAATGTAAATCATAATAAACACTCGAAGTTTCATAAGAGCTTCCAGTTTCTAGGTGTATGTGGACTCAGGCAGCTCCGAACTTCAAGGATCTTCTAGCCTCTGGGAGACCATAGCCCCTAGGAGCATCCAGCCTTTATCAGCTTCCGACCACAAAGACCTGACGGCCACTGGCAATTACTAGCCTTGGCTTTGGCTTATGGAAGCTCATATTTGAAATGGTTTGGTTTAAGTTTTTAGACGCCATTATAATGAATTTTCCGTTTAGTTTTGATATTTTTTAGTTTGAGCAACAGGGTTATAATTCAAATAATCCAGGATAAGGCTAAAATATAGTAGATTGAGGGAATACTTTGTTTTATTACTTAAGCGTAACACTAAGTAAGTTAGAATTCCAAGCAGGGATTTTCTTATGAAGATTATGAGCATACAAGGAGTTATATGTGTAGATACATTCTCTTTCACACAGAGCCAAAGAGAAGTACAGGTATTATGACATCCTCTGGGATGTGTGTAGTAGATCCACAAAATCCACATTTTATATATTCTGCAACATACTTGAATGCCTATAAGTTATTTCCAATGAACTTCTTAACTTCCGCTTTAGCAATTTCATTTTCAATGGGACTATTTACTTCCGTTTAGTTTTCATTTCTTTCACCGCTGGCAAACATAAATCATAGAATTTTGGTTTGTATAGCTTCAGCTATAGCCCTTAACCTTGACCATCATAAGCTAAAGGTAACTAGGTAAAATTTACGGTCATTTTTTGTTACAACTTATTCATTCCATTCTCTAATACGCCTTGGAACCTTTTTGAGAACACCAGAACCACGAAAATTAAAATCTAAATTGAAGTCTTTTAAGATCTGACGTACGATAATTGCACATTACAGAGTGGATTAGATTACCAATCTCTTTAAGGTGGATTATTTATTACATTTTTAAGAGTTCTCGGTAATTTCAAGAATAAAGAGTAAAATCAAAAAGATTTATGAGATGGATTCTATGTATAGTATCACATATTCTACTACACAGAAACATATAAACTAGAAGAGGATGCGAAACACGCAAGATATAACGGATGGCTCATTATTATTATTGGTTTAACCGTGTTTACAATATGTACATACATAATACCAATTCAAAACATACAGTATTCATAACATTAAGACCTTATTGCAATAAACTTCAGAATCAATATCAAAACAGACTTGTTCCAGATTTCACTATGTGAGAGTGTATTAGATGTGAGTAAGGAGATAGGTAGTTGAACATCTCTAAGCTGATGAGTTTACGCTTGAAGTTGACCCTAGCGAAGAAAAATAAATCAGACTCATCCTGCAAAGGATTGTATTCGAAGAATATGAATAATTTGTGAATAACAGGTATTATTCCATAAGGAATCAGTTATGGAAGTCGCTAATGTACCAAATTCCTTGACTTAGCATATGCGAAGTAGGTATGCAGGGAGTCCTTTTCTATATCTACGAAAAAAACCATTTTCTTCCTTTTTCATCTTATTTGTGGATTTTCTTCATCGCGTGATCTAACATAAGTCTTGAGTTCATTAAAACCCAACTCATCTTGGGAGATCTTGTAATTTTTACATCTTATAATTAAATACAGTTTTATAAAAACGACAAGCACTAATTTGGTCTTTTGGATTAAAACTGTCTAGTGACAAATTAGAGAGCAGTTTAGGGCTGATGCTTGAGATTACACTCTGAATAATTACTGATTTAACTTGCTGACCAAACAGCCGTATCCAGTATTACAGCCTTCACTTATGTAGGTATTATTTTCTGCACTGTTGTATATCTAGTTTTTTTTTTACTGACAAGTTCATTTTCGTTTACTGATAGATGCAACTCCCCATCTTAATTGTCTTTTGACAGAAGTAGGCTTATCTGATCTATGCTACATTTTTCTCAATCAGGAAACAAGGCCAAATCGACAATGAAACAAAAAATACTAAGAGCGAAAGTAAATATACACTTTTACCACATTTTCTTGATTGCGCCAAAAAGTCAAATTCAACATCGGTGTCGGAAATATGATTCACTCGCACCAGCAGTGCTCATACACGTGTAACTTGTACTAAATTACATGTGAAACCGCGGGTAACTGTCAATAGCTTCATAAACTTAAAATCTAATTAATTTGAAGTAGAAAAGAAATTGGAATATCTTCCAATGACCTTCAACTATGGGCCTGTCAGGCGTGTTTATTACGCCCTTTTAAAATGGATTTAATTTAAATAGACCATACATTTTAAACAGTGTTAAAACAATTAATAATTATTTATGACTATAGATTATTCCTTGTATCACGTATTTATTATTAGTACTAAAAAACGTCTCCAAGGTTTCGGAGTTAAACATCCTGTCCATTACAGTGTGGTATTGGCAGCTGTCAGCTCTCTCTAGGGGTTGCTGTGTACTTGAATATATTGACATCTCTTTAGTTTGATATTACCACAAATTTCATAAGTTAAATGATTCCCACTATAATATACATTCATTATAACATTGTTATTAATTTATTGAATACTATTGGCCTTTATATCATTCAGTATTGATTAATAGTGGCTTTTAAAATTTTTAAATCAATGATCTAAACTAGTAGATTTCATAAGATTCCGTTAAATATTCTTGGAACATAATATAGATATTTAAAAAGTATTTTGACTGAGATTAATTTAGTATAAAATATAAATAAAGATTATTAATTTCAACCGGTTAAATACCTAGTAGATCTTCATCGCATATATAGTTTTCTAGTTTATTTTTAATTTTAATCCCTACTACACAAATTAACCTCTATATTTTTAAAATACAAAATCTACATATGCAAAAATCTTTTAATATCACTATTTTACAAGACTATAAACACATGACAGAGAACCTTTACATAAAATAAAATTTAAAATATGGTAGGGTTATTATCAGTAAAGCTGGGGACAGGCAGTCCTTGGTGCGTCTCTAGAGTGATACCGTACGTTGTTATATATAGACGTCTGCGTCAACTGCTTGCTTTCAATAACAAATTATTTAGAATTAATCTAGCCTAATCTGATGTAACAAAAAATAGATGTACATTTAAGCGTTAATGAACCTATTTTATTGATCTTATTAGTAGCCATGATCGATAAGAGAATTTACAGAACTGACAGATTTCAAAAGAGACTCAGTAAAAACATAACATTTAAACAAAAGACAAGACTAGTTACATCTTTAATGAGGAATACGTTTTCCCGTATTTTTATATACTCGTCTGTTTAGGGTCATTTGTATAGAGACAAAATACAGTTTGCTAAATGTCATGTCCGGCTATAAAATTTGGATGATCATCAGCCTAGCCCACCTATTTGCAGAATATTTCGAGGATTATTTCAGCGTTAGACAAGAATAAGTTCAAATACAACGCATGTTTATTCATAAGATTTGGGTAAGCGTCATCGAAACTAAAAGTATTAAGTAGGGTGACAATATTTCTCCTATATCTGATTGTCTGTCAGCCTGGCTGCACCTTAATTAAATGAGCATTAAACTTAAACGAAACTTAGTGTGGCGTACACTTACTTTATTGTAAGAACTGTATTAGGTACATGTACCAAAAGGAAATATTTTAAAATAATTAACTTACTTTATTTCTGACACAAATTAGGAAAAAACAGCCTCGTCTTTATAAATGGAAGCCGAAGTCTGATAAATGGAAGTAATAGAAGTAAAAGTAATTTGTCGCTAGTTCAAAAATGCACATTACGAGCACACAAGTGGCTAGGGGACAGGCATCGGCAAGGGGTCGATTTAATATCACATAGAATATTGGTTCATTCCTCATTTAAAATCTTCTTGCGTTTCTAATATTAATATGTACAAAAATGTGTACAAATAGCAAATAATATTTAAACATACATTTTAATTTTTGTTGTATATATGTAATAAACAAAATATTTCCGGTCAAATCACAATATTTTTAATCCCACTCTTAGTTTAGATCAATGAGTGTTCTATCGCAGAATAATTGCTCATGCATGTTGTAGAGTACGTATACTTTACGAGGAGGTTGCCTATTGGTCACGTGTTGTTTCGGTTTCTGAGAAAAGTTTTGGGGTCTAGCTAATGGTCCTACCAGAGTGATCTCCATTTACATGACGTACATACTATACTGTAGCTCTTCAAAGTGAATTGGACAGGAACTTTTTTCTTAGTTGTAAATATTTCGTCTATTTAAGAGCTGTATTGGAATTATTAAAATATGACGTTTTATCGAAATCAACCAAATAATAAATATTTTTTTCTTGACTGACCATGCCTTAATTATTCGCTTGCAGTAACCACAAATTGCTGTCAGAAAGGTACCCAATCAGACTAAACTTGTAACAGTTTTCCGATTATGTTATAAAACTTGTAATAAAGTCACTGGTTAATGCTATCTAAAATATTTTACAAATGCTTAAGCAATAACTTTATTTATATAAAGTACTATATAAACAAGTCATTAGTTTAAAAACGTCCAGTACAAAAAATTACCATATTTTCTCACAGACAACCAGGTATATCGTATAAAATAATGAATTTTGTCCTATAAAAACACAAAATTAACGTTAAAGTTTGTGTGGAGCTATACCGCTAAAGGCTTTGTCGAGAAATATTCTCTATAACAGAGTTATGACGCACATGGATGACCTCAGTATTAATATTTCCATGGTAATACAATGAGATGGTAAACAATCATTAGTTGGCCATGTTTACATATCGGTTAATATACGTGACTAACTTGCGAGTCCGTTGGGCGATTGATTATGTGTGTAGAGCAAAAGCAAACAGTTCAGCTAACGAGATTTTCGGATTTCCTATTACATGAGGTATTACCATTATTTAATGAAATCTACTAGTTTAGATCATTGATAAAAGAAGAAAAAACAAAAGCCACTATTACTCAATACTGAATTATCTAAAGGCCAATAGTATTCAATAAATTAATAACAATGTTATAATGAATGTATATTATAGTGGGAATCATTTAACTTATGAAATTTGTGGTTATACCAAACTAAAGAGATGTCAATATATTCAAGTACCCAGCAACCCCTAGAGAGAGCTGACAGCTGCCAATATCAGACTGTAATGGACAGGATGTTTAACTCCAAAACCTTGGAGACGTTTTTTAGACCTAATATTGAAATACGTGTTACAAGGAATAATCTCTAGTTATAAATAATTGTTCATTGGTTTAACTCTGTTTAAAATCTATGCTCTATTTAAATTAAATTCTTTTTTAAATGGTGAAATAAACACGCCTGACAGGCCAATAGTTGAAGGTCATTGGAAGATATTCCAGTTTCTTTTCTACTTCACATTAATTAGATTTTAAGTTTATGAAGCTATTGGCAGCTACCCGCGGTTTCACATGCAATTCAGTAGAAGTTACACGTGTATGAGCACTGCTGGTTCGAATGAATTATATTTCCGACACCGATGTTGAATTTGTCTTTTTGGCGCAATCAAGAAAATGCGGTAAAAGTGTATATTTACTTCGCTCTTAGTATTTTTTCAAGACCACCACACACAAGATGAAAAATCCATTTGTCCACAGGGGAAAAAGAAATTATCAGAATTCCAACAGCTCACAAACCTTCAGAGTAAAAAAACACGTGACCAAAAAAGGAATCTGTCAATATCCTACACATTTCTGTACTATTCCAATGCTAGTTACATTACTTAATTAAAATCCTAACTCAAATACAAAATACATCAACTGACAGGTCAACTGCACTTTTAATACATTTTTTAAAACTAAAATAAATTTACTCCATAAGATATTTTGACTAAAGCTTAGCAAGTTTGGTTCTGTGTACAAAACATTATTCCGCCTAAGATGACATTTACAGATTTTGATAATAGTACAAGTCATCACAATATAACATTGATAATTGTTAATAATCACAATTTACGTAATTATGGATTAAAAGTTAACATACTTGTTAACAATTTGTTTTCTCTGTCAAAATATGAATATTACGAATTATATGATTCGCAACTTTGGACATACCTAACTCTACTTCTACAGGGAAATGCCTGGGAACCAGATTAAAAGTAATGTCATATGAGCAGCCTTTGAACCATCTTGAATAGAGAGGTCCCTATGTCGTATTTACTTTATTAAAATTGTTCGATAGAGACGTGGCTTTGATGGTCTACCTTGAACATGTATAATCTCATTTCGCAGGCGGTATAATTTTCAAGGCCTCTTGTCAAAAAACATGATGACAATATTTTTAATTTCTAGGAAAGTTATTGTGACCATCAATGCTAATGTAACCATAGAAATGCAATAGCACGTCTCTACTCTTAAAATTAACGATTCTTTCCCTCCCATTTGTCTACAAAAATCAAACTAACATTTGCAATTTTTGTATCATGCTAACAATTTGGAAAATTTTAGAAAATAACATATTTAATGAAAACTATGAAGGTTAAATGGGAGGCTGATTGTATTTGAAATTAATTCTACGACTGAATAAACAGAATAACGTAGTTAACAACACAGTAACTGTTTGTATATGAGGCACAAAGAAGAATTCTCACAACCTATGTTTGTTTAGGTGTTGCGTATAGCAGCTAGTTTTATTTGTTGAATCATATTGATACCAGCGTTCATTTCATGAGTGTTGTTTAAACTAAAACTTCTCTGTACATTTTATTGAATTACCTTTACACTATACACAGGTTTTAGGACACGTTGATAAACGTGGATAACCATTACAGTATAAGGTTAGGTTTTAAATACGGCATGTAATACATTTTAATAATAAAGGAGATGTCTGCAAAATACATGATCTAATTGAGGCATTACTTTCTTGTGTAATTTCATATGTATTTAGCATCCATGCATCGAATATAATTTAATACTTTGAAGATTAGTGGTTAACAATTGTAATGTAAACTCAACATTTAGGAATAAAAATGGTTTTACCTTGTCTTAGTTTATTGTCTAAGAATGTAATTTTTATGTAAAAGTATCCCTATTCTACCAAACTTAGTGTCAATTTTTGAAGTATTTTTAAATATCAACTATAAATTAAAACCAGTTTTATGAAAAGTAACACAAAATAATGCTCAATTCTTAAGGACTTCAAAAATTAGAAATATTAATTTTATAAATTAGCTTCCATTAGACACATGAAATCTAATCAGTTTTCCAGACACCTTAAGTTATTGTTTATCTTATTTCAAATCCATGATTTTGAAATGATAAGATTTGTCAGTGTAAAGTAGGGCCTATGCTCTTTAACTCCACTAAACCAACGTAAGTATTGGATAACATTTTTCTTGTTTAGTCTCTCAACAAATTTCTTAAAAACATTAGTTAGCACGCTGATAAAATAACATTAGAGTTTTCTTAAGTAACTATGCTTTGTGCGTTATGAATATGATTAATTACTAACTACAGTATATGCCTGTAATACCAATAGAGGGACCCTATCGAGCATAGATAATACTAATTGAGTTGTCACCCAAAATTAACAGTCAGTAATTTCCCCTACTCCCAACCTTGCGGATAATTCAAGATAATTTCCCGCCCGGATGGAGGGAGATAAGAGAGTTCACACTCTCCTGTTTCCACGCCACCCTCTAGGTACCAACTCTTATCAACTATCAGGATGTTACTGTGTATTCTAGGTTTAAGCTCGCCTTCGCAGACGTGGAGATTCGTAATTCATCGATTTAAAACTTTTATCTATACACACTACAGCTCATCCTCTGTCTAGACTGTCATTTAGCCAGATAAATAAACACTTAGTAAATATTACGTTGATTATATTTAAGTTGTTTATTAAGTCAAGCTGAATTTAAGACCTTCAGAATAGGTGTCGGTCACACGCGATTTATAAACATTTTATATGAGATATTGTTTGTCATACAAGTGATATATCATTCAATTTAGATTTACAACTTTGGAAATATTGTATTCTACCTTAAACGTTTTAAGCATTTCTGTGTTCAATTTTGTTTTTATTCTAATTAATTTCAGTCAACCTGTACTCCTATACATGGTGCCCCGTAACTCTCTGAAGAAAAGTGTATCACATTATTCCACAGCTCAAGAAAAACACATTTTATCATGTGAACATGGGTATCAGGTCCCACCATATGCCATGGAACTTGGGTCTTTTTGATGCCATAAAACCTAATAAATTTAATGTCAATTTTGTGTCAAATGATTGTGAAAACGAATATGATATTATTTTAATATTTTCAAAATAGCAGCCATTAAAACTTGTAATAACATAAAACCAGTAATTTTATTCAGAATTACAACAAAAAACATTTTTTTAGAAGCCTTTATCATAAATCTAATGGCATCAACATTATTTAATTTAAATACTATATTAGAATTTTATAATTAGCAGCAAGCGTAAATCAGCTATTTATGGGAAAGATACATGATTGCCATATGACTGATTGCTATCTTTTGTAAAGATTCCAAAACCACAATATAAATCTAAAAATAAATTCATGGAACATCAAATATTGGACACAAAACTGTACTTAGACAAGCCTGTAATGTGTGGTATTTAAATTCTGTTTCATAAAAAAGCACAAGGTATTTATTAAATTTTATAGTATTCACTGAGAACCTAAATGTGGACATGTCTTGCCACAGTACATCTGCTCTGAATCAGTTATTTACTATTAGATATAAATAAAGTTCGTGTTGGTGTCATTATATATGTGAATAAATCATTTTAAAATATTACTCTTATAATTTTTGGTAAAATTTATTGGGTTTAAGGCATTTAAAGTTGAAATGTTTTAATGGCCTCCAGTATGAAAATATTAAAAATAATACATAATATTTTTTACAGTAACTGGCATTGTTACCATGAATATTTGACAAAACTTTGGTATGATTTATTGATTCGTTTTAGAGATATTAATTTTATATAAAGAATATACATGCAGACAAATGGGAGAGTATACACCAGAGACAAATGTTAATGTGTTGAAATATGTTTGTCTTTACCTAAGCCATATCGTCATATAAATTTGTCTAGAGAGTTGTGGGACACCTATCATAACAATAGTGTGAATTAAACTATCAATCCTACAATACTTTTTATTTTTAACCTTTTTGGCTACTAAAACCCTTCTACATTTTAGGGACAGTCGTGCGATTCTATGTGAAATATCGCATAGTTAAAATGGCGACATGGATGATTAAAAAATATGCATTTAAAGTAGTTGGACTACTGGAAAATCATGATGTTAATATATATCTACAAACTTACACAAATTGCGAGACGACAACAATTGCATATTAGAAATATTTAATAGTTATTCTTGTATATTGTTCTTATATATATATATATATATATATATATATATATATATATATATATATATATATATATCATATTGTTTAAATGACCTCTGAATTTTGATGCAGTATATAACTAACCGTAAAAAGAAAAATACATGACACTACATGATTATTATTTTAACGGATAATAGTTCTTGTTTTTGCCTCCTTATCATAAGTTCCAGTGATTGTTATACCGAAATACCTCTTGACAAATATATATTTTAAGATTCTATAAGTAAATCATCTTTACAACAATTCTTTAACGAAATTTAAAAGGAAAATTCTTTCATTCACATAAATTACACTATGAATCGCTGAAAAACAAATGTTTATAATTTGAATTTAATAACCGTCTTATGCAAAAACGTTACACCCTATTTTGTCAAGGATATTCCTTGCCTCTATAATTTTAGAATTACTTTAACTGAAAATAACCCATAACACTATCCACATTGTATACAATGTAATATTTTCATGCCCCTGACGAACATTTTTGCTATAGTAAAAATCACTACTGGGTCACTTTAGTTTTTGTAGATCACGGGAAATGAACCATAACACTCCCGACGTGTTTGTTCCTGATTAAAACCTATTAAAAACATAAAAGCAATCAAATTAATGTCGATTTTTGTCATAAGAAGTACGATATATGAAACAAATTTTTGTTTTCCACAGTTCATGTAATTAAAAAAATATAATTTTAATGTTCATATTTCGCCCTTAGCCTAACACGTTTATGTTGCAACCGTCTTTCTCGAACTAACTCTATGGGAGACTTAATATGTTGCCAAATCCAGGGTATAGTCAGTGGTCGAGGTGGGTTCGGTGTACGAGCTCAGAGCGGTTTCAATAACGGAGTTTCCTGCAGCGTGCGGTGTGCGGTTCCTCTCTAAACAAGGATGGCCAAACCTGAATCAACCATGGCCAGAGAACCGAGGTACTAGTCAAATATACGATTTAAAGACTATGATTTCCTATATTTCTGTAAATTTTTCTTCAGTTATATGTCTTTAGTTTATATGTAGAATACCTTTGATTTGTAAAAATTGTGAAGACACGCTTGTCAACCAAACTCTGAAGTGAATGTGTGTTCCACATACAAAATGTTTTCCTTTTTGGGAAGATCTGTGTTTGTCCCAAACACTACACAGGCAGGCTACTTGTACTCTTTTTTACTCAGTAAGTTAGAGTGAGTAAATTATGGTTATTTACTGTAATTATTTATGTTTACATAATTGTGTAATAATAGATACTTGATATTCCTTATAAAAAAAGAAACCCGATTTAAGTTATTTATTTTAGTATTTCTTCTACAGTCACGATATTTACACAATGTCATTACTCACTTTCATTGTATTTATAATAATTTATTTCATCTTATGTATTTTATTTTCATTCAAAGTAATGCATACAGGTATTTTCATACCAAAAACATAATTTTACATAATGCTCTATTAAATTACATTATCTATATCTGTTACAAAGCACAAATACCAAATCTTCTGCCCATACGTAACTGCTTGCAGGAATTTGATAATAGCTAACTCTTAGATTTAGTTTTGCCCTGAAACCACAGTTAGTGACGGTTAGATAATATTCCGTTATCACATAGTACTATACTAAAGAGTTTCTTAAAACGTCTAATACTTTTCTCAAACTAACTATGAAAGAGGAATGTATTAGAGAAAAAAACCTTGTTTTTATTTTATGTACTATCAATATTTATGAATATATATACAACCTCATGCACTGGTAGTTTAAACGGATTTATTATTGTACCATGCTACATTAAGTATCCCTGTTCACTTTTCTGAACACGTACTTGATGCAGACACTTTTATACGTACAGGAGTAAAGAAGAATAATTTTAACTTGATTATGTCAAGTCTATTCTCACTAATGCCTTAATGATATTATCATAATTCTCTAACCGTAATTTATTGAGTGCTAATGTTAGAAACTCTTCAAATTTTCTAATGCAAAATAACATAGTATACTTTGACTTGCATATTTAAAATTTCATGCATTTTAAGTTTATAAATGACTTTCCATCTATCAAATACAAAAAAAGGTATAAAGTGAAGATTAACGGATACATGAAAATATACGGTTTCAAAGTTTGTAGCTTAAGGTGTTTCTGAAACTTGATGAAAGATGAAGTTAGCTCGCAGCTTGCAGCCATGGGAGACAATGTCTAAGTGCAGACTATTGTACAGACTGAGGGCACATGTATCTTAACGATGTGGCAACTTTGTCTTGGCTAAGTCTTATCTTTATCTCTCAGTATCCGTTGAGATGTTACTACTCTACTCTTCCCTCGCTTTGTCACTCTCACAATTACACATTCAAGGGCTAATCTGTCCTCATCTGCTTCACTGAAACGGAAGCTCATTGTGCGTTTGATCAAAAGACTATTGGAAGAAAAGAATGACTCTGTATAACAGAACGACAAGCTCACTGTGTTGAAAACAAACCGTTACTGTTTTATGAAACAAAATTGTGCAGAACTGTGTGTTTGTTTTATACAACGTTGTTTTAACAGAAAGTAAAATGAAGTGGCATTTTGAGGAAACTTTTTAACAAACTTTCAGGTTAACAGATGGTGAAAATTACTAATTATAGTTAGTTTACAAAGACCTTAGCCTTCATCTGTTTCAATTCGTTTAGACAATGGAATGGAGAAATGGAAAATGTAATACTGCAGATTTTTTTAGATATAAAACGACAAATCAAACATTGTAAGATGTAGGGTATTACTAAACTTTATTAGTAGGATAAATGGATGGACGAAATTAATACAAATTATATACGTATATAACATACACACCTAACAAACCACATATATTGTATGTATGTTCATATATTTATAATATATATATATATATATATATATATATATATATATATATATATATATATACATATAATGCAATACTAATATTTTAAATAGTACATTTTTCAAAAATACGAGTTTGGTAACTCTTCCTTCTCCAGAATCTGTTACTAAAATAAGGCTATATTTATAAATGTAAACACTTTTTGTTCTTTATAGCACAATACAGAACAACTTGCAATACCGCAAATTATAATTTATTAGTATTTTATTCATGGTTGACGCTAGGAGATATAGGTTTCTTACCTTATACCTCAATAAAATATATTTTCTATTATCAAAAGCTACATATACTCTTTTTCTCATTTCATATATATACATATATATATATATATATAAAATTTGTATTCATATATTTATAATATATATATATATATATATACATATAATGCAATACTAATATTTTAAATAGTACATTTTTCAAAAATACGAGTATGGTAACTCTTCCTTCTCCAGAATCTGTTACTAATATAAGGCTTTTATATTTATAAATGTAAAAACTTTTTGTTCTTTATAGCACAATACAGAACAACTTGCAATACCGCAAATTATAATTTATAAGTATTGTATTCATGGTTGACGCTAGGAGATATAGGTTTCTTACCTTATACCTCAATAAAATATATTTTCTATTATCAAAAGCTACATATACTCTTTTTCTCATTTCCTCATGTGTATATGTCTAGACAACCTTCCCACATTTAATTTTTAATAGTATTTCACCATTTACTATAAACATGAAAACTATGATTTTACATCCAAAACATAATATTCTAAAATGTAATACGTAGTTTAAGAAGCAGCTAAATAACCGTTCATAAAACCAAAATTTGAAACTTGTACACTCGAACAGTTAAAATTATCAAAAGAATAATTTGTATAACTCTTAGAATAGCCATAAATAACCAGTAATTAACTTAAAACTACGACAACATGGTGGACTTTAAATTAGCAAAATTTCCACACATAATATTATTAAATATCAGCTCTTTGTACTTATTTTATTTCTTCACCTTTTTTCTAAGCGATCTAAGCTCACGAATACAAATCATCAAGATTTAGTAGCACCATTATCTTAAAAGTAATCATTTTCTTACAGTACCGTCTAATGTCTTTTCTTTCTGAAAAATGCATATATCTTTTTCTTAGTCACTCATGGTCTTGGAGGAAAATCTTTTGTGATAAATCCTTACTTTTATTTTTTATTGTACCCAACGAAGATATGAAATAAACTTCAGCCCGTAATAAATTCACCGCCATTAAAGCTGGTATTCCACATAATCCTACTAGGTTGATATACAAACACAATCATAATATATGAACACCAGCAATCATGTCCAGCCTTGTACAGATTGTTAGCAGACTGTGTCCAGACCCTAAATAACGACAACAACACATCTATTTCAGGACGGTTGCGGTTGTCAATGTACGGTACCACTTAATTGCTTCTGTGGTCGCTTAACTGGCTCGGTTAACCAAACGTCCATGTGGAAAATTTATTTGCAAACCACGTGACATCGGTTGTTTTGTGTACAGGCTAAACCTGTAACTGATTTTGTGGTATTATTGCTTCCTCTTTCCAAAAACATTACAATGATTTACTTTTAGTACATGTAGTTCTTTAAAAGTATAAATCATGCTCAATATTCACAGTTTTAGAACAGGACCTAGGAGGCGATTATTATTTGATATATATACGACCTATTTTTGGAAATCAGGTATCCCTTAGAAACCTATTGTTCATTAACATTGAATATCTACCGGGTTGATTGTGGTAGTGGTCGAAATGGATAAGCATTAATTATAGGAATGCAATTTCTGTATGTTACTTATTTACGATTCTTATTTACGAGAGTTGGTTGTAATGAAATGAATGAAAATTGAACTTTGGCCAACGAGAACAATTTTAAACTTTATTCCCTTTCAGGTCCTTATTTTTATCGCACTGTTATGAAAGATGTGTCATTTTGATACCTTACTAATATACATCTCAACACTTTTTAGTTGTTTTGTAAAGCGATTACTTTTTTAATAATTAAATGATTAAGTGCAAAAAAGTTAACTAAGTAAGTGTTAAATAAGTTTTTCTTAATAGTTAATAAGTACGTATATCGAATATTCTGAAAAAGCTATTGGATGCGTATTAATTATGTATTTATCATAAAACATCTCCAAAAAGATGTTTTAAGAATAATATTTTAAAAGTGCATGATTTTTTAAAGAGTTAAAGCTGTATCATTATCAGGTTTCTGGACAAAGTCATTGAAAAGTAGTCGTTCCTACAATAACAGTCAATATTCACTTCGTCTATGGACAATAATTTAACCAAGACTATCGCTATTGGTAATTAACATCTTTTTATGATAATAACTTGCCAGAAACTATATTGTATGCTAATACTGATCAAATTAGATCTTTACTCTCGGACTACGTTATTTGAATGTGGAATGTTCTTTTTTACTACACAGGAATTACTACACAGATACGACATACCTGTTACTAAATACACAGTTTTTGTTGGCTTAAGCACACAAAGCCAAATAAGTTATAAACCTCATTACCACTCAAAAGCTTTGCCTGATTTGAATGAACCTAGCGTAGTCCTACGGCATAATATTGACATTTCTAGTTATTAACCTTAAAGATCCATAAAGGAATCCATATACAATATAGGCCGTAGTTCAAGCAATGTCTACGACAAAATGCAAATTTGCTGTCATATGTACTATTCCGTACTAACTTCAAAGATAGAGTTCCTTGCATTGTACCTTGTAACCTCATGTAACATTATTTCACTATATTAATAGTTGTTGGAGGTACAAAATTGGAGGTGTGGAAGAATAAAGCTATTGAGGAGGATGAATGGATTAATGAGTACTAATGTAGTATAACCTACACTGTCCTTGATCATTAACCAACTACTAAACTACCTCCTTAATACTCTACTCAATATTACATTGTCTACTACTTACAGCTTATCTTTCTATTGTTATATTGAAATGTAACTCGGAAATTAATACTGATGTGCAAGTGAAAAATATTAATATTAGAAAACAGAATTTTGCATTTTTCTTCAAATTTGCCATTTACATTTTTCAAAATCCATAAATAAAAATATATAAAATAGTATATAATCCTGATTACGGAATCATGATAAATTTTTAGGTAGTGTGTAGCACATTTACATTTTGGATATAGATTGATATAATTATTGGTGAGTTATGAAGAGATATAAATAGATGGAGCAATCACAATTCCATAAATTACGCATATTGTTGCTCCTACAGTGGTGCCTACAATAAAACCGACTGAAAATGCCCTAATAATGCGGCAATAAAAAATCTAATATTTTTATTGCCAGAAAGTATTTTTACGGCTCCACCAAGTACAAGATTCAGAGAAAGATATTAAACAAAACAATACAAAATCCTCATTACATAAATAGAGGCTGCACCGTTTTCAGTCTTCAAGAATCTTCAAGTGGTGTTACATGTCATCAATTTTTAAGTAATGTGTAGCACGTTTCAATTTTGGTTACAGCTCGGTGTCTCGTGGTAAAGGAATACTATACCTAGAATTCTATTGATATAATTACGTAATAGTAGAATTGTCAAGAAATGTAAGGTGTACTGACATTCCAACATTATATAAATGATTCGAACTCATAATATTCAGATAGATTAGAAGACGCCCAGTGATATTCAAATTTTCATCAAGTTTTCCCACCATTATGATGATTTAGTGTATCATCAACGGTAATCATTACCTGCTGGTTTAATGTTGCAGCATAACATCCCCCAGCTGTAAATATGAAATAATGGAAAGTCAATTAATTGTAAGCCTTCACAACCACTGGTTAGCTCAGTCAGCTAATCCTTGGCTGCTTCTGAAATTTAAATGAGTCGTAAGTGAAATAAAGTACAGGGGGGCACAGTTAAGGGGAGGCTACAGCGATAAATGGAATACATCCCTTTAATTTCGTGTTATTTATCACAGGAACATATCAAGTTAGTAAGGAAATTTTTAATGTTATTACACAATTTCTAATTTAATTCATAACAATATATAATTTGTCATTACTGTTCAATATGTAAATATAAAAATGAATAAATATTTTAGTAATAGGTAAAGTTTAATCATTTTTAGGCTTTGCCCTATTTTTTTTACATTTATTTTTGTATGAAAAACGCTTTTTGGCTAAACTTCTTCAGTCAAAAATTTTCTTGATCGTGACAGCATGACACTTTGAGCATAAGACCTTTGCCTCACCGGCCAAAAGGCCCAGGGATATAATATTAATATATTGAACCTTACGCCGCAGAACTTGAACATCTGGTTTCTGAAAGCTACCAGAATGTAAATTATAATAACTCTGAAACATTCGAAGTGCCTTGAGAGCTCCCAGTCTCTAGGAGCCTATGGACTCTGGCAGTTCCCAAATCCTCTAGCCTCTGGTAGACCACAGCCCCTAAGAGCACCCAGCCCCTATCAGATTCACACCAACTTTGATAATTTCCGGCCAATGACAGACCTCGGTCATTGGCAGCTCATATTCGAAATAGTACGACCTAGGTATTGGGACACGTTTTACATTTACGTTTAGTACTATTTACTATTAAACAATGAAAAAACAATATCATATGTTTCTATACCAGTGCTGTGTAATCCATGTGACAGTGAAGAAACTTGAGTTGAGTTTGGTTTGTTTTGGGAGTGCCGATGTCCGAGTGGTCTAAGACGTTAGACGTTGGGTCTGAGTTAGAGATAGCGCAGGTTCAAAATCTGTCTGTGACTGTAGCACTTTTTATCAGTACCATCGACCTTGTACTGTATCGACACTCCTCCTTATTCTGTTTGATAAGATCCTCGCACAGGCCAGTGGCCTATGAGGACGGGCAGAATAAGGCTCAAAAGAGGATTGGCCTCTCTTTTTTTTTAAAAGAAAACACAAAGAGTAAGAAAATGTTTAAAAAAATTAATGAAACGTACATGTCTGTTATTTTGTGATCAACTTATTTTCAAGATATACGGTTGTTGGTTTGTTTACTTGGCATTATTAGAAACACTTTTATAAAAAGTAAATTTTATAAGAAAATAACTAAATAAAAACTTACATGAACACAGCCCCATATTAATTGGCCATTAGTTATTGTACATTCTATAATATAATAATAATAACCAGACTGGAATCATATGTAATTAAAATTATATAGTATCCTGTTACTGCTTCTTGAAATATTAAACCTTGTTTTAAGACCTCCTCTTGTGGATTTTTATAAATTTTATCTTTTAGGGGCTAAAAATTCTGCTCGGTAATTAATTACAACTTTTAAAAAGAAAAACAAATTTAAAAAATTATATAGGAATGGGACTTATAGAAGTAAAAATATATGATTGGAGGAATGATGCTATTCACTTAAGACATATTCACCTGTCACACGCACAGCACAACATGGCTGAGATTTCTTATCCTCCCTAAATACTTCCACAGGGTGCATAGGCACATGTGTACGTAGTAAGATAAAAGGATCATAAACACAGTTCATACCAAGAGTCGCTGTCCTGGGTGGGGCGGAAGGGGACAAGTAATTATACCGTAATCCACATATGTCCAAAGATCGCAAAAGGTGCACTCCACAATGTGAAAAGCGTTAAAAGGGGGTTCTAGAAAATACCCATACCTTGTACAATAAACATTTGTGACTTACGTTACACAAATAAAAAGAGACATGTGCCAGGAGCGAGGTCGAGCAGATATTCACATTCACATTCTGGAGTGAAAAAGCTGTGGCAGCGTCTGATATGACGCCGTGCCGGCCGATCAGGTGATATCACGTTATGAGAGGTATTAAATTGGTTCGGCAAATAAGAAGCTTTCTACGCTTTCCGATTCTATGTCTACAGTCAGTGCAGCCGGCGCAGTTCGTATGATACGTAAAGAATACAAATGTTAAGCAAATTAATCTAACAAATAAATTATATTTTATCCCAATGAAGCATACGTGTTAATATTATACAATAAATATTGACCAGAAACTTTTTAGTGAAAATGTACTGCTGAAACCTTTCAATGTTGTCATTGAGAATCATCCACGAATTTACCTACCCTATTATTCCTCATCGCTATGTGTTTTAAGGATTTTCTCTCCGGGATATGGCACTATGAAATGTATTAATTGTCTTTGAGTGCCATTTGCTACTCGTGTTGTTCTAACATCAGACAAATATCAGGAAGGATCCGTTCAGCACTTAACTGAGCAAATGTTTGTCTGTCTGTCTGCCGCTAGTCAAGTGGAGGGTGAACTTCATCAATGGTCTCTATTCTCCGTCTCTCTCTATCCCATCACACGTATACACATATGATGTCATACAATCCCGCACAAAGCCGAGAGTATCTGGTAGTATAAAATATAAAGAATCTTTCGTTATGGTTCAAAACTAAATCTGAATTAGACATTAAATTATAAACTATTTCACATCACTTAATAATTATTAATAACAAGTGATTACTTCATGGAAGCCTTATGATAGATCCCAAATACTTTCAAAGGATTCGGAGTTAAACATCCTGTCAATTACAGTATAGGTATTGGCAGCTATCAGCTCTCTTTTTGGCTTAGTACGTGCTTGAATATATTGACACCTCTTCAGTTTTATATTACCACAAATTTCAAAAGCTTACTGATTGCATCTATAATACAGTTTCATTATAAAACTTATATTACTTCGAGTGAATAATTAAGGCCTTCTTTATACTCTTGTTTTTTAACATTGATCTTAAATGAAATAATTCAATAGATTCTGTTAAGGATTTATGCTATCAAGTAAAGATATTCAAAAAGAATTTTTATTGAGATTAATTTAATATAATAAATAAATAAGGAGTACTGATCCCATGCAGTTAATATATCTGATGGAAATAATCGATTTAAAATTAAGGGACTTTAACCCGTATAAATATATACTTAATTTCCTTATTACAAACATTTACTTACACATTTTAAAATATGGGATACAGATGTGCGAACATGACAGACAACTTGTTTTATAGTTCTTTGTTTTTTATACATAATAGACTTTAAAATAAGGTATATAAGTCGTTATTAAAGGCATTTAATTTATTTCATACCTTTGAACAAGTTGAACAATAAAAACGAGTTGAAAACTCCAATATTCTACAAATTTTATTTTTAAAATTCAAACTACAGACAGGCAGTCCTTGGTGCGACTCTGCAGTGTTTCAGTACGTCGACTGTACATGCTTGCTTTCAGTAAATAGTCATCTCGAATTAAAATAGCCTAATCCGGTGTAAAACACAGTCGATGTAAATTTTAAGTCTATTCTCAAAGTTTAGTTTGGGAAAGCCGTTTGCTGGATGATTATTTTGGACTTTGTGTATGTGCTCCAGATAGAACAGTTTCAAGGTTTTTCTGCGGTTTTAGTGATTTTATCAATACTAATTTTTCTTATTCTATCATTAAGTACTATACAATACTACTCTAAATCGGTGGGACCTTATAAGGGTGAAATGATAAAAAAGAGTTTGGCCTCTACTTTAATAGCCTATGGGCTATATTGTGTGGTTTTCAAACACAGGTTTAATGGTAGTAATTAAAAACCTTAACCGAAAAGATAAATCTATTGATACTTCAAACACAAACAACCAGCCAGTAGCGTGAGAACCAATTCATGTCGCTGATCTTAGTATTCGATAGTCAAAAGTACCCGACATATTTCCATACTCCACTCGATTATTGCCATGTATTGCTTACATTGTTGATACTGAATGTATTTACCACAGTTAAAGAACGAACTGACTTGTAATTTGCATGAATTATTTATTTCTATACAAGAAACACCGAGTCCTACAACGGTGTGTGTTATTCCATAGAATTTTACTGTGTATTAGTAACCATTTTTATATTGGTACTATCGATTACCACGAGGGGGATGAGAATATTTGGAATATTTCTATGGAAAGTGAGTACTACTATATACCATTTAAACAAGAAGCATGGTTAGTAAAACTTGTAATGCGGGGAAAGTTCTGTAGGATCGTACGATATTCCGCTATACATGTTTATAAACGATGTATATGGTTATTATTTATTTACCTAGAAAACATATAGAGTTTTATGATGGGCATATCACTCTATAGGACTAGGTCTAATAATTTTCCTAACTCATATATCAGCAAGATATCTTAAGGAACATTTCAGCTGTAGACTTTAAAATTATAAATTAAAGTGCATTTCCACGTGGTCAAGAATGATTTCGATGACGGAGCATTTTCATTCATAGGATTTGGCTGAGCGTCGTAGAATCGAATATTTCATTACGCTGACAAAAATTCTCTTATATTATCTTATATATTGACTGCCTGTCTGTTCACACCTCAATAAATAAATGAGGTACAATCTTTAATTTCTGCATTAAAATTCAACAAAATGTGTGGCGTACACCTAATTTGTTATAAAAACTATTTTTTACATGTTCCTAAAGTAAATCTTTTCAAATTACGACCTTACTTTATTTTTGACACAAATTAGGAACAAAAAATACCGTCTCGTCTCTACATTATTTTTTACCATCGATATAATAAAGTTCTCGCATATTGGCAAAACTGAAGGTAAAACAGCACATTAAAATCATCGTAAACATGTCATTATTGGCAATATTCATCCGCATGTGATGTAGCTGTAATAGAAAATAGGAAAATCTCGTTAGCTGAACTGTTTACTTTTGCTCTACACACATAATCAATCGTCCAGCGGACTCACAACATGGCCTCGTATATTAACCGATATGTAAACATGGCAAACTAATGATTGTTGATAATCTCTTTGTATTACCGTGGAAATATTAATAATGATGGTATCCATGTGCGTCATAACTGTGTTATAGAAACTATTTCTCAACAACGCCGTTAGCGGAATAGTTCCATATTTCAAATTTGTACTTTTTTGTGTACTACTTTGTACAGATAAAGTTGTCACATGTAACTTATTGTATATTTTAGATAGCACAAGCCAGTAACTTGGAACAAGTTTTATGTTAGTCGGAAAATTATTATAAGTTTAGTATAAGACGGTAGCTTCTGTAACTTCTGGCAGCAAATTATGGTTACTGGAAGAGAAGATTCTAGGTGTGGTCATTAAATGAATATTTCCTAGACAGGTGTCCCGAATTCCATCCCTCTACCTTTATCCATGAAAATCTAAACAATGTATGCCTATTTTTAACTCATGCTGTATTTTAGATAGCATTAAACAGTAACTTTTATAGCCTACAAGTGTTATGTTATTCGGAGAGTTATTACAAGTTTGGTCAAAAGGAGTGGTTTTGAGAGTAATTTGTGGTTATTGAATAGAATAATCTAGGCTTGGTCATTCAGCTAAACATGTTTGCAGTTGGTTGATTTCAATTCAAAATCATATTAAATACTCCGATATGGCTTTTAATGTGCTAGACATTTTCGACTACAGATTAAACCTCGTATACAGTTCATTTTTAGTATGTATGGTACAGTGCATACTTCCTGTAAACGGAGTCACTTTGATAATGCCGTTAGCCATAATTGAAACTTGATCTTTCTCTGGAATCGAAACTTCACGCGCTTTCTTCGTAAAGCATACGCGCTCTATCACGTGCCGGAACAAGCAATTTACGACACAACGCGCAGTGAATCCAAAGAGTGATCGAAAATTATTGTAATAGTAGTGATTTTATTCAAAATAATTTTTTATTCCAATGCAGCATACTGTTACCAAACAATTAAAACTGTATGCTTCCTAATATGAACCTTTCAAAATAATTTTTTTTATTCAATACGATGTTAAAATAAAGTATATGAGTGTATTAGTATTTGCTATTTTTGCATGCCTGAATATTTACAAAATAATAATTAAAATGAGGAATGCACCAATATTTTATATGACATTTAATGAACTCGTTATTCAGAAGATTTCTTTGATCCCTAACCTCTAGCCACTTGTGTGTGGCGTTACAATACTTCTATTCAACTTTAAGGATCAGTATATTCTAATATAATATAATAAAAAATTAAAATTAATGTCTAAAAAATTTGTCTAAAGGGGGAAAATAAATACAAAGAATTCTAACTCAAAAAGCTCCAATGTCAATAAATACGTAATCAAATAGGGAACCTGCCAAGTTCTTACCTGGAATAGTTATCCGTACTATTCCAATACCAGGTAGGCTACAATACCGCCTTTAAATCAAAATACATAAAATTGATAGCTCAATGTGAATTGTGAATGTAGCAATGACTTAAGATACCATTTTAATAGACTTTTAAAATCTAAAGTAACATTGATCCTTTAAAATTATTTAAATAAAGCTTAATAATTTGTTTTGTCGTATATAAAAACGTTACACACTAATGTGGTAGTTAAATATTTCGGTAATTATGTAACTCAGCGCAAGACAACGGCTATTATTGTTTAATAATCACAAATTTAATTATGAATACGTTTTATAGTTATCATGTAATTTATTTTCACAATTAATATATGATATACAATGTGTATTATTAAAAATATTTAACTCTACTTGTACAGGGAAATTCATGGGTTTCCAGATTAAAAGTAAGTGGGTCAATTGTGCAAGTCGCGTGAGTAGCCTTTGAACATTCTTGAATAGAGGTCACTTTGCCATCCTTACTCTATCTAAATTGGTGAATGTAGACGTGACTTTGATAGTCTACCTTGCTTATTAATCCTCCCACACGGTATAATTTTCGAGGGCGCTCATTAAAACAACATGATGACTTTTACAGTTTCTCAAAATATTTTTACCATCATTACTAATGTAACCATAAAGAATTCATCAGCATGCAAACCCATTTCAAAAAATTCAAAATCTATCCATGAGTGTTTAAATTACAAACTTTACCATTTTAAATTGTAAAAAACTATTAACTATTTAGAAATATTTAACAAATAACATACTTATGAAAACTATAAACGATACATAGTATGTTGAATGTAATTGTGATTTTATTCAAAAATTGATTAAACATAAATACGTAGTTTATAACACAGGTAGTGTTTGCGTTTCAGGCACAAAGAAGAGTTTTCACAACTTGTGTTTGTGTAGCTGGTGTGGATCGCAACGAGTTTTATTTGTTTATTCCTATTGATTCCAGCGTTCATTTCATGAATTTTGTTTGAACTAAAGCTTCCCTTTACAATGTATTACATTACTTTGACACTATAATTAAGTTTTAGGAAATGTGGATAACGTATAATTAAAGTACTGAATCATTGTTTAACACAGCGTGTAATAAAGTTTAATATTAAAGGGGAGGTCTGCACACGTGTACAGGACCAAATTGAGACATTACTTTCTTCTGTAATTTTATAATATATGCATTTCACATTTAATCTCCTCGTATAATTTAATATTTAGAACATAATTGTTTAAAAAGTACAATAAAAACTAAACATTTTTATAATAGACATAAAAATTACTAAACATTTTAACTACCTTCTCTTAATTAATTATCTAAAAATATTATATTTTGGTTTAAATATAATTTAAAATCAAATATTTGACTCTAAATGCACTATCCTTAGGCAAACCGGAAATGAATTTATCAAATTTAAAAAAATATAACTGTGTTTATTAAATAAAAAAAAATCGTAAGTTATTCTCTAGCTGCAACTACATATTTTTTATTCCTGTTTATTACCTGGAAAATATCTCTAAATCGGTTATTTATTATGATATTTAAAATCATTTTGTTTTCTTTACATTCGTGATAGAATTCTTTAAAAATGTTATTCTTATAATTATTAAGAAAGTATTTCTGGCTTTTAAGAAATTTAAAATTTAAAAGTTTTAATAGACGGTATTTTAAAAATATTAAAGACTATATCATAATATTCATCGCAGTAACTAGCCTTGGTATCATAAACATTTGACCCAAATTTGGTAGGATTTAATTTATATGATTTTAAGATATTAAACTTTTATTAAAACAAATACAGATGCACTAGAGAACCATGTTCAAGTGGTGAAATGTCTTGACCAGGGCAATATTGTGATGTACCTTTCCCCAGAGCATAACGGGACACGTTTTATAATAATAATGTGACTTAAATTATCAATTCCACAACAATTTCTCTTTTACACTTCAGTCAGATTCTAGACTAAAGTGCTTCTTAATTTCAAGAAAATTCACAATTCCAAGTGTTGCAAATATTGCCTACTTAATAATGAGGGCATGTATTGTGTAAGTAAATATGTATTTTAGGTAGTTGTACTATAGAAAAATCGATTATGTTAATATACATATATATATATATATATATATATATATATATATATATATATATCAAAAATGTACATACATTTCGAGACTACAAAATTAGCATAATCGGAAGTTTTAAGAAATAGCTCTTGACAGATATATATGTTAACAGTCTATAAGTAACTGTTTAGTACAACAATTCTTTAACAAAGTTTATGATAGAAGTAATTTTCATTTCCATAAGTTAAACTATGAGACTCTGAAAACCATGTGTTTATAATGTAAATTTAATAACCACCCAATGGTTAAAGTTTGGATCCTGTTTTTTGTCAAGGTTCTTCCTGGATTCTTAAATTTTCAGGTATTACACAATCTGAGAAATAATCCCTAACTCCGTTCACAGTTTGATACATTCCGTGCTCTGCCGTGATAAACATGGTAAATATCTTTCGTCCTCTGACAAACATTTATGATTTAGTATAAAACACTACTATGTTATTTTAGTGTTTTTGAGTTCACAGAAATTTTACCGTAACTTTACTGACGCGTTTAGTCGTAGTCCAAATCAATTTAAAAACATAAAAGCAATCAAATTAATCTCGATTTTTGTTTCATAGTAAGTACGAGATACGAAAAAACTATTTAAAAAAATACTATATAAATTTTCATAATTTGCCCTTAGCTTAACATGTTTATGTTGCAACCGACTTTCTCGATTTAAATCTATGGTAGTCTTTATATGTTGCCAAATCTAGGGTCTGGTCAGTGGTCAAGGAGGGCTAGATATACGAGCTCAGAGCGGTTTCAATAACAGAGTTTCCTGCAGCGTGTGGTGTGCGGTTCCTCTGTAAACAAGGATGGCCAAACCCGAATCATCCATGGCCAAAGAACCGAGGTACTAGTCAAATATAGGCTTAGTAACGTTGATTTCCTATATTTCTGCGTGTATGTTTTGCATAAAAAATGTTTTAATTTTTGGGAAGATCTGTGTCTGTCCCAAAAACTATACACAGGTAATTTTTACTATGTTTTACTAGGTATGTAAGCATGAATAAATTACGTTCATTTATTATAAATGATTTCTATATACATAATTCTATATGTGGTGATGGTTCTTATTTTTAATCAATGAGGAAATTACCTATTTAATTACCTATTAACCTATTTGAGGAAATTATTTTGGGATTTCTTCTACTTCCACGACATCAACACAATTTAATTATTCACTTTCATCATACGTATATCTCAAGCAATATGATATACTTTTTATTTTATTTTACTATTGTCATTCAAAGTAATGCATACAGGTATTTAGAAGCTTATCAATATTATTTTACACAATGTTATATAGATTTAATATATGTATAATAAAAAACAAATACAAAATATCGTGCCCGTTGGCAACTGTTACGACTAATACATTAATGTTAGAACTATTACAAGTAAAGGAATGACTGTCAAAATAAGTAATGTACTTTAGTAAGTCAACTTTTACTTCCCGCACGCGCCATTATAGGAGCATTGGGAATTTACGGTAAACAATGCATGTAATGATAGAAATATAAATTGGATGTGATGTAAATGTGTTGCATGTATTACACTTTTGTTATCTTTATTCTCAGAATAAAGATCTTTTGAACTTGAATTTGAACTTAAACTGTTTGCAGGAATTTGTAAATATTTTTTAAAGCGTCCCTGAAACCATTTTTTGTGACAGACAATATTCCGTTATCTCATGGTTCGATAGTAAAGAGTTTTTTAAACGTACGTAATAATGTTACCAAAACACTTTTTGAGTGGAATTTTTGAGAAACAAACTTTTTTTAATTTCGTCTATGAATATGAATAAATAGGAGTATGTAGTTACTACCTGTTACACTGCTAATGTAAATAGACTTATCATTAGACTCTGCCATGTTAACCATTTCCGTCCACTTTTCTCGGAACAAGTTTTGGATGCAAATCTGTTTGTACACAAGAAGTATAGAAGAATATTTTTGAGTTTATTATGTCAAAAGTGTTCTCACTACAGCGATAAGTATATTACCATAGTGCTCTAACCGTAGCTCTAAGTTACCAAAACCAATTAAAATTAGCTAATGGAAAATAAATTTTCTTTAAATTTAAACCTCATTTTATTATATTCCTAATTTTAAACTCAAGCATTGTACGTTTTACAAATCACATTTGATTTATCTAATACCATAAGTATAAATTCAGTTATAACAGATAAATTAACGTATATAGTTAGAAGGATTGTACTTAAGGTACCTCTGAAACTTAGATGAAGTTAGTTAGCACTGGAGACAATGTCTAAGTGCAGACTATTGTATAGACTGAGGGCACATGTATCTTAACGATGGAGCAACTTTGTCTTGGCTAAGTCTTATCTTTATCTCTCAGTATCCGTTGAGATGTTACTACTCTACTCTTCCCTCGCTTTGTTACCCTCACAATTACACTTTCAAGGGCTAATCTGTCCGCATCTGCTTCACTGAATGGACGCTCATTGTGCGTTTGATCAATGGACTTTTCACATTTTCAAAGAAAAGAAGGCTCTGTTTCACAGTAAGACCAGCTCACTGAGTTGAAAACAAACCTTCATTTTTGTATAAAACAGGATCGTGCAGAACTGTGCGTTTTGTTTTATACAACGTTTATAGCAAAACAGAAAGTGGAAAACTCCAATTTGCGGTGGTGTTGCGGTAATTTACAAAGGCAGTGCTAACTTTACTTTATCTCCTTCAGTTCATTACGTAATGGGATGGGGAAATGGACAGTCTGAACCTGTAGATTTATTAAAATAGCATAATGTATAATGGAAAATAAAAGATTATGTGTATTTATAGTAAATACAGAACTCCCGTAGTAGTATAAAAGGAAGGACGACCTAAAACTGAAGATATTCATAGCAAAATATATAAAAATGATTTCGTATATGTACAATCATCGTTAAAAATCAATATAAATCACATAATATATTTAATATAATGAAACACAAAACTAGCAAAATTGAATAAAGGGATGTTCAACCTGAAAATTGAGAATTATTTCTAAATCATGTATTTCGTATGTTATATTATTATTATATCATCTCATATATACGATTATAAACACAACAAACACACATGGTGCAACATAATTTGGTAAATAGTACATTTATCAATATTACGAATGTGTTGATTCATGTAAAACTCGTAAAACGCCTTGTTACCAAATAATTGTACAGCATGGCTCGCTGTCCAGTAAGTATATTTAAATTTACAATATTTAATTCTATTCACTCTCAGAGACACAGATGTTTCCCCTTAAACCCGGAGAAAATGTCTTTTCTATTGTAAAATTTGAAGAAAATTCATTTCCTCTTTTCTAGATAGATTTCTAGTATTGGTAAATTCTTCTGTAGCAAATAGCTTATTTACAAATATTGTTTTAAAACTGATATTTAATACAAAGGTGCCGTAATGGTCTCAAAGTGACTTGAAGTATTATGTGTATCACTGTATAATTCTTCCACATACTAATTTTTTAAATACACATTGATTTTTGTATTGCATCATTGCTATTACTTTAAAATCTATAAAATAATAATAAATATGATTATTCCGATTAATCAATGCCACTATCAATGTTCTCGTTCGGGCAATCGTAACAAAAGACCGAGTAGAGCCAGTTCAAGAAATTTACGACAACGGTTAGCCCTCAAGGCCCATCTGTAGGCCTATCTAACGCTTGTAGATAGGGCTTATCTGACAACCTCCACTAACACATGGTTTAATAGATTTGCTTGAAGAAATGTGGGGAATGTGAATGCCTACCGTAGTTTTACCGTACTTAACATAACAGTCATATTTTATTGCATAGTACAAGGCATCTCTCGTTATGGTAAGGCATAAAAACTCTCGCCATATTGTTTTGGCCGATTTGCGTTGTTTATTTAAGTACGATATGCAATTCAAAATATTGCTTAAAATTTTCTGTCAATATGTAAGTTATTGCAGCATTATATTCGTTCCACTCATCATCCTTTCTACCTTGTTTAAAAAATCATTTAATATTATGTAATATCAGCAATACCTTTGTAGCAAATGTTAACAGTTGTACTAATATAAGTGACAATGTAATATTTATTCAATCTCACGATCTGTTGTGTTGATTATAATTATAAGACTGAATAAATAAATAAAAAAACGTTAAGTATGTTTAGTTGATAAGATATTTCAAAAGCTTGCACGATATTCAGTAACAAAATGAATAATGATATACTTCAATTATGACAAAATTTTAATGTGACGTTCACTTTATATCCGGTAATATCTAAGTAATATTTAGTACGTTTTAATAAAACAAATTGAATACTGTTTTCTACCCTTGATAAGAGGTGACTCACTCTTTTGGACCCTTCATAAAAACTCATGAATGCGTAGATTGCCCGAGGCCAGCGGGGTGTCGTGAGTGCGTCCGGAAATTAAGATGAGTAATCTTTGTTGACTTTGAAGTCTGATGTCAACGGTTTGTGTTCATAAATAATAGCATATTTCATTTTATCACTGTATAATTTTCATATTCTAGTAATTGATTAAATATCTATGGACAAAAATAAGTCTTTTCTCAAAAATATTTGGTTTTTAGAAAATATTAGGTTGCAAAAGGGGATAAACTGTGTTCTGCCTTTTCACAGCTTTCTCCCTGATTTCGACTACTAGCATTTTTCTGGCTGCTCCCCCACGAAAGGTTTCCAAAGGGTGTTTTGGATTGTTTATGATAAATCGAAACAAAAATTATCACTTTATCATATCGTAAAAATTAATTTTCTGCTAATATCATGAACTTCATCCAATGACATTTTTCAATTGCCATAACACGTTTGAAATCAAGCAATCAATAATTATGATTGCAGGGAAAAATCTAGTATTGATTGTACTAACAATATTTCAAATCTGTTCTGTTACTTGTGATGAAAGTTATCTTGTTATTTCGAAACCACACTCTTGGATTATGTTGTTTATATAGTGAGCTTAGCAATAGCGATTTATGAAAGTTTTGCCTATTGGGTTGAATATACTCAATAGGTAAGGTGTTTAATTACCAAAATAGTCTGTAATAGTTTTATACAAATATTATATTTTAATGGTAATAAATCACATACACCATAATAATTCCATTAAGTACAATGCATTGATTTATATACTTAAACTGAAATGTCTGATTGACACCATCCTGACAAGCTGGATAAAAACAGCTTTATACTAAAATATAGAATGGAACGCTTATATTTTACAGCAGTGTTTTGAGAAATAGATAGAGAATAATATATGGTTGGAAACCATCTAAACTCTAAACCTCAACAATTGCAGGCAGGACACTGCAAAAGGTGATAAACTGTGTTCTGTCTTTTCACAGCTTCCTCCCTGATTTCGACTACTAGCATTTTTCGGGGTGCTCCCCCACGTAAGGTTTCCAAAGGGTGTCAGGCGTCATCGGATACCCTCAGGTGAAGACCGAGATCACTTTACCACCCACCTGATGTCGGCGATTGGGATAACTCTCTCTTTCCCTGCCCTTGTATCTCGTATCCTACATGTATTTCCTGTCTACTCCAAAAAGCCTACAAAATATAGCATATAAGTTTAAAACCAAATGAGCACCAAATGTTATAATAATAACATCACATTAGTGACCGTTATTCATGTGTAGTGAATCATTGTACATTGAATAAAATTCATATAAAAAACTTGTTCTTAAGAACTCAGAAACAGGCCAATGGGGCAGAGTCCTGCAGTTCTACAACAGACTTTTTCTACCTCAGACCTATGAGATAGCATACATAATTAAGTGCTTAAAAATATATGACAATGTTTCATTAGTTTGGAAAGGTTTTAACTAGGTTTTCAGTTTCAAATAGTATGGGTTTGAGACCCTGAATTTTAGGATGATACTTGTTTTCTATGATTTTTGCAAATTATTTTGGAAACATTTAAGACGTTAGCTACCAGTATTTTGAAAGATTGAAATAATTCCAGATTTTATAAAGTTTTTCAGTTGGATTGGGACATTTAAATAATTTTTCTTAGCGTAGAGTTAAAATCAGACACTTGTACGTTTCATTAGGCGATTACTTGATAAGAATATGTCCATCATATGGTATTATAAAAAATATAATGAATACATATCATGACTATCAAGTCCTTGGCAATATTCAGACCTAATGTAGCTAAAACTTCATTATTCGATCGTAATATTTTAGGACTGTGAGATGAGTGCAAAATATACAGCATCTTTCCAAATTAATATTACGAATCGTTTATTTGACTATAGCTTTACCCCTGATACCTCAAATGTGTCAAACTAACAGTACGGGATCCCTTACACAACCAAGAAACGTTTGATTTTTGTTATCTGCTGGTAGTGTTAGATTGAGATATGTCTCATTGAACTCTTGAAACAAAATAGCAAAGGAACTCTCAGGAGGAGGAAACCAAAGTTCTACTTGGTTGCGTGCTTGACGAGGCCATTTTATTATGATTGATAATTAATAATTTGTTTTATAAAGAAGCTACTTTAAGTTAGTACTGACAGCCTAGTTATTTATGCGCATCTAAATTTAATATTAAAGTAACTGATTAACGCTAAATAGAACTTAATTAATAAATACAGTTGAAACAAGAGTAAAATAATCAATTTTCTTCCTAGCATCTTCTCGCTTTCCGAAACTACATAGTTCGTATTTAATGCCCAAGTTATTGCAATTCAATCTAATTATACAGGTTGATTAATTATTCTTGTACTGTACATTATTTGCTATCCTTCTTGGAAGGATACCTAAACCATAGTTTTAATAACTAGCAACACTTGATTTAATGTCGTTGACACCTAAATATCATTTTTACGATTTATTTAACGACAGAAAACTGCTTTCACAGCTATCCGACACCGACTGCCTGATGACGACCTACCCTTCCTCCCAACCCCTAACAAGACGCTCATTAACGTTGCAAGGTATAGATACTCAAAACATACTACTGCATTATTTTTTATTCTTAAATAAAAGTATAATTATGTTGGAGTTTAGTGTGTCTTGTTTGATTAATAAAGCCTGTATGAAACTCAGCACCATAAATTATACCCTAAATAAATTACATAGTTATTGAGTTTTACCGAACGTAATTTTTAAACGACGTTTAACTCCCGCCACCAATACACAAATCAAATAAATTGTATTATGACCCTATCCCCCCACTTTGGCCACTTATACCCCCCGCAGTGCACGTTATTGGGTCGAAATTATTATTGCCGATGGTGTGACTAGGATTGAAACTAAGGGAAGGGGTGCCAGTTACTCTCGATTATTCATTTTTAACGCGGGGTAGCGTTGATTAAAAATAACAAAACCTCAGTACTATAGTTAGTCAATCATTACTGATCTACTATTGTCACCACTATTGTATTTGTAAGTAAGCGAAAATAATCCTTATTGTGTAGCGTTTCTACATAATGGGGTTTCTTTCTTATCGTGCATGGCATATTATAACAAATTATGTACCGTATAATTCCGAAAATATCTGTAAATCCACACGATACTGTATTTTATTGCTTATTATATTTCTGTTATAATATTAACTCCACAATATAGAGTGAGTTTAAAACTCACTGAAGATGGCGTAGTGCCGAAACACGTCTATGTAAAATAAAGTGTGTTAAAAAAATGTATTTACCTATTTTTGATACTAATTTGTTCTGTTAGTTAGTACAATAACGGCAACTGCTAAATGATGGTTTGCAATAATTATCTTGATTTATAAACTGCCGTAAATAAATTTCTTATTTTTCTTATAATTCTACATAATAATTTGTGACCGTTTTCCGTAAAGCATTTTCGTCATGCTTGCTTTTATCATGGTAGATTATTAGGTTATTCAATTCTTGTATTGCAATTAAAATGTTTTAAAAATTTAAAACAATTTAAAATTTTTGTAGCAATTCAGAAGTTACAAGTCATATTCTAAAGCTAAGAGCAAATTTCCCATTCTATAAGCACACTACCTGGTTTTTCTTAAAATCAAATAAAGGAATTTCCCCTCAGAAAGAAATATATCGTCAACCACACTAGCTATAGTGGGGGTTGAAATGAGAGGATATTGAAGTGAATTATTTATCAAACGGTACTTTATTCCCGCCACAATTAAAACCATCCGCAAGTAAAAAAAATAAAAATACTTATATTTACTTATATAGTCCCTGTATATCACCGTCAAACTACTAGATAAAGAATCTAAGTCGCCAATATCATTCGGTATGTATGTGGTTATTTGATGCTGTTTGTTTGATACTTTAATGTGTTTGAAAGTTGTTTATAATAATGTATCAGGCCAAGAAAAATAAGCTGATAAAAGTATTTCACGTTCGACTTTCTTTCTTACAGGAATTCACTCCATCGATTTTAATAAAAACCCGAATTTGTATATCCACAATTTTAATAGGCTCTCAGCTCCTGGACCATTAGTATTTGTATCATTATCTCTGTTTTACCCTTGTGATAGAGATCACGGCTAAACTATTATGCAGTTCGCTAAACTAACTTAATGTAATAAAATCGATAGACTGAAGATTAAAAAAGTACTGGTTATAAACAATAACATCAAGAGACATTCACTTTAAAACTAGATGTATAAACTGGTCTGACATAGGTGGCATTATTGTGGCCTCAGTGCTTTATCTTTTCGTAAGTGGAAAATATCTGTATTAGTTGTAATTTATTTACTTTTTTATCTTTGGAGTATAACTTTTATTCGTAAGGACTTTCTCCGAAGACATCGGTTATATGTTACATCACAGAACTACACCAGGGATCATCCCTAAGTTTATTACAGATCGATCGCTTATACTAATTCATGCACTCCCTTTACTGTGTTTTGGTAGGAAAAGAAGTGAAACCACTAGGGAACAATAGACGTGGAACATATTCTGAAGAATGATTACTTATTACTTCCTTTAACATATACATTTCAGTGTAGTCCATTCTACAGTCAGAGACGAGTAGACAAACATCGGCAAGCCAGTAGGATACGTGACTCCATCTCAACAGGGCACATCTTAACTGGCTAAACATTGTCGTTGCTCCCAACTCGAGAGGGAGGAGGGTGAGATGAGAAGTGATTATACTGCTGGAGGTGACGTCATGTACACCCCGACACCCAAGTGGCACACGTCGCGACGCGCCGCCCGCCACGAGGTCAAGTGGCGTTTATTGCTGTCGTATGCTGGCTCAATTTCTCTTACTTTGTTCTTTGTTCCAACGAAATGAGTTTATGCTTGAAAAGGACATTTGAAACCTTTTATAAGACAAACCCTCCTTAGATCTACACCCAAATAATGTCTTCTATAAATTATATTTTATAGTTGTTACGTGAAAGTTGTTATATCACATTATATCACTGCTGTCGTATGCTGGTCCATTTCTCCCACTTTGTTCTTTGCTCAAACGAAATTAGTTTAAGCGTGAAGGTCATTTTAAACTGTTTGTAAGACAACCCCTACTTTAGACGTACTCCCAAATAATTTATTCTATAAATTCTATTTTACAGTTAATACGTGAAAGTATCTTTCGGAATCCATACATATAGACTAATATTATTCCTTCACGTCATATACCGATTTACAGAAACTAATCCTAAAAATTAACAAATCATTACGTTATTTAAAATATGAATTAACGAAGCTAAATGTACAATAGGCTATATTAATCTCCAGAAAATATTTAGATGGAGAGATCCGGAAAATGTACATTTTAAATTAAATATGTATATGAGGTACTTATGTTATCACTTTATTTTTTCTTATTTCTCAACTCAACAAATGGAATTGTGTAGTCAAAATTCATCTGTATATATTACAGATGTATAACAGTTACAATAATGTACCCTGCAGTACTCCAATCTTTAAAATTAAAATCAAACTTAGCTCATTGTATTGCGTTGGAGTAACAGGTATTAAGTAAGAAATTTCAGTTGATATATTTATTTACAGAAAATTGTTCACTAACTAACCAATAATAACGAAATATAATTTTCCCGCTGTGTAAAAATCTTATTTATATAAATGGCGTATTTAGGAATAATTAACAAAAATTATAATATAATTTTTCGGAATTTCTACTTTATTTCGATTCACTCTTTGTTTTTCAATTTTCTTTATTTATGATAACCGTTATATTTATAAAATAATTAAAAGTACAAAATATAGATTTTTTTATCACGCGATAAACAAACTTTGAAAGTATCAAACAATAACTATCACCTCCCCACCCTGTCACTGCGTAATAAAGACATTAGTCACCGCCACCCCTGAGACCGCACCCTCTCATTGTGACCCAACTATTCACGGAATGAGCGGCCAGGACCTCAGACAGGGGGTGGCGGAGGCTTTACGGCCTGATCCTCGGGGATCAAGGACAAAAGGACTGTTATACTCGTATCTCCACCACACACTGGCGCCGATGATGTCATTCATTGTTCCGTTTACATTGACTTGCTGCCGTCAACATCGCGTCGTTAGACCAGCATACGTGGGCGTATACGATAACATTAAAAGAAAGTTGGTGTATTTTAGATACGTTTTATCAGATAGCCCAATGCCTAATAATGCTAAAAAGGATTAATAACAGAGTGCACAATATGTACTCACATTTACTAAATTAAATTATTATCCAGAAAAATTTAATTCTAGAGAAACTTTAGAAGGTGTAATAACCCTTTTATGTTACAGTTATCGTGTTAGAAACGTTATACGGTTAGATACAGGGCAGTTGCTTTTGTTATTTTATTATTATATTTTTATGTAAAAAGGTAGTTTATAGAATATTAAAATAAATACTTAAAATGTATCTAGGAACCGCATTAGAGCGTGAAGGTTAAGTTCTAATTATTCCAATCAGTCAATAAATCTGTCAACTTCGTGGAACAATTGGCCTTTTTAACGCAATATCACTAATTTTTGATAATTTGACAGACTTCGTTTTTTTGTCTTCATTGACCTCTTCAGTAATCCACATTTACTTTTTTGATGGATCACGTCTTGCGCTTTGTTTTTAAAAGTGTCATTAACCGATCATTTTTGGCGATTAGGAAGTCATCTTCAGAAGAGATCAACCAATGCGGTAAAAATAGGTAAGTGTTTGAGAATAGATGAAATGACTCTTCATCACAATCTTACTCGATGATCTAAACGATCACATGATTTAGTTCCTACAAGAAACTATTGAAATATTAGGAAAATCTGAAGAACAATAGAGTACGATAAATTTAGAAGCACATCAGCAAGTCGGGCGGCGTGGCGGCCGCAGTCCATGGATAGAACCCAGAACATGTGTCTGGCTGAGATCTGGAAACAAATGTGACAGGAGCGACAAACATAAATTCATCAGCCTCGATTGCACCAACGCGCACGCCCGGCTCTGGACATAAACTTTAACTGACTGGCATTCCAAGACGCGGCGATTTATAGAGCAACTGTTCTAAAACTGTCGGTTGTGGCAATTTTTGCTTTATCTCAAATGATTTGTTGGAAGTTGCGTCACTACTGAGTAAATTGAATATGCAAAATCTGTCTAAAAATAGGACCTGAATGATTCGGTGCGATTATAATAGTAAGCATTTTGAATAGGATAACATTACTTTTATCTGACTTACAGACTTGTTCAATCTATAAAATGCCTTCTAATTGGCATGTACACGTTCTATGATTTTTGATAGTGTTACAGATGCTGTCTTGCTCTTAACAGAAAAAAGAAGCAAGTCTTTAGCAAATTTTTAAATTAATCACAAATGGCAAAAATGTTCTCTGTTTTATCTGTCACTTTCCTGTTCACACACAATTTCTTGATATGATTTAAAACTATAGTTACACTATATATATATATATTACTAGTTTTGTATGGTTTGATAGTTGACAGTTATCTTGTACTCATAACGTCGCTATTATGTGTATAAAAACCGGTTGCTCCACCGAGCTTATAGATCGTGTCTATCACACCGCAGTGCACTCAGTTATGTACCTGATGAGACAATGAGACTACCACTTCACCTATTTATAGGCATGTCTGATGTCGAAACGATATAATTGTTTCGTTTTGAGCTTCTTAGTCATCAACTTTCTTTGGATCTCTTCAGACGAACGTGACACACGATTCCAGGAGTCAAGTCTGAGACAGCATTAGATGCCCAAATTCCTGAAACCATTATCACCACGTTCAGAAAAATAATAATTTGAAGGGTAAGTTTTACCAATAAAATCGCACCTCTCATGTTTTTTTTTTTTTTTGCTGGATAGCTTTTTTAATTTTTACTTCTACGTAACTACAAGACCTGAATCGAAATTCCCGAAGTAGCTTTTGCCCGTGTGATGTGTGATTGCGATTCTCGTACTTTTGATTTGTGCTCGGGACTTGCATCCTGTGCAGTGACAACGATTGGACTGGACTCCAAGCAGCTTTTGGATATGTCTGACTCGTTTCTTTCCTTTCTTTACTTCTTTCTTAACCTTTATTTCTTTACTTCTTTCTTTTGTTTCCTTTCTTTACTTCTTTCTTTTCTTTATTTTTGTATGCATTACTACCTCCCCTATCTGATGAAGAGGATGGACTCCAATCGAAACGTTGGAATACATTTTATAACCTACAACGATTGCAAATGTACAATATTCTGTTATCCTTTCAAACATCCATCATCAATAACAAACTTTAAACAAAAAATTCCCTAGGTAGTAGCAGTTTTGTATATATTATTAAAGATAAAATAATTTTTTTATATATTCCCTGATGATCGTCATTCATATAACTAAAAAATTAACGACGAACGCAACCACTTATTTATCATACGATAAATTTAGGTCTTTAAACACAAATCCTTGGTACGTCAAAGTATATCGAGTAATTTATTATAAATACTGCTACTGTTATTTACATAAGTGACATGATCAGAGCCTATTCTACGGTTTACGAGAGGACTGAACGTAAAATCCACTAGTGTAAAATGTGTTACCAGATAGAATGGGCTGCATTAATAATGTACACGAAGGGTTTGTTGACAGGCGCAGACCTAATCAACATAATCAATTTGTTTGTTTAATACCAACGGCAATTTTCCTCAATATCGACGTTCCCTCTCTGGTTGTGACGTAGTGTTTATCAGCTTACTGAGTATAATGTTATCGACAGACAATAATTTCACACTAATCCCTTGGTTAGTATGTTATACACTTTAGCATAACTATGGCATATATCCCCCAACATCTGTATATGTGTATAGTTTTATGTTCCATCATATCTTACCAGCTTACTGAGTATAATGTTATTGTATCGCTGTGTTAGTATGATATACACTTTTGCATAATTGTGGCATATATCCCCCAACATCTGTATATGTGCATAGTTTTATGTCCCATCATATCTTACCAGCTTACTGAGTATAATGTTATTGTATCGCTGTGTGTTAGTATGATATACACTTTTGCATAATTGTGGCATATATCCCCCAACATCTGTATATGTGCATAGTTTTATGTCCCATCATATCTTACCAGCTTACTGAGTATAATGTTATTGTATCGCTGTGTTAGTATGATATACACTTTTGCATAATTGTGGCATATATCCCCCAACATCTGTATATGTGCATAGTTTTATGTCCCATCATATCTTACCAGCTTACTGAGTATAATGTTATTGTATCGCTGTGTTAGTATGATATACACTTTTGCATAATTGTGGCATATATCCCCCAACATCTGTATATGTGCATAGTTTTATGTCCCATCATATCTTACCAGCTTACTGAGTATAATGTTATTGTATCGCTGTGTTAGTATGTTATACACTTTTGCATAATTGTGGCATATATCCCCCAACATCTGTATATGTGTATAGTTTTATTTTCCATCATAACATTACCAGCTTACTGAGTATAATGTTATTGTATCGCTGTGTTAGTATGATATACACTTTTGCGTAATTGTGGCTTATATCCCCCAACATCTGTATATGTGTATAGTTTTATTTTCCATCATATCTTACCAGCTTACTGAGTATAATGTTATTGTATCGCTGTGTTAGTATGTTATACACTTTTGCATAATTGTGGCATATATCCCCCAACATCTTTATTTTTGTAATTTTATGTTCCGTCATAACATTACCAGCTTATTGAGTGTAATGATATTGACAATTTCCTTTTTATATAAACCTCTGTTTTAATGTGCTTTACAATTTTTAAAACGGTGGTTCGGATTCCCTCAAAATGTATTTTTTGTGTACACTTTTTACCAGCATTGCTGTGTTACCAGTTTATTGACTAAATATTACTGACAAAATAGCAGTATGCAACACACGAATCACGTAACAGGCTTCGTACGTATTTCTTCCAAAATTTCAAGTGAATAGTTAATTTTATTTTTAAAGCGAATAAGAATATTTCTCCATTTATCCTTCCGTATAGTCCAAACAACTCCTGGAATGTGTTGTCCACGTCAGTCGTTGATAAGGAGGTGCAAAACTAAATCTTGTATTTTTCGACATCATAGACAAATAAACTAGTAAAGAGGTCTCTTTGGTTTTCCCTGCAGTTATCTAGTATAATCCAGATGAAGAGGTATTCTCACTGTCTCGTCAGGTGCACAATTGTGTGCCAGTGTCAAATTCCTGACGCTGCACTATGCGGAAGGCGAAATGGAGAAAAAGCTCAATATCCTCACACCATGAACCCTATATATTACCAATTTATCTGTACAAGATAGGAGTACACCATGTGACGAGTCGCGTACTAAAGTTATAAAAAGATGCATACAAATTTTCAGTTCTTTATCTACATGTTTGTAATGTCACTAATGCTAAAACTGCATACGACTTTTCTCAGTTTCTTTAAAAAATGTATACAATCTGGTAATTTTCGTTAGTTACCTATTAGAGGAATGAAAAATGTTCACTTACGCTCAGTCGAATCCAAATGATGGAGTGAGGAGAACCATCAGTGAATTTAATATTATTTATTTAGAAGTTAAGGAAAATACAAAAGCACAAAGTTTATAGATGATTTCGTTCTCGAGAACCGTCGTGCGAACAGACATACAGACGGGCGGATCGATAGACGGAAATGAAATTTGTTTCACCTCCAGAGACATAAGCTTCACTAACGCTCGGCTAATAAAGATGGAAAGAATTACGGCCGAACCAATTTAGATCGTTTTATGTCCTGTGCTCTGCAAAACAAGTCTTAAAATGGCCAATTCAATTCGTGCTATGCGGTAGTTTGAATTTAAGTATGTCATCTAAGTAACATATGCCGATAAAAACAATAAATAAGATTGTTTGCCTTTACAACAAATGTAGAAAACAAATTAGTTCCTAGGCTTTAAACATGTGATAAGTTACGGATGTTTTAAGTTCAAAACTTCATAAAACTTAGTGTATAAAGAAAGCCAAATATGTAGGCAATACACACATACACAATGTTATAAATTATATCCACAGAATAGATTTCCAAGGTTACTTATAGTTATTATTGTTGCTTCCCAATAATACACAGCCTAGTCATAATTGCAGGCATTCGTAACTACAGCATTTCTCATAAATTCAATTAAACAGATTTATTATAGTTTACAGCAGAGTAAGTCAAAGTTCATTTATAACTAAATTTATGTTTTTGTAAAACTCAACTAAATATTTTGCTGTACCATATGAATAATAATTACCATCAAATAGTAATTGAAGATTGGCAGTTCATCAATCACACTATTTAATAAATATATTTACTCATTAAATATAAAGATCCTTACGACGATGTATATAAACTAAAAGTGTACCAACTTATTTAGTTCTTGAATTCCAATTCCTTGCTACAGAACCGCACTAAAATTATTATTAATTTCTAATTCGGTAAATACGGATACAATTTTAATTAAAACTTTAACTATATGATTTTCAAGCTTAATTTCAAGATGAAGAATTGTAAATTGGCGAACTGTGTAAGTACCTACTCTAACTTAGATTCGTCGTTTAAACACGAATTACAGCTCTAGAATATTATCCCCCCTCAATCTCCCTTCGTGACAAATGTGTTTAGGGTAGGGAGTTGGGCAGATAGAAGAACGAGTACTGAATCGGGACGTGTTCATCCCATCGTCTCACAACACAGTTATCTGCATTCCATAGCTTCCGTCTTATAATAGGTTGTGTACATTACATTCTTAAATAGTTACAGAACGAATACATTTTCCGTTATTTCTTTATTTTGCAAATTTAGAACACTATAACTTGACAATACAATGTTAATACTGTATTTCAAAATAGTCCAACAAAACTCGAGTACCCAACTAAATACTTTATTTTTTTTTCCTTCCAGTAAAAAGTTTTCAATCAACAGTCTAGGATCCAAGAACCAATTTGTACTGTAGAGGCAATACATCATGACTTTTCTTATAATAGATAGAGGTATTTTTTAAGAAAGAAATTAAATCTTTAGCCACGCTAGTTTTCATGGTGGTCAGAAAGGGTAAAATATAAAACTTAGTTTGTAATAGCAACGAAACTGTAATTATAGAATGAATGAATCGTAACATACCTTGTCAACAGTTCCAAAATTTGTTTTTTTAGAACTATCACCAAATGTTTCGGAACGAAAGCGCCATCGTGAGTTTAATAAAAAGATGGTAGGCCTAACACACACGCAGATCCATTTATCTGAAATGTCTGTCAATAACATTACATTCAGTGTCTGCTCTGCCGACCATGCTGTTCTTATCTGTGATTGTGCGTGTGCGGTAGGCCCACCGTCTATGTGTACCGTAAATTATTTGTCATGTTTACGTCTTGTTGTTAATTTGTCTGTTTTATTAAATTTTAGTTTACATTTTTGTTATTTAGTTAGCTTTAACGTTTTATACATAACAGGTTGGGCCTTTCGCTTCAAAATATGTGGTACTCATTCTACAAAAACAAAATTTGAAACTTTTGACAAGAAAAGATAACAGCTATTTGTCGGCGGTAAAAAACAATTTATATAATTATTAATTTTCAGGCTATATTTTTTCTAGCTTGATACACCACAATAGTTATATCACCGCCAAACGACTATATAAAGTGACCGAAGTCACCAATATGAGAGTCTGCTTATTGTTAACTAACACTGATTAACCATCTATTGACGTGTCTAAAGGGTTTATGCTTAGAAAAAAATGAGATAAGAAACATCTTCAATTTCATATTATAACCCTTTCGCTTCTATTCTTCCTTCTCTAAAACCGGTGTGGCTATCCATCGATATCTTTCATGAAGGAAATATCTCTCAAGAATCAATATCTCAATATCTATCAAGAAAAACCAAGTTATGTTTATACAATAAAAATGTTCCCTAGACTTCTAGACAATATGAAATAGGTATGAAACCTAACAATGATAATATTAATAATACCTCTTTCATTATTCCCGTGCTCGGTAGATGGATTAAAGAGCGATATTAAATTTATCAAGAGGAACACTAACTTTGTCGTTAAGGAAATTAATTATTAATAGCATTACGTCTTGAGATCATATTAAAATTCTAATTTTGTGTAATTAATATGAAATATTACGGAGAAACAAATTATACGAGCCGGTAACGGTAATGCAAGTGCAAACTTGTCTTGGTTAGTTATACGAAAAACGTTCATTTTAATTGCTTATGTTACGAATCTGTAAAAAATAAAAATGTGCAGTTTTGTAAACAATATTCAGTTTACCTGAATTGTTTACCTGAACTTTCAATGGAATTTCGAAAGTGACTTCCATAATTCACAATCTATCAATGATAATATTAATAATAATATTATTAATAATACCTCTTTCATTATTCCCATGCTCGTTAGATGGATTAAAGAGCGATATTAAATTTATCAAAAGGAATATGTGTTTTTGTTCATGAAATTCGTTTTTAAAAACCACCAAAGAGAAATTAAATTTCCACTAAATGAGTTTCATCTTTAAATATTTAAAGACAGCACCTAAAAAACGAATATTTTTGAAAAAAATACAAACAGGTGCAAAATTTAATGCACATTAAACAACATTTTTGTCAACAAAAGAGCATGAACAACTAATTAGCCACAAAAGAAGGTATTTTGGTTTTTTAATTCCTTACCCGAGCAATCACTAATTAATGTAAATTAAGAGCCGTGGTTTCCGCGTACAATACAAATTAATTATCTACCTATAAACCTTATCATTTGTACCCCATGTCTGTGGCAATGGTTTTTGATGTGAAATTTCAAATAATATTCGTCACATTAATAGTGATGCTACCAAAAGTGTTGTAATTAATGTATTAATGTCTGTAATGACAATTAAGAAGTATAAATCACCTTTAAAGCTGTTATTGTTTTTTATTCATACTATTTATATTTCAAGTCAAAGTATTCCTCTTCAGATACTAGGTTAAGGCTAATAATATTGAAATAAAATATATAACTGGACTAAATTTACATGTGTTACTACTATCTTCGTGGCTAAATATTTTGCTTTTATATGTGTACTTTATGTGTAATCGGTTTAAATTTTTTAAAAGCTTATCAAATAATAATATTTCCTTAAAAATACCTCTGTCACTTATTAGAATGTCAACCAATCCATTATTTCAGAATAGTTTCAGAATAGACTTGATTAAAACATCCTTACATGAAACCTGTTTGAATTCAGGTGTTGATAAACTATGATAACATACTATTACACTTAAGTAACAGTATGTTATTATTGATAACCAGATAAATTATTTGCCAAGTAGTAAGTTATTATCTACAGAGTGATATGGAGGTATGTGTGGTGTTGGAAAAAAAAACGGTTGAATTATAAATATTTTCTAGTTTTAAATCATCTATTAAAAAAATATTATTTTAAGAAGTATATGAAAGTTACGTTAATCAGCGTAAAAAATATCCGCTTAGTCGCAGTCATATTAATTCTCATCAGAAAGAGTGCCCCTACTAAAATGAATGGCTACATAACCAATCGTAGCAGTTTGAGAGAGCGATGACAGTTTAATGATGTTCTCTCCGACAAGACGCTCAGGTGACGCCCAGATGGGACTGACTGGGGGAAGGGTCTGTTGAGGGTGGAGGAGGTGATCCATGGTCTTGTAGTCAGTTTCATGTGTTTCGTCGTTAAGAGGGTGAAGTGAGTCATTGGATTGATTAATGTTTAGAGTTTAATATCAAGAGCGCTCAGCAGATGTACTTTCAGCAATATAGAAGAGGCAAATTTTGTAATGCGTAGATGTTGATGACGTAATGAGTTATTCTGAATTGAGTGCTAGGTTTCACCGCTAAGACTCTTAAGACTCAAGAGGATTGTACATTTACTGTTGTAAAGAACGCAGTCCTCACTCTCTTAAGGTGGATGAGTTACTTATGTACAAGTGTCAGTTAATTCAGATTTCACTGTTTTTGCTTAAATGCACTTTATTATTTTTACGTGATAAAGGAAGGCTTTATACAAAAAAAAAATTATATTGTGGATCAATACTGGTTCTTTAATAATAATGATTGTTTTCTTAAACTGAATAAATATGTTTTTCATGAAATGCCAGATTATTTTTATAATACAACCGTGTATACCTTTGACGATTTTCAAGATCTGGTTTCGATATGAATCCAAAAATAACAACTGACCAAAGAGATGTTGAATTAAGTTGAAACTTAGTAAAACTTTATCTTATAAATAAATACCTCACCTAATTTCACCAATCCGGCCACATCGGTACGCAATTTCGTTTCAGAATTGTGGCCATTCAAACTTAAATATATTATGCAGTTCTATTATTTAGAAGGTCTGGAGGAAAATATATTTGTGCAAATGTAGTAAAATGTATCGACATGAATGTATGATTCATTTATGTAATAAACCATACCAATATTTAATTTTACATAAAATTTACCTACTTCCTCCGACAAAGCCAGAAGAAATATTTGTTTATATAGTGTACTGTAATGAAATCGGTTTCTCTAGACACCTAACCACTACAAGTAACATCGTACGAAAAAGTCACTGATAAGTTTCTTTCATGAACGTTATTGATCCCAGAACGATGAGTTGAAAATAGAAGGATCCCTACCGACGCTCCATTATTAAAGCATCCTTCATCGCTCTCAGCGCAAGTCTGTGTTCGCTTCCTTAATAATTTCCTCAGTCCCTGATAGCGTGCTCTATAATTAACTCCGTTACTAGGCATCCAACCCAGAGGGTTCTGCTAACACACTGCAAAGGACAACCAAGCGAGATATCATCAATTTCTAATTATAATATACCACATTCTAAATTAAATTCCTTCTTTAATTTAAACATTTATCATATCGCTAAATGCCCAACTTATAATAAGTTGTGTTTATGGAATTAATTTTTTAATATTTAACACATGTTTCCATATGCAGTACAATTATTTATTTTTATTTCAAACTTCCTTATTCTCACTCACAGCACCGGTGACTTTTTTCGACAGCTCATTTAATCTCAATTCCAGAACAATCCTTCTTCGTACTCAATATTCCATCACTTGCAATTTTGCTTTTTCAAATAAATGTGTAGCATATAATGTACGTTTATAGATGTCATCTTCTAAGGTTTGTAAAAATATTAAGCCGTCACCCAGACTTTTCAAACACCTTGTGTGTATAACACTGTTAATGTAATTAAGGACCCAACTGGATCTTTGTAAGATCGTACCACTGTCTGTTCGTCTATGTAATCACTTTTAATAAGTCAAATTCTAAAAGACTTGATACATAGGTTGCTTTTGTTTCAAAAAAGTACGCTATAGATTTTAGGACCGGAAAGGTAAAAGAACAGTCGGTCTGCCTTTCTATACAATAATTTGTTTTGTCGTTTTCGTTTGGTCCTCGATACTCCAGTGTATAAGTCATTAGGACTCTCCATCATGTCTCATATGTATATATAACATTATATAAAAGTATATAAGAATCTCAATTTTCTTTCGGTTTGAAACTTAGATAAATCTTATTTTATTTTGATCGTTCTCATATGAACGATGCAACAAAACTTTTAATCTATTGCATTTTAAGTAGAGCGAAATATAATAAACACAATATAACAATTTTGTTTTACTTTTACTAAATATAACTCTTATTTGACACCTAACATAGTTCCAAAAGTACGTAAACAGTCTCGTATCCTTTGCTTGAAGTGTTTTATTCAAGATAGATGATTTGAATTGATGATATAATTTTAAACTTGCTATTTTTGAATGTTTTACTCGAACAAATAGAACACTAAATTTCAATGATTGAACTGTACCTCTTCCTCAGGTCTAAAACACCCCTAATACTTAAGGCTAAAAATATAACAACAAAAGTAAACCTTAGAGTGTGAGTATACTATAGCTACACATTAAACTAAAATTTACAACAAACTTTCGGGTTTTATGACACCTGACCTGACAAGGAAGATAGACTTCAATCCGTGCTTAATTTTGTTGCGTATGACGATGAAAATCTCCGTAAACCTATCATATCATATTTTCAAATTAGTATCGATGTGAAATTACGGTATTACTGTGAACCTATTAGATACAACGTATGTTGGAAACAAACAATACTCAATGTGGGCTTAACTGGCAATGGCTGAACAAATTCGGATTATTACAGAGGAGTATTTGTTTAGCCCTGCTGTTATTAGCTGATAACCCGGGACAATGACATAAGCTTACCGACGCGGGCGCCATTGTTGATACATTGGCAGATTTGAATTGTATTCAGATGAACTCCGAATATGTAAACGTTGTAACTTTGTTTGAGTTAAAAATGTTTGTAGAAGCGTTGTTCTTTATACTCTTTTTTAGTTTATTGTTTACAGATGTGAAATAGTTGGAAAATTAAGCACAATTTAGCTACTTTTGTATTTAAATAGGTAATAACTTGAAATCATAACATAAATAAATAGTCAAATATACATCTCCTTTTTTGCTCATTCATCTTAGTTACTTTACCCTTTTTGAAGTTTGATATTATTGCCTACCGTGGAGACACTTTTCTGATGCATTTTGACGTATCGGTCAGGACACAAAGTAAATTATGGAATTTAAATTGAGACCTGCAGTATTTATACTATACCTCTTTCAGTCCCTGTAAATATTGAAGGAATATAAGTGAAAGGTTTTATATATATATATATATATGTAGTAATAACGTAATATTGAAATTCAAAAGTCTGTAACTTAGTTTTATATATATATATATATATATAAACTAAGTAAAGACTTTTTTAATTCCAATATTACGTTATTACTACATTACAAAATCAAAATGTAAAGAACCTCATAACATGTCCATTATAAGTCTTTATCAGTTGTTGCCTGAAAATGATAAATGCATGGTGATCAGAAGCAGTTTAAAACAAAGATAATTAGCAATTTAATAATTGAGTAAAAAATATTAAGTCTTGGAGAAGGAATCACTAGATTGGACCAGGCAAGGGAGAAAGAATGAGACTGACAATGAAGATTTGGATAAAAGGTATAGAAAGAAGTTGCTACCGATAGAGATCGGTGGAAGACACTTTTATAGACCTATGCTCCAATTGTAAGTGAAATAAGTCAAAGAGTAAGTCAGAGATGCAGTTTATATTTTATGGATTAACTGAAACATGAATTATTCATGTAATTTTTATTATATTAAAATATATCCGTTGTGTAAAAAGGTTTAATATGCTCTTAATTAGCTTGTTCAGGTAAAATACTTGTAATTAAATTATATAGCATTGGCAACAGAGAAAATAAATGAGTTTGGCAACATTACTTTCAAATATAATTTAAGGCAATGATATAATAGCATCATTTCAGTATTTACTGTTTGATTTAAAGCAAGTACTAAGCTGTACTATATATATTGTTATCTATTCTCTTTTGGAGTAACGGTTAGTAAATGTTTGACTGAAGTAAGTGTTCCAGTACTTACGAATATTGGTACCGGAACCTGCTCAATCGTTCGGTATCAATAAATCGAACAACTTTACAAATCGTGTGTTGGAAGGCATACGAATGACGGTTGTGTTGGATTACCGACACTGATCACACAGTCTACACAGTTTTATTACAAAACTAATCGTCCAATCGACACACACAGGCAGTCATAAAAAGACTGTTAAAGGCGGGTTTTCCTAGCTGCGGGGTATACGCCGCAGCGGGGTGCGGTGTTGAACCTGCGGGGTCCGCAGAGCACACAATACGTAAGAGTGTTTTCCTAGGAATCGTACGCCGCACCCCCGCCAGCGGGGTTCAGACTGCGGGCCGCGCCGACTCATTCTAGAGGAGTCTATGACGCAGTCCGCAAACGGAATAGCGAGCAGTTCCTGCTGTTGTGCACGTAGTTCTTTTTATTAGTTTTAAGACTTAAAATTTAATTAAATTTAAAATGTCTACGTTCAATGCCGCTGATGACGAACAGTTAGTGGAGTTAGTAAGCGGGTCACCGGATACTGTGGGGATTATTCAGAGAAAGACTTTCAAAAACACATTGAAAAAAGAACTGATTTGGAAGAAAATAGCAAGATTGTTGAATAAAAACAGGTCAGTGCTTTAAATATAAATCTTATCTTAGTGGTTTTAATTAAAAAACATAATATAATACAGTTATATAGGGCCACAATATGTACTGTACCAATATAATATACACAATGTCAATGTGACACAATATTAGTCTACAATACACAATTATATTGTGACAACACAATTACATTTACACAATGTTCAAAATACTTGATCTTTTCTACATTGCTGTTTGATCGTGTTCACTCAAAGTTTCCTTCTTTTGGCTGATTTTCCTTCAAAGTATTCGGTAAAATCTACTTCGTACCTTGAAACCCTCAGAACTAGCATATCCACCAATCCCAGCTAGGGGAATCATGTTGTCGACTGGTAGCTCATGGATAGATTCTTCTATTTCACCGTGGTTAGGATACTTGTTAACGAAGTCATCTCGAAGTAAATTGTGTAGGCAACAACATACCATAATTATGTCGTCCACTGTCTCTGGCTTCACAGCTATTGGCGTAAAAAAAAATTCTAAAGCGCGAACACATAATACCAAAAGCATTTTCAGTAACCCTTCTTACTTTAGACAAGTGATAATTGAAATTTCTCTTGTCTGATTCTTCAATTGCTTGCTGTTTAGAATATGCTTTCATGGAGGTGTTTGTCCAAACGAAAAGCCTCATCACCCAATACTACATGGGGTTAATATGATATTTGAATTAGGTAAGTATTGAGGGTCTGGGAAAATCTTTGTTCCGTCGGCAATCATTTTTCCCAAGGCTGATTTATTTAAAAATCCAGCATCCCCTTCCTTCCCATAGGAACCAATATCCACTACAATAAATTTGCAATTCGCATCAACTAAGGGCAAGCAAACAATAGAAAAGTATTTTTTATAATTGAAGAATAAACTTCCACTGTTGTCTGGTTGCAACAACACGCACGTGTTTACCGTCTAGTGCTCCAACAACATCTGGAAAATCCCAACGCTTTAAAAAATTCGTGAGAATTATTTTTCCAGTCAATGTCTTCAGGACGACACAAGTACAAACCTGGCAGTTTTAGTTTTTAAAGATTTCAATACTAGTGGAACAATTTTTTGTTAAGTACGAAGGTGAAATGCGGTATGCCAAACGCCAATGATCTGAATGAATCCCCTGTAGCTAGGTACCTGAAATTAAATAACAATAGTTAAAATTTAGTATAGGAATTGCCAAGTCGCAGCAACCTGCGTCTAGCGAATTTTAATCTGTATTATTGAAGACGGTTCATTTATACAGCATGTATACCTTGACAGTAAAACAAAAAACAATTGCAGTTACTAACAACTAATTCCGTTTGCGTTATTAGTGTTTTTGTTGAATTTTTTGACGAAAATTTGCTACAAATAAAATATTAAAACAAAAGTAACAAGGAACACTAATCTATACGTTTATTTTCAGGAGAACAATGCAAAAAAAGATGGCGAAACATAAGAGACCACTATAAGAAAATGAAGTCACAGGACAGCAATATCTCGACCGTGTCGGCTGCACCAAAAAAAAGAGCTACTTATTGGCCTTTACTACATTTCTTGGATACGGTGCAACATGAACGGAGCAGTTTTTCGAACGCTACTGAGAGTGATATTGAAACTGCGCATGTCGAAGAAAATACCCATGTTCCAGAATCTGAACAAGTTGATGAAAACCTTCCATCAGAAAGTAATGAGGTGGGCAACTTCTGGTGCTGTATCAGGTAACTCGTCTACGTCTAAACGCAAGGTAAAGAGGGCTTTCAATAAGGTTGGGGAATCCTCTTTTGAATTAGAAGGAGTTCAGCCAAAAACTAAGAAAGTGTCAAGTAAACAAGAAATAGTGACGTTGGCTAAAAAAAATCGGCTGATGACCGACAAATATTAAACAAGTACCTAGAACAATCGATTGAGACTGAAAAAGAAGATTGAAATAGATGCTTTTGTAAAAAGTATTGGCCTAAACCATAAAAAATGTTTGATGAAGAAATGCAAGCTGAGGATAAAAAAGCCAAATTTTTAACCTTGTATCACAATACGAATTAAAGCATATTCGCACAAATAAAACATTGTCATACATCCATTCTGCATCTCCAGATACTTCATACAGTCTATCACCACAATAGCCTCAGTAGTGACGTTCTTAGTCCTTTGTGTTCTACTCGGTTTTACATTTAATATCTGGGCGTGGGCACCAATATTCAACCATGGCTTCACTATGTATCGGTGGGGGGTGCTGCAGTATAATATGTAGCCAATAATTAAGTTTTAATGAAATATTCGACACCACATAACCCAAATCATATGATACAAAGCATTATCATGGGTAATGTGCTGATTCTTTCCGCTCTTCTAGCATTCAAGGTTGTAAACAAGGGTGTAAAATATTCATAAATGTTTATAAAGCCGTACAGCCCGAATGGATAAATTATTAAATATTAGTTGTTAGGCTTCCGTGGCCAACTTTATGAATACTTTGTTAACTTTCTGACTCACACTGCAGAAATAACATTATTAACAGATTAAAATCTTTAAATACTTCTGCCTCACTTTGTAAAGCAAATGATTTTCAGCCAACATCATATTAAACCAAATTCGATTATGGTCAGTGTTTGAAGTTTTATGTAATCCACTTACACTTTTGCCACGGATACTCCCTAGAATCGTCTTCTGCGTTGTTTATTCTCCAATTTTCCGGACCAAAAGCACATATTTTATGTAATAATAACCATCAGCAACATCACACAAAACAAATTTATCGAGTTTTATGATATCACACTTCTGTTTCTTTGATAGCTGCTAATGTTCACGGTGCGATTGAACATTCGTCCGTTATGAATGGTGACTTCCTCCGAATGCTTACCGATACACATGTTAAGTTATTATTCAACAATAAACTCGGTTGGTTTTCATATGTTTTAAAATAGAATACTCATGTAATGGCATATCTTTGTACAATCATGCAAATTGATTTATAGCAATGATTGGGCATTCAGTTATTTTAAAAATTTATTTTTAATAAACAATTGAGCAAGAAAATAATTGATGTTGACATTGCTGATGAAATAATGCCAACGATAGAATATTGGCTGACAGCAATGAGCGCATAAACTCAAACCAATGCCAGGTAAACAACGATAACGTCAGATTCCAAATTCCGGGTAAAATTATTGCGTGGTTACCGAATGATTGCGGGATAAACAACACTGGATGTAACAAAACCATGAGATTCATTTGTCTAGCTGTTCACTTTAGTCGTTTTGCTTCTCTGTAGCGCAGTATGTGTATTATGAGGGATTATAGAAAAATACGATTAGCTGGAACAGGATTAGAATCAATTTTTGTTGGTATATCTTATTATTTTTTCCTCATAAATAGAGCAATGTGTATTTTCTTTGCGCTAAATGGTTTAGTAACATTAAAATGTATTGTAATATCTCCTTTTTATTCAGTCAAAAGTTATGGTAATAGTAGTGCTACATAACACATAACCTTAACTAGATATATGTATGTCAATTTAATCGAACGTCTTTAAGGATTCTTAAAGTAGGAGCTGATGTAGACTTACAATCTTAGAATGCACAAACCAAATTTGTTTGCATTCAATTTTACTGATCAAACATGAACACTCTTGAAGCCTGCAATTAATTACATGTAGTAATAATAAAATACTTGGAAAGACTTACAAAATAATTTTTGTAAATGTAATCTTGCACAAATTATTTTGTTGGTCGACTGTTGTTGTATCAATAAGAAAAAATAGCTAAATTCCGTATCGGCCCCCTCTCAATTTCAACTTCTTCTATGGTTTTTAATATACCTACTGTAATATAAATTTAAATATAAAATTAGACTTTATGATTGTTTCAACATAATTAGAAGGTATTTCCTTCGGCTAACAGTTCGGGTAACGGCAGCACCTTCAGAACTAAAAGACATCCCTGGAGTTAATACCTGTCATGTATCGGATAAAAGTTCCCGAGGGACTCATCATGAATACCTGAGAAATCTAATAAAATACTATAAACATACCTAACGATAATTTCCTAGAGAACAAGTTTAAGCTATGGTGTCATAAAATGGAACTTAACAAAAATAACGTATGACATTGTTTTCTAACCGAACTATTTATATCGTACATTCTTAATAGCGTATTTCTAGCGTGAATTTATTATGAAGAATAGAAAATCAGACAGACGTTGAAAGTCAGACAGTAAGCTGAGTAAATTTTAGTTTAGATCAGATTTATGTTGTATCATTTGTTCATTTTTATTATTCCTCCTGAAATTCTGAATAAAATTATAAATACCAAATATTTGTAAGATTTATTACATTTTTTAATCTAAAGCGTTCAACATAAATTATATGAACGACATTTATTAAGCCAACCAATTTGAAAAAAACTCACCTAGTCGAATGTGATACAAGTGTTAACATTATAATAATTTTTATATTTATATTTACATTATAATAATAAATAATGGTACTTTACGTTTTCTTTTTGTTTCCTAATACAATAGATAAACGACACGTACAGTACCATTGTATGTTTGGATGAATGGCTGATGAAGGTATTGTCTTGTGTCCACTTCGGTGCTGACGTCACAATGGAAATCACGTGACTGTGTTTGTGTTCGCTACAGTTGTCAAAGTGTAGGGCTGCCTGTGCAACAATGGCCCTGTATTACTCGTGACTTTTTGGTAGCTGTTTGTAGTAATTATTGAAGCTAATACCACATGGAAACCATCTTAATGAACTATTATGTAATGTAAAGCAACAAGTTATTTTGGGTTGTTTAACCACGAAGTTTCCTAAAAAAATTGGGTTTTAAGCTTATAGAGTAAAGATTTTTATCACTTACGGTACAGCGGGTAGAAAGGATTAATGAGCCTGACATCGCTAAATTTCAAAACAAAAATTAACTTTTAAGTTAGCAACGCTAGGTTTAAGGCGATTCTTTAGTAATGCTAAAATTATGCTATCAATAATTTAGAAGCTCGACTTACTCGAAATCATTAAATTTAAAAAATATATGATATGGTGGTACGTAAAATATAGATTTAAACATTTATTTATACTATACATGGTTTTATTATGGATTAGAATATTATGTTAATGAAATTTCTATGGCGATAAAATGGACTACATACGCGTAACCAAGATTATGACATATGGACATAACTAGACGTTGAGAGCTGAGCATAGAGAAGTTCTCCTCCTACTACTACTACTATTTATTGTGATCCTTTATATGATCACCACTGCTTTAGGTGATCATATAAAGTAGTGATCATATAAAATAAAGCATTATTCCTCTTAGAATGAAGTGCCAAACTTCAACGCTTAAAGATACACTTTTTTATTCTAGACTCAAATTAAAGATCATATTCAGGATATTGTATGGTATAATGTTATAGCCATAACATAACGATAATATAATATATATTACTAACATTATCTATTTGTTTGAAGTTTGTTTTGACGATGGAAGGATTGTGAAAGAAACAGGATTTTTTCCGAACATTTGACATCGTTCAGTGATCTTGAATCGTAGTGTTACTGATTTCTGTTGTAACACTGAATGATGGCAAAACTCCTGTTTCCTTCACTAACATTATTACGTAACGTACCCATTATTGAGTTCAAGAACGCTATAGCTAATACACCTTTGTTTTAGTATTGATACTAATTAATATTATTATCCAATATGACTACATATACGATCACCAGTGATTTAGTAATTATATTGTTATTATATTGCAACTGACTTATTACGTAATGTGTCTGTTAATGTAATCATGAACACTATATTAATTGCATTATTATTGTATTGTATTAATTGCATTAGTATTGTTTCCTTTTAGTTGGTATCGAGTGCTTTATTAACAACGAATTATTGTAAATGAAGAAAACTGTTTAACAAAATACCTTTACTTCTCATTGTATAGCTCGAGTTGAAACAAAAAAAATATTTTAAGCCCGCAGTAATTCAAGTATCAGACAACAATGTAAGCGTTATTGAAGTATTCAGCTCTGGACTGAACTTTAGCAGTCAGTATCAAAGGGAAAGAGATGTCAATGTATTCAAGAGACCTCCTTAACTGTAGTGGCAAGGTTGTCAGAACTGCCAATACCAACCGCCCGCTCTCTGACAGGTCGCCAACCTCTGAGAATTGAAAAGGAACCCGTTTAAAACTCAAAGCGAACTTTTCCCTCAGTGTTGTTTTACATCTCGAGATACACATTTTTCATGTTTGATAAATTTAACTTTCCATATTACTTTGAAACAAACGCTTATATTAATGTCTTTCATATATTTATTTTCTTTGATTTAAACATCAAAGAAAGGTGATTCAATATTTTCAGATTAATAAGATTTTCCTCCTTTGATAGATAGATATATATATATATATATATATATATATATATATATATATATATATATTTGTGTGTGTGTGTGTATGTGTGTGTGTGTGTGTGTGTGTGTGTGTGTGTGTGTGTGCGCGTGTGTTAAGTGAAATTAGAGTCTTTAATCTGCAACTATAATTTACATCTAAAAATTACCATATTTTTCTTTTGTATTTATCATATTCTTTCTTTTGTAGAGATGTAATAGGTATTTTATGTAAGACCAAGAGAATTATGCACAATATAACGTTATAACGTACAATAAGGTAATTTTATATATCGTAATGTTGTTGGTTGATCGTTAGTAAATCCTATCACTCGAAAGACTAACAAAATACATTTTATGTATGTCTATCCACACGGTATCTCGATATATAAGCTCCTTTTATATATATATATATAGTCCCGGGTCGGTTAAATATTTTTCAAAATATTTAAAATAGAGCTGCAAAACCATACACAAAGTTATTGGACATAAAAATCTATTTTATCACATATTCAGTGATCCGCTACTTCCTCAGGGGGGCGGCCCGCTAGGAGTCAAAAGAAAATCTTAAATGTAAGCATAGGTTTATATGCATATCAAATAAAAGGTCTTTATTAGTAGAGTACAGAGCCGCAAACCCGACCTAAAACGGATAACCGAGTAAAAAATGACAGCCGTTCAAAGATGGCTAGAGTTTGGGTCCAAAAAGTCCCAGGTCGGTTAAATATTTTTCAAAATATTTAAAATAGAGCTACAAAACCTTAACAAAGTTACTGGATATAAAAATCTATTTTATCACATATTCAGTGATCCGCTACTTCCTCAGGGGGGCGGCCCACTAGGAGTCAGAAGAAAATCTTAAATATAAGCGACTCAAAAATTACAGCCGTTCAAAGATGGCTAGAGTTTGCAACTTAGGTTAATGTAAAAAATACACCGATGAGCTTTTTGAATTTAACTTTACTAGCCCAAAACTGTTTACAATTAATTGTTTTTGTAGAATAATAAGTTTCATTATTTGCAATGATTTAGTCATTAGAAGATTACTACTTACAGAGAGCCTTTTCACAACAGATGCTCGAAGTGTCCGCCTTCTGTTGTTTGACAGTGAGCTAATCGGTGATAAAAGGCCTCCACAGCGTGTTGTAGTCTGGTTCCTCACGTTAAAAACAACCACTTTCTTCTAAGATCCTGTTCCTCAATTCTTCCAAATCCAGTGGTTTTCTTTTATACACCCTATCTTATAGTGTAAGATATAGTGTAAGATTAGATAACCCCAGAAAAAGAAATCCTAAGAAATCCAGAACATTATTTTTTTGGAACTATAGTGTAAAATAATAACAGTGAATATATATAACTATACCATACCATATGTATAAGTAACATAAAAAACGGGAAATAGTTAAATGAAACATACTATATTGTGGTTTGCTCTCAACATATACTGTATTTCTCAATCAAGTAAAAACTACAGGACCGATTGTATTGATATGTTATGTGGATATTCTTATGGTACCTGGTTAACATATAGGCTTGCTTCCATTTCGCAAAGACCTTTGGGCTAATCTACACTGATCTTTTAAACTTTATATTAACTTAATCAGCAGAAAAGAAATGTATTCTGAATCATCTTAAGAACATTGATTTTAGTTTTCTTTTAGATAGAATTTCTCCACATTGGCCAAAAATAGTTCAATTTATCAACTACCTATCATTAAAGATTGAAGATAAATTCAAATTATGTCAGAAATAAATAGTTTAACAAGTAGTTTTACTCGCCAATTTCAGAACCCAAGTTCAAATTTAAAACAAAAATGGATCAAGAGATTGGTATATCTGCCAGTGACTATAACTTATCCCAGGATAGTTTGGAATGCCAGTAAAATCAAATATGGCCATGATCTACTAGTTTTTTTTTTTCAAAATTAAATTGCGTACGAACAAGCGGGTAAATTGTAGCGTTCAATAAATACAATTAGATTATTGTAAATACATCACGCTATATCACTATGAAAACTGTGAATAGTTAAAATATTTAATTTATTAGTATTACTACACTATGTTATATTGAATAAGAGAGTATATTCCTTTCAAAAAACTTTTTAAGCTATACATTTTGATGTATTACTTAACATATAGTGTGGAGTGGAAAACAGAGTTTTAGAAATTACATGTCTTATTAAATATTAAATTATCCATATATGAATTATGAAAATTTGAATATGAATCCTTAAGGCGTTCATAAATCTTAGCAAATGGCAGGAATATGAAAGAGCTACTATCAGTTCTACAATGACGGCCATTACACACACGTAATGGCTATAAAGTAACTAATGGCTCCAGTTAAACCGTGATTGAAAGACATTACGTTCTGAAATAGAACAAACCACTAAGTGTAGGTCTCAGCAGTTTCAATCTTACTGCACTTACTTACTAATATCGCAGATGATACAATTAAATTGATTAAATATGTCCCACATGACTTATTGATTAGAACTGATTAGAATCAAAAAAGGTTAAAAATAGGAAAGATTAGATAGGAAGGCATTGTTTTTATGATTAATGCTTTGTTCATTTGGGAGCAGTTCTTTGTTAACAGTTCTGTATCATTCTTGAAGCTCTTTTCTTATTGGAAATTATATATTAATTTAAACAAACTCTACATAGAGTTTGTTTAATATGAGTTTATATGTGTTATATATACATATAACACACTGTCCTGTCATAGAATATTATCTCTTTGTATTTTTAATGAGATATGTTTTTATTTAGTACAAAATTGTTTATGTTATTATTGTTATTATTACTTTTATTCAATTGTGTGGGCCCGAAGATGTTCTCATTGAGTACGAAAGGCCTCACAAAAATAAAAGCTTATATTATTGGAGAGTTTGTTAAAATTAATATATAGTTCTGTATCAGTTTGATATCTTGAGTCAATTCATATTCACACTATCCTATCACATACTATCACATTCTCCTAGGGATTATATTAAAGAAAAATACTAAAGATTCAGAGATAAATCAGTAACATAGAAGACTACTCAAGAATACCTACTATGATGCAAATATTACCTATTGAGAAGGTTAAGGAATTACGTGTATACGAGTTATTCGTGCTATTGATCTTTATCAATGCATCTAGACCTGGTACGAAATTGTTGAAATAAGCTTAATTTAGAAACATAAATGAAGCACTTGGGTATACTTAAGGACCAAGAGTTCAACTGGTAAACCATGTGGACAGGATTTTCAACAAGGAAGGTATAGTGTAAGGTATAAGACAATTCTTAATGAATAAACCAAAGGTTTTTTTATTGGTTTTCTGTCCCTCTTTAAGGCCTTTCTAAAAGCTTGAAGATGTGTCCTGGTGATCACAATGTAGGTTTTCTTTAAAAAAATTAAACACTATTCCCTCATAAGCCTTTTCCTGCCCGTTCTTATTGTTACTATATCCATATCTGTACGAGGAAAATATAGCAATGGCTGAGCTACAGAGAGTTAATTTTAGAGCTTTCCAAGCTCAACCTTGAGAGTGCTGCTTTAACCTTTCCGCATTCGTTATTGTAATCCGGGATACTGCCAGAGGGATTTTGTATCGTCGCCAATAGAAAGGCTACTGAATGGCCGCAGGCTGTTGAAGTAAAGTGGGTTTTGAATTATAAATTATCACTGTTATCTAGGAATATGGTCCTTTGCATGTGATCTGCGATTAATGTACTATAAAAAAACCTTTAAAAACCTCAGACGTTTTTATCAATCCCAGTAAGGTTTGGTAAAAAGGAAAAATCTCTTCCAAGGACGGAAAGAACATCTTAAACACTGGCCAATATTCTCAACTACTTGAAAACAAACTATACTGTCTTAACCGCGTTCAAATTTTATAGAATACCAACAACTTTCCACGTTTAATATGCAAAAGATTACTCCTTTCTCACAGAGAGCTCTTGGATTTCCTATCATGTATCTCAAAACATTTCGTCAATATTTTTCAAATGTATCCCTATATGATCGTTTAATTAGCTAACTCCAATACTCACTGTTTCTCCAATTCACAGAAATTCCACTAGCAAATACCATTATAATTTGAATAATTAGATTATAAATTAATTTGAAACATTACATGTAAGATATCGTTTAATTAGCTAACTCCAATACTCACTGTGTCTCTAATTCACCGAAATTCCACTAGCAAATACCATTATAATTTGAATAATTAGATTATAAATTAATTTGAAACATTACATGTAAGATATTACCAACTCCCCTTACCTAAACCTATAACTTTATATCACTTTCTTTTGTTGCTTGATAAGTTTTATCTTACCTCAGTTGAACTACCTAACAATCTTGGTAACTCAAAATTTAGCAGAGATGAAGGAGAAGTTGATCTAGCTGTTTATATTTATCAGTTCAGATGTTAATTTACTCCGCCAAACAAGCTAAACATAGTTCAGGATTTCTATTGCTGAGGAGGTCTTCAATAATTTGTTGGAGAGTCAGTAAAACTGCAGAGTTGGATAACTAAGATTCTGTGAAACACAGCAACAATCCAGACAAGGCAAAGAGTTTTATTGGACTTGGGCTACTACAATGTACTTTATTTAGAAGTTGAAATCATTTTTTAGTGATCTACTCATACTTCAATATTTAAATAACATATTTTAATTACAAATTGCTTATGTCTCTTTTATATTATAATATGTTTTATCAAATTTCGTAACACATTATGTTTTTTTTTTGTTCAAGCAATTAATTTTAATAAACATTTTGTAAAAATGCGGGCAGATTAATGTTAACCATAGCTTTACAGGATACTTACGTTACGAATCATTTATAGGATAGTTTATTAGAAACGTAAACTGATAACTGTCAATTTCCAAATTGGCGTGTTAATAACGTGAATAATGTATACACGTTCGTAATCCTGTGTCAGTAAAAGAGCGTATACATATGGCCGTTGTAGTTAAGAGTTGTCACTTTACAACATTTGAAAAGAGCAGATGAATACAAAATTACATTTATTATCTGTTGATGGGTATCTATTGAAATATGGTTTGCAACATATTATCACACTGCAACTCTAAAGTTGAAATTACCATAGATAATTGCAGTCCAGGCAATGGTACCGGGTTTTCATTGTCACTGATATCACTACTCTGTGAGTTCCATTTTATGATGAAAACTATAGTATTGATTTCAACTGAAGTGTTTGTAAAGTACACTTTCTAAAACTTTCGTAGTGGTAGCTTTGAATTTTAAGTGTTACATACAAGATTGCAGATTGGATTCTTAAAAAGACAGTATGATTTCTATACCATCAAATTTTAAACAATAATTAACATGGTGAGATATAGTACAGGTGAAAACACTTTTTTGTCTATAATATCGTCGGTGAAGCTTAGGAAACGAATTCCATGTTTTCAGTTATGTATTTCTTTCTATTTATATTCCAGAAGAATTTCCAACACATATTTCAGAATGGTTTAATCATGGTATAAACCTTTTTAAAATTAAAGATGAATACATTGAATATGGGTGTTTTTAGTAACCTTATCATTAAGAACAAATCTTCCATTTCCTCATATCTAAATATGGATGGATATGGAGGAGCACGGTTTTGAAAGTTGGGTACTAAACTTTAACGTGTTAAGACATCACGTGCACTCCACTTTCGTTGTCACTTGGATATGAATTATTGCATGTTTGAGAATCAATGTCATATGACCAGTTCGATGATGCGGAAATAAAATAATGGATTAAATTATCTGTTGATATGACCTTTTTGAAGAGTTACCCATTAAATGAATTATAGTAATAGAGTAAATCTTTATTTGAATTCTAGTTCACAATGTGACTGAACCATAAACAAATTTTACGTATAAATACAAATTATATTTGGTGTATTATGTATGCAGCCGCAGCTATTCAGACATTGGACCAAGAACCCTCCCTCACATTCTATAAACGTACAGTCCCAAAACACAAATTACTAACTAATTATGCAGTCATAGTTCCAATGCAATTGGGGTGATCTGCATATATGAGGGATGTTTTATGATTTGCCTTGACTAGTCATACTGTACCATGTATAAATTATCCCTGGCATTATGTTCATTTACGGTCCTACAGCAATTGTCGCATAGATGGTTAATTAGTCTTGCTCTGTATTAAAAATATTATTGATGGTTTTAATGTTGTTTTAAATGTGATCACATACGATCTCTAACGTTTTTGATCCTGTACCACGAGAAACATGCCTTCTCTGCAGTACAGTTCTAGTGTGATTGTGATTTATTAGTTGAAATATGTGAATGATAGCTCTTGTAGTGACCTCGATGCCTAATGTAACAATAAAAAATATCATACAATAGTATACATAAATTCTGAACTAAAACTCGTCTGCCTTTATAACCCTTTCTCCTTCCTTACCATATCAATCCTGTACTTTTGTTTCAGGACGTGCCAGTGTCCGGTCCTCAGGTATTCACCCTGCGGTTGTTTTGTTCAGTGCGCTTATTCCTTGCAGTGAAATGGTTAGTACGTGCTCTAATAAACCTAAACGTCAGGTGTATGCTTGAGTATTTTTTGCGTAAAACTATATTGATAACTGTGACAACGGTCAGTTCATTGATTGGTTTTTAATTGTAGTGCATGATTATCCTATCACCTGTAGAAGAGGGTAGATTTGGATCCTCGAAACGTGTCTTATTTTTTTGTCTTCACACTACTGATCGCAAATGTCCAAAATCCTGTTATACTTTCAAATAATCCTTTGTCAATAATAATATTTAAAGACATAATCAATAATTACCAATAAAATACTAATAAGAAGTTGTAGTCACGAACATTCAATACATTTTCAGTTCTGTTATTATTGGGTTGGTATTCCGTAAATATGGATATGTTTAATGAGAAAGGGCAGAGAAGACCTGTATTCGAGCAAACTATAAAACATATATTGAGATTTTTAGAAACTAGTAATAATGAAGGGTAATAATCCGAACACAGAATGTACCCTCCAATATTAGATTACATATGATACAGATCGAATCTTTAAATTGTTAAATACACTGTTTGAAATATCATGTCAATATGTGGATAGTAAAACTTATTAACGTATATGGCATCCACCCAAAGAAATAACATATTCACAGATTTTTCTGATTGAATTTGTCAATATAATTTCAAAACATAATTCTTTACATTAGTCAAGCTCTGACAAACTATAGAAGATAATGCAAATGGTTGAGATAACGGCTTATATTCTTTTTCAGCCAAACGTTCATTGTGAATGAATCAGATATATAAAAGGTCATAAAAGTGTTATTTTCAATTTTTTTAACGTTTTTAATATTTTCCTGTATCTTTATTGTCTGTTTCGAGTATTTTTATAACTACACAAATGTTTGAGTTATTAACATAAATTATTTTTTTGTTTCAATACTAATTATGTCATCGTCAATAAAAAGGTTTGATTGGCAAGAATAATTTTAAAAACGTCTCCTTCAGTAATTATGCATACACAGCCAGAAAAATACAATATATCTTTACTTAATATGTTAAACCAAAGAATCATGTATCTGTAGCAGATGCATTAATCCTTGTACTATGTAATACTTCAACATTTGCATTATTTACTTTAAATTTCTTTAATACTTTGAAATGTAATCTGTAAACCGTTAACTAACGCTGTACGTCCGTTGACAGATTGTAGCATCTGATTTTTAGTTATTTTGGGTAATTAGGCAGTTATCAACCAATCCAATAATAATTAGATTATTAGTAATACATTGTCTCTGCAGAACACACAGCGTCACACGGCGGTATTTTAGCCAATGTGAAATCTGCATGTGTAACCGCATCCTACCATGACTACTTGAACAAACCACTCCAGTGTGAGGTCAGACTCCGTAGACAGAGTGATGATGTCCATGGTAGAACAAATCTATTTTTTCATTTAATAAGGTAAGTTTTTATTGCCACTCCCATCAAGTCCTATAGTGTTATTGATATCTATACGCGTGGGATGTTGGGAGGGTTATTGAAACAGATATAGCTGGCAACAATAATTTTTTATTAAAAAACTAATATGAATGTAAAATTTTGGGTTTCCAGCTTTATTTCTACAGTTTATGTGGGACACTCCTGCCCTTAAAGGGGAATATTAGGCCATAGTCTTGTGTAGGCTGCATCCCAATGATTGCTGACGTCATTGTAAAAGATAGTCTAAGAGGCAGTGAAAGGCTGTCAAGAGTGCCTTATAAAGTCATATCTCAATTTTTCAACCATATCAATCTTATACTTCAAATATAGAAAGTTAATATTGAAAAATTGCACGATCAAACATTGCATAATTACTTATAATGTTAACCTGTTAAGGTAATGCAGCTTTACAATAAATTGTTCTTTAAGAAGATAACATAAGTAATAAGAGTATACCCCGGGAAACTAGATTACTTTAGAAACTAAGTTTTTCTAAGAACAATCTACTTCCCTCAGAGATTGCTCTTGATTAAAATTTTTATTGTTAGAAAACTCGAGTCTTGGTGTTTAAACAGAAACAAAACTTTGTGTTTAGGTTTCCAAGAAATAAAACCAAAGAGGGTTTAATCAGTGTAAAGTGTACTAGTTAGTTTTGATTGTAACACATTCATATACAAAACTATTACCACTTAATAAATCAGCACGTGTTCTCTCTCACAATTTTTGCTGTTTTTATTGTAAAATCTCGCAGAAAACACTGAAAAATCATTCATTAATTAAAGGGTTTTTGTCTTAAGAGCACTTATCGTAAACTTATAGGGAGACTCATGCAGAACGTATGCGTTGAACAACGCATCTTTCTGTGCTTTTAATGTGTTCGGAACGAAAGTGTTCTTCTATGTATGAGAATTTCAACCTTAGGTTCGCTTTAAATGTATACGTCATGTTATGAAGTAAAGTAAAATCCCTTACACATCCTTAGTTTATGAGCCCATTTTCCCCTTCTCCTAGAGGAAAGTTCGAGTTTATCATCCAACTTTCCCGTCATTGAAGCAGTTGTATACGCTTGAATATACTCAGCTTTGAGTTCTTTTGAGACTAATTTGACAAATAGAGTATAATGAACTAATTAAATCTTTTAAACTTGTATTAATTGCAATTTCCTTAACACGAGAATTATAAATGGTTATGTGGAAATAATGTTATTTAACAATGTTTCAATTGAAATGATTTACTCTTTGCACGTAGATATCTTGTTTTACTAGGTGAAGTGAGTTAATCTTCAAGATTCACGATAAAACCAAGTGATGGACTCAGAAGTAAAATAGTAAAGTAAGATTACAACAATTCTATAACTAATCCACTAAGAGATGGTAGTCAAATACTTTTTAGATTTTCAAATTGATTATGTGCATTTCTTTCTTAAAATCTGTGTTTTAATGAGTTTTACTGAGGCCTATACTAAAATTATTGTTCCCCAATCACTAATAAATCCTCTCGAAGAATAAAGGATTAAAAATGATCTGAGGTATAAATAAGCAAGCATGAATAGTTTAAGAACTCTTAATCTTCACACAAGCTTTCTTTGATTAAATTAATAACCCAGTCCTAACTTACACGTAAATATAAAATAGCGTACAAGCTTACTACAAACAGTATAGGACAGTTTCACTTAGTTCAGAATATTTCATATCCTATTCTAACTCTTGATTTTGTACCCGACAATCAAGAATGGGGTGAGTAAATATTTCACTGAAAAAGCTAATACACCAGAAATATTGCATTCACCCTCTAGTCAATAATGCTGTGAAGACGTTTTTTCTACCACTACAGTGGTACTATGTATGTAAAGTCTATGAGCATCTCGCCCGTTTGTAAGTGGGGTGCCCCTGACCTACACTCCGCTAAGTGAAACTGTTGTGACTGTCCTGAGAACGTGATAGCACCTTCTGTCCTTCGTCTTTTACACTACCTAGTCGATCAGCGAAACTGATAAACCAAGAAACTATGTACGCACCAATGAGTTGAAAATGGAAATCTCCACTGCCCTGGATACCGCCCTTTCCCCACTAAACATTAAATATCACAAGATAAAGGTTACATCAGTGAGGCTGAACTAAAATCTCTATCTTTCCCTTAACTTATAGGAAACATATTTTTGATTGCTGCTCAGATGATATTAGTGTGTAATGCATACGCTAATTAGCTCAAGACAAGTTAAGTGGGAAAATCGTTCTAAAATTTACTTGTTAAAAGTTTTCTTTAAAGGCTTTTCTTTCTGTTTAAAGTTTTCTTTCTCGGTCTTTCAATGTTTTTCCTGGCCAGAATTTATTCTCGTACCAGGAATGTTTTTTTAGGTATTTTGTTCGGAGAAAGCATTTCCCCGAAGCACCAACAGTAACCAATCTTCCATCTGAGAGTGGCTCGTCTTGTCCCAGCTTCTACGCACAAAGCGTACTTCAATTTACCATTTTCTTTACTGCTTCCTGTTGTCCACTACACTGGTGAATCCGTCGAGACGGGTGGTAAAACCTGAAGTTAAAAAAAGTAAATGATGTTTACTTTACTACTTGAAACTAGGGCTGATATTTGTCTCTACCTCTTGGCCTAGGTACTAACGGCTTAAACAATTCGATTATTCAATACACGCTCACTTAATTTCATCTTTAACCTGAGAAATCCGTAACAAAGGATTAATAACGTATGTTAACGCATTAGTTACACTGAATCATTATTATGGATAAGGTGTTCTGAGGTCCGGGGCATTATTTTTGTTTTTTTTTTTTGTGTGTGTGAACTAGAGCTGTGCTACGTAACTATGATTGTTACTCCACACATGACAATGCGAGCTCTTATTTTATCCATGCTTCCATTTATAGCATTGTATTAGTTATTTCTTGTGAAACTAATACAATATAAGGTATAAATATTATCTGAGGCATTAATAAGTACATCACAGAAACTATGAAAATATTGTGAAGCTAATGGAATTGAGCATTTTCTTAAATAATACCCCATAGAAACAAAGTATACAGGGCATCACAAAAAGCCTACCTGGATATCTACAACCACTTTCTACAAATGAAAATAAATCGAAAATGATAAATTTTTCCCTCTTTTACTTTGGTATACGGATAATCCACTATTATGTATTTTTATACTATTGCTTCAGAAACCCTGCAATACATGTTTATTAAAGTAAACAGATACATCCTATATTTGCGATATTCAAGATTTTCAAAATTATTTGTCTATTTTACCAAATTTGAAAGCGGTGCACATTTTAAAATTTAAAATTGAAATTCCATAAAGACCAATAGATTAAAAGAAATTGTAAGTGATAATAGTTTTGGAACTTTTCAATAGGCCTATTAAAAAAACAGGTTCGGTTACTTTTGTTTAGAAGAGAAATCCTTTAGTCGTATGTTACGGTATTTATAGCAATTGTTAAGTTTAATTTATTTGCAGAAAATACAGTCAAACTGAGTACCAAAATTCCTGTCACAAAAATGTATAATTTTTAAATTCTGAATTAAAACCCAAAGAATGTAATAATCACTCTTCTAGATATTGAAACTCAATTTAAATATTGTATATTAACTGAATTTAAAGTGGGTCTGGGTTGCCGTATAACAGTTATCATTAATGTACAAACCTGTTCCTGACACTATATTCTCAGCCACTGGCTTTTTGTCAGATCTGTGACACTGACCGATGACGACTTGTCACCACTCGTGTGAATATATGGAACCATAGTCTGTTTGTGCGTCAGGTGCAGCCCTTCGTCCTGTGATTTAAGGGATTATTTTATTTGCGTATAGCTTGGGTCTGACACTTCTGTTTTGATAGATGTCCAACATTTATGTAGTACATCTTGTTACCTTATAACTACTTAAATGGTACGGAACACAAGACATCTTGAACTGATTTCATCTGCTTAAGACCGTTTAAAACGTTTCAAAATATTTATATTGTTCTGAAATAATTGAATACAAATTAATTTCTATTTAAATTTTTCAAAGAACCAATTTTTCAACATAAAACTAGACAACTGTGTAATATTTTTAAATATATATGAAATTATGTTTGTCTGTCACTATCATTAATTATGTTTCAGCGGAAACTAGTGCGCTTGTGGAACCTTTAAACATACGCTTTTTTGTTGAGAGTTGAATCCCTTTCAACAGTACTTCTTTAACACTGAACATTTTCAATACTATTTAGACTGCAACAGGTGATTATACAATGAAGACAATGGCCTTCAATTACGAATTTATGGAAGCATGGAAGTATTTCCAAATATCATAACTAAATATTAGTTGACAGGTGACTAATATAAAACTTCTGAAATCCAAAAGGTTAAACTGAGTGTCGTTGAAAATTTTGTACATTTGGTGACTAGTACGGAAATCAATGCACATGCAATTAAAAAAGAAGCCCAAGTACGGCGAGAATTATACGAGAAGTTGAACCTAAACTGGGAAGAGCATAAACTGATGCTTCACTTACAGAGGGAAACCCCATGGATATCCAGGAGCGGTTCCTCACTAACCGCAAATATTGAGATATTGGAGTAAAAAGGATCAGCAAGTATACTTTACTACGGACGATGACTTTTGGAGTTGAAGCTCCCTCAGTGTCAAAGGATGTTGGTAATCGACATTAGGATGTACTTTCCCTAACCGCTTGGGCTGGAACAAGCTGAATAGAACTAGCCTCCCTTTCTTCCAAGGTGACATGATTGTATATTTAGAGCCCTCGTCAATCTCGATAGGAGGTGGTCCATCAACCTAACCCATCATCTATATCCCGTAGCTCGGAAGCAAGTGCCATTACTTATAGGACTAAGTGTAATAAAGGGTTTTTGCCTTCCTGACCTAATGAATGTAAAAATTTGAAAAGAATTGTTTTTTAGTTTTTAAACTCATTTTCTAACTTCATTATCTTATCATGATTTTTAACTTTTATGATAATTAACCTGAGCCAATAAAAACAGGAAAATAATAATTCAAGCCCAATTGATTTCAAAAATTCGTTTTCAGTGAGTTTTTTAAACTTTTTATTTTAACTTTATTGTACAAACATACATGAGCGCGCAAATTTACAATACAGTTTAAATAGCAATATTCAACGATTCTATACCTAGATTTTTTCATTACCATGAAACCACGAAAAACGTGTTTTTAATATATTATTCTTGAACAAATCACAATCAAAATCTGCCATGCAAAAGTCACCACCACTCGCACCAAACAGGTTTTGACACTGATTAGTTTTTCATTTATTATTTACTGCCTGACCGCGGCAGTGCGTGGCTCGTTTATTATTTGTGGATCCAACAAAACACACATGTGACAGCCCCTAGCCTGTCAGTATGACGATATGTCGCTACCAATTGGAACTTGTTATCACAGCATCCAAACACTTGTTCGTTATTTAGGTGGTTTTCAAAGGCAACAAGACGCACGGATGACGGCCTAACCTGTCAGTATGAATATATGTCAATACCAATTGGAACTTTATTCATGCAACATTTAAACATCCAGTTCGTTATTTAGTCGGTTTTCAAAGTTAATAAAAAATACTATTTTCACAGACGAGAGTTGTTTAAAAATCAAATAATTTGATTATAACTTTCTGACTCAAACGAATATAAACTCATCGTAATTTATGATTTGGATTACAGTATAGAACGATTAAAAATCTGCAGCTTATTTATAGCATGAAATCAACAGTTAATTTTAATAAATGCGTTTCCACCAGAGGATTTGAAACTATTATATTTTTACCTTTCATGCTTTCAAATGCTGTAAATTTTGAATCTTTGGTATGATATTACCTGTACTTTAAAAATTCTCATGAAATAAAAATTAGCTTTGTTATCAAAATCAGGGGCATTTTAGGTTTTGTAATTATTGTACAATTGTATTAAACAATTTATCTATTACATTTAATATAATATCTATGAAATACATCTAACGTTTGCAACCTTTTATAATCTTTCAATATGAAAACTTAACTAAATAAAGCTTTACTTGTAAATTATTTGGGTTACAGACCTCCAAAGCAAAAACCAACCCCAATGCAAAATTATAACAGCCATATTACCGAAAGGTTTTATTCTCACAATACATATTCTGATGTTGATAAAAATTACCTAACATTTATACGATTTATGATTGTGTTTTAGTTTTACATTTTTTATTGTTACCTAGTTCAATTTACCATTATATTAAAATATCACTCAAAAATATATCACCCACTCTGATCAAACACCTATGGTTACACACGGTATCCAATGAGTGCTTTGTCCAATTTTACCAGCTAATTTTTCTGTTGGTGATAAACAAAAATCATGAACAAAGACAAAGAATTGTTTATTACTCCTTAATTTACAGTATGTCTACTATCTACATGTTGTTTCTTTTCCTGAACATCATAACTTTGAAAGCGTGTAAGTTTTAGTTTTAAAACTAAGAAAAAATAGTTGTCTTAAATAAAACTGTTAGGCTGTTATTGTACAAGGAGCAACAATTGCAAAACCCTATTATTTTAACAAGGCGTATGTTTTTTTAATTTTCATGCAAAATTTTACTATAAATAATGTAAAACTAAAGGATTATGACACAAAACGAGAGCATATCAATTCTTGTAAACTAATGATAACCAACTAAGGATTAAATTACATTTCTACACTTCTATTTTAATTTTGAAGGGTATTTACGGGGATTTTTATTTATTTTAAACACATATGTTTAAAAAATATATATGTTGTTAATTAAATATCTATAAGTCAATGGGGAGATGTCAATGAAAGGCCTGCCAAAAGGAATACATGTAATACTAAGATACATATATCTTCGGAATGAATTGAGCTATCCACTTGTAATTTTTACCAGGTATATAGTGTGCTAATAATGGCATTGGGTAAAAATATTAATGCCTTGCAATAATTATAAATTGAAATATAAAATATTTAAAATTTGAAAAACAAAAAATTCTAAGTTTTCTTTGTATTATTTTTTTAATTATTTTATTTCTTAACAAAATGTCTGATTTTACTACCCAATCTAGGAAATATACACATAAATAAACATAAAAATTTTCAACTTAGTTTTGGAAATATTTGTACCTAGGTTAACTAAATACAATGTTCCGAAAAGGAAAAATCAAACAAAAGCTGTATTACTTGAACATTTAAAATTCTCCTGCATCATATTCCTGCTTATCTGTTACTTTCTTGTCTTCTTTATTTCTTTTTTGGGTTCTTCTCCTTTGTCTTGCTTCTTTGGAAAGTTGGAGAACAGCTATTTGAGCCTTCTTCACTCGGTCACTATCCGCTTTTGGAAACGCATCAATAGCGTTACGTCCTGAAACGATTCCCAACCCCCTTAATACTCTCGCCCTTCCTGTAGCCCCATCGTTGAACGTTATGACAGCATCCAACACTCCAATTTTGAGAGTATTAAGTCCTACAAAGTTGGTTTTAGGGACTCTCGACCAAATCACATTGTTAAAGCTTTCATTCGGATTTTGAGTCCACAATGGGTTCACTTCTCAAGCAAGGACATTTTGGAAAGGTTTTCAAAATTGGTTTCATTACCTCCATCACTGCAGTAGGCAAAGACTCCTTGTGTTTATATTCCTCACCTTTTATTTTGGCCTTGTTGTATCTACACCAGGTGTTTTCTCCCTCTGGACATAGCCCGTGCTGTGGATCGCTGTCCGACAAAAGCTTATGGTAGTATATGGCCCATACGTCCTCTTTCATACCATCCACATTCCCCAAATTCCTTCTTATTCCTCAATCACATACTTATTTCTTCTAAACTTCCTTTTCCAACCACTCTTACATCTGGGCATTTTCAAAACTAATCACAATACTAATATCTTTCAAAGTTGACTTTCACTTTCCACTGTTTACTATCCAATAACAATCCAAAACAATATCAAAACAAACAGCTGACTTGAACTCATCTGCTAGATCAGAAATACTGCACTCAAATGTGCACAGCTGGTAGAATAACATAAACGCAGAGTGTAAAGTAAGATTGTGTACTATAATAAATACTTGGTTCAGTGCAACACGCAAACACTAATTGAAACTACTGTGCAAGCGCTTACTAAATATTTTTTATCTCTGCTAATATTTTTTTCAGTATATAAACTATATATTTTAGAGTTCAGAAAGAACCATAGAAAAATAATAAACAATAAAAAATTGTCAATTTTTTAAGATATTCATTGACATCTCCCCTTTCCGTATTTATTTGCATTAATCCGTAATTTTAATATAATTGAGATATAACAATTTTAAATTTTAAAAACAACATTGAAACCGATATATACGTGTTCCTGTGCTACGAGAACACCAGTACTATATTTGATCGAATGTTTTGCAATACCCACTAAAACATGCCACTTTATGAATATCTCAAGTATCCCATATAATATGTAGTAAGCTCTGGCAAAACTGACGGCCGATACATAAATACGCTGTATGAATTACCTACGTCATATACGTTTGGTCTAATCTTATGGTTGTTTTGATGTTAAAAAGTTGTTTTGAATTACACTCCACCCTTAGACTGCAAAATAGATTCCAAGGGCCGAAAGTAGACGTGTTATAACCGAAGTAGGCTTCTCAAATGCATTCTTCATCGCGGCAACAAGGTTACTCCATAAATATTATTATTTCTAACCAGAAATATTTGTACAAGGCCAAAAGCGAATAATTTGTGGAGATCACCAAGCATGGATCTTCGTGAAACTTATTATGGAAAGAATTAACATACTCATAGTATTACCTGAATGTGTATGTATAAATACTGCTCACTCAGAACTCCATGGTCTTCTTTGGGTTTATAAAATTGAATTGCAAGTGTTTTAAATCAATTACTTCAGAATTTTCATATCTGTTAATAATAAACTGTTTCTCTCCCGACCTTATGGCTCAGATTCCACTCCTATAAAAATTAATATAGTTCGGATATACACATACATTCTAATAACCATAACATTTTCCGGACTTATGTTAGAGATGTAGCCTCGAAAAGTGTTTTATAAATATGTATAACACAATATGAATAAACCTTTTAACACTTTTTAAAACTTTCATTTTTTCATACAATGTAGATTTCGAAATCTTTGTATGATTTTGAAATGTGCATTGTATGAAAAATGAAAGTTTAAAGAAAGTGTTAAAAGGTTTGTTCATATTGTGTTATACATATTTTCAGGACTTTTTGTTAAGCTATTCTCAAAAGGAATTTCCCTGTTACATTGTGCTTATGACTGCACAATGTAACAGTCCATGGTAACAGATAGTAGAGTATATTATCGAGGGCATGCTCTAATCACACGCTCCTGGCCAGCAGGACAAATAATTCCACAATACCGTCAGTTTTTATCTTGCTTGTGGACGGCATTGTACACAATAATTCACACGTGAAGCGACACGGCCTCGGGTGACCACAGAAATAAAGCGGAACTGTAAAAGTTTTCAACAAAGGGAATAATTTAAAGCTTTCCGAGGTCCGCGGCCAAAACACACAACAGGCTCGACTGGTGATAAATGTGACAAGAGTGGTGGATAAACCTCCTCGTCGTGTCACAGCGCTTCCCCTGCGTCACCATACGTCTCTTCTGTTGTCTGGCTTGGACCTCTCCGTCACACTCTGGATTCAATAGTCCGGAGAGTAGGTAATTTGTAAATCTGCTGCGGTTTCATAGAATGTTAGATTATCACTTTTAACCAGCATTAAATCACTCTTGAGAAATTAAAATTACGTATTGAAACTTTGGATAACTTCTGTCTCCAAATTTAAACCACGGTATATACTACTTTTGTATCTAATGATTCATAGTATAATTTCAATCCACATATAATTTTTGAATTTTTATTCACCACTATATGTGAAACTGGAGAAGCTCATTCATAGTATAATAAAAATTACTAATAAATGTATAATAGATGAACATTATTCTTAATAAATGTTACTTTAAAACCGGATGCATATAAATCTTGCTTAACTATGAAGGCAAGACATTGCAGGACAGCTCATAATGTTGTAGGCTTGCTGTATTTCTGAATATCTTGACACTTGTCTTTAAACAGTGTACTACAATAGTTTAACCCACATTCTCTTTGTGGCACTTACATAGGGCAACTCGGTTTGGTGTAGTCTAAACACTCTACAGGCAGATGTGAGTGTATATGTTTAAATAACCGAAATTCAAAACAATCATTAATGATACTTGATTTATAAGATTTCGTATATAACCCATGCCTGATTCAGAAAAGAAATTCCTAACGTAACGGGTTGTATTCCCGTTACCGCACCTAAAGGTATTTTATAAAAAATCTAAATATTGTTATCTTCAAATAAAATATATAATCGTTGGAAATGTAATGACGGCATTTACGTAGATTGATTTGCCCATAGTTATTTTCTTTTAAAATTGATGAGCATATTTTTATCCTACAAAAATGCAAAAACTCGCTATGGTAGATGTAGACTACATAATGCCAAAATCAGACATTTATTTTGTCTTAACACAGTATATGAAACTGATAATAAATATGTTACTATAGACTTCAAACTTTGACGTCTATCAATAAAATCACAAATAATAATTGGTGTATCAAAAATAAGTGCTTACTTTTGGATGCTATTTAAATAGTATTTAATTGTCTCTTAAGCTTTAATGAGTGGATTCCGTATGTTTGTAAAATTCTGACAAAAACGTTAATTGTATTCATCCATAAACAACAATACCATTTTTTCAATAAGATTTAAATCTATTGGATATTCATTTTTAACAATCCATGATGGTACTTTAATATCAAACTGTATCATTCCAGAGTGAGGATCATCAGACCGATGACGGCTGCAGTGAACCACAATGAGCCGTGTATCGTCTGCTATAAAGGACATATTTGCATGACGAGAGGCTCTTTGACTGCTCTCCACAGCGCTTCGTCAGCCACAAAGAGAGAGTGTCCATTCCATCAGCATTCCACGAGGCTACTGAGTCTGTCTGGAATGCACGGATTGGCATGTCCTTTTCGATCTGGGCCGAGACGTTCCGGTATGCTTTGGCATGACTTCGAGCGGAATTTTGTGAGAGAAGCAAGCGTTCCTAAGTGTATTATACTCGTAACACGCAAGAGTGGACCCACAAACTAAAAATTTGTTACTTCCCTTTTGAAAATTAAATTTTATTTCATTGAGTTAGAAATCAATACCACATTCTAAATACGATAATGCCATTGCAATTAGTTATGGTTACCTTTAAAAATTTCTAAGCTTTAAATCATCAATTAAAATATTTTATTCTTTCATATTCTTGCAATCATTTGCTTAACTTTTTATGTTACATGTACATTAGTAGATAAAAATGAAGTCTTTTTCGAATAGCTTTAAGTATTACTGTAGTGATAAAGCGATTTGGTAACGAATGTTTTAAAAGGAATTCTCAGAAACTTGATATTATCGGTCATTTGTCAATACAGCTGCTTTTTATCCGTACGCTTTGTTAAGTGCAAGCTACATTAATATTTTACCAATTATCAGTCAATTAGTGGACGTTTTCTGTTTGTGAATACCGATTTAATTTAATATGAATATTAATTGTAAATAGAAACAAAAATACGGACTATTTAGAACAGAATCTCTACATTCACTATACAACAGGTGGTTTCATTCAAAATTTTAACATAAATATTAACACCTAACTAGCCACTGGTAAAACATTTAATTGCATAAATAATTAATTTCCCCATTGTTCTCGTGTAAAATATCAAATTCAACACATTTTTGTGCAAATTTTATGTTTTCAGTTTAACGTAAGATGGTTTACAGTAATAGCTTATAAAACCCGAACCGGTATATATTATATGCCATATTGGTCCAGCAAAAAAATGGGGTAATTATAATTTCCTTTGCAAAATTTTTTAAAAGTGTTATAAAAATACAAAAACAAAAATATATAAGGTGATAAAAATAGGTGATGGTAATTTTTGAACGTGCTGAAGTTAACATCCAGTTGAGGATTTTCCTCCAATTGTGATTTAGTAATTCTAAGTGATAATTATAATATTTTTTTCTTATAACATCACATGGGATTGTCTGAGACTATAACTATTAAATTTTACACACACACACACACACACACACACACACACACACACACACACACACATACATATATATATATATACATACATACATACATTTACTGTACCCTTATTAAGGCAACTTCTAGAATTGTTGCTGATTTAAACCTGAAACTTTATTTTGACGGATTTATGAATAGAGCTAGTAAAAATCAAGCCACACATTACATCCTTTCATGGCCGACTGCGGTGGGGTTAGTTAACTCAACTGAAGCATCGATTCGTCTGTTTGTATGTAAACAATCACGTTTTTCAATTACATCTCAAATTGCTATTTCAGTAAACAAATTAATTCGCGATGTTTATTCACTTGCAGATTTTGTTTGGCGCTGTTTGCATACAGTTTTCTGCATTTCATGTGGTTTAGTTCTGGGCCATTTACTTCGTGCCTTTACCTTCATAGTCTACAGCCTAACGGAGTTTAACCTAATTAACTGAGGCTAGATGAGTTGAAACTCAGAGAGGAATTTGGGACAACCGTTTATAATTAATGTTTATTAAGTGTTAGACTCTATAACAATTTCCGATAGCGTTGAGTAGATGTAGTGCTGCGCTTGGGTACACTGTTGAAAGCGCTGTAGGCCGTGACATGTTCAGATACCAGCAGTGCAGAGTACAGGAATGTGGATTATGTGATACCTCAAAGTACCGTTCTGCAACTGGGTTATGTTTGACTCTCTTATTGAACTTTAAACATGTATTGGATCCTGAGCGCAGTTTACAATAGCAGCTTTGTTCACTTTGTACAGATCAAACACTGCGTACTTGACCAAAAGACTAACCACAATGGTTGGTAACTGTATAAAAGGTATATTTCTGTTGATTTTAATATATTTCGATACAAGGGATAGAGAGTGAAAAACTTCCGGATGTGCCTTACTCTTTAATACACCAAAATCGGTGCTAAATCTCTTCAGTACGCCAAAATGTTCTCAAGGTATTTAATTTAGTTTAAAAACACACACCTATATAGCAACACCTTTTCGAATCATCCAGACTGTCATCATTTATGAATGTTTTAATACCATAAAATATTCACATGTAACCTTGGTATTAGTTCATCCAAGGTATGAACATCTTAAACCTTAATAAAATCACTGTACACTATTTATTCAGTTATTTCTCTTTAGCAACTATAGTATAAATGTGTATATACCTTATCGGTATCGTGTGTCTCTTCATCGCTAAACAACGAACCCACTGCTCCGTAATAGCTTTATGCCAAAACTTTGCTTTATGCCAGCTGGTGCAGTGCTTTATGATTGTATTTGCAATAGTCACCTGCTCCCTACGCTAGTGATTTTCTTAAATTGATATCACCGAGGGAATAATTCACCGAGTCATATTAGTGTCACCTCTCATTTTTTGTCCCTTCAGCTACTGTAAATATGACGTCCAACAATATCAGAACAAATAGTTTTGAGTGTCTAAAATAAACTATGTGATTGGAATTCATCGTTGCTGCCACCTATTGGAGTAATTGGACAATGCTACTGTCATGTCCATTTCGGGAACTCTGACAGATTGTTGCATTGTTTCATGCAAATAAAAGATACCTGAAATAAGTATTTTATAATTTTAGCATTTCGAGATAGAAAATTCTGTGTAACTCTGACATCTACGCAATATTGTTGACAAATGTGGACTAAATCTGTCATTGAGAAACAAATAAATATTAAACATCCAAACATCACTGTTCACAAAATTTTGCATTTACAATATTAATAGAATTAATATTTAGAAACAGTTCTTGGCATAACATTTATTGTAATTCAAAATGTACTTATGGAGAGAGAGCTCGCGAAATTTCATCTTTCATGCGTGAGATTTTTCTAACGGAAATCACCACAGTTGCACCGGACTCAGCCACGTATAAAAATAAAATTTGGATGCTCTGTTTTGATCGTTTAAATGTAACGTTCTATATTATAATTTTTTACAATCCGTGTAGTTTGGAAGTTTACATTGAACACCACATATCTGTATTGAGTTTACAATTATATGTAAATTAGTGTAGCTTGGCTCCCAAATCATATAGAACATCTATGATCAGCATTTGCGATATGTCCGAATGTTATTGTCTGACAGTGCGCCTTTTGCCATTTCATAATAATTCCAACACGCGACGACTGAAAAACTAAATGAGCAATATTTCATCTCAAATTTATATTTACATTAGAAACATAATATAAGAGCCGACATTAGGGCAGAAAATTCACTATGAAATATCCAGATGTACTTAAATGACATAATTTGCAGCCTAAAGCTTTATTGATAAAAAATTGTTGTTATGAAATACAGGTGAATTCAAAAGCAGTGCCCACTTTAAATATTATATCTAATATACGTAAATGTTTATTAGTACCGAGTGTGTACTGAACCAATGGAGCATGTTTTTGGTAAGTAGTTCTATCATTTGATAGTAGAATATATATATATATATATACTCTTCGAAGTACTTTAAAGTGTACACAAAAACAGAAACAAAAATTCAGTGCTCATGTTTAATTTTCGAGTTGACACAACCCTTCATCAGAACACACTGAATTAAAACATATAAACAGAACTCAAACCAAAAATAAAAGACATAACCAAAATAAAATTTTAACAAATAAATACCATAAACAACAAGATCCCAATTAGCTGTGTGTAGAATATTTGTAAATGTTTACATAGAACTAAAATTTTTTTTGTTATAAAAAGGAAAAGAGAATCATCTTAGGTTCAACCCATCTGGTTGCCTTGATTTTAAAATTAATTGATGTGCGATTTCAACATTTCTTAAATTTATCAGATTGGTAATTTGATTGGGGTTTGGCTCTAAATGGTAAATTCCTTTTAGGCTGAAGCAATTTTCTAATTTATTTTGATTGTGTTGAATCGCATGAGCAGATAATGGTCTCTCATAATTTTGATGAACAACATCAAATCGATGATTGGTCATTCTCACTCTTAATGGAGTGATGGTTTTTCCAATATAGTCTTTGGGACAGAATTTACAGGTTAGTTGATATTCTTTTTCAGTTGTGCTACTTTTAAACGATTTAGAATTTATTAACATCTTACAAATGCCGCATCTTGGCTTGTTACAAGGATTGCACACGTTACATTTGATGTTATTACTTTTTGTATTGCCTTCATACTTTAATTTCGGTCTAGAGAGAATGTTTTTTTAAATTTGGAGGTTTTTTAAAAATTACTTTGGGGGGCTTAGAAAATAAATTTCTAGTTTCAGGGGAAGATTCCAAAATAGGAAAAGAAACCTTTAGAATTTTGTTGATTTTATGAAGGCCAGGGAAATATTGGGTTATACATTTAGGATCATTAGGATTAATAGCACTGGAAATATTTTTAGGTGCTCTGATTTGTCTATCAACAAGATTTTTTGGATACTCCCTTTCAAAAAGTACATGGGACAGTCTGTTTATGTACTTATGGAAGTCAGATTGGTTGCTACAAAGATTTTTTGCTCTTATTGATAAACTCTTGGGTATAGATTTTTTAATGTGAACTGGATATATATATAAAACTGTTTATTATTTCACTTATAAAATACAATTACGATAAAAAACCGTGATTAACACACGAAAGTTAGACATGGCAACAAAAAGTTGTCCCCACCACAACGACATATAGATACTGATGCAAACAATAGTGCAAGGATACAGCAGCTTGTTAGATGCTATTAATCCATTAGCCGAGAGTCAATTTGTATTGTATAAGGATACTAAATGGTTTTTTATTGATATCGATACAGGATTTTGTTTTCATTAGAAATAAAAAGGTATAGATCGTGAGTGACGCTAGTTTTGTTAGAGATCGAAATAGAAAGATAACGTAAATATAAAGGGATACTTTTTCACAGATTATATTAATTCCGATCTTAATACACTTAAACCCGACTGAGAGACATATCAATAAATAACAGCTATATCACCATCTAAGAACTAGATAAAGAGAAGGAATTGTCGCTATTTAAAGACTGTATATATTCTTAGGGAACATTTCTCTATCGATTTTAAGACAAACTATACCTTTGGCTTATAAAGTAGAAATTAGTTCTTGGTTCCTGGACATATTCTTTGCCATGGAACGCTCGAATTCATATATTAATATATTTAAATACAAAAATATCAACTACTTATTACTGTTTGTGCCATGTATACCGTTACTCTATAATAAACCAGGAATGCATGGTAAAAATATTATTACTGCTTTTCATTGATATTATTCATGAAACATAAATCCACAAAAACAAGTTATTAATCGGTTAATTAAATACAGCTCATGTATTAACAGGAAAAGTGACAAAGCAGTACAACTCATAGTTATTAATGCCTTTATAAACCCCATTTGACGGCGTTGTAACTGCTTATCAGCCGAGTTCAATCAGGGAAAGCTATTACGGGCGGCCCTCGCTACATCTTCCTTCGTTCTCATCCTGACAAATCTATTCAGGCTGGGGTCGTTGCCGATAAGGCCCCATCGACAATTGGGGTCTCAATGGGCCACTGGAGACTTACTGTCGACATCAATCTCCGCCACTGTCGATTTCTTACCGCTTTCTACATCACCATTTATGATTAATCATAGAGTATTTTTTGACGAATATGAAATATCAAAATTATGATATTTCAAATAATATTCTCACGTTATAATATTTTAAACCACTGTTATAGAGAGCACTGACGTGCAACAATATGAACAAATAATAAATATATACGGCTTAGCCATAGAAAAGGTCAACAAATAAAACATTTAAAAATTATAACTTTTAATATACAAATGAAATAATACAAAATATAAAGTGAATACTAATATATTTTAATACTATCAAATGTATGGCTATAAATTATTTTCTAATACCATAGTTCTCAGTTTACTATTTATTTGTGATATTATATTTTGTGTGTGTCTTTTAGTATTGATAATCAGAGCAATGGTGGCAGATGGGATTTGAACCTGGACAGTCACTAATAGACTGGTTTAAACCGTGAGCCCACCGGCTCTCCCAGACTCCAGAAAATTATTGTGTTTTTATCATAAAATAAAAGAGTAAAACCAAAAAGAACTGTTTAGATCATATTATTTTTAGTTATAAATAATGAACCATTGGTAGCTAAAATGTATATACTTTTACAATAAAATCTGTCTAACATTCAGCATGTTTATCTCGCTGTCTTACTGTGATATTACTGTTACTCGTGTGTGTGAGGGTGGGTTTTAAGTGCTTGGAAAGTGTAATTTGAGAGAAAATATCGATTCAAACTTTTTTATGTTTCTTGTTTTGACTCGATATGAATTTTAAATTTATACTCGTAATGTACTACGATAGAAATCTATGTCAAATTCTAATTCTATTACATTGAAAATAGTTTCTATATTTGAGTTGACAATGCACGTGCTGCTTATTGTTCCCAGTAAGCAATAAAGATACTTCCATTCCCTTTCCCGAATTTCCTTTCCCCACTAGTGTTTGCTACGCGGAGTATCTGACCACACCGCTACCACACGTTCCGGAATACTGTTATTGAAACCACACCAGCACATAATGCCCTCTTCCCTGGCTCTAGGTATAGGCCCAGAACTGATACAAAGCCACATTTAGGCTTACAAGAGAAACCACAGTTTCAAATAACCCAGACAAGAGGTAAATACGGACATTTCTCTACTCTTACAATTGTACCGTACATTTTACGCCACTGCAAGGGTGGTTAAATATATGTCCTTTTCATTGAAAACACAAGCTTGTGATTCCATTATATTTTTCTTTATTGAACAGTCGAACCAAAATTTCACAAGTTTTTCTGTAAGAAAAGTTAAAATTTTAGATAACATTAAAGTTAAATCAAACACATGCTGATATGGTATAGTGACGTAGACTCCGATAAAAATATAATAAGGCTTGGAATCCAATTCTGATGGTATATTACAACCCTTACACAAATCTTCAGTTATAAAGCCACATAAAACAAGGTATCAATTATCTGAGGCTACGAGGAACATTCAAAACTAAACAAATGTAAACATTCAAATTAACGTCTTACATTACTCGTTTGTACTAAACATACAATCTACCAGTGTAATCGTAATGCATGAAACTAAAAGTTGTCCAGGCATAAATCAAACAAGAGCACGCAGGTGTGAACAAAGTACAACGGAAGACAAAGCACGAAAATCAGCAGGTATTTATAAGCAACATCTCCAAGGACTCGCCATCATTCAGCGACAAACCCCTCCAGAACTGGTCTGTGTTTATTTAAATTCCTACTTCAGGCGTATACCGTTTTACTCATTTTTACCTGAACTTGCCATTTCAACATCAGCCACCTGGTTTTTATGGGAAGTATAGTACATACAATTAATTAACAGCTTAATGTCATTCTGTATTTCCGTAACTTGATTGGTTTTAGAGATATTTTCCGTTTTGAAACTCCGTTTTGAATATTTCAGATACAGAACTTTCTTTTCGGTTTGAGTGTTGTTTTATATTTAAATAAATTATTGGCCAGAGCACTTTAAAATGTTGTTCATGAAGACAAAAAAATTGATAAAAGTGTTTTGATCTTACATAATACGAGTTAGCCTTTCCAAGTAAAATTGAAGGTTGTCTTATAATCATGCACAAACATTCTATTTCTATTTCCCAAACGAAATTTCTACAAAATTTATATCATATATATATATATATATATATATATATATATATATATATATGTGTGTGTGTGTGTATATGTATATGTCATGCCCTAAAGCTGAACATTCAATATTCGGACTTTTATCTTCAGACGTGTTCATTTAAGCGTGGTTAAAAATTTGCTTAAATGTCTTACTTAAATTCGTGTAATTAATCTAGGAGTAATGAAACAATTGTTTCTAATTGTTTATCTTTAAGGAATTAACTTTAAATGATAATTACTTTAAAAAACTTTTTGTCTCAACCAAAACCTGATTGCACAATTAAAAAAAAGATTCTTTCCTGTGTGTTGTATAAGACACATTAAGATAATAGTCTTTATAATAAATAGGGTTTGAAACACAAATGTAATTTTCGTCCGTGTTATTATGAGGTCATTATACATCAACGGTCACGTTGGAAGCTTATTTCATCTATCATTATAGCTATGAGTTTGATATCAGGAGTTACTATATTCATTAGCAATATTATAGTAGAAGTTTCGATAAACAACACATAAACATAAAAAACAATAAACAGTAACTAAACATCATTCAAAAGTTGAAATGCTTAGTAAATAAATTATGCTTTCTCATTATTTTCAGTTCTTTGTAATATATCTTCCCTTGTAGTATTACCTTCAATAATTCATCCGAAAATGCTTCCTCCTGTACTTGATCGAAATTACTCGTTGTACAGTCTCCTTGGATATTGAAGGAAATCGAGTCTGAGATAGTCATTAATTTTAAGATGTGATATTAATTCACGATTTAGGTGTTATTATATTTAAAATTAGAATGTCTAAAAGAAGTGATAAAGCCTAAAATATATTAGTATTTCCCTTTGAAAACCATTTACAACGGTGAGGACAATTCCCTGCATCCATCCGCAATTATAACGCGTAAAAGCCTGTATGTATGATAAGGGTTGTATTCCCGGAAGCACTAACCCTTATCTCTAGCTCCAGGGGTGGCAACTACCCCGGAATATCCACAGGATGGGGCAACTTAACTGGTTATGAATTTAGGGTAATGTCGCAATTAACGCTATCAGATCTACGTAGAACAACCTTGCAGCAATAGTCGCGTGTGAATACAGAGATCATAGAGTATTGTGGTCATGAACGATTGTATTGTAGCTTAATCGTCTTCACCGTCTCTACTTGTTATTGATAACAATTCCATTCTCGTTGGTAATATGTTTACTTTTCATCCCGAAATGAAAATAAATTCCCAATTTTTTATAACTTTTTGGAGATCGAACGCGTTACCCTTCGTTTGTAGAGCAACATTGTAATTTTTTGAATTAGATGTCATGAAACGAGGCACATCAAATATTTATACGAGTAAAATATCCATTTATCAGGTTCTCCGTGAACTTAAAATTGAGCAATCCGTCTTCAGATGGAGAAATGTTTCTTAATGTTTTAGTAACCGCCATCTACGTCTCTTAAAGACCAAAAATATCAATTGTTTTGATAATTTAATGGGTAATGGTACTAATTTAAATTAATATTTAGGCCCAATGAAAAACAGCTAAATATAAGAATATGAGTTTTTACAGTATGTATATAAAGATATACTTACTGACAAAATTATTTTTGTTAATAATATGCCGTTTTCCTGAAATTTATTAAAATTTTGTACGACTTTGTTAACAAAATGTAATAAAATCCGTATTTAAATGCATATATGTATAATTCCTCGTTCAGTGCTAGTATTTATAAAACTTCTTAGATTGTCCTGTAAGTTTTTTTTAGGGCTCATAAAAAAGAGTTAAAAAATCATAAAAGTAACCCAACCAAAAACAGATTTCACAATCTTAACTAAATATAATCTGCCTTGAAAGAGAAGAGCTAACTTGTTGATTTTGTCGCAGATTGCACTTCAGCAGTTCCGGACCCTTCCTTATTGAAGAATAGAGAAGCAATTATCCTTCAGTGAGTCACCTTCCTCACAGCCGCGCCGCCGAGGATAAGAGATCTACAGAATACAACATATGGTGAGCGAAGGGGAGGCGCAGGGGTGGCTGCTGCTACAATATAACTCGGTTAGACATCTTGTGATGAGGCCGCCGAGGGGAGTCTATGAGCTCCCTTTACTTACAACGTAATAACCATAAAAGGAAAACTCATGAATCGATTAAATTCCTTATCACTCACACGAGTTATACGGAGTTAACTGGAAAACAATCATGATTAAGAACCGACTTATAGTGGAACGGCTATGAATTTTACTCCATAAGAACAGTGTTAAATTTCAAACAATTTTATGTCTGTATTTTTTTTAACACGATTCTAGTTATTGTTGATGTCACATCACTGCATAAGTCAAAAACCTCCTGATTATGGTATAAATGTTGTAAACCACTTTCCAAAGAGTAGACCCACTAATTATAAACCAACTACAAATTTCTAACTCAGACTTGTACAGAATATTTTAACAATGAACAGTTTAAATTTCAGAATAAATTCTATCTACAAGTAAAAGGCACTGTCATTGAAACACGGATCGCTCCTTCAGTTGTCAATTTATTAATGGACTTATTGGAAGAAATATTCCAATAAGCCCATGAATAAATTTGCCAGTTTTACAAAGTAACTAATCGTTTTTAATTATAAGTAAATGAGTTAACTTAAATTGTTTTAAATAAAAACCTTTCTAGAGGAAAATTTTACAAGACAAGTGGTCCTCTAAGCAATTTGGTGATTAATTCTAGTTCTAACATAATTAGTGAGTGAATGTTTTATCTGTCTTAAAATAACTAAGATATAACTTAAACTGTAGAGGTTTATAAAGCAATTCAAACTTTAATTGACCACCAAATTTGATTGAGTAACGTTAAAGGCTAGTTTGCACCGTTCTGTTTAGTTTTATTATACCTTTAAAATGAAGTGAAGGCTTTCATCACTTGCTAGGGGTTCCTATTTAAGAATTTTGATTTACCCCCAAAATATCCCATTTTGGAGAAGGTCAAACATTTTCATGTATCTAAAAAGTCCTCATCTAGTCAATGTAAACATCCCTTAAAGTAAATCACTCCATCTCTATTCATAAGAAAGTTAATAGGAGAGGGGATAGACACCCGGTTTATTAAAGACTGTGAAACGTTTGAATACAGATTAATCATATATTAAAGATCTAAAATATCCTATTCTTATATAACCAAAAACAAGGGCATATACATGTTAGTTAACATTGCTCTTACAGACTAAAACTTAAAAACGTTTCACTAATCCCTGTTCTTAATGAAACATTTGCAGTCAGTATTAATACTAAGTGGGTATTCTTGTCATTACTGCCCCTTAACGACAGTTTTTCTTTTTTGAAAATAACAACCTCTACGTGTTGTCAGCTGGTAATGTTTATTTCTAAAACATGTTGGATCATACAATTCTTGAAAATCAACTAGTGGGTTTTTAAAATATTAGCTTCCTTATTTCAAACTTTTTTTAAATAAGCTTGCGTTTAAAATGCCAGAACTGTACTGTGCCACATGTGTTACTTGCTACGTTATCTTTTATCTAAAAAAACTAGACTTTTACCGTTAGTATGAATGAGTGTTCTAAATTTGTGACAAATTAAGACATTATTATATAGATTTTTTCATTTAACATTCATATATTTTATCAATCATGGCATAAAAAAGACAAAACTCAAATTGTCTATATTAAATCGAATAAATGTATCGATTACAATTAAGTCTTGCGTATGGTATGATTATAAACTTGCATAAGAAACTCGATATAGGCGAAGAAAAGCTCTTTTTATTAAAGTTGGAGGGTAATAAGTTCAATCTGACTACCCGAGTGGTGACGTTTTAATGACTCAGATCAGGTGACTACCAGATGGGGTGTAAGGGAGAGGGAGAAGGAGGCTGGAGAGTAATGGATGGGCTTGCTGTGATTCTGGAGATTCCTTCACGCCAAGACTGGGGGATGTGTAACAAATACGCGAACTACGGTTTACATTAAATGTAATAATTAACTATTCTATTTAAATTATTATAGAAACCATTGTGTTTTAGCCATTATTGTTTGAAGTTCTATATTTCAAAATATCTTCAATAGAAAATAAACTTGTTATAGAGTATTTTATTTAACAGGTCTAAAAAGTTATAATAATTGTAGGCACATTTAAAGTACTATGTTATTTTTTTGTTAAATTTAAGATTACGTGTGTAACGGAGATGCTGCTATACATGTAATAGGCTACACATTTAAAAGTTTTAGTAAATTAAAAAGCCCCAACATGGATGACGAAAATAACTTAAACATTATATAACTTATATTTTTGTTGAAAATGTAAATAATCTTGCACACAAAGTGAGACACTCTTAAATCTTGTTAGTGCATATCGAAAAAATATTTTCTTAAAGCCGATAGGTATATTATAATTAATACAAGAAACAAAACTGTGAGACTTAAAAAGCCCTTTTCACTTTGGTGTATTCATGATATAGTAATGTATAGTTATTGCAGTTCAACTTCAAATAGTTTTTTCTGAAAATTAATCGTATTACAAAAAAAATGTATTTTTATTTATTTTTAACTTAGCTATTTGTTCATATAATTTAATAAGAGTTTGGTTTGTAATTCCACTGTAATTGCATTAATCAAACAACTCGAATCCAGACATTTCGTCTTTTTATTCTCAACTCAATAAGGTCCATCATTTTGGAAAGTAACATTCTACATAACTTTGTAAAATTTCTTTTGCTTTACCAAAAAAGTGAATTTTAGCGTTTAAAAAAAGTATTGAAATTATATTATTAAATTACGAAAAAAAAAATTACATTTTAGCAAACACTAACTAGAACGCTCAATAAACATGGTTGTTCCGTAGACAAATATCACTTGAGTGAATAAATCACGTCAGAAAACATTAAGTGATGCATAGAGTTAACACATAATTTATTTACATTAAATTTTGCAAAAACTATTAACATTAACGTGTATTATGTTTCATCTCTGCCCCGGATAGTTCTTCAGCAATGTCAGGAAGTTATGGTATTGCCAAAACGTATTATTATTACCATAAATTTAAAAAAAAACTTTATCTGGGGACAAATCTAAAATATAATATTATACTAAATGAATGCATATTCTTGTTTCATTCAATATGATGCACTGGCTCCATTTGATTCAGAAAATAATCAAAGTAAGAGGCTTATCGGTAATATCTAAACTACCTACAGGTAATTTATCGGTTAGGGGGTGCCGATGGCCGAGCGGTCTAAGTCGTTGGACTTTGGGTTCGAGTTAGGGATAGCGCAGGTTCAAATCCTGTCTGTAACCGTTCCACTTTTTATCAGTACCATCGACCTTGTACTGTATCGACTCTCCCCCTTATTCTGTTTGATAAGATCCTCGCACAGGCCAGTGGCCCATGAGGACGGACGAAATAAGGCTTAAAAGGGAATTGGTCTCTCCTTTAAAAAAAAATGTAATTAATTAATTAAATAATTATGCAATTCATTAACCGGACTATAAAACAACAGGGCACTTCAAATTCCAAACTACCCTAACAATCATATGAAACCATGTTATGGGCGCAAGAAATAATGCTATCCTGACATATTATTTTTTTCCAAATAACGTGGAGTAATACTGTTTCAATTTTTAGTTGTGGTACATACCATTTTTGCTTAACAAACGCATCTTTACCTAATCCGGTAGCGGAAATTGGATGAATGAATAGTAAGAGAATACTAGTAAGGAAACTAAAACTATTAAGTTTGGATGATGGGTTATACAATTCTTTTGTGTTCATTTGTGTATAAATGTGACGGTGAAGAAAGAAAACGTTTAAATTTAAGGCTTAATACACAAAATAAACACAAGAAGGAATTTAATGATTTATTTTTCTTCATGCTTGACTTGTTAAATATTCAATTCAATGCTCAGACTTTTCTAAATTCCCAAGACACTCACGTAGAATTTGTTTTAACATTCTTAAAATTAAATTTTTATATTCTATTGGATTAAATTGTCCATATTAAATTGGAGGTGCTTATAAAAAACTAAATATAACTTTTAGGATACTTGAATTTGTCATTTCTTTGTAATTATCGTTTTAGAACAAGTATGAAATACAATCATATAGTACACCATGTAGTGGTCAAACGCCTGTATATTTACGGTGGCATAAAAATGGAGGGTGAGGTGTAGAGAGGGACGAAGAGCCGGCCGTGATTTATGTCTCTGGCGTGTGTTGCGGAGTCCTTGTTTATCCTGGAGATGACTTATGGAATCAGACCAAGTGTGAGAGGCAGGCAACATGTGTTCACAAGACCAAAAGTGTGTCAGGTCAGCGTCGTTGTATTTGCTATTAAGTACTTAAAGAAAACAAGTGCTCACAGTACACTATTAAGAAACATCGCCTTGCCAATGAAATGAATTACGGTGCAATATCCTTGAATAAGCAAAGAAATTCATACAACTACTCTCAAGCTCATGGTGTAAGATTCTGTTCTTCAACTCTCACTATTAAACTATCAACTTTCAACGTAATTTATATTTTACCTATTCTTATTTCCCTCATTTAAATCACGATTGCATGGAATTTTGATAATAGTCCAGGATGATTATTTCAAATTATTTTGTATAACTTATGGTTACGGTGTTAATAAATGAGTCAAGAGAGTTCGTTCATCCCCCGTAAACTGAGAGTTGAGAAAAATATTTAAAAATTATGGATTTTTATTAATATCAGTATTACCAAAGAAAATCCTAGAATTCATGCATTTCTAATTTTTGTTACCTTGAGTATTGCACCTACATCTTCACAAATTCTAAGTTAGGCACTAAACTCCCTTGGAATGTTTTGCCTAACTTGGTTCAGCAATGCACGTGGTCGTGACCGAATCGTGATTCATAAAACTTCAACTCAAAAATACTGAACTAGCTGTCTGTTTATTACAAACTAATTATTATACACATTCTAGAAATCTTGGTTACGAGTTAATTGTTATATTTGGTAATACCCATTTTAAGATTAGTCAATACTTCACTGTTTAGATATTAAATATAATTTCAGCTAAAAACCAATCTCAGATATTCTCATTAAAAATAGGTATCCCAGTTATTAGAACATAGAACTTAAAATCACACTTTCATGGCCTTTAATGTATAGTCAATAATAAAAACATGCATCAATAAATCAAAATCATATTTTTAACATTCATAAATTTAGAGTTATAACTACTACTCTTGAGAAAAGATTTTGGGTTCCCCTAATTAATAAATCAATATCAAAATACTGCACTGATTATTTTTATTTATTACTATACTTTAATTAATTCTAAAAGTATTTTAATTGCAGCCTGTAATATTACTAATGTAATATTAAACTTTCAAACACAATATGAGCTTGTTGTCTGTATAAAGTATTTCTTTTAAACGTTTACTCACTATTATTTCACTACTGTATTTTTTAGAAAATTTATCGTTACTTCAAAAAGTATTTTTAATATAATGAATTTTGATGAATGTTTAACTTCTTCACAGACTGCTAGTGAGCCGGTAACGCCTGAAATGATTACAAATGCAAAATACACACGGGTAAGTAACATTATAGTATATTGAAAACTCAGGCGCTGTGAGTGTCAATGTTACAAATCGAGACGTCAGAACCAGAGGGTTCCATCTGCAATTTTTTGATTTTTTCATTTTATTGTATTAATGTGTACATTAAGCCTTTTTGTACTAATATATAACACAATCTTTGTGTAATTATGAACAGTTAATATTTTACAAGCAGGGAAATTTAGTTTCCATCTGCATAAGTTGGCAAAATTGAGAACCAGACAGTTCTATCTGCATCAGCTGGGAATAGTATTGTTTCACTGCTGGTAAGGTTATGTTGTCGTGTTAATGTGTTAAAAGTAAATTTCATTGTGTGTTTGTAAACATATTAAAATGGATGGTGATATCATAAAATAAATGGATTGATGACAGTTTAAATGGATAGTTTGTCAATAAAAAACATCAATAGTGATGATGAATATATACCTTCACCTGACGACAGTAACAGCGAAGAGGATTGTATTCTTTCACCAAACCCAAAACGACGAAGACTTTGTAAAAGGTATGAATATATATATTTGTTTATTTGTAGATTTGTTTAGATTATATCTGTGGTCATTTTTAATATCAAATATAGGTAGCTTTGCAGTAATTGACTATTTTGACGGATTTTATAGTCAACCCTTGCAAAATCGCTTTAAAAAATCTATGACATTCGGGCGCATTTCAACTGCCAGTTAGAGTGGGTTAACTGTTATATTTTAACAATGATTTGACGGTTATAAACAAAAGTTAGTCATCATAAAATATTCATGTTACTTAACTTGAAGTTTTAACCATGGCGTAAGGCCTAGTATGTCTCCATCTTGCAGAGAATAACTAAAAACTACTGTAAAACTTATTATGTAAACATGATGTTTTTATGCTTTGGCCTTTTAAAAAAGCTTTATCGTTGACTTTTGGCTTTATGTTTCTAACATCGTTTGTTTATTTTCAGGTTGTTTGATGCAGACGACACGGATAAAACTTCCAGTGAAGCCCAAACGAACAATACCGATCCAGCTCTGGAAAATGAAGGGAAGCTATAGTTCTGTTTGTGATGTTAGCCCAACAGTGAACCAAAGTGGAAAAATAAATCGATCTCTAGTTCCTTACAGTGAAACAGAATCAGAAAAAGACTCCACTTCTGATGAACTAACGCCGATGAAGGAAAAGAAAAAAACTAGAAAAAGACAGCGGAATCCGAAGAATTGGAAGAAAAATGTTAGGAAGGAGAGGCGACAAACGGGTAGATCATACACCAGCTCATGTGGTAAGATTGTTCCTCAAAAGAACCTTCAACACTTAGACTGCAAATGTAAATTTAAATGTAGTAATAAAGTAAGCAAAGATGAGCGTGAAGCTGTTAGGCTGAGCTATTATTAAAATAGACCAAAATGAAAAATATCATTTCATACTAAGAAATACAGAGTGCAAAATGTCAGTAAGAACAAAGGTGAAAAATAATCCCCAGAAAAAGAATTCCTTTTCATATTTTTTTACATATAAACAACGAAAAGATTAGAGTTTTGTAAACAGTTTTTTCTCCAAACTATTTTAGTGAGTCAGAAGACCATTTACAATTTTCACAATAATAAGGACAAATCAAGTGAAGTACCGAAATCGGACGAAAGAGGAAAAAAAACTAAAGACCAGGACGCAAAAAGCTGATAAAGATATTCTTAGGAAACATATTGAATCTTTTGCAAAAGTCGAGTCCCCATTACTGCAGGGCAAAAAACAGCAAAAGAAATATCTTAGCCCTGACTTAAATATCAGTTAGAATGTTTGACATGTACCTTGAACATTGCAAGGAACTTAAGGTGAAAACCTCTATCCATATCAATGTATAGATCTATTTTCAATAATGAATATAATTTGGATTTTTTGCTACCCAAGTCCGACAGATGTGACTTGTGCGAAAGAATACTCCTATGTCCCTAAAAGAAAATCGAATGACAGAAGAGCTTGCTGCCAAATATGATGATCATATGTTCAATAAAACATTTATGAGAAATGAAAGAAAAAAAGACCGAGAGAGTAATGAAGTCGTTTGTATGTTTTGACTTACAAAATGTTATAGCGCTACCTAGGGCTAACGTAAGCTGTTTTTTTTACAAAAGAAAGTTGAACGTATACAACTTAACTGCACATTGCTCAAAAGACAAAAAAGGCTATTGCGCATTTTGGCATGAAGCGCTTTGTGGTCGTTCTGGGAATGATATTGCCAGTGCAGTGGTAAAAATAATGGAAAAAATAAGTTCAGCGTTTCCAGATGTTAAAGATTATATTTTGTGGAGTGACAGTTGTGTTCCCCAAAACAGAAACTCTGTCATTTCATATGCCATTTCTTTATTTATGGCAAAAAATAAACACATTGAACGAGTAACAATGAAATATACTACTCCAGGGCCATTCATGCATACAGGGAAGTAGATAATGTGCATTCCAACATTAAAAAAGGCACTCAAAGTAACTGAGGTTTGGTCCCCTGTTTCTCTTTTAAGAGTAATCATCGCATCTAATAAAAAGTCACCTTATTCAGTAATCCAAATGTTGACAAATGACTTCTTCGACTTCCAAGCACAAAGCAAGAACCTTGCGTATCAAGATTGCCCTTATACTAAAGTGTGCCAACTTCAATTTTGCCAATCTAATTTACTATCAGTAAAGTTTAAAACCAGCCATGATCCTTTGGAACCTTGGAACTGCATTAACTTGGTGAAAAAAAAAATAAGTCGAACAGATCTACAGGACGAGCAACAACTACTCTGCCGAGAATTCTCTGGGGAGCAAACGTAGTGCGAGACAGGAAGAAATTACCTTCAGACAAGATTAAGACATAAAATCTATGATGAAATGGATGCCTACAGTTGATGTAGACTATTAAATACAGTTTTGAATTAAGGACCTTTTGGACTTTAAATATAGATTTGTACTCAGGGACAAAAGGTTCCATCTGCACGTTTTGTTTTGTTTAAAAATGCCTAAAAAATTGTATTTTACTAATATTTCAATAAACTGGGGTTTTTGTAAACACTAACAAACTGTTGATTATTTATAACCTAGAATTTCTTTCAGTACAATTAAAGTTGCCCTGCAGAAGGTCTTAAACTTTAAAACGCTCTACTGTAAAATTTGTTAAAATGCAGATAGAACCCTCTGGTTCTGACGTCTCGAAATGTTGCGTTTGAGAGATTTCCTTATTTAGACTATTCCTATTTAATAAAAAAAACATGTTTCTTCATGATAAGTGTTGACTCAATTGCAGTTTTGTTGGCCTCGTGTGGAAAATAATTGCCAGAAAGTTAAGCTGAGAATGTACAGTTATCAGTTCCCAGCCGACTGCAGGTGGTCCAGGGTAATGGCGCGGGACTTGCCCGGGAAATGAGCCGGCACTGATGTCTGCTGTCGACGAGACGACCTTTACACTGGAGGGAGAGACATAATTCTACCACCTCATTCATCGAAATGTATCCTGTAAACATGTTATTTGTTCACCTTTCCTTGTGTTTTAGATTATGAGATGAATTATTTTACAGTTCATAAAACAATTATATTTCAGTTTTAAATCAATTTTTATCTACATTCCTTTTATCATATATATATGAATTACTGTACGATGTGAGATTACTATACATACCCATCGGTGTAAGACTTGACATATGTATATTTTTTGTGTTACCACACAATTTATTTTATCACGTAACAATAATTCCAAATAAATACTTTGTTACATTATACGATTTGACATTATACATTGCTGACCTGGGATGTCTCCAGAATATCATTTTATAGAATATGGACTAACAATATGAATATCTACAAATTCACAACTTGTAACGTACTATGCAAGTTGCAGGTACTTTTGTTTTCTTTTTATATGGATGAATTACATTTGGAAGAAAGTAGTTACTCGATACATCTCAAAAGTCACTTTTCACAAATTTCATTAATAATTATAATATGTCGAATCTCAATTAAAAGTAAGTCAGCTGTGACTAAAATGTGACATCAGTACCAAATTAGAAATTTCAACATGACACAGCAAGAAACTAAGGATACACAAGTGTGTCTCACATCTCTATAGGCAGTATACGAAGTATCAAAGTTTCATCATTCAGCAGATCAAAATAGTTGTATAAAGAGTTGAGGGAATTCAGAAACTCCATTTGAGTCACTGTTATATTTTAATTATTCCAACCAGTACAAATATGTGCTTATGGTTTATTGTAAATCGGAATGACATAAATTTACGTTACCTGGACTGTTTTAAAGGGAAAACTGTTGAGTGTTGAGGCGAACGTGTTAATAGCGAGTTACTAATTTTGAAAGCAATATAATATACTCAATATACTAAAAATTCATTCAGAATCAATTCATTGAATTTGTACAGAAATTATTCATTTTCTTACAAAAATGTTCCCCGCACAACGAAAATAAAAGTTTGGATCATTTGCCCCGTATTAGATTATTGAATTATAGAGTAACACATTTCATAATAATGATGGTTAATTTCGATATTTGAACATTGTTTTTTTATTGTATAGGAGCAAATATAACAATAGTACACAAATGTTACAACACCTGTAGATTTTTCCAAAGCTTACTGTGATTATACATCAGTATTTCGCATGATCTTGAGTACATAGTACAAACACAGAAGTTTAACTCATACTAGAAATGCAATTGGTACTAAATGTATTTTATTTGCTTTCACAGGTAACATTTTGGTGTTAAGATTCCAAACATCAATTCGACCACACCTTGGCAAGAGCTCCTTCTCGCTGTGACGCCGCAGTTTGTCAAACAGCAGGGTATTATATTGCTTTGAAGTAGATTTTCTAACTTATCACTACAATGAATTATATAATCGTTTATTCTTGTGAAAACTTGCTACAGTTATTATCGATTTGTATTTTTCAAATAATGCAAATTAAAAAGGCTATTATGTATTAAAAACTGTAAAAGATGCTTAGAAATCAAACAAAATTGTGCCGTTCAGGTATGGTGGGTGTGACATATGAAGTTTAACAAAGTATATAATAACCTTTTTTGTAGAGAATTTAAAGAAATGGCTGTGAATAAAAAGATTGCAAACGTCATTTTTTTTCAGTAGAAAAATTAGTGTTTTAGTGATTGAAAATCTTACCTTGAATGGGCTAGTATATTGATCTACGACCCCAGAGCATTATTAAAAATATAAACTAACGTATGCTGCTGTGATTGGAGTAGGTCCAAACCTGGTAACTACCAACATGCATTGGCGTCTCTAATGTGGCTGGGGTAGTTTGCCCTTCCCAAGTCCAATGATTTGATGGTTGTTAATATTTCCTTAAGGATCTATAGTTTCCACTTCCTGAATATCTCCATGAACAGCTTGGGAATCCAGGATAAAACAGTCTGCGAAACATTTTATTTTTATGTCATATTAATACATACAGTATTATTTATAGTATTTACATATTTGAACGTAATACTAATTATTCTTATTTTTAATGTTGCATATATACAGTATGCAACAATGTACGGCAAAAAATTCAGGACTCTAAAAGCACAGCTTTTACTTTAAGGAGTTTATTTTCTATAATAGTACTTATTTAAATATACCGTTTGTGTGGTGTAAAATAATTGTCTTCTATTTTATTACAAATATTTATCAATTTGATGGTTTTTTTTTCAATAAAAAGGGCTTTACCGGGGACTATTTTCCAGAGAAAATATCTAAAAGTTCTATGCAATAGCCTACGTGATTATTTGGAGAAAGTGACGCAATAGCTAACCATCCATCAGAAACTATATTATCTACCTTAGTCCTCATACAGTCCAATTAGTATTGTTGTAAGTTTGAATTTTTTCTTTAAAATCTGTAAATTCTTCGGATTCCTGATTTTGTTGCGATTAGGCTGTTAAGAGAAAATAGGTTGCGCATGTCACCGTAAAGTGAGAACTTTATATATCTGCAAAATTAGTTAATTGCAAACTGATTGTCGTCAGGAGTAAAATATGTTTGAGTTTAACAGAATCTAACTCAGGAAGATAAGTATGGTCAAATAAGAATTTACACAAATGTATATTTTACGAATGCAGTATTTTTTATGACCTTTGTTAAAAAACCAGTTACTGTGTTAGCTTGGCAGTGCCTTTATTGGTATAGCCATTAAATCAAATTCATGTTTATGAGCTATTAAAACAATACGAACCATGGTTACTAAAGGGTATTGTAGGTACTTGACAACAATAACTCCTGAAGGTTTACCAGTACCATAGGACCGGTACTTGACTTTAACCACTCCACTTACTACTTTATTTATTTATTTTTATAAATGTATTATTGTCTGAGCGGTGCTTGACTAGCGAGAAACATTTAAAGTATTGGAAGAGGTAGATCATCGAGCTAAAATTATTCATCTTCGCGGGGCATAGGAAATCGAACAGATTTGTTATTTTTTAATATCATAACTATGATAAGCATTTCTTAATATTCATGAACTGTCATTAGTATCAAATAATGCGTAATGGTACAGTAGTAGACTAATTACACAGTCCTGTCTACAAACTACGGTTATTTGTGGTGATCACAATTTTCTTCATCCCCTCCCTAGCCTAAAATTATGTTACACAACCCTCACATATTTCAGTATGCAGTAGCCGTAAGGGCATAGTGCCCTTGATTTAATTCTGCCAGTCTGAATGCATCCCTTGGGATATGAATTAAGTAGAAACGATCAGATGGTGAGTCACAGCAGAGGTACGATTTCCTGTATTGTTTGTCCAGAAGGAAAGCATTTAATTATTCCTTTAATTTTTACAAACGAAAGTTTGTAGTATTGTTTTAAATTAAAACAGAAACAAGGCAACTTAATATTTATAAATTGATAAAATCCATACTAAGAAATTTTATTGAAAAGAAAGAAAAGAGAATCGTCTGGTTGCCTTGATTATTTTTAGTAGATTAGTACTTTGGTTGGCACTTGACGTTATACTCGTATATTATTTAATTAAATTGACTCCAAGCTACTTGTATAATAAAAATTTACATATTTATTTTTTTATAATAATTTCACTGATATCTCTTGGTTATATCCATAAATATGTGATGATAGCCTAGTTATATCATTGAGATTATTATTATTAAATAAATTTGTAAATATTATACACGTATTTTGGAGTCAATTTAATTAAACAGTATCCTGGTTCGCTCCTGTATGTTGTTCAGTGGTTAATATTACCAACTCTATACTTACATGGGATTATATAAAAAATATGGTCTTTTCGTGTGTAACTCTGATAATTTAAGTGCTGATCATAGAATATTCTGAATAAATCATGAAAGTTTGCGTTCGGGGTTAACAGCAGAAATGCTGCAAACGACCTGAATCCGTGGTTAGAGTAAATGACGAATTTTAAACACTCATACTAAAAAATAAATTATACGCTCTGTTAACCCACAAGGAACACCAAGCCGACACAGGCACGAAGGGAGACAGTAAACTGATGATAAGTGATAAGATCTTAGTGATGGGTTTCAGCAGACAAGTAAAACACATCAATGTTGTAACACTTGCTTTGTAGTTGATGAACGCTGGATGTGTTACATTATGTTTACTGTTACTCACCTGTAGAAGAGATCGAGAGTATACCAGTTTAAAAAAAGATTTCTGTCGTCATAAACTACCATTATGGAAGAATATTATAACAACCCATAAAATAGATTAAAATTACTCCAAATGACGACTTAGTTTATGTATTTTAAAAATTACTTATTGTAATTCCAATTTTACAACAATACAATAGATAGTCGTAGTGATTAAATGTTTAAAACATGACTGCCACAGTTCTTTTCGCTAATAATTATTTAACTCATCTGAAGTTCGAAGACAAACGGGAGAAGACGTTTTAGGTATCTGCATCAGTGAAGGATTCCATGAAGTAAATTCATCCCTTAAGGTTTTTATTGGTTTAAAAAACGACAGGCTCTTACGCCAAGATTCTACTTGCCGTCTAGGCAAATCTTTAGCTCCAAGCAGTATCTACCTATAGCCTGCCATCCTTGTCCTTCGGTCCTTTGCGGCCTGGTTGGAACCGAAAGAGAATTACCTAAAGCACGTTTAAGGCCTTCTAACCTCCGATTGATCCTACAGTTATTCAATTTGATCCCTTCTATCTTGATGCAGTCAGTCGTAATTTTATTCGCTGCGCACTCCATGATGTGAACGAGAGCAGATTGTGCTGTGTTCGAAGGACTTACGAGGAGTTGGAAATCTCTTACAAGTGCTCATGTATTCAGATTTTCTGTGGTGGTGGTGGTACACACCTCCAGTAATTGAATGGTCGACATCCCGGTTTCCTTGTACTCATATGTTTTGTAAATTCTACAGGATAACCTTGTCCATCATATCCAGACTTTGGAAAGAAATTTAGAGACCTTCACTTTAAGGCTGATTGCATGGAAATTTGTGACCAAGCTCTCAATCCTATGTTAAAATCTCCTTCTGAGGGTACTCCTAACTTCCATGGGCAATAAATACTGCTTTATAGTGAACTTTCTATTATTATCAGGTGCTCTAGGAAGATGTTTTCATGTTATGGGTAATAGTGGAACTGATAGTTGTTAGATGAGGTTAGACAACGTTAGGATCTAAAAACCTTTTTGTTCTGGAGTAAGCTTTAGAAAGCCTGTGTTGTGGGTACAGTTGTTTGATGCTACAGTGTATTGTAGTATAATTCCACGTGTCATAAGTGGTTGAATTGGATAAATACCGACACTTCACAATAACTCTAATACTTACCCTATATCTAAGATAATTATTTATGAAATCAACAGAAATAATACATTTTGAAAATGTATAATTTTTTTATGTTTTTATCAAACGTGGTAAACGGGCATGATCTATTCTTGTTTCATGACGTACAACGAGGATAAGCCAGACAACACAGGATATGTAGGACCGAGGTCATTATAGAGTCTCCGGCTTAAGGCAGACAACATTACGCGAGGTTTATGAGCCGGACCCGATATTACGAGCAGATATGACGTCATTACTGGTAATATCCGCCATATTGTTGGCTTCAAGAGCCGTTGGCAATGTCTTATCACTGAATACCTTTGCGGCGTTAAAGCCAAATGGCTGTCTTACTTATATTAAATTAGTCTTTACTTCACTTTTATTTTTCAACGACAGACATTATGGCTTTTGTGATATTTCGGTGTTTGTGGTACTTAGTTTTGTTCTAGCTATAACATCATAAATTGTATCTAACAACTCCTTTAATTTATTACTCTTTTAATAAATAACTGCCTTTTAGCAAACAATTCTACTCAATCAAATGTATTGCTTCAGTTTTTTTAAACTGCCATGCATTTAGGTCTTAACTGACACAAAATTTATGACCTATCAAAGTTTAAAACAATATTAACTGCGACATTAGTTACTAAGTAATGCATGAAGTGAGTATCATTGTATTCCTAATATTATATAAAAAAGAAACTTTGGTTTTCATTGACATTCATGGAAGTATGGTACTCCAAAACTGAAACTGAAATTTCTTATGCAGCAAAACATTCAAAATATACTACAGATTTGCGTTTTATGCTGATTAAGAGAATTTCTACTTTTTCTTCCAGTAACGATAAAAATATTTAATAAATTTTAAAGACATTTCCTAAGTCTAGAGTACTGTAATTTTGAGCGAACTGGGAAGCAAACACAAAGTTACGCCGACCCGAAATCTGGACCATTTTCTGAATCAAGTTTGGCTGGCTCAACAATAAAATTTAAGTTATGGTTAACGTCAGATTTCTTTAAAATTTACTATCAATAACAAATCCATTTTCAAACTGGCACTTTTGTGAAGTTTATTAATTGCCTATTACGTTTGTAAACTAACACTTTTGTTACCGAGCGACGCAGTATAAAATTTGGGACTTTCCATATACTCAACTGAATTGTTGCGAACGCGTTATTGAAAAATGAATTCACGACTTCGTACACAGCTGTATTGCATTGCACCCTTTATCGAGAACATTCTAGTGTAGTTATTTTTATTAACGATTAATCTCTTGTGTGCTATTCAGGCAAGATTATTTGTCAATTTAACTACATTATTAGTTCATATAATATTATATATATATATATATATATATATATATATATATATATATATATATATATATATATATATATATATAATACATATAGTTAAAACTATTATATTTCTAACTTTATTTGAAAATTGGCGAAAGAATGCCTGCAGGGCCCAGCTTCTATAAATAGTTTAATTTGTTGGTGAACGGTTATTAGAAAAAATCCTAATAGCTGTATGTCATAATCTATATGTCATGGTTTACACTGCTTACTCTGTAATCCATACTCCAAGAGCTGAACTAATGAAATTACGTGTATAGATGACCTCATAGCACTCATTTCACCTATAAATCAATTAATCTCATTTCAATTTGAAAGTCCACAAATAAACTTGAAAGAAATCATATTTATGTTCATTTATAGATAAGTGGTAAAAACCACAAAATATATTTTTATGTTTCTGTGATTATTCATCCATTGTACCAAAAAAACAACAAAAAAGACAGCAACCAAATAAATTGTGTAGTAGAAAATATAAAACAATGCACATTTCAATTTACATCGAGAAGATAGAAAATTTAGCGAGATAGGAAAGGTAAGCAAACCGGTAGCGTTAACATTACATTATTATACTTTATACAGTAATCTGATAAGCTTAAAATAAAATTCGTTCGTAATAAAACACAAAAATACAGAACTAAAACTACATTATTTGATGTTTTCGTGAGCATAAATTATTATTTTGATGTTTGGCCTTTGTAAAAGTTTACTGATGGGTTCATCGAAACACAATTTTGTTGATATAGGAACCAGGAACTTCTAAAAGGGAACCTGCCGGGCTTATAGTAATGCATGGACGGGATTTCCTCTGTCTATATCCAAGCCTTTTATATTGCCCGGTAATTTTTCTCTGCGGATTTCACCATTTGATACGCTCCGATTGGTTTGTAAGATTGCATTTCTTTTGTGTAATACTTGAAGTAATGTCTTTTTAATATAATATTTTGTTTATATCAAAATTAATGAAATTAGTTTGTTTTATATACTATTTTAAAACTTCAATTTTAAATCGTTCATGCAGGTTAAATAACAAATGTTTTAAAAGTGCGTTTTACTTATAAAAATGTGTCAATTTAAGTTCAATCCCATCTGTTCTGTGGTGTATAGATACGCTTATATGGTTGTTACGTAACCAAAATTTTGTGAAATTTATATATATTTTCTAATGTACTTCATTTTGCATAATTTTTATTAATTTCTTAAACATTTTAATAATGAAAAAGACGAAAATGATCTCTTGAATTATACAGCTTGTAATCTTTGATTATTCAGTCAACCTTTAGGATACAAAGTATAATGTTCTTTTCATTGGAAATAATCATATTTTATAAATTTAAAAATTATTAAATTTTACTATAAACTACTGTGCGTAGTAAAGTGCAGATATTTATTCAAAAATCCAAAATATTTATGGATGAATGAGACATTAAGTATGACTAAAATTTGAATGTTCTAGTCCAAATTTGAATGTAGATCTACCAAACAGTTGTTTAAAACTATGTATGAACAAGGCAGAAATGCGCCCCACAATGTGTCATTTTTTCTTCGCTGAGATTGCATGCCATTCTTCTAATTTGAAGTTTATATACCATATAATTCTGATACTAACGCTATATGTGTTGCTATATCATATGTTACAGTGCCATGAAATTGTAAGGTACTCATGTCACATATACAGATTTATATTATGCACTATCCACCTTTATATCATATAAAATGTTTTACAAGACTGAGCCAAATCCTATCGAAGAACATGCAATATAATCGAACTCGATGTCGCTTACATAGAAATGAAGCTTCCCACAAAATTTCAAGTCTATATGTAAGATCGTTCTGCAGATATCATACGGACAGACAAATATATAGGCAGAATTTTATTTTACATCCCTCAAATGATAGGATTTTTCGCCAACACTTTCATTGAGTTAATAGTATTAATTTTCGTGAAACTGTAACCGTCATCTAGCAAATATTATGACAATTGAACAAATAGAAAGAGTCATACATTTTATTTCACTAATTCCTATCAAATAAATTAACTGGATAATATACAGAGAGGAAGTTTCATTCTTAACCGTTAATAAGCCCTCCCAAAACTTTCGTATGAGCTTAAGTATAGGCTATACAAACTTGTTACATTATTGTAGAAAATACGTTGAAATCACGGCCAGATTTAGGACCCAGCAGGGATATTCAATAATGCAGACCCTTTCAGCTCCACCCACTTACACTGTCGTTATATAAATGTTTACTGCAGCAGTCTTTAAGGTCAATCTTTCACTACGTCATAATATTAATAGTGTAGACCTTTTAAGGCATTATTACTTATTAATGTTATTATAACCTGTTGCTATTAAAAACGCAGGACCATTTTGTTCAGAAAATGTTTAGGTAGATGTCTATGTTTAATAGCTAAGGCGATGGACGATCAGTATATTGATAGATGATAAATAAGTTAATGTGATAAGGATAAATGATAAAATATATAACGCAAATGTGATAGATGATGTCTAAAATAATACGTGCCAGTTAGTGTGACAAATAAAAAAATTTTAAAGAGTAATGTCAACTTAAAAACATTAAACTTATTTCTTCTCTAGAAGTTTAATTAAATGTTCGTAAATAACTATTTCAATACAACTAGATATTTTAGCTTTGCTGTACAATTTCAGTAAAATATATGATTCAAATAAGATGTTAAGGTGTTTGGAATTCACATAAATCAAATACCCATAGAAAGCTAACAGTTACTCACGGATATTCACTCCATTTCCTCTTGGATAACAGGTATGTCATAGGCATATCCTTTTACAATGGCTTAAAAGCACTCTTGAAAATAAGTGATGGTCACTATAAGATATTTCAATCTGTTGATCCATTTCAGAGTAATTAAACTTTAAGTTTAAAGTCCAATAATTTGGGGCTCTGAAATCGGAAACAGATAGAGTCGATATGAGTACTAATGAAATAAACAAATTTCTCTGGATCATCACTCAATGTTCATTTGATTTCAATGAATAGTTTCAACAAATTGAGTTAGACTTGAACTACTTTAGGCCAAAGTGGAGAAATATCACTTCGATAGTAATCTTCTATTATTGATGTAATATGATGGAGTCCTACGATAATTTTGAATCAGAAATAGACATGTCAAGGTATATATTATTTCAGAGTGCATTGTTGATATTTTCAAAAATCAAGCAACCTAAACTGGATCCTATTGTAGGTGTAGCGCATTAAGAAAAACTTCTGGTTAGAGTCAATTATATTTCATTTACTTTAAAAAAGTGTTATATTAAAACGTTTACCGGTGTATGAAAAATATATAGGAATGATATCATATTCTACAGTTTATGTAAAGTCTACAGTATTAGATTTAAATGATAACAATTAATTGAACTTTCTTCTTATTAGGGTACTTATATCATAGGTTGGTTGGTTGGTTGATTGTTTAGTGGATCGAAAGGCTATTATTAACTGAAAGGTCGCTGAATCGGGTCTACTCTGATACAAGCTGAGGTGTATACCATCTATTGTCTATTATACCCGTCAATTGGCTAACACTATAGCGCAGAGCAAGGCTAAAGTTAAGAAAACAACTCGAATTACAATTTAGGACAGTACCCAACCCGCTTTGAACCTGTTATTGATGTATAACAGTCACCAGTTAATGTAAGGCATCATATTTCACACATCCACAAAAGATTAATCTCTGGTATTGACAAGAGGTAATGGACTGCTTCCGGTTGTGCTATCCTTCCTTGTAGATCCCCTCACTTCCGGCCGGACAGATTCCCCTCACTCATTGTTGTGTTGCCTCATTAGGTAAACGTATTTGATATGATACTATGATTCCTGTTAATAAATACCATACGGTACCAACATGAAGGCCACTACTTACTAATAATTAAAAGATACGTTATTCCTTTCAAACTATTGTACAATGACAATTACTTTTAACACAAGACCGACCACTCTCAATGTTCCGTAAGGCGTGTCAACGTGTTAAGCATAGTTTATAAAATATACCTTGAAAATAAATGCAATCATATCTTAAAGGGCTATTGTTAAAGGGCTTGCACGTGTGACATTTACAACCCACCCAAATGTTTACATAAATCAGGACAATATTATAATAATGTTAAAAGAAACTCAAGTGGTAAACCTACACAATAAAATTAATGTAGCCCAGAAGAGGAAGTGAAATTTTTGTAACATGATCATGAACAATAACACCGAACGACGCCTGATCACGTGACGCGGAAAAAGCTTCACTGACGTTGCATAGCTTAAAATATAGACAGAGTGAAATTTATTCAGTCCTCAGAGAATTTTGCCTGTTTTCTTAATGACAGGCTTCAATGATGCTTAGCCATATTCCATTAGTGGTCTGCACCACTATCGAACTCAGCCTTGCTTATTCAGAAATTAATTTTCGTCTAAAAGTTTTGTGCCAATTACTTTTTTAGAAATTAATTTTTCCAACGGTTTGCCCAAAACTAGTTGACCGAGTAATTTTAGAACAGGAACAGGCATTTTAAAGGAGGTAAAGCTTAAATAAGGCTTCATGTCCTGTGCTTGTCCTTGTGGCTTGTGTATTGGGCTTTGTGTCGTGTGTAGAATATATTGTGGCTCTTGTTTTACACTAATAGTATAATAAATTTATGGTTAGGTGTAAGAGAGGACTTAACAGTCCTAACCTCGCCTATTGAATGTTTTTCTATGTATTCAATAAAGACTTTTTCATTTCATATTATGTCAAATTTCATGTCTATAGATACAATTTCTTCTCAACATTTAGTGTGGACAGACAAACAGAAGGTAAATTTCCGAAGTATTACCTTCCTGAGTAATGGTGAGCGTTAACACTCAGCCAACTATTAAATCAATTTTCATCGATCATCAGCCATTTAAGGCTTTTTGTTAATCCAGTTGACTAAGCTCCAGTCCTTCTCAAGGTTATGGAATTCGTGGTTGACTGAAAACTCTACAAATGTCCAAATGTCAGTGTAATAGTCGAAACTTCATCTATACCATTTAAAATAAGAGAATTAATAGTAACTTTGATGACTTAATATCTGGTTGGTTGGCAATTAATTGTTATCAATACTTGACACACTCCATCGAATCGTACGCCTGCAATATATAAAACAAAACAAAATTTATTTAATGATTCAATCTTGATTTCATACAGTTGTGTTTATTTTTACAAACGCAAATCAATATTCTTTCATAATCAGCACAGGCTGATTACGACGTAATTAGGACATAGTAATATTGTAATCAACATCAATACTAATCAAGACTTGCTGCAGGGACCCATTTACATAGTAGCTATTGTTCCCCACGGCGCAGAATATGATAGTGTTCCAACAGTCAAGTGATTGCCTCCGAGATAAAACTCGTAAACCTTACTTAAAACTGATTATTATGAAGCTATAAACCATATGTATGGCATTACTGATAATTTCTGGCACAATGACCAGTGAATTATTTTTTCATGAGATGAAATTAATGCTACTTTCAATCCATTGTTTATAATTTCAACTGTTGATAACTCTAAATCCTATTTTGATTGCGTAGCTTTCTATTTCCTTCGTAAAATCTTAAAAGTAAAGAAAAACTTGATAAATTACTTGCCTAAATATGTGCATTTATAAATTGAATTGGATAAGAATTTTAATTTATACGAAACATTTTCCCTGTAACTTTTTTTATTGAAACACTAAATGTTTAAAGTAGCTGTGCTGAAACGTGTTATTGTGTTACTTCTGTTCCGTTTAAATACGTCGTATGAGCTTATTTAAACCTCGTTACCGTTTCACAATTTTTATTTATTTTTTTTGTAAATGTTTCAATATCTGAAGTACGTCGTTAAACTGAACACCGTTGAAGAAAGAACCAGAATCTAATCCAAAACATTACTGCTATTTTATCCTAACCCACAACACTCTAAGTTTTTTATTCAAATCGAGGTTTGATTGGGGTTAAAAGCATATTACAATCAACTCGATAAATCACTGTGGCAGAATATACTCGAATTTTTTAATTTTACTAACAGTAATTTTATATAGAACCTTGTTTTAATAATCCCCTCGGACAAAATAAATTTAGTTATGGGTTTGGTTTGTACACATCAATTTATCTCAAAGCCTATATAACATATTTTGAAACGAAATCTTATACCAGGCTGGTTGATGAACCTATAAAATATATTATGATAACAATAGTTTTCGGACCAAGTTTTTCAACCTGGCATCGTACCATTTTTTCGTGATTATTTTTCCTACAACAAGCAGTATATAGTGTATTAATGTAAATAATCCATGAAACTGGGGGTGATTTGAGCTCTATTCTGGAAAACTACCTAGAAAACTATTGTAATTGCCACCATGTAATAGGCCTATTTTACTTAATAACTCTACTTAAAATCCTTTTGTAAAGGGAAATACGTTACTACGACCAATTATAAATCAGATCCACACTACTCTACTTCTGTGTCTGTAATGTTACAGATATATCCTCAGGATGTGAGCTATCGTGTGAACTGTGAGTGGAACATAATGTGAACCCGGGATATGGTAGCTCTTATTGCACCGATTATCACTTACCATAATTCTCCCCTACAGAAAATCACCCCAGAGGAGCACTTCACCTCGTCATGTGAGGCGAGAGTAATGTTGTTATGGGCCACATGTGTTCTTACTCCCCCAGAGTCCCACGATGGTGCTAGTGACGTTTCCTACACTGACGTCAAGTACTGTCTGTTTTATATTCCGGCCACATTCCTAGAAGACTAGATTATCAAACACGAATATTCCATCGAGTCGGTTTATTTTAGGTTAATCGCATTTCAACGGACGATTCGTTCGTTTTCATTTTGGATGTAATGAGTACAGTGAATTTCTTTACAGTAAGTTTCAGAAAATGTGAAACTTAATAAATACGAAGGATTTTTAGAGGAAAGGGAAATCGAAAGTAAAGTTGTAGGTTTTAAAATGATGCAATGGCTTAAAATCGTGTTTACTGCATTAAGGTGTGCAAGTCATACTTTCCGGTAAAATGGACTAATTGAAGACATATTTTAGAAGTTTTAGCATTATTATTAAAAGTTAAAGGATTTCTTTTTTTAACAGCCAAGTGTAGAGCGAAGAAGCTTTTAATAAAGAACCTGTGGACTAACGGCTTAAAGGAGATTTTCGAATCATCAAAATGGTCCAATGCAAGGATCGCTCAGCGGTCACCCATTCCAGGAGCATCCGCGCTCGACTTTGCTTGACTTGGCTATCTGACTATAGTCACTGGAAATGCCATTTGCAAAAGAATAACTAAATAAAAAAACATATACATTATTCTTTTATTAGATTAAGAAATTACAAACCTATAAAATATTCCGATAATGGTTTAACTTAAAAAGACTGATTTTCTGAAAAGTAAATCAAGCCCATATAACAAGTCAATAGCTTCTAGTCAGGGGTAGAGAGCAGCAAAAGAAAGACTATTGAAGGAGGGGGAATCAAAAGAAGCATGGAAATATAAAAATCGAAAGTATGCTTAATCTGTAAGCCCGTAATGATTATTAAATCAGAATGTTATCAATCAGACTACAAAAGTGATTTCTCCTTTCGTAAGTAAGGTGCAATAACACACAGAATCTCGCTTTCTTAACATAAATGTTCCCTTACGTTTTTATAAGGAATAAATCGAATCCGACCGAAGGATAAATCGAGAAGAGTTAAAAATATACACTACATTATTAGTAAAGCTCATATTGAAATCTGGCTTATCGTCCTTTTTTTACATATATTATATATAAAAGAAATTTTAAACTTTTAAAACGTAGTTTTGTGTACTTATACATCCTTTTCTTGATTTTAGAAATTAGAAAATCTGACTTTAGTTGGTATTATCTCAGTTTCCTTATTATTGTTTTTGATATTAGTACTTGAATAACATTTAAGCAGAATACATAATATGAATAGTATGGTTTAATACAAATGATTTATTATTTAAGTTATAAAAACACCATTTTCGATACTAAATCACTATAAAAAGCCATGTATAAAACCAATTCAAGGACCTTTGAAATAAAATGTTGAATATAACGAGGTGGCTTTAAAAACTACTAATATTAAACAAAACTCACGGATATATTATAAGTTACGCTATACAATATAATAATAACTACTAAACATACTAAACTGATTTAATAATACATTTATTTGTATCATAGTATTTGTTTACTAAAAAATAAAATCTGAATCATGAAGTATCCGTCTGTACGAATTTATTAGAATAAGTATAATAGTTTTAAAAAGTTTCTTTCTTTCAACTATGCTGTTTGTAAGTTTACCTAACTTGTGCTGTTATGGCGAGGATAATTTGTATGTTTAAAATTACATGACTAATCATTAATTGTATATTAAATAGGTTCACCCTATTAAATAAAAATACTTAAACAAATAATGTTTTCAGGCCCTTTAAATAGAACTTTAAGAAGACTTCAAGCACCGGTAGCGTAGTAATGATTACTGTGACCAACATTTATCTGCGTATTCCTCCCCCTCCTTCAGACCTCGGTCTGGAAGTTCGTGTCATTAAGCATACCTATATCGTCAAGAACCGTCTGAGGTAAGTTTTAGGGGAATTACTAACTGTACATCCCATCCCCTACGCCTTAACAAGTTTTATTTTAAATGGCTAAGAGATTTCCTTGCATTTCCATGGAGGTCTGAAAGATGAAGAAATTTAGAGGAGAAACCTTAATTTCATAGCCCATCCCTCTAGAATTCACCAATCCCGAAAGCTTAATGGAGAAATCGGTCTTGTTTTATAACAATATGATGGTTTTATAATAATTCCTCAGAGTAAGTTTACGCTATATTAAGCCACACAAATCTTATAAATAAAAGCTTTGGAGATTTTAAACATTATTCTATGTATTTCAATACTGTGATGTTGCTACAGAGTTAGTTATTATTTAAGTGTCTACCTTTTTTTAAAATAGGCAACGTGACATAAAACTAAGAATAGCTTACAAGTGTTTTAATATTATTGCCTTGATTTTTCATATGACACACTATAACGTTTCCTTGGGATTTTAAGTTCCGGTTTTTTAGCTCCAGGAGTTTTCAATCAAGGCTGCAATCTCACCAGGAATCTGAGCCCAGCTAATGACGTGAGACTGCCGGGAAATAGGGCGGAACTGGTGTCGACTCCGTTCGATCATTCGACATTTCCCGTGTAAAAGTATATAAAATTCCACACCATTCTGGTATATTTTACTTGTATATAACAAGCTATCTTGGTATATGTTTCTTCTTTAGCATTACAGTCAGAAAAAGAAATGTTTTCTTGATAAAAGAAAAGGTGATTTTGTGCTTTCAAAAAGACAAATATTGTTTATTCTGAAATTGGACATTTTAACTGGAATTTTTTAGTTTTTCATTATTTATTCACCTGAGAAAGAGATCATAATGTACATTTCGAGACGTGATGTTACTGATCTCTTGCATTAAACGATGAAACATGTAAATAAATTACTACACTGTTGAATGAACTACTTCTATATATCAATATTACTAGATATCAACGAGCTTATAAACAAATAAAAGTGTATCTAAGTGGTCAAAGAATCCAGTATATTGCTTTCCTCGACAATGTATTGTGGAGGAATAAGTGGCGAATTTAGTTGGGTGTCATAGGGCAATGACCCCTTGCCAAATATTTCCCAAACATATATTTTTAGTTTTTGTTTCGTATAAAAGTAAATTTTAGACCAAAAATTTGTATTAATTTGTACTTTTAATATTTCGAGGGGGACTGGAAAGTTCATTCCGTGTGGAATTTTACCCAGCTCTTTCTATGGAATAATCATGGAAATTTTATGGAATATGCCCAGCTCCCCTCCCCTCGTTATGACCCCCCCCCCCCCCGGAACTTTCTCAATCCGCCACTGGGATTTAGTTATGACTACTGTTGTTTCCTTTCAAATATACCAAAGGTCACTGTATATAGATCGTTGTTAAGTTTCTGCAGTACGGTTTATATTCGACATCTACTGTATCAATATATACATAAAAACTGTATACAATTTAAAACAGCCACCATCTTAAAATGTTTACTGATAAGAATAATGAACGAACTCATTATGTACACAGTTTTGTTCAAGGCAATTTAAAATTAAACGGTAGTTAATTTTGTCTAAGCGTAACAGTGGAAAGTTGAAAAAACTGCTACTTTAACAAACGTATCATATTAAAGAACAAAATTTCTTAAAGTAACCTAGGCTATATAAATATTTATGGATAAGTAGGGTCTATACAATACTTTTGCAACGGTATTCATGAACGTTTTTACTGCCGTATTATCCAACTCAAACAAAGACTTTTAAAGGTAGTATTTAGGCTGCCATTCATAAATTTTCAAGTCAGCGCTACTCAATAAATGTATGGAAATTACGGCTTCCCTCATTTATGTAAAGGTTTATCCCAAGTATACATCTCAGGTATAGATGCATGAAAATGTAATCCTATGCACGGAAAAATTAAATTAGTTTGTCAGTGTTTAAATATTACAATTTATATAATATTTTTGTATTAAAACACATCTTAGTTTTAATATTTCAATAGTACAGCAAAACATGAAGTATGCGTTTATTTTTACTCTGCCATAAAAGGTATTTTAATCTGACGTGAAATTATTAATGAAGAACTGTTGTAAAGACACACTATTTAAGTTGTATTGATTTAAAACCTAGACATAAAACAAACAATATGTGATTCTAACGATGAAAAACAGTCAAATTCTAAAAGTGTTATACTTAAAAAAAACTTTTAGGTATTTACTTAAGTTTAAACAAATAACAAATTTGTAAAGGAGTATCATATTCAAGTGTCAACCAAATTCTACTATTCTTCTATTAATTGTAAAAGCTACAATGTCGCTTGATGAAAAACCCGTTAGGGGTGGTCTGCAGACATATCGGGGTGTAATGGTCGCCACAGTGGCCCTGGGTTGTATGCAAATCACCAGGCCAGTAAATCGGACAATTTGCAACCATTAATGTAGCCCTTGATATCGGTGATTACACTCTGGTCCGTCGGGTGGGAGAGGGGGGTTACTACGACACTGCTCTGTTTGCATATCTTTGATTAGTTTCAGTAATATTCACTGAACAGAACTAATTACTTAATTTACGAGTTAACTAGTTCGAATCTACGTCACAGATGCATTAATGTATTAATTAGTAAAGCTTCTAGGAGCCGCATGTACAGACAGCCAACAAAAGATCAGTCTGACTGCTCTATAAGAATAATGTAAGACCCCAAACCAACTTTGTGGTCATATAATTATATGGGAAATATATAAAATCGATGAACCTTGCTTGACATTTATTAATGATGTTGAAAAGTTTGAAAGGGTAATTGGATTTCGGAAATTTGCATCGCTATAAGTTATGAAGGTATAAAACAATTCTTTCTTTATTTTTTCTAATTTTTAAAACTAGTTACATCCACACCTGACGAAGAGGATGGATTTCAATTCTTGAAACGTTGCATTAAACATTTTGTAGCATTTGACGATGGGAAATGTCCGAAACTAAACCATCCATAGATATATATATATATATATATATATATATATATATATATATATATATATATATATATATATATATATAGTCAATACTCTTCCAGGCGAGTTTTAGATATAATTTTTATGTATTGGTCTTTCCGAAAATATGTTAATCTTGTTTGAATTTCCACCGTTTAAGTAATACAAAATTATAAATATCACAAAAACAATTAAAAGACATTGAAATCGTATTGATTTTATTTTTAAATGAGGCATCTTCCATTATTCTACGGCCAAAACTAAGAGCGTAAACGTGTGTGTAGTTTCTCACTGTTGTTGTGGGGTAAAATTGAGTTTTACCCCACAAGATCACGTCACTACAGCCTCTATACAAAATTGGATATGTTAGTATAGTCATTATTCTACGGCCAAAACTAAGAGCGTAAACGTGTGTGTAGTTTCTCACTGTTGTTGTGGGGTAAAATTGAGTTTTACCCCACAAGATCACGTCACTACAGCCTCTATACAAAATTGGATATGTTAGTATAGTCATTATTCTACGGCCAAAACTAAGAGCGTAAACGTGTGTGTAGTTTCTCACTGTTGTTGTGGGGTAAAATTGAGTTTTACCCCACAAGATCACGTCACTACAGCCTCTATACAAAAATTGGATATGTTAGTATAGTCATTATTCTACGGCCAAAACTAAGAGCGTAAACGTGTGTGTAGTTTCTCACTGTTGTTGTGGGGTAAATTGAGTTTTACCCCACAAGATCACGTCACTACAGCCTCTATACAAAATTGGATATGTTAGTATAGCCATTATTCTACGGCCAAAACTAAGAGCGTAAACGTGTGTGTAGTTTCTCACTGTTGTTGTGGGGTAAAATTGAGTTTTACCCCACAAGATCACGTCACTACAGCCTCTATACAAAATTGGATATGTTAGTATAGCCATTATTCTACGGCCAAAACTAAGAGCGTAAACGTGTGTGTAGTTTCTCACTGTTGTTGTGGGGTAAAATTGAGTTTTACCCCACAAGATCACGTCACTACAGCCTCTATACAAAATTGGATATGTTAGTATAGCCATTATTCTACGGCCAAAACTAAGAGCGTAAACGTGTGTGTAGTTTCTCACTGTTGTTGTGGGGTAAAATTGAGTTTTACCCCACAAGATCACGTCACTACAGCCTCTATACAAAATTGGATATGTTAGTATAGTCATTATTCTACGGCCAAAACTAAGAGCGTAAACGTGTGTGTAGTTTCTCACTGTTGTTGTGGGGTAAAATTGAGTTTTACCCCACAAGATCACGTCACTACAGCCTCTATACAAAATTGGATATGTTAGTATAGTCATTATTCTACGGCCAAAACTAAGAGCGTAAACGTGTGTGTAGTTTCTCACTGTTGTTGTGGGGTAAAATTGAGTTTTACCCCACAAGATCACGTCACTACAGCCTCTATACAAAATTGGATATGTTAGTATAGTCATTATTCAGGCAAAGGTTGCTGTGTAATAAGTTTGTCACACCCTGCTGTATCTAAAATGACCGTCAGTATCAGTTGTGTGCGAGTACATTATGAATTGCCCGTGTTCTGAGGCAGATGATTATGTGTTATAAGATTTTTACTAAGAAGAATATTTGCTAAAATTTGTAAAAGTGTGTGAAAGTAATAATACAATAAAACTTCATTTTCCAATAAATATTAATTGAATACTGAACTACTATAAAAAATGTGTTGATATTATTGATTATTGTAGTATTCTGCACGTATTGAAGTACTGAACACGTGTTTTGATTTTATGTTTTATCGAGAAAATAAATCTTACTTTTCAGTAGGATTTATATAAATAAAAACAATATTTATATTATGTCTCCATTTTCTGTTTTCTGTTATATGTAGCCACAAACACGAGTAAAAATCTCGTAAGTTCTTTATGTTTCTCAAATTTCTTAAAAAAGGTATTCCAACCAGTATGCGCCATGTTGCTTAGTTAAATTTCTTGAGAGTGTAGGTACAAATTTATGTTTTAACTAATGAAAGTAAGACCTAACTATTTCACTCAGACTCGTTCTGCTGTTATAAAAATGTGCTTTATCAAAAGAATAACGTATACATTTCAACAAGAATTCATTTAAATTCGTATAACTATTTGCATTTCCTGTTGTCTGTGGTCCACATCAAAAATTTATCAATTTATAGGTGCTGTTTAAATAACGTTTAAAAATGCATTTCAAACTGGAAGCGTAATATAATCCGTCTAAATGTCTTGCGGGTGTTTGCCTCAAATAAGTCAGAAGTTAATAAGAAAATTAAAGATATGAATTTACTTCTCGACTAGTGACAGTATGAAGTGACATTTACGATGTCTGGATCGAGAGTCTGCAGTGAGATCATCACTTAGCATTCCTTCCTCCACGACAAAACGTACCTCAGGAACATCTCACCCCTGCAGCGTCTCGCAGTTGAGAATATGTGCTTTTCTCCCCTCCAGGATTTGTGCACATTCCCAGAATCTACATATTTGGTTTGTAATTCATAATTAGTTAAGCAAGTGTGTATTTGTTTTATTTACACACATCTTATGGTGTTCCTAAAAGAATTGAATAGAGGCTTACAAATGTTTGTTTGAATATCTATTGTTGTGCTTGATTACAATTTCGAGCGTTTCTAAGTTTTATTTTATATAAAACAGATCCAAATAAATATATATATTCGTACCTTAAACCCATAATTGAATGTATATACTATAAAACAGAATATAAATATTGAAAATTTGACTAATTCAGTAACCAAAACAAAATGTAACAACTGTCACAATAAAGGTCATCATTGTAGTTTCCGTTTTCACGATATGCTTATTTTGTCCACAAACAGTAAACGTTAAAAATATCCCATATATTACATTCAGAAATATATTCTATACCATTACAAGTATTCACTCTATACTATAATCAATGAACATTCATGAATATCTATGCAGATGACTGGTTTTGGTATGTAGATGATCAATTAGTAACCATTGATACTATTGAAACAGTTATGCAAAGTCCTCTTCAGGTAATATTATTACAGCCACTCACCATACACCCATAGTTATTGTGTGGATCGTTGGTTATAGTCTGTATGCTAACAACCACCTCGGTCGATTAGTCGCTATTGTTGCTCTTGATGGAAATGTAATTTTCTCGTGGGAGAGGATGCCCCTTGCAATTTTTTGTGCTCTGATTGTGAAGATAAATAGTTCTATGAGTATAGTATAACGATGGCCACTTCCATAAATTAATAGTCCTTGATATTGATGATACAATACATTCATTAGGTGAAAAGTGCTGCTGGTGTATTGTGTGTAACAATCACTAAACGTAGACGATAGATCTTCGAGAATGCAACACTATTACCAACCTATCAAAAAGTAATTTCGTTTCATCTTGTATTTTAACATGTCAAATGATTGTACTTAGTTTGAATGAAATAATAATAAATCTTTATATCTTTGAATATCACACATTACAATATAATAATAGCCCAAAAAGTATTGGACTAATATACTGTATTACACTAAGACTGCCTCAAAACCTTTGCAACCACACTTGACTTTACGCCAACTACATTAACTGACTAGCAGTAAACACCTTTTCTTCCGTTATAATACTGATAGATTTTGTAACCAGTTTGTAACCATATGAAAATAAAGAACAAATTCAAAACAAAATAATTAATTTCAACTAAAAAGAGTTTAAAACCGTTTTTTTCTTATTTAATAATTACTTGACATCTTAGTAATCAGTAAAGCAATTGCAAAATTGTAACTTTTATGTTGTACTTTATTTTAAAATTTTACACAAAAATCCTCCTTGCGCAAAGAAATTCTATGTTTCTAGTATATATTCTCTGGAACCTTCTATTATTAGTTATCACTCTCATAATACCTAAAGAAACACATGCTACAGACAAAGATTTCCAAAAAGCTATGTTTCGTTATTAGTGATGAAGGTGAGCTTAAATTCAACTGATGAACGTATAGTACTTTATTATACTTTATATAATTTATTTAATTTCGTATAGTCAACAATTGCCTTAACTATCATACAAAATTATTATTTTATTATTTTTTGCATTCTGTATGTAATTCACTACTTATTTATCTCAAGCCAACGCAATTCAATGACCCGTGTAATATAATTCTTCTTTTTAAATGTTTTTAAGCATGTTATTATATTCCAATATGCTTCGATAAAAAATTCTAATTTTTTACCATCTCTGTTAATATAGATACATATATTTTTATTTTTATTACAGTTATTTAATCTCTTAACGTTTTCAAAGGTTAATGTCTTTAATTGTACCTCCAACACATGTATATTTCTACTTAGTGATTCCAAGTTAGTAATAGAAGATCACAAAAACAATAAAACATTTTCATCCTTGGATCAACAAATGAGGTGAGTAAGAAAATACAGTTTTAGTGTTTAAATGTATTCTTTTATTAAAAAAAGTATGCAGTACAAAAATATGCTAATTTTCATGTGGTAAAAATAAATTACTGTCTACATTGCAATTATCTACACAATAATGTAAATGTAATTTGTCTAGATATCAAAATTTATTAAACATATTGTTTTAAACATCAGTAAATAACAACTTTAATTGTACAATAGGTTTGAATAAAAAAACTTAGTAACAACTCATCTCTGATTAATGATTTACTTTAACGTATCTTGTAGCAATATCTATCTCGAGGCAATAGTATCAGTTTCTTTCCTTCTTGAATATATTGTTAAAATATTTTATAAATACATCCTAGCTTCTTATTTAATCTTTTAATATTGGAAATATTAACAATATTACATACTACTAATATTGAACATTCGTCAAAATTAGCTACACGAAATGTTGTAGAAATTCCATCCGATAACATTGACTTGATGTGGATTTCATTCCTTTAGGAGCTTTAATATTCATTGCATTTGATTAAAGCTTGTATCTGAAAACAATAGCTTTTGACAAATTCAACGACATAAAAAATCCAAAACCCGATTTTAAATCGATTGAGTGGATTTTTATTATGTTCTGCTAGTAGGGAACTATAGTGTTTTTGGTACAAGTTCACGTATCAGAATTGCAGAGTACTATTTCTCCTGAACATATAGTACCAAAACGTATTTCAAACATCAGATAGTCTAATCCTGTATCATTCAAACACAAGTTATCTGTGATGTTTTGATTTGTACTATTTTATCTATAGTACCAAAAGTAAGTCAATTTTAATTAGCTTATTATCAGGAATAGATTAGTTTCAGTAACAAGAACGATAAGAAGCTCATTATTTTCATCTGTTATCTCCAATCATTCATTCAAGTTTTTAATCTTATCTGAACTGTTATATTTTATTAATAAGTGAATAGCAGATGTAATGTAAATTCAAGCTGGAAATGTTTTGAGAAAAGCCAATTAATTATTTTAATTCTTTTAGTTTATAGCTCTTCTTTGAAAACATAACTTCAGAAATCTAGATAATGTATCTATTTAATGAAAACGGCAGTAACGTATTTAAAATACTACTTGATAACATTTTGAGTTTTCAAGAAACAAAGGACTGCCGCTGCCCGATACTTCAGTGGACCAGTGCTATCTTAAGGTAACCCGAACCAGTTTTGGCAGAGTTTGATAGTAGCTGTACACAATGATGAACCCATAAATGTCGTCAACTGAAACAAATATCGTTTTTGTTAATCATAGTGCATAAATTGAATAAAATACACATATATTTAGATTCTACACCAAGTCAGTTCTAAGTACGTAATATTGTTGATTAAATTATTGTATATGAATATCCGCAGCATGTAGAAGATGAGTAACAGAATTATCAGTCTTATCTCCAAATTGACGACCACTGAGATTTATGACGTATTCGGGTATTCCACCCACTTGAAGGTTAGATTTGGTTTAGATTATGGTTACTATGCTCTAAAATTGATTTCCTATTATAACTACTGTTTAAAGGATGAAGTTTAGACAGTAAAGAACTAAATAAACATGATATTTATCAATACACCGAAATAGAAAAATTTGCGAATTAGAAAAAATAGTTGACAACACTATAGCTAAACTTTAATGTCGATTAGTGTCGTTAACAAATCTACACTTATTCACTCAATATACTCGTCTTGTTTTCGCGTATGCTATCGATAACAATCGTTCCTTTTACTTTCATTATACACTTGACATTTATACTCCAATTAATTTTCATTACACTCATGATCAATTTATTCATTACACTCATTACATTAGTCCTCTTTTCATTCATTGAACTGTTTACATTTATACTCCATTTAAACATTACTGTCATCACACTCATTCTTCACTCACTCACTACTCTAATCATATTCAACCTCTTTTCATTCAGTAGGTACATTCATTACAATATTTCATTTACTCATTAGTTTTTTTCAACTCCATCCTCAAACCACTTATTACACTCACCACCCTCATTCCCCAATCATTCATCATATTAATTCTCCACCTATATAATACACTTATCGTATTATCCCTAGCCAATTCTCCTCCCTAGATTCACTGTTTACGCTCATCACACTACCCTTCTTTCACTCATGACGCTCATAACATGTAAACTTTATATCAACATTCATTATTATGATTATCCAACCAACAAAAATATTGATCACCTGAACCAGGCATTCTTCATATGCATCCCCTTTCATTAATTACAATCTTGAGATTTATTATCCATTTACTTATTAATCTCATCAATCTCATCCTCAACAAATCACATTCTTCATTCACATTATCCAACCAATCATTACACAATTCACACTAACCATGGCACTCGTTCACCATATTCATTCACTCATTTCAATCGTCACACTTACCCTCTATTCTTATGTGTCTTCAAATATTAATACAATCGTGTTGGTGTCATAAATTATTTAATGATGATATCATTGAACCAGTTTTCGTACCCCCCCCCCTCACCAATATGTAAAAAACCAATTTAATTTAAAAGCGATAATTTTTTTAGGTAAAACATTTACTGTGGATCACATATCACCGATCTTCCCACTGATTACTAGTAGTGTACAATTTTACTATTATAAGAGGAAAGAATCTCACTTAAAACAAGCTAAGTGCTGAAATCATTAACGTATTAACAACGTTTAATATGTTTGGCAGCATTGATATTGGTCGTAACTGATGGACACTTTTTATTCTTCATTATATTAGTGATTTTCTCATAAAATATCTATAAATTTAATATTATACTTACGTAGAGCAAGAGTGGAGAAAGTGAAAAATGTGTTCTGATTGAAAATGTCATGAACTTCCAACATTAGGCGACTCGTAAAGGAGGACATGAAAACCACTTCTGACACTGCCACAACAACAGTGCTAACTAGCCACGGTAAGAGGAGTTTGGGTATTTCCTGGAACACACAAAGGACCACATTTTTTATGTTTTTATTTCATTAAATAAATTTTATTTGGAGATTTCATTTTAACCATGAACAGAGTGAGACGAGAAAGGCAAATATGTATGTCCAACCAAAATGTTTTCCTTCGAATTTCCATAGAATCTTCCTATTTCAATTAAATTGAGTTCAGATTCGCCTGTAGTTCAACGTAATTTAGTTAACTCTAGCTTTAACTGTTGAAGAAGTACTAAAGAAAATAATCCTTTGTAAGCCATAGAATCTTCCTATTTCAATTAAATTGAGTTCAGATTCTCCTGTAGTTCAACATAATTTAGTTCACTCTAGCTTTAACTGTTGAAGAAGTACTAAAGAAAATAATCCTTTGTAAGCCATAGAATCTTCCTATTTCAATTAAATTGAGTTCAGATTCTCCTGTAGTTCAACGTAATTTAGTTCACTCTAGCTTTAACTGTTGAAGAAATAATAAAGAAAATTATCCATTGTAAGCCTGTTTCAAGAAGGTTTTTATTTTTTAATCAGCCATATGTTGAAAAGACTTCATCGTTGGATGGAAACTTTTGAACAAGTCTTATTCTGACATAACGTTTGTTCCTTGCTTATTCAACTTAGAGATGGTCATCGTCATTGGTAAATGGATGCAAATAAACCGTGAAACTTTGCGATGTACTCTACTATAATGATTTTACCATTCTGAGCTCTTACAAAATATACGATTCTGAGCCCAAAGAACATGTAAGACTAGGATTATATTAGTTTCTGGCGTCATGCAGCCTCTGATAACCGTCCGTAATGTATGATTGGCCTAAAACGTGTTGAACTTTTAAATAACAAGTGAAAGAAAAACATTATATAAGGATTTGAAATTTATAGATTTTTGAAACTTTTGTTATGAAAATCCTGAATACATTTACCTTATACACTCCAAATAGAAGAACCACTGACGTCACCACATGAGTTGCTTGAATTACGAAATCCGCATAGAAATATAACAACACACCTTTGATTTCCTCAGCTGAAACATAATATAGTTAGGTTTACATTACTTCATCTATTGGTTGATACTTTTTATCTTAGCTGAGAAATATCAAGTTACTATTTTTTAACTAAATATGTTATATTAATTTGTTAATGAAATATCTACAAACTTAACCATGATTATATTGACTCTCCTTACATCTCTCTGTAAGAATCTCTGGGAATACCCCATACCATTTTTTTCGTGTTTGTCCTTTTCTGTAAGATCAAGCATTGAATTTTCAATTAGTTAAATTTGGAAAAATTAGTTTTAAAATGCCTACCTACTTGGACAACCGAATCTGCCTCATATTGTTATCGTGATTTTTTATGAATTAAATCAGTAGGAATATTAGTTATTTAAGGTTAATTATTAAACCTGATAAGTGTTAATAACTACGGTAAAAGTGTCGGCATGGTAAAAAATATCTTAGACAAACACTCTAAGACGTATGTTGTTTGTACAGTTTTCGGGCTAGGAGGATAGGTTTGGTTCAATTTTCAAGTAAAAAAAACTTGATAATACCTTCGTTCTAAGTGATACGTTAAATACTAGGATTACGTAAATTATTTAAGATAATATTAATAAACTCAATAATTGCTGATACATTTTAATTCTATAGGAAGCATACGAATGAACAGCAAATTAAACTTAGGGGAAATTATTTTGAACATATCAAGCTTTAAGTCATGAAAACTACATACACTAAATATGTTAGAAAATCTCAAAAGACCAAACAAAATGCAATTTAAGTTGTAGACATGAGATTGTTTTTATAAGATACAATATTGCAATCTAAATTTGACAGAGTAGTTAAAAACATTCCAAGCAGAAAGTAAATACAAATATAAATCCATTGTTTAATGCAGGAAACACTCAAGATAAAAGTGATAAAATTTATATTTTTAATGATGCCTGATACTCACAACTGTTAACGAGTCCCGCGACGATCTCCGTACATATCAAAACAGCGAGAAGAAAACTTCCTACCTGCAACATACACTTTTGTTGCAAAACAGTCGGTTGTAAATGTGTATTTTCTATTTAGCAATTTATAGCAACAGTATTAAAAGAAGTAAATCTTTCATTTTAGATCTGCTTAGTTTTTACAGATTTTCACATTATATTTTGACAAAAAGTTTATATTCGAATTCTAATGAAGATTAAAAATCCTTTTTTGAGAAGAAACGGGTTAATTTTAACCAGCCTTATAAAACATATTCACAAGCTATAATAAAATTAAATTCAAAATCAAACATAATATAATTTGTATTCAGTTTTATTAACCAATAGGACAATTTTTACTCAGATAGCAATTGAAAATAATCAAAAGGATAAATGAAACTAATATCGTTCATTAGTTTAATTGTAACACTGTAACTTATAACATTCACTGACCGAGCGAAAAATTTACGATAAAAGATAACTAACAGAATAATATATAATTAACGCTAATTGACATCATAAACTGAGGACGACTTGTCAGTCATCCGTCATACAGAGCTGCGGACATACGAGTAAAAACCGAAGGAACATTCTTCAGAAACTGCAGCCATCATCCTACCAAACACGAAAAGAACAATCAAGCAGTCTAAACTTTCCCTGCTTTACTTTATCAGAGATAAAATTTGTATGAAGGCACACAATGACACATTAGAAATGGTTTACTGTTCTAGCACCCCTGAGGTTTTAAATTATTCTGTAGCCAACCAAAATAGAAGTGAATATTTTCACACACGTTTTTTTTAAATTCTGGGCACAAGTCCAGTTCAAGCTAAAGCACATCTCAAGATACGGCATCTGGTAATAATGAAACTTTGCATATTGCGAATGTGGGAATATAACATAACCTGACCAATCCTTACCATTGGTCATTTTAACTATACCAGCCGAGATGGAGGTAAGCGTGATTCATATATAACTCTCAAGTGTTTTGGAATCAATATCGAAACCAACGTCACGAGGAGCAGCAATCAAAATATTATCCTCATAAAAACTCAAATCTATAAAAATAGATCATAGAGATCTACGCCAGTAACCATACGTGAAATTCTTGATTTTTCGTTATCCATTCATTTACCACCAAATTCTCCTGTCCCAACTCCGCTGGCTATTTAAAACATATTAATGGCATCTGAAAGGTATGTAAAACTACGCCAACGTCTACCGCAATCGTACGAGATTTCAACATGTGACATTTATACGTTGACATTTGACATTATTATATTGACATTCATAGAACAAAAAAGTAATGGAGTGAAAAGTCGATGTTAAAAGTCGGTGACACGATTTGATTTCAGCGCACTTATTGCCTTGTAAAACCATTCTACCTTATTAGAGCGTTTATTATTTATCTACTGTTATGAAACGTAACTTAATGAACAAAGGCGTAAATCTATCATGTTGTAAGATAACTTGTAAAATATTTCATCTGTAGACGTTAAATTTTTCATGAAACTTAATTTCTACATACACAAGAATGAGTTCTTTGATGGTGCAAGACCAACCGTGGTATTTGGTTGAGCGTAATTGAAGGCTATAACTCAGTAAGCTGATCCAATTTTTCTTTTGTTTGTTGGGAAATATAAACATTTTGTTCTGTTTAATATAAATCTGTCAATGTACCACAGAACATCCCCAGAATGAAATGAGCTATAAGCTTGAAATGTTTGTCTCCAACCTCGACGAAGCTTACTTCTACCTTGTAACATTTTATTCAGGACAAGAAATGTAGAGACTCTCACTAATAACAGTAGTAACACTAGTAGCAGTAGTAACACTAGTAACAGTAGTAACACTAGTAACAGTAGTAACACTAGTAGCAGTAGTAACACTAGTAACAGTAGTAACACTCACCAAACTGATGAAGCCGAAAATCTTGGTTCCCCCGCGTAGAGAAATACACCAGCAGCAATTTTCTGACAGGGGTCCAGTCATCTTTCTTGTCTTCTGTCATTAGGAAGAGGACATGAAAAAACATGACATCGTAATACCCTAAACATTGTAATAAGAATTATTGTAGAACTTTTACTGAATTTTTAATAGTTCGCATTATTGTTAAAATGCTTTTTAATTTTATAACATACTTTATAACCATCGAACCTATATGCTCAAATTTTTATATGTCATAAGATTATAAATTTTGCAGTACTATTAACACCAAAGTGCAACAATTTGTATGAAATCCGAACGGCGCCATAACTATTAAGATTTACTTGTTATTAAGAAGCCATCCTAAATCTCTTAAATCTCGATATTTCTAAAGCAGAGTTCACATTAGTACATAGACACTATATGGGTGCCTTACTTTTAGAAATACCTTACTACTTTATACATGGACTGAGAACGATGGCTGCATAATACACAATGTAATTATAAGATTACTTTACATTGAACTGAATATCGTGTTCTAGGTTATCATGGAATACTTTTTTAACTTCTAAAAATAGCTGTTATGTGCTTATAGCAATTTCATGCTAATTAGTTAAAGTTTTTTTCATACCGAGGATAGTTTAAATTCATATTTTTATATTGAAATGAGCGTGTTAAATATGTTCCTAGCCGTAATATACAAACTACAAACTATTCTACATGTTAATACAATAGGACTGACTAGATTATAGAGCAACACGCCAAACAATACTAATGCCGTATTTGGAAACGCAACCACAAAGAGTGAAATTACTCCACGCTTAATTAATTACAGCTGTGACTTTTAACCAGTTAAAGGCCAACCAGTCCGTATCGCCAACAGATTGGGTCTTACACAGACGTTGGCATACGTTGTTAGTTTCATAGTTAAAAAAATATTGAAACAAGCATGATGAAATAGCCACTAACAATTAGTTGAACCAAATTAGGTTAATGATGTAATTATGAAACTACAATCATCTCTTGAGCTGTATACATATATATATATATATATATATATATATATATATATATATATATATAGGAAAATCTTTTCGATTTCATGAATATATATATATATATATATATATATATATTTTTCTAACTAGCTCTATAATTAAGTTAATTTTCAGGACTATCCAAACAGTTTTTAGAAGCTTATGTAGTAAATAGCAATCATTAACAATAAATAATACACGAACTCGTTAAGAATTTACAATTTTGTAATATTTACATGGTAATGTTCGGTTAATTGATAATAAGTTAGGTAATTAAATTTACTGGACTGACTACAAGTTTTATTTTGAGAGAAGTTGAATTTTTGTATTAATTTGTCTATTAATTACTCATATATGTTAATTTTTAATTGTTAGTTTTCCATATTGTAAAATAGGGTAATAGTTAGAAATGTAACATTTTGATGTGTATACGAATTATACATAAAATTTACTCTCGTATTAGCAATTATATATTATTCATTGGTTTCATTGATAGCAACTATATTTTACTAAATAAATTGAAATAAGATGCAATGAGTCAAAACTTTACTTCATTTTCAGAAGCGTTTTAAAATTAATACTTCCCTTTAACAGTTAGAAATGTTTAATTTAACTTAAAAACCTAAGATGGATTTATAAATCATATAAAAATTAGTACCCTTATCATTTTAGCCTGTGTAAAACTAATAAAACTAAATCTGATATATGTTAAACAATTATCCATAATTTAAAAAAATATTTACATACGTAAGTAAGTAAGCAATGGAAGTAAACTAGTATTTCACAACCAGTCATTTACACAAAAATTACATTGATAGTGTAAAAATAAAATCTGTGACCTTCGAATATCCAGAGCTAACGGCAGGATGACCAACTGCACAATGACATTAGTATTCAGAGAACAGCTGTGAACTCAGCGTCCGCCGTGTACCGCTGCTACAGCGCTACTACTGATGTACCTCGTGAGTGAAACGATTTGTACGAGTGCAATCTGACAGCTGAATATCAATCAGCTGACTTTAGAATCATAGTCCAAAAATAGCAACAGGGAATTGTTTTTATACGCTCCGATGTATACACAATAACTCATGGTATTCCAAGAGCCGAGAATCGATTTGCGATGTATAAACACACAACTCGGTTTTCGTCGAAATTGTAAACTTTCCCCTAGAGGACATCGATGTTCCCTTTTGGACAGAAATCAATTGTTACCCGTGATAGTTTTCATGAACGGATAGTTTTCATTCAATCGAAATGGGAGGTTATTAAAAGAGCTAAACATGTAAAACGGAATTTTTCTCAGATCGTACTTTTTTTAAGTTTAAACCGACCATCCAACACGTTCATGGCTATTAAATCAATGTTAGATAACAATATACAAACCCTTATAGTGGCAATTCAATCTCTTTATCTCACGGTGATATAACTATTATCTCTGTCCCTGACGTTGTCTTCAAAAGAATCAACCTAATAAAAATATCGCCTAGAAAGAATTATTACGCTATAAACTGTTTATTTATGTATGGTTTGTTACACTGGTCAGCTTCTTGATTTTGGTCAGTGACGTCCTAAGTTTGTTATTTATTGTAAGCATGTATGTAAATATTTATTTATTTGTTATTTTAACTCTTTCAATGCCCTCAAATTTTGACCTTCGCCATAACTGGCGTGGCTCACGACCACAGTCTTTCTTAGGAAAATCTTTCGATTTCATGAAAACCAGGTTGTATCCTTACACAATGCACAATGGCTTCTGCCTCATATTCATAAATTGTGACATTGTGATTTTATTTCTAAATAATGTATTTCTAAGTGAATATGGATGAACGATGATTGTAAAGGTTGCATAGTTACAGCTAAGTACTCGTTAGAGTTTAAGATTTAAATTTTCGGAAAGCATATAGCCTAATTACTAAAGCGTGCCACAATTTAAGGTTTTGCCATCAATTTCGTTTAGAATATGTTAATATAAATTACCAACCGTATAAATTACCAAACAAATTTTTGGTCAAAGAGCTTTAAGATACCTTTTTTAAGACGAATAATAGCAGAATTCAGCATTATCTTACAGTTAGCTAAATACAAAAAATGCTGAAGATAAATAAATGCATTTTTTACATTGGAAATATAGCTGGAGGTTTGGGATGTATATATAGTTTTTGGAAATAATTAATTAACTAATAATAATAATGTAGTGTAGTGTGTTCATAAACAATTTTAAATATAATTATACAAAAGAACAGTATAACTTTCATAATTTCAATTATTGTATTCACTTCTCTTAAACATGTCCTCAGTTACAAATGATTAAATTAAATAATTATACTTAATTAACTTTTAAATTTATTCCTAGTCATTAACGAACAACCCTATACCCGAGCCACTAAACACGAATACACACTGTACATTATCCACAGTTCCAAATTCAGTCATTTTTGTTCGGTTCTGATAAGAAAACCCTCAGAACTTCCTACTTTAAATACTTTAAGGTTTTGTGAAGAAATAACAACACTATTAATTATGCTTATTCTGTGTATACATAAACATCTGAAATTGAAAGTGAAAATTATAAATACTTTGAAATAATCTAAATACTTTCAAAACAAATTGGATTTAAATTATCGAACAATTATTTCTACTTAAACAAAGTAGATCATCTACTTCCTTAAACAACGTTAAATGAATAGCTATGCTTACATTCTGTCAATAGGTCCTCTGCAAACTGTACTATCTGCCTGACCGATGCTAACTGAAGCTCAGTTGAACAGGCAGATGATGTCCTCAATTGAGCAGCAGTCCTCAGCAACAATGACCCTCCCAATTGGGCTGAGCCCCTTAGTCACTCAGAACTTGCTAGTTACAGTTTGGACAAATTAAACAGATATGAGAGCAATCGGAATAGCTGCGTGCGGGTCGAAGTTAAAACTATTTGAACTATTCCGTGACTTTAACACGAATATAATGAAATAGATGGGTTTAGATGAAAATTGTTTTTTATTCAGTTAGTTTTAAAGTAGTCATTATATTGGTCGCACTGTGATCAAAACTTGTTGAAGATGAAGAAAGCATTTGATACTTTTAAGAGTTAAAAAAATATCAAATTAGTGGTAGAGGCATCTTAGTATAGACTACATTGGTCAGCAGTAATCAAATGAGGCACGGTGAAATGAACTGTCCGATGAGGTGATTGGTTATTTTTTCCTTATTTTCAAGTGTTGCTAAGCGAGAGTATGTGGATTGATTGTATAAGGCAATTGGCGAAACAGTCCAATAAATCTATAGTTAACATTATAAAGTACTTCAAAGTATTTAAAGTAATTAAATAATATATTTAATGCTAGAATTTTATCAAACGTGCCGATAAATGTAGTTAAAGTAAAAATGTCGATATAATATTTATACCTGTAGATCTTTTTTATTTGTTGAAATATTGTTTATTATGAACAAATAATGTAATTTATACAAATAAAGTTAACTATTTAGGGTTTTAAACAATTTTGTCTTTCTAATTGTATTGAAAATTCAAAATATTTAATTTCAAATAACAAAAGATTAGTAAACAGAGTATATGATGTAGATTAATCATATAACATTTTCAGTAAGTTAATCAACACATGTAATCAACTTATTTTTTTGGAATGACTGTTTTCGTACAAAGCTTGAACATTGTGAATTGCTAGTTTAAGGGTTAGCCTCTGCGTTTGTATGTTACCGTTATGTACCGAACTCGAGGCTTCCCCCTGTCAGTGTTGTACTTTCACTGGTGTGTGACTGACGTGGTATTGGTGCTATCGGTTTCTATACAGTGACGTCATCTGGGTTCATTCTCTCCAGTCTGGACATCATTTGTAACACTTGTTTTTATTTTCAAGTGATTTTATAATGTATTGGGGGTTTTGACACGAATAAGAGGGTAGATTTCAATTCTCTAAACGTATTGTTCTAAAAAATGAAACTAACATATAACGGTGGTAAATATATGAAATTCTATTACTATTTCAATGGATTCTATGTTTTATAAAAAGACACGTCTTCACTGAATAAGAGACTAATATTAAACCACGGATTAGTAACAAATAAATAATAAATAACTTTTCTAATTGCGTATTGATATGCGGTACAATAGATTAGGTTTCCAATCTCTAAAGATAATTAGATTACCAGGACACAATCATACTGGCCACTATGGGGAATAATCTCCACGGTGGAAATAGGTCCCTGTAGCAAGGTTTGATTAACGTTAATATTGATCAGATGGTCACAATATCGCCGGTGAGATTCGTGATTGTCCCGCGACCAGTTTACAATAATCATTAGGAATTAAGGTGGTGCAATTTAACTTGGATTTAGAAGCTAACTTCCTTAAAATTCATAACCATCCCAAAATTTAAAAAAAATTCGATTGCACGTGAATTAAAATTATCTGAACACCACGGTGGAAATAGGTCCCTGTAGCAAGGTTTGATTAACGTTAATATTGATCAGATGATCACAATATCGGCGGCGAGATTCGTGACTGTTCCACGACCTGTTTACAATAATCATTAGGAATTAAGGTGGTACAATCTATTTTGTGTTTAGAAGCTAACTTCCTAAAATCCATAACCATCCCAAAATTAAAAAATGTTTTCCGACTACACGTTAGTTAAAATCATCTGAACATAAAAGATTAACTAACATTTTTTAACCAGGCATAAATACAATTGTAAACATAAACTATTATTTTTAAAGTATATTTCATAATTGTACATTACATCTTCAAGAAGTTATTCTAAAAGCTTTAATTTCGTCATGAAAAACATTTTTACTAGTGAATATTAAATAAAAATTAGTTTATTAAGGTCACAAATAAATAAAATATATACATCTGTCAGGATATATTTATTATTCATGAAAATACTGTACAAATTTAACATTTTTATCCTTTGCATTTTTTATTAGTGCCTCTTTATCTAAACAGTAGCTTTTTATTTATATCTGAATCGCAGTGCTGACCGAGCACTGCATACTTAATAGATTGTTTGCAACTTTCGAGACCAGTGGAACGTAGCCAGTGAGGATTGTCGGAACCAGAGTAGTTTCAAATTCTAACCAGGAATCTTAAGAAAGCCCGTGTAAAATTTCAGTACAGTCGGTTGAATAGTGTACGCGTGAAAGCGCAACAAACAACCTCACATTTGCATTTATAATACTACTTATGATTGAAAAATATAATTTAGTTTATTAATTTATAAATAAAAATGAATGCAACTATGGAGTTTATACTCTTGTTCACATTGTTCAAATTTAACAATTTTATCTACAGCTGCAATAAAAAAATGTTATCTATATTTCCTAGTTTAACACCTGTAATTATAGGAGTTGATTGTAAAATGATCCAATAAATGTTGCTTAATTTTTATTTATTCAGTGAATCCTCAATCTTAAAGACGTATAAATTAAATAATATAAATATATTTTCCAAAAAGATTTTATATTATTTTTCCAATAAATTTATTTATTACACTTAATCAATCCAATCAAATCTGACCGTGATGTAACTAATATTTATGTGGCTGACTGTCAGTTTTAAGTGAGTCCATTATGAATTTTACGCTTTTGATACTAACATGATTGACCTTTGATTTACTTCTTAGGAAGACTTTCTCTATCGGTTGAAACAGAGGTAGTATATTATTTTAGATATTGTCCGAATATAATAGATTATCTACTTGTCATGTATGAAGCTTAGCTCTAGATGCATGCAAAAATCCACTGTATATTTCATTCTCATGTCGCTCTGTGGCAAATAAAAATTAAAACAATTGACAGAAACATCTCATAGAAAAACATTTGTACACCCCAAGGCAAAGAGAGACAGTTTTGCCATCCTACTGAGCAGTAATGTAGAATGCAGACATAAACGTCCAACGTACTCATTCTTGTTTCTGTTGAAATAAGGTTTCATTCCAAATGTTTAGTGTACAGATTAAATAGTCCTCGATTTACCCAGATAGGTACAGGGTCAGCTAACATCCTATAGAGGGGCAGGCCTATCATCAAAAATGACGTTGCCTAATAAGAAGTGATATCACATACAAAAACTCAAATCCATAGCTCAATTCTCATTTGAGATATAAATCGAAAACTATATACTCAAGTAGAAAGCAGACTTACAGATAGAAGACGAATTTTGCCAGATCCTGTAATTTTAGCCATGCAAAATTTAAAACTTGTCAAGTTTATACCTTAACTAACTATATCATCATCATACAACTATATCCTATCTTCCGTTTGAAGCTGTGGAGAAGGGAAACATATAATATAATACAAATGTTAGTAAATACCTGAGCAAACAAACCATAGACATAAGGAAAAGCAAATTAACAAGAGAGCAATTATTTTCTAAGAAATAATAACCTTGAAATTTTATGCAGATTTAACAATTATCTAAATAAAAAAATATTTATTCCAGCCTTTATTCAATTGAATTCAAAAACATACAAATTAAGTTATTGAGTTATGACAAACTAAATCAGCTACGTAGATTCTAGAAAGATTCGCAAATCGAGGAGGGAAGAAGAGCACATGTGCTCTGCTACATGAAACTGCCGGGGTGAAATGTTCCTGAGGGACGATTTGTTGTGGGGGAAGGAATGCTAAGTGATGATCTCACTGCAGACTCTCGATCCAGACATCGTAAATGTCACGTCATATTGTCACTAGTCGAGAAGTAAATTCATATCTTCGATTTTATTATTAACTTCTTATTTATTTGTGGGACATACCCTGGAGAACGTTAGCAGGATGATATTACGCTTACAGGTTGAAATCATTTTTTACAGATAATTAAACAAAACATCTACAAAGAAGAGTGAATATATTTAGAAATTGTTGTTGTGGCCACATATCACACAAAACAGCATATGCACTTAAAAATGCTTTTTTTACATTTAAAGGAACATTTATTTTTGTGAATAAAACAAATTCCGATCAGCATGAATACATTTTAATCAAAAAGTCATATCTTATTTTCTCTAGCCAAAAAGTAAATTTGTATCTATAATTTAGCAACTTCTGATTTTCTGATTGCAAGTGAAACTCTCTCAAACACTTTAAGCAACAATATCACGTGTACTTGTTTAAATATTGTAAAATGATACATTAGTTTTTGCCTGAGTAATGGCTTTGGTTTTACAGTTACAATTGAATATGACTCTAAGCTAACAAATTCATATTCCTTTCTTAAGCACCCAGCTGTGGTGACGCGATCTTGAGTTTTACCACACAACAACAATGTTAAACTCCATACACTTTTCGCCCTTAGTTTTGGTCGAATGAATATGAGATATGTCTTATTTGATATATGCGATCAATTCAAACCCATCGCCTTTTTTTGTTTTTATAAAAGTTATACTTTGTGAATATTTAAACGGAGAAACACAAACAAGTTGTTCGGAATATCCAATACAGATATCTAAAAATCTAAAACTCGTTTGAATGTGTATTTAATATATCTTCAAGGTGATATATTTCCCATAATAATATAATGAAATAGTTTGGGGCCTAAAAATGTTTTATTGATTGATTTTTACTTATTTCCAAAATTTACAGTAATTAAAATACATAAAAAATATCTAACAAGACAATTAAATAAATAATTAATATTCAATAATTTTTATAAATCTAGTTATTATTATTATATATATTTATAAACTTGATAAAAAGTGGCTGAAGCATAATTTTGGAGAAGTGGTGACACCAGAAAACAATTCTAATAGTAACTCTCACTAAAATGCTAAAACACGATTCGCGATAGAGAGATGCAAACTACTATTGCTTATATACAGTGGAAGTATATCTTCTAAGATAAAATACATCTAACCTTAATTTACATGTGGTACAGCCAAATGACACCAGCAACCCTAATTAAGAAATGGAGGAAATATAAATTAAGTTTTTGTTTATTTGGTCGTAATTTTCAACTTGGATAAAGATAAAAACGTAAAAAACCATTTTAAATAATTGGCTTAAAACAAGCTTTACAATTATACGACCAATGTGTGAAAAATATATGATTTGACCATACATGTACATTTATACTTTTTGAGATTCTAACCCATGACACTCCACTTCATGAACACACTGAAAATTGAAACCAAAACATTACTAATATTGTCAGATATCCGATAGCTTATTTAGTGGATTTACAATTTATTGGTGATTCTAGCTCATACCATTCTCCTTATATAAATAGTGGACGGATAGTCTAAAAACACTATGTATATATAAATAGATAATGTAGTATATATCATAAATACGTTCATGAACCCTTTTGATAATTTTTTTGTCTAACTGCATACAAAATATTTTCAACAATTTTCCTTAGTTACCTTAATTTTAAAAGCTTCTTTTGTGATATATATGATACTCGGGACACCTTTCTAGGGAATATAAGTGAACTTTTGACTCACTATTACAATTTTGTACATTTCCATAAAATGGGATTTTGGGGGGGGGGGGCGGCTCAAAACGTTAAAAATCTAAAGACTAAATTGTGGAGGGTAATTGAAGGCAAGTAAGTTAGACAAATTTGTTATCGTAACTTTTTGGAAAATTGTCCTATTGAAAGTGTTTAAGAAGAAGAATTAATTGAATGTAAAACATTTTAATGTCAAATTTTATTTATACATCACTTGTATGACATATGTTATTAAACTTGTACACTCTAGAAGAGTATTTTAATTAAACTTATTGTTATCCAGTACATTTGTCATGATTTCCTTAAATATTTGATCAAATAGTTTAACCGTAACTTTAAATATTAATCCACTGGCCACTAATCTTAAATCATTTGTAAGGAACATCTAAGTTAGTTCCTTTACAATATGGGAGATCAACCTAGACTCGGAATTCCATATATAGGGCGTTAAGAAAATTTTGCGCCTTTAATGTTCTCCAATTCATGTTTATAGAAATCAAATCGCATAAATAAAAAAATAAATTTAAAAGATAACAATTACATTATAAGAAATAATAAAAACTCGAAATTGTCTGCAGGAGAACTATTTCCTAAATGAAAAACAAACATCTTCCACCCTTTATTCAATTTAATTAAAAAAATACAAAATTTAATTTTTAAATTATGAAAAGCTAATTAAATACGTATATTCTGGGGGTAAAAAAAGTCGGGGAAAGGAGAAGATCACATGTGCTTTGATACATAATGCTGCCGGGGTGAAATATTCCTGAGGGACGATTTGTTGTAGTGGAAGGAATGCTAAGTGATGATCTCACTGCAGACTCTCGATCTCTGGATCGTAAATGTCATCGTAAATGTCACTAGTTGTCGAGAAAGATTAAATGCGTATCTTCAATTTCTGTTATTAACTTCTGATTTATTTGATGGAAACACCCTCGAGAACTTTAGCCAGACAATATTACGCTTACATGCTGAAATAATTTTTTACAGATATTTAAACAAAATGTACAAAAGGAGTAAATATATTTCGAAATTGTTGTTGTGGTTACATGTCACACAAAACATTAGATGCAGATAAAACTATTTTGTGGATTCTTATTGAAAAGCATAGATTTATTTTTGTGGATAAAACACGTTTGAACAACAGCAGAACAAATTTGAATAGAAAAAGTCACGTCTTATTTTCTCTAGCCAAAAAGAAAATTTGTATCTAAAATTTTGCGACATCTTATTTATGTAAGGGAAACTTTCTCAAAAAGCTTTAAGCAAACAATATCACGTATACTAGTTTAAATATTGTTAAATTATACATTAGTTTTTGCCTGAATAAAGGCTGTAACTGGTTTACAGTTACAATTGAATATGACTATAAGCTACCAAAAGTCATATTCCTTTCTTAAGCAACCGGCTACCGTGACGCGATCTTGAGTTATACCACACACAAAAAAATGTTAAAATTCATATACTTTTCGCCCTTAGTTTTGGTCGTATGAATATGAAAGATGTCTTCTTTTAAATATGCGATTAATTCGACACAACGCCTTTTTTGTTTTTAATAAAAGTTATACCTTTTTGAATATTTAAACGGAGAAACGTAAACAAGTTTGCAATTTGTTCGGAATAGCCAATACATATATCTAAAAACCTAAAACTCGTTTGAATACGTATTAGAATGTATCTTCAAGGTGATATAGTTCCCAAAATCATATAATAAAATTAGTTTGGGGTCTAACATTTTTGTTATTTCTTGATTTCATTTATTTCCAACATTTTCATACGAAGTAATGAAAATACATAAAAAATATCTATCAAGGAAACTAAATAATTAATTAATCATAACTAATTATCAATATAATTCTTATTATTATCTTACTATAATTATTAGTTAAATAATTATCTTTAACGGTTCTTATAGAGCAGTTAGACTGATATTTTGTTACCTGTCTGTACAGGCGGCTTTTAGAAGCTTCACTGATTACTACACCAACGAACCTTTGATGTATATATTAACAAGTCAACTCGTAAATTAAGTAATTAGTTCTGTTCATTGAATATTACAGAAACTAATCAAAAATATGCAAACATGGCAGTGTCTAAATAACCAACCCCCTCCCCCTCCTCAAATCGCCGACGGACCAGGGTGTAATCACTGATATCAAGGGCTACATTAATGGTTGCAAATTGTCCGATTTACTGGCCTGGTGATTTGCATACAACCCAGGGCCACTGTGGCAACCATTACACCTCAATATGTCTGCAGGCCACCACTACCGGGTTTTTAATCAAGCGAAGTTGATGATTGTGGCTTTTATAATTATTGAAGACAAATTTTAAACTATTTTATTTTGTTTGTATGTAGTATTACATATTCATACTTAGGACTTATTTATAAACCTTTACGTAAGTGCGGGAAGGCATCGTCTCCTTATATTGATAGAGTAAAGTTGACTAGCAAATTTATCAAAATACTAAATTTAAAACCAAGGTTGGTTGGAGTTTGAATATTAAGGTAGTAAAAAGTTCACTGCAACATTGTATAGAGCCAATGTATCCAAAGCAATATTTATATGCCCTACGTTAGGTTTATTTAAAGTTTGTTTTTTAATATGATAGGATTGTGAAAGCAACAGTATTTTTGAAGATTTTCCATTGCTCAGATTTACACAAAATTAACTAACTTAATGTTTAATTGACTCGAACTAAACTGACTACTTGACGATTTTGTCCATTGTTCTTATTATTAAACAGTTTAAGGTGGCGACTGTTTATAACTGTATAAAGTTTTTATGTACGTGATGATAAAAAAAGTAAAGTAAAAGTAAAGAATGTCTTATTTTACCAGGCGAAGTTAGGGCTAAGAAGCCCTCTCTAACACTTAACCTGGGGACCAACGGCTTAAAGGTGACTTCCGAACCACCACCAATGACCGGGCAGGCGGGCCGCTTGCAAGGACAGGATCGCTCAGCGGTCACCTGTCCAAGCAGCAGCCACGCTCGGCGTTGCTTGATCTGGTTATCTTGCGATAACCGCCGTACCCACTACACTGCGCCATTGGCAATGGCATTGATGATACAGTATATGTTGAATATAAACAATACTGTAGAAACAGTTAAAACTATCTATACACATACACACTTTCGAAATCTTGTGAAATTTGCAATCTTTTGTATGTTTAGATATGAAATAATTGTATTTATACCCACAGTTATAGTTTAGTATGAGATTTCCGGGGGGTTGCAACTAGGATTTTAGGTTGTGGAATACCCCTACGGAATGAGGAATCCAGGCCTCTCCCCAAAAGAATATAAAAACAATACATCTTAAGACATATTTTAGAATAAAAAAAATATAAAACTTAAAAACAAAAATAAAAAATATATGTTGAAAAATATTTAGGGAGGGGTCGTGCTCCTATGTACTAACTGAATTCTTCACTTATTTGGAAAATTTTTTTTGCTTATAAGCTTGTTGATATCTATACTTACCTATGTTTATAAGCTTCTAGGAATGTTTCTATACAGTAGCCATTAACACTAAGTCTCGAGATGTACAATTTGTTATTCCTCTTGTTGATAAATAACTGAATAACGGAACAAAGAGCAATTTTGCTAAAAATATGTAATTTTAGACTAGGCTTTTATCTTTTAAAAAGTATCCATTATTCTCTTTGTCTAAAAATTTCTTATTTTGATTATAATGTTGAACAAGAAACATATGACAAGAGAAGTTGCCATTACGCATAGTACAATATTCCATAATGATGTTGATTTTTAGTTACTTTTACACAGGAAATGCCAAATGATCGATCGGAGTCGGAGTCGACACCGGTTCCGCCCCATTTCCCAGCAGTCTCACGTCATTAGCTGGGCTCAGATTCCTGAGGAGATTGCAGCCTTGATTGAAAACTCCTGGAGCTAAAAACCGGAAGCTAAATCCCGCAGGAGACGACTTAGTATGTCTTATAAAAAATAAATACAATAATAATAAAATAATTGTAAGCCATGAAATTTATTTTTTGTCATGTAACCTATATTTAATAAAGGTAGACACGCAAATAAAACAAACTATCTCTCTCTGCAGTACAGTATTGGAATATAACTAAAAGAGTATGTATTAAATCTCGTAAGTGTTTGAAGGTATTTATGACCTAATAAAGCCATAATAAACTATAAGGATTCAATAAAATCTCTTCATATTTTTACAAAAACAAGACAGATTTCCCAGTTAAGCTTTCAGGATTGGTGAATTCTCCACTATATTTGTTTCAGACCCCAACTGAATGCAATGAAATCGTCTGGTCATTCATAATATAGTTTTTTAAGGTGTAAGGGAGGTGAGTTAATGGAATTAAACCTAAACAACATATGTTTTTAGTATTTTATCTGACATCACAGAAATGGGTGGTCTAACAGGTCTTGGACGTATTTTACTCAATTTTTCAATTCTTTTTACATAAAATCCAATAAATGTAGTAACTATCTTTACGCCATAAAAACCCAAGTTTCGCTTTATTTCCGTCCTTTCCTAGAAAATCGGGCGAAACCTTCCGTTAACCGTAGTTCGCTAACAAAGGGTTACCGGATATGTTTATATGAACTTTTTTCATTATTTCGATAAGAGGAAACCACCTGAGAAGCTTGTCGCGTTACTCGTGGGTCTAGCTAACTCTTTAATATTGAAGTTTAAATTTATAAAATATGCTTTAATAAAAATTTTTGCTAAAGTAACTATTTATTTTTATTATTTAAGCCTTATTAAATACGGCGTACGTTAACGTATATTGTTAACTCTATTGGGTGATATGATTCTATCTACACCTTTTAAAAACTTAAAGCGACATTTTTTTAAACAAGACCGCTTTTATATACTAATGTAGTGTACTTACGAAAATAGGAATCACTTGTAACTACAAGCTATGAGATGGATGGTGACAGTTTTCATAGATTTTGTGTGATAAAATTCTATTCAATAAATAGAACGATTTTATTAATCATACACTGTTCCGAACTTATAGCAAGATATGTTTGATTTATTTGGCCAGTTTTGAAACAAAGGCAAAAAAGATTTATAACTCAAACATATTTTACTTTATCCATTTTTCCAACGGTTTACAGTTTTGTTAAAATAAGTGTAATTTTTCAATATTAGGTTTTTACATAAATTTAATTTAATATATGAAGTGTGATATAAATAACTCTTGATGATGAGTATGATTTAAAAACCATTAAGATCGGGACATTCAGATTGTATTTTCTCATTTTCATAATTTTCATTTTTTGAAAACATTGTCACATTAAAAGTGATTATACAGTGTTTAAAGTATAAAACTCTGCTCCTGTAATCCGCGTGTTTCTTTTTAATATTTACCTTGCTTAAAAATAAAAGTAGATAATTACAGATATTCTTAAAAATTTGTTATCGTAGAAAGAAAAAGTTTGGTTACATTATCGCGTTATCATGTTCTGGAAATAATGAGTGTTATATATAGTTATATATTTCCATGCCTCCTTTGAACGCCCCCCCCCCCCCGTTCAATAGTCTTTTTAGCCCTCTAGCTGCTCTTGACTACTAGCTATTAACTTGTTGTACAGGTTTGATTTATTTCAGAAAATCCCAACTATTTTGAGTTCAACAATAATCGGAATATTTTATACGTTTGTAATTTCTTAATCCAACCAGACAAGAAACCCTAATTTTTAATAATCAGATAACCGAGTCAAGCAAAGTCTAGCATACATGCTCCTCGGATAATTCACCCGCTGAGTGATCGATCCTTCCCTTGCTAGAAGCCCAGAACTGAAACATTGGTGATTCAACAAGTTACCTTTAAGCCGTTACTTGCCAGGTTAAGTGTTAGAGAGATCTTCTTTACCCACACCTACATTTGGCTGTTAAAACTCTTTTAACTTTTATTTATCAAGGAAAAGCTTCTAAAATATGTCTTCAATTCGTGCATTTCACCAGAAAGTATAAAGACTTTCGCAGCTCAATGTAAGTTAAGTAGTTTTTAGACTATCGCATCGTTTACAAACCTACGATTTTGGTTCCTAATAATCCATTTCCTCCAAAATTCCTTCGTATTTATTAAGTTTTAATTTGTCTAAGAGACATTTACTCTATTTATTTCAACCAGAATGAAATCGAACGAATAACCTAAAATAAATAATCGTTCGTTAATATGTTCGAATGCTGCATTAAAAAATAAAGAAAGTGGCATAATAACACATTTCATCTTAGCTGTTTTAAACATTCAGATTCAATGACAGTAGTACTATGGACGATGTTTTTTATAAGCACAAATCATTTTGTAAAAACTTACACAGGCATACATTTAGCCATGTAATTATATCAATCTTCTAGCTTTCAGGATTCTATGAACAGAGTAGACCAGTTACGTTATGTAAGTAATATTCAGATTTATCAACAGTATAAATTATAAACAATGGCTTATGAGTTGCAGGGATTTAACCTCATAAAACTATATACTGAGCTAGAACTGATCAATATTGTTATTCAGTTCATAACTTCATAGTAATCAGTTTTAAAAAAGTGTGCAAGCCTTATTTAGAAGGTAATTAACTTACTGCTAAAACACTATCATATTCTGTGCCGCGGGGAACAATAGCTACTATGTAAATGGGTCCCTACAGCAAGTCTTGATTAGTATTGATGTTGATCACAATAATGCAAAGTTCTAATTACTTTCAAGCACATATCAATCCCTCAAATGTATTAGCAATTGCAATATTTTAAATAGTTTAGACGTAGACGTGTCGAGTGTTAAACTAACGTTTGTACAATTTTTAGCATTATGTAGCATAAATTATGGGATTATGTAGTTTATTCATGTATATGATCTTTGAAACTGGAGTTTGTTTTTGCTATAGGGGGTCATCTTCTGTGGAATTATCTAGAAATTGTTTTAAAGCTCACACTAAAACATCCTCTCGTAATCACACTTGCTGATTACGAAAGGATGTTGATATGTATTTTTAAACGTAAGCACAACTGTATGGAATTTAGGATTAATCTTTAATATAAATATTTTGTTGTTTCAGATATTGGAGACAAAATATTCTAACCAATGTACTAAATATTGTAAAAGTAATTGTCAATCAAGCACATATAAAGCCCTCAAATTTTTAGCAATTATCTTTTTATATAGTATAGACGTAGATGTCTCCACTGTTAAACTAACGTTTGTACAATTTTCAGTCAACCACGAGTGTATTAACCTTGAGCAGGACTGAGGCTGTCTGCTAGCTTATACATATATTCTAATGATTGTGATCAGTTAATAATCTTGATTTACTAATTGGCTGAGCGGTAGCGCATATTCAGGAGACAGACCAGATTTTCCTTCTCTTTGTCCGAATGAATTCGGAACCAGAGAGGGGGAGACCTCTTAAGGTCTGGAACCCCCCGGAAATTATCAATTTTTACTTTTTTCAGTAAAAGATTGTTATTATTTAAATAATTCAGTATTACTGACATGTACTGCTGAATGGTTTTTCTCAACAAAGATACGGGTCACGAACTTTTTAAGGAACAAAACGGGGTCTTAATCTTTGTCCACTAAGAGAAAATGTCAGTTGTCTGCACACCCAACATTTTTTCGTGGCAACGTGCTTTTGCCTAAGGATTTAAATTTTGCATGGATCTTTATATCTATATAGGCAATATCAAGTTCTGTGATACCGCCTAATCGTCCACGCGATTTTGATAGGCGTAACGAAGCCCAAGTTTCTAATGGATATTTTGCTACAAGCTTCAAATTTTATAAATTTGCTATCACAAAGAGCCCTAGCACTATTCCTCTTTTTTTCGTCTGTCTTTTAATGTCTGTTCTTCGCAGTATATCCCGAGAACTAAGTGTGCCATGGAGTTGGATGATAGTGCATGTCCTTATAAGAGTGTGGGAGTCAGCTGAACATTAGCGAAACGCAACTGTCTGCAGAATATTTCAATAACTGTTTGAATAAAAAGCTTTTGCATTAAACCTCGAGTCTACATAAGATTGAGTTTGGTGATTTTGGATTGCGTTCAGTTTGAGGGAGCGTCAGCTACGCCTACGGTTCAGGGGTATACGTTGAGGACGAATTTTGTACTTTTTGGAACTTTTGCACGCACCTTCTTCAATCCTAATTTATAAATCACAACTCATTTGGTGAAGTTTATTGTTCCTTAATGATATTTGGCTGCACGTTAGCACGTGCTGCACGTTAAGACAGCCTAATTATACGTAGGATGTCTTAAGAATGATTTCTTATGCAGATTTTAAATGTTATATGAATCTTAATTTCTGCATGACCAAGATTGAGTTTGATGATGGTGCATTCCATGCCTCTCCATGGAATTTTGATGAGCATCAATGATGTCTATCAAGAGCAGAACAGGCAAAATTTCTCTAGGAACAGGTCAAATTTCTCATCTCTCTGTCAGCAATAGACTTGAATATTCTATGCAGCGTTAGCAGTCTCTTTCGTAAAGCGTAATCTGAGGTACCCCAGTATTGTAAATAACTTGCTATGTCCGTAAGTCGGTGTTGTTGGGCTACATTGATTTTATTGTGAAAGCCACCACCTCAGTTTTAACAATCGGGTAGACTAATTCTTGTAATTTTCAAATGTGTTTTTGTTTAAAAAGCCCTTTAAGTTATCATAATATTTGATTTTTACGGTATATTTTTAAACTATGCTTAACACGTTGACTGCCGCATAAGCCTTACGGTACAGAAATAATTGACAGTAGTTCTTTTCAACGTGTATTCTTTTACGTGACGTGTCTTTTAATAATAAATAATGAATTAATTCTGAGGGAAATACAATTATTATGCACGAAACCTGCAGGTTTCATACGAATCTGGATCTTTTAAAAACAGAAATGTGAAATAATAATTTGCGTATATTGGGGAATATGAAGGCAAGTCCCTAAATTAGCTATTAAATATAATACCTTTTATTGACGAGATAGACCTATCATTTATAAGACTAACACTGACGTTGGAAGTATGGTAGAATTTGCGTATTAATGAGACTGAATGAATGCAAAAACCGTGTATCTGAATGTATATTGTGCTATATATGACACAATTATTTTAATATAAATTCCTATACTTTGCTATACATGTCAACATGTTTTTGCAATAAACCATATTATTTTGACTATATTGGTTATTTCTATTGATCCACTACGATCGTATTTCACCAAAGACGGTAACTGTACGATAAAAAAATTGAAGTTTTTAAACTAATCTGCGATAATAAAAAGTTATCCATCATACTAATAAACCAATTTATTAAATGTCTTTTTTAAGAAAATTATAGGCCAGTTACTTCAAAAAATACAGAAAATCTTAGAAAGGATAATAGCATTCGGACATTTGTTATTGGTGTAGGTCACAACATGTAACGAATATAACGATGGAAAATGTCCGAAATCCTATTCTAATCTTATTCTTCTTTCAAAATTTCCATTGTCAATAGCAAACTTAAACATAGAAGTAAATGTTTCCTTCGTGTTATTATGGTATTGATTATACTAAAGGAAATATTGCATCAGATCAAAACCGTTTACCTAATGATGCAACACAACAATGAGTGAGGGGAATCTGACCGGCCGGAAGTGAGGGATCTGCAAGGAAGGATAGCGGTACCGGATGCAGTCCATTACGTCTTGTCAATACCAGAGATTAATCTTTTGTAGATGTGTGAAATATGATGCGTTATATTAACCGGTGACTGTCATGCATCAATAACAGGTTCAGAGGGGGTTGGGGATTGTTCTAAATTTATTGTAGTTTCAGTTGTTTTAGTAATTTTAGTTTTCTCCGGCGCTACAATTACTTAATGTTAGATCATTGATAAGGGTATTACATAGATGCTATGCACATGGAATTGTCCTTGTAAATACATTTAACCTAAAATAAACCGAACCAATGGAATTTTCGTGATTGAAAAGGATGTATAATTTCACAACATTAAGTTTTAAAAGTTCTGTTATGTGTAATATAGGTTAAAAAAAAACGGTGGAAAAGCCAGATTTCAATATTAGCTCTACTAATAATGTAGCGTATATTTTTAACTCTTCTCGATCTATCCTTCGGTCGAATTCGATTTATTCCTTATACAAACGTAAGGGAATATTTATGTTAAGAAAGAGAGATTCTGTGTGTTATTGCACCTTACTATTGCACCTTACTTACGAAAGCAGAAATCACTTTAGAATTCTGAGTGATAACATTCTGACTCGATAATCATTACGGGCTTACAGATTAAACATTCATTTGATTTATGTATTTCTATGCTTCTTTTGATTCCCTCCTTCAATAGTCTTTTTTTTTGCTGCTCTCTACCCATGACTAGTAGCTATTGTTATATGGGCTTGATTTATTTTACAGAAAATCAGTCTTTTTAAGTTAAACCATAATCGGAATATTTTATAAGTTTGTATTTTCTTAATCTAATAAGATAATAATGCATATGTTTTTTTTATTTAGTTATTCTTTTGCCAATGGCACTGTCTAGTGGTTATAGTCAGATAGCCAAGTCAAGCAAAGCCGAGCGTAGATGCTCCTGGAATGCGTGACCGCTGAGCGATCCTTGGATTGGACCATTTCGGTGATTCAAAAAGTCTCCTTTAAGCCGTTAGTTCACAGGTTCTTTTATTAAATAAAGCTTCTTCGCCCTAAACTTGGCTGTTCAAATAATAAATCCTTTAACTTTTAATAATAATTCTAAAACTTATAAAATATGTATTAAATTAGTCCATTTTACAGGAAAGTATGACTTGCATTCCTTAATGCAGTAAATACGATTTTAAGCCCTTGCTTCATTTTAAAACCTACGATTTTGGTTTCGATTTTCCTTTCCTCTAAAAAGCCTTCATGTTTATTAAGTTTCCATTTTCTACAAGATATTTACTATGCCCATTACATCCAAAATAAAAACGAACGAATAGTTAATTTTAGTTATTAACCTAAAATAAACCGACTCGATGGAATATTCGTGTTTGATTCTCTAGTCTTCTAAGAATGTGGCCGGTTAATATAAAACAGACAGTACTTGACGTCAGTATAGGAAACGTCACTAGCACCACCGTGAGACTCTGGGGGAGTAAGAACACATGTGGCCCATAACAACATTACTCTCGCCTCACATGACGAGGTGAAGTGCTCCGCTGGGGTGATTTTCCGTAGGGGAGGATGGTAAGTGATAATCACGGCAATATGAGCTACCATTCTCGGGTACACATTATGTTCCACCCACAGTTCACACGATACCTGATATCCTGAGGATATATCTGTAACATTAGAGAGACAGAGGTGAAGTGCTCTTCTGGGGTGATTTTCTGTAGGGGAGGATGGTAAGTGATAATCACGGAATACGAGCTACAATTCTCGGGTTCACATTATGTTCCACCCACAGTTCACACGATACATGATATCCTCAGGATATATCTGTAACATTAGAGAGACAGAGGTGAAGTGAACTTCTGGGGTGATTTTCTGTAGGGGAGAATTATGGTAAGTGATTAATCACGACAATACGAGCTACCATATCTCGGGTTCACATTATGTCCCACCCACAGTTCACACGATACATGATATCCTGAGGATATATCTGTAACATTAGAGAGACAGAGGTGAAGTGAACTTCTGGGGTGATTTTCTGTAGGGGAGAATTATGGTAAGTGATAATCGCGGCAATACGAGCTACCATATCTCGGGTTCACATTATGTCCCACCCACAGTTCACACGATAGCACATATTCTGAGGATATATCATGAACGTTTGAGATACAGAGGGAGAGTGGCGCGGATCTGATTCATGGCTGGTCGTAGTAATATACTTCCCTTTATAAATGGCTTTTAACTTGTTTTTTCTTTACATATTAACACTTACAGAAAATGCCTAGGTAGCTTCACAGAACATGATACCCTACAACCAAAACCACCCCTAGTTTCAAATATGATATATATTAATAAACAAAATTTCGCCTGTGGACACGATAATCCCCAAAAGACCACCACAGAGATTGAACTTGCTATGAAAATTTATGTTATCATATCTTGGCTGTCATATAATTTCATCGGCAGCTTCCTATTCTATTTCATTCCAATATGATGGCCCTTCAAACTACGATATTTATCGGCATAGAGAAAAATAGTTTTATACAACTGTAATTAGAATCCTGCATTTCACGACAAAACCACGTTAATATTTCGCCTGTCACTAAATATTCTTACTTTTTTTCAACAGAAGGGATTATTATAATTAGAATTAGAAATTCTCTTTGTTTAATTATAATCTTTGAGTAGATTCAGTCACAGGAAATTATCAAGTTGGGGTTGCAATCTGCTTCTTACTTCACTCAAACCTCGATTTGTAAAAATAAAACTTAGAATGTTGTAGATAAAGTTATAATGACACTGATTTTTTTTTATTGCGATCTGGTGCTTTCTCCAACGGTGATTCAGTTTAATGACGAACGTCAGATGGTGAAACATTTATTTAGAAAAAAAATTTTTTTAACTGTTCACATGGTGCTAAGGCTTTTGGAATTATATTTTAGGTTGCTTTATTACACAAACAGTTAGTTAATAAGGTTAAACGACGCATTTAAAAATAGCGTAAGTAATACAATAACACTTTTGAGGTTAACTATTTTGGAAATTAATAGTTTCAAGAAAATTAGTTACGGAAAAATGTTTTGTATAAGTACAAATCCTTTTGCAATTCCAGTTATATAGCCATACATTTAGCTACAGGTATGCCATTACATCAATGAAAAGAGACGAAAGTTACTCGAGCCATATAGGATTCAGAGTGATCAACAAGTTACAATATTATAAACAATGGTTTGGAAGAATCATAGATTTAACCTCATGAGATATCACACACACACGTACGTTTTGTCATTCGCAGATCGTTGGACAAAAAATTAACGTTATTGCTATTCATATAGTTTTATAACTGCATGGTTTCTAATTACAAGTAAAGTTTACGAACTTTATATACGAGGCAATTAACTTGATTGCTGAATCACTATCATATTCAGCGCCGCGGGGAACAATAGCTCCTATGTAAATGGGTCCCTGCAGCAAGTCTTGATTAGTATTGATGTTGATTACAATATTACTATGCCCTAATTACTTCGTAATCATCCTTTGTTGATTACGAAAGTACGTTGATATGTTTTTGTTAAGACAAACACTAGTATATGGAATAAGAATTTAATTTTAAAATAAGTTTTTTGTTAGAGATATATTTCTAATGAATATTTGTATTGAAAAGAATCAATTGTGAATGAAACACATACTAAGCCTTCAAACTTGCCATTAACTCTCTTATTTTAAATAATGTTGATGTTGGCTTTTCAGCTGTAACAAAAGAGTTAAATTTGTACAGTTTTCAGTCAACCACTAGTATATAAACCATGATTAGGGATGGGGCTTAGCCTGCTGTATTATAAACATATTTAATGACTGGTAATTGATTAATATACTGTATTTATTAATTGGCTGAGCCTTAGCGCATTCCTATACTTCGGGAGCTGCAATAATGTTCTTCCTGTCTGTCTATCTCACTAAATGTTGAGAATGAGTTACCTATAGATTGAAATTTTCCATGCAGTTTCATTGCCATATAGGCAACATTCGGTAGTAGTGTGTAACCCTCCAAAAGATTAGCCTTGGCATTAGCGAAGCGTAAATTTCCGCTACATATCTTGATATGGACATGAAATTTTGTATATTTTCCAACCACAAAGATATTTTCCTAGCACCTCTCCGCTTTTGGCCGTCTGAGTTCCTATTAATGTATTTCGCAGTATATCCCGAGAACCAAGTGAGCTCTGGACTTGCAGTTAACTTCATTTCTGCATGGGCAATTTAGAGTTAGATTATAGTCCTATAAAAGAGCTAGCTGAACATTATCATAGCGAAATTTTCCGCAAAAAGTATTCAGAACGATTTGAACCATCAATTTAAATTTTGCAATGTGTATCCACTAAAATTGTAGCTAAAGGTATATCTCGAGAACTAGTTAAGAATTTTAAATGTTGCATATATCTTTTTAATCATTAATTTATAAATAGCCAACTTCGAGTTTGGTGATCATCTCTTCATACTAACTAGCCGGGCACTAGCGTAGCTAAACCATTCATACGATATATTAAAATTGATTACGTAGACTTTAAATTTTGCATGAAATTATTAATACTTAATTTCTTTGTAATCAAGAACGACTTTGATAGTGGTGCATGTACCTACATATAATATAGCTGAGCATCATTGAAACCTGTAATTAATGAAACAGACAAAATGTCTCTGGGAGATGGAGAAATTTCTTATCTCTCTGTCAGCTGGAGACTAGAAATTTTGTATGCAACGTCAGCGATGCCTGTTTCGCAACTCGTTTTCACGCGCATTCCTACCTTGAAAATAATTGCCTGTGTACAGTTGTCGGTGTTATTATTCATGACCCTTGTTACAGGAAATGTCGCTTCCTCTTTGGGCTACATTGCTTGTATTGTGTAGGTTTATCACCTGCGTTTCTTTTCGATGGTCTTTACGATATTTTCGTGGCCTAATTAAGGAGGTGTAATCACCATTTGGGTGAGTTGACTCGAGTAATTTTTAAGTTTGTTTTAATATTCCTTTAAGTTATAATTACATTCGTATTTACTGATATATTTCAACAATGCTTAACACGAATATTGTGGCAGAGGAAAAGGGTACAGAAGCGTATGGAGAGTAGTCGGTAATTCATTACAGCTAGACATTTATTTTACAGCAGTCGGAAAGGATAAACGTGCCTTTTAATAATTAGATATTACTTATAGAGATAAATGTTTTAGTAAAATATAATTGTTTATGGAAAAATATTTATTCTTAATTAAGAAAAATATAAAATGTTTAGGCAATGCCATTTGATCATTTTATGAGTGTCCGCTAAGAAACATGTACACTTCAAAATAAATTTTAATAACTCTAAAGTTTATTGTAATAAAACATTTTACTAACTTGGTGGTGATGCTATTGATCCAAACGATCTTATTTCAGCAAATACGGTTGCCCTACAATAAATAAATCTATGATTTGAAAATGTTCTGGGATGATGAAAAGTTACTCATCGTACCAATAAACGTATAATAAATGCATTTTTGTTGTGAGTCAATTACAACAAAAGTTAATGTTTGTCTTCATGCTGGTATGGCATTGATTATACCACCGGAAATATAGCATCAGATCAAACACGTTTACCTAATGATGCAACACAACAATGAGTGAGAGGAATCTGACCGGCCGGAAGTGAGGGGATCTGCAAGGAAGGATAGCGGAACCGGAAGCAGTCCATTACCTCTTGTCAATACCAGAGATTAATCTTTTGTGGATGTGTGAAATATGATGCCTTACATTAACTGATGACTGTTATACATCAATAACAAGTTCAAAGCGGGTTGGGGATTGTTATAAGTTTTAATTTTAATTCTTTTAGCCTTCACTGGCGCTATCATGTTAGCTAATTGATGAGTCTAGTAGTTAATTAATTAATGGTATACGTCTCAGCGTTTCCTCAGAGTAGACCCGATTCGGCGACGTTTCACTTAATTAAATGTAATTGATAAAAGTATTCTAATAAAAAAAGTTTAATTAATTGTTAGCATGCATTCGTTTAGCATAGGATTGAATAAATCAGATACCGTATGTGTAACGTAAAATGTAAAACATGTTAGCATTTTATGTACACGGATAAATTTTAGTACAATTTAATATTAAACGTTTTTTATTACGATTTGAACACTTTTGAGACAAAAGGTCAATGTATTCGTTACTTCAGACTGGAAGAAGATTACAAGTATGAACTTTTTGCTATAGTAGGCTTCCAGACTAATCATGCATGTATTAAATTTATCTTGGCAACAAGGAAAATTCTTTTATCGCATAGGAAATATAATCGATTCTAACAATAAATGCTTCGTCACGCGTTAAACCATCAAGAGACTCCAGAGTGTAGCTAGTTCCAACGATGTTTAACTTTTGAAAATTTTAAAAATGAACTTGAGTATGTACCTTAAACACGTGTACTTCCATTTCACAATTATCACAAGACTCCATCATAGTGCATCACACACCTACTTTAACTAAGATTACAACGGACATATTATTTCTCTACTTCGGCCTGAAATAGTATAAGTTTTACTGAATTTGTTTTTACTGAATGTAATCAAATATTATAAAATGCTGCGGAAATATTTTTTTATTTATTTAGTACTCAACGCAACTCTTTGACTTTACGATTTCAGAGCTCCAAGCTTTAAACTTAAAATTCAATTACACGAATACGGATCAGGAGATTTGAATATCTTTCAGTGAACATAATTTATTTTCAGAAGTGTTTTATGCCAACTGAAAATTATATGCCTGTGACATATTTTTTACTCAAGAGAAAGACCGAGGATAACAGCTAGATTGATATTGTTATTTGACTTATGCAATTCCTAACACCTTAACCTCTTATTTGAGTTATATTAGTTACTCAAATTGTACAACTCTGCTAACATATCTAATTGTTCTATAATACTGAAATTTATGGACATTTACTTACATTTTATATTAAATTACTTGTTATCTTTATAAGTTTATTATATAACTGTGTTAAATATTTTTCTTGGTATCATACGCCACATTTTCCACCATCCATTACATGCTTTATCAACCATCACATTAGCAATCATCCATCAACTAGCTATTAAAAGTGGACATCCTATTTTTTCGAATTTTTCTCTAAACATCTAATTAAATATTTAGAGAAAATACGTGTTATGTTTTTAAGTTGAGGTTACTGTTCATAAATTTTTGTATCTGTCACAGCAACTGGCAGATATTATTTTATACATCATCTATCACATTAGTAATCATCCATCAATATACTTATCGTCCATCACATTAGGTATTAAACATGGCATCCACCTCAACATTTCCTTAACGAAATTTCCCGCGTTATTTAATAGCAATAGGTTATAGTAATATTAATATGTAATATTACCTTAAAGGTATATACTATTAATATAATGACGTAGTTAAAGATTGATCTTAAAGACTGCGCCAGTAAACATTTATATAACGACAGTGTAAGTGGGTGGAGCTGAAAGGGTCTGCATTATTGAATATCCCTGCCGGGTCCTAAATCTGGCTGAGATTTTGACGTATTCCCTACAATAATGTAACAAGTCTGTATAGCCTATACGTTAGCTCATGCAAAAGCTTTGGGAGAGCTTGTTATATGTTGAAGAATGAAACTTCCTCTTCGCATATTCTACAGCTAATTTCTTTAACAGATCATAAATTGACAGAACCTTTATTATTATTTCTAACTATTTGTTTGCAATGATATCGCATTGCAGCATTACGCCCCTATATGTTTGCTAAATTTATTTTCTCTTTTAGCTACACTTTTTAAATGTTTTATTTTGACGTAAACAACTGCACATGCTAGTTTGATAACGATTAAAGTGCACAAAATACTTCAAACTGTTTAAATTGTTGGTAAAGCGTCTGAGAAGCCTGTCATATGAGGGGCTGGAAAAATTTAATTGTTAACTGTCCGTACAATTTCTCGAGAATGGTCTCACGTGCAGACCGTGAAATTTGATTACAATTTTGCGTAAAGCTTCATTTATACATAGGTAATATCGAATTCGATGATGGTACATGTTATTCCACAGGATTTGGCTTTCGGAGTTTCTTAGCAAAGAGTTTTAGACTATGGCAACGTAAAAATACGTATTAAATCAATTATTTAGTAATCTCAGTGACATTATATTATATTTTTACATGTAGTATAACGCATTTAGCATTTGTATCAGAATGAAATAATCTACAAACTTGAAATTTCGCATGCTAGTCAAGGAAGCTTGTTACACGATACGTGGTGTGACGAATTCCTATCTTGTTCATAAATATTTTTAAAACTCTTTAATAGGTCTGCATGATAGTTTGGAGTAGAAATTTCACGTTTTAATATCTAATTCATCTATAATTATTTTGGATTATTGAAAAAATATCTGCACTTTATTGCATTATACTATGGTAAAATTTAATAATTTGTAAATTATAAAGTATGATTCTCTCCAATGAAAGGAACACTTAACTTTTGTTTGATAAGTGTAGACTTAATAATCAAAAATTACTAGCTGCATATCACAAAAGATCAATTTCGTCTTCTCCATTGTTAAAATGTTAAAAAAATTTTAATATATTTTTTCATTTGTGATGAATAACAAAATTTAATGACAGTCATGCAAAATTAAGTATATTAGAAAATGTATATAGATTTCAAAAAGTTTTGGATAAGCTTAATTGTATCTATAGACCACAGAAAAATATGGGGTCGAATTTAAATGTTTCACTTTTTTATAACTAGAACACAGCTCTAAAACATTTCAATTCAACCTATATGTACAATTAAAAGTTAAAGCTTTTCAGTATATATAAAGGAAACTAATTTCTTTAATTTTGATATAAACAAAATCTTATATTAACTAACTTCACTTCAAATATTACAGAAAGGAAATGCAATCTTATAAAACAATCCGTGCGGATCAAACGTTGAAATCCGCAGAGAAAAATTACCGGGCAATATAAAAGGCTTGGCTATAGACAGAGGAAATCCCGTCCATGCATTACTATAAGCCCGGCAGGCTTCCTTTTGGGAGTTCCTGGGCAGATCTATATCAACAAAACTGTGTTTCGATGAACCCACAGCTAAAATAGCTTTGGAATTAGTCTTAATTATGTATTTGTTGTGTTTTCTTTGCAAATTAGTTTGTTTTAAGTATCTCTAGTGGCTGCATCAAGTATAATAATGTTATTTGAACGCTTCTGTTATTCTGTTATTTGTTTTACATTCTCAATGCCACTTTTGAACTTCTCAAACCAAATTCCATTGATCATAGTTTGTTATTCTAAAATATATATTTTTATTTGCTATCATGTCTGTTAATGCGTTGTCTGTGGGTACAGTAGATAAATAATTACCATAAAATAATAATTTATTTTCGTGGTTTTTGTCAATAAACTATAAATGAACATAAATATTATTTCTTTCAAATTTCTGTGTGTACGTTCAAATTGAAATGATATGAACTGATTTATAAGTGAAGTGAGCACTGTAATGAAATCTTCATTATCTGCCACACGAGTATAAGTATGGTTCTAGAGAATGGGTGGTAGAGTATGATTTATAGTATATCTTCTGCAGTACAGATTCTGCAATATGGTTTATAGAATAAAATTGAAATTCATTGTAAAGCGAAGTGAAATTTATCAAAACCACGTAACTTAAATGGAATGCATTGTTAACTATGACTTTTACTGCATGACCTACAATTATTAGGATTTTTTCCTTTAACTAGTTCATCAACAAACTAAAAATATTAGAGTAGCTGAGCATATATAGATATATATATATATATATATATATATATATATATATATATATATATATATATATATATACATTCCGTTCAAGTAACAGTGTAATTAACTTTTAAGCTAATATTGTCTCAATAGCACACAAAACACATATAATTGATCAAACTAACTTAACCACAATTTACTCGATAAAGGTGTTCGCTGTAACAAAGTACATCTCTGTTCATGACGTCAAGAGCTAATTTTTCATTAACACGTTCGCTGCCAGGTTGCTCGAGTGGAGCACCTATGTAGCAAGTCCCAAAACTATATAATACGTGATTTGATAACGAAATTGTCAATGTGAATCTTTACTAGCAGTAAAGTAACTTTGCATAGGTTCACTTCAGCACAATATACTGTTTAAGGACCTTTTCCATTGTATTTATCTGGCCAAATAAACAGTTTTTAAAGTGCTCTGAGGCCTGCTTTGTTGACAATCAGTTAAATCACGTAACCCACCAATCTACTCTATTTATGCATTTATATTTATTGAATTTTTTCATTATCTAATGTACTTTTATTTATTAATCTTACAATTCTTTTTGTATGCTGTAAACGATATTAGCAAACTAGGATATATTTTTATAGTGTGTATCAATACCCTTGCAAGTAGGTCAAAGTTGTAGAAAAACAAGAAAATAATTGTTCATGTTTTTAAAAATGAACCCTTCATCAGAAAGACACTGATTAAAAAGATAGATAAACAGAACGAAAACCAGTAAATAATGAATAAATGATTTATTTCCATATAAATAAGGTAAATATAAAATACATGTAATAAATGGAAATAATGTTGGCCTGTTACTAGTATATGGCCAACATGAGTTCAGTATTTTTTGCAAAACATTATAAAGCTAGAGCATGCCTGCATTACTATAAATACAATTTATTACAAACCAAAATAAAAATCCGCAACATCTGTTGCAAACAACTGTGCTAAATTAAACCATTCATTGTTTACACTTTTACATTAAATGAAAGATTTACCATTTAGATTGAGATAGGCCTTAAATAAACGTAAATCATTTTGAAATAATTTTGCAGATATACATGGAATTTACTTGCAAGGATCAACTACTTACTTTTTATATATATTCAGTTTCATACAAGTTAATATTTCCTTCACTGTGTGCGACAAACAGAAGAACAAAGAGAACAAATTAAGAAACAACAATGATAGCTTATGACATTAAGAGGTAATGTAAGCAAAGAATAATTTTAAGAAATAAATTCCATAAAAAACAAGTTCCCAATCAGTTGTGTATAGAATATTTGTATGTCTTATATTGCACTAAAAGTAGAAAAAGCGTCAAACGACCTAAATCCAAAGTTTGAGTAAATGACGAACTGTAAAACACTCACACTGCACAGAAAAAAGTACGCACTGTCAAGCCACAAGTAACATCAGGTAGACACAAACACAAAGGGAGACGATAAACAATACTTAAGTGGAATGTCTTTGCATTTGATTTTAAGAGATAAGCTAACATATCACTGTTGTAACACTTGCCCTGTAGATTGTAAACATTGGGTTTTTGAAACTTAGTTTTACAGTTATTTACCTGAAAAGATCTATAATTAAAAAAGTATATATTTTATTATAAATAATCATTATGGAAGGATATTCCAGCAACACATAAAATATTGCAAACATAACTCTAAAGAAACCAATTTTATAAAGTCGTTATTCTAATACCAATTTTGCAGCAATGCGTTCAGATGGCGGATATATTATGTTATGATATTAAAAACATAACTGTCACAGTTCTCTTCACTATTAGTTACCTAACCCGTCTGAAATTCAAGGAAAAGTTGGAGAAGAGGTTGTAGGTACCTGCATCGGTGAGGGTTTTCATGAATCACATTCATCTTTTAATATTCTTATTGGCTTGAAAACAACAGGCTCTCATGCTAAGATGCTAGTTCTTTACTTCTGGGGAAATCTTATGCTCCAAACACACACGGCTTCTAGCTTTAGGCTGGCAGCTTCCTCCTCAGGTCCTCTACGGTCTGTTTGGAGCTCACTAAAACAGAATCATCTAAAGCATGTCACTTCTAACCTCCGAGTGATGCTTGATGCCGAGTGAGCAAGGATCCTTCCGATAAAGTGCATTTTCAAACTTCAGGTGGCTTGCCTTGTTTACAAGGTGTTGCTGACGGGAAAGCCCTCTTACCTCAGGGGGGTGCTGCAGACCCGGGCGGAGATTAGGGACTGTCACACTCGGTAGGACGCCATGCTGGAGGTGCCCAGGGTCAGGCTGGAGATGGGGAGGAATGGATTTAGATACTTTGCCCCCAGATATGCAACAGCGTCCCTCACAGTCTAAAGGCTTATGGATATTCCTCGTTTAAAAACAATCTCAGACTGGCTTTGGAGGAGGAGTGTTTCACCCCTAAATAGCTGTTTAATTTAATGTATTATCGGTTTGATTAGTTTAATTTTGTATTTCACGGATGATGATAGATAGATTTGTATGTGCCTTGATTGTAAATGTATGACTTGAGTTATTTTGAAAAACAACAATGTAATGTTGAAAATCGCTTCAAATAAAGACGTTATTATTATTATTATTATTATTATTATTATTATGCTACAGTTATTCAATTTAACCGCTTCAATCTTGATGCGGACAGTCGTAATCTTGTTCGCTGCGCGCTCCAAGATGTGTACGACAGTAGATTGTGCCGTGTTACGAGGACTTGCGGAAAATACATACAAGTACTCAGGTCTTCAGGTGTTCGGTTTTTGAGATCTTCACTTCCAGTAGTTAAATAGTCGAGTTTCCTGCTCCTTTTTTACTCAGATACTGCCTTTGAAAAGAACTTTAAAGACCTTGATTACAAGTCTGATGGCACGGACCTTTGTGACTAAATTCTCAATCTTCATGTTCAAATCTCTTACAATGGATACTCATAATTGGCTGGCGTAATAAACACTGTTTAAGGTGAAATTTCCATTCGTCTCCGGTGTTCTTGGAGATTTTCTTCGTGTCAGAGAAAAGGCGTTTTGACTTATTCTCTACCTCCGACATTTACTTACCACCACTCTAGTTCTTTTTCATTCCTCCGCAAATCAGCTTGTTGGGCCTTTTCATAAAGAGCTCTGGGAATATTTGGATTGAGAGTTGCGAGATGAGGTTTTAAAGAATTAGCATCTTAAAACCTGTTTTTTTTCTGGAGTAGAAAGCCTGTGTTGTGAGAGTACTTATTTAAAACTACGGTGTGTTGTGTATAAATTCATCTATCATATATACAGGGTGATTCATGAAGTTCTCCCCCCACTTCTACAGCACATTGTACTAGTAAAAATAATGAAAAAATGTTATATAAACATAGGTCCGAAAACGCTTCGTTAGCGAGTTACAGCTAGCGAAAGATTTCGCCTGAATTCCTGGGTAAAGAGTAAAATAAAGCCATACTGAACTTTTGGAAAGGTTAATTAAGTAAGAAATATCGTGGATTCTTATGTATTTTTACCTGATAAAGCTAATAAAATAGGTTTCAGAACTGTACTGTAGTAGTTTTTGAGGGATTCAGGGTTAAATGCAAAACATTAATAATAAATAAATAAATAAAAATAAATACATAAAATCAACAAACATTAATTGTAGAGAATTTAATTCTGAGAAAAATTGATATAATCAAAGTCTAAAATAAAAACAGAAATAAGTACCAAAAAATCGATTTTATTCAGTATAATACATTACTAGTTTTAAGCAAAATTAATCAGGTTGGGCCAACCGTACGCACCTTTTTATAATAGATGTTCGAAAATGAGGCCATCATTATCAATAAATTTTGCAGCACGTTTGTGTATTGCTTTTGTTGCGTTTCTTAATTTTTCAGGACTTTCCTGTATCTGCACAGCCGAATCCATAATACGGGCAATTAATTCATCACGAGAAGTCACTTTTGTCTTGTATACAATGTCTTTCATCCATCCCCAGATGCAATAATCCAATGGAGATAGATCTTGGTGATCTTGGTGGCCAAGGGTGAGGCCCTCCACGACCAATCCAGTGTCCAGGAAATTGATGATTTAAGTAAGCAGAAACGGCACGTTGCAAAGTGGGGAGGTGCTCCGTCATGCTGGAAGTACAAATTTTGTCTGAGATGTAAAGGAACATTCTCTAACAGCTGCGGCAACTCTTCTTGAAGGAAATGCAAATAGAACTCAGCATTTAGGCGTCCAGGTAATATGAAAGGTCCAATCAGCCGATTGTGCAAAAGGCCACACCAGACATTGACGCTAAATCGGTGTTGAAAGTTCTGTTTCCACTACCTCATGTGGATTTTCTTCTGCCCATGAGTGTTCATTGTGCAAGTTATTGACACCATCCCGAGTGAATTTGTGCCTCATCTGTAAACAAAATACGCTTGTAGAGTTGATTATTAATATTCAAAAAAGTTGCAAAACTCCAAGCGAAGCGGACCATCCCCTAGCTGTAGATGTTGAACCTTTTGTTTATGAAACGGATAAATAAAATTTGTTTCGATTTAAGTGACCTCCACACCGTTGACTGCGAAACTCCTATCCGCCTAGAAATACGTTGTGTACTTACACCTGGACTGCGATGAACAGCATTAATAACAATATCATCATCAAGTTGGACAGCTCGTTCATAATTGGTTCTAGTACTTGGTAGTGATCCTGTTTCCCGAAGAGTACGAAAAGTTCCTGAAATTGTTTTGGTATCTGGAATCCTCCTATTAGGGTAACGTAGTTCATATTCTTCTACAGGCAGCTCTTAGCATTACCATTACAGTAACCCAAAATAAAAAAACCATATCAGCGTAATTCCTCTGATGTAAATAAGTAAGGCATTTCTTCGCTGAATAAACAATCGAATTATAACTCACAGAAAATTGCATTTAATAACACGATTCACAGAACCCGATCTCCTGCTGTAGTTTGCAAAACACCACTAATACACAGTTCTAACGTAACAGTACAGAATACCATTGTTGATCAGCCGTTATTCGTGCGTTACCAACTTAGAAATTAATAAAACAAAAAACTGCATTTCAATGATTAGTAAACAATAATGGGAAAATGTTTGCTTCATTTATTTTCGAACATTTGATGTACATTTTTATTTTTAAAAAAAAATACAACGTAATAAAACATGATATTTTTATTTACAAACAAATTTATTTAACAGTTAATCTTGTTTTCTCAATTTATCTCATCATTAAGGAACAAACATTTTGTTTTTGTTTTATTTTAACTAAATACCGTACGGTATTTCTTTACAGCTAGTAATGTATTATACTGAATAAAATCGATTTTTTGGTACTTATTTCTGTTTTTTATTTTAGACTTTGATTATATCAATTTTCTCAGAATTAAATTCTCTACAATTAATGTTTGTTGATTTTATGTATTTATTACAATTTAAAAAAGTTATTGTACATCAAACTTAAAAAAACATTGTTTCGTGCCCCAATTTTTGCATTTAACCCTGAATCCCTCAAAAACTACTACAGGTACAGTTCTGAAACCTATTTTATTAGCTTTATCAGGTAAAAATACATAAGAATCCACGATATTTCTTACTTAATTAACCTTTCCAAAAGTTCAGTATGGCTTCATTTTACTCTTTACCCAGGAATTCAGGCGAAATCTTTCGCTAGCTGTAACTCGCTAACAAAGCGTTTTTCGGACCTATGTTTATATAACATTTTTTCATTATTTTTACTAGTACAATGATGCTGTAGAAGTGGGGGGGAGAACTTCATGAATCAACCTGTATATTAGGTTCGGGTCAATACAAACTACCAAATGTATATAGATATGGTTTTGTTTCTAACTCTATCCAATCATAATCTCCATTTTTATATTATTTTTCTTTTTTTAAAGGTGAAAATCTGTTTATTTTTAGTCGTCAAGATATTTTATTGACAATATTAATTTGATGATAAAATTAATAAGATATTATGTGAAATCTATAACAACTATTCTACAAAACCAATAGACATAATAACTTTTTCTAAATATCTTCTTTTATCTTTGTTTCACGAGTTACAACGAGGATAAGCCAGACAACACAGGATATGTAGGACTGAGGTCATTATAGAGTCTCCGGCTTAAGGCAGACAACATTACGCGAGGTTTATGAGCCGGACCCGATATTACGAGCAGATATGACGTCATTACTGGTAATATCCGCCATATTGTTGGCTTCAAGAGCCGTTGGCAATGTCTTATCACTGAAATGTCTTGCGGCGTTAAAGCCAAATGGCTTTCTTCCATATATTAAATAGTCTTTACTACACTTTTCTTTTTCAACAACAAACATTAGAGCTTTTGTGTTATTTAGGTTTTTGTAGCGATTAATTTTGTACAATCAATGTTGACGTAAATTGTATCGATAAACTCCTTTTATTTATCACGCTTTTAACAACAAAATTGCTTTTGAGCAACCCATTCTACTTACTATATTTATTGGCTGAGTTTACTAAAACTGGAATGCATTAACTGCTACAGGTTTTTGATCCCTTACGCAGGTTTATATCCCTCAACGCTCGATCTAGGTTTATACGAAGGAATTTGGATGGATATTTCTTCTCTTTTATGACTCTGACATCATGTCAGCAGCGTTACATTCCACAGTGTTAGTGTTCATGTTATGTTATATATGGAGGTTTTGAATTCCAGAATCTATTTATAAGAATAGTAAATACTAGAGTTGTGGGGAAACCGACGCTCCCGGGAAATAACAATGTATTACAACAGCAACAAATATTGTTTTTATCACAGTTATTTAAAACCAATATTTCAGTGGGGATTTGTATCAATGTATATATCAAATTGCCTCATTTCTGTTTCAATTGAAAACCATACTATAGACTTTCTCTTATAAAACTTAAAAGAATGCATATAGACATCTCTTGTGTCCACACAATAGTGGAAATCGTACCTCTGCTGTGACTCACCATCTGATCGTTTCTACTTAACTCATATCCCAAGGGGTGCATTCAGACTGGCAGAATTAAATCAAGGGCACTATGCCCTTACGGCCCCTGCATACTGAAATATGTGAGGGTTGTGGAACATAATTTCAGACTGAGAAGGGGATGAGGAAACTTGTGATCACCACGAATAACCGTAGTTTTTAGAAAAGGTTGTGTAGATAGTCTACTATTGTATCATTACGCACTATTTGGTAATAGTAAATGATACACTGACCGTTCATGGGTGTGCAGATATGTGTCATTACAATTACAATACTGTAAATTAATTAACTGATTAAATTCCTTATAAATCTCTTCCAACGTCTGAAATTTTTCCCTCTAGTGAAGCATTGCTCAGATAAAAGTAAATAAATATAAATAAATTAAAAAAAAAAACTTAAATGATAAATGGCTTTATCAAGGATACCTACCAATCTCAAGGTGCAGCTAAACTGAGTTACCAAGGTACATATAGTTCTTAATGGTTCATAAGCATGAATTTGATTTGATGTCCGTCCAAATAAAGACACTCTCAATTTAACACAGTTAAGGTTTTTAAAACAAAGGTCGTGAAGGATACTGTATTTGTAAAAATTACATTTGTGTAAAAGCTTATTTGAAAATAACTATTATCTAGACTGTAAATCTTCCAAGATCAAATACATTTTACTCGTGACAACAATCAGGGTGAAAGTAAATTATTTTGGAATATATAGAGATATAAAGTTCACACGTTATGGCAGCCTGCTTAACCTATTTTCTCTGAACAACCTATCGCAATGTACGAGTAATATCAAGCCTTCAGAGATTCTTAAGAAGAAACTGAAATTTACAACACTGCTGATTGAACTTTATGAAGACTAAGATATACATATTTTCTGATTATTTTCTAGTATGTAATTGTCTCCAAAACTATACGTGTCACATAGTGAAGTTATTCTTTTGTTTGTTTTCTCTTGGAAATATACTTGCTGTTAAAGTCTTTGTTATAAAAAATAACATAAAATGAATAATAAATTGCGTCATAATGACGAGTGTTTTACACCACGCAAACAGCATATTTAAATAAGTACTAGGTATCAAAACTCAAACTTCTTAAAGTTAAAGTTATGATTTTAGAGTCCTGACGTATCAAACATTACTATCCTTCTATACTAAATATCTTATATATTCAATTTACAAAATAATAATAATTAGTATCAAGAGGTAACATTTAAAAACTACAAATAATAATGTATGTATTAATATAATTTAAAAATAAATTGTCTCGCAGACTGCTTAATCCTGGATTTACAAGCTTTTGATGGAGTTATTCCGGAGAGGAAACTATAGGTCCTTAGGAAACAACATCATCCAATCACTGAATTCGTGAAGGGCCAAACAACCTCAGCCTTATGGCAGTCGATATGTCAATGCATGTGGAGGTTAGCACGTTAGTTAGTTCTGAATTTATTCCAATCACATCTTGTTTCATCTGTAGGTAGTTTATTCTGAGATCGATAACTAATCCGTTTGTCAACCAGATCTTTTTGAAAAAACACTTAAAGGATATTTTTTTTCATCAATTACAACCATGCATGCTGTTGTCTGTCTGACTCCCCCTCACTTAACCCTCTTGCTCCCCTCTATTTTAAAATTGACGTTTACAAACTTTTTGTTTACAATCATTACTTTTTTTAACCCACTGTATATAAGCGATCATTAAGTTAACACACACTGCTACAATAAAGGTCGTGGAAAAAACATTAATACAACTTCATATATCAAACCTCCAATACCTGAACGTCACTATGTTCTGTGATGTCTTTATATTTTTTTAAAGTTCTTTAGCCTTTTAATTTATACTATTTTGAAAAATACAATTTGATATTAATTTTATTGTAGCAAGTTTGTCATAAATATTCATACAATTAGGGTTAGAAAAGCTTCTCAAAAGCAACTGATCACTCTGCAGTCGAGGTGCGCGAGGCGGACAAGCCCTTATCGAGGTGTGGTTGACTTTATATTAGTAACAACGGTTTAATATAGTTATTATAATTGCTTCTACTACAAACGCCAAAATATCACCTATAGAACTGTGAAATCTTATAGCGAAAATAATATATCTAATAGGAAATTCATTCCTAGAATAAATTTTACTTATGTTTATCTACCATGTATTCAATATCATTCGAAATACTGATATAAAACCACTGTAAGCTTTACTTTTTTGCATTGGTTTAAATAAGCGATATTATACAGTTTTGTAGTATTGGTATTTTTTTTTCGTATTCAATAACATTAAATTAAAATAACTGCATTAACGATCATTAAAAGAACTTTGTTACTCATATAATTCAAAACTCGAATATAGGGCAAATATAGAATGTGGAGGATTGCTGACTTTTCATCAATTTGTTTTTATTTATGTTGTGCGATAAATTCAATGCATCAATTGAATTCGTACAGAATCGCTTGAATATTGGTTATATAATATATTCCTCTCAAAATTGCAACCTCGTTACTAACATGTTCGCTAAAAACACTTCAAACTGTTTCCTTTTAAATTAGTCTAGCTGGCACGTACTTGTGTTATTTTTATTTACTTCAGACCAATAGCACAAATATGTGAGGTTTGGTATCATTAAAGTAGAACAGTGACACAAATGGGTACCCTTGACACCTCTCAACTTTTTATACAACTATTTTGATCTATTGAAAGAGGAAGGTTTGCTAATGTCTATAGATATGTGAGGTATACTTATGTGTCTTTGGTTTCTGGCTGTGTCATATTGAAACTTGTAATTTGGTACCAATGTCACATTTTAATTACAGCTGACTTATTTTCTATTAATGTTCGAAATTTAATTATAAACTAGATAGGTTATGAAAAATGAGTTTTGAAGTGTATCTAGTAGGCCTAACTAGTTTCGTCCTAATTAGTTAATAAAACCCATCCCAATAAATTAAATACAAAAGTGTCTGCCACTTGCTTAGTACTACATAAGTTTGATATTTTAGCTAAATATTGTTAGTCCATATTCTATAAAATGATATTCTGGACACATCTCTGATCAGCAAGACAAATCGTCTTTTGTAACAAGGTATTATTTATTTGGCATTGTAACGTGATAAAATACATTCTGTGATAATACAAAAAAAAGGTATATGTCAAGTCTTAGACCGATGGGTATGTATAATAATATTACATCGTATAATAATTTATATACTAACGTATGATAAAAGAAATCCAAAGAAACATTTATTATACCCAGAAATATAAATGGTTTGTTATGGACTGTAAAATAATTCACCTTATAATCTAAAATACAATAAATGAAATGTTTACAGGATACATTTCGATAAATGAGTTCGTATTTAATGTGTCTCTCCCTCCAGTGTAAAGGTCGTCTCGTCGACAGCAGACATCAGTGCCGGCTCATTTCCCGGGCAAGTCCCGCATCATTACCCTGGGCCACCTGCAGTCGGCTGGGAACTGATAACTATACATTCTCAGCTTAACTTTCTGGTAATTATATACCATACAGTTCCAAGAAAACTGCTTATGAGTCGACATGCAAATCAACTTATCAGTTTAAAGAACAATACATTGTGTTCTGTATCAGAAGAAAAATTTTCTAAGAAATCTCTCAAATGTAACAGACATTTCATACAACTCACAGCGCCTGAAAATTTTACATACCATAAAGTTACACGTCTGTGTTTATTTTGCATTTTCAACTATTTCAGGCGTTAACAGTTCCCTTCCATGCTTTGAAGAAGTTAAGCACTCATTAAAAATTGCCTTATAAATTAAAAGATTGTTCAATGTAACCGTCCGATAGTTTTCCACAAAAAATACCATATAATAAAAATAATAAGAAATGAACGTTGAATACTCCTAAATTATTATTCCCTCGTGTTTTAAATACTTAAAACCCTTTATACAGATAATATGCATATATTGTTAATAAATATTTAATATTATATAGCCTGTAATTAAAATACTTTTGGAATTATTTAAAATGCAATACTAAATACAACCAAACTGACGTATTTAGGATGTTGATTAAGGAGAATTGAACATCATTTATCAGGGAAATAGTTGTAAGTCTAAAAAGAGTTGTTTTTGCAAAATATGATAGATCTGTATATTTTATTTAACAATGTATGCCCTTCCCACTATCTATAAATTAAGTGTGTAATTAGTGTAGTCTAATGTCATATGTCCAACTAACTAGAATACCTCTTTTCTAATTTAATCTTGTGGTTGGTTGTAATTTCTGAGAAAATTCGAGATCGGTTTCCGGCTGACATTTTATTTAATGACTACTTTGTGTGTGTTAACTTACCAAGCGACGAATAATAATAAATTTAGATTAATCTGTAACTTTACTCCTATATAACTCTTAAAAAAAGTATATTATTTTAGTTTGTTAGCTCAGTAGCTTAGCTCAGTAGAAATCATTGAGTCCAAGATTTATAAATCACGAGATGACTGCTAACACGCACGCGGGTGAACCAATAGCAAAATTTCCAGGGGTTTATTCCCTGCCACAGAGTTGGTGAAGGTTTAAATGGAAACCTCAAGAAAAAAATCTGAAAATTTATGTAACCTAGAATTTGATATAGTAATAAGGTTATTAGTAAAATTTCATAATTTTCAGAGAATTTTATTTTTCTACTCTGTCAGTTTGCAGGGAAGGGACGAACCCTCATGACACCTTCCTAGTACTCTGCGCCCTTAAGTTAAAAGAACCATTCCTGACTATTACCCAAATACCATGCATTCATGATTAAATGAGAGAAATTAGATAAAGTACGATATAAAGTAAGTTGAAAGTTCAATAGCGATAGTTAAGGAACAGTATCTTACACTATGAGCTTGAGAGTGTTTGAATGAATTTCTTTGTTTATTGAAGTATATAGCACCGTGAGTCATATGTCATAGGCAACAACATGTCTCCTAATAGGTACTTTGAGTACTTGTTATCTTTTTAAAGTACTTAATGTTGTATACAACGACACTGGCCTGACACACTTGGTTGGTCTTGTGAACACATGTGGCCTGCCTCTCACACTTGGTGTGATTCCATAAGTCATCTCCAGGATAAACAAGGACTCCGCAACACACGCCAGAGACATAAATCACGGCTAGCTCTTTGTCCTTCTCTTCCTCACATCCTCCTTTATGAATTCATCTCAAATGTACACTGTACAGAGATCAGCTAGCTTCACCAAATTCCTATATATATAATGTTTTTATTAGTTTAACTGCACTTAATTAACCAGTTTATGAACTAATTAATTATATTTATTAGGCAGAAAGACAGGAGGATACTTTCTCAAATAAATGAAGTTCAATAATTTCAAATTAAATTATACTTAAAAGAACTATCTGTGTACTTTTTAGATATTTAGTTTTAAATTTGTTGTAAAAGTATTCTCAAGATATTTTTTTTTTTCTTTAAAATAAAACAAATTAAATTAAAGTTAACTGTTTGTTTAAAAAATATGTAATTAAAAATTAACTTTGTAATAAAAATAAAATAAAATATATTTTTATAATTTAAATTCAAATAAAATGTACTTTTCTTTATTATTATCAACGAAGATAAATAAAACTAAACTAAAACATTTCTGAAAAATTCTTCGCACCACGTATGCCACAACCTGTTACTGTTTGTACAGACTCAAAGTTTAAACTGCAGTTTAACTACGTTTCACCAAACGATATTTACTAAAATCGTTATATCTTGATTTATAAAAATTATTCTGACTGTTGTATACTAAATGGTAATAACTTTTAAATTATATTAAAATTGGAGACTAATTTGAACAATGCTTGCAACTCTATTGAAAACTTGCGATAGTTATCAAGTGAATTCAAATCTTTTTTTTTCCTTTTATATCAAAATAATACAATAATTCCTGTAAAAGAAAGCTAACATTATTTGACAACAAATTTATCATATGAAAATCGTAATTTGCTATAAAAGATCTACTTAAGCAAAATCCTGCGCAGACTTGTTGAGTAATAAGTACATCAAGAACCACAAAAAAATAAACCGGAAAATTTTCAAAAAAACGCCGACACACCGGAGCGGAGGTTTTTATAACGACCTCTTCCCCCTAACCAGCTAACTAACGCCGACGCCTTAAATGGCCTCCGGATATCCAATTGCCAGGCCAGAGAAACTCTGTGTCAATCTAAACCTACCCCTATTGCAATCCCGTATTTGTTTTAAACAGAATTACAAACTAAAGTCTTATTAAGTTATATGAAAAAAGTGAAAAAAAACAAAACACAATATTTTACTAAAAATACACGCTTTACTAAAAGCGTGTAAATTACATAAATTTAAAATAAAGTTGAGTAACAGTTTTTAAATTATAATTTAAACTACGAAAACATGATAATATAGGCTTTTTGATGTTCACATTTTGTTTTCAGGCAATATATTTTTTTAAATTTATTGGCTTTATAAAAATTTTTGCCATATAAACTAACAAGATAGAACAGGGGATCACATTGTTTTTTAGAATATTCTACATGTTTCACTAAAATATAAATTATATAATTTGATGTTTTCTTTTGCTATTCACCTTGGTGCTAACTACGCTCTACGGGTTATTTATAACTACGCTATACAAAAGTTATTTCAAACTGCTTAAAACTTTTAAATGTATGATACCAATGTAATATCAGCATCCCAAGACGTTACTCATCAGTTAACAGTGCTGATATTATTACAATTTTGTAAACCTGTTCAATAAAGTACTTTAGAACACATTTCATGTATTTTTTTTTTATTCAGTACAGGGTGATTCAAAAAGAATACCACACCTTTAAAAATGTTTATTTAATGGAAGAAACATAATCTTCTGTTATACATTAATCACAATTGTTCAATCAAAGCAATCAATTGTTTATACATCATTACAATGAGTATTAAACAAATTTTCTTTCACTCAAAAACAAGTTCAGAGATGTTCAATATGGCCCCTTCCAGACAATCGAGCCGATACTCAAATTCATTCCTCACCCTCAGTAGCATATCAGACGTAACAGTTTGGTTAGCTGTTGTTATTTCTTGTTTCTAATCATCAATGGCTGGGAGAAGTTGCCGAAACACCATATCCTTAACATACCCCCATAAGAAAAAATCACAGGGTTCAGGGTTTTGTGTAGGCCAGTGATGAAGTCCTCTGTCGCGGGCTGCCTGGCGGCCGATCCATCGCCTCGGGTAGTTGACGTTCAAGTAGTCACGGATGGATAAGTGCCAATGTGGTGGCGCTCCATCCTGCTGAAATATGAATTGGTTTGCTTCTGTTGAGTTGAGGGAACAGCCAATTCTCCAACATCTCCAGATAATGTAGTCCAGTTACAGTAGCAACTCCGAAGAAAAAGGGACCAAACACTTTATTGGCTGAAATTGCACAGAAAACGTTCACCTTAGGCGAGTCACGTTCATGCTTGTTTCTCGTGGATTATCAGTACCCTATATAGGGACATTGTGTCGGTCGACTTTCCCGTTAGTGTGGAAAGTAGCTTCATCACTAAACACAATCTTTGAAACGAAAGATTCATCTGTTTCCATTTGAGCAAGGATAAACTTACAGAAACCGATTCTTTTAATCTTATCAGCTGCAGAAAGGGCTTGAATCAATTTCATACAATAAGGTTTCATTACTAAACTTTTTCTTAGGGCTCTCCATGCAGTTATTTGTGGAAGTTTCAGTTCTCTGCTAGCTCTTCGAGTCGATTTACCTGGGCTGCGAACAAATGCTTGCTGTATGCGTGCTACATTTTCATCACTCATCATCACATTTCATCACGCGGCCGTCCAGACCTTTTCCCTTTGCACAAACACCCATCTCTATAAACTGTTTATACCAGAGTTTGATACACCACCTATCAGGAGGTTGAACTCCATACTTCGTTCGAAATGCATGCTGAACAACTGTCGTCCATTCACTTCTGCCGTACTCAATAACACAAAAAACTCTCTATTTAGCAGTCGCCATCTTAAGCATCAACTAACGCTGACGCCCTGTTACAGCACCTCGTGTGAACTAATGAGCAACTAAATGAAACTTTAGAGCTTCTTTAATTCGCCGACAGCTAGTGCTTTGCTCTCCTTTTATTCTCTGCAAAGTAATACATTTCTAAAGTCGTGGTATTCATTTTGAATCAGCTATATATATTATAGAGCTTGAAAATTGCTAAAACATAATGTTTTGTACGATAGGTTTGTTAGAACAGACTGTAAACCGTATTTCGCATACTTCTGACACCCCTTTCTCTTGGCGTGAAGGAATTTCCAGAATCACAGCAAACCCATCCATTACTTTCCAACCCCCCTTTCCCTTACATCCCATCTGGCAAGTCACCTGAACTGAGTCATTAAAACTTCGCCACTCGGCTATAAAGATTTAACTTATTTCCCTCCAACTTTAATAAAAAGAACTTTTCTTCGTATATTTCGTGTTTCCTACACATGTTTAAGTTAACAACGCTTTTACATAAACCTTAATTGTACTAGATACAGTTGTGCTAATGTAAAAATTGCAGTTCTGTCTATTTTATAACCTATCTGATAAAGTTTTTATCAAACAAAAGTTAAACGTCAGAATAATATCTAAATTCGCTTTAAACTTGGTAATTTGAAGAAATTCGTTCATGCTTAACGGTATAAGTCTGTTTTTCTTAGATGGAAAATGATATAGCAAGTGCCGCACGTAGCACAATTTTGAAACCATTTGAAATAAGGAAGATATTTTTTAGCCTACTAGTGGGTTTTTAGGAATTTAATAATTCAAAATATTTAATAAATGTTTTCAATCTGACAACAAGTACAGGTTAAAAAAGTAGTTTTCAGAAAGTAAAAACATTCGTTTTAGGGACAGTAATGACAAGAATACGTATTTGGATTAATATTGCATAAGCAATTTATCATTGAGGACTGAAGTCAAATCTGTATGAGTTTTACGGCGGCCTCATCACAAGATGTCTAACCGAGTTATATTGTAGTAGCAGCCACCCCTGCGCCTCCCGTACGCTCACCATATGTTGTATTTTGTAGATCACATCCTCGGCGGCGCGGCGCGGACGTGAGGAACGTGACTTGATTCGTGACATCTAATACAAAAGATAAGACTGCGGCTCTGCAAACGAGAAGTAACGCGTTCGATTCCCAAAATTCCCAAAAGGTCAGCAAAAAAATGGGAATACAATTTTCTTTTTCAGAATAAAAAATTAGGATATCACTGTTGAGCATGAAATTGTTTTAGCTAAAAAGTAGAGAAGAAGAGGACGATAAAGCTACAATACAAGTGTTCATAACCACAATACTCTATGATCTCTGTATTCACACACGACTATTGCTGGAGGGTTGATCTACGTAGATCTGATAGCGTTAATTGTGGCATTACCCTAAATTAATAACCAGTTAAGTTGCCCCATCCTGTGGATATTCCAGGGTAGTTGCCACCCCTGGAGCTAGAGATAAGGGTTAGAGCTTCCTGGAATACAACCCTTATCATCCATTCAGGCTTTTACGCGTTATAATTGCGGATGGATGCAGGGAATTGTCCTCACTGTGGTAAACGATATTCAAAGGGAAATATTAATATATTTTAGGTTTTACTTCTTTTTTTGGGATCTCCCAATGTTAAATGTAACACACATATATAGTAAATGAACGGTCTTATGTCATAAAATTAGTACCGATCGTGGTTGTTTCTGCGATTTAGTCCAGTGCCCTAGAAGATACCGCAATGAATACTAGTAGGAAGCATTTTTGATGAATTATATAAGATAAAATTTTCACTACGCTGCAAAGTAATAAAATGATAAACAAGCATAACTATTTACGAATTTGTAAACTAAACATTCCTACTTTTGAATCATTTTGCTGTTTATGCTTATATATTATTCAAGGCAACTTTAACAATATGGCTAATGATTTTTTAGCTTCCCAATAGCTCCTAATTTTAAACGCATAATTATTCGTATAATGATAAATGCAACAAGCTTCCAGAATGACTGATGTATGATGACTTCATAATCGTACGTAAAATGTACAGTTGTGTTTAATTGTCTACTTTATATTATTAAGACTATTACTGTTCTGCTAATAAAATAACAAAAAGGAAAAGTTTTATTTCAAGATTTTGCAATCAGTTTTTGGTTGAGATTGTTTCCTACAATTGTATGGCTACTAAGGTAAATTCCTTGAAGATTGAACAAGTTGAAACAATTGTTTAGTCACTCCGAGTTTAATTCCGCAAATTGAACGTTTGAAACTTAAGCAATTTTCCTACCAAACTTAAATGAACATTTATGAAGATATGAATTTTGTCAATACGTACAACTCCAGTGCGTGGCATATTTTTAATAATTTAGGTCTTTTGGAAATTATACTTTAGTAAAGTGTAATAAAATTTAAGAAAATAACACAGATTTTTATTAAGAAAACGAAAGTTTGTTTTGAAATAAAACTCATTAATTTTTCCTATGAGTCATTTTCATTTTCTGTGTTGATGTTTTATGTTTATTTTATTTTGTGCTTATAGCCCTATTTATAATTTATAATTTCCAGAAGACGGCTTATATATATATATATATATATATATATATATAATTTGTTTGTTTGCTCATTTATTTCATATACATGTGTAGAAAAATTCATATCCTTAATATATATATATATATATATATATATATATATATATATATGTGTGTGTGTGTGTGTGTGTGTGTGTGTGTGTGTGTGTGTGTGTGTGTGTGTGTGTGTGTGTGTGTGTGTGTGTGTGTGTGTGTGTGTGTGTGTGTGTGTGTGTGTGTGTGTGTGTGCATTAAATTAGTATAAATGGCAATAGCCTTATTTAATTTCAATAAACATTGAATCACAAAAAGTTCTTGCTCCGCCGGGACTCGAACCCGGATCTCTCACTTGCCGGGTGAATGTGCTACCATTACACCACAGAGCCCGTACTTTTTACGATTCAATTATTTTGTATTTGGCCGTATCTGTCACATATGCGTTTAAATAAGCAAACTAACATATATCGGAAGACCAAACACCTGTCAAATGACTTAATTTAATTTACATTAAATTAATATAAATGGCAATAGCCTTATTTTAATTTCAATAAACATTGAATCACATTTCATATACATGTGTAGAAAATTCATATACTAATGTTAAACAGATTTTTTTTAGGGCTGATTGTAAGAATTTCGAATTTGTGCTTGAAATGACTCTCTGTTTGAAATTAACTCTTCTTCTGAAACGTTCAAAATGCTTTATTATATTTTTCCTGTCTTCATAAAAAGTATTTTTAACGATTCTGGCCAGCATTTTATTTAAAACTAAGACGAAACTCGATTTATCCAACGGATATATTTTCTGAAGTTTTAAAACGGCAAATATCTCTTAAACCAATGAATTTACATAGAAAGCCGAAGTTAATTTTAATTGTATATACTATAATTTCCGTATAAACCAGGTGTCTAATGTTGAAATTGGAAGTTGAGGTAAAATGTACAGTGCAAAAATGTTGGAATTACGCCGGAAGTAGGAATTAAAATAAACAGAGACCGGTTCTGGAGGGGGTTGCCGCAGACGGATGGCGAGTCCTGGGAGATACTACTCATAAATTCGTTCTAATTTGCTTCCTTTGTCTTCCATTATTCTTTCTTCACACCTGCGTATTATCGTTTGATTTATACCTTGACAAGTTTCAGTTTCATACATTATGATTACACTGGTGTATTGTAGATTTACAAAGGAGTAAAGGAGCACATTGTTTTTAATGTTTCCATAGTTTCAGTTTTGAATGTTTCTTTTTGCCTCAGATAATTCATATTTTGTTTTTTGTTGCTCTATGGTGAATACCAATCTTAAGGTTTATTAAAGAACTTTTGATTCAAGACAGTTCAATAAAGAGATAATACGAAATAACAAGATTGTGTTTTTCACTACTAGGGGATATATTTAACCACCCTTGCAGTGGCGTAACATGTACGGTACACTTGTAAGAGTAGAGAAATGTCCGTATTTACCTCCTGTCTTGGTTTATTCGAAACTGTGGTTTCTCTTGTAAGCCTAAATGTGGCTTTGTATCAGTTCTGGGCCTATATATAGAGCCACGGAAGAGGGCATTATGTGCTGGTGTGGTTTCAATAACAGTGGTTCCGGAACGTGTGGTAGCGTTGTGGTCAGATACTCCGCGGAGCAAACAATAGTGGGGAAAGGAAATTCGGGAAAGCGAATGGAAGTTTCTTTAAAGCTCAATAGAAACAACAGATGTGTTAATTACAAAAACCATTAGCAATGTAGTCTGGAATCATAATTAGATTTGTAACTTAGTAGTTTCGAAAATAACATTCCGGAGTATTGATTGGCATTATCTTACTCGCAAAAACATTGAATATATAAAAATATATATGAAACGATATTTCCTCCTAAATTATGCTTTCCTTACCACTTAATTAAGTCGACCATTAAACATAAATAAAAGTTGATGGCTCTCAGACTAAAAGATAAACAGACTGAAAATCATACACAGCCCATTTTAAGTCTATATATATATCTGGCGCTAAAGTTTACCTGTCTGACGGTTTAAGTGTGTCAAGCAAGCTAAGGGAAATATGATCTGAGGAAAGCGTTCTTGTACTAAATCATTAACCACTTTTTGTAAAATACCCATTACGAACTCTATCTCTAAATATGAAACGGTATTTTCTCTTAAATTATACTTTCCCTAAAACTTAATTAAAGCCTACCGTCAACCACAAAAAATAATACTTATATCGCCGTCAGAATACTAGATAAACAGACTGAAAAATCAGATTCCATTTTTAAGAGTTTTTGTATATAGTTAGCTAACGCTTATTCTACATTAATTTACCTGTCTCCCGATTTAAAGTATGTCCACGTTAATAGGGAGAGTTTTATCAGAGAATACTTTCTTTTATTAAAGAATTTCATATTTAAAATCATTTACCCTTTTTGGTAACTGAGGTGCAATTTTTTTCGTGTAGGACAATTCCTCTACCACCTCCAATAAAAACCAGATTTGTGTTTTTATAGTATGCAAATTGGCTCTTGACGGTCTTGACTATTAAACATGTTTTAGATTTACTTTTTTTTACGATATAAAACAGAACAATATTCAAAAGAAGACAGGGAGAGCCGGTTAGTGGACAGAGCATGTTCTAAATTATCAGCGTTAAAAATCCATAAAAATATCACAAAAAATATTTTTTTAAACTATTTGTTCGTATTAGATAATAGTTTTATAAACATATGTTTGATGGTATTAGAATAGTTTAGAAACATTAATATTAATTAATTTGTTTTATTACGTAATATCAGGGGGGTTTTATATTTGAAGCTTTGAAGCCTGTTGTTTTTGAATTTGATTCCATGAGTTAAAATATTTGAAATGAACATCATTTAGAAATTTTCTTTTTGACAAAATATTTTAAGGTTTAATCATCTATAAATTCCGATGCAGAAAGCGGTATGAAATCGACAGTGGCGGAGATTGATGTCGACAGTAAGTCTCCAGTGGCCCCATTTGAGACCCCAATTGTCGATGGGGCCTTATCGGCGACGACCCCAGCCTGAATAGATTTGGTCAGGATGAGAACGAAGGAAGATGTAGCGAGGGGCCCGCCCGTAATAGCTTTCCCTCTTATTGAACTTGGCTGATAAGCAGTTACAACGCCGTGAAATGGGGTTTATAAAGGCATTAATAACTATAAGACTTGTACGGTTTTGTCAGTTTCCTGTTAGTACATGAGCTGTATTTAATAAATCAATTATTAATTACATGAATAACAACAATGAAATGCAGTAATAACATATTTTTAATTGTTTTCCCAGGTTTATTATATGATACTAAACATATAATTACGATATCCATGACACGATCCTCGTATGCAACATTTTGTTCGAATGATATGTACGTCATAACCCTGTTAACATAAAAACGCCTCACTGTCAACACAGCACGTCTCAAAGCTCTCAGTCGATTGCTGAAAAAGTCAACTCCACTGCCACACCTCGTTGGCAAGCCGAAGTATTCTTGGGGCAGAGCTAAACTGCAGATAGTTGCGGATTTAAGTGGCCCTAGCTCGAACAGGCCGGCGCGACCTTGTGGTAGAAGGGAGACGAAATGCAATTCGCTCCAAAGAGAGGGGGGCAGCAGGACGCAGACAGACTACTACAAAGTTGTGAAATCTTGTAAAGAAATACAAACATCTGCAACCTCCCCTTCTAACGCCCAGTGGATGTAGCCGGAGAAAATTCATATCAGGCTCTCTCCAGTCCAAATAACCTAAGGAATTTATTTTGCGCGGACTGCAGTCTGTCAATGAGGCCCAGTTGGTAAGGAGACCAAACAACAGAAGCGTATTCGAGCAGCTGGAGGAAAAGGGACTTGTAGAGGAGTACAAGAGCATCTGAGCTAAGGCCGTGTCTAGCAGTTCTCATAATCAGCCCCATCATGCTAGTCGCTCTGCAGCATAATTGGTCAATATGGAGACTGTAGCTAAAGGAGGAGTCGAGAACTATTCCGAGATCTTTCATGGATGTCCAATGATCAAGAAGCTTGTCATCAAGGGAGTAGTTAAAACCAATTGTGGAGGTGGTTCTCTTGAATGTCATTAGCTTGGTCTTGCTGGCATTAATGGACAATCCCGTTGCACTTGACACCATTTCGATACACAGTTAAGTGCTTGCTGAAAGATTTTTTCGACAGTGTGCGCTGGAGGATATTTCAAGAAAAAGTTTATGTCGTCAGCATACAGTAAGAGAGGAAACTTTGATGACCTCCTTGATATCATTAACAAATATAGAAAACAAAAGTGGGCCAAGGTGGGAGCCCTGAGGAACACCAGAAGATGGGGCAAAGGCGTCAGAAGTTTGATTAGCAAAGTGAACCACCAGCTTACGGTCGGAAAGATAGCTACGAAACAATGCCAGCACAGTTCCCAAGACACCATAACCCTACAGTTTATTCAGTAGGTGATTGTGTCTGATCTTGTCAAACGCCTAGCTAAAATCGATGTAAACAGCAACAACCTTGCCGCCTACGACTGAAAGCCTCAAGAACATAACTTTTAATATACGAGAAGATTAGTTACGGTAGATCTCCCCGCATGAAGCCATGCTGTTCTTCTATAGTGTTCTTGAAGAGTGGCTGAAGGATGTCCGCAGCACTAAACCTTCCAATATCGTTGCCCAACACTGATAGGATCACAATCGGCCTCGATAATTAGCTACGTCTTGTCTGTCACCAGACTTTAAAATGAGTACGTCGTAACCCTCCTTCAGAATTTCAGGAAAAAACTCCCTTGGCCAGGCTCATGTTAAATCAAAAAGAGAAGTTTATGGGGGCTAATTCTGCGTGGCAATGCTTCATGACTCCAGGAGTAATGTTATCTGGACCGCGTCCGCGTAATGTTATCCCTTAGAAGCGTCGAGAGCTCTCAACCTTTTATGGATTGCTTCAACAGTAACAGAGAACTCGGAGAGGGTAAAAGGCGTGTCATACGCTTTCGTTGGCGGTGATCCGTTGTCAGCAGGCGAGCATACATAGAAGAGAAAGAATGTGCTGAACATAATACACATCGTTCCCTGGATGGGAAGACACTTTGAGTCACCGAAGTTCATCTCACTCGGGATGGAAGATCCCCGCTTATTATTGTTTAAGCTCACTAAGCTACAAATAATACAATATAAGAAAAAAAAAATTTTATGGTTGCCTGTAAAGTCGGTTTTTACGGGCGAAGATTTTACGTGACAACGTCTTTTTCTCGGTTTTAGAATATTTATTGATATGAAATATTATTAAATTGCACAATAGGAACAAGGAATTGAATGAAAATAAGAATTGCACAAATTTTAACTATAGAAATATATTTTGTTTACTAAAACATTGTACATAATTTGAAAATTAATTAAAATTTGTTATTGTAAATGGTAAAGTTGAATAAAAGCATTTACTAAAAATTGGAATTTGAAATTTCTTGCTAAACACAGTTAAATTCTAACTCCGCGCGTGGTGATTGGTCGGTTTAGTTCGTTTGTTTGGTCGTCGCACTGTTAATGACAGGTTAGAGGTTATAATTTGTTTATTTTAAATGTGTTGACTAGCAATTTACGCGCTGTTTCTTCTTCAATCGACTGAATTACGATTGATTGCAGAAGTGATTTAAACTAATAATTTACTTAACACTAAATCAACATTTGTCAATAGTATGGACATAACCTATAAACTCAGTTTTTCAACTTTTGTGTCCAATCTAACAATTAATCAATCAATCATAGTTTACCCGATAATGAAATATCAGTGTACAATTACTTACCTTTATTGTTGTAGTTGTTGTAAATGACGAATCTAAGCACTCCACATTTTCACGAATAAACATAGTTATCTGCTTTATCCCGTGCGGCGGACCCACAGTTATTGCTTTATCCCGTGCGGATCCCCCGTTGCGGCGGCGGACCCACTGGACGGGCATCGTACACGTTACCGGGCGTTACACTTTTTCATGAGTGACTCCGAGCCGCAACCTAATTTAAGACGTTGTCACGTCAATATCGCTTTATATTTTAACCCCTTTATATCAAAAAACTAGGTAATAACAAACAGTAAATCAGCATGATTTTTTAAAAAACGAACCTTGGCTTTTGACTCGACTTGTATTTCATAACAACAATTGATTAAAAATAATACTTTAGGTTACAAATTGTATCATTTTATGTTTATAACGGATGCAGTTCATTGTTTAGTAAATTAAATATTCCTACACACTTTTTAAAAAACTATTTCTAAGTAACGAATTAAACGTTTGTTACGCCCATTGAACCAATCATTGTGCTTAGTCTTTCGGTCAAGTACGCAGTGTTTGATCTGTACAAAGTGAACAAAGCTGCTATTGTAAACTGCGCTCAGGATCCAATAGAAGCGTTTAAAGTTCAATAGGATAGTCAAACATAACCCAGTTGCAGAACGGTACTTTGAGGTATCAAATAATCCACATTCCTGTACTCTACACAGCTGGTATCTGAACAGATCACGGCCTACAGCGCTTTCACCAAAGTACCCAAGCGCAGCAATAAAACTACTCAACGTTATCGGAAACTATTATGCAGTCTAACACTTAATAAACATTAATTATAATCGGTTGAATTCCAAAACCTGCGCTGATATTTTAACTCATTTACCTAAATTAGTTAGGAACTCCGTTAGACTGCAGACTATGTAGATCAAGGCAGGAAGTAAATAGCCCAGAACTATGCCACACCAAATATAGAATGTTATATGTAAACACCACAAAAAAAATGTATAAGTGAATATAAATCACGAATTGATCTACTTACTGAAACAGCCATGTGGAATGTAATTTAAAAACGTGATTATTTACAAACAAAACAAACAGACGAATCAACGCTCCAGTTCATTAAATTACTCCTGCCACAGTCAGTTATGAAAGGATTTAATGAATGGTTTAATTTTCACCAGTCCTACCCATAAATGCGTCAAAAATCAGTTTTTAAGTCAGCAACCATTGTAGAAGGTGCCAATAATAAAAGGTAAATCAGCGGTTTTATAATTATGCAGAATATATTTATGAATGCTGTAGTTGTACATATATTGAAGTACATTAAAGTATTTCATATTTTTATCACACTTTTAAATGTTACCACTTATAAACAAATATCAATACACATATTAAAACGATTTAACTGCAGAATGTACCAAAAATTGTGTTCACCTCCTTTTATCTTTACAATTACATTTATTTTGTGTTTTATAATTTCTGAAACACGTTATACGCATCCCTTTTTGTTTTGTTTTTTTAATTAATATAAATTAACCAGTATCTAGATATTCATGTATTATTGGTGAAATATTAATGCAGCTTGCATTTAACAAACCGTACAGATAAAAATCAGCTGTATTGACACGTTCTTTACAAAATTCCTTAACAAATCGTATTATAACTACAGTAGTACTTATATCCGTTCGACAAAGTCTGGATTTTGACATGAAAAGAGAAGCAAACAAATGTGAGAATATAAAAGAATAAATAAAATATTTTAATTGGTCATTTAAATCTTAATAATTTTCAAAGATAAACATAATCAATTGCAATGGGATTATCGACTATTGAGTGTGGTATTGATTCGAGTATGTAAAGCCGGCCTCCATCTATCCAATGCACGTTTCAAAGCTATTCTATGGCGATTGGAGTTCACTCTCTTTGAACTAAGGAAACATGTATAAATTGTTATTGACAACCAATAATGTTTCCCTTTTTCAACATTCTTATCTTCCATTATGGTCTCTATAAAATGCGAGTAGTTGTGTGAAATTTAAACATCTAACATTCGTTAGATGCATACAAAGCAAAGCTTCTTGTTTTTTCCATCATGTTTTATTATGTACTTCTATAATTCTCAATAATGTAGTACTGTTAGAACATTATGTCTAATTAATTATTAAAAATTTATTTATTGACAGAATGACACAGATAAATGTTCAAAAAGTAGAGCATTGCGATTAGAGAATCGAGAACTATCTTCCTGTTCAAATATCACCAAAATTAACACATAAGGATACAAATAAACATCACTGTAGAACGTTGGCTTAGTCAAAGCAAAAAATTTACAATAGAAATACTTGTAGATTACAAAATTTCTAATACCACCTGAGGTTCACAGAATGTGAAGAATCCAAATTCAACCGGCTTAAAATACAAGCCCATATAAAAGAAACATGCTATAGACACCTCAAAAGTTATAAGGTTCAAGTTTTAAATATTACATTTAGATTAATGAGGTAAGTTTCTAACTATGTAAATTGCTACAGAATTATTATGTTATAACTAACAACATAAACAAAACTGTATATTTCATATTGTATTCTTATAACATTTTAGAAAACCATTTTCATCTATTTTCGTATTCAAGTAACAGATTTTTAGTTTGTGGGTTCACTCTTGCGTGTTACAATACACTTAGGAACGCTCGCATCTCACACCAAATTCCGCTCGAAGTCATGCCAAAGCATTCCGGAGCGTCTCGGTCCAGATCGAAAAGGACATGCCAATCCGTGCATTCCAGACAGACTCAGTAGCCTCGTGGAATGCTGATGGAATGGACACTCTCGCTTTGTGGCTGACGAAGCGCTGTGGAGAGCAGTCAAAGAGCCTCTCGTCATGCAAATATGTCCTTTATAGCAGACGATACACGGCTCATTGTGGTTTGCTGCAGCCGCCATCGGTCTGTTGATCCTCACTCTGGAATGATTAAGTTTGGTATTAAAGTACTACTTGTAATGTGGAATGTTCAAAAGGAATATTATATTACTTTATCTATGAGATATCCAACAGATATGAATCTTATTGCAAAGTATGAGATTGTTGTTTATTTGCAAAGTATAATGAATGTAATTTGTCGTAATAATACAATCATACAGAATCTACCGGTAAAAGTACAATACGTAATTAAATCCTATTTAAATTGTGTTCGAAAATCACGCAATTGTGTTCAGAATTGAGGGATGTTTTGTAACAATTCGGTCTAAATGTGATTTCACTGAAAAAAAAAAACTCCAAGAGTATAAACCGTATTGTTTACACAGTTTACGTTGTACATATCTCTCATCAGTTCCTAAGATCGTGTTAAGAAAGAAATATCTTATTTCGATATAACGCGTATATTGTTTTGTAATTTCATGAAATTTAATTTTCATGTTACATTCAAAGTTAGTACTGTTACATATCTATAAACATATATTTGGAAAGAATAATGTAGTATTACACGTTTAGTTAGTCTTATACGTTTTAAATCTTAATAAATTAAACACAAACTTTTACTTCTTAAAACGGGACGTTTTATTATTTGAAGATTTCAAAACAGTGTATCGTAATTATAGAAATAGAGTAAAACTGATAACTCCATACAGAAAGGTCTCAAACAAAAGTTTGGTATAACAAAATGACACCTACCTAAAAGTATTTTAGACATTTTAGCCTGATAAAAATTCTGCTCATAAACTTTTAAAGGCAAGTAAAGGAAGAAAAATCTATATTCTTAAATTACATTTTTTTACAGTTCATTTATATTTTCATAAAAACATAAAAGTCGTTTTTTTTAATTTTATTCACAACTATGTTTGATAATGCTGTTACAAAAACAAGTAGATGTATGTATATAACATTTTTGTATACGATATCGTACAAATGGAACCTAATTCATGTTTGTATTTTCAGGGACTTACAGTATATTAAGTAAAGTTACGCTATTCAGAAATACAGCAGGTCTACGAGTATTGTATATTTTACGGCTTAAACTTCATTAAGATCTGACAGAATCAGCCTTCATAATTAAGCAAGGTTTATGCGCTAGCAAACGTAATAGGGTTTGCATGTACCATTTACTAAAAATAAAGTATATATATCATAAATTTATCACATAATTTATCAGTAATTTGCACGCTATTATGAATGAACTTCTCCAGGTAACACATTTAAATTAAACGATGAATCGTAAGACACAAAGGTAGTACATACGGTGCATCAAATTTGGAGAAAGCAGTTAACCAAAGTTTCTGTAAGTAATTTTAATTTTTAATGAGTGATGTAATGCTGGCTAAAAGTGATAATCTAACATTCTATGAAACCGCAGCAGATTAACAAATTACCTACTATCCGGACAAGTGAATCCAGAGTGTGACGGACAGGTCCAAGCCAGACAACAGAAGAGACGTATGGTGACGCAGGGGAAGCGCTGTGACACGAGAGTGTGACGGAGAGGTCCAAGCCAGACAACAGAAGAGACGTATGGTGACGCAGGGGAAGCGCTGTGACACGAGAGTGTAACGGAGAGGTCCAAGCCAGACAACAGAAGAGACGTATGGTGACGCAGGGGAAGCGCTGTGACACGACGAGGAGGTTTATCCACCACTCTTGTCACATTTATCACCAGTCGAGCCTGTTGTGTGTTTTGGCCGCGGACCTCGGAAAGCTTTAAATTATTCCCTTTGTTGAAAACTTTTACAGTTCCGCTTTATATCTGTGGTCACCCGAGGCTGTGTCGCTTCACGTGTGAATTATTGTGTACAATACCGTCCACAAGCAAGGTAAAAACTGACAATACTGTGGAATTATTTGTCCCACTGGCCAGGAGCGTTGTGTGATTAGAGCATGCCGTCGACTGCATACTTTACTAGCTGTTACCATGGGCGTTGAGTACATGATAACAATGTGACGGTAAACACCTTTTAAGAATAATTACTAAATACTCTAGAAAAGCTATGGCTATTTGAATATATGTTTATATCCAGAACTATATAATTTTTTATTCCAGCGAAGTCACTCCCCTAAGGTTGCAGAGAGAAACTGTTAGTAAATACTAACAGACATAAAAATACTTGGTTGGGATTAAATTATTTTAATAAATTCAAATCTATCGTATGAGCCGAAAGAGACGGACCATAATGTCGGTGTCCATAGTGAGAAGCATTTATACATACACATTCAGGTAATACTAGGAGTACGCTAATTCTTCCCGTAACTAGTTTAATGGAGTTGTGCAATCGCCTGGCAACTTCTATCGGTTATTCGGTTTTGGCCCTGTAAAGCATTTCTGGCTAGAAATAATAATATTTCTGTTTTCATACTTTAGCTTTTTTGCTGCAATAAAGAATGAATTTGAGAAACTTATATTGATCGCTAAACATTTGTTGGCCCTTTGAATCTATTTAGCAGTCTAAGGAGTGAAAAACTATTGTATATAAGATGTAATTCAACTAGTATATATATATATATATATATATATATATATATATATATGTAAATATATATGTATGTTTATATAAGTGTATGTAAATATTACAGAGTTATTTGTAATGCAGAGTTTTTTTTAATGAATATTGGAAAACATTCCATCAAAATACTCTTTGTTGGAGAAAGTACATTGTCTTCTCGTGGCACTTTCTACCTGCTTGTAATTATTTTTACGTTTTACCAGAAAATATTGATGTACACGCTAATTTAATCAAATATTTATACTTGTTGCACTAACAATAAAAAACGTTAAACGTATACATTTAAACTAAATGACAATCCAGTTTTAAATTCCCTTTGAAATGAAATAAAAATTTTAAAAATATAATATATTTCACAGTTGTTTATCATTAGTTAACATGAATTTGTTAGCTCTCGTCTTGTGTCCCAATGTTTTATTTTCAGATTAGTTATTATAATATTTCGCATAAGAAATTTAAAATGGACGCTAAACAATTGCACAATAACGGTCCAGTTATAATAACGTGAGGTAAGACAAGTATCCGTTTCTAATTGTAAAACAACTTGCACAGCCTTCAAAGTTGTGCATTTTTAGGAACAACAGATTATACGGACAGGTAATAAGAACGAATAAGAACTAACAACGATACGACCATTCTTTTTCTTTTCTTTCTTTTTGCTTCTTTCACATTGACAAATTATCTAATTAAATTTGGCAGAGAAATCTCACTGTATAACCAAACCTATTTTATAAGTATGATTGTCATAAGTAAGAGTGTAAGAAGTCGTATATAAGTTTAATATTCAAGAGATAGTTTAATATAATAGTAAATGCAAATAGAGAACAATATAAAAAATGTATACAATTAGAACTCAATCATAAATCTTATAAACATAATTAAATTTTATCAACATCTCAATCCTATATGGTGTAAATTCAGAATTCGAGGTTTCGGTAGTTTGGCAGATATAATATTGCATTGATGTTGGTTTTTTCTATAGTATTCTGTAAACTACACAATTGTTAAGTAAAGTTATATTTCGTTACTTTTTTACCCAAAGGTTGTAATAAATCAGAGGTATTTCATAGGCAATATTTTAAATTTAATATAAAAATTATTTGGTTAAATTATACAATAATAACAAAGCCTAAACTGTTTACTGTCTCATAAAATGAAACACGAATTCTTCGGGCATTTCATGAGAATTTAAAAAACATACAAGAAATACCATATGACAATGTATCATACGTTCAAAATCACCAGCATATGCAAGCATGAGACGTAATAAATACAATAGCTTCAAATTCAGTTTTTTAAGAATAATTATTAAAACAAAACTCTGAATTTCTATTGTACTGAGCCATATATTTTCAAATTATCGTATACTGTAATCCAAACTACAAATTTAGATAAGTTTCTATTCGTTTTGAATACGAATGTTATAAAGTCAAGTAACCAGCTATTTAAACGCTCCAGTCTGCGCAAATACTATATTTATTGACTTTGAAAAGCGCCTAAATAACGAACAAGTGTTTGGATGTTGTTGATAAAGTTCCAATTGGTATCGACATATCGTCACACTGACAGGCTAGGGGCTGTCACACGTGTGTTTTGTTGGCTCCACAAATAATAAACGAACCACGCACTACCGCGGCCAGGCAGTAAATAATAAATGAAAAATCAATCAGCGTCAAAAATATTTTTAGTACGTCCGGTGACAATCATTGCTATAGCAGAGTTTACATGTGTGTTCTCATAATAATATAACAAACAAATGTTTTGTGATTATGAATACAAATTTTGTAACAGATTGTCATAAAAGTTTGCTACACAATCATAGAATTATTCAGTAGGGTTTTATACCCCATCTTAGGCAAGCATAAAATAAGAATACAAAATGAACAATAACTACAACAAATTTTAAAAGTCTCCATAAAATGTAAATACTCGGCCAGAACATTGAAAGACCCATTTACATCATTAAGACCAAAAATTGAAATTTGGAAAGGTTACGGTTATCTAACATTTAAACCAATTGGTAGGTTAGTATTTGGTAGGTAATTAGATATTTACATGTACTGATGGGCTTGTTTAAAATGTTTTATTTTTATTTTATTTACATTTTCTTCATGCCAGCGAAGACTATTAATTCCTTTAAGGTTATAACACTTTTCAATTTTGTCTTTTTTTATCTAAATGTATGTTATTTTTTAATTAATTTGAAAAATAAGTGCATAAACATTAGATGTACAATTTTTATAGAAAAAATATATTACATTTTACGATTCTTTATGCAGAACTTCACTGTCGTTAAAAGTGTTTCATACTACTGTCGTTAAAAGTTGTTCATATTATAAGCAATTAAATTTTCAATCTGTGTATTATTACGTCCACTGCAAACAATAATAAACTAAATAATGATATTGAACAAAATAAAACCACAAATAATCCATATGTTATGTAAATGTACTATGGTTGCTAAAGCACGTTATTGCCTTTTATATGATATGAAACTGCAACTGTAAATACGGATATATCATAACCCACAGGTTACACCAGATGAAATGTAAGACAAAATTTCCGCAAATTGTCTAACTAAAGTTACCAGATCCAATGATTAAAATTAAAACATGCCGATATATAGCCGATAAACAGATATAGCCGAGTTATTAAATCAGTTATGTTTATCTAAGGAAATCAGATTTTTTAGAGGCAAGTACCTCGACCCGTTTATATCTATGGTTTAAATTTTGACTGTTATTATACCATGTGGCTAGTAAATGGAACCAATGTTAAAACATAATGGTTATTTTCAGGAAATGGTCTATCCAAAAGACAGTTAATGTGATCTTTTTACAGCTATTATATGTTTTATATTTACCATTTTCGCAGTCAGACATTTCACAGTATATACAATATTTGGAAATACACTAAGTGCTTCCATAACTTTCTAACTTAAGGCCAAGGTCCTCATGAAAAAACTGCATGTTACAGCCTAAATATGATTAACAAGGTTCAGTGTTCAAATATGTACAGGTGTTGAAAAATCTATGATTAGGAAGAAAAAATTTCATGAACCAAAAAGAATTTTTAAAAAAATTCAATTTACAGTTAAAACTTCTACAAGCATAAATTCCAAATAGTTTGCGCTGGCTCGTTTCATTAGTTATTAATAACACCGTTTTATACGTGGTAGAGTAATATAATTTTATGCCATTTGTCCTAGGGCTGTCAATAAAATGCACTGGTCTATTTTGAATGTTACACATTTTTCATTGGAAATAATTAAATATATTTTTAATTTTTTATTTATTAGTTTTACTACAATACCAATTTTTTTAAACATTTAAATTGTGTGAAGCAGGAAAAAACTGTTCAAGATGACTTGTATTCCATTATATTTAAGTACTTATAAAGGAACAAGATTTACATAAATGTCAGACATCTATCAAAACAGAAGTGTCAGACCCAGAGCTATACGCAAATAAAATAATCCATTATATCACAGGACGAAGGGCTGCACCTGACGCACAAACAGACTATGGTACCATATATTCACACGAGTGGTGACAAGTCGTCATCAGTCAGTGACACAGATCTGACAAAAAACCAGCGGCGGAGAATATAGTGTCAGGAAACAGGTTTGTACAGGATTAACAATAACTGTTATAAGACAATCCCAACCCCGCTTGGACGTTTATTTATATAAAATATTAAATTATTGTCTATGAGAGTGATTATTACGTTAATGATAACTGTTATACGACAACAGTTATTATTATTACTTACGTAAATGGATTTCCTTTGCTTAAAATGTCAAGCCTATTTTTTTGAAAAAACATTGCCTTGATATCTTGAGTGGTTCTTGATCAAAGTTACACTGATTACTGTAAAAAAACTTTCTGTAATCGAACTTTTTAATAATATATGAAATTATCAAAGTAAAAACCTACCTTAGCACATTCCTTGGCCTTCCTTAGCACATGGTGGGTTCTTGGGGTTCTCCTGCTCTTCATAATGATCTTAAAGTTTCCTTTTAGCCAATGATTGGTTTTACATTTTTTTCAATTCCTTCTCCCACTTTCTCCGCTTTTCAGATTCTAATCTCACCAACTTTCTTCATGCGCTCAATGCAGTTCTTCCCGGGATATATTCCAAATTTTCTTCAGAATCTCACATATTATAATTTTTCCTTAGTTTTATGAAGCTATGGCTTCATAGACACCTAATTAAAGTTTGCTGTTTTGTACAAAAATGCTTGTTGGTACTCATGACCATATTACGCTATTTTAGCAACGCAGCAGCATTTTGAGTTCCACCATGTAAACATCTGTGTAAAAATCGTATTTGTCAAAAAAAACATCAAAATTTCGCGAAGACGTCTTTTGCACCTATGATTTAAGCCATAACTGTGTCAATTTGTGACAGAATAGACTAATCCTTCTGTAAATTTTAGTCTAAAAGGATGAATATTCAGATAAACTAAGAAAAATTATCAATTCTTTTAAGGAATTTTTTTTTAAGACTACTTTGAAATTTAATTTGATAAAGATGTATTGCAGGATTTCTGAAATAATAGTGTAAAGATACAAAATGGCGGATTACCCGTATACCATAGTGAAATAGGAAAACATTGAACACTTTCGATTTATTTCCATCTATAAAAAGTGGTTCTAGATATCCAGATGGGCTTTTTGTGACGCCCTCTGTACTGAGTTTCTATGGGGTATGTGGCATTTGAGAAAATGCTTCTTTCTATAGCCTCACATTTTTCGATAGTGTCTGAGATTTAGTTATGTATACCTTAGATAATTATTATACCGTATATTGTATTAATTACACAAGATAAATAATCCAATGCTAAACATGGAAGCATGGAAAAAAAAAGTGCTCGCATTGCCATGAATGGAGTGACAGTTTCAAACAGCTCAGGTAGTACACTTTTGACAGTGACAATCAAAGTTACGTGGGACAGTCTTGGTTCGGACCTCAGAACTAACTGAAATAATGCCTTGAACCTCGGCACTCCACGTCCACATGAATCATCCAGTTTAACTAATGCATTAAAATTATTACGTCCTTTGTTACGGATTGCGGAGGTTAAAGAGGTGATTAAGTGAGCATATATTAGAGTAAGTGAAATGTTCGTACCTAGGTTAAATGTTAGAGACGAATCTTAGCCCTAACTTCATGTAGTAAAACAAAACATCCTTTACTTTTTAACGTCGGGTTTCACCGCCGTCTCGATGGATTCACCACTGTAGTTGGAAAAGATTCACTATAGAAAAGGGTTTAATTAAAGTCACCACTTTGAGTACGTAAAAGCTGGCCACAATACTAGCCATTCTCAGTGGGAAGCTAGATACTGTTGGTGCTTCTCGAGGATATAGTTCCTTAAACAAACTAACCTGCAAAATTCCTGGTACGAGAGAAAATTCTGGACAGGATAACAATTGAAGAACATCAGTCTTCCAAGAAAACCTTCTCTAAATTAAAATTTAAAATGAATTTCCCCCTTACATTTTTTGAACTACATTGCGTATGCAGTACACACCAATACTATCTGAATTGTACAGCAAAAAACAATGTTTGTCATAAGTTAAGGTACGGGTAGAGATTTTGGTCGTGAGACACGATGTAAACTTTGTCTTCTCATAGTCACAAAACGTCACTAAACGGAAATGAACGTCAAGGACACCCCACTTACAGGCGGCCAGGAAACCTACAGACTATACATAGTACCACTGTAGCGGAGAGAAATACTTTCCCGTAACATTCTTGAGTAGAAGGTGATTGCAACATATCTGCTGTATTAACTTTTTTTCGTGAATTATTTGGTAATATCCACCCCATTCGTGAGTGACAGGGAAAAAATTTAGAGTTAGAGGATGAAATATTCAGAATCAAGTGTAATAAATTTGTCTTTTGAATAAACTTGTATGATATTTGAAATTAAGATTTAGTTTGGATTAATTTAGTGATTTAATCGAATTAGACCTTTTTAATATGTTGAAATGTTTTATGCATGCTTAATTTGACCTCGGAATCTGTTAAGCCCCAATTCATCGAGAGTTTTTATTGGTGTTTGTAAAACAATATTTTGAGTGTAAGTCTCAGTAAGACTCCATTAAAAGACATATTGTAACAAAAACATGTATATAGACAATTTGAAAAACTAAAAAGCATTTGTATATCATCTTATTGGATTAGTGTTGTATATGGCAGTAGTGTTACTGATTTGTCACTGAACGATGGCAAATTTCCGGAAAAATTCCTGTTTTCTTTATTGTATTAGTTACAGTATTGTTATACTTGTACTTTACTATTTGCCTTCTGAGTCCATCTCTCGGTTTTATTGTTAATCTCAAAAATTTCATCAGTTACTTACAGATAGTAATTTATTTAAATAAACACGTTCTTAAATATACTATTTCCACTTTAGCAGCTATAATAATTATGTTTACCCAAGTAAAATTCATCTAAGTCTAAACAAAATAATTAGTTCTTTACATTATATTTGTCAAACACGTGCCAAAACCTTTTTTGCAATATTGTCACTTTTCTTGAAACTCAAAGAAGAGCTGAAATTATTCAATCGTATAGAACTGCTTCGGTGACGGAAAAGTTGGATGATAAACTTGAACTTTTCACCAGGTGAGGGAGACAAGGGCTCATAAATTTAAGTATGTGTAAGGGATTTTACATGACATATAAATTGAAAGCAGAATAGGTTCAACCATAAGTGGTTGAAATACTTATACACTGTAGAAAAGTGATCCATACACTAAATATGGATCCATATCTAAATATGGTTTTTTATTACAAATGTAATATAAAACAATTACTGTAACAGTTCTACCGTTCTTACTTTTTATGAGATTAATTATTTACATTACGTCAAATTACTCTGAATAGAGCGTAATAAGGTGACATAAAATCTGGTACTATATATTTAATTTGAATATCTCGATATTTTGTAGAATTTTCCTGAGAATATTGAAAATTATATACATATATATTTTTGCTTCGTCTGTTCCACTATCAACACAATAAAAATCCAGAAATATGCGTATCCAACGCATAAGTTCTGCATAACTGTTTTTAACGCATGTATACACAGTTAGGAAAATGATTTAGAAAGTTTTATTTCTCATTGGAATAAAGATTTGCTCTAGTTTACAAATTGTTGATGAAGAAATATTTCATTGTTTAGAAAAGATTCATAATAATTAATTGAATAAGGATTAAGTTAATTTAGGCTACTAGGTACCCTAACCTACGGTACAGCACTACATTCGCCCCTACGAAAGGGAAAAATCATACTTGAAGTGTGAATTTTTTCAATCCTGTAATATTTTAATAAGTAACTTTATTTAGAGTGTGAGTCCGGTCTCGATCGCACAGCGGTTGTTATCTTATCGACTCCGCCGTGGAGTATGAATTCTCAACGATTTAATTTCTTTTCTTTTCTTTCTGATTACATAGGTTTTTCTTTTTTATATAATTAATCTTAATATTATTTTAAAGAATATATTCAGATACTTACTTAACTATACAACTCTTTTCTCTAGAAGTTACAAAAAAAGAGACATGAAACATTTAGTATAATGCAAGATGTGTAACAGTCAACATTCAAGCGATTGGTTAATATATTAGGCTATTATACTACTGGTTGCTTTCTATTGAAATACGCTAAATACTCCCCATTTAGGTATAATGAATCTATGTTTATTTACATGACTAGATATGGTCGTGAAATAAAAGATCAAGTGGGAATATCTGAAAAAAACTACAATAACATTTTCAAAAAAATAAAAACCTAATACTACACGATATACAATTGGGTTTCAACTAGTTTTTTTATATTAATTGAATACTATTTTGTTGGCGTAGCCTTAAAATTTGTTCGCCCAAAAAATAAGAAATTTAAGTAGTATTTAACGACAATTTTTGCTATGAATATTCTGAATTATTATTTGTTGCCTTTATATAATATATACAAAATTTACACATTCACTTTTGCATCTTTTTTCATTTAATTGGTTCACTTTACTGGCACGCCTGGCTGTTGTCCATGTTTTGGACTATGATGTTTCTTGTTGGCGTAGACTTGGAATCAGCGTCTTGAAAAAGGTAATAGTGGTGGTTTTAATAGGGTCATGGTGCTACTTTTAGCGTTATCTTCTAACCGCTTCCTTGAGGAAAACTACTCAGTTTTATTCTTCATGGGAACAAACATTTGCTCTAGTTCACAAATTATTAATAAAGAAATATTTTATTGTTTTAGAAAAGATTCATAATAATTAATTGAATTAAAATTAAGTTAATTCAGGGTGCTAGGTAACAGCCCTACAAAATCACTAGAGTTTAATTAATTATGTTACTATCGTATTGTAACTGACATTATTACTTAAAGTGTCCGGTAATGTATTTATAGATATTTCAGGAATTACTTATTTATTGTTACAACGTTATTTTATTGTATGTGAAGACCAATGTCATGTTAAAAACAAGTATTATGAGTGTATAGATTGAGAAGTAAAAACTTCTTTACTTAATGATGTACTCGTATGTATTATTAAGTAAAAATGTTTCACTTATCAATGCTCAGATTGTTAAAAACAATATTTCCAGACAACAATTATTTCCATATCAGACAACAAAGTAAGCAAAGTATTCAGCTCTGGACTGAACTGTAGCAGTCAGTATCAAAGGGAAAAGAGATGTCAATGTATTCAAGAGACCTCCTTAACTGTAGTGGCAAGGTTGTCAGAACTGCCAATACCAACCGCCCGCTCTCTGACAGGTTCACCAACCTCTGAGAATTGAACAGGAATCTGTTTAAAACTCAACAAAAACTTTTCCATCAGTGTTAAGTTTTACATCTCGAGATACACATTTTTTCATGCTTTATAAATTTAACTCTCCACATTACTTTGAAACACACGTTTATACTAATGTCTTTCATATTTATTTTTATAGATATGACCACCAAAGAAAGTGATTAAATGTTTTCAGATAAATAACATCTTCTTTCTTTGAGAGGATATATATCATGTAAGATATAATTTACATTTTGTATTCATCTAAAATAAAATAGCATATTATGCTTCAATTTTCGTCATATTTTCTCTGAAGACCTTAAAGGCGTAATCAGCATTTTAGAGAATAGGGCCTAAAACCTCATTTTCTCAGAACTTATTATGAATTCATTTTGGCATAAAGGTCCGAATTTCAACGCGTAAAGCCTAACTTTCTCAATCTTGACTGAAATGTAAAGCTATATTCAGGATATATCTATAATATATATTTTTTTTTCAATAAGTTCCTAACGTATCAAAAAAAATTATGTTACATGTCATTCAGGGAACTGATGGAAAATATATGTTTTGTATGTTTGAAAGGTATTTTCCCACAACAGCTTTGAGATTTATGGATTCATTTAGTATTGAATGGTACATATATATATTTTTGAATTTATGATTAAGGTAGTATTTGATTGAGTTTTATTAAGCCTATGACTTAGGGATGTTCTTCTTAATTCATTTTGTCTACAATTTGAGCTGATATCAGCATTTTTGAGGGAGCTAGGTAAATTTTATTCTTTTGTCTATTGTCTTTATTTTTATGTTTCATCACTCATTGGTATATTTAACATTCTGTTTTACCATTGAATGAAATGCTGCTAATTTGTATTTCCAAGGATGGTTAGAGGATGATGGTATTAGAAGATCTGTTTTTTTTATTTTTTTTTAGATATCGAAAGGAAAGGAGAGAAGTTAAACACAAAAGAAGGCTGAATTACACATTTATCTAAATTATAATAAAGATCCTCATTAACATTTTAAATAGTAATCTGAAAAATAAGACAAATCCAGATTTTTGAAAAAATTAAAATATTAAATACAGCCTGTACTATTATAAGAAAATTACAACTGTGTCATTTAAATTTAACATATGTTTAAAAGGTCCACATGTGTATATCTCATTGTTTATTATTTATTTATTTATATTAGAGGTTTAATGTACACTGAAGATGGTTAAAAAACCGAAAACACGTGTATGTAATAACAAAGTTTTAATTTAAAGGGTTTTAGTTATTTTCATGCTTGACATATTGTAATAAAATAATACATTTTTGTAAGGTATATATATATATATAAACGAATTATAAATTTAAATTTACTTAAAATAAGTCATAAATGAGGATTATAATATTAATCCTTAAAGCGTTCATAAATCGTAGCAAATAGCAGCAATATGAAAGAGCTACTATCAGTTCTACAATGACGGCCATTACACACACGTAATGGCTATAAAGTAACTAATGGCTCCAGTTATAACCGTGATTGAAAGACATTACGTTCTGAAATAGAACAAACCACTAAGTGTAGGTCTCAGCAGTTTCAATCTTACTTACTGATTGTAATATCGCAGGTGATACAATTAAATTGATTAAATATGTCCCACATGACGCTGATTAGTGTCAAAAAGAATGCTAAAGTAGGAAATATGACATAGGAATGCATTTGTTTTGATGCCTAATGCTTTGTTCATTTAAGAGCAGTTCCTTGTTAACCACTTGCATCTCAGTTTGTCACATTGAGACAACTAAAATAAACATATCTTCCTCGGGATTATACTAAAGGAAGGTACTCAAGGTCTGAAGTCAATAAGATGGAAGACTAACTCAATAACATCTACTAAACGAGTATAACACTTACTTTCCATAGTAATCGTCAATAGTGTAATGCTTTAAATAAACTACTTCTTTAAAACACTCACTAATATATTCCTTTACAATCCCCTACGAATGAAATTAACTATCCAATCACACACGAGACTATGCTTAACACTGGCACAGTCAATAGTTGTTAACACAAATCCAGCTGTCACGAGTATTATCACTAGTCCTGTCACTTCCTTCTGGAGCTCAACTCGACTAGCTTCTTCGCTACAGCTCCCACTGGCGCTTTCAGAACATTCAGTAGAGAAGTTCAAAATCCACTAGATGACTGGAGAAGAGTCACACAAGGAGAGGGACTCAGTGACCGCTTCCTATTCATCTATTATCCCTTTGTTTCGAGGGTCGGCCCTTCTGTCTGGAACATTCTCCCACACTCTCGTTAACAGTAATTATGTGACGATGGAGGAAACTAAAATGGACCTCTACAGTATTCCGCTAATGATGGGAACTCGCACCGGCTTGTGCGCGCTACCTTGAAATGCTGTCTTAAAATTTCCACATTTGATATTGTAATCTAGGAAACAGCCAGAGGGAATTTGTATCGTCTTCAGTAGAAAGGCCATTGGATGACCTGAGGCTTTTAAGTAAAATGGAATTTGGATATTGCACAGTTATCACTGTCATCTAGGAAGATGATGTGGGTGATGAAATTACTAAATAAGTATCCTTTAAAAACCTTGCAGTCGTTTTTATCCATCCCATTGGGGCTTAGGTCGTAGGAAAAATCCCTTCCGCAAGCGCAGTGGAAATTTACCATCGTAAAAAATGTACAACAATGGTCCATTTTCTAAACTACTTTGAAACATCTTTCCACCAAGTCTTAACCGCGTCCAAAGTTTATAGAATACATATAGCTTTCTTCGCAATGCATTCAAAAGATTACGTCTTTGTTACAAAGATACCTTGGGTTCTTTACTCTATATTTTAATACATTTTGTAAAAAATGTTAACCTTTTCCCTATTTAGGCGTTCAATTAGCTACCTTAAATACTCACTGTTTCTCGAATTCACAAAAATTACGCGAACATTTTAATGTTAATTGGAATAAACTGATTGTAAATTATGCTAAACATTTTGTGTAAGATGTTATCAGAAATCCCTTTCCCTCTATGTATAGATTTATACTCTTGTCTTTTGAGGTTTGACTAATTGTGTCTTATCTCCGTTGACATATCCAAAAATCTTGATAACTGAACATTCCACATAAATGAAGAATTTTATCTAACTGTTATCCTTTATAGCTATCACTTTAGATGTTTATTTACTCCGCCAAACAGATTAAACAGAGTTCAGGACTTCTATTGCTGAGGAGGTCTTCAATAACTTGTTACGGAGTCAGTAAAACTGCAGAGTTCGATAACTAAGATTCTGTGGAATGCCTCTTCTCTGACAAGGCAAATTGTTGTAACAGACTTTGGCTACTACAATGTACTTTATATAGAAACTGAAACCACTCTTTAGTGTTCTACTTGAACTTTAATATTTAAATAACATTACAACTTGCTTATGACTCTACTGTACAAGATAAAGAGCTGTATTGTTTTTGGATACTAAAATGTACTTATACTGTACATTTTGTTACTGTGAAATTGGAATCACTTCCTCGTGTTCTACTTGTACTTAAATACTGAATTAGCAATAAAACTTGCTTTTGCATCTTATACAATTATGTATAAATTATATATATATATATATATATATATATATATATATATATATATTATATATATATATATATATAATATGTATATATATATAATATGTATATACATATTGTATAAACATTTTGTAAAATGGGTAGATATTTTAACTAATCCTTAAAAGGTAACACATCATGTTTTTATACGTATGCAATTGACAGTTATACTGGTAATAGAAACACTGATAATTGCGACGTCCAAATTCAACATTAATTTTAACCAATCCTTAAAAGTAACACAATCATACGGTATACTTATGAATAACGGAACTATATGATATTTCGCACAGTTTATTAAAACTGAGACATCATGTGCTATGCCTTTAAATAACACTGATAATTGCCGACGTCCAAATTCAATCTATTTTATTATGAAACAAAAGAAACGTAACGTACTGATATACATTGAAATTCTTTAAAATTACCTTAAGTAAAACTCTTTAATCTTTAAGGTCATCAATTTTTAGTTGGTTTGAAAACCCAAAATTTGTGAATAATAATATTATGTTGGTGTGATATTGTCTTTACGATTAATACAAACATATACCAAAAAGTCACGAGTAATACAGGGCCATTGTTGCACACGCAACCCTACACTTTGACAACTGTAGGGAACACAAACACAGTCACGTGATTTCCATTGTGACGTCAGCACCGAAGTGGACACAAGACAATACCTTCATCAGCCATTCATCCAAACATACAATGGTACTGTACGTGTCGTTTATCTATTGTATTAGGAAACAAAAAGAAAACGTAACGTATTATTATTTAAATAGAGAAATTCTTATAATATAAACACTTGTATAAAATTGTACTAGGTGAGTTTTTATTGAATTTTTTCGAATTGATTGACTGAATAAATGTCCTTAGTGCCATTTCTATTAATCTATTTTCGTTTAAAAAATATATATATTACAAATGTTGCATTTATAATTTTTTAACAAATTCAGGAAGAATAATTGAAACGGACAAATAGTAGACGAGAAATTTGCTCTACAATTTACTCAGCTGTTCTATTTGACTTTCTACACTTCCGAAGGAAGGTACTCTAGGAATACGCTGCTGCGAATGTACGATATATTTACAAATATTTTTAAATTTTCTTTTCGTTAAATTCTATGTTATGACCCCAAAGCTGAATTCCTTCTCTAGAAAATTATGGTTAGTTAAATTTATAACATTTATTACAGTTCTCAGGCATTCGTGATCAGACCCTCTGGAACTTTTGTCCGCTACCTGAAAGATCCTATGTCAAGCATGTCTTTTAGTTCGGAAAGTGCTGAGGTTGTCAGAATTGTAGACAGGAGGAAATACCTTCTAATTATTTTTAAACAATCCCAATATATCATATTTGAAATATGTATAGTTAGTGAAGGCTTTAGTTTCAGTATTTAGATTAATAGTCTTTGCAATCATTACAATTTCAAAAGCTAACAGCCTGTTTGATGAATTTCGGCTTTGTCGTCTGAGGAGGCGCCGTTTCCTATTGGTGGGCTTACATTGCGTGTCTACTGTCTGCTTGTGCTAAGTGCCCCTTGGTTGCCCGAGCTGGCAGTGTCCTCGGAATCGTTCTGGATAGCCCATGGTCGTGCAGCGGTCATTCGACTAGTCTAGCCCCTTGTTAACTCATTGGCAGTATAAGAGCTGCTCTGAATTTGTGTTGGTAGGAGGACCGTAAGTGATTGTCTAAAAACAATGAGTCTCAATGCCCTTTCGCGTATTTGTTGGTTGTAGTAGGGCCGCTCTGAACTTCAACAAATTATCGTTCCCTTCGTTACCTGTTAACAGTGTGCGGTAGTGCCCTCTCGACTACAATTCCTTAGTATGGTATTGACAGATGGGTCCCTCCAAAAATGTTCAATACCTCGATGCCTGTAACTGTTAGAGTGACATGAGAGAGGTGACGGAAGCGGCTCGTCTACCCATGGATACCGGTCGACTCCCTGGAGGCAGGCCCTGACCGAAGTGGAGATGCCGCCCCCGTGTGCCGAGCATGAAACGAGATCAGCATCGGTAAGTTGGCATCCCTGCTTAAAAAAAACTCTCTTTTTACTATCTGAAGCCCCGTCCTTCCATTTCCGTATGACGAATTGTATAAATTAGTTATTTTTATTTTTTTTGTTAACTCGTTTTTATCAACATAATTCACATATTTTTATATTTTAATTTATATTACAGTAGCTGTAATAAAATATGGGTAGATACGGAATTTAACCGCATTTTCTTATTGAAACATAGCAATCGATCAACAAAAATAATTTGTGGAACATATATATGTTTATTCTGTTCTTAAAGCCCTATTTATATTTTTTGTAATTTCCTGAAGACGGCTTAAGCCGAAATATAGAAACTGTTTGATACATTTGAAGAATTCTTATTGAAGATTAATATACTTGTATAAGCCCAAGGCAAATAATCCTCAAGACACTAAGGAAAGTCTATTGACACATATTTTCTTCTGTTATCTTCGTTTCTGGTTAGTTTCGTAATTGTTATAATTTAGTTTGTTTGCTTGTTATATTGTACTTTACCTTCTTGTTGCAAAAAATGTCAAACACAGAAACATTACAGCAATATTGGACAAAACAGTTTGAGTTACACACTATGAAATTAGCTAACTGCTATTGCCATATCCTCTTTTTAGGTGCTTGCTTAAGTTCAGATTTGATACCAAATGGACTGACATTGAAATTTCCTATGTCTGGATTTCCAAATTATATCCATAAATCGATTAATGTGATAGCAACTAACACAAACATAATTCTAACCAACACAGTATACCTCCTTTACAAAAAACAAGCAGAATTGCTTAGACGTGAATTATCAAAATACCATGAATTGATAATGGAAAAATTTCCAAATGTTTCACAAATTATCAATAACTTTACGATATCAACAATACATTTTATGTCTAAGAAATCAGAAAAACTTTAAAAAAAACTGTCAGCTTTACGAAGTAATTCCATGAGTTGTAACAAGCATCACACATTTAAACCAGCTTCTTCAATGGATCCCTTACCATCAAATGACTCAATTAAGAATGCTATATCGAATATTTCGTCACTTTTTGATGACTTAGAACCAACTACAAACATAGATGATTGTTTTGAATCTAAAGATATCAATTTACCAAAAACAAACTATATTAACTTATCCAACTACACTTTAAAACAAAATGAAATTGATATTATTACCTAAGGGCTTAACTTTGCACCAACTCCAAAATTCGACCACATAAAATTGGTTTCTGATGCGTTAGAGTTTTCAAGAAAAGTTAGATTACTTTTTAAATCAAAATCAAAATGAAGAAGCAGATGAGAAGATTCACAAATCTCTCTTGAAATTTAAGCCACCTTCAGATTGGGATCCCCCAGCTTTGAATCCAGATCACCCTATAGAGCAGTTTTTAAATACAATTATTTCTAACATTTCTGATCCTTCATTTGCAGATACTTTACCAAAAAACAATAATTTAACAAAACTGCAGCAAAAAGCTATAAATTCTTTAAAAAATAACAAGGACATAATAATACTTCCTGATGACAAGGGTCATATGACTGTAATAATGAATATAAAGGATTATATTGCTGAAGCAGAAAGACAACTGAGTGACACAACTACTTATACAATTTTAAATAGAGATCTTAATGAAGAATTTTGTTCAAAAATATCTAATTACATAAAGAAAAATGCCTTGCAAGAAAACTTAAGTGATAATAAATAAATCTCCGAAAACACCAACATTCTACATATTGCCCAAAATCCACAAGAATTTTTCAAATCCACCAGGAAGACCAATTGTAGCTTCAATATCTTCTCCAACTGAGAGAATTTCTTCTTTTGTTGATGACCATTTAAAAGAATTTGTGACTAATTTTCCTTCTTTCTTGAAAATAGTAATGATTTTTTGCACCTTGTGAAAAATGTAGCTCAACCTCTTCCTGAAAATACTAAATTAGTAACAATCGATGTTCAATCATTGTACACAAATATTGAACACCAACAAGGAATTGATTCTGTTAGATACTACTTAAACAAACGTCCCAAAATCACAATTCCTTCATCAGAATTTCTTTTAACATTAATAAATTTCATTCTAACTACGAATTGCTTTAGGTTTCAAAATAACTTTTATCTACAGCAAAAAGGGACAGCCATGGGAACAAGAATGGCTCCTTCTTATGCTAATCTTGTGATGGGCAAGCTTGAACATGATTTTCTAGAAACACAAACATACAAACCCATATTTTGGAAACGTTACATTGACGATATCTTCATGATATGGACATATAGTAACGAACAATTACAACATTTTTTACAATCGCTGAACACTTTCAGCAATTTAAAATTTACGTGGGAGATATCTGATTCAATTGTGAGTTTCCTGGATATAGATATTTTTATTGAAAATTAGAACTTGAAAACTAATATCAATATAAAAAACACCAACACATTTCAATATCTACATTATGACAAAAGAGCCCAAAATGTATGCAGTGACAAATATCACACTGCAGAACAATATATTGATAATTTATTATCAGCATTTTCCAAAAGGGGTTATCCACGCAAACTTTTAAACAACAAACTGAACACTACATCACTATCAATTGGAACAAATAAATCTAAATTTGACATTAATGATCCAAAGTTTTTAACAAAATACCACCCAGGACTTCATAAAATTAACAATATACTTCGAGTAGCATCAGTTTATTGGACAGCTCTGCTTCAACTAAAAACATTTTCAAATACATTCCAAAAATAAGATTTAGAAAACCACCAGTTTTGAAAGATATTTTAGTCCATCCAAAATTACCTAAGCACAAAGACCAAGAAAACATGACAGTTGGGTCACATCCTTGCAATAAACCCAGGTGTTTAGTTTGCAACATGTGCTCTACTTCAAAAACATTTACAAGTAGTTCTACACAAAAACCATACAGTATATTTGAAGACTTAACATGTGAATAAAAAAATATTGCTTACCAAATTCAGTGCAAGTTATGCCCTAAAGATTATATTGGCTCAACGATAAATTCTCTTAGAACAAGGATGACAGGGCACAGGTATGCATATAAACATAAAAAGACAGAGCAACCTGTAGTGGCACATGGCTTAATACATAAATTTTGAAGAAACATATTGAGTGAAACCAATTAGAAAAATATCAGAAAATTTAAGTACACACAATCTGAGAACCATGGAACAAGCCCATCAACTCGTCACTAAATCAAAATTTCCAAGTGGATTAAATTTAAGGTGACTTAGTCAACAAAGTGAATTTATAAAATTAAATCATATGTTTACCATTGTACATAATTCATTCTTAATTTTCATTTTCTGTGTTGATGTTTTATATTTATTCTGTTCTTATAGCCCTATTTGTATGTTTGTAATTTCCTGAAGACGGCTTAAGCCGAAATATAGAAACTGTTTAATACATTTGAAGAATTCTTATTGAAGCTTTATATATATATATATATATATATATATATATACTATACTATACTAGCAATAGTATGCATGTTTCATAAATAACATTGAATGTAGTTTAAAAAACCTTCGATTAAATTGACATAAATATGTCTTGTTAATGTAATATATTATATAGCACTACTATTACCATGTCTTGAAAACTGGATAAAAAGTAGTTATTACAATGCATTTTATTGTTACCAAACTATTTATTGAAATGAAAATACACATTGTCTTATTTATGAGAAAAACAACAAGTTATACCAACAGAAGTTAGATTATAATCCTGTTCCATATAAACGTATTTTTCTATAACCCCTCATGATAAATACCGGACTAAAGAGAAGTAAAACGATTATAGCGAACAGCTATACACATGAATATCATAATCTTGTTACATCGAGAGTTGTTTATTACGCAATCATTTGGTAACCACGCAATAATTTTACCCGGAATTTGGAATCTGACGTTATCGTTGTTTACCTGGTATTGGTTTCAGTTTATGCGCTCATTGCTGTCAGCCAATATTCTATCGTTGTCATTATTTCATCAGTAATGCCAATATTAATTATATTTTTGCTTAATTGTTTATCACTGTTAAGTATTATTGCGTTAAATAACTTGTTTTTTATTGCCTAATATGAAAAGGCTACTTTTATTGAACAATAATTATGTATATATTTTTTGGGCAATTTATTCTCTATATTTGCCTTTATTTTACTAAACTGTATATACTGCATTAATTCTATATCTCTTTCTGCGGCCTAGTGCCTACAATACCATTCCTTACTGGATTAAAATATTCACGTACAGTGACAGACCAATGAACCATTGTTTGACGAATCAGCTGTTTACTGTACACTCACCAACCAATCACAACGGTTGACATCAAGGCTCCGTATTGCCCACCTTGCAAGCGACGGCACGCTTGCTCAGTACACTCTCAGTCCCGCCTGGGACACTTAGCACTCTAGCCACTGCTGACCATACTTACTCAACACGTGACTTTATGCCCCATGTGTTACTCTCTCTCTTAAATATTAGTTTTTATCTCTATTTGTTGCACATTTACATTAACATTAAAGTCAGTGCTCTGGATTGGCAATCTCTACCAGAACGTCTCTGTTCCCGGACACCCGCGTCTACCGTGCTCTACAGGACTGGCCACAGTGTTATGAACTATTCGTTTGCGGTCGTATTGTGCGTGAGTGAATCCGTGAAGGACATCTTCCGTCTTCACGCCTGCCTCCAACCACTTAGAGGTTAAGTGGTAGAGAGGACTTTTAAGTCCTAACTTCGCCTCTGTAAATAAAGGCATTTTTCATTTCATTTCTTCATTTCATTTCATTTTCCAAGACAGAAGCCTATTTCCACACTTCCTGATCACAACCTGGCCCTCAACAACAGCAGACTACGGTTACCCCTCATGAAAACAAAGGTAACTGTTTATTTTCTGCACTTTATTTGAATATGCACTGTTCATAAACTCATTATGTGTAACCTGGTGAACTCTTGTTAAAATCAGTGTGCTCGGCGTCTTTACTGCCTAGTGTGAAGTGGTCCTTCTTAATCGAGCCTCTAAAATCTTATTTCACGGTTCTCATAACCAAAATTCATTCTTTTCATGGTCCTTAGCGAGCCGGATAATAAGAGCTTTAGTCCATTGGTGAATATCAGTGCAATCTCAACTCTTATAAGCTCTGTACAGTGCATATTTCAAAGCGTGGTTTCAGGTTCTTTCACGATTGCAAAGTCCGTGCAGCTGCAGAGCAACGTGCTCGGCAGTTGGTAAACCTGGGTTCCGGTCTCCTCTCCACTCATATCAGCTGTGACGTCGTGATCATATCAGCTGTGGTGCTCCGCTCTGTCGACTGCATTGTTTTGTTGACAAACAAGCTTTCAGACTGTCACAGCACAGGTGAACTGATTACTGTTTAACTGTTACCGCTTCTCAATACTGGTTGGTTATCAGCCCTACTTGTAATACGCATTATTCTAAGCAGGTTACGCGAACTTAAATATAAACAATCTTGGTTATTGACACTTTACCTTGAGCAGGACTCTATACGTACGAGCACCCTTATTGCAAAATTAAATGTTTATTTTGTCAACACTATATTCTAGTCTCAGCTTAAAAAGAAAAAAAAGCTACTTACTGCTCACAATTGTTTATTATAATTTCTATTTGAACATTGCTCACGCATATGTATGCATGGTTTATGGTTACTGTCACAACACTACCATACTTTTCCACTGACAGTTTACATGTAGTACGTGCGCATACTGTTTCCAGAGCCTCTGCTACATTATAGCTGAATTTAGCTCAACAGTAACCTTAATTGTTGTTTGTTTATTATTTAATAACAACTTGTCTTGTTTACGTTTTGCCATAATAACAGTTTATTTTATTTTCTCAAAACAAAACTATACTATAGGCCTATGCGAGCCTACTCTACTTATTGCATTATTATTGAGTTTTTACCTCAAAAAACTAAACAATATTTTTTAGATTGTTTTTCATTGTATTATATTGTTTAGATACTTATTATTTATTGGGGAAAATACTTCAGAGAAAATAATTTAGTTTCTATTTTTATTACTGTCTCAATTCAAGAGGACAATATTTTGTTTACTTTTCACCTTTGAAGATTTACCCAAATTGATTAATTTTCTACAAACACTTTCAACATGGCGATGTCTCTTAAAGTGGCCAATGCAAAGCGAGAACACCTCTTTTCTCAGATACAAAGTATCTATGATTTAACTAAGAAGACTTCCGATCCAAATATACTTCAGCAGTTGCTTGTCAGAGCTAAATCTACTCAGAGACTTAGACAGGAATTTTCAGCAATATTAGACTTGTGCCACGAGTTGGAATTAAAAGTAGATGCCGACTATACACCTAACTATTCCGCATTAGCGAGCGTGGACGAGTTAGTTGATTACGTTTCTGCTAACGTGCTTATGGTTGAGACCAAGAGACAAGCTAAAGCTAATAAAAGCGAAACTATTCCGCCTGCCTCCCCTCAAGTCAACGTCCGGCTACCGAAATTGGAATTAAAAACTTTTGACGGAGCTGCCTTGGACTTCTGTACGTTCATCAGCGTTTATGAACAAGCCGTACACAACAATGCGCACTTAAGCGATGTAATGAAATTTCAATATCTCTTGAGCATGCTTTCAGGCGAACCACTCTCTCTGATAAAGTCGCTAAATATAACTGAGCAAAATTATGCAATCTCTTATCAGCTGCTGAAGGATCGCTACCATAATACTAGGCGTCTACTCACACTACATTTAAATCAAATACTAGACCTTCCTGTCATCTCCAGCACATCTGTGAAGAATATCCGTGCTTTCCTTAATCTTTTTCACGAACATACGCAATCACTTAAAGCATTAAACAATGACATCACTAGTAACAACCCACTTCTCTCAGCCTTGTTATTACGCAAGATTGATAATCGGATGGTCACCCACCTAGAACAGTTTCGAAAAAAGGAAGAGCTTCATACTTTGCCCTCGGTTGAACAAATAATTGAGTTTCTCAACCAGGAATGCAGCCACATTGAGGAAAGTAGTCTACATGACAATATTGTGGACCCCAAGAACGCTTCAAGTTCTTATTTTGGGTCAAAACCCAGATTTGATAAGCCCAAATCGTCTCTTAAAAACGTGAGCTTGTTAGCGGCTTCCTCTCCACCGTCCTCGGCCTATAAACAAGGCCCATAATGTTTTTATTGCCATCAGAGCGGTCATAAAATTTATGGCTGTCCTAGCTTCGGCCAAAAGAAACCTCAAGAACGGCACGGGATTATTAAACAGCAAAACCGCTAATCTTCTTGTTTGGGGACGCACAGATTAAGTGAATGTCATTCTAAATTCACGTGTCGAACATGTCGTGGTCGTCATCATACCTTGCTACACTTCACTGATCGGCCAACGCGGTCCAGTGTTAGTACGTCGGCCCGCATTCGTCCCGTTGTGGAGAACGGCCGTGTCGGCGGCCGGCCTGCGCAGAGCAGTGCAACACCTACACCTGCTGTCTGCCCCCCGCCTACGACCACAGCGCTCTCACCTCCTAGCCCGGCCGAACACACCACACTACACGCTCATGGCACACTGCATCGAGACCTCGCATCTAGTACCACGGTTCTTCTGGGTACTTCTCTTGTCAAGCTCACCGCCTCTAACGGACAAGCTTATGTCTTTCGTGCCTTAATTGATTCAGGAAGCATGCTAAATTTTATTAGCGAAAAAGCCTCCCAACTGTTGGGTACACAGCGCCGTCCGGCCACTATTAATGTCGCCGGCCTTTCTCAAACCTCTGCTTACACACGCGGATTTTTAACTCTGGGCGTGGAAACTCTTGCTGGCCACCCAGTTGCCGCCCCGCACTCGTTCCACATATTGCCACAAATCACTGTAGACCTCCCACGAGTGCAAATATCTCAGGAGGTCATGAATAATGTTAAAAATATTATACTGGCTGATCCAACCTTCCACCTCCCTGGTGGCATTGACGTGCTTATTGGTGGAGCGCTATTTCCACATATTCTTACTCACGAGACCTACTCTCTTGGTCTCAATTTACGTCACGCCCTGGGCACCTGTTTTGGTTTCGTGCTGATGGGGACGGCTCCCTGCACACCACTGACGCGGTCTGTCTCTACTATGGCTGTCTCTCTTCTCTCGACTGCTAAGGTGGACCTCCACGCCTCTCTGCAGCGTTTCTGGACACAAGAGGAACTGCCTTCTCCCAGTAAAAGGTCTGCAGAGGAAACTCAGTGCGATGAATATTTTTCTACCACGCACTCCAGGGACCGTGAGGGTCGATATATGGTCCGCCTCCCTTTCAAGGACACCAATACTCATCTGGGAAGTTCCAAAGTTTATGCTGAAAGTAGACTCTATTCACTAGAGCGCAAGCTCCACGCTCCCACTAATGTGGAGTATTATAATTTATATTCTGATTTTATACATGACTATCTCTCTCTAGGCCATATGCAGGGCTGCCCTATTCCTGACTTAAGCACTCCCCACTACTTTCTGCCACACCACGGTGTTTTTAAGGCACAAAGTAGCACCACCAAACTACGCGTCGTTTTTGACGCCAGTGCCAAAACCAGTTCCGGACTCTCTCTCAACGACACTCTGTTGACCGGACCTAAACTGCAAAATAATATTTGTGACATTCTTCTGCGCTTTCGCCTTCAGAACTTAGTGTTCTCTTGTGACATCAGACAGATGTACCGCCAAATCAAGGTGCATCCTGACGATCAACATTTCCAACTGATCTTATGGCGTGATCACCCCACCGACTTGATGTCCACGTTCAAGCTCACGACAGTTACCTACGGCCTGAACTGTTCACCCTACTTGGCCATCAAAACGCTACATCAATTGGCAGAAGACGAAGGTCACCGCTACCCTCATGCTGCTGAGATTCTCAAGCACCAGAGCTACGTCGACGACCTGATCTGCGGAGCTGAGACTGAAGAACTCGCCGCTGAACTTCAAGATCAACTCATCAAACTCCTTCGGCTCGGTGGCTTTGAGCTCCGGAAGTGGGTCTCGAACTCTCCGAGACTTCTGCAACACCTTCCTGGAGATCATCGGGAAATCCCAGTTTTTCTGCAACCCTCTCAGGAGCCTCATTTCTCTATTTTGGGCCTAAAATGGACCCCTCTGACTGACGCTTTTACGTTTAATTTTAATTTCTCTTGTGAAAACCCCACTAAGCGTAAAGTGTTGTCTCATTTCTCAAGTCTATGACCCCTGTGGTTTTTTAGCGCCTTGTATAATGCTCGCAAAAAATATCATGCAACTCGTATGGATTTCTGGCATAGATTGGGATGATCCGCTCCCTCCAGAAATATACCAAAAATGGCACGCCTTTTTATTTGAACTTAAGCACGTTGCTACTATTACAATTCCTCGTGCTACCCCTACTCTGCTGCTACTCACTGGGACTTGCACGGTTTCTCTGACACCTCAGAACTAGGCTATGCTACTGTAGTCTACATCCGCTCTACCTCCAATGACACGGTGCACGTAAGCCAAGTTATGGCTAAAACTCGCGTCGCTTCTCTCAAAAGAGTGACGTTGCCCCGACTGGAGCTATGCGCAGCTCATCTCCTGGCCCAAATTGTGAAATATTGTGTTACTCAATTAGCTCCCACCCGCAAGTTTGGTTCTATTGTTTGCTGGTGCGACTCTACTGTGACCCTCGCGTGGAGTGAATCCGTGAAGGACATCTTCCGTCTTCACGCCTGCCTCCAAGACAGCAGCCTATTTCCACACTTCCTGATCACAACCTGGTCCTCAACAACAGCAGACTACGGTTACCCCTCATGAAAACAAAGGTAACTGTTTATTTTCTGCACTTTATTTGAATATGCACTGTTCATAAACTCATTATGTGTAACCTGGTGAACTCTTGTTAAAATCAGTGTGTTCGGCGTCTTTACTGCCTAGTGTGAAGTGGTCCTTCTTAATCGAGCCTCTAAAATCTTATTTCACGGTTCTCATAACCAAAATTCATTCTTTTCAATTACAAGTAAAACTTTAAAAGAACTAATATGACAAACCATTGCTGTAACTCAAATTGGATGGAGAGTTGGAAAGAGACATAATTACATGAGTATTACATATTAAGCCATATAAGAACCAACCTAATTTCATATTTAATAACAACTTTGCCTTCATATCGGTACGCATTCAGAGGAAGCCAGAGGTCACCCAGAACGAATGTTCAATCGCACCACGCACAATGGGAACTATCGGAAACAGAAACAGCTGCGTGACGGCATGAAACCCGGGAACCAAGTTTTGGCTTAATGGGGCTAAAAATGATACCATGTTAAGTTTTTATTAAAAATAAAATATCCCAGTTTATATATTAACATCTATGACATGTCGAGTAAAGTAGCCCGACAAATTACGCTCATAATGAATACTCTTTCAATCTAAGTTACTCGGCTAGGAAAACACTTTGCTCAGAAAAATAAACACGTGATCTCTATTACTCAGTTCAATGAGGAGTTGGCCTGTTCATTGATTGGCGTGCTAAAGGAACCGCGTATCCCGAGAGTAACATCAACTGGTCATCACCTAATGTAATCTCTTTTGTTGGGGGAGCATGAAAACGCATAGCAAGGAAAGTGTACAAAATGTGCTACAAAAGAGTGTCTGAAGAAAAAGGACGAAGTGTGGCAAGAAATATGACACAGGGAAGCTAGCTACATTTTGTAGTGAATGTTCCGAAAAACCATTTTGTCCTACTCTTTCCAGTTCAAGTAGTTTTATTTCTTTTAGTTCCGACAGAGTGCAGCACAAGCGGCAAGCAAAATAAAATGGCTACCAGCTGTATAGTGATGCTGTCGGGTAACTTCACTAAGTTCCGTAAGTTCCGTAGACTAATGGTTACAGTCTTGGCTCTCTAACCAAGAAATCACGGGTTCAAATCCCTGGGAGGTCCAATCATGTATTTTGTACTTTAATAAAAAAAAACAGTGCACTTTGAAGCCGGCATAGCTGACGTTGAGGCTTAATTGAGATAAAAAAAAACTTCACCCGACGAGCTATGTCTTAACGACCAAGTATGTCACCTGGGTTGGCCCGACGCGGCAGCTTAAGTGTTAATATGTCACACGTTCAAACCTCTTATGAGTGTACAGTTTATTAACACATTTATGTATTGTGATATTTACTCGTTGCTATCACGGTACACAAAATACCGTTGTATGTATGTGTGCCAACGCTCACCTAAATCCCATATAGTGACATAGACTGTAATTGAACTCAGTGTTCCTCATATAAACATTACGCTAGATACACAATTTTAAATCTATAATTAATTTTCGAGATATCGTCCGGCAGACATGCAGATAGACACACGGACAGACAGAAATGAAAGTTTCCAGCCCATAGAGTGATAGACTTCCCAGACGTTCAACTAATAAAAATTTATTTTGTATCTTTTATATTTTGCTTTAGGTTATTGTAATCTATAAACACTAAAAATAGGATTCATGCAATTCTAAATCTTTTCTAATTTACATTATAACTACCTTATTTTTACTTTCAAAACTGAGTTTTAATTAAAAAAGGTTATTTGATGGACAGGCCGTTAAAAAAGATTTTATTTATTGGTATTAAACGCTCAAAGCCATTATAGGTTTGGAATGTTATAGATTATGCTACCCTATTGTGTCAGTTATATCAATAGAACAAGGCAGCCTGGACCAGTGCCCGCGCCCAGATATTTAATGCACGTTTGTCCAGTAGGACACAAAGGGCTAACAGTCTTTTTATGAATGTCTGTGTTGCCCGTAGGAAGATTAATTTTGCAATATAAACTGTAGACTGTGTGATCAGTGTCGGTAACACAACACATAACATCATTGGTATGCCTTCCAACACACGATTTGTAACGCTGGTCGATTTATTGATACCGAACGATTGAGCAGGTTCCCGTCCCAATATTCGTAAGTAACAAAACATCTACTGTAGTGTAGTGGTTTTGGGGGGTGTTACTCCCAAAGAAATAAATGTTTGTAGAAAATAATATATTAGTAATCATTGTTTCAAATCAACTTGTAAATTATGAAATACTGCTATTATACTATTGCTATCAGATATACTGCTATTTTAAAGTAATGTTGCCAAACTCATTAATTAGTAGTGGTGTCAATGTTCTAATATATAAATACCATTATTTTAACTAAACAGGTTGTTTACTAGCACATACAAAATTTATTTTTATAGCAAATATATGTTAATAAAAAAATTACATAATTCATGGTTCATTTAAAAAAACATAGTCAATTAATTCCTCAACAACAAAAAACTACATCTGTGACGTATTTCCCTTAGCATTTGAGGCGTAGGTCTAAACAATTGTTCTCCACTGCTACCTTCTTTCTACACTTTTCCAACTCTTCTATTGTCTTCTTCCTTCCTTCTTTCTTCCTACCTGGCCCAATCTAGTGGTTTCTTGTTCAGGACTTAATCTAGTTTTCTCAATTGTTTAATCGATAAAGGTCTTTGTTTTAAATTGTTTCTGGCCACCATGTATTTATTATTAGGTTTCGATTTCGTGCAGCAATAATAACTTATAACTTAAACCAAAAGTCAAATTTTTTACATTTGCTTTCATTTACATTCCTGCAATATTTACAGGGACTTAAAGACATACATTATAAGTAATGCAGGTGTAAATTTTAATACCACGGTTTCATATTTTACTTTTCAGCTCTAGGGTAAGTAATGGTCTCCACCTCAAAAATATATAAAGGATAACTAAGATGAATGAAATGAAAGATGTATGTTTCACTACTCATTTCTGTTATGAATTTTGGTTATTATCTGTGGAAATACTAAAATAGCTAATCATTTTTAATTTCACCACTATTTAACATACTATATACATATAATTAATAGAAAACAACGCTTCCGTGAAACAATTCCAATTCAAACAAAGTTACAACGTTTTCATATTCGGAGTTCATCTGAATACAATTCAAATCTGCCAATGTATCAACAATGGCGCCCGCGTCGGTAAGCTTATGTCATTGTTCCGGGTTATCAGCAAATAACAGCAGGGCTAAACAAATACTCCTCTGTAATAATCCGAATTTGTTCAGCCATTGCCAGTTAAGCCAACATTGAGTATTGTTTGTTTCCAACATACGTTGTATCTAATATGTTCACAGTAATACTGTAATTTCACATCGATACCAGTTTTAAAATATGACAATTTTCCGGACGCTTTCATCGTCATACGTATCAAAATGAACCACTATTTTTTTGAAAATTGAAATCTTCCTTCTCCTTCAGGTGTTGGAGATGAAATGTTTGTTGTAAATTTTAGTAAGGCAGGTGTGTCAGTACACTTTTAGTTTATATTTTGTACATGTTTAGCCTTACGTGTTAGGAAAAGCTGAGGAAGAGGGCGCATTTCAATAATAGAAACGTAGTGTTAATAGTCAAAATAAATCCATGGGGAATAACAAACTTAGATAAAACAAATAATAATAACAGGTAAAGGAAATTAGTTTTCTAATTTTCTAGGAACTATCTTTACTATAAGAAAATAAATGCTTTCGCTGAAAAAATATTGTAAAATTCTATGGTGATAAAACACTGTCTTCAATATCTTAATCGATAAAAATGCCGTTTTAAATCAAAGATGGCCAGTTAATTAAAATCTTTAATTACAATTATATGACTTATTTAAAACATCGAAATTCATAAAAAATAACATTTAATAAAATATTTATAAATTAAATTACATCAGCAAAATAATATACTATAGTAACAACCAGAGTCAAGAAACAACCTTAAAACACAAGGTAAAATACATTTATTGATCAAGAACAATAACAGATTCCTAAAATATCTTCAGCACTAAACCAAATATATTTGGTCAAAACTGTATTAGAAAATAGCACGTGTGCTACAGATTGCTACACATGTCCTGCAAAACTTCAAACTCACTGTAGTAAGTTTTACTTGTCAGTAAACCTAGCACAGTATTTTTAAAACCAGCCATTTTAAGCTTCTTTAAATGATAAAAAAACTTAATGTAAAATGTAATTCCATTATAATTTGGTAAATTTTAAATAATGTTAATTTATGAATAGGGAATAGCAGTCTGTCTTTGAAATAAGTGTTATACCGATGTTTATTTTAAATAATGAGTTCTAAATTTAGGCGACATGAATAACAACTAAACAGTTATGAATATACAATGATGGAATGATTACATTTCCAGTTCTCTAAAGATGTTTTTACACGGGGCTCTTCTGTTCAATATATATGTTCATATATGTTTATACAACATAGTTCTTATATATCTCTTTTGAATTTTAAAAACATAAATAATAACTGAAACACTCCCCATATATGTATTTCATATTGTTCTAATGAATAACAGTAAACGTAATAAACTGCAATTTTAGTCTTAATATTAACCGACTCCCTCATTTTGTACATTTCGTAGCAAGCAGAGCTCAATTTTCTATTTATCAGTTACTAACCCTAAAAATGTAGTTGTGGCAGCTGTATTCAGTAATGAGTTACTGAGATTTATCTCAAAATTAGACGATGCCCTACTTGATAATGTCTTAAATTTTACAATTTCTATTTTATCACTATTTAAATCAAGCCCGTTGCAACTAAGCAATTTGTCCAAATCCGCAAGTGAATTTACTCTCTTTATTATGCCTTACTCTCTCTTACATTTTACTATCAATTTTATTTTATCTGCGTATAAAACCAGGCTATTTTTAACACTATATAGCAATCGTTTATACAAATTATAAATAACAGAGGGCCTAAAATAAATCCATGTGGTACACCGATATGTATGATTATGTAAATTTAGTAACATTATTACTGAGTAATTTTCTTTTTTCTATCGGGCAGCATCCACCAATTTCTTGCCTTGAACAACTGACAGCGTAAGCAGCCTATGCCTGTGTACAGCTGAGACGATACGTTAATCTCTGTGGGCGGGACTATGACATTGTTGTGGACCAGCATCCGCCAATTTGTTGACCAGTCGAGCGGTGTTACTGTGCCAGCTGCAGGTCACACAGTCGAAACTCCACGGGCTCACGTGAGTATGGTTGTGGTTGTTTTACACGGTTACGAAAAACACATTACTTAAAGTGGCCTTATATAATATTTATCTGTACGAAGATTTTCAAGACAATGAGTACTTTCTGCAAGTTTATTAAATGCTGCTGGTTAACTAGAAAATGCACAAAAAGCTCTTCGTTGAGTCTGAGAACTAATATAATTTATTTTTTCATATTATGTGATCACGCGTGAGCCGTAAGAATCAGTGTAATGAAGGAACACAGAATATAGATTTTATTCCAAAACGTAGCTTGAATATTAGTCATTATTAAGAAGATTTCATAGAAGTAGATTTCTGTCGTTCTGTTCTTTGATCATGACCCTTACTATCCAAAACCATCATAGTTCGTAAATTTATGCCACCTGTTCTCACGTTGTGAATGCCAGTCACCTCTGCAGGAATGTCTTTGGGAATGAGACAGATTAGAACATTTCCTGTCCCCCAGACACATGTGCAGTTTAAGTCCAAGTGAGCCCCTGTTAACTTGTTGTATATGCCAGTCAGCTCTGCGGAAATGTCATTGGGAATGGGACAGATTACAACATTTCCTGTCCCCCAGACAAATGTGGGGTTTAAGTCCAAGTGAGCCCCTGTTAACTTGTTGTATATGCCAGTCAGATCTGCGGGAATTTCTTTGGGAATTTTAGTTATTAGAAAATGTCCTGTCCTTTAGACCTATGGGTGGTTCAAAGTAAAGTTGTAGGTAGCAGTGCCAAGGACTCGTAACATTCATTTGTCAGTATTTGAGTAAACCTTTGTACAAATCATTACTAATTCCAGTTTAAAAAATGTGTATTAATTAATTAATTAATTGTAATTTATTAAAAAAGAATACATTATTTTTAATTTAAAAATGACCAAATGTCAACAATTAGTAGGGTCTCCTCCGAGGATCGGGAGAGGGACACGACGTTAGGAGATTAAGGATTAAGAGGATTTACTTAAATTCTCTTATAATGTATAGTTATCGTTTTCAAAATTTTTAATATATACATTACCTACCAAATGAGTTGTATATCGCACCCCACAAGTAAGCGTCTTGCAACAAGTTCGAGTTCACTTGGATGCAATCGTTGGTGTTGGTCACGAAATTAGAATGAAAATTGTACCCTCCCCCAACCACGATAAAACATCCAGAAAACATGAGAAATTGGCAGATTAATTGAATAGGTAGGTTTACAAAGAGACACATTCCAAAAAATGGCAAAACTTATTGAGATAGCCAATATGTTAGTTATACCAAGCCACATCAACTTAGTGGAATAAGGGACACATTGCTTAACATTTCCAGGAATGTGTCCCTTTTTAAACTCAACGTAGATTTAGTACTATTGATTTTCACTGTAGCGCCCTCAGTCACCTAAATTTTTTTCTTTTTTATTGCAGTATTTTGAGGTTATGTTTAATGCTGTGTAAGTAAGAATGAGTGGTGTACCTATACAAACTTGGTTGTTGTTTTTGTACCATGTCAGAAACTGCAAGTGAAACGGATAGGCCTAGTGGAAAAAAGGTACAGTTAAATACAGAAGAGCATGTATTTAATAAAAAAAACTTGCAAGGCGTAGGGGAGAAGAATTTGTTACTTCAAAATTATTGCTTGTTCCAGAAAAATTTACGTGGCCAAAGTGTGAGTGCAATCAACAATGTATGAATAGTTTCAGTAATGATGAGAAGGATGGTAAACCAAAAGATCGACAGGATACGATTTAAATGGGCTTGATTGAAAGATGTGATGTTGCCAGACTTAGGCCTTCAACTGAACACCCATAACAATTCAACTCATCTTTTAAATATTTTGTAATGAAATTTACAGCTCGGGCTCAAGTATGTCGAAAGGCTTATATTAGCCTTCAATCATTGGCAAGCAAATTGGACATTAGGCTAATTCGGATAATCAATTTGGACACGTATTTTGGATAATCACTTAAAGAATGAGAGTTAAACACTTTAACCGAGGTAATGCTGTTTTGCCTGAAATTAAATGAAAATAAGTGAACACATAGAATATTTTCCAAAACACGTAGCTTACTATACAACATGTAATAAATTATTTGACTCTCATTTCTTTTTACCGATATATAGACAACTTTTCATACTCACTTTCCCTAGGATGGAGTTAAAGGTGCCCGAGGTGCAGTCCTGTTGCTGGTGCGTCTCGCTTAGGACGGGGGCCAAGATCTTTGGATTTCTCTCTTTGGTGAGGAATTTATATCCAATACCTTCTTAGTTCATATGGCAATGTAGTATTTACGGACTTGATTTAAATACAACATATTTAAACCATTCAATGATTGTATAAATAGTTATCCTCAAAGTTGTCTATAGGTAATAATCATCTTCACTGCTGGATTACTATGTTTGCATATCTTCAATATTATCTTTACTATATGATATCCAGGTCCCAAAACCAATCCCCGTTTAGAAAACTATATATATAGATCTAATTCAGACTAAATATTCTTTATTTATTATTTATAAGGTGTCTGTTCTACTGGTTTGAACGCATTATTATTTAAATATACAGGGCGGTCATAAAAAGGTATCACAAACTTCAGTACATGATATTTGATTTTAAACAAAAACGAGGCATTTCTCAAACAATGTTCATTTGCCTTTTGTTGAAAACTATCAGAGTACTATAACTCGCAGAAGTTTTTGGTTCCATTTTATGAACATCCTGTATATAGAATTCATCCTCCAAGGATACTTTTTAAGTTCCATATAAACATGTAACCAAAGCTTCCACTATGTTGAGCAAACGTGTTAAAACGCTACACTTAGTGGTACATGTTAACGCCAGTGTAATTTAATGCTGACGTACATTTTATTGTTCAATATTTACACTTTAATTGCAATATTTTGTAAATCTACAATATATTACACTACGTAAATATAATAGTATAAATACTTTGATAGACACGTGTTAATGGAGCTATTTTCACATTTAAAAATCAATATCTACGTAATGTTTAAAAGTAATTGGTATTTAATGTTGTTTTGCACAGGTAGGCGGATTGTTACTGTCTGTGGCAACAGTTGTGCAGATCTTGATCCTACCAGAACTGCCCGGTAAGTTTAGATTTCAAGCCATACAAAATGGGCTTGAACAATAGTATCCATTCATTTATATATTTCTATTAATTCATCTGCAATGATAACTTTAGAAATATTCAGTGGCTGAGCATTAGTAAAGCCTAGCACTCGAGGGACTGCAAAAGACTAATTTCTGTCAATATTTCTCTCCCTCTATTTCTGCACGATATATCAAATAAGAATTGCTCTAAATACTTTAAATTCTGCACGAAACTTCATTTATACAGGGTGTCAATAAGTGAATGGATCAAATTTAAAAATTTTATTCTTTAAGTCTTATCATTTGTTTGTCCGTTTGTGGGGGTGTTTTTTTACTAAAATAGAACTCTTAACTCTAAATTGAATAAGGGTATAACTACAAACCTAACAAAACGTTTTGTCTATTTACAAACTATTTCATAATTAGCACTTGCTGTTGTGAAAACAAACTGTATCAATTCCAATAAGGTTTATAACTAAAAAAAGAAACAGTCTTTTGGTCTTAATGGCAACGTGGTGAATCTACAATTTCCCACTTAAACCAGTACAACATTTCAGAAATATAAAGAAAAACATTAGACTATCTTTAAAATACAAAAATAATCATTTATAGCTTAAGAGGATCCTTTTTGAAAATAGTTATGAATATGAGTACTTAATTTAATAAAACTCTTTCTTGCCAATAATTTATTTCTAGCTTTAGTGTGTTGTTGATTATTCATGATTACACGAATTGATTACTGTGTTTGATTTCAAAAATTTAACGTTTAATAAATATTTTCCTACAATAAAGTAAAATTATAAGCGGATACCTTATTCCCAGGCCTTCTTTATTTACAGTCTGATATAAATATAATGCTTCATTTCAGATGAGGAAGAACACAAGTGGTTACTGGTTGAAATGGGGATGGACCTTCTTCTTCAAATAGTTCATCTGACCACATCTTTCTTTCTGCTATTAGGGGTTTACCAGGTAACTGCAGGGTTTCTGCTAGTAACTGTAACTATCCTTAGTTCTTGAATCAGCCAAAAAACAATGTGTTTAGTACTGTAGGCAATATTTTTAAGATTATTCCAAACACAACGACAATACTACTTTCTTTATGTTAACTCAAAACATTGTTTTTGATTACACTTTTACTGAACATAGATTATAATTTGACGATGTGAAATGTTGAGTTTATCTCCAGTTCACCTTCCATAGTCTGGAATCTGACGCTGTCGCAGAGTTGGCTCCTGGAACATGGAGTCATATTCGTCTGAAGAGATTCAAAAAACGTTGTCAAAAAGAAGGTCAAACTGAACTCTCTACATCTTTTCAACATCAACCATTTCCACCATAGCCACTTTATGTGTATAGAACTCGGTTGCTTGGCCGTGCTTTGGGTCATGTAGAAACACCGAAGTGCACTCAATTGTACAAATGATTCACGTAGTTTTCACAATATTCTTTTAGTTTAGGTGTATTTTATGTCAAATATTTTCTTACAACTTTTTATTCAAGAAGATATTTACAAACTGTTTCTAACAGTGTACAAAAAACAGCTTCATAAGTGTCTTTTCTGAATTTGGTTTTCTTTATTCTTCTGTAACACTATATATTGAATGGAAGCAATCTAAGGCTATTAAGTTATGTTAACATAATTTTTACAAAGTTTGCTCTGTGCAATATAAGTATACGAGTATTCTAAATGCTTCACGCACTAGTTATCTTCCCATACAGGTTTTTTTTAATTAGCTATAAATTTTACTGTTTATATATTTTACTATTTGTTACTCCCGCCTTCGCACCCAATGTTTAAAATTTAAGTCATTTGACTACCGGCTAACAGAACTTATGATATAATACATATAATGTATGATGGTCCTCTATGATATTTCTCAAACACAAGTATGCATACGTCAGTTACATATAATTTCAGTGTTCATGGTTAGGGAAGAGAAATCACTGGTGAAGAGAAATTCTCACTGGCTCTTATGTCAGGTTTTGAGCGAGTAAGACCATTTCTGGCTCGAATGGATCATATTATGAAGCTACAACTGAGTTTGCCTTGTTGTCCTGATCAAGGAATCATATACATATAGGTCTCGGCAACTTAATTTGGCCAAAAAACCTGATCTAAGATATTTCCAGTGCAATAGGTTTAGTCTACCTCCTCCCGGTGAAAACATATGCTGATAAGCTTACTATGGTCAAACAGCACCTACTCGGTACATGGGGAATTCCTTAATAAGTTCATGTAATATTAAAGTAATCATGTATAAAACGTTTTACGTTATAGAAGGCAACCTATTGTACTGAAATTTTACATAGACCTCCGTACGGTTCCTGGAATGAATATAGGTTTATTCGTATTTCAAAAATACTTCCGGGCTACGCCCCACTGGTCTTTAAAGTATCGTAACACCCCATCTTGGTTCTAAAGTTGTGTAATATTAATCGAATAAGGCTGTCAAATTTAATTAACTGTTCCGTATAAACAGTGTTTATTATTTTCAAATTTTTTACATTTATAGTTCGTAAATTGTCTAAATATCAACTTTGATTGTTTAAACCGTTTTAGATTTCAGCGATTAGGTAAGTACTAATCTACCTTAGTACTTAACCTAAAAATGTCCTAAACATAATAAAGTCAGAATTTGACTCCAAAGACTCCCTTTGAAGCAGACGATGAGAACTAAGCTAGATGACATTTCTCTGGACCATTATTTTGAACTAATGTACCAATTCCAGCTCTAAATTTTGTAAAATATTTAAAAAACCTTTTACTATAAATTTAAAGACTGGTATAAAAACCATCTTAGTTCTCTGTTGACAGTCGAAGGCTTTTCTGAACTGTGATATATATATATATATATATATATATACTGCATTTTCTTGATCGGGAAACAGAACGAAATCAACTATAGAACAAAACATACCAAGAATAAAGTAAATTAAAATGGCAATAATTTTGTTTACACATTTTTTTAATCGTGCCACCAAGGCAAACTAAACACTGATGTCGGAAACAAAGCAAGACATACGAACAAAACAAAAAATTCACTCGAACCAGTAGTGGTCATAAACGTGCAACGCCTACTCAATTACGTGCCAAGGAGCGGGTAACGGCTAGCAGTTCAGATATAAGATACAATGTAATCTAACTTCAACCATACATTTAAAGACTGTTATGAAACCTATCTAAGTTATCTATTGACAAAAGTAGGCTTCTCAGACCTGTATTTGTATATATATTTTTTTGATCGGAAGAGTGGCAAAATCAGCTTTTGAACGAAAAAACATTTTTAACATATTTTCTTGATCGTGAAAACAACATTTTCATCGAAAATAAAATTTACTAGAATCAGAAGTGCTCATGGAGGTGCAAACCCTTCAAAATTGCGAGCGAAGCCACGGGTAACTGCTAGTACTTATATTTTCTGAAACTTAAATGCAATCAAATTATTCAGCCTCTTTAATGAAGTCTAACTGAAAATTTAGCTGAAAACAGCTTTTTAGTGTCAGTTACATTTCGATTATGACACATAAATATTATGGTTATTTTTTCCAAACTATAAATCGTTCCAGTAAACTTGTTTAACGTTCCTATTAATAAGAATCTTGAGCTGTCTACAAGAAATATTATCAAAGCTAATCAGTCGAATCATTCCAGCAGTTTTCGAGAATGGCGCTTACCAACACATTTAGCATTTATTTTTATTTATATGGTACACATAAACTGTACTACATGATAAAATGTCATATTTGTGTTACATAAGCTTTCATTCCAAACACACAATTGTTTTTGAAACTCTTTCCAGGAAAAACGCAAACTCATCCCACCGTGGTTGGTGACCACAGTTCTGTTGGCGGTAGCAGAGGTTTTATTCATGACGTCTACTATTTCAAGTCGATTCATAGTAGAGACTCAAGATTCATACACTTCCTTTTCGTTGTTTCTCACAGTTTTAGACTTGAGTAAGTGTACGATCATTGCATAAAATTGAGTTACATTTTCTTGTGTATAGTCTAATAATATTTAGTCTAGTATGATTAAGTGTAATGTGAATTGTATGATCTCTTAAATGAGTAAGTAGTACGCCACAATAAGTATCCCGTAAAAGACATGCTGAGCTGTATGCAATATTCAAGAATATAGCTATGTTCAATGTTGATATTTCATACGATTTTAGTCAGTTTATTGAACAAATTATTTATTCTGTAATTTTCTTGTTGCATAAAGGTTACCCATGACTAGTGCAAAAACTTTTACCATCTTTCAGCCAAATTGTATGCAGAATTTAACTTTAAAAATTGCTAAGTCTAAAGGTTAGTTCGCTTTTAAGATATTGTGCGGAAAGAAAAACAATATTAAAGTTTTTCTGGTCGCTCGAGTGATACCCTCGGTAACTCTGAACTTATTTCTTGAATGGTGAAACAAAAGATATATTGTTCATGAAGAAATTTTAAATCGAGACGATATTGTGATATACCATACATCACATACTGGTCTCTCTCAGAAGGTTACAAAACTAGGTGATCCTTTCTTTTTCAGTTGTTTTGGACCAAAAAGCCAGCAAATAGTCTGTGGATACATTCACTTTGGTATAATTAATGCAGTGAGTCATTTTAAGCAAAGATACATATATATGATAAAAATATATGATTTACAATTTTTTTTATAATTATCTCTTCTCAAAGATCAGAGACCAGAAAAGTGTCTCGAATTTCGTTAGTAAGACACAACTACTATCAAAGTGATATTTGAGTATTACTTCATCTAATTCTTAAAATAGTAACGTTTCAGTAGTACTTATCGGAAGTAAAACATTAAGTAATAACTATAAATTGAAGCAAAGATATGTTTGGTGTTTCAGTGGATGAGATCTACGGATTTTTGGTGGTCTACAGCTACTATCGTACACTGCCTGTCATGGACAGTAGCGTAGTGTGAGCACAAGCAAACATATCCAATTAAATATTCCTACACTGCCATCAAAATTGCTGGAGATAAGCTCTTCGAAACCTTCTAGTGAAAACTAAAACTATCATAAAATTTCAATTAAGCACATATAGCATGGAACAACTGAAATGCGAGGTTCCAAAAGTAATTACTGGCTTCTACCTCTTTTTCTTTGGAAGAAAACACGAAGAAATTTAACAATTAATGCACTTACACCATTAAACTAAACAGATAGACTGACACGTAATAAGAAAAGAAATCACTAGAAACCAGTGTGTTACATTTAAAAGCGATACCATCATAAAGTCATAAACTAGGCATACCTGGATGGTTCTATATTGGATTTTCAATTAGCCTTGTATTACCTAACGTCGTTAAAAATACTCGTTGTTCTTAAAGCTATTTTATGAGATTAAGTAACAACATTAGGATTTAAATGTTCTATAATGTTTCAAAAATGATTATTAAATTTGGTTAAAGAAGCGTACTTGTAGTGTTTTTGGTGTTGAAGTAATTTTAATGTAGGATATGCTACTTAATTCTTGTCAATTACTGGGATTTTAAGTTTTGGGCCCAGAAAAGCTAAAACAATAAAAAATATTTGTTGAATAAGCTAGGTTTTCAATATTTATTGTAATCGAAACTGTATTTTTATGTGGGTATTTTAATTCTTTACATTTATAAAATTTTATTTCAGCTGCTATTTTGAAAAAAAATTATGATAAATATTTACATTGTAGTTGATTTTCTTGCGTTGTGGGAACTCAAGTAATACCTCTATACGAGTATGCATAGAAAATGGAGTTTTTAAAACATATTTAATTACTACTTCATATTGCGTTGGTCATATGCATATAAATTATATTTTTATTTTAGAATTATTGTTCAACATACTGTAATAAAATTTATGATACAAGTTGCATATTAAAGTAATATTCCGATTACAATTTTTCTTGTGCTATATCATGTGTTTCTTGTTGTAAACATAACAATTTAATGTTTTAAAACTGAAAATTTTATTTATTTTATGTAGTTAAACAAATAAACGAATTAAAAACTATATTTCCGGTTTTTATTGTATCATAATATCAATGCCACAGTTAATTGACTAAGGTGTAAATGTAGCTAAATCCTAAACTTTTATTGTACTGATTCTAATAAATGAGATATCTGAAAGGTTGATAAATTTGCATGAAGATAATATATACGGAGATGTATTATTATAAAGGCCTAAAAAAAGTATTTAATTTTTTGATTAGTCCAATCAAATGCTATAAGATTAAATTTATTGGATAAGGGTTCCTCGAGGAAGCTTGCTTTGGAATTGCTTCCCACAAATATGAATCACAGAAAAAAATCGGAGGCAAAACATTTTAGGTATAATAGACCTGAACTAACGGTCACGAACTGTATATTATGTATGGCTATGGTAGGAAGCGTTGATACAATGCGAATGTTAGGTCAGGTTCACCTTCTGATGTAGAGTCTGAAGTCTAATGTCACAGGCTTGCCTCATGGAGTCAACGAGAGTCTGAAGAGATAAAAGCGTCTGCAACGGAGGACGTCAAAACGAACTCTCTGCATCGTTTCGCCATCAGAAACACATAGATTACAAAATCAAGTGTAATTTAGATTATAAGATCTCATTGTCTCGTCAGATGAAAAATTGAAAAGATAATTGGTCAAGTCAGTGACAGCATCAGATTGATTTCAGACACTGCAAACTATCAAAAAACAAAATAAGACATCGCATGTTCAAGTAAATATATTGCTGATTTAATATGTTCCATGCAAAATATTTTGTCCTATCAAAGATTTTTGCCGGTTTTCAGATTAAAAAATGTAACGTGGGACAATAACAAACAATGCTCTTACAGTTATTATAACTCTTTATTAAGATTATACGAATTACTTCCCTCATTTTCTTGATATATGTAGGTGATATATAATTATGATTGTGACCATAATTGCTATTGGAGCTCATTGTTAGTCTGCCTCTAGAACTTGAGACAGCTGAACCGCAGGAGCGGAGAGTTCTACCTCACGCCGACGGATGAGGATGCGGTAATAGCTAAATACCACAAGTAGCCCATACATGTTATAAACTGTAACATTGGCACTTGTATAAATAATGCAAATAATTATTATTCTATTACAACATAATTTGACAAGATGAAAATACTGAATATGTTAAGTGATCCTGTTGCATGTTTTGTACTAAAGATTCAATCAATATTTTAAAAATGAGTTACTTCTTGAAATTCCATTAAAACAAAAAATAAAAGAGCAAATAAGTCAAAATTGGCATTGATATGATGCAAATTTCATACAAGAATTTCATACATCCATAAAACGTAATAGTTACAATGTTTTAAATATTAAGGATACATATTAATAATGTTATATTCTCGTAAACAATTACCTGAGTATAATATCAGTAAATAGTAATGGTTACTGAACAAAGCCGGGTTCTGCTTAGATTCCATAGTTGTCAAATCCAATTCCATCGTTGCTTATTAAAGTGTGAATCTTTAGCTTTAGAATTATAAATACAAATTATTAAATCTTTAACGACATTTGACTTTCACGTGCAATAAATATTCTTAGCTAATACTATACATGAAGATAAAACATTAATATAAAACAATATTGAAATAACGAAAATAATTTTGTTCAATCCTTCTTTTTTTCATATCAGAACGCGAATTTATTGTTATGTACCGAAATATATTATCAACTTCTAAGTAGTTAATTTGTAAGTAAAAATTAAAATCGCAGGACGGTTATTTAAAATGTTATTTTTTAGTTTTAGTTGTATAAAAATTGAAGTAGATTGTATACTTACTTAGGCTTAGTGGAGTTAGCAGGTAATAAGGATAATATAATACGATTTCAAGACCTCTAATTAAAATGGACGGCATCACACACTCTAGGACCACAGACACCAGTGTGAAGCCTAGCCACCATCTCATCATTTCAGGTTTTTCCTGTGAAGAGACAACCTACATATTAATGATGTTTAGCCCTGAAAAAAACTGTTGGTTAGTCCTGAAAAGAACTATTGGTTAACTCTGAAAAGAACTGTTGGTTAGCCCTGAAAAGAACTGTTGTTTAGCTCTGAGAAGAATTTTTGCGTAGGTGTAGTTTTAAGAACGAAATCTAAAAAAGAAGCACAAGAAAATTATTAGACTTCGAGCACGACCGCTGCGTAGGGAGCCGACCTCGCGTATGAGCCGCGCGGGTACCTTACTCATAGATCTAAGGCCTGGGACACACACTCCTGGTTACCGGGATGCCGACCACCGGGTTGCCGGTAAACGGTTTGTTGTGTGCTGGCCACACAGTCCCGGCGATAAACATCAAATTGTCTCTCAGTTAACCTTTGAGTGTTGTTCGGAAAGAATCATGCTATCCAAAGTGAAGTTAGTTTGTTGTTTAGAAGCTCTAAATGAATTACCAAAACAACGAAATAGGGTACATTGGGTTCATCCATTCAATGTAGATGCTAAAGCTGAAAAAAGATTTACAAAATTTTACGAGAGTATTCGGACTTCTACAGGATGTCAATAAAATCTTTTGACGAACTGTTAGTGTTATTGAGGTGACACGTAGCAAGAAAAAATACAAACAAAAGATTATCAGTAAGTGCAGAAGAAAGACTTACAATAACTATAAGGTGAGTAAAGAAACATTTTAATACAACTTATAGAACTTACTTTATTTCATTACAACAATTAATATTATTTTAATGTCTTGCAATCATGTTAACTGTAACGAAAAGAATTTTTTGTAATTTATGTCCTAATATCTAGTAAATAATGTTTGTTGCTTAAGAAATGTAAAATAAAATTTTTCACCGGCTGCAGGGCTCCCGGTCGCCGGTAGCATGCTTGCCGGTGTGGACCGGCACGCTTTGTGCCGCACAGCACCGGCATTGTGTGTGCGCTCTTCAACAAACTATATGTTCTCATCAATCCCGGCCGGGATGCCGATCACCGGCATCCCGGTAACCGGGACTGTGTGTCCCAGGCCTAAACTCCCCCTCCCGCAAGCGCACCCCCGCCTTGGTGACGCCCACCTCGCAGCGGGCCGTGCAGCAGAAATCGTAATATTTTTATTTCGCCATAACTTCAAAACCAAACGTCCAATTTTAACCATTCAAAGACCAAATATTATCTACATAAACTGTACTTAGCTATGAAATAATTTATTTTGATAAGGATTAATAGCATGAGTAAAATAAACGCGTTTAAATGTAGTCCAAAAAAATTCAAGATTTTAAAATAAAAAAATTGTTTTTGTGCCTTACTCGACATAGATAGATATAGTGTGTCGCGGACTTATTTGTAGATATTTATAAGATCTGCAATTAATTAGAACATTGTATGGTTCTATCTATTATAGTTTAGGCAGCGTACGCAAAATAAGTAACTTTTCTGGTAGTTTTTTACACCTTGTGTCCGAAAAACCCAAATATCTTACGGAACGCTATTTTTCCAAAATAAAATATAGCCTATGTTACTTGTAGATAATGTAGCTTTCGAATGGTGAAAGAATTTTTTTAATCGGTAAAGTAGTTTTTGAGCCTATTCATTACAAACAAACAAACAAAGTTTTCCTCTTTATAATATTAGTATAGATGAGGATTGGTTAGATAAAATAATAGAGGAAAATAATTTATTAATTGTGATATTAGACTCGTCCCTTTATATAATCATAGCAATACACAGTTGTGAATAGTAATGTATTTCATTTTTAAGCCTGGTATGAATCATCATATGTTTCATCAGGTAAGACTAGTAATATTTACCTGGTAGACTCCAAGGAGAAGTAAAAACGACGTGAAGAGGTCTATAAAGTGAAACGCCGTATAATATAAGACGTACGGAACTGGAAGATCTGAAAACGGATAAATCTATGTAAGTATTTATTTATTTCCAACGGCAGCAGCCATTACTACAATTTATAACAATAATTACATGCATAATAGTAACTTATATAAGTTATATGCAAGTTTTATGCAAAACGACAATACTTATAAAAATATTAATTAATAAATACGCTAACTTATAAATGATACAAATTTGCAAGTTAGAAGAAGACATGCAGTTGCTATTAAGTTACTATATTTTGCAACACAGTATATAGATATAAAAACATTTTACAGTGACAACAATGCAACCCGTCTAGAACAACAAATTTTAACTTGCATATAAAAATATAAGAGATTAACAAAAATAAATATCTAAAACATAACATAGCCTAAAATATAACAGAAACATAACCTTGCATTCTGGCCAAGGAACTGACATTAAGTATTTAAATTAAATACTGTGCAAATTAGGTAAAGAGTTAACATAATAGGCCTACTAGGAATTGATGCACTAAGAGGAAAACACAGTCAAAGCATGGCGACGGTCACAATGGATACTCTCCCAGAAAATATCGCATTCTCATACAATTCGATCACCCAATTGAGCAAATCTTGCCAAAGACTATTGTAATCGAAGTTGGTGGAGTAATGCCTGCAAGAAGTCCTCGAGATTTAGTGTTAGCGGAGGGAACTCTAAAGTCAATCTCGACAAAAAGATCTGGGCACTGCACCTGGCCATTAACAATCTTCCAAAGAAGCGTAACATCAGCCACTTCACGTCGCCGGGCGAGAGATGGTAGGTGGAGACCTCTGGCGATGTCGTCAACGGGCCATATCCAAGTCGGAGCCCAACCATCAGAATGAATCGGCGCTGTAAAGCCTCTACTCTCATCTGGAAGCCGATAGTGTACGGGGACCACACTGGACTTGCGTATTCTGTGATGGTTCATTGGTTTATACACAATGTACGATAGTTATAGCTTCGTTTCTTCGTAATATAAAATATTATGTCACTTGGAAAAAACTTTGTTTTACAAGTATGTTTTTAAATATAATTTTATTGGGCTACTTGCGCTAGTTGCATACACCAGAGGATAGCGTTATAATCAGTGATCGTTCGTTCGTTCCTAATTGGTGGAGGCAATATAAGATAATGCTCTAAGACGCAATCGAGATGGCTTTGGTCCCCGTAGAGTCTCTCTGGGAGGCAGAGAAGCTCGTTTTGGACCGAGTACATGACATCTATATGCCCCCATTTGAAAAATGTACAAGTATTAAATGACCAAGTTAAGAAGTTAATTCCTCTTGTACCGCGTTTAGTTGTACTTCTTTTTTATATGTAGCTTGTTGATTTCCTGTTATATTTTCCCCTCCCCCTGATGGCAAATGACTCTGAATGTTGTGAACCGTATTTGTACATCTTGCGTATTCAAATTCAATTCCTATCTATAGACAGTGTCGACCACGTGACAATCCGTCAGAAAGGATATTTTACATTTCCCCGGCTGGATTGAGACAATCTTGCATAAGCATCCGTCTATCTTCACCTCTAACTGAAGGGGGCTGGTATATTACAGTTTATTCCTTCTAAAACTTACTTCATCCAAATAAATTGCCAAGTTTTTTTATTTAAAAAATTTACAGTACGCTTTATTGTAATTTTTAGATTTCTTTTAAATTATACTGCAATTTTGATCGGTTCTAAATTAAAACTAAATATTCTACGGTGACTCGTTTTACGCAGTTTTTACTTTGTAGCTATATGGGAAGAGTTCTGAAGTAATAAAATAATGAATATTAACTTATTTTACTCAACATATTTAAAAGACCCAAATATTTGATTACATTATATTAAAAAAGCAAGAAATACTTTTAATGAATCTATTGATAACTTTTTTTAAGAATGAATTATTTTGATTTCGTTTATTTCGTCCCGTAGCGTCCTCTTCAAACCGATCGATGTATAAAACATGTTCAAGTACTAACTTTCTTATAGAACTCACAGGGTGTCCATAAAATATTCAATCAAGCCTCACTGCATGATTTGCCAGACTAAAATAAAGTCAATTCGGCAAAAATAAAATTTGTGGAGGTATACAAACAATTGTAATGGTAAGTTTTTAAATGGCTGTATTAAAAATTGTTAGTTTTGCACAAAGTTAGAGTTGCATATGTTAAACTTAGCAGTAATCAGCTAAGAATTATTAGCAGTTACGCAACGTATACAGAATATATCGATTGCTGTATTTATAGTGAGTAATGGCACTCTGTGAAACTCTTATTGTTCCGTTATTATTTACCGTAGTGAGAGAAACTTGGGATTATATTGGTCATCTAAAGGCAACCCTTATTTTAATATTATTGGAAATATTACATAAAACACTTAGCTTCATATAGCTTGATGATTTCCATCTATGTCGACCATTTCAAAAATTTAAATATTTTTGAAACTTTTTTAAACAGGTCTTAATTAGATGAAGATTTTGTTAAGTTTTAATTCAAGGGCTTTATTTAATTCAAAGATAACACTTTTATCAAAACTATACAAGCAGACAGACAAATTGTAAAATATGCAATATACGGTATATTTTACGTATTTTAAACCAAAAACGTCGTATGGTGTTTGATAGAATAATTTTTGAACCCCCTGTAGATGTCAATTTGGTTAAACTTAAAATCCAGCGAGCCTCCTACATTCATGGTGATAAACAAAATATAAATATTTGGAAAAATTTTTTGAAACAAAGGTTTTAGACGTACTACATTACATTAATGTGAACTAAATCATTATAATAATAAAATTATGGTTAATTAGTAATTTCTCTTACCTATATATTAGTTTTTAAATTACCTACTTACTTCCTATCTCCCTTTCAGTCCCCAGAGTATAAACCGTGAATGTTGATATAAAGTGCAGAAAAAGGGTGATACTTTCTGTCTGAAACACAATATTATTAGAGTAGCGACTAACATGTGTTTCTTCAGCAGTTAGTTAATTCCAATCCCCACTTTAATTGAAATATGGTTTCGTCTTATAAATAAATGTTTATAATCCTGTCCCTTATTGCTAACGTAGCTTCTCCTATTATTCAAGCCCATTAATTTGATATTTTAAACCAAACTTATATGTACCACGTTATATAAATAAATAAAAGAAATGTAAAAAATAATTTACAAATTATAGAATCGCTTTATTGTCTTTTTAATTTCTCTTGATTTGTAACAATAATTTTTCTACATTTACAATTGTCATTCCGTATGATTAAATATATGGAATTTCATACTTATGTACGATAAACAGAGTGATAGCTCCATTAATAACTATAATTTCCAACGGAGAAAATGTACTTACATTTACTAACCAATTTACATATAAGAAGAGAACTCTGATCAATCCGTTTACTGTGTAATGTCTAACACAAGAGGATGTAATAATAATTTTCTATAATTGTCTTAGAAGTCAGGTGCAATAGAAGTAATTTGAAGAAATAATACATTAAATTACATAGATATTCAAAACAAGTAATACTATATATATATGTCACCGATAAATCATCCTCTAAGTAAACAGTTCTACATTTCAGTATAGTGTACAAGACCTTACTGCTTAGGTATTTAAATAATTTTAGCTGGTCAATAAATGCGTGTTTATTTGATGGTAAATTCACCTAAAATCAAAAAGTCTTTACATGTCATTCATACTTTTTTTTAATTATAGACTTTATGTCGAAAATGTCAATGACAGCAATGTTTTATGTAATAGTGAATTTCTGAGTACGTTATATCACATGGTTGAAATGTCTCAATAGATAGTGAAAAATAACGAAATGAAAAAGAAGAAAGGTCAATCGCTTAAAATCATAACTACGAAGAAAGTTGGTTTTTTTACTTTTTAAAATATTATTTTACAATTAATTATATTATGTGTTTATTGCTTTAATAGTTCATAATGATTTTTATATACGAGATAAATATGGATATAATAATAACCAAAGATCTGGCGTTATGCCATCGTCAATATGTCTGACTGGCAAAAAACGTATATTTAGAAAATATATATTTTATTTGTTTTTATGATAAGAAGAAAACTCACGGTTTTAAATAGGAAACATAATGTCTAGTTTATTTATATAAATATTTAATAAATATTCCAATCAAAGAAAAATACATGTTTTTATTTATTTAAAACTATACAAATATTATATGAGACACCTATTGATTTTATTACCTAATAAACAAACATTAGTTGGCTATTCTATACACGATTGTACTGATATTTGAACTTTATTTCATTATTTTGTTGTATTCGAGATTTTACTTCAGCAACATTTATCCGTGTTAATCAGTGAATAGTTTGTTTTCTTAAGTTGGAATAAAAAATGGATGTTCCAATCATAATAATCAGCATATCATAATATACCAAACCATCTATAACCTAAATACCAAAATGTAATATTAATATATTGTTTGTTTTGTTTTTTTAAAAATTCAGTTTCCAGAAATAAGTTCCAAAACTATCTGTAGCACTAAGTACAGTATATAAGAAGTATTAGACAAAAGACATGTTACTAATATAAAAAGTCATGTATATTTCCTTAAATATTCTACTTACCAATGAGAAGAATCCAATAATTTTAATTCCGGTCTTCAGTTTTAGGCAATAGCAACAGTTTTTCACCTCTAATAATTTGAAGTCTAGCATTATAAATCTTCGGTATACTACAAGGAAAGTATCTTGCTAATATAAATATTCACGGCCTCCTGTAAAAAACTTTCAAACAGAAAGTACATTTGTTATTTACTCTTTCATTAATAGTACACTGTATTTAAAAACAAAATATTTCATTATACAACTTTATTGGGCTTATGTTAATTATAAGACAATTTAATTACAGTTTTTCGTTTATATTTTTAATTTAGATATTAGTCAACTCATAACTTAGCTATGGTGGGAACGAGTGATTCAATGGAAGTGTTGAGTTTAGCTCCATTTTACCCTCCGCATAGTGCAGCGTCTGAAATCTGATACTGTAACGGCTTGACTCCTGAAATTTTGAGTCAACTTCCAAATAAAGAGATCCAAATAAGACGAAGATGTTCAAAATGAACTCATTGCATCGTTCAAGGTCAGAGACCCCCCTAAAGATGCTTTCAGACTTACCCAGCAACCATCCGGTATGATCTAAATGAAGTTCTCATTGTCTTGACAGTTTCACAATTAATTGAGCGCAGTACGATTTTTTAGATACAATCTCAAATCACGAAGAGCAACCGAGTGTTCTAAACATAGAACAACGTGGCTATCATTATTCAGTACGTTTAACATAAAAACACGCAACAAACTAATTGGATTTTAACTAAGCGTACACTTACCATAGTGAAATGAATCGTACATTGACATGTTATGATTGTGAAAAAGAACAAAAGTTTTCCATTGAATGAAAATATATCATGCTTAGTTATTAAAGTATACAACGAAACACAAAATGTCATATTATTTATTACTAATCTAAATGTAATGTTATATTACAGAAATTCCGAAACGTAGAGATAGCTTTGCCTTGTACATAAAATTAAATCAGCTAATGAAATACTGGCAATTAAGAAATCAATTTGTAAATTTGACTTTTATCCAAACATCGATAGCACGTTTGTTGGGAAAAACACGATTTATACATACGATACTGGTTTTGGAATAATTTATTTAGTGACTCATTTTTGTGTTTTGTTATTTTAATTTACAAACTGGGATTTATAGGCCTTGGATATTTACTATTCTAATTTTATTTTTTAAATTGTGATTACATCAACGTTGTAATTGTAAATTAGGAGTAATAAGGTTGAAGCATATGAATATTTGGATTTATTATGTGTTAACAATTTGGGTCTCATTTATGTGAATAGAATTTAAATATATTATCTTCCTCATAACATACATGATAAAACACGCACAAATACTTACAATTGAAAGGTGAATAATGGAAGTTACATAGAAACACTCAGAAATAGTTAATACAAGGTTAAATATACCTTTCATGAAAGCTTATAGAGAAAGATTGCCTTGGTTTATATCTCTATAAACATTGTTTCCAGATGAAGTATAAAGTACTCACTCCAATGAATATTTAAAATAAACTGTATTTTACTGGACGGATTCACTTCAATAAAGAAGCACTAATATTTCACCAATTCACTGACACTCGCAAGTGCACTTAATGCAAAATTTACCCCAGGACAAACTAAACTTCTGGTTGAACTTTCTTTTGTATATAAAACAGACATATTTATTTGCTTGTCTTACATGATTCTCTATACCTTAGTTGCATAGTAAAATATTTACTTTCTAAATGTGTCTGGAGTTATGCAAACATGGGAAGGGACAACAACAACAAGAACGAGGACTAAGACAGAAGTGGAGAGCGGCGAGTAACTGGTGGGGCAACAGTGATGCAACTGTGTATCTACAACAACTAAAATTTACAAGTTTGCCAACTTAGCTAGTTCGTAAATATTATATCATTTCTTGCAGCAGATAGAGTTATATTTGCGATTCAATTTGTTTTTGTTTTTTTTTGTAATTCCACTGTTTTCTTAATAATTTACGCATTTTTTTGTTGTTTAGCGTTAGTACTCTACATTGCTGAAATTTTCCAGGCATAATTCGTATATTGATGAATACCATGGATAAAAACATACACTTCTTAGTATTTGGAAACCGTGCCCATTATATAAAAATTATATTTGTATAACTTCCGCGCATTCATTATACTGAGTCCCTTAACTCTCTGGACAAAATTGTATCACGTTATTGTTCAGGTCAAGTCAAACTTATTTCATCGCATGAACACGGTTCTCTGGTGATTAGTACTCCATCTGTCTGATCGTATGTTTTTGACCTAAATTAACCAGGATTATTCAGCTATTCAATTCAATCTATTCAGCTTTTAGATATCATTTTTTTTAAACACATACAAACAGACGGATGGGGAACTAAACACCGGCGACCCACGTTCATAAGGTGAAATATATTTGGCTTGACCTGAGCAACAATGTGATATACCTTTCTCCAGAGAGTTACGGAACACTCTATATATTACTATATGTTTATTATGTACTTATCGTCTGAGCATTTATCTAAGTCTCTTCCACTGTTTGCTGATAAAAGAAATCAGATTACTGTTTGTCTATGTACAATTATTGTCTAACGAGTTGACCTATTTTAAATTGAGGTAAAATTCTTATACATCTACAACGCTATCTAAATTGGTTTTAACACTCCACCTCTACTACCTCTATATCAAAGCTGAAAGCTGAAAACTCCAAGCACCGGTATGTTGCAAGGTTAGCCTCTGGGCTAGTATGTTGCCGTTCTGTGTCGAACGCGAAGCTTCCCACGATGACTCGATATGTCAGTGTTCCACCTTCACTGGTGCGTGTGTGACGTGTTTTTGTGCTGTCGGCTGTACAGTGAGGTCACGTGGGTTAATTCTCTCCAGTCTGAACTTCATGCTGTCAGGCCACAGTTAAACTTTGATTAAAACGTCCTTTGCAGCAATTTCTTAAAGTTTTTTGTGACTTATTGGGATTTTTTAAACCCTAATTAAACGAAAAACTTAAATTCTTGAAAGGTGGTGTTGTACGTTTTAACATATTACGGTAGTAAATGTTTGAAATCCTTAATGGATTTTTCATATTCCTACACAATTTTATTTCATTTCATTTTTATTTATTTATCTCATTTACATATATACAAATATAGTGATAATAAAATACACGAGGAGGAACCCACATGGGGCAAAAGCCTGTGTGTGAGAACCGAGTCCATCTTCACTCGAGTTTGCAATCACAAATAGTACAATGTAAATAATACAATGTAAATTTTAGAACAAAATAAAAATTGTATGATTTAAAGATAACTAATAGTAACATACTCTGTATGGATGCATATTAACTAAATTCAAGCAGTGTAAAAAGTAATCACTTAATCGGTTATGATAATGAAACTACATGACAAAGATGCAAGAAATTCTATCATACGAAGTTATATGGCTATAAGATGTAAGACAACATACGGGATGAGCTTAAAGAGTGCGCAAGATACATTATTTTAAGAGCTATAAAAAAGTAAAAGAATAAAAAAAGAAAAAGAGAGTTAACTAACAGTTACTAAGAGGTTATTATTATACCACAGAAGAATAAAAATAATAAATTAATAATTTCTTCGATATAAGGGACAATAGATTAAGTTTCCAATATCTACGGGGTAATTAGATTACAGGGACACAATCATACTGGCCACTATGGGGAATAATCTACACGGTGGAAATGGGTCCCCTTAGCAAGGTTTGATTAACGTTAATATTGATCAGATGATCACAACATCGGCGGTGAGATTCGCAATGGATGTTATGTTTGGAAGATTCTTGTATCTTATATTATCGATACTTTAAAATAAATTTTATGAATTGAAACAAAAATTAAAAAAAACATTTTTTACTCCGCGTGAAATTACGAGCATTTTACATAAACACTTTAAGCAATTTTGTATTAGGCAAAGAAATTGTCGAAAAATATGTGCTTTTTTACAGTTTATCCATACTCGTACATTATAGCTTCAAGAAAAGACATTTTAATTTAAAAAAAAAAAACAAACAAACATTCATTTCGTTAAGGAATTATATTTTTTCATGATTTTTAAAGTTATATTAAACTGACAAGTTACCCGCGGCTTCGAACACAATTCCATAGGTTTTGCACGTGTATGAGCACTTCTGGTTCAATTAAATTATATTTCCGACGGCAATGTTGACTTTGACTTGTTTCCCGAACAGGAAATATCTATACATCACAGGGATGGCCCTAGTTGTATCAAAAGATTACTAAGACGGATTTATAACAGTCTTTTTAATTCATAACAAAAGTTTATAGTAACTTTGTCTTTTATATCTTGATTGCATTACTTACTAAGCACTGCACAGTTATCATTTAACATTTACAGTTAAAATAATATTTGTACTAAAACTTTTACCTTCTTATGTGGATATTTTCTTAAGCTGTCCTCAACAGCGGTTGCAGAATTGGTTGAAAAATAAATATTGTTATTATCAAGCTTAGTCAAAGCTTCCACACTGTAAATGTAAACAAATTGAAAACCGTGGTTAAATTAAACATGTGGTTATGCTGTAAGAAAATAATGTTTGCACAGAATAGTTGGTTCAATTTAACAGTCTCTTTCAATTGATAATATACGTTTGCTCTAAAGCAACTGTAGAGACCAGTGGGGCGTAGCCTGGAGGGACTTTCGAAATATGAATAGGCCCATATGTTAACCAGGAATCCTAAGAAAGTCTTTGTAAAATTTCATTACAACCAGTTGAATAGTTTACACGTGAAAGCGTGAAACAAACAAACTCACTTATGCACTTACAATATTAGTTAGAATTGATAAATATAATTTAGTTAAATAATAAATCAATAAAATGTACTGAACTCTCCGGAGGTATAACTCCCTGTACATACTGTACACATTTCGCGTTCTTATCATCAGCTGTTTTTATTTAAGCAAGGTAAAACAAATTGTCTATATTTACTGCTTTAAAAACTTTGTCAAACTACCAAAAATATGGCCTGGAGTTGTTAAAAATATTTACAGTTTTTTATACACTAACTCTCGAAAACTAGTACAGCTGAGTTTGATTTATCTCCTACGAGAACTCTATCGATTTTACCAAAGTTCAAGTTGTGTCTGAAAACAATGCAGGTGGCTCTAAGCTCCTAAACTATGAGAGATCAAGATAATAAAATCCTTAACTGGATTTACGATTGAAATTCAATCATTTTAGTTAATTTTAATAGGACTTTTTCCATGGCTGTAAACGTGGCATTTAATATTTGTAATAGAGGAAATGTAATAATAAATATAATAATACTGCCTCGTAAGGTATCATTTGATAAATATTCAATATAGAGAATGGAATGTAAGTGAACCTGATACCACCAACTTTATTACTGTTGGGGGATGGAGAAAGAAAAAACACGTCCTAATTTTTTATTAGTTTGACCACCATTCTTAACGTGGATTAAGATAAAAACGTAAAAGATTTAAAGATGTTTGGCTTAAAACAAGCTTTTAAATTATATTATCTATGTTTGATGAATGTATGGCGACCTGTGTTTACATTTATTCTTTACTAACCCGTGAAATTAAATTTTTGGAACACGCTGCAAATTTAAACTGAAACAAATTTAAAATTATATAGGCGATAGCTTATTTAATGGATTTGAAATGTATTGGTGGTTCTGGCTCATGCCATATACTTCTTATATAAAGAGTGTATGGGTGGTCCGGGACACTGTATATATGTATATATTTACACACACACACACACACACACACACATATTAAGAATGTATGGAAAGCCCATTTTGGCCTAAAAACAAAAGGTTTATGACCAAAATGGGCTTCCCATAAATTCTTAACGATCGTTGTTCCCGGCTTTCAAAGTTTCGCAATTAATGTGATAATTGATTTGGCATTTCTTTTATTTTCTGGGAAAATTTCCAAACGCAATCTACCACCTCTTCTCCCCCTTTTGGAAATGTTTGGGGGGGGGGGGGTGGGGGGGGGGGGGGGTGGGGGGGGGGGGGGGTGGGGGGGGGGGGGGGTGGGGGGGGGGGGGGGTGGGGGGGGGGGGGGGTGGGGGGACAGTATTTTTGTTCCTACAAATATTATTTAAACTGAATGTCTGGCATTCTTGAATGGAGCAATTATTTTCGTATGGGTTAATAAATTAACCCAAAATACAAATCTTCAGGAATGGAATGAAATGGTTAATATCCTAACGTTGACTTCTTAGCAACAGTCTTTCTACTTCTTTAAAAAAGTTATCATTTTCACTTGATCTCTGGCCCATTCTTGAGGAGAGGCAATTATTTTCTTAACGGATCAAATATAAAAACCCCCTCCCCTAATTCCAAACCCACCGTAAAGGTCGTTCTTCTCCTCTTTACAATTATCATTTTCAAACGGAATGTCTGGCATTCCTGTGAGAATTATAGGAGCGATTATTTTCGTTCATCAGTGGATTAATTATAAAAAAACCTCAAATGGAATAATGGTAAATAAGGAAAAATGCTATATCTAACGTGACTTCTTTCTCGTTTTTACAATTGTTATATACAACTGTATGTCTGACAATTCCTGGGATAAGGAGACAAAATAATTCCTTCTTGGGTTGCTCAAATACAATTAAAAAACCCCTTGACTCTCTTGCCTGACCTGCTGATTTGATTACAAATGCACAGGATTTACGGTTTTATATTTCTTAAAGTGACTTCTTTCACGGCCTTCTCGTTCTTTTTCAATCTTATAAAATTGTACACTGACCGTCCTGACATTCTCTGAACAGCAATTATTTTTCGTACTGGTCAGTATAAAAAACCCTTTGAATGGAAATTGCCGAGATATAGTATATTTCTACTGTGACTTTAGTAATCAGTATTCCTCTCTCCACATTATTTACCATATTACCAAGCCTGTCTGCCATTCGCCTGATATGCCTAGACGGGTGACAATTAATATATCATCGAATGTTAATATCAATAACTGTATTATACGGACCCTGATTATCTAGATAAGACTTCCTTCCACATTATTTACAATTACCATGTCTGCCATTCCTGATATGGCATAGAGGGGTGGTGGTGACAAAATTTAATTATCATCGTAAATGTTAATTATCAATAACTGTATTTATTACGGACCCCCTCTGTTGATTATCAGATAAGACTTCGTCCCACATTATTTACAATTTTCCATGTCCTCATGGCCATTCCTGATATGCCTTTGGGCCGGGGGGTGTGACTATTAATTTCATCGTAATGTTTTTTAATTATCAATTTACTGTATTATAGGGGGGGGATTATCAGATTAAGACTTCTTCCACATTATTTGACAATTACCATTCCATCGTCTGGCCATTCCCTGATCATGCCTTAGACTGGGGGTGACTAATTAAATTGATCATTCGAATGTTTGACATATCCAATAAACTGCTATGATTACGGGACCTCTTAATGATTATCAGATTATAAGACTTCTTCCAGCATTATTTACATATTACCAATGTTCTGCCATTATCCTGGATATGCCTAGAGGCGTGACAATTAATTATCATTCGAATGATTAATGATCAATATAAACTGGTATTATTACGGACCCCCTCTGGATTATTCAGATTAAGACTTCTTCCACATTATTTACAAATTTACCAATGTCTGCCCATTTCCTGATATGCCTAGAGGTGACCAAATTAATTATCATCGAATGTTAATATCAACTAACCTGTATTATACGGACACTCTGATATATCAGATAAGACTTCTTCCCAGAAATAAAATTCGTGATAGGAAATACCCAGAAATGATTTTCGTCGTTACTCTCAATTAACACATAGGTCCGTCGTTAACATATAAGGGCTGTTATCGTGAAGATTACTGTTATTCCTCGTATGCTTAAATAACACACAGATGAGGTTACCCCCAGTTTAATAGATTTTAAGGTTTTTATAATGTTTCTGGAATCTTCTACAAATAAACCACTATTTTCCGTTCTCCATAAATCAAACATATTTATTCCTCCAAACTACCAGAAAATAACTAGAAGAAAAACATAATTGAAAATGAATTTAATTCTACTTGTGCATATGTAAGATTAATGTACGAAACAGACAAAAATTTAAACTTTTAAATGTGGTAATATTATACTTACACAGATCTATAATCATTAGAAAACACCGAAGTTTCAGAAGAACTCTATTATAACCCGGCTTTAACACCAATAGAAGAAGGTATGAAGAAGACTCTGACACAGCCACCTTTCAGGGACCGTGGGACGCGCGACAGCCATGGGAGTACGAGTTTGCTGTTTTTCCTGAAAAAGTTGTAAATAATTTAATCAAGGCTGTCTCTATGAACTGTTTTCTTAAGTATACTTTCTCTTAAAATTATCTCATATAAAAAACACAGGATAAAATCTTTGAGCACAAAAACAATTTAAGTTGGATATTTCAATTGCAATTAATATTGTTGAGGAATCACAATGGTTAGTAGCAAAACTAGCTGTAGCTTCAAATGTAACTTTTGTGTTTTATTTGCTAACATTTTTTTTATTTACAAATATTATATACTGAGGGTCAGGTTACATAGCATGACTAGTTTGTTTCGAGATGCCCAGATGGCAAGGAGTCTGATAAAGTGGTGGGGGGGGATGGAGCGGCTCAGTCAGTAACCGTTACTGAATGTGGGTACTTGATTATGAATACTTTCTGAGAAGGATCAAAGAAACAATTAGCTTGTGCAAATCCACGAGTAAATACCCTTAGTGTGTTTATTATTTTCGTTGTTTTGTGCCTCAAACAGTTTTTATGTAAACATTTTGCAATTGGAAGGTAATGTACAGAGAAAAATAGGACGTATAAAGGTGATACAAAGCCAAAACAAGCGAATTCATTACACATTTTTAACCGTTTTATAAGAAAGGAAGTGGAAACTAACAGATCACAGACCTATAAATTTGTTCAATAATAGTGGAATTTTAGAAAGCATGGTAAGAAGAATTCTCTAGGAGAGAAAACAAATAAGTCCAGGAGGACTTTGTGTAGTAAACCACAATAAGAATGGAAACATAAACATGTTAAACGAGATCGGGACAATTTTCATTTGGGTGTAGTTCGGGGAATAATAAAAGATATTCATTGACAGCGTAGAGACCGGCCTATATTGAAATTCTTATTGAATGTGACAACAGAGAAGACGCATAAGCGAGCATTGACAAAAATATTAAGTAAGTTAAGAATTTGTTGGAAGAAATCTGCCAATAACAGAACATTTTTACTGAACGTTTCAATACACGTGAATTGCGTATAAAAAGTTTTACAACGTTTTAGCTCAATACATAAATGATAAAAGGCCGATCAGTGTTACATGGATGAAACATGTGTTTACTCAACACATACCAAACAAATGCTTGGATTGATGGTAGTGCTGGACACCTTGGATTAAAAGACAGCCGCCTTACAGCTGTCCATGTAGGTGGGAAAGATCGATAATGCACTAATTACGGCTAAATCAGGGAAGAAGCCAGGGGAGTACCGCAATGACAAGAACTACGAAAATTATAAAAAAAATGGGTGAACACTAAATTAATCCCAAATCTGAAATATAATTCCGTTTTTATGATAAATAACAAACAGTGATATATAAAAAATAAGACTATTCTACACCAACATACATTAAAAAGATTTACAAGGACAGATAGTTTTCCAAGCGTAATATTGCGTACTCTCAGTTGTATGTTTTTTTAAAGCCTACAAAAACCCACCTTAAAAATTGTAACAAAACTGGTCTAAAAGTCGACATGTTTTCATATTTATGTCTATAAAAGTAAATGAAATAACTGTAACTATTGGTATTTTTATATGCTAATTTATAATGAAAATTAAATGTATATCTTAGTTAAGGCCAGTAGTCGTGTCCCAAGCACGCACGAACACACGCATGAGCGCAGGGGGTTGGGGCCAGCCCTACACTTAACCGTTTCCGTCCCAACCGTCACATAATGTCACAGAAACGAATATTCAATAACATCGACTCATAACTAAGCAATACCTGACGTACAGTACGGGTTTTCAACAAGGATTTGCAAGCCAGAACAAAGATTTATAGATATGAAAACAGCAGCTTCCAGGAAAGTAGTAGTAAGAATTCGAAGAGCACATTATGTGCTGTGAGATATCAACCAAAACCCCATCGCCACTAGCCTTATCCCTGGTTTAAAAGGAGTTCCTACCTTTCCTGAAAACAGCATCATCCAAGCATCTGTAAAAAAATGAAAAGAGATATATAGACAGGCAGGGCCTAGTATCAGGCCCTCTATAGACAGAACACTTAGCACTTTAAGAAATATATTTATAGAAACATTTTTCTATATTTTTAATTTTTAATTAATTTACGAAGTTTTTCGGTATATTTATCCTGTTTAGATGTAGACCTGTGAGAATAACAACAAATATTCCCCCCCCCTAGCCTCATGATAATTAATTGGGTTTCCAAGGAAAGCTCTGAATGCTGTGCAGATTGTCAAAAACCTTTTACTAAAAAAAACTAATGGAGTATTGAGCAGTTTTCATGTTATATTTAGAAAGTTAATTAAACTCACTATATCTAAGTATAAAAATGTTTTTAATGTCTGAGCGTTAGCGAAGTCTATCACTTGAAGAACTCGAAAATTTTATTTATGCCTGTCTGTTCACCAATGTATTAATAAGGAAATTAAATGACTTCGTGTTTTGCATACAACTTACAGTGAAGTTTGTTACGCGACATGTGGTGGGACGTACCTCGTTTAATTTTCTAGAGGAGATAGTTTTGTGATGAATGACTGAAGAAAGTATGACTTTTTAAACATTATAAACGTGTATTGTTTAGAACCTTAATTTAGTTCCCACGCTTAGTAAAATTTACAACTCATTTAACGATCTCTGTTGTAGTGTTTGTAACTGATTCCTAAGCTAAAATTATAAAACATTCCAAATACGTTTAGTCGAGAAACACAATGATCGAATATTTCAGCGAAAAAATAGAGAAATATCTTGGAGATCAACATTCTTTAAATGTTCAAATGCAAACGAGAACAAAAAAGTTCTTCACTGGAGTTCGTAAGCAGTTTCCTCTCTTCTGGTTCTGTTAGAGCAAATAAAACTTTATCCAAAGACGATATTGAAAAATCCAGGATAACTAAACTTTCTATCTGGGGATAAAGAGAAACAGAGTAAACTTAATGGCTTAGTGTGTAGTGTAAATATGGATGGAGCACGGTTAAAATTAAAGTAAAATACAGTAAAATAAATTTTCATTAACAATGAAGTACGTAGTATAACCTGAAAAATATTAGATATTTGCTGTTAAGGTACTACTTAGTAATTAATATAATTAAAAGTCATACCACAAAAGTATAAAATCACTTCATGGATTACAGTAATTTAGTTCAGCTTTAGAAAATGGGAAATTTGATATAATACAGTCTTTACAATCTAAGAAATCCAAAGGAAAAATAATTTTCCTTTTTTGAATAATAAGTGTTGAAATGAGTTTTCATATGGATTGTCAGTACAGTAATAAGGGAAGTGATTCAACCCGCAAGATTGAGACTGAGAAATCTGCCTCGACCATACAAGAAAACGTAGTTAACAGAAATTGAGATAAGACATTTTTAATCAATGTGTTTTTTTTAATTAAAGCTGTAAGAAAATAACGCGTTATGACATATCTTGTTATAAAAAACTATGATATATCCGACAGTAGAAATTACAGCCTGTGAACACGTGTGACGTATTTTGTTATAAAGAACTATGATATATCCGACAGTAGAAATTACAGCCTGTGAACACGTGTGACGTATTTTGTTATAAAGAGCTATACATTTCTCTGTCAGTAGAAATGACAGCCTGTTAACACATGTGACGTATCTTGTTATAAAGAGCAAAGATATATCCGTCAGTTGAAATGACAGCCTGTGAACACGTGTGAGGTATCTTGTTATAAAGAGCCATGATATCTCTGTCAGTAGAAATGACAGCCTGTACTCGTATAAATACTCTGAGACATTGGAAGAAAGGATATGAATTTATAAAGCAAGAAAAGAGTCTTCGCTGTGTGGGTATCAGGTTATAATGAGCCACGATATCTCCGACACTAGAAATGACAGCCTGAAAACACGTGTGAGGTACCTTGTTATAAAGAGCCTTGATATCTCTGTCAGTAGAAATAACAGCCTGAGATCACGTGTGAGGTATCTTATTATAAAGATCCTTGATATCTCTGTCAGTAGATATGACAGCCTGTTAACACTTGTGAGGTATCTTGTAATAAAGGGCCTTGATATCTCTGTCAGTAGAAATAACAGCCTGAGATCACGTGTGAGGTATCTTATTATAAAGAGCCTTGATATCTCTGTCAGTAGATATGACAGCCTGTTAAACACTTGTGAGGTATCTTGTAATAAAGGGCCTTGATATCTCTGTCAGTAGAAATGACAGCCTGTTAACACGTGTGAGGTATCTTGTTTTATAAAGAGCCATGATTTCTCCGTCAGTACAAACGACAGCCTGAGAACACGTGTGAGGTATCTTGTTATAAAGAGCCTTGATATCTCCGTCACTAGAAATAACAGCCTGAGATCACGTGTGAGGTATCTTATTATAAAGAGCCTTGATATCTCTGTCAGTAGAAATAACAGCCTGAGATCACGTGTGAGGTATCTTATTATAAAGAGCCTTGATATCTCCGTCACTAGAAATGACAGCCTGTTAACACGTGTGAGGTATCTTGTAATAAAGGGCCTTCATATCTCTGTCAGTAGAAATAACAGCCTGTTAACACGTGTGAGGTATCTTGTTATAAAGAGCCATGATATCTCCGTCAGTACAAACGACAAACCTGTGAACACGTGTGAGGTATCCTGTTATAAAGAGCCATGATATCTCCGTCAGGTGAAATGACAGCCTGTACTCTTATAAATATTCTGAGACATTGGAAGAAAGGATATGAATATATAAAACAAGAAAAGAGTCTTCGTTCAAAACTATTTGACTAACCCTCCCCAATATTATTTTATTAGTTTTCAGCCCTGACAAAGAACGCAACGATAATTTATAAAAAAACATTCCATAAATTCGTAAAAGTCCTTGGTATATAAATAAGATAGATATACGCCACACCACGTGTCGAGTAATAGGCTTAGCCAGAAATATTGCAGGCGCGGTCTGCATGCACAATTTCAAGTCTATAGCTACATTTCAGTACTGATAGGTCATATAATTATACTCACGTATGCTTACACATTTTTTTATTCTATGATTGCCATTATAATACCCTTAAGAACAATGTAAAATTGTTCGCTACCGGTCAGCCGAATCTTATGGAGTGACATGCAGCACAATCGGATTCAATGTTTCCTATAAAGAAATGAAGCTTCATTCAAAATTAGTCTATAGGTCAGTTTGTTTTTGAGACATCATACGGACAGATGTACAGACAGGACAGATCGAGAGATTGAAACTTTTCAGTCTCTCAAGTGATAGGCTTTGATAACGCTCAGCCAGTGCAGTGACATACTGAAGAGGAAATTACTGCAATACAATGGAAATACAATGAGGTTTTATTAAATTATCATATTTTTTATTGGTTCACTCCAATTTATCAGTTACATAATTTAATATAATTAATTTTAGGTTATAATAGCAAACAGTTCTTATAAATACCCATGATATAAACAATTTTGTCAAGTTCTGTAAATTGTAGAATTATTAAAAACGGGTTCATTACTAAAAACCTTGTCACTTTTTTTCTAGGATAAAACGCAGAAGGTTCTGTGAAGTAAACTTCAAAATGGCTTTTTGTTTCATTGAATGCTTGACTAGTCATTACTAAAGCCAGGATATACTACATAAAAAGCAATTAATTAAAATTTTCATGTTGAATATTTCTTACTAATGCAGTTTGCGTGCAAATGTTAGTAAGAAAAATATGATATTTAGAAGATTCAACAATAAGAATTAAACCCCTTAATTATTAAAGAAATATTTATTTAGGCACAAACATTGTAATAAAGACAATCGGTCTCTACTTGGTTTCCTAATGTAAATTAAATTAGTTTTTTCCAACTTTAAACTAATTGAAATGTTATAAAAAATAAAACTATAAAAAATAAAATGTAGGTTTTGATCAAAGAAAGTAGGATCCACATTACGAGTAACAGGTTTTTTTTGAGGTTCAATGCCAAGTTCAGACATATATCTCATTTCATTATTGACAGATGGAACGGCAGATAAACGTACAGCAAAGAAACTTTTACATCCCCCGGCAATAATATAGACATTGTGCCAGCCTACCGTAGTGATAGGATTCAATGACACTAAGCCAAACGTAATGACTGGACATGCAACAATAAAACTCATTCTTATCTACATAAATGAAGTTTCATCCAAAATTTCCAGTGTACAGGTGAAATCGTTGTCGATATATCTTGCCACATGATACATTTTTTATTCATTAAATTGGATTTCATATCGAATAGTTAGGCTATATGTGTTACACTTCACATGTTAAAATATTGTAATGAGAGTACTTAGTTTGTTTACACAATTATTTATCCTGCCATATTGCATTGCAATCATGATTTCCCATATAAAAATGTAAAAATATCCGCTAACGCTCAGAAATATATAATGGAACGACAATGCGCCACAATGGAACTCAGTGTTCCATATTTAGAACAAGTGAGGAACACTGAGTTCCTTGTGCAAAACTTCAAGTCTAGGTCAGTTAATTTCCGAGATATCGTGTGGAAAGGCAGCCAGACAAACAGACGGAAAAGGTAAATTGTTCCAGCCCCACGAAAAAATAGGTTTCACTAACGCTCAGCAAAAAATATGCAATAAATAGCATTTATGTTGGACAAACTGGAAATTGTTAATTTCCGAGATATCGTGTGGAAAGGCAGCCAGACAAACAGACGGAAAAGTAAATTGTTCCAGCCCCACGAAAAAATAGGTTTCACTAACGCTCAGCAAAAAATATGCAATAAATAGCATTTATGTTGGACAAAACTGGAATTGTGTCTGAGTGGTGAGATTTAATCGTTTTCCGTGGTGACGCCCACGCCATGTCTACACCCCTGCCAACATGTGGACCACTGGCAAGGTTGGCAACATTGGTTTAGTTTATCGTTGATGAGCCCAGGAAGTAATAAAACATTTAATCTAGGTTCGTTTTTCTAAATGCTGAAAAGTTTCCTTAGATCTCGTACCACTCTGCCTATCCGCTTGTACAGATTATTGTCCCAACAGACAGTTGAAGCGTTATCTCTATGGTTCCGCCGGTGCGGCGACTTGCAGGTTGTTCCAGTTGAACCTGCCACTGGAAACAGCAAAAAACCGATTTTGCAACTTAAATCTGTGCAACCTTATGGATTTCCAGGAGCGGCACATCACTAAACCGCAAATGTCGAGATTCTGGGTTGAAAGGGCAATTCGATAGGTCTAGTCTACAGGAGGAGATGACTGTTGGAGTTGGTGGCTTTCGTTCCCATAACCTCAGAGGTTCATGCTAGCCTCAACAAGGGTTTGCCATCCTACCTGCTTTGACTGGAGGGGCTGGTTCAGAATTGGTTTCCCCTCTTCCGGGAGAACATAACTTTGAGCCTGGGGGTGGGGGGGGGGGGGGGTGGGGGGGGGGGGGGGTGGGGGGGGGGGGGGGTGGGGGGGGGGGGGGGTGGGGGGGGGGGGGGGTGGGGGGGGGGGGGGTTGGGGGTTAGGATCGCGATATGTAGTTTTATATAAAAAATAAGAGAATACTAGATCAAGTTTGACACCTCTGTGGTTAGGAATACGATTCACCTGTGTAAGACCAAACAAGGTCGCCATTTTTCGCAGGGACTGTAAGGATCCAGCCCAATACACAATTGAGGAGGTCCAGTTTATCTATTTTAGGATGGAACTCACCTAACAGGATAATTGTCCCTTCCAAACAAGATAACGATGACGCCGCGTATTTCGCACCTGGCAGGAGATTGGATTGTTGTCCATGGCTTCATGAAACGAATTGTTGCATCGAAAGTTTCCAACGTGCTAACCTCGAAGCGGTCTCTCTGCGAAGGGGAGGAATCAAGCTACCCGCCAGAGTAGCCAACAGTCGAAACATCCCTTCGGCCATAAGAGCCTCAGTAAACTTACTTTCTGGATATGACTCGTATATGTCACCAAGAAGAATTTTCATGTCAGAACAAAGATTTATAGGTATGAAAACAGCCCCCAGGAAAGTAGTAAGAAACTCAGAGGACTTTATATATTGTGAGATATCAATCACAATCCCACCGCCACTAGTCTTATCAAAGGTTTAAGAGTTCTACTTTTCCTGAAAACCTGGTAATTAAATAAGCCTAGCTCACTTGTGTATTTATTTGCGTAAGGTTAGTTTAAATGAAAATTAAAACTACGTGCATACAGGAATGTCTCGAATGTCTAAGCTCCGTAAGTTTAGTCCTAAGTCCATTAAAATTAACAGTTTGGTAACTAGATGGGTTAAGAGAGTATAATAGAAGATAGTTTCCTTTGAAATCGATCTGAAGTAGATAAACATAATAAAGTATTAAAGATTTTAACCACAACAAACTTAGCACGAGTGGGCAGGTTCCTGCTCGTTATCACTCAGCCAAGGACAGTACAGATAAGAGTTCTGCGCCTATCTGAGGTCCAATACCAACTGATGTAGTATTCGTAAAATTTTATATCCACATGTAAACTAAATGCCAGTTAATTTATACCATTATTCTGCCTTACGAAAAATGTAATTTATATAAGTATTTTCTTTTTCTACTGTACAATACTTTTTGTCGGTATCATCTTCCTGCTAGTGTAAAACATAAGTACAGAAAGCCAGAGTAATTTTTTGGCAGTTTCTTTTCTTATTCTTTACAAATATGAATCAAGAATATAACCTATTTTTAAATTGTTTTAAACTAACTGCTTATGAAACAATAGAGTATACTTATGCTTATTATGAATCAAAGAGTACAACCATTGTTTAAATCCTTTTCAATACAAGTGCTTTTGAGACAGAGTATGCTTATACACATTTGAATTCCTATAGGTTTTTTCAGGGTTATCTCATTAATAAAGCACTAGAGAAAATAGACAACTACGTATACCCAAATTCAAAATATTTAACACCTTTAAGCTTCCTTTTCTTTATCATGTACTTGTTCATTACCACTCAAAAACACAACCACTTTCAGTATCTAATGATTTCAAATTATTTAAAAATCAATCACAAAAGCTGACATGGTTTTATATTATTCTTATTACTTATAGCAAACACGTTAGAAAAACTATGTTGCCAAAAAGGTCTAATTCGGGTGTTATAAATGTATAAAATTGCACTCTTTGACAAATTATAAAGTATACTAAACTTGAAAGAATATTTAATATCAACAGAACAAACGTTTTGGTGGACTGCCAATAGGGAAGTAGTGTTTCAATAAATATTTATAGTAGGTGAATATTTTTCCATCTTCCAAATTGTTATCAAAATAATTTTACAAATCCCTGAATTAATAAGTATTAGTGTGCAAGTTTACATATTCAACAGTTTAGTTACATTTATTCCCATACATAGAGCGAGAAAACACAGTGATTGTGATTGCAATATCACCCAATGTCTGTTTTTACCATTACGGAGATCAGATAAATTTTAAAACATGTAAAAAGTGTATTTCGGGTTATTAAACATATGATTGATATTAGAGTTAAAGAGCTAGTCCCCAACAGTAGTCTCAGACGTCATTACGTGGGTTGCACAACTGTTGTTTCCTTGAGTTATTGGAACTGATTATTGCGAAATTGATTTCAGTGAATTATTAGCGGAATTATATTTTAAAAAGCTCATTCACATTTCACAATTAGTAAGATGAAGAACTAAACACTAGAAACCGAATGGACATAAAATTACTCTTCTGTCATTAATTGACATAAAACTATTGGTCACTATATTTTAAAGTCATACAAACAATACTTGTATGTACCCAGCATATATTTTATAAATATTAAATAAGATCTATTTCTTAATACAATTAAACAGTCATGCAACGGAATATTAGTATGATAATTTCAAAATTTTTACTAACCGTACTTTTAATATAAATACGATAAGACAGCTACTATAGTGTATAAAAAACTATATACTAAATCCCATTTTTAATAAAGCTTCTAGAAAATTGTTAATTTCTCTGTAACTAAGGCTGTAGCTTATAAATTTGTATTTCAACTTTCAAAATATTACAACAAGCTATTGTCAAATTAAAAATAGATAAGTGAAAATATAAAATGGGAACTATTTAGGTACTTGGGTTTTAGAAAGTTTGAATATGACATCTTAATTTGTGTTTGGTCCAGGAATTAAGCGTGAGAAGTTTAGTAGAGAGTTCTGGGACAACCTGCATTTCTGTGTCAGGATACAAGGTTTAATAAAATTTATAAATGGGAGTTTTCCCTTTCTAACCGAATAGTATTAAACGTATTCTATCCGATACGGTAAAGTATTAAACGGAATTATAGGAAGAAAGTTCTATTTCATACTCTTACATGAGTTTTGAATTATCATAAAATCATAATAAAATTCAAGTATAACTAAGAATACCTGTGAACCGAATAAGCTGTGAACAGTTAGTCTAAAGGAACAGTTTCTACATTACGTTTTCTCCGCCATTTCTAGAGTTAGAGACTATTAAAATCACAAGCACAAACCCTTCATGTACCTGGTACGCTCCAAGGAGCAGAAGAAACGAAGTCACCAGATGGATTATTTGGAGAACAAGCTCCAAACAAATTTCACCCACTAACCACTTGTAATCTTCGTCTGAAATAAAACAACATTCAATGAGGATCTAGCAGAAACCCTTCAGGTACCTGGTACGCTCCAAGGAGCAGAAGAAACGAAGTCACCAGATGGATTATTTGGAGAACAAGCTCCAAACAAATTTCACCCACTAACCACTTGTAATCTTCGTCTGAAATAAAGCAACATTCAATGAGGATCTAGCAAAAACCCTTCAGGTACCTGGTACACCCCAAGAAGCAGAAAAAACGAAGTCACCAGATGGGTCGTTGAAATGAAGTGGGTAGTTCATTGATATTCTACCAAACAGAATATCAATGAAGGTCTAGCACAAGATATTTTTTTACGATCCACATTAAACAATAGTTTTCCACTGGATATTCTATAATAGTTTTACCATGAAATCACATAGTAAAACCATATTGATTTATAAAACTTAAACAATCTATTATTATCTGTAATTTGAGTAGCATAAGTTGTGTGTACTGTGTTCATAAAGAATTTGTTGTTTTGGAACAGTTGATTAATTCATGAACACTTCAATACTTTCATACTTACGTACTGTTAGATTTTCATCGGAAAGAAGTTTAAAAATTTCATTATACAAAGTTATGAATAGTTTCAAAAATCTTTAGCCTCTTTATACGGTTATTCTATTCTTTATATTGACTAAAATGTAAACTTATACTTACGAGTACACCAAGTCGAAATTAAATTCGGTGATGCTGTTAAAATTGATACACTCGGTTTTAATGCATTGAATATTTCTGGAGTAATAAACTTTGATAAACTTAATCTTGATATCTCACTTGCCGGGCGAGCATGCTACCACTAGACCATAGAGGCATTACTTTTTACGACTCTATTATTTTGTGCTAGACTGTCTCTAACACACATTTAAAGAACCGAACTAACATATCAAACGACTGTCAAACATACTTTTACGTTCATATAATTTGTAGATACGGCAATAGCCTGATTTAATTTTAATAAAGATTGAAATCATATAATTTCCAGGTAATGAGTTATTGGTTCAAGCATGCACTATAATGTATGTAAATAAACTTACCACGAATGGAGAGAACGGATGAAAGTTCCGCTGCTGTTAACGTAACCAGTAACAAACCGCCTACCTGAGCAACACCAATACAAAAAGTTGTATAACTCGTGTAATTCTTTCTCAGACATTAATATTTACGTGCCAAATTATTAATAGAATAAGAAAAGGATTAAATAACCTAGTAATCATAAGATTTAGTGCCATTACACTACAGATTATTATTATTTACTCAGTATCATACTACTAACTTTGTTTACTGCATATTATTAAAAACAAATTACAAATTCTAATTATGAGTTTACTTATACGTATATAAATAATAATATATTATATTGAATTCTAAATATACGACTATGTGAAAATATAAAATTCCAAATTAAAACAATCAAAGACATAATAATGAAAATAATAAAATTCATACTGAAATGTTATTCTGCTAAATATTTATCCCATAGTAAACATGTAAATATTTCCATTAATTTGAATATTACAGGTTACTTTGAATATTAAATGTATATCTTTTGTTAGAAATATCACCGCTTCTGTCATAAATCAATTCAAAACTGTATTGTTAGTAATGTAACCCATATTACCTTTATCAAGAGTAATGATAGACAGCAAACTTAAACAGAACCATCATCGACGCTTTAATATTTATGTAGTAAGGTGCAAGAGTGCATTATGCAGTATCGTAGAAATCATACTTGTCTATTTAGAAATGAAGGTTCACACAAAATTACAGATTATATATTTTCTAATATATCTTTCTAAACGTAACATACACGTGTGTTACGTATTTGTTCGTTAACTCAGATTTCATAGCAGTATTCAAATAATAAAAGTTCCATTGAGCTAGAAAAGTACTGCAACACAAGAGTGCACTCACACACAATCTTGTCACCGATGTACTTTCCATTTTATAAGTTTTTTTTTCATTTTTCTCTATGAATAAAAGTTTCACACATGACATCGCATACAGCTGTACTCAGTTAATTTTCTAAAATTATTTATTCTGCTACTTATTTGTTTAAATAATGGTATCCTATAAGATTTAGAGCAAAAGTTGTCGCCAATACTCAGCAAAACCTCATGGAGTGAATGGAGTGACGTGTGCCATTATCAAATATAATTTTGCCTATATAGAAATGAAGCTTCATGCCAACTTTTAAGTCAATTAGTTGTTGAGATATCTTGCGGACAGACCGACAGAGAGAGACAAACACATATGATAAAGTTTCAACAAAGTAACCCGAAACTATCTTACTAATAGTCATTTAACCAGGTTGGATAACATAACATTTGTATACTGTAATAAAGGTAATATCTGATAACAAAATGTTATAACATCATTAGTGCAAAATTTGGATCAACATCTAAATATAACAATTCCATATGAACTGGATAGGTATTTGACTATAATTTCTCACCAGTGAGATAAATCCTAAAATCTTGGTCCCGGTCCTTAGTGAGACGTACCAGCAACACGACTGCAGCTCAAGCATCTTTGGCGTCATCCTGGACAGAGTGAGGTAAGGTAGATGAAACAGGTAGATAGAGTCAATAAGCAGACCCACATCAATCTCTAACTAACAGCAACATGACTGCAACTCAAGCATCCTTTGCGTCATCCTGGACAGAGATAGGTAAGGTAGATGAAACAATTAGGTAGAATCAAGAAGCAGGGCCACATCAATCTCTAACTAACAGCAGGACGACTGCAAACTCAAGCATCTTTGGCGTCATCCTGGACAGAGTGAGGTAAGGTAGATGAAACAATTAGGTAGAATCAAGAAGCAGGGCCACATCAATCTCTAACTAACAGCAACACGACTGTAACTCAAGCATCCTTGGCGTCATCCTGAACAGAGTTAGGTAAGGTAGATGAAACAATTAGATAGAATCAAGAAGCAGGTCCACATCAATCTCTAACTAACAGCAACACGACTGTAACTCAAGCATCCTCGGCGTCATCCTGAACAGAGATAGGTAAGGTAGATGAAACAATTAGATAGAATCAAGAAGCAGGTCCACATCAATCTCTAACTAACAGCAACACGACTGTAACTCAAGCATCCTCGGCGTCATCCTGAACAGAGATAGGTAAGGTAGATGAAACAATTAGATAGAATCAAGAAGCAGGTCCACATCAATCTCTAACTAACAGCAACACGACTGTAACTCAAGCATCCTCGGCGTCATCCTGAACAGAGATAGGTAAGGTAGATGAAACAATTAGATAGAATCAAGAAGCAGGTCCACATCAATCTCTAACTAACAGCAACACGACTGTAACTCAAGCATCCTCGGCGTCATCCTGAACAGAGATAGGTAAGGTAGATGAAACAATTAGATAGAATCAATAAGCAGGTCCACATCAATCTCTAACTAACAGCAACACGACTGTAACTCAAGCATCCTCGGCGTCATCCTGGACAGAGTGAGGTAAGGTAGATGAAACAATTAGATAGAATCAATAAGCAGGTCCACATCAATCTCTAACTAACAGCAACACGACTGTAACTCAAGCATCCTCGGCGTCATCCTGAACAGAGATAGGTAAGGTAGATGAAACAATTAGATAGAATCAAGAAGCAGGTCCACATCAATCTCTAACTAACAGCAACACGACTGTAACTCAAGCATCCTCGGCGTCATCCTGGACAGAGTGAGGTAAGGTAGATGAAACAATTAGATAGAATCAAGAAGCAGGTCCACATCAATCTCTAACTAACAGCAACACGACTGTAACTCAAGCATCCTCGGCGTCATCCTGAACAGAGATAGGTAAGGTAGATGAAACAATTAGATAGAATCAAGAAGCAGGTCCACATCAATCTCTAACTAACAGCAACACGACTGTAACTCAAGCATCCTCGGCGTCATCCTGAACAGAGATAGGTAAGGTAGATGAAACAATTAGATAGAATCAAGAAGCAGGTCCACATCAATCTCTAACTAACAGCAACACGACTGTAACTCAAGCATCCTCGGCGTCATCCTGGACAGAGTGAGGTAAGGTAGATGAAACAATTAGATAGAATCAAGAAGCAGGTCCACATCAATCTCTAACTAACAGCAACACGACTGTAACTCAAGCATCCTCGGCGTCATCCTGAACAGAGATAGGTAAGGTAGATGAAACAATTAGATAGAATCAAGAAGCAGGTCCACATCAATCTCTAACTAACAGCAACACGACTGTAACTCAAGCATCCTCGGCGTCATCCTGGACAGAGTGAGGTAAGGTAGATGAAACAATTAGATAGAATCAAGAAGCAGGTCCACATCAATCTCTAACTAACAGCAACACGACTGTAACTCAAGCATCCTCGGCGTCATCCTGAACAGAGATAGGTAAGGTAGATGAAACAATTAGATAGAATCAAGAAGCAGGTCCACATCAATCTCTAACTAACAGCAACACGACTGTAACTCAAGCATCCTCGGCGTCATCCTGAACAGAGTTAGGTAAGGTAGATGAAACAATTAGATAGAATCAAGAAGCAGGTCCACATCAATCTCTAACTAACAGCAACACGACTGTAACTCAAGCATCCTCGGCGTCATCCTGAACAGAGTTAGGTAAGGTAGATGAAACAATTAGATAGAATCAAGAAGCAGGTCCACATCAATCTCTAACTAACAGCAACACGACTGTAATTCAAGCATCCTCGGCGTCATCCTGAACAGAGTTAGGTAAGGTAGATGAAACAATTAGGTAGATTCAAGAAGCAGGTCCACATCAATCTCTAACTAACAGCAACACGAGTGCAACTCAAGCATCCTTGGCGTCATCCTGGACAGAGTGAGGTAAGGTAGATGAAACAATTAGATAGAATCAAGAAGCAGGTCCACATTAATTTCTAACTAATTAAGAGTTCAATTATTGGTTACATTTTTTGGTTTAACAGTAAGTGGAAGAACTGTAGTCTTACTCTAAATTTCGAATTGGCACCAATGACTGCACTACGAGATGTGCTCATCTAAACTGGGGCGGAGTTTAAATATTCAATTCTAGTGTGTAGTGGCGTTTCCTATTTATTATATTCGTATACGATAGTAAAATACATTTTATATTTTATAAAATTATGGGTTGTATAATCATTTTCATAATAATTATATTTACTGAAATAGACGTGCACGAGATTTCGAACTACACAAAAAAGCAATCAACAGAAAATATTTGCTCATCTTCACTTTTAATTTATTGCTATAACTGGAGGAAAACCTACCTCGCTGCGCTCGCTTATTCCTTTATATATTTTCTTCAGACAGTACGTAAGACCCTAGCAGTGATGCCAAACAATATATTTCGTGTACTCCATATTTTTTTGTACTCCCTATACTTTGTGTACTTCATATATTTTGTGTAGTCTGTATACTTTTTGTACTCCGTACACTTTGTATACTACGTATATTTTGTGTACTCCATATACTTTGTGTACTCTATATAGTTTGTGTACTACTGCATATCCTTTGTGTAGCCATATTCTTTGTGTACTCAGAAATCTAAATGAAAATTTAATTTCCTTAAAATATTTAATTTAATTTCGTAAGCTTTACATGTTGGGCATGATAGAAGACATTCTATTTTTACATTTAACTTTAGGCGCAAAGGGTTGATTCAATTTAATATTGAGTTAAGTTTTTGCATGAATAACACAAGGAATTTTTAAGGTGTCTATTGAAATACTTTTGAAGAAATTAACGTTTTTAGGTATGTATGCTGTAGGTCACGAAATAGAAAACTAGATAGTGCACAAAATGTACTCGAAGCACTTTACGGATTCAATAATATTCTACTCTTTATATAAATGTTTAATGCCTTGCTAAGAGCCATTTTAAAATAATGAAATATAGCTTTACCTTCACTGTATTTACATTAAGCATATTTAGTCATGTAAGAGTTTTTATCGTATTAGGCCTATACCCGACGTATAACAAAGTTTTGAAGTTGGCGCTAAACTGTAGTTTCTCTTCAGTTTATTAGCATTTAGTTCCCACTGTAACATCTCCAATGTATAACACAAATAAGTATTTGGTGGTTGATGGACAGAGTGTTTTGCGAGAGTTTGGCACAATATTAGGATGTGGTATTAGACTATCTCGCTTCGTTTAGTGTCTGTCTGTCCATGTGTGTTTTTTTTTATTTTATAAATCGTATCTCAGAACCCGTGGAAGCAAAAAATGAAACTTAACAGTTATGTTAAGTTCTAGTTTAAAAGAAAATTTTAAAAACTAAATACCTATTATCCCTTTCCATTTAAAAATCGCGGCATTTAACTGTTAATCCCACGTAAAGATTGCAAGAATGATTATTTATTGCAAAATTAATAAAAACTAATAATAACAAATTTTTTAAAGTCCGTTGAGAAATAAAATAATTAAATCAAAATTAGGTCAACTTCTTATATGACTGTAGTTCTTTTAAGTTTTTTTAAAGATAAAGTATGTCAGTACATTATCAAGTACGCATGCTTTAGACATGCACAACCGTAAAAGGAAGACAAATTATCACAATCAAGTATAAAAGAACTAAAAATTAGTTATAATTTTGTAACCAATATGGCAGTTATACCAAATTTTCAGAAACAGCATAGACGTATCAATTGTTGTTTAATTAGATTAGGTAACCCTAAACACTGAGGCCAAACTCAGCTCCATCTCTACGTGCTGAGTTATTCATGCAAGACTAAGACTCGTACTCACGTGAGCTCCTGGAGTTACAACTGTGTGACTAGAACTGACACAATAACACTGACAAGGCAACAAATTGGCGGATGCTGGTTCACAACAATGTGGACCATGCGTCGCCGCGCGAGTCCCGCCCACAAAGATAGATAACATATCATCTCAGTTGTCCGCTAGCCGTTGCTTTATCAGCTGATAGGCTGAGGTTATCCACTGTAGGTCAAATCCCCGTATCCTACTTGACAGAACAACTTTCTGTCAATATTTTCTGTTGCACTTGTGCAAATTTGTATTAATCAATCAGTGCGAGGTAACCAGCGGTATTTTTGACATGTTGGTAGTTCTAGACCGCTTTATTTAATGATACATATAGAGTAGATTCTTGCCCAAAATCATTACAGAATGCATTATCTCGAAGGGTCATATCAGGAACACTTTTTCTCACTCCTACATGCGACTCGGAAGTCATCGGCGTGATCGACTCTCTCAAGATAGTATACTCTGCTGGGCATGATAAAATATCATCAACTTTTCTTAAAAGAATAGCTAAGTTCGTCGCAGCGCCTTTAGTTCATCTGATCAATTTGTCTTTTGAATCTGGAACCTTTCCAACTCTACTGAAAATAGCCATCGTTAAACCAATCTACTAAAAAAGGTGACTGCAAAAGTTCTGAAAACGATAGACCAATCTCGATTCTTTCGACATTCTCTAAGGTGTTTGAGAAAGTCTTCCTCTCACGTCTTTTACTCCACTTAGAACATCATAAGATTCTTTTCGAAAGACAATTCGGTTTCAAGAAGAGTGTTTCAACAGTGGATGCCATGTTTAATTCGTTTCAGAAGTAGTCAAAAATTTGGATAATAAACGGTTAAGCACAATGGGTCTTTTCCTCGACCTCAACAAGGTGTTTGACCTAGTTGATCACGCTTTAATGTTAGAAAAACTCTATAACAATGGAATCAGGGGAAGAGCTCACGAATGGATCTCTTCATTTCTTTGTGATCGGAATCAAGTAATCTCGATTCCATACACGGATGTGCGTGGCTGTTTGTCCATGCACCAACAGAAGCTAGGATCACCACTGGAGTGCCTCAAGGCTCCGTTCTCGGACCAATTCTTTTCTCCCTGTTTGTCAACGACATAAGCGAAAGTGTGACCAATGGAAAACTTTGTCTCTTCGCAGATGACACATCGCTCAGCGTTTCAAACAACTCTAGAGACCAGGCTGAGGTTGAAATGTTCATTCAAGGAAGCTCTCTATTGCAGTGGATGGCACAAAACCGACTTTATGTAAACACGGAGAAGACTAATTTTATAGAGTTCAGCCTAAGGGGTGACATCATCAGATCAGGCAACATTTTTATTGGTAATGTGGAAATATTTCCCTGCAATGAGGGTCTTAAAATTGACAACTTTTCAAGCCATAGAGATAAAGTAGTCCTAAAAACTTTCCAAATGCATCTTTCTTCTTCGTAGGCTCGCGTTCATTGGCAGCAGAAACATCCTAATCCTAGTATATTATGGATGCTTCTTACCCCACATGGCTTACGCTGTCTCAATATGGGGGTCAGAGAGTACAAAAAGTAAAAGAATTTTCATCCTGCAGAAAGAGGTCATAAGACTTGTTTTCGGCTTACCAAGAAGGCAAAGCTGTAGAGGAGTATTTAAGGAAAATAAACTTTTGAAATTCCCCTCAATCTACATACTCGAGTCACTAGTCTTTGCAAAAAAGATCTACACCTCTTTTCAAGGCCTTCAACTCTCAGAACCCTTAGAAACAATGACTACCTAGCCATTCCTTCTCACAGAACAGCCTTTTTCCAAAAGCATCCCATATATAACCACACCATCTTCTATAATAAACTTCCTTCAAACCTAAAACGGAAGCAAGCCTAGATGAGTTTAAATATATTTTAAAGGAAATTTTAATAAACAAAGATTATTATTGTGTTGACGATTTTATAAAAGATAAGACATTTTAGTTGCTAAGTTTGCACAATACCATTGTATATGAAATATGTTCAAGACGTTTGCTATGCATTTATATGTTTTTATGGCAATAAAGATATTTGAGTTTGAGTTGAGTTTGATAAAGGTTTTAAGCATTCCATATGACTTATTGTTTTTCTCTAGTTTAATAAATATTTTTATCGATCTGCAATGAAGTATAACTAATCAAGAAAAGACTTTGCTATAACAGCTCTAATGAGACATATTGCGGTCCTCACCCAGTAACGATGATAGCCGTGACACCTACTCCGCCCGCCACAAGCTGATAGTCCTCGTCATGCGACATCTGCGGCTAAGAGCGAACCGCCTTCTCTGGCTCGCGCTTCTCCACGTCTCAAAGAATCTACAGCACAAGAAATAGACCACTCAGAAGCTGCGCAAGCGAAGCGGGGGTTACGGCCGTCTCGGCTCTGGACCACGCAGATGCACCATCCTCAGCGGATCTTCAAGGCTGAGAACCGACACCTGAAGGAGAAGCTGGAGAGAATGCGAGTAGAAAGACAGGCATTCAATAGAGTCAGGCCAGCTTCTTCAGTCTCCGACACCGTGTTTTTGCCACCACCATCCTTTTACTGTAACGCGGCTTAATCAAACCAGTGTGCATTTCAACGGTTGAGAGTGACATCAAATTTGATCTACAGACCAATTGTATGGAGCAACTCTGCACCGAGGCTAAAGACTCATCAAAACCAAATATCGAGTTCTGGAAGGGAGAAATAAAAAGCTGTGGGAGCAAAAATCGAGAGAGCGAGGTATAAGGAAGGTGGATAGTGCATACAAATTAAAAAGGTTTCCTTAAATACGGAACGGATTTCAAGCATTGAACGATTGAGTATGGGTCTCTAGAATGTGCTCCAATAGAGGAAAATACAAAATAAAAGACATGAAAAAAAACAACTTTGTCTACATAAGCTCCCCAAACTCCTACAAATCGGGCGGAAAAGTCATTACTGAATGCTCTCCGCGATTTGGCCAAGCTAGTGAGGAGAACGGTTGGGAGATGGGACTGCTGTGGGTGGTGTCTGCAGGTCTAGGATAGACTTCCTGGACTCCACGATCCGATTTCCCACTGGTAGCGGGGAACTTGTTGTGTCATCGTTGTCGGCACTAATGATTTCGCCACCAGTCAGCAGTGTAATCTTTACCTCCACCTAGAGGGGTTCATCACCAGTAAAGTAAGCACCGCAGTATGTGGCAGGTCTCGACCCTGCCACGCCGCATGAGATCAGACATCTAGACACCCCATAAATTCAGTCAACACTGGTAAAGTGCCTACACAAAGGAGTTTTTACGCAAGACATCGTGGGGCAGTGGTTCTCGACTTCAACCGCATTGGAAGGAGCTTCTTCACTGCGATTATGGACATGCAACTCAAGTCGAAGAGAAAGAGGCTGCTTGCAGAATTGCTACGGGAGTGCCTGCAGGGCCTGGACTGGGCTGATAACTCAGTTACCGTTTAAGGGGTCATTTCCACTTGCTCCATCAAAATGACAGAAAGCTCAATCCGTTAATAACAAAACTACTGCTAACATGGCGAAGAAACACAATACAGGACATAACTTTCATCAATTGGACAATCAGCATAATTCAATAACAAAAGAAAAATACAGTTTTTAGTTTTGGTTTATACAAGATAACGGTACTTGATGTTCTCTTTTTCGATAACGTGGGTGACACCGCACGCTCATTATTGGGAATAATTTACCACGGTTTTGTTTCTGTGAATATTTTGAATTCGTAGTTTTTCAAACAAAACTCCTTCATTCTACGTTTTCATATCACCCGCTGCCACTGTTTTACCAATATTTACCCTCATTGTCATGGTCAGGGTCACCACAGAGTCAGAATCAGAATGATTAATTTGTACTGCAGATCTCCGCTTCTTTGTTTTCTAATATTCTGGCTAGCAGTATAATAAGCGGACACCAACATAATCGAATCATTAATTATCGAATGAAATAGAATCACCCGTATTCATGACGTTCTAATAATACAAATCAATTTATGTCGGATCAAATAACGGAATACATATTTCAAAAGAGCAATATAGTTCGGCTGGGTTGGTTTTTTAAATCTTAAACAGCTGGTTTTTTAACAAAAACAGTTAGTTAGTTCCATTTTATATAATGCAAACATTTCACAATCTAGTTAGCCAGCACAACTTAATGTTATGTTTTATCCAATGTTCCGGAAACTTAATTATCGACAGACTAACTATCTAATTAGCACGCGTATGAATATTTTATTGTAAACCCTTTATTGCAGCCCAACTACGTGACCGATTTCACCTCGCGCGCTATGTTCCGTAAGTAAAATTTATATTTTCGTATTATTAAATTAGCCCTTTGATGCCAAACCAGTATAACAATTAAATGTAACGTTTAAAGTAAAGTTGTAAATAGTAAAGTAACTTACCCTTGAAGATCTTTTATTTGCTTGATTGAAAATGGATACAATTTGTGGCGGGGGGGGGGGGGTGGTTTTTTTATTCGTCCCTTCTGACGAGCACGTTGTCGTGATAAGTGTTTTTGTCTCATTAAAATGGCTATTACCGTCGTAGCGAATTTGTTTTAGGCGAGCTCACGTATTTTATTTGAGTAGATGGCTACCACTTTCATAACTTCTACTCCTCTTCTAGTAATTACCGAATAGAAATAAACCCTTCTTAGACTACAGCTTCAATGTCTCGTGCCAAGAGCCTGGGTTGTGAGTCTACATATTGCGAAGGGCATGAAGTAAAATCTTAAAGTTTTATAAAGTTAAAAATATCGTAGGCATAATTCCATAGAACACTGGGATATTTTAGGAGGAGGCTAGGGGAGGCTACAAGGGGAGGAGAAGGGTGCCCCCACCCTATCAGATATACATTTTTTAGTTCTTGTACTCTAGAATTGGCAGCAACTTGGCAAGGCATACATTTAATTTTACCATCTAAAAGTGGTGCTTGAAGTTTTTCATTAAATTAAATTGAACTTATAAGTAAACTTTGCAATTCGAGTATTTATTACTACGACCTCAGAAGTCACTCACCACCCCCATGTGTTATCGTCATTCGGTACAAGAAGATTAATATATTAATGATAAAAAATCTATCTATGCTAACAACTATTTACCTATATATGTTACGGCCTGACGGCCTGACTTCACCAAGGGTTACTTAATTTTAAATCCGGGCTAAAACGATCTTTCGCTAGTGAAAACAAACTCGCTACACGAGTGTTTGCCGCCATTAGTCAATAACCCAAAATATGACCTGACTTCACTTTGTTTATTTTCCATATTACCATTCAATTTAATTTTGAATTATAATGCTCGAGAGATTTTAGGCTTTTACAAAATTTGGTCATTATCACCCTGTATTGTATATTAATATATATATATTTAATTTTATATATATATATATTATGATAATATTTATATATTATATATAATAAAAGAAAATGTATTTGTTTGAAATTATGTAGAATAACTGAACTTTATTTAAAAACAACTTTTGAACAACGTAGTACTTACGTACCCCCCCCCCCCCCCCCCCCCCCCCCCCCCCCCCCCCCCCCCCCCCCCCCCCCCCCCCCCCCCTACCCCACAGAGTAAACATGTGTGATGGCATTTAAAAAATGATCGAATTGATCATCACCAATAATCATTACTTTCGTCGATACATATATTCTGTAAGATGATCGGCAATGAAGTCACTCCTGGGACCAGTTTTTAAGGATTTCTTTCTAGGTATATTTTTGTATTAGCTTTTAAAGTGAGTGTTTCACGGAGATTGTTAATGAGTTTGATCTAAGTTGAGAAGAAAGGTGTTCTATGTTGTCGGGCTCGGAAGCGCTCCTGAGGTCTTGTCTTGTATCTGTGTATATCACTGCCAGTGTTATATACACTTAAATCGATATTGAAATGAAGTTTAAAATATACAATTAGATTCTATTGTTTCCGTGTTTAAAAATGTTAGTGGATCGACCAAGTTTATATTGTGATTACAATAAAATCCCTTTTGGAAATATTTCCATAAATGTCTAATTCTAATGTAGCAAGCTCTTTGTCCTGCAACCACTTTAAACATGTTCATCCCCGTTGTTCTTGCCGGTGTCACTAGCCTACATTAATGAAATTAAAACAGCTAGCTGGCAATAATTAATAAGAACTTTTATAAGTCAAATGTATTCGATAGTATCGATATTTATAAGCGATAACTATGATTCGATTGCCAGTTTTTTAATTGAAAGTGTTTTGTCTTTAAAACGCTCTTTATATTTTACTGTGCAAGTATATTAATATAATATTGTTAAGACTCATTTTGCAAGTCTTCCTAGAATTATTTTATTTTTCAATTTTAAAACAATAAAAAAGGTAAAAAAAAACACCACACAATCTGTTGCGTAATAAATGTCATCGTTGAGTAATTTCAAGTCATTATGAGGTTAGGTTCATTAGAGGCTACATTTCTAACTATGTCACATGTAACATATCATAATATTCTACTCAATTTGTTTGCTATATATTTATTCTTCGACTTTATTGTTGTCGTCAAGAAGTGTCATGTACCATAATTAAACTCGATGTTGCCTGTTGATGTATAAATAAAGCGTCGTGCAAAATTTAAAATCTATATCGTACAGACAAAAATGTAGTTTTTCCAACCCATTCAGTGAAGCCCATTATTAATAACGCTCAGCTAATTTCGGAGCAATTTTTCAGTTGTGTAAGAGAATTTTTTTAAACTAGTGTGTTGCAGATAATCGTCAGGTTATTCTAAATAAATATAAGTTTTCCATTCAAATGTTTATTTAATTGCTACTGTACAGAGTAATTAATTAATAATAGCTTTAAATTTATCTCCCACATATCACGGCAGACATAAATATCTGTCTAACCCATTCTTAAAAACACTATTATAATCATTCAAATACTACAGAAAACGAACATATAAATATGGATGAACACGTATTCAGTCAGTTTAGTTCTCTTTATCTTCGGATAAAAAGTTTAGAACCTTTAGTTCTGGATTTGTCATATAGTCTTTGGACAAAGTTTTATTTGATCTTAGCGAACAAGAAGAAAGGAAAAACTACTTAAGAACTCCTGCGAAGAACAAACTTTTAGTTCTCGTTTGCATTTGAACATTCAGAGAATTTTGATCTCCAAGATACTGCCTCTATGTCTGAGTTGGACTTTCGTTATACTCCCAGAAAATCATCGGTTAAAAGTAAGTGATATTTCTTTATTATCTTAGTTCTCGGCAAATAATTTACATTATATGTAACCTTAGTTTGCCGTTGTTTCCTTCAAAAAACGTAATTTAATATCCAGGCTGTAACGTATTATTATTATCTGTACGATGCGATACCTCTGGAACTAATATACGTATCCTATATAACAAACACTCTAGTCTTCGTATTTCTATTGGTTCCTTCAAAGATGTAACGCAATTTCCAGTCTGTAACGCAACAGCTTTATCGGTACGATATTTCAGGAGCTGCTATAAATAGACTAGTCTAAATGTAAATGTTTGTTCCTTTACTTTACATTGGTTCCTTAAAAAATGGAACGCAATTTCCAGAATATAATGAAACAATTTTATTGGTACAATTTTCAGGAGCTGCTAAAAGCCTAATCTTGATTTATGATAATGTCTGCCCCTTAGTTCACATTGGTTCCTTCAAAAATGCAACGCAATTATAGTCTGTAATGAAACTATTTTATTGGTATGATATTTCAGGAGCTAATATAAGCCTAGTCTAGTGGACCATGTCTGTCCCCATAGTTTACATCGGTTCCTTCAAAGGTGCAACGCAATTTGCAGTCTGTAAGGCAATAATATTATCGGAACGATATCTCAGGAGCTAATGCGCAAGTAATAAAATCTGGTCTACTGTCAAAGTTGTTAGTTTCTAATTGACTTCTTCGAAAGTACAATATAATATTCTTGCTTTGAATCGAATTTGTTTAGGTTTTTTTTGTAATTGCTATACAGTTAATATACAAGTTAAATACATTAACTTTTATTTTGTCTTACCCAATCCAAATATATAGGTATTTTTAAACCCCACCAATAATATAAGAGGTTCTGCCAATGTTCTACCATTGGCTTCTGATATGGTTGGGGTGCTTAATCATGTGTCTTGGAGATTTTTTTAAGCAATCGTGGATTATGGTAAGCATGCGTTCATTGTTTGGCAACTACTCTGGTCTATTGATGACCGATTTCAAGGCATATCGTCAGTCTCAACTATTTGGCAGTCCACGTATCGAATGGGTGGAAAATAAAATTCTTTAAGTCGCAGCGGTGTATAACAGCTTTACACAAAGTAACCGTAGAAGAAGTATTTCACAATTCAAAGAATAGAAAAATCTAAATGCCAATGATACAAATCCGTGGCTGAACTTTACTTCTCTTAGAATTTTGGATTATGGTTACGAACAGTTTGTTCGTATTGAATTTGAATACCTTTCAAAAAAATCCACGAAGATCTTTGTTCTTTTCTCTGTTGTTGCTTATATTACAACAAGCAGCTATCAGACACTGAAGAAAAACACACTGCAAGCTCGACATGATTTGATTTGCTTGATATTGTTAACCAAACATTCACTGCCAAAATGGCCAGATCATGAAGCCTGGCTCTAACTCAGGAGTGGAATGTCAATGACGATTTCATAATTTCACTGATAAATTGGCATGGGATTTTGCTGTCACATAGCACGAAATTGTTGGTGGCTTAATATTTGAGCTGATTAGGGGAATTACAATTAGGGTTTTCGGAGGATCTTCATCAGGTGCTATAAAATTGCCACCAGAGTTGAAGGGCCCTGCATGATTGCGTAATCCTCTCCTGTATGTGGGAATCAGATGATTTAAAAAGTCCTTACTCCGGTCGTTTCTACTCCTCTTACCTCTCCTGTATGTTAGAATCAGATGATTTTAACAGTTCCTTACTCCTTCGTTTCTGCTTATCCCACCTCTCCTGCATGTGGGAATCATGTTATTTTACCATGGTCCTTACTCCGTTCGTTTCTTCTCCCCTCGCCTTTCCTGCATATTAAAATCAGATGATTGTAACAGTTCCTTACTCCTTCGTTTCTGCTTCTTCCACCTCTTCTGCATGTTAGAATCAGATGATTTTAACAGGTCCTTACTCCGTTCGTTTCTGCTCCTCCCACCTCCCCTGTATGTGAGATTCAGATGATTTTAATAGGTCCTTACTCCGATCGTTCCTCCTTATGTCCGGATATGTAAAATATGGAACTAAAATTACACTTACTAAATAGTAGTACACATAAATCATGCACGTGTCTGATACTGCACAATGACCGCGTAACTTGACCCCGACCCGGTGCAGTCTTTAACAAGTGGTGTCAATTGAGGTCCAGCAGAACTTGGGCGGATTTATCAAAGAATTTCCTTAACTTTATCTGAAGAATTAGTGTTTGAACATAATATGTATATTTGAAGGCGTGGACTAGACTTTATTTTATATTTATTTATAATCGTCGCATCCGAACACAAATGACACTATGTAAGGAGAGTCTACTGATAAAAGAGATCCTGAGGGCGGACTGGTAACTCTCCACCGCCGCGGGTCAACTTTATGTCACACTGGTTGGCTACAATCATAGTTGAAACGTATCTGGTTCATCGAGTTGGGACCAACTAAATTAAGGAGAGATGGGCCAAATGAGCACAAACTTACCCAAGGTTCATATCCGGTCCATGGAGCAGAAACTGTTGAATTCAGTTGCACAACAACTTTGAGGCCAGTTATAAGATTTCCTGGAATTGTTTCACATATTCCTAAAGCTTGTCATATTGTTATTTCCAACCTCAAATGGATCTACCTACATTAAACGTTATGCATGGTAAGCATCTATTGTACAATGACTACAGTTTTGTAATCATGCTCGGTATAAAAATGGATATTTTTCAACAGATAATAGGGTTATGAATATTTTTATGACTAATCAAAACTTACATTGAATAATAATATATTCAATCAAAGGCTGTATTAATAATGGCTGCTAACAGTTCTACTACAGTAGAGCATGAATAATCCGGATCAATTGGTACGACCCCGTCCGGATTTTTGAAATGTCCGTATTTTCGAAATGAACCAAAAAAGAGGTAATGACAAAGTGGTAATGAAATGTTAAGTACAATCGTGCATAAATCACGATGTTGTTTACGTGGAGTGGGTAATTAAAACTATTCATTTCATTATTAATAAAGGCTTTAATTGTTTAACTTACACAAAAAATACATTAGTCATATTTCCTGTAAAGTATATCTAGGCTATATTAAACTAAAATACTGCACCTATGTACAACTGTGACTAATAAATTACGAAATATTCGAAGATTTTTTTTTCAAATGTGTACATATATAAACATATTTATTTTTCAGCCAGGATTGAATCCGGATTATGGACGGTCCGGATTTTTTACGTCCGTATTTTTTATGCTCTACTGTAGTTTCCACTGATCAGATCTTTACATAAATTAGTATATCAAATGTAATATTAATATTAAGTAATAATTACTAAAACTATATAGGACCCTAATGTTCAGTAAAATTTGACATCAGTTTAACGTGCCGACCACTCAGGCGTGAATTGTAGGGGGTATTGGTTTTGGTCGGCTAGACGTAATATCGTCAGTCACCCCACGTACATTCACGTCGCGTCGCACTGAGAAACGTTTCCTCTACAATCAGTACCTCATTACCTCAGGGCAAACCTTTCTATTCGTCTGTTACTTTCCATGCACGTCCTTTAAAAGTCAAAACACAATTTTCAAAGTAAAAACTCGCATTTGATACTAGCAATTACCTGCGGCTTCGCACGTATTTCATTTTGAAAATCTGGGACATCTTATTCGTTTTTGCTGGTATTTCAAACTTGCAAATAACACATGCACACGCAAATACACATACGAACATTATTAGATGTTTATGTTATAGTTTATAAAGGTATTTCTTCTTAAGTGGGTAATGTTACGTAGCCTAATTCAGTAAATGTCCAAAATTACATTGTTTAAGTGACTAAATAAGTGGGAAATCCACTATATTTTTTACCTGAAAAATTTTCCAAGCATTTGTCAATAAAACATCTAACATATAACTAGGAAAATAAGAATACTTTAAACATGGTGAAAAGTAAGGGCTCTGTCGTGTAGTGGTAGCGAGTGTGATATCCGAGTTCTAGTCCCGATGGAGCAAGTGCTTTTTGTGATTCAATGCTTATTGAAATTAAATAAGGATATTACCATTTATACAAATTTAATACATGTAAATACTTTTGAACAATTATAAATACATTAAAAATACAGATATTGCTTATCTTATTTATTATAACAGATAGTAATGTTTTACGTCAAAATAATCAATCCTCTTAGGGTAGCTTACTGTTCCACTATTTAAAATTTTGTTATATACAATGAAGTTACTACTGCTTTTTAAAATTATTTAATAGTAATGTCAATATTGCAATGGCTTTTGGTTTCATCTGACCTTTAATTTTGGGGATAGAACAGGAAAATCGTTTTTGGCCGCCATTTTGAAAAGGTTATAGAATGTTAAAATATAAGCGCAGCTCAGTTTGGAAATGCCTTTTATTTAGCATACATATTTTTGATTTTAAACTTTTTAGTTAATCCAAACCATGGTTTTTCAAAATTCGGAGTAGGGGGTTGGAGAAGCTCATATCATTCTCCAGCTATGTAATAGTGGACCAATATATAAATAGTGGACGTATGGTCTGAGACACCCTGTATATTACTAGTAAAAGTTAAAAAAAAACTATACAAAATTCTGCTATAGAAATATAGTTTCAGTTTTCCATCGTGTAAATATCATTTTCTAATATTATATTGTAATTTTGTTGGTCTATTGGTAATATTTCAGTGAGCGAGTTCCCCGCAAGAAAAATTACCAAGAGTTGGACGTTGAATGATGGCTTCGGGAGCAGGTACCGTAATGTGTTATAACGCATTCCAGACATCGACTTTCGATTAATCTCCGATATTGACACTCAGACAATGGCGCCGAACTGAGCGGCAAGATGGTCGGATACATTATCATCTAACAATTCTTTCTATGCAAACTACTCGTATTTTAGCTTTCGCTTCTCTCTGAACAGTTTACAAATATATCATAAAATTAGTAACGTTATTAATTCCACATTACAGGGTTATCTCTGTATTAGAATAATGAATTTTGAACTAAACCCTTTTTGGAAATTGTTTTATTTCAAATACGTGTTTCCGTATTAAAATATCATCAGCGTAAACATTAATTTCTAACTAAATAATGAACAAAAACAAATAAATAAACACATGTAGACCATTTAAACTGATGTTAAATTTATATGACACAGTTGTAATTTTCATATTTCATTGGAAAGGAAAAGAAAAAATTAAACACGAAAGAAGAATTACATAGTATTTATATAAATTATAACAAAGATCCTTACAACATATTAAAAGCAATCTAAAAAATAAAACAAACCCTATCATTGAAAAAATATGTAACACAGAATACTAATCAAAATTACAACCGTGTCATATACGAATTTAACGTCTGTTTAAATGGTCCACTTCGTATATTTAATTGTTTTTTGTTTATTATTTAGTTAGAGGTTATGTTAGCACTGATGATGTTTTAATTACGAAACACATGTCTGAAATAAAATAATTTTCAAAAGGGTTTTAGTCCACATCTTATTATTCTAACATAAAAATTAGATAGTGTCATGTGGCATTATAAATGTTACTATTCTTTTTGGTTAACAAACGGCATGGTAATTGGCCATTGTATTGCTGGTGATTAAAGCCACTTCCCTCCATATTAATTTTCTTTTTCATTAAAAGCGTTTATTGATAGTATTGATCATTATGCATGTACAAAAGTAATACAAAACCAAAACTTTAGTAGTCACTTGATGTTGACCACATTTTAAACGAAACTTCGTTCATATGACTCGACATCATTTTTAGTACTGTTTTTGTATGAAATTATTTATTACTGAACATTTTCGACTCTTTATTGCATTTCAATCAAGTAAACCATATATTAAATGATTATGCTATTATTACTAATTCCAAGTTGTCCTTTTGCAACTGCGGATTTCTCAAATATTGAACAACGATGTTTAGTTTTAATCACACTGATTTTTTTTTTTAATTTAAATTTAAAACATAACACATGATCAATATATTGTTAATCATTGTTAAATTAACACCTACATCTTCATGTTGCCACTAAAAATTGTATGGCTACTACATAAGATAATTTTTGTTCATTCAGAAAAGTCTTAATTATCAAAAACCTGTTTAAAAAATAGATAAAAAGTAGTGAAACAGCGTTTCTGCAATCACCATGTAGATGAAGCTTCGTAATCCTTCTATTGAGGTATAGAACTCGTAAAATAAATTAAGTGCAATATATAATTATTTTAACCCAACCACATTAATACGTTTTAGTAATATAAATGTGCATTAAAAAATTTATACATATATTTGTAATGCAACTGCCTTAACTCTTTATTAAAGGTAATATTTTTCATCCAGGTTTCTTTCCAGGTTCAACAATGTACCTCAGGATCTTCAAATGAAAGAATTTCCTGAGCATCTCTTAAGAAGTTTCATCTTAGAAGATCATTTAGTAATCAAAGCGTACCTGCAGCTTCCGCTCTGTTATTGTTGTTTCTGACCGGGTTTTTAATATCCAGTTAATCTTCAAGGCATCATTTGTGTTAAATTAAAATATATTTTAAATGTTGTTTGTTATTTTTTTCTGTAACTATAATAAACTGTTCAATAAATTAAAAATAATAAAATTAAATTAAATTAAAATTAAATAAATTTTTAAAGATGATTACAATATTAATGAGACCCCGTATAAATAAAGTCACACGTGAGGCACCGCATAAGGGATTTTGAGAATGTTAATATTGTTTACATCATCATCCCTCACATTTTCCGGTTAGTGATTAGTGGGGTAAACAGTTTGTTTCAATATCTCACTTTTTCAGGCAAGGATCTCGCTAAAAATGGTGAATTATTATATAGCAAATTTTGTTTCAATATATCATTTTTTTCAGGCAAGAATCTCGCTAAAAATAGTGAATTATTATAAAGCAATTAACGTTATCCAATCCCTACTTTTTCTTATTTCTTCTGCCAATCTTAAGAACTATGCAATCACCATGTTCTATCATGTTCTATGTGGATTTAGTGCGCGAAATTAGCCTATTGCAATGCTATTCTCTTCTACATCACAGATAAGTCCCAAAACCACCACCAGTTTCAAAGAGTATTAATACAGTATCTACATAGTGGTTTTATGTGGAAACTTAGCTATGGTGGAAAGGGTTGATTTAATTTGCATGCTGAGTTTAGCTACGGTGCAATATTAAAACATTCCTTCCCGCTGTAGCTACGTTATTTGTAGATCTGTCGCTCCAGCGTGCTTTGGAACCGTGTTTAAAACATTGTAATGCATTCAATTGTGCACTTAATGAAACGTTTAGAATTCCTTTACACATAGATTACACTTTTTTGTAGTCTAGGTGCCTATGATAACGAACTGATGTAAAGAGTTCATTTTGATTGTTCGTCACCGAATGTTTTTGGATCTCTTCAGACGAACGTGACTCCTGACTCCAGGAATTAACTCCGCGATAGCGTCATATTTCAGGCGTTGCACTAAGAGGAAGGTCAACTGGAGCTAAACTCAACAGTCACAGGGTGGAATCGCCTTATATATCCTAAACTATTCCAGATCAAATCTATACAATTTGCGCAGTATTATACAGCTATATTAACTACTTATTTATGCAATAACCATCACATACCCACAACCATAAACCGTTGGAGAGACGATGTTTAGTTCATAATTTTTCTGTTTGAAATAGCTTCATAAGATCTAATATGGAGGGTTTAGATCAGACGGTCTAGGTCGCCACATTGCTTTCCTCCTATGTTTACAATAATGAAATACTACGAACACCAGTCCTCTTTTCTGTACATTGAAATAAGGTTTCACCTTCCTGATGAAATAATAGCCCATTAAAATACTATCCAGAATGCTCGTAATAAATATGGAATTAATCTGCAGTACTCGTTACAAATCCCCGGTCAACGTCCCATTAATTATGGAAGGCTCAACAATGTGAGTTTCAATGATCCCAGCCTACACATGAACTTTCCCGGGTGTCTATACGTATGGCTCTCCCTCATCTAATGAGGGTTTCCATCACTACAGTAACAACAGTGGTGCTTATTTAATTTTGCATTGAAACACTCTCTCTCCATGTAAGTACCGTACATATGGATGTATATAAATTATGTCACATAACGGCGATATCTGCTCAAAAAACTTTATAAATATCTTGGCTAAGTTCTTTCCAATATGAAGGGCGTTAAATATTTTTAATTCACAATTTCGATCTAGAGAACAAATACAAAGTGTACTGAAGTGCTTAGAATTTCTACTACACTTTTTGTTATAAATAATGCACTCCAGGTATGGTTTACATGTTACAACTATAAGAATATTTCGACCAATCACTGCCGAACGAAATGCTGAAACAAGTTTAAACTGTGCACAAAAGTTTCATCTTATAAGTAATCGTTTCGGTTAATTAATTGGCCAGTTTGGTACGTCATTTAATACAATACGACGGTCATTCACGTTAAAAAAATCACAACTCTGATTGTTATTCATGAACGTATAGAAAATGATAAGGTGTTTGGAACGCATATGACTTTTCCTAATCTTTTAGTAATAAATTATTTTTTCTATCTCAAACCGTTTACGATTTATCGAGTACATGTAAGTCCCTTACGTTGTTCAATTGTTACAAAATCTGCTTCCTTCTTCCAACTGAACTGGTTAGACTTGCTTAGTCCAACGGTGTTCTGTAATAATAGAGTCCTCTGGAGACCCCTGCTTATATAATGCCAGAACATGCCAAAACGAAAATTGCTACACCTATGCTGGCATTTTCTGTAATATCTTCACTTAACCTAGTGGAAGTTATTGTTACTAAATTAAAGGTAACCCAATGCGGCCGATATGAACATTAAAACTTTATATTTTAAGTTGCCTTTTCTAATATTGATCAGCCAACTTTTTCATTGCTAATTTCCACCAGGACACCACGTGGAGGATAACAAAAAAACTGTATTGCTGGGAAAAGAATGTTAGTGGAAACAATGCGCTGTAACTACGGATGAAGAAAGAAAAGAAATGGTTTACACTTCATTACTCCTTTTATCGGGTAAATTAAACTTCGTTAAGAACTCGCGACAGGGCTGTCGGAATCTTTAGTGCGGAAAATAGCAGTGAAGTAACAATTGTATCTGCTGTATCATTGAGGTTTTTCAAAAGTAAATATTTTTACTATATTTGCTAAAATTACGGAATACGATATTCTGGTTAGCAATCCGAATGTTATTTTACTATAACTGTAATGGGAAGTGGGTTAATTTCAAATAACGATATTCATAACTATATTCCTAAACACGAATCACTTAAAACAAAAAGAATTAATTTTTTATGTGGCCTTTGAACGATACAATACAATCATACAATCGGCGATAAACAATAGAATCATATGTACAAATTTTGAATCATCTGTGATTTACTTAATCACTAGCTACTAATGAAAGTATAATAGGATTTCAGACATATGCCATCGTATATGGTACAAAAAATACACTTTTGTTTCGAGGATTTAATCTACCTTTTTCAGTGTTAAAAAATCATAAGAAACACTTACTTAAAATGTTTATTTCAATTTTTGATTGGCAGTTCGATGCCTCACTTTTTGGTTTTTTTTTTTTTTTTTTTTTTTGCGTATGTTTATGAATTAGGGGTTTTTTAACAACTGAATAAGTGGGTAGATTTCAATTCTCGAAACGAAGTGTGATATTTTTTAGTGTTAACATATACGATGGCAAATATCCGAAATCCCATTGACCTTTCAAATCATCCACCGTCCACAAAAATTTTAAAAAAGGACTAGTTTTATATCTCTATGTATAGATTATTGTAATTTTTCTAGCTAGTATATTTTCCTTGCACCTGAAAACTTAACTTTCTTTTTTTCTGTCTTTCCTTCGTTGCTTGGTTGCTAAACTGTTCTCTCTTTTGGTAACGTGTGAGACATATTCCAACACTGTCTTTTTACATGTTTTTTTAAGTTTATTATTTTTATTATTATATATATTTATTTATTTATATTATATTTATTTATATACATATATCTGTATATGTATATTGTTGCCCGTCTTTGTTGTTATTATTTTGGTCTTAGAATATTTTTGTATTTCTTTAAGTTCTTTAATTAATGTATTACACTAATATTAATCTGTTTTTTCCATCAAGTAGTTTAGTTCCATCCCTGGATCTTCGTTATTTTAAGCTTTTATTTTTGTTAATTACTATATGCGTTTCAGTTTCTCTTCTGTTGTTATGGATTACATTGTTGTAATAATTAGTTTATTGTTGTTGAGTTTAAATCTATTGTTATTGAGTTAATTATTTTGTTTGTTTACTGCACAATATTTTACCAAGCCTGTCTGATGGCCGTTGAAATAAATAAATTTAATATGCGTGCTTATTTCCAATCACAACAATTAGCGTAGTGTGTGAGCAAATTGTAGCTTACTTCCATATTTTTATCAGATTCAGCCAGAACGGTCCAATAACGTTTTCGCGGAGTTTAAAACTTGCCATCGCGGTCTACAGATATTTAGGAATAAAGGTGACCTGCTTACTAAAAAGAACCGAACAAAGCATTATTTACATCACCATAAGTTTTTTAATATATGTATATAGTTTTTTACGTGGCTTCTATGGAATAGCCGTACTCATATATATGTATAAAACTATGTCATATAATGTGACTTACATAAAAGAAAAATGATAACTGCCTCAAACTTACAGATGTCTTGGCTAAGGTCTTTTTCATGATGGTCGTCTGATCTTATGGTTAACATACAGCGTTTTAAACCAAAGACAGATTCGTGCAGAAATAGTGTGTCTCCTAAACTCGCCTACAGTAAATGGAAAGTTTGAAAGGAACAGAATAGTTCGGGTATTGTCTGAGCGGTGAAATAGGCAAGAAGAAGTTAGTGCCCTAGTTTGTGTGATCGTCGCGGAGTTATGCGGCATTACCTCGGCGCTTGGCCTTGAACGTCTGTAAATGCAGTTGATGCATGTGCACATTGTGCACTAACGTATCGTATATGTTTCCTGGGTGGGCGAGAGATTGTTGAACTTCGTAACGTAATGCATTTACAGAATACATTTGGTTTTAAAACGCTGTATGTTAACCATAAGATCAGACGACCATCATGAAAAAGACCTTAGCCAAGACATCTGTAAGTTTGAGGCAGTTTATCATTTCTTTTATATAAGTCACATTATATGACATAGTTTATAACATATATATGAGTACGGCTATTCCATAGAAGCCACGTAAAAAACTATATACATATATTAAAAAACTTATGGTGATGTAAATAATGCTTCGTTCGGTTCTTTTTTAGTAAGCAGGTCACCTTTATTCCTAAATATCTGTAGACCGCGATGGCAAGTTTAAACTCCGCGAAAATGTTATTGGACCGTTCTGGCTGAATCTGATAAAAATATGGAAGTAAGCTACAATTTGCTCACACACTACGCTAATTGTTGTAATTGGAAATAAGCACGCATATTAAATTTATTTATTTCAACGGCCATCAGACAGGCTTGGTAAAATATTGTGCAGTAAACAAACAAAATAATTAACTCAATAACAATAGATTTAAACTCAACAACAATAAACTAATTATTACAACAATGTAATCCATAACAACAGAAGAGAAACTGAAACGCATATAGTAATTAACAAAAATAAAAGTTTAAAATAACAAAGATCCAGGGATGGAACTAAACTACTTGATGGAAAAAAACACGTTAATATTAGTGTAATACATTAATTAAAGAACAGCAAAAATATTCTAAGACCAAAATAATAACAACAAGACGGGCAACAATATACATATACATATATATGTATATAAATAAATATAACATAAATAAATAAATATATACAATAATAAAAATAATAAACTTAAAAAAACATGTAAAAAGACAGTGTTGAATATGTCTCACACGTTACCAAAAGAGAGAACTGTTTAGCAAACAAGCAACGAAGGAAAGACAGAAAAAAAGAAAGTTAAGTTTTCAGGTGCAAGGAAAATATACTAGCCAGAAAAATTACAATAATCTATCCATAGAGATATAAAACTAGTCCCTTTTTTAAAATTTTTTGTGGACGGTGGATGATTTGAAAGGTCAATAGGATTTCGATATTTGCCATCGTATATGTTACAAAAAAATATAACACTACCTTTCGAGGATTTGAAATCTACCCTCTTATTCAGTTGTTAAAAAACCCCTAATTCATAAACATACGCAAAAAAAAAAAACAAAAAACCAAAAAGTGAGGCATCGAACTGCCAATCAAAAATTTAAAAAAAAACATTTTAAGTAAGTGTTTCTTATGATTTTTTAACACTGAAAAAGGTAGATTAAAAACCTCGAAACAAAAGTGTATTTTTGTACCATATACGATGGCATATGCCTGAAATCCTATTATACTTTCATTAGTAGCTAGTGATTAAGTAAATCACAGATGATTCAAAATTTGAACATATGATTCTATTGTTTTATCGCCGATTGTATGATTGTATTGTATCGTTCAAAGGCCACATAAAAAATTAATTCTTTTTGTTTTAAGTGATTCGTGTTTAGGAATATAGTTTTATGAATATCGTTATTTGAAATTAACCCACTTCCCATTACAGTTATAGTAAAATAACATTCGGATTGCTAACCAGAATATCGTATTCCGTAATTTTAGTAAATATAGTAAAAATATTTACATTCGAAAAACCTCAATGATACAGCAGATACAATTGTTTACTTCACTGCTATTTTCCGCACTGAAGATTCCGACAGCCCTGTCGCGAGTTCTTAACGAAGTTTAATTTACCCGATAAAAGGAGTAATGAAGTGTAAACCATTTCTTTTCTTTCTTCATCCGTAGTTACAGCGCATTGTTTCCACTAACATTCTTTTCCCAGCAATACAGTTTTTTTTGTTATCCTCCACGTGGTGTCCTGGTGGAAATTAGCAATGAAAAAGTTGGCTGATCAATATTAGAAAAAGGCAACTTAAAATATAAAGTTTTAATGTTCATATCGGCCGCATTGGGTTACCTTTAATTTAGTAACAATAACTTCCACTAGGTTAAGTGAAGATATTACAGAAAATGCCAGCATAGGTGTAGCAATTTTCGTTTTGGCATGTTCTGGCATTATATAAGCAGGGGTCTCCAGAGGACTCTATTATTACAGAACACCGTTGGACTAAGCAAGTCTAACCAGTTCAGTTGGAAGAAGGAAGCATATTTTTGTAACAATTGAACAACGTAAGGGACTTACATGTACTCGATAAATCGTAAACGGTTTGAGATAGAAAAATAATTTTATTACTAAAAAGAATTAGGAAAAGTCATATGCGTTCCAAACACCTTATCATTTTCTAGCAAAAATAGCAAAAAGCAAATTAATTGGAGTAAAATATTTTCACAAAAAATTATTTGTTTAAATTGAATAAAATTATTAAGTTGTCTTTAGTTAAATATATAAAAAAGTGCAGTAAAAACTTTAGGCTAGAAATTTTAAAGTCATATTGAAAATCTTGTGTATTCGCTTCTCTCTATCCCTATCTAAAACAGAGCAACATCTCGATCTAGATTCTATAGCCTATGTGGATAATTTCTAGGTTTCGAGTAATATAAAAAGATCATTATAGGAATGCCCTATTTCACATTTTTCCTAACTAAAACAAGTTAAAATTAACCGTCAGATACGTTAAAAAATAAACTGTAATACACAGACCTACTATTTGACTAAAACTTTCAACTCGCATTCTCTTTACCTAGTCGTCTACAGGTGATAAACCTGTTTGACTGTCCGTTTTAACTGTATGCTAAACACATATAAACTGAGAAAATGTATTGTTTCATATGTTTAACCCTTTTGGTAACCTACCATTTTGAGCGCCTACACGAAAACTAGCGCAGGTGACGTTCTATTTCCTTCGTTGAAGAAAATCCAAAATCGATATAAAGCCGGCTATATGCTAATTCAATGCAAATTTGCTCGTAAACTATAACAAGACAGGAGTACGCCGCACCACGGTTTGGGGTGCAAGAATCCTGCATACCCTCCTCCCCCCCAAGCATAAACACACACAACACAGTGCAGACGTATGGAGGTTGCCCTTGCAGATCGACCCTCCCACCCTAGTTGCCATATGCTGTCAGTCTGATTCACTGCTTAGTGTTAGTGGTGCCCTAAGGGAGTTGCCCCCCTCCTTAATACGCCACTGCATAAACAAACACGGCACACAACACAGTGGAGACGTGTGGAGGTTGCCCTTGTAGTTCTGTCATCGGCTCTCCCACTTCCATTCTCAGTCACACGCTGTCAGTCCGACTGAGTAGCCCAGTGTTGTTAGTTTTCAAGTCTTCAGGTGACATCCTACTTCGCGGTAAGTGTTCTAAAGTGTTGGCCCTTTTGTCTGATCATATGGACTTGTAAAAACTAGTTGTTTCAAAATATATAACTTAACATAAAATTCACGTGCGCTGTACCAAAATGATCACAAAGCACGACATTTCTTATATGTTTCTGTACTGACACTTACACAGCATATTGCAAACTGACCTATTTATAACATAAGAAGTGGAACTTGCTTTGCGTCTGTGTTTACTGTTTAACAGCTTTGAGTGTAAACTAACTACGTAGTTTATTGTACAAGAGTGTGCTATTGTTTGAATTCTTAATTTTTTACTTGAACCATAATTTTATGCTATTATTTAGTTTTCTTTCATATCACTGCTTTTTATTTAATATTATGTCTATTTATTTCTCTAATAACCTTGAGTAATATTGAAAACGTATTAATTTGTTGTAATAAATTATTGATAAAGTTTGGTATGATTATTATTAACTATAAATAATTTGATTCAGTTTGTATAAAGTACTAGCTATTTTGTATACTTTTTGTACACATGACAGTACAACATTTAATAATTAATTTTTGTAACAGTAACAGGTGTCATGAAAATTTTAAGTTTATAGGTAATTCTCAGGAGTGTCTTGCGGGTAAACAATCATAAAAAATGTACCTTTTCTTGTTATAAGAAAAAAATTTACAGAATCAAAATTTACATAAAAATTAATTAGTAGAGCCCCGAGTCTCATGTTGAATGAATGTTGGCGTGAAAGGACAAGAGATCTATGTTTGAATGAGTATTGTAAGTATGAATGTGTATAGTAGGGATTTTGTTACAAATACTTAAACCTGACTTTTGCAATGCAATGTATTATTGCCAAAATGCAATAAAAGAATTATTATTATTATTGTAAAAAATATATAAATTGTGACAGCCTACTGAGTGATAACGCTTCAATAGCCTCACTGACACTCAGTCAAATTCCATGATTGGACATGCACCAATATAAAAATCGTTCCTGTATACAATTGAATTTATTCCTGAGATATCTAGCCACAAGATAAATCCACATTTTTGGTTCATTAAGTTTCATAGCAGTGTTAAAATAATAAAAATTCCTGTGAACTAACAAAAGTAATACAACGCAAAATTGCGATGAAATCAAACCTTGTTACCAAGTTTTAACATTGACTTTCTAATCCATACCTAATATTTTTTTACACTATGAATAAAAATATGAAATGTGAAAATCCCAAATGGTTTTGTTCAGTTTGTCTTTACAGTTTTATGTATTATGCGATTTTTTCGTTGCCATAATATTGTTACGCATAAGATATTATATAAAGTTTTCGTGAATGCTCGGCAAAATCTCATGGAGTGATATACGCATTAATCGAACTCGCATATAATAATATACAGGGTGTCAATTAAGTCTGGAACCTCTTTTTTAATTTTTGAACCACAATACAAAGAAATACCAAAGTTCACACGTGCTTACTGGTGGTAGTAACGCACACATCTGCCCAATTACCGATCGGATAATCCCTTTGGGGGACGGTCCACAAGGAGTCAGACAAAATTCTTAAATAGCAGCATAGGTCAAGTTTGGTATCAAATTAAAGGTCTTACTTAGCAGAGTACAATGCCGCAAACCGGACTTCAAAAGGTGGATTCATTCAGTAGTTATAGCTATTTGAAGTTTAAAACAATTGAACAATGTAAATTATTAAGTATTACAAGTAAACAATAATTTTTAAGTACCTGTGATCAAAGTAAGTGTTCAAAATGTTCCCCTCCCATCATCTGACAATGTAGTAATCGAAACCAGGAATCAATAATTATTACCAATAACACAACTACTGTTAGAATGTGAAAGTGGCAGATAGAGATAGAGTCAATGGTAATTTAAATGGTGACTCGTTTCTAGCAATGCTCCAAAATGAGATAATTCCTGCACTACAAGCTGCTCTTGGTCGACAATTTCAAAGAATTTATTTCCAACAAGATGGCGCGCCACCACACTTTGCTCTCCTCGTTAGAGAATACTTGGATACAATATTCCTTCACAGATGGATTGGAAGACATGGTGCAGTAGAGTGGCTAGCTTGTTCCCCTGATTTATCTCCGCTGGATTTTTTCTTTGGGGATACCTCAAAGATAAAGTATCGTACTAAGCCTCAAGATTTGGCGCACCTAAGAAATCTCATAGTCCAAGAAGCTCAAGATATTCCTCATGACTACCTTCAAAATGCAGTGGATGGCTTTTACAACCGCCTAGGACGATGGGAGGGGAACATTTTGAACACTTACTTTGATCACAGGTACTTAAAGATTGGTGTTTACTTGTAATACTTAATAATTTACGTTGTTTAATTGTATTAAAATTCAAGTAGCTATAACTACTGAATGAATCCACCTTTTGAAGTCCGGTTTGCGGCATTGTACTCTGCTAAGTAAGACATTTAATTTGATACCAAAATTGACCTATGCTGCTATTTAAGAATTTTGTCTGACTCCTTGTGGACCGTCCCCCAAAGGGATTATCCAGTCGGTAATTGAGCAGATGTGTGCGTTACTATCACCAGTAAGCACGTGTGAACTTTGGTATCTTTTTATATTGTGGTTTAAAAATTAAAAAAAGAGGTTCCAGACTTAATTAACACCCTGTATATACATTAAGCTTCATAAACACTTTCAAGCTTGTAGGTCAGTTCGTGTTTTAGGCTTGGTTCATACATGCAGACAGAAATTAAATTTTTCCAGCTTCTCGAGTGATAGGCTTTACAAACTCTCAACCAATTATCTGAGGTTTTTATTAAATCATTTTGTTCATTATTGGAATATAAAGGAGATTTGCATACAACTATGGGTTATGTTGTTTGCATTTCGACGCTAAATATTTCGTGGGCGGATGTGACGGTTATCTGACTTCAGTCTGTTTGTTTGTCTGGCCGTGTTTATCGCACAAACAGACACGATTTAGCTTAGACTTGGCGTGTGCCCTGTGGCCACTTTTCCAACATCACGCGATCATGTAGTATGTAGTTGTATTTCAATATCTACTTTGGTTCAAATATCTTCGTTTTCTGAATACACCACTCGTCTGAAATACTACGACTTATAGTCAGTACCTGCAGTAACACTCAGCAAAAACCGTCCAGCTAGTTACTTTTAAAGTATTGTAAGTGTTTAACATGATTAAGGATACAAATGGGCAGTCCAAAAATCGTGTATGTCCATCCGTCCGTATATCTGTGCGATAATTCTTACAAACAAATTAAGAACTAAAATTCTTAAAACTGCCAATGGCGCAGTGTATCAAGTACAGAGGTTATCACAAGGTAACCGAATTAAGCAACGACGACCATGGCTGCTGCTTGGATGAGTAACCGCTGAGCCATCCAGTCCTTGCAAGTAGCCCGCCTGTCTAGACGTTGGTGGTGGTTCGAAAGTCACCTTTAATTCGTTGGTCCCCGGGTTAAGTGTTAGAAAGGGTTTCTTATCCCTAAATTCTACCTTTTACCTTTTAAGAAGCTCCTAGAGACTTAAGACTCGGTATATGGATTTCCTTTAGTCCAAGGATTCCCTATTAATTTTAGGATCGAAAGGTCCAAGGTCATTCTCCTGTTTGTCCGCCTGCCTGTCTCTTCTGTGAGATAACTCCTGAACGAAAAAAGCTCAAAGATTTGATAATTGGTCCATAGGTTCATCAGGTACCAAGGGAGAGGTCTATTGATTTTAGCATTGAAATCTAAAATGGTAGCCTGTCCGTCTATGCAATACCTCGTTCGTTTCTGTATGTCCGGTTTTTCGTTATTGTGTTGTATATTTGTTATGTAGTATTCTAATAATTCTGTAGATATAAGGAGCTCTTGCCGAAATGAAAGCGGCAATGTACCAAGCAAACGGACAGTTTCTTTATTCTATGATCTGTCAAAAATATGTAACAGATGAACTGCAGCAGATTTGGGAGGAAAAATAATAAATACAAGTACAATCCAGATAGTTTAATACAAGTAAAATTAATTACACACTATTTAGAAAATATTAATTGGTACACAATCCAATCAGTGCTCTCTCAAACACAGAGCTACTGGAAGGCACCGGAATTATATAGTTTCGGAGCTTAATTTAATTATATAAATTTAGCTTAGTTTAATTTCACTTTATCAAAATGAGCAAATATATGTACAGGAAATGTAGCGCTGTTAATTGATTGTTTGATAACAGACTAATAAATTTCCTTGGAATAATCTTTTAACGAAATAAACAAACAAGGCATCAAATGTCTAGTATAGTAAGGCATTCCGAACTTTCAGTTTATTGTAAGTGAATGTAATGTTTATATTCATTTATGGATATTTATTGTATATAGTCCTCTGTTTTATACATTCTCCTCTGATCAAATCAATGCTAATCCGAACCAGTCCACAAGATGACTAATTTCGGTTAACTATTTTGCCGATACGTTAACTATCTTAATACGAGTTGTGTGTGATGTTAGGATAATCTGTTCAACTATGCCTTCGTGGAGCTACTTTTTACAAAGAAAGAGTAAAGTTCCATAAAACTAAAGTTGTATTAAAATTGTATTGGAACTTGGGCACTTCGCCGTTTCCGATGCGTTGAGCGACAAATATTAATTAAATAAAATTATTGTATACGAATAATAAGTTCTCAAAAAGGAGGAGAAGTTTAGAATATGAGGTAGTTCATTATCAACCTTTTACCTATCCGTATCCTCTGTAATAGATTACAAAAATTAGTCGAGAACGAACTTGAAACCCCCGCCCGAAAACTATAATATGTGCAACTTACATCTGCCGTTCTGAAACACAAAACCAGAAGGACAGACATATTTGTTAATCTGCATCATTAATGAGACAACAGGCTGTTGACTGATCACCTTGTTTGTGACCTTGCATTGAAAGACCTCGTGTGCAAGTGTTTGAAAAAATATAACCATGTGAAAAAAACTCGTAATTTACATTATTTCAACATTTTACACAATTTACATCCATGAAAGTATTTACAAACTAGTGTATTATCTAAAAGATTTATGAAGAAAAATGATTGCAGCATGAAGAATATTCAATGAAGTACTTGCATCTTCAAGGTCATACATATGGCAAATAAATAAACATTGCACTTAACTGAGACCCCTGCGGAATTAGCTCGGTGTGCTTAACCGTTGAACACTGAGCCTGCCAGCTGGCATACCTCCCTCGCACGTATTAAAATAAACAACCCGATGTGTGATCAGATAGATGAAAGGACTTATATTTATAGTAAAGGGTGACATAGTGTCAATACTTTCATTGGGAAACACCAGAAACCTGAAATATCCATTTAATTTAATTCTATAGAGGTTCTAAAATAGATCACTAATTGAAAACAATTTACATTTCAAGTATATAAAAAAGAATTAATAAATATAGTATCACTGTCAAAGCACATTCCCTTGGGGATTGCCATATCTGGTAATGAACATGTATTCGGGCACGTGGGACTCCGCGTTATCGTCCAAAGAAAGTAACAATGATATGGATAGCTTATATAACATATTCAAAATTAGACAATTTTTTTTAAGAGAGAGAGAGAGAGAGAGCGGGCTACCACAGCATCACACACAGTGCCTGAAAATGACAAGGAAGTGAAAGTGAATCATCTGGAGGAAATGCAAAGTCTATGACGATTAAATTATATTACTATGAGAAATTGCTGTTTTCAAACCAATAAACTATCGAATTAAATGAGTCACGAACATGCTCCGTCGAGAGCGAGAGCTCATGTCCCTACACCTGCGATATACAGACTCTTTGTCGGGGTTGCCAATACAAACAAGGAAAAGAGATATTCTAAGAAACTAAATTTGACAATGTTACGTTTTACGTATCACTAAGAAAACTATTCCAAACCATCCAACATTTCTTTTATGGTTGAGGAATAAAACATTAATACAATATCTACAGTCTCGTAATATTATTTTTAAACCGATTGTGAATTATAAATCGAATTCAAAAAAAGGAATTTGTCGGAGGGAGAAGTGGCATAGACGATGCGAGAGGAAGTTATCGAGAATCATTTACCTCTTTATGGTGGAGAGAGATAATGAAAAAGAAAATTAATCACAAAGTGCGTTACATAACGAGACCTATATTTTAAGATAACTATTACAGTAAGGATAAGGTGGATATGCCGTGTTTAGAAAGTGTTCTCAACCAATAAGGAGGTCAATGGAAGAGACACCTATGAAGTTACTGCTGGAAGAGAATAAGTTGAGAAATAAATCAAAATGGCTTTTATTTCAAACTCCTGTTAGTGTAAAACTGCTTTTCAGAGTGACTCAAGTCTAACTCAAAACTACATATTACTTATAGGCTATAGACAAATTGAAAAAATCAACTTTTAAATTGAGTGCTTTAGAGTAGCACCAAAGTATGAAAACCCCTACCATCCCACCACCAAGCATATTTTAGAAAAGAAGCAGCGAATCCTGACGAGTGCTTTGCCGATCCAATACCATCGTTATTCAGATTTACTTTCCGAGGAAGTAAAGGGTAGAGGAAGTTATGTCAAAGTCCTGGGCTTTTCAATGATTGAAGCGCCAAGGAACTGCGTGCAACACGGATGAAATTTGCTTTCTCAAAAACTGCTGAACTCGAGCTACTGTATTTTAAACTGTTTGGGATCGATACGCAACTAATTAAGATTGCAAGTCATCTCAATTCAATGCGAAGTTGTTTATATCACTCTGTCAAAGATAATCTCTTTCTTCACAATATGATTTGTAACTTAAATATTTATAAATTGTGAGGTTTTATATTCATATACAGTTTTGCCCCAAAGATACTAAAACAAAATTTTGGAAACCATTTCTATACATTTTATGATGATTAATATATTTCGAGTTATTTAGCCTACAGACGTGAGCTCTAACCTTCCAAAACCGGCTAGTATATTACCTTCATTAAGGACCCAACAAGTCTGTCTTAAAATCGTTTCTGCCCATTTGTGCTACAACTCATAATAATTCCATACATTATTGAAATTTGGTACATAGGTTCTCCTGGGCCCCGGGGACTCTATTGATTTTGGGGTAAAAATTACAAAGGGAAGCCAAGTTCCCTTCACAGTCTTCTATTTACACTCTTTACGGTATGAGGTTTTTGTTACAATTTGTCTGATTCTTCAATAATCCGCTGTATCAGATTATCCGAAGGAGATATTTTATTTGGATGCTATGTAGAAGTTTGATTTTAAGAAATAATTCAAAGCTCTTTTTAATACTTTAATAATTTATTGTACTATAAAGAAGTAGGTTGTTGCATCATTTTAATTTTTTTTTATACCAAAATTGCAATATTATACTTTTATACAGTTATAAGTTATTCATTACTCGATTTATATGACGAAACATATATTTTCAAAAATAAGTCAAACTTATACATTTGTATTAATTACTTAAAAATTTCCGATAGGAAAATTTCTTCAAATTGTTACAACATTGAGTGTTAACCGAATAATCGTAAAGACGTTGCGAAGAGGGAAATACTTTATTACCAAAACTATATAAAACCAAGATTTTTCACGTTAAAAGGGGTTGCTCCACGCAGTGCTCAAGGACATGGAGCAGGTCTAGGGCCCGGGAGCTCTCTGGTAACATCCCTCGGGAATGTTCCCTGTTGGAGTTGCTCATCCCAACGCTCGTGCCAGGCTATGGGACAGAGGGAGTTGTAGCACTTGTAGAAGTAGTCACACTGGCTTGCACCATCTCCAAGAAGATGGCGGCAGCGGTGGTAGTCTATGTACATCCGATAGCACCACTTGGTCCTGTTCGTCTGCTGAAATCTGTCATACACACGGAAGTTATTCATTGGTTTTGTTATTGACGATGATTTATTTTGAAGGATAACAGGCTTTTGGACATTTGCCATCGTTGTATGTTGCAAAAATTGTAACAGAAAGTTTCTTGATTTGAAATCCACCCTCCTCTTCAGGTGTTAGAAGTCTCTCGCCTTCCCTGTTATGTACAGTAGTATGGTTTCTGCTTATTTTGACGCTCTGGGTATAGCCTACAGCTACATTCCTAGTATTTTTGGTATTCCATTTTTTCTGCTGTCAGCATTTAGAAAATTCTTCGCCATACTTTTTTAATTTTTTAATTTTTTTGCTTGATTAACCTTATGCACTAAGATGTTTTACACCAGAGGAAGAGGAGGGATTCCAATCATTATCATTACGTGGTAGAAATATAATCATCAGCCAAAAAATATAACTTACGGACCAGAAAAATGTATACCTTTAAATATAGAGAGTAGAACAAACTATGTACGGTCTGACAATAAATTTATTAACGGTGAGTTTTCTATAAGATTTCTTAACAGCACCTTAGATATGTTTTTATTTTACCGTTAGCTTATATTAAATTTACAATAATGGGTGTAACACCTATACCTGGGATCTTCAGGGTCCGTCGTTAATTTTTGTCTTTGGTCGTTGGCCTACATTACAAGAATTAGTATAACCCCCTAAACTGAGATCTTCAAGGCACGTCGCTATTCATTTGTATTGATTGTTCCCCAAAATTTACACATTAACAGGTTCTTCACAAATTACTGCGGCATTGTACTCTGTGACTCAGTTCAGAACCATACCGGATGTAACCAAATCTACTATATTTTGCGGTATATTTCGAACAGTTGTTTTGTCAATTAATTGAAATGGCAGGAAGTATATTTTATAATTATTTTAATCAATTGGATTAGAACTATGAGTGGCTTATTCACATAGATAGTTATTTTTCGTGGCTCAAACATGCCCAGTTGCATATCTTGTTTTCGCCAATTTCAGCTGCTGTCATATCTGTTACATTATTGCATTACTCTCCAAGGTACAGGCCTTAATTCTGAATCGTTCTTAATTGGCGGATTCTTAATGAAGGATTCATAGTCAAGAGTACAGGGTGAATCCTAACGATATGTTTTTTTTTATTTTTTATTCAATAATTCAACACTGGTGTAATTAAATACAAACCATGTGAGGCATGAACACAATAATAGGAACACAATCTGGTAGTTCTGCCAAACTACTTAGAGCGTTCTAGTGCTGACCTACACAGAAGTCAAAGACAAAACTATCAGACGTTAAAGACATCTACATGACCGGTGAACCATGCCGTACTGAAATAATACATATTTGTGAGTAACCGGTGACTCTCGTCTCAATATGAGAACGATTACTAAATTTAACAACGCAGGAGTGTTCACAAGGGTGTAACCTTCTTACCTGGGGTCTTCAGGACAAGTTGATAAGTCGAATTTCTCCGGTGGCTTTCTTTCCTCTGCTACCACCTCCTCCTCAACAGCCTCCTCGACTGGAGCCTCCAGAGGAAAACAGATGTATCCGTCCTTCTCCACTCCATCGCTCCTCCGGAACTGGATCTTGCCGTTCCCATTCCCATTCCCATGTCCGTTGTCTTCACTCATCTCAAATTTGGGTTACCATTTTCTATGTAAAATGTACGTAGTGATTTAGATTTGTCAACCAAAATAAATTATCTCTACAAAATTCTTTGTTGCTATGGATTTATACTAGTTTTGTATGATTATTTTTGCATTTACTTTTGTTGTAATTTACTAATAGGTTTAAGAAACATGTGTCACTTACATGATTTTTAGATCTGATTACTTTTATGAAATTTTTAACACAAGAAGTTTGATCAAAATACCAGCTACGATTCTCTCGTCCCCTTCAAAGAAATTCCTTCTCGTCCATAAAATCATATTATTTCGATAATAGGTCAAAGCTTTAGATATTTGCTGTATAATCTAAATAAGCTAACACAATTGTAGTTATTGAATTTAAAATATGCTTTAATGATAGTCATTTCGATTTTTTGACGAGTTCATAAAATTTGACGAAACTAACCTACAATTTTGTTGCCTGTTGGAATCCTTTAAGTCTACTGGCATTGCTAGGAAATTGTAACTTGTAATTGTGAAACAATTTATTTCACTCTGAAACCAGGTAAATTGAATTCATTATTTTAATATTCAGCTATCCAAGACCAAGTTAGTCCAAGCTTTTGTTCTCACTTGTGGAATAAGTGTACAGTATTTCGTTTCCAATCAGTATATAATTAGATTTTAATAAGTTGTTGGGTGAATTTCCAATACATTAAAATCTAACTAGTTTAAATTATCATGATGAAATCAAATTGAAAAAGTACGGGATTTCTTAAAAAAATGTGGGTCGTTCGGAAAGACATATCAAGGACAGCGGAAATCCCTCGATAGCTCACTCTAAGCTCCAAGCTGTGAGATCCTGTATCGACCTTCAGATTGGATCTCAGCTTTCAACACTATTTTCTAACCAAATCCTTGGAGAATTATCACTTTTTTCCCTAAAGCCAGTCTTAACAGAAGAGTTACGAACTGTAAATGTAAACTCATATTAAGTTCTTTGTACTGTAGTAATTGTATTGAGAATCTCTTGTTTGTTAGGCGCGGAAACGTTCATTAATTAATCATCACACTTATAAAAATTCTTATCATAAAAAACTTATTATAATTATATATATATATATATATATATATATATATATATATTGTGTGTGTTGTTTGTGTGTGTGTGTGTGTGTGTGTGTGTGTGTGTGTGTGTGTGTGTGTGTGTGTGTGTGTGTGTGTGTGTGTGTGTGTTAGTACGTATCGCTTATCACCTTTTGTACTTACTTGCTAAATCCAATTTATGACACATCTGTCAATCTTTGCAGTATAAATTACAATTATTTATTAAGCTACTACAGAAGTTATCATATGTAATTGCACTGGGTTTCACAACTATCCATTAAATAGTCACTGCCGTGTGAAACACATAATTATATCCTTGATAATTACTATCTTTACACATTCTTAGTAATTAAATCTTTTTTCCCGTTTTTTAGACGTTCATTTAACAAGCCTGCTAAAACGAGAAACACCTGTAAATAGTAAGTAAGAGGAATAGGTTTCTGTAGATTTTTCCTCTTATCAATACAATTAGGTCTCTTCGAAGAGAGGCTATTTGAAATAATATCTCTGCGAAGAGGGTTATCAAATCCCCTAATTGTCTCCGTGAGGGCAAAAAACGAAACTTGTTTCATTTCATGGCGTCTATTCCATGCAGTGAACTTCCTTCCTAAGCGGGATGACCTGACTCATTGCCGGAACGTTTAGCATTTGGTCTTGCTTGCATTTGTGCTTTTTGTCACATCTCCGTTAAATTCTTCTCGCTTTCGGTGAGTCTCGGTTGGTGGGTTGTATCGGCATGCCGATTGTCTTCGCAGAGCGAATGCTTCTCGAGATTAGCTATTTCAGGACGGTGATGTATCCCAGAAGTTAGACCTGTTGAAGTTTCGGTTCTTAGTTCTTCTTCATGTTGATCCCGCGAGTAGCGAAAGAAAGAGAATCCCGCCTCTTCAGAGATATAATGTGATAAGTGTGGATTACTTTAAGAAATCGTCTGGTATTTGAAGGCAACGTTTTGACGCAAAACATCTCTGCGCCAACGATTCATCTCGGCAAGGTCAAAGATCTCGATATGCTTGCATCGAGTCCATGACGATACCTTAGGATTGAGAGATGCTGTCACCATATTACCATCCACTCAACATCATCTTGGTCTTCAGGATAAGCTGCTGTTGATTGCTGGACCTTCACAGCTATCGCCAGGCCATACAATCCAAGAAAGTATATTTTAGTGCATTGTGAGGTTCTCTACACTACAGTACCATTTCCGAGATAATACATCACAGGATCAGGTTTTAAAAATCATCGCAGCGAGAATAATCAAGATGAATATCATTATTCATCTTGATTATTCTCGCTCAAGAATAATCAAGATTCGGTAAGTAATTCGGTTTTACTTATAGCTACCTCTCAGGAGACAGCATACGTTGTCTTACACTGCATTGCCTTAAACTGCAATAGTTCTTACATACGTAACGAAAGTTTTTACTAACTGTAAATTTTTTTTCTTGAATTATTTTAAATTTGCTGTTCTTTGACCTTTTGATTCCAAGTCATTGCGACTTTTCTTGAACAAATATAAACCTATGTATTAAGATTCAAGTCTCAAGAACCTTTCTATCAAGAGTTGTCGCACAGATAGACAGATAAATAACAAATATATTTTAAGGAGGTTAACTCCTTAAACACATGCATATAAAGGCATCCTTGTAAACATATTTTAACAGGCCATATCGACTTACTTTGACTTTCATCAATATCAATCTACTAATCTTATTGCATAATTTAGCAATCATCAAACACATCTGCTAGCTCCACGTGTCACCTCAATGTGGCATACGGCAATGTGGCGCTTAATGCGACTAACGGGAAATACAGTAGTGAGCGTCAATAAACAGAATTGGTCCAATGCATGTTCCTTGGGGCACTCCTACGTTCTTCTGAAGCGCATCAGAAAGTTTACCATCCATCTTTGTCACATGTGGCATACCAACCAAATATGAATCATCCAAAATTGATCTTCTTAGAAACCCGGGAAGAAACCTAGAGAGAGAAAATTGCCGTCAACTTAGACCCATTAGAGGCAACTATGAAGTCGACAATAGCAGAACGCGATAAAGCTGTAGACGTTTGATCGAGATTGATCGAGGCTAAGCAATATCACGCGGTGACGATGATAAATAACGTTATATTCTGACATACTCTGTATGCATATTGCCTTATCCCAGTAGAAATATTGCACCTATTTGATAGTTTCATTTCTTAGATCGTTTTGTTAATTAAACGTATGTTAATTTCAAAGATGTGACGTTCGAGTATGAAGTATAAAGTTGCTCAGTAGCAGATAAAATTGAATGTTTGGACGTTTTAGTGAAAACCTTCCCAGACCCATTTGCAAATTGTTACTAACCGGCCAAACAATCGAAACCGTGACCACTTTGAAAGCTTCTAAGGGATGACAAATTTAATTTCTGTCTGCACGAAATTTCGAGAACGGATTGACTTATAGACTTGAAATTTGGCATGAAGCTTCATTTCTACACAGTCAAATTTGAGTTCGATGATGGTGCATGTCGCTAGGATTTGGGATTTACCTGACCGTTAGCTGACATTTTTATGGTAAACATGATGGCAACGATGAACTCAAAAACAAACTGAGTATTGAGGAACACAAAATATGACATTTTAACACGTGACATATTTACATATGTAGCCTGACTATCAGTAAAATATTTCGAGAAATATTTCATATGAGACCATAAATTTGGTATGAAAATTCATTTCTACATAGATTAGAATGACTTCTATGGTGTTGCATAGTACTTAGTTTCCATACAATTTATTTATTCTTCAATTACCTGTAAATGTAAAATGTAAACATCTTTGATTACACTCAGCCAAATCCAATGTAGTGACAATTACAATCATCAAATTTAATTTGCTCTATATAGAAATAAAGCTCCAATATAAATTTCAAGTGTATTCGTCAGTTCTTGTCTAGACATCATGCAGATAAAAAGACAGACCGAAATGAAATTTTTCAGCCCCTCGAGTGGTAAACTTTGTTAACGCTCAGCCTACTAGTAAATACTATGACATTCACTAATGAAACAAACATTATATTATACCTATATTACGGACTTGAATAAATGACACTTCTAAATGACAGAGACTGTGTCAATGTTGGAAATGCCAAGCTAAAGTTCAGATTACAATACACACCAGCCGTTGCTGGTACGAGCATCACAACGGTCTGTGTTTGTTTACACGCCGCGTTCGCAAACCAGTAAGTCAAGTCTGCCATAACTTACATTCCAACTTGTACATGCTTCAAGTTACTAGCGCTATTTCCATTCTATGTGTTGCCTAGGCGACTGCTCTAATACTGTTCGAAGTCTCGCATAACAGTTTTGTTGTTTTGTTTCAACTACAACCAAACAAAATTAGCCATTGTATCAGATTTTTGTGCACATCATTCATTAATGTTACAGAAATAGAACACTTACTTTCTAAGACTAGGATATCTTCATTAGATATCAAATTGACTTAAACACTTATGCTTTACTCTTTGTTAATATTTGAATGAAGAGAATGGGTTCCATACCTCGAAACGTGGGGTTCTATTTATTGTAACATTAACGATCGACAGTTGTTATCCTATCAAAAATAGCCAATTAAGTAATTTTATGGTATTTGCTTTTGCGCTGTTTTAAATTCATTTATGATAGGAATTGTGTGTTGAAGCATAGATTGTAAAAATGTATGCATTATCGAAATCTTGTTTTGGTTTATGTTTAGTGATTTCCATTTTCTCTTAAGACGTATTTTCATCATTGAGGATCTACAAGAGATGGTACATTGAATATATAGGAGATGTGTAGATTTTACAGAAGAATTTGCAGTCTGTCGTTATTAGGGTCTCATCACTTGAAGGTCTAGAACCTAAATAACTCAATGACATCCATACAAAATTCCCTTCAATTCAACAAGCCCTTTAAAAATTTTACGTTCGTCATTACAAATCTTGTAATCAAACCAGAACTTTTACTAGAGCAATTTGAATGAGCTAGCTTTTAAATTACCTTGCCGATTAACTTACATGATGCAATAATCAAATCCTTTTGAGGCAAAATTTACCGATAGAATCGATTGTCGATAGTCAGTTCAGTTCATTCACATTCAAGTCAACTTCATCCCAACAAGAATGTGCACAAAAGGAAGACGATACTAGGATCGAATCAAATCAAATCAATAAAAGCAAATCAAGTCAAATCAAATCAATCAAATCAAATAAATAAAAATTCAATCAATCAAATCAAATCAATCAAATCAATTCTTTAATTGCTCTTAGGCTACCAATTTCACATTGTATCGCAAACGTCATAATTAATTCTAAATTTTAAACTCTCATACCACATTACCACCACGTCCAAAACTTAGGCCTACATCATTTTTCATACATTCCAGTCTCATTCTTCTTTCGTCAATCTCAACCCACTTCCAGCGCTGCTGGAGTCAGTTATCGATCTGGGCGGTATCACAGTTAAACGCCAGAAGCTCGCCAACGCTGTAGAATGCATTTGACACCAGAAAGCGCTTAAGACGAGCTTTTGAACCTTGGGCGTTTGGGCGTTTTTCATTGAATTTGGCAATATGTTGATGAAATGAACACCTGCCTGCGAAGGCAAGTGCTCATAAACCACCGTTCTGTGTCTTCCAGTGCGGTAGTTATCTCTGCCTCTATATTTTTTTTTGTAATTTGAACACCCTCAGGAAATTATTTCCTGCACAGGCCCCACACAACACCACTCCATAGGAAAGGTGAGAGTGAATTAGCCAATATTGTGCTGCAATCAATACCTGACTGGGGCAATACCGGGCCAAGTACCTCAAACCATATATTCCTGAGGACAGTTTGGCACGCACATGGTCAATGTGATTATGCTTACATAGTAGGATGTCCTATGCTTACATACTAGTTAACGTGTCTCAAAGACACGCGCTCACATAAACAGAGTTGATATCGATCTCATTGTGGTCGCATCAAATGTCATAATTATGTACTGTATACAACAGTGTGGCTACAGCCTTATATGATGCTGGTTGGACGGTGGTACAAGAGATGATCGACGTTGCAAAGAGAGGCCGTATGCTCTGTATAAGTAATACTAAAGCCTGTGTAAGCTGGGATGAAGGAGTTCATGCATTTAGGCGTTGAATTGGAACAAGATTTAATTATTACAACGGACATTTAGTAGGTTTAATGCATAAACTAAAGATAATGATCTCGAGATTCAGGAGTCAGTGACAGGTAATCTGCGGAGGGTGTAGGACGGAGCTGTGAAAACATTTTGCTGTTCAGCTTTGATCTGTGTGGAGATGTGGTGTAGGAGAGATATGCTAGGAGAGCGATTATAACTGCGCAATAGATAATACTGCTGGGTCTGGTGCAGTATGCATTCTATGACACTTCAGGGTGATTCATAGAGATAGTGTTTATCAAGTTATGAACTAGAGAGAGAGTAAGAATGACAGTGCCCTTCTGTAACATGTTACAAATAAAAGTAACTATTTTGGAATGAATTTTAATGGAACATTCTTACATACATATCTGCTTCTCATATGTAACTTTTTATTTGGAAGTATACTGAAATATGTTACAAACAAAAACAATCGTGTTCCAGCACACCCTGTTTAAATATCTCTTATACACATACCCCCATTGTATTCACGTCAATCTGAAATATGTACAAATCAAAAAGTCTCTGCATTGATGAATTACGAGTACATCATGCAAAAACCAATAGCTTGTAATAAAAGAGGATGGCATATCAAGGAATTTTGGAGGGAAGGAAGAACAGCGATTAATTTTAATTGTTAAGTATTATGGTGGGGTGTATTATTTTATCTTTTGACATATTAATACAGCCGAAACTTATATAGAGGCTGAAAATCTTCGCTTGCGTGCCACAGTTCTAGACACTCTGGACTAAGAATTATCCGTGCAAAACCATTCTTGATTCGCTCCTTACTTTCTAAAGTCCAAAAATCATTGGTGAAGTCGAACTTCAGATACCCTTGATAACGGTATATCAATAATAGCTTGTAATAAAAGAGGGTGGCATATCAAGGAATTTTGGAGAGAAGGAAGAACAGCGATTAATTTTAATTGTTAAGTATTATGGTGGGGTGTATTATTTTATCTTTCGAAATATAAATCCAGCCAAAGCATATATAGAAGCTGAAAATCTTCGCTTTCGTGTCACAGTTCTTGACACTCTGGACTAAGAATAATCCGTGAAAACCCATTCTTGATTCGCTCCTTACTTTCTAAAGTCCAAAAACCTTTGGTGAAGACGAACTTTACATACCGATGATAACGGCATATCATTTCCAAAATATCAATCGAGATAGCGTATTAGATAAGGCGTGGTCCAAGGTCAGGTGAGGGAGGGGCAGATCGATGTTGAAGGCGACTACCGATGGCGGCTATCTGGCGTCATCCGACGTCTCGCAGAGCCAGTGTACTTCCGGCACCGCTGCATCACGGTACGTTGTGTTGTAGTCTAATTAGTGACTAACTGGGTCATACTTGGCGCGAGGTAGCTGGTAAGATCGTCTTGTTCTAGTTTCTAATTCAGCATATCTCATTTTATAGTATGTGTTTTTAAAATGTAATTTTCAATTTAAGGTTTCGACCTAACTTATATTTATTACTGTATTTAGCGGCTTTGAAAATATAATATTCTTCTTTTCTGAATCTGTGATCTACAAATGTTTTGACCATCTTAAAAAAATTTTAACTTCTATTTTCCAGCCTTTATGATAACATCTTTTGAGAGAGGATAAAGTTAGAAACGTTGATTATACTTAGAAATGTGAGTTTAAATCAGCTATTTGAGTTCATTTTGTAAACATTATCACGGAAACTGTAAAAAACAAAAATATTAATTTTTGTACATTATATGCTTGTATTATGACAATTTGTAGCGAAGTACGACAAGAAAATTAAATTACATGTTTGTATAAAAAGTAATGTAATTTACTGTAGTAATACTTCATACACATGCTTTAAAAACATTATTTTCTTACTTTGAGGCGTTTTCCTATAATCCCCAACTTTTACTACTAATACTTAAAATTCTTCGTGGAATTCTATGTTTTCTATATTCAGGAGTAATACTTAAAAGTAAATGACTTAAGCAATTTAAAAACATTAACCACACTAAACCTGATTGCATTGTTCTTGAACCTGGTTACTAAACTTCCCAAAATGATTATTTTAAATTCCTAATACTTTCGTATATAACTCAATACAACTTAAGCGTATAAATGAACGCCAATACTTCATGGATTGTTGTTCTTTAGGATGGCGTTATTGGATAGATAACACTAAGTCCGCTATCACATATTGCAAGCGTCGGACAGCCACAGGCTCAGCTTCTAATGAGCACCGCTTTCACGTGGTACACTTAACATTTATAAATTTTGTTTAACAATTTATCCAATCAAAATAAATGTGAAAATATACCTCTTGAGTTTTATCACTCAATTCGTCTTTACTTTAAAACTAGCATAATGGAAAAATAACTCATTTCCAAACAAACATTACAGTGTCGATGGTTGCAGAAATAGCTCTTATCACAATGCGCGTCTACAAATAACCTTGCTGCAAATCCAGGCTAACCTTAGGGGTTTATTATCCGTTATATCTGTACTTTGAAAATTGCGGATAAGGCACGACTTCGAGCTGTTGACACTCGCTGTTTGCTCTCCTTCTCCTCATCAACTGTCAACACCAGCTGTCCCCTCTCTCCCCTTATTCTATGCGTATGTTAACATATTGACTGCGGATAAGGCACGACTTTGAGCTGTTGACTCTCGCTGGTTGCTCTCCTCATCAACTGTCAACACCAGCTGTCCCCTCTCTCCTCTTATTCTATGCATGTGTTAACACATTATCTGCGGATAAGGCATGACCTTCAGCCGTTGTCGCTCGGTGTTTGCTCTCCTCCTCATTATCAACTGTAATCACCAGCCGCCCCCTCTCCCCCTTACCTTATGCGTATGTTAATACATTGACTGTGGATAAGACGACTTCTAGCTGTTGACTCTCGGTGTTTGCTCTCCTCCTCATTATCAACTGTAATCACCAGCTGCCCCCTATATCCCCTTACACTCAGCGTAATCTTCGTTTACTTTATTAAAAGTAGTTTTAAAACACTGTAAAACAAACTTCTCTCTTATTATGAAGTCGTTTTTTATCTAGTACAAGCAAGGTACGTGTTCAATATTTTCTTCTGGATATAACGTAAAAATTGCCTATTGTATTTAAGCTCATGCAACTCAATGATTATCATCGGATAATTAACATTGTTGTTGGATAGTTTGGAGATAAAATAATAGGGGTAATCCCAGCTCGCTTTGGGTCCCCCTCCCTCCTAGCTATTTCCAAAGGTTACATACTTAAACGTGGTATGTTGAAATATTATAAATATCTTAAAAGGAGAGATTTTGTCAAGGGTCAATTCATAAATTAGTTACTAAACGATATAAAGTGAAAATATGATATGTTGATAGTTGTTTACTTGATCAAATATAACCATGTGAATCTAAAATTGTATACACAATTTTATATTAAAGAACCAAAGGCGTAATCTGTGAGTGATTTCTGAGATGCAATGACGTTATAATAATAAAAGCAATGCTACGTATCTCGATAAGTTTTGTAGTCATATCTACTTAAAAAGGTTCTTGCAGATTTCTCATTTGATTCCAATGGTTTTAAGAAATATCTTTCTTTTGTATTCTTAAGGATATTTAATTAATACCTAAAACCTTGAAAACAATTATTGCAAGAAGGTGAGAGGAGTATTAGTGTTTATATTAACAAGAACACCAAAGAAACTGGTTTTTTGTTTATCATGTTTAGAGACATTTATCTAATAATAGTTAACGTAACATTTATTCACATTCGTTTAACTTTAATCGTAATCGTTTAAAGGGCCCGTTAATTTAATTTTATAGCCTTTGAACGGTCCAGGTATGTTATAGTTGCCGCTACTAATTACCATGGTATAAAATGTAATACTCTTCGCTAATTTGCAATAAATCTGTTTCTGTAATACGATCACGAATAGTGACAGATGATCCATTTCTCGATTGTGTGACCCGTGAATATTGATTCTGACTATGACTACATCTTTATAATCACAGTATATAGAATGGATTTGTTACCAATCAGTCTTGAACCAAGGGTTATCGCATTTCCTTAAATATCTTATTGAAATTTCAATCATTACTTAATTAATTTTCAATAATGAAATGTGGTTAATTAGTTATTACATAATGTCCAAAAAACATGTTTTTGTTAACAAATTATCATAGTCAAGACAGTTTTTCTTCTTTTTTTTCAAGACTACTGGAGTAAAAATATAATTAATTACAATAATTCACAGTTAAATCATGAGCACCATAAACAGCTCATGTCTTAGCTTTACCATAAACAACTGATGTATATTATAAAGACTTACAGGCTACAGGTAAAATGTACGCTTTGAGTCCAAAGTAAGGAATTTTTTTCCATTATGACGTTGTGATCTTAGTACCACAAGCAAGGGTTCGAGCCGGATATAGTGCTATATATGAAAACATATTTAATAATGATTTTTAGCACGAATTATCAGTTCAAATAAAAAACTGATTTTCTGAGGAGTCGACCTCAGCTTGCACTCGATATTCAAATACATGGCAAAATTTTCAAGCTATATACAAACCTCAATGTCTTAGCTTTACCATAAACAACTTATGTATATTATAAAGACTTACACGCTGCAGGTAAAATGTACGCTTTGAGTCAAAAGTAAGGAAATTTTTTTTCCATTATGACGTTGTGATCTTAGTACCACAAACAAGGGTACGAGCCGAATATAGTGCTATATATGAAAACATATTTAATAATGATTTTTAGCACGAAATTATCAGTTCAAAAAAAACTGATTTTCTGAGGAGTCGACCTCAGCTTGCACTCGATATTCAAATACATGGCAAAATTTTCAAGCTATATACAAACCTCAAAGTACTGATTTGCAGTATATTGGGAGTGTTAATTCTTGCGTGGTTCTGCAAAGGATATGAGGACGCAGAAAATTATTGGGAATATCACAGATTACACTACCTCAACTCCAATCTGTGAAATGCTCTTAACCTAGTTAAAATTCTCAAAGTAATATATCCTACATTGAAAAAATTAAACATTAGAATCGATTCTCAGATCTTTGGCCATTTCAAATGTGGAGAGATATAATTTCCACCATTCCATCAAGATTACACGTAGGTTACAATCAATCTACAGGAACTGCACTGAATCACACTTACTAGGACCAAGTTGAACCCAAAGACTCTATGACCTGTGACTCAGCCAAAGTAGCTCAGCACTCATTTGTTCAACTGCTTCTTCAAATCCGGAAGAGGGAAAATTTAAAACCAACCATTCATCAACAAAGGAGTGTAAAGAACATAACCCGAGCTTTTCCTTGAGAACGCCAGTTTACAGTATAAACATAATTGGTCCAATGTATGTACCATGAGGCACTCCATCCTTCTTAGTCTCTGTGACCTACCAACCAGATATAAATAAAACATGCTAAGATAAACCTTGTAAATTTAAAAAAATCTAAACTTAAATACGTATAAGCAATCTAAAACGTTCAGAGTAAAGCTTGTGAATAATCTTATCATGTCATATTATTACTCTATCTCTGGTCTTTGGCATGTCATTACCTCATCATATAATGAAGAGTAATCCATGCACTAAATTCTTTCCGGAAATCATATTATGATTCAGAAAGTACATCCGCCTCCCTTAAGAATGACACTAACTGTTCGGGTACACTCTTCTCAAGAATGTTCCCTACAAAGGATAAAGAAGAAGGTATAAAAGAAGGCAATATATTTTTCCTTTAATTACTTTTGAAACCAAAAAAGTATGATGGTAGGACTAAAAAATATATCACCACTTTAGCCAACGTTTGTCAAATACTCCTATTGACGAAAGTCATAACAAATAGCAGCAATAGATGGTCAAGAATACAAAAATTTGGCAACGCTGGTAGAGAGAATCGCACAATTTTGGCTCACCCACTTGAGACTTGGCCAATGTTATGTTGATACTTACGTCGTCATTATACATTGGCTCCTGTAAATAAATAGTCGTGCCATCTTATCCCCACTCACTCTTCAGGTAGCGCGCAGTTGCTCATAAAGGTGGGAGAACAACGCTATCGTCACCGAGATCTGGGTAAATGGAGCATGCTAATTTTGTAGGTTAGATCAAGGCCAAATAGTGCTCTCGTATATTTAAAGCTTCTGCTAACCTGGTGATTGTTCTTTCAATTTCTCCTAGTAGATATTTAGCAACACGAATTTGCAGCTACAGAGAAACTGCATAAACCAGTTTATAAATGCAGTGTTTACTCATCCGTTGGTTTTACTAATGAATGAAATTTACTACCAACTAGCAGTTACCCGCAGTATTACACGCAGTTTAATTTTGAAAAACAGAGACCATAAATATATTCTTTTAAAATGACATTCCAAACAAACTGAGATAAGTGATATTTACGTAGCGTCGCTCCGAGAATCGTTTCCTCTACAATCAGTACCTCATTACCTCAGAGTAAACATTTCTATTCGTTTGTTACTTTTCAGTACATGCCCTTGAAAAGTTAAAATCTATTTTCAGAGAATAAGTGTTTTTGATTTATTACTAGCAGTTCCCGCAACTTCACACGCAATTTCATTTTTTTTAATAGGAACACCATGAACATGTCTTTTAAAATGGCATTTCCAAAACTCCTGATATTAATGATGGTCACTGAAAGATATTCTAATATCTCTTTAGATTCAAGTGGGGTTAGATAAAAAAAAGGCCCTGAAATTGGAGATTGGATCTGTTTTTTACAAGTACCTCTGAAATTTCTCGAATTTCCCTTCAAAAGTTCATAGTATTTCAATTGAATAGCCCCAACATTTTCAGTAACAATTTAACTACTTTAGGCCAGTGTGGATCAATTCTAAATCTAAAAGTAGACTAAAGCTAAGTCCTTTGCTTTTCAATTAACGCATCTATGATGTAATGGCATTTTATGGTAGTTGATTAAAATCCCAATAAAAACAAACACAGGCACTGAAAAGCTTCTGCACGTAACATGACATATGTAAAGTGTAACTGACTTTTATAGATGAATAACAACACACGGTTAACGTCACCTGTTCAATGTGTAAAATGTTAGTGTATGGAAAATATAGTGTGATAATAGTGTGGGTATAAAGTGTACTTCCTAAAGTATAATCTTCCTAATGGAAGATTTCTTCACGGAATGTAATTTAAATAGACAGTAAATAATTAAAATTGTCGTTGATGCTACCAAATTCTTTAATAAATTATTAGTGAAAGATAAACACTTTGCAAATCAGAGTCTTTAAATTCCATGTTGTCATTGGCTTCAACAAACTTGATTAGTTTTATGTTTAATGCACCGTTACTGATATTGTGTACGTAATATTGTCAGTAGTTAAAGATGCGGCTTCTATAGTTCAGGAATTGAGGAGATTAGTTAAAGTTCAAACGTTAACTAAGTGTAAAGACTAACGGTGAAGATAGAACCTTTGTTGTCCCCGTGACGGTCGCCTGTCCGCCAAGATGCCTGTCACTCCGACAACTCGCAGAATCCGACAGCTTGAACCACAAACACTCTCTTTGATATTTACCAACACAGACGTCAGGATAGTCGGAAACGTTTAGAAGTTCCACAGTCTAGAGTAACGTCTATTTTTATTCAAAGTTATTTTTGTAAATGTGAAGTAATTTGTTAGCAAGTCGCAATGGCTGCAATATGTCTCGCTAAGGTCTGCAGCCAAGATGTTCTACGGACAGTATATTTTTCTCACGTTGAATCGATTTTGATGTACGGTTTGATGTTCTGAGGTCCATCCAGCGTGGCAAATTTCAATAGAGTGTTTGTCCTCCAGAAGTGGTCTGCGAATCATCTCAGGACGTAGGAGGTTCGAGATTTGTAAACCTCTTTTCGGTGAAATGAAAATCCTTACTCTGGCGGGTCTGGTGGGGTACGAGGTATTGTCTTTTGTTATTTTTGGTAATCCAAAGCTTTTTGTAAGCAATGGATACTATCGTCAGTATCCGACCAGATCAAGAGAGCCGATATCTGGGGCTGCATATAGTACCAGCTCATTTTAGAGGGGTCCATACCGCTTGGGTGCAAAAGCATACAACAAATTACCATTTGATATTAAAAATTAGCACAATTTATGTTTATTTAAACTAATAATAAAGGCAAACTTTCTTGATAAATGCTATTACTGCGTAAAATATTAGTTAGGTTAGTTTTAGTTTTTAGTATTTGACGTGTAATGTACGTAAATATGCATTTTGCATTTACGAATAAAGATCTTAAACTTGCATCAATACTCGAAATACCGACATCACTGTTTCCTCAAGTTCGCATTCTTCTGGCCCCTGATAGTATTTATTCAATCACATTGGAACTGTACGTCAGCTTGTTATGTACAACCAATTTCTGGAACTAGTTGAATAGTATTGCATATTTCGAATTTTGACTCAAATAAAGTAAAATAAATGATGCCTTATGATTCGCCTTATGATTTTACCAGGCGAAGTTAGGGCAAAGAAATCCTCTCTAACACTTAACCTGTGGACCAACAGCTTAATGGTGACTTCCGAACCACCACCATTGACCAGGCAGGCGGACTAGTTGCAAGGACAGAATCGCTCAGCGGTCACCCACCCAAGCAGCAACCACGCTCGACATTGCTTGATCCGATTATCTTGCGATAGCCGTACAGCCCTTTACACTGGTCCATTGGTACAGAATAAAATAAAATGTTTAATATGAATAATAATTATTCAAATACATTTTAAATTAGATCTTTATTAAAATTGTATCTAATATTCACCATAATTAACGTTTTCTAGTAGGAATTCTATTTTATATTAGATACTAGCAGTTGTCCACAACTTCGCACGCAATTTCCAATTCAAAAACAGGGACCTCGTGAGTATATTCTTTTGAATGACACTCTTAACTCTCCTGGGATAAGTGATAATCACTGAAAGATTCTTACCTCCTGATCCATTTAAGATTTAAATTTAAGGAGCAGTTTTTGGGACTCTGAAGTCGGAGAGTAAAGCTGTTGTTAAAAGTACGCTACACGTGAAACGACTCGAATTTCTCTCCAATATTCTATGTTTTTTAATTCAATAACTTCGACAATTTCTGTAACAATTGAACTATATTAGCGCAGTATGGAGGTATCCTAGAATCATACAAACAAGTACGCAGTTCAACACCTTCATGTGATGCGCTGACTTCTATTCCTTCTCTTAGTCGTAAGTAATTAGCTTCAGTTAACGCACTTATTATGTAATGAATGGTGAGGCTCTATGTCATTTTGAAACCGAAGTGGCATAGTTTAGGTTGCGTATGGGTTTTGTTTTAAGCTATACTTGTCTATGAGCAAGTTTAAATTTTTACCTTACCTTTCTACAATTCGATTATTTTGTATTTGGCCGTGTCTGCCACATATGTCAAAATAAAATCAAACTAAAATATGAATCGGAAGGACCGAATACGAGTTATTAACATTTATTAAATTTGTATAAATTAATTGCAATAGCCTAATTTAATTTCAATACAAATGTAACACAACATTACTTGCTCCGCAGGATCACGAACCCGGATATCTCAATTCCCGGGTAAGTTCGCTACCACTACACAACAGAGCCACACTATAGCTGTTCACAGAGTAGTGCTCAGAATTGCTTAGCACTTTTCTATATAGTAATTTTTGCGTTTGGATTTCGTCTGCATTTTAACGAATTATGTAAGATTTACATTCTGTACAATATAATAATTTGACAATTTAAAACAATCAAATTGGTTTACGAAAAAAGTCAATTGAGAAAGAGAAGTGGATTTCAATTATCAATACCGTTTCAAATAAAATGATAGGGACGCGGCGCCTGACTCAACAGTTGCTGACAAACAGTAGACTGCTGATGAGACGTCGGTTGCCATGGAAACCCACTTCTCAGAAGATGCTGATATCATTGCTAAGGTAATGGAGTTGGATCCATTACACTTTTTATTTTGCACGTATATCATAATTTTGATACCTGATTTATATATGTCACTTGCATCATTGTTTTATATTAATGAATAATTACTATGCTAGGTTAAGTGTTACAAATCATTGTAAGAGTACATGATTGGATGTCAATAACAATTTAAAGTTGTATAAAACTCTCAGTTTTATTCTGCTTACTGGCTGACTCTAATGTGAAGAAATATATCAGACATTCAATCACTGTGATTAAAAAAAAAATGATTTTAAATTAACTTGGCTATAGCAAATTGCATCACTTATGTTTACAACTGTGAAGCAGCGATAACATTAATCTGTATTATTCCCTTTAATGTCGAAGTTGGCATTAGGTAGTTATATTAAAAATGTAGGAGGAGTACGACACACAACGTGACATATTACAAGCTTCGCTGAGGTTGCATCCAAAATTTAATACTACAGCTATTTTAACTAGGCTTCAGTGACACTTTGTCACATGATAGTACTCAACTTGTTTAAAAATTTATTCATGCTGCAGTTTTCTCGTTGCCGTCATTGTTGCCATAAGACCAGTAATAAAAATGTTCGACAACATTCTGTAAAATCCCATGAAGTGACATATACCATCATAGAACTCACGTTGCTTACATAAAAAATTAAGTTTCATGCAAAAATTCTATTCTAATGTCTATACATAGGACTTAAGTCTATTATACGTTATTTTGTTCTTGAGATATTCTGCGAACAGACAAACAGATACATAAAAATGAAATTTGTCCAGCACCTAGAATGAAAGGCTTTAATAACACTCATATTTTTTTAGTTTTGTTGTAAAACTTATATTAATGTTATTGAACATCAATTAAGAGTCTAATGGTAGAAGTATCTTCGCTGAGTGGAAGGGAGATTTAATACAGATCATGCTAAAACAGCAAGTATACGTATTGCTAAACGAATGGTGCAAATTAATGTTGCCACACAGCTGTCTAGTGTCACCTTCGCTTCTTGTGTGCCACTGTCTTCGTTGAGAGAGTTACTCTTTACTAAAGACTACGTTTGCTATCTTCATTTTACATGCTAACGTTATCGAAGGTTGGCAATAATAATTCTATTTTCGGCAACTATCCAAAATAATATTTTTTTCAGGAATTTATATTTAAAGTGTGTAAACGCATGATTGTTTTACTTATATATGCATAGACGATGCCGAGATCATAACTTCGGGTAGGTTGTATGGCCTTGACCTTGCTCCTTCTCCTGCAAATAGTCTGAAGTTGTATTGTCTAGAGGGCCATTGTTGCTCCTACTATGCTATTTGGAAGCAGAAGAATTGGAACCCTGGAGTGAAAATAATTTGCAACAAGTGATCCAAAAGCTTTAATATACATGAAAATATAGTTCTTTTACTAATTATAATTATATTGTTTAATGTGTACTTCACACTTTGTATTTTGATTCAATAGAGTTCAAGGGGGTAAGGACTTTGAGGACACAAATGCTTACACATTCATTACCACAGATTTTAGCTAATGGCTTTGGACATAGCATTCAGAACCACGTTTCCCTTGTTAGTTATTAAACTAGATAAAAATTTAGGGTAAATTGGTCCCAATGCATAAACCATATTCGAGTCTCTTGGTCCTGAAGATTTGTTAGAGAAAGAATACTAATACCGTTCAATAGAGTAGTCGTAACGAGGTTACACTATTTGAACTCTTTCAGAGACAAAGAGGCCAAACAGAAATAGATCACAAAGATGAAAACAATAATTAGTAACGTAAATGGACTTTTCATTTTTTTAGTCGTTGGATCTTAGCCAAAATAGATATTTAAATTAAGTAGACGACGTATTAAATAACATAACTATGGACTGCAGCTGGAGCTAAAATCATTGTTTTAATCAATTTTAACAAAATATTCTTATTGTTTTACTGAGGTCTTATTGGCGTAGAGTGCTCAAACAGTTGATAAAATAATTCAACTGGGATTTTCTCTATAGGACTACTGACTCCTATTATAAATCAAGATAATCCATTCCTGAAGAAACATGAAATCTAAATATTAGAATAGGACTGGCCAGGAGTATTGCCATAAACGGGGAGCATAAAACACAAGGGCATACCTCAGCAGCACAATCGGGAATAAGTAATCAGGAATCACAGATTGTTTGAGAGTCTGTGAGAAACCTTGCATTTCTAAACGCCAAAGTCTTTCAGAGGTTCAGGACTTTCAGAGGTAATAAAATCTCATAAGTCAGATGATAAAAGCATTGATGAGTCTTGGAGGCAAAATGATCTAGATATTGGTAGCCTACAGCTATTATAGAAAGGAGTTTTACAATAATTGTAGTTGGGATTTAACTTAAATATTTTCACTGATGAAAGACTATTACAGTCGGGGCCACCAAATTAGGCGGGTAGGTGGAAATGCGCCGTTGCCAGATAGTGCAAACATCGTGAAATAGGATTCACAATTCTTAATCCCTGAATTGTGTCCATTTTAAAGCTTGATATTGTTTACTTTCTCCTGAGATTCTGATGACATCTTACAAGTTACAAAGATGAAAATCGTATTATTGGCTTCAGGAGAGACTGCTGATGATAACGGTATATAATTTTCGTATGTAAATACAAAAATGTAATTTTGAAATACTAAATATCTACAAACCAATTTTAATTCATTAACATGGTGTATTAAATATTTCAGTAAGCGAGGAAGTTTTTTATTTTTTGGTTAGGAACATTTTTCCTGTGGCAAAGTTTTAGACAAAGGTATAAACTTTATTTTTTGTTCCAAACAAATTTTTCTCAGTTTACTAACTTCACTGGGAAATGCGTGCAAACCTAAATTATTGAAATCAAACACGCAGAGCGATGCGTGCGCCATGCGTATACACAAAATTTCTACTCAACTTTTTTTAATAGCAATACTTTACTTTCTATTATTTTTATCATTACTCAACTATAGTACTTTGTATTGTAATCATAGCGAAAATTAAATAAATATTTTAAGTTTAATAAAATTAACCATGCTTAAAACAATCTGCTTTGCCTTCCTTAGCAAAATTATTTTAAATATAAACATTTTAAACACGTGTAGTAATAGAAATAATAAAGAAAAATTTTCAAGTAATTATTATTAAACAAGTGACATTGTTAGTACATATTATTACATAATCACAGTGAAATTATGTCAGTCCGTGGTTGATATGATCACTTGGTGGTTCCGAGCTACTTGCTTTTAATTTTTGTCACAGTCACTGTCGCTGTTTTCACTGTTTGATGAGTCTCTAAGGTTTATAATAACCGATAATGAGGTTTATAATAATCCGCGTGGAAGCTGCAGCGTCGCGTCGGCGCGGCGCGACGCTTGGACTAGGCAACAATGTGCACACAGCGTTGCCAATTTGTGCCTGAGAGCAACCGATTCTCGACCTTCCTCCGCTTCACCGGTCCTATACGTGGCAGCAGCGCAAATCCACCCACCCGCCTTATTTGGTGGCCGTGACTGTAGTGTTGTTACACCCCTAACCCACAACACCGACCGAGTAGACAAATTATAGCAGATTGGTAATTAGAAATACCGAGTATTGTTATCAGTTGTAATGGTTTAACATCAAAATCGATACAACACTTTAATTTTGGTTAACAATAACGTAAAGGAGAAACAGTGGATATCTCGATCTGTTACTCCTTTAAACATTTATACTTTCAATGTAGTCATTTTACTTTTAATACGTATTGCCTAATAGTACTCGAAATATTGCATGGCAGATGAAAACGAGTAAGTTGTTAGATTTTCAGATTTTCTTTTCGCAATACATGGGTAAAAGTTTGCCAGTTATAAATAAAATGCGTGTCCTCAATTAAACTCTTTCTTCTTCCACTCTGACCACAATTTTCTACTGAATTGCTAGGCCAACCATACCCATCAAATAGCTAAGGCTCAACAAATTTTCAAAATAATCTAACAACGGAAAAATTGTTTCCTTAATCTTATTTATAAGCTTTTGTCTTTATGTTAGAATACAAACATCTTGTGTATCAATTATAAATTCCATATAGGTTGTCTTTATATAACATTTGCACACATTATTAGTTAAACAAATGTATAATTTATAATGATGTATATTATTCACTACTATGCAGTTTCTCTTTCAGTTTATTGCAGTAAACGTGTGTGTGTACTTAACATTATTTGCAAACCATTTATTTTATACAAAATATTATTATTTTACTTACATTAGGGGCAGCTATTAGTAGTGAACCAAATAGAATTTGTACACCCTACGATGATTACAGGATAATAAAATCACATCTTCAGTCAAATGTTCTGATAAAGAGATTTACTTCATAACTATTTAACTTAGTTCACTTATTTTCGTAGCAATATTTCCTTTACCAAAACATTAAGGTTAAACTGCCTAATTTTTGGATTTTCTAAAATGCTCGAATACCGCTGTTTTGTATATTTAAAATATTGTTGCCTGGCCACTCCTATTCAGGCAATTCATAACAATGTAGAACATTATTTTTAGGTTTCTTTTCAAGAATCACATTAATAATATAAATTATTTTTTATTTTTAAAATAATCCTTTTATTTGGATTTTATAAACGCAGGAACAACAGAACAACGCCTTTGATCACGTTATAAGGAGCTATGTTAAGGTAGTATTTAAAAGATCTTATTGTCAAAACCTATTAAAATAAAGAATTTATTTTTACACTTTATTATTAACTGGAGATGAGCAGATGATATTATGTATATTTTTATTTAGTTGATATCCTAAAGTAATATTTTATTAAAAAACGTTTTTTTTTATTCAACTAGTCATATATCATTATAAACATGTAATTTTCTGAAGCTACCGTACAAAATATTCATGCCGTAAATATTCGAATTTCAATCTTTTGCCATTTGGGCCTGACTAAAGAACTGTCCGAATTTTTGCTTTAAATATATCAAACTCTCTCTCTCTCGTTGAGTGATAAAACCGATTTTGCTCTTTTTTGTTTCCAGGTAATATGTCTTAAAAAGCTGTTACTTCAAATAAAAACCGATTAAACCATCTTAATGCGTAACTAACGAGTCTGTCTTTACTATCAGCGAAATCTATCACCCGGAAGGGCAAAGACAAAGGATATGAATATCAAAAGTCGCATTTCAATATTAAATACTATCCGAGTGTGTCCCAGGATATATGATGATGGATAGGACTGAACTTCTATTTATTATAATGCCTTGAGGTCTGCTAATCGTTAACTCTCCCCCTTTCCATTTATCCTTCCTTATCTTTTCCCAACAGGACAATTTACAACTGTTATCAGTAATGGTCAGAAATAGTGTATTTGGTACACTAACTGAGTGTAGAATACTTGTCCTGAATCTTTTCAAAGTTAGACACTTCGATGCGTGCTTATTTGTCTATAAACATTGCGGACCATAAAACAATGAAAAGATAATAGAATTTCCGACATCGTTATATGTTACAAAATTTATAACAACGATTTGAGGATTGAAATATGTCCTCTTCATCGGGTAACAAAATAGTTAGTCCATTAGAAAAAAAAGAAAAGAAAGATATAATAAGAGAAAGAAAATGTGTTAAACGTTCCAAAATCTGCTTGGAGTCCAGGCAGGAGAAAATGTATTAATTGTTTTTCATTAGCTAAAGAGGTTACATTTCAATTCTCAACACGTTGTGTTATACATTTTGTAACACACGGCAAATATCCAAAATCCTATTATCCTTTTAAACCTTCCCTCGTCAGTAACAGACTTTAAACAAACAAGCAGCATAAAACATTATTATTTCCTATAAAGCAATTCATAAATGCTGTAATTTCATAGAATTATGAAGTTTTTCTTATTGCAAGGGAAAAATATCACGTTACTAAAAACGGATTCCCTAATATATATATATATATATATATATATATATATATATATATATATATATATATATTAGGGAATCCGTTTTTAGTAACGTGATATTTTCCCCTTACAAGATATATATATCTTGTATATATATATATATATATATATATATATATATATATATATATATATATATATATATACAAGATATAGGTACATATATAGGTACAAGATTAAATACTTTCTTGACAGTTTCAATCCTTCCAATGAAAGAGGCTTACATTGTATATTTGCTTTTAACCAGCAAAAATAGCAGTTTTCTTTAACAAATCTTCAATATCAATATACAACTTTACAGTAGGCAGAGTTAATGTGATAGAGTGAAATAAGTATGCATTCCCTATTTACAGTGGATCAAACTTGTTTGTATTCTATTATTAGGGCAAGGAGCACTAAACATATAAGGTCTTTCACGTGCCATCGAAATCCAGGATTGACAGGATGTTAAAGATTGATGATTACGGCAACTCCTGCTGATTCCCATGGAACAGCCACCATGAAGACATATTGGGCATTATAACAGTTATGCCATGCTGGAAGAAAGGAAGGTTTTTTTCTATTTCAGTCTCTACCATTCAAAGTAGGCGGGGGATATTTCTCTCTTCCATTTTCAAATTACTTTAATGCTAAGGTTAGTGCTCTCAGAGACCTAAATAATTCAAAGGCAGGGATTTTGAAAAGGTTACAGTATCTTTAGCAGAAAGAGACCAAATGCCAATCGTCGTTGATTGAAGACGGAAAAAATTCGAACGAAATCTTCTAAAGACTGAAAACTCTCAGAGGCCAGGAAGTGCCAGAGGCTAAGGGCTTTTGAAGACCGGGACATTCCAAATGCCGAAGAAAAGTCCTACATGCTGACAGTGTTCGGAGGTCGTTGGCACTCTGAGACCAGGTGATTCTCAGTCTGCAAGCTCCTAGATGCTGAGAGCTTTCGAAGTCGATTGCTTAGAAATGTTAAGACCGTGATTTCCGTGCGTTCGGGAGTCACCTTGACGCAGGGAACTACCAGAAGTATGGTGCGACCAGAGGTTGATACCTGCTACAGGCCAAAACTTTCTAAACGCTAAGATCTTTTAGAGATCGTTATTGCCCTGAGAAAATTGAGATGGGAAGCTCCCAGAAACCACAACATGGCAACGACTGGGACTTACCTGAAGCCGGGAGTACCAAGAGTTGCCAAAAAACGGGACCTTCCCAAAAACCAAGATCTGCCAAACACCACAACATACCAATGGCTGAAACCATCCTAAAGCCAGGAAACTAAAAGGCCGAGAGTTAAGCTAGGAGCCTGATACAAGTCAGGAATTCCCAAAGAACTGTAGCTGCCAGAAGCCGGGGAGTACCTAGAGACATAGAGCTCTTCGGATTTTGGGAACTAACAAAGACGAGGAGCTGCCAGAAATCGGAAAGTTCCAGAGGAGCTTAGAATGTTTTATAGTTGGTGTAATTTACATTTTAGAAGTTGTCAGGTTCAGTGCCCTATGTTTCAACACACCACTTTTAAGAACTGCAACAGAAATATACCTAAATCCTGTGGTCTTTGAACCAAAAGGTTTTGTTTGAAAACAAGTGAAAATAGACTAATTACCTTAATTTGTTTAAATAAACTACAGTGTAGGAAGTCCTTTATGTGTCTTTTCCACAAATCTATGGAGGTTGTGGCACAGTATCTTCACTGTAACTCCGCATTCTGTCCGCATACAAAATTCGTCGGTACTCATTCTATATAACCCTTTAGTTTACTCTAATAGTCAGATAGGTCACTCAAGTCAATGTTGGATGCAGTCTGTAATAGTGGTGACGAAACTGAAACTATTTCTGACCCATGAAGTTTGTGGCTTGCGGCCTGCTCACTTAATGTTGATGGTTAACTGTGTGTTATCGTAGGCTGTGCCGTGTTCAACCTTAGTTTATTTATCGTAATATACGAGTATTAGCAAATTAACAAACAATAACAATAAATATGTGTTTTCAATCATTTTATTACTATTTCATAAAACTCAATATTCAATATCTTACTTGGTTATTTTGTCACATTATAGAACCAAACACGAGTATTTAAGTTTTATTAATTTTAACTCCAGTACACCTTCATCTTAGTGCAGCATTTGGAATCTAACGCTGCCACAGTCTTGACTCCTAGATTCTTTGTCGCCATTTTTGTCTGAAGAGATTAAAACAAAGTGATGAAGAAACTCAAATTTAACTGTTTGCATAGTTTCGACATCAGATAATTTATTCGCTTCCTAATCTATTTAAATATTAACATTTAAATCAAGAAAGTTTCGCTTATGTTTCATATTAATTACATTTTTAAACTCGTATATAGCCATTTTTCAAAATATGCTTGAATTATACCAAAGTTTTTAAATGACAATTCCTATATTTACAATCAATCGACAAAAATTTTGTAAAAGTCGAAATCCACCAGCGCTCAGAAAGATTTTCTATTAGAAACTGGCAATCGTAATTTTATATTTTGTTTTCAACAATAAGAAAATCACCCAAACTGAACCATACACGTTTTAAACACTCGTAGAATATAGAATAAATAATAAATATACCATTAAAAGTTGTGATAAAATACTAATTAGGATAGACAAGTTAATATCCCTATATTTTAAAAGATTGCTGTGTACACAATACTATATTGTAGCACTTTTTGAAACAAAGCTTTTTGAAATCTTTCTGTAAGGGGTCTTGGACTGAATTATTTATCAAAGGCCATACTGGGTATTAAGAGTTACATTTTCAAATTATCTATTTGCTATAGATAATCTGTCAAATATATTTAAATATATCAAATTGTGTCAACGGATTGTAGAAGTGACTGATATTATCCTCATTTGAATCTTGAACGATAGTTTGTTTTTCTTTGCAAATAGATTAAGTAGTTTAAGAACCTACAGATGGATTATTTAGGCATAAAACTGTTCGCGCATGGAGGGGTGAGGAGTTTGAGGGGAATTAATTGTGGTGTGGCTGGGATAAGAGGAGAGGGACGGCAGGTGCAGCCAGTGACTACTAGCACTACTGCAGATATCGGTCTGATGTGCGTCTAGGCTTTCATTGTACTTCGCTAAAATAACGCTCTGGGGTACTATTTCTCCATATATTTGTAAACTTTGTACATTATTCTATCTTTTTTTTACTGTTTTCAAAACCGAAGCACTTGAGGTGTCCATTTTAAGCACCGATATTTATGTTTTTAGCCACGCTAGTACGCACTTTACTCATGGAGCACACAGAACTGCTGAATGTACGGTGCCTTTGAGGAAAGCTGAAGCCCTGCGCCCGACTCTCCGAAACGAGAGTGCGTCGTCAGAGACTGCGGAGCCATTCGTCCTCCCACACGACTCCTATGCCGACGCGGTCAAGAAGACTTTAAACAAGGAATCTGGTTTTTTAGAGACTCCTACAACTTTATTACTTCAGACATAGGAAAAAATAGAAACAAAAAGCGCTCTTTCAGGGACCCCATATTTCAGCGCCAGAACAAATTGACAGATACGCCAAATCAACTACAAACGAATGCAAATTTTCTAAATAAAAATTCCATTCGGCTGCTACACCAAAACGCCCAATTCGCAACCAACAAGCTCGATGAATTGCAACTCGTCTGTGAAGAACAGAACACAGATATACTTGTCGTGACCGAAAACAGGTTTAACAGCCTGAACTCAGTAAAAACAGTAAACAGAGTAAAACATTGAACTCTGCAAAATTCCAAATTTCAATCGGGCTACTTCTTACTGCAGACAACTCTCCAAAGGAGGGGGAGTCTCAATTTTTCTAAAAAACACCTTCAAGTTCGCAGTGTTTTCAATCAAGGAAACAGTGGGAAAAGATTTCGAAGCAGCTGGAATCAAAGTCTAGAAGCACACAAACTGCTATCGACAACGTTGTCTCCAACCTTCCAAAAGTCGCAGTGTCTGTGGTTAATACAGCCATCTCGGACCTCTACGGCCAAGAGGCTATAATTATGGGAAAACAAATCGAGAGGGAGCCCAAAACTACAAAAATCATAAGAGACACAAGGCCAAATAACATTGCTCTCCTTAATGCTTCCCTTTCAAAGGAACAATGGAATTTTCTAAATTTTACAGAACCCGTAGAACAGCAGTTTCAATCATTTAATAATTGCCTTAATTATCATCTCGATCTATGCTGTCCTACAAAAACAATCAAAGTTTGCACTAAAAAGACAAACAGTAACTAGATAACGAAAGAAATACTGGTTTCGAGAGAAAAATTGAAATTTTTCTCCGAAATTTACCGGACTAATGTAAATGAAAATTTCAAAATTTATTTTCAAAATTATAAAAAGATTTATAAAAAAGTGATCCAGGCGGCGAAAGCATATGATGTCTCGAATAAAATTCTTTCTTCCAAAAAACGTTTCCAAAACTGTGTGGGATATCATTAACAATAAATCCAAAACTTCCAAACAAATCAAAGTGAAAATTGGAGATATATTGGTGCAGGACGAAGCCAAGGTTGCCCATGAGTTTAACGACGGGTTTTTTGCATCTGTAGCTTGTGGGCTGGATCCTCGGCCGTCTGAGCCCCAAGTTACCCAAACGCGAAGACAGTGCCCTGTAGCATCTATGATGCTGGCGCCAGTTCTTGAGAAAGAGCTAACCGAAATTATCCAACACCTCCCAGCTAACAAATCAACCGATCTTAATTTAATGTCCATGTGGCTCATAAAAAAGTGTTCCCAACACATTCTGAGCCCCCTAACTCAACTAGTGAATTTGTCTTTCCAAACAGGAGTTTTTCCCTCACTCCTGAAAATGGCTAAAGTAACTCCTATTTTCAATAAGGATGACCCATATTCCATCAATAACTATCGGCCTGTCTCCATTTTGCCAGTTCTGAGCAAAATGTTTGAAAAACTCTTTTTGGTAAGAATGCTTGGATTTCTTAATAGTCACAACCAGCTCTCTGATGACCAATGGGGCTTCAGAAAGGGCAAAGCGACGGTAGACGCAGTAGTGAGTCTACTGGAAAGAGTTGTAGAGGGATTAGAAAGTCGAAACCCCACCTTAAGTGTGTTTCTCGACTTATCCAAAGCATTTGACTGTGTTGACCATAATATACTGCTTGACAAGCTGGAATCGCATGGCATTCGAGGAGTGCCTCTTTCGTGGCTCAGTTCATTCATAAGCCACAGAACCCAAGTGGTTCAAATATCAAACCAACTTTCAACACCAATAGAAATGAAGTATGGAGTTCCTCAGGGCTCCATACTCAGTCCAATTCTTTTCCTGGTCTATGTCAATGAGTCATAGAGTCATCACTACTGCACGGGAGACTCGTGCAGTATGCTGATGACACGACTCTCTGTTTCAATGGAAAATCAAAGGATGTGTTGGAACAACAGGCTTTTGTTGACCTGAATAATTGCGTCCAACACTTCCAAAGTCTAAATCTCACAAAAAACGCCTCAAAATCTTATTTTTTTAATTTCTCTTTGCGAAGTGGAGATTCTGGGTGTGGGCCTGCCATAATGTTGGCAGACTCCGTTCTAGAAGAAACAGAATCCACTAAATTCCTTGGAATACACCTTGACCAAGGGTTGACATGGAATGCTCACATCGACTCAATTTGTACCAAATCAGCCTCAGTCATTTATGTTATGAGGTGTTATGGGGCTCTAGTGCAAACAATCCATTTTTGAGAGCCTTCAAACTTCAAAAGAAAGCGATTCGAATAATTGCAAAATTGAGTTTTAGAGAGTCGTGACGACCGCCTTCAAACACTTGCAACTGTTGACTCTGCCCTCTCTGTACATCCTGGAAACAGTTTCATCCTGTATGTCCAAATGTACCCTGATGAGGGGCCGTGACGTGCACGGATATGAGACAAGAGGCAGAGACAACTACCGTTCTGGAAAACATAGAACGGTGGTTTATGAACACTTGCCTTCGCAAGCAGGTGTCCATTTTATCAACAGATTGCCAGCTTCCATTAAAAATGAACCAACGCCTAAGGCGTTTAACACCCGTCTTAAACGCTTTTTAGAGTCAATGGCATTTTATAATGTCGGCGAGTTTTTGGCATGTAACTGGGAGACCACCCATTTTGAAAATAGACCCTGGCGTTGAAAATGGTGAAAATTGGCGAGTGACTGGAATTAATTAATGCAAAACATGTATGTATGAATGTGACACTGTGGTATGTTTGCAAAATTTTAGACTAAATGGCTGACTTTTACCATATAATGTATATTGTTTACGGTAATAAAAGGTTTGAATTTGAATTGAATTTGAAACTAACTGTACGCGCTGATCAGATGAGCGGGCCGCGCATGCGCACAGCGACATTTGTCCACTGCGCACCTAGGCCTGTTCACGTCTAGGTAATCTATCGGTACATAAGTACACTCTAGAGATCTCTATCCTGAGCAATGGACAACATCTGTGGGCAGCTCTGTGTTTGCATGCATGTACAGGAAGCTATAGAGGCAACGGTTGGTGCAATATGTTAATGTATTAATGTAAATGGTTTCTAGATGTAAATGAAACACTTGGCTAGTCAAGTAGCACATCCGTGGAGCAACTGCAAAATATTTCCCCACGTGAATCGAGGTTAAATATGATTCTGTTGATGTGATGCTTATTTAATACTAGTTCTACCATTAATTACAAAATTAATAAATCTCCAAGATTCTCTTCAATATTCTATAGCTGAAATGTAATTATACTTTTTTCAAAACTAATGATATTTGAATTAATGGTAATTATGCTTTACGTACATAAATTAGACTGTAACAAAGTGTTGTTTTGGGAACAGGAGATATCAGTTGAGTATATGGCGTAACTATAAGTTTCCTCAAGTATATGAGACATTTTTTCCCATGAAACAAATGGCAATAGACAGAAGAATTACGAAAATCTATCTAAAACCATTCTAAGGAACACGGAATTTACTGGGGTGATTAAAACTTGCTCGAATTTGCTGTAAAAAATCGTTTGTGACAGTGTTTTATTGATGTGTTAACAGTTAGTAGTGGCGGAATGCCGACAGAAATCTAGCTTTCGGAGGGGAGGGGGTTAAGAATATTAATCACGACTACCACAGGTTAGCCTATTCTCGGACAGTATGTCAGCTATTCAAACGCAATGTGGTCAAGTTGACTCCAGCACTTAACATGCAAAATGAATAGCTACTCGCATTTCACTAATTAGCTGAGCATTAGCAAAGTCTATCACTCGAGGAGCTCGGAGATTATCGTGTCTGTCTCCACCATATCTCAAGACTTGAATGTCGTATATATTTAAATTTGTGTAAGAAGCTTTATTTGTATATAAGCAACATCGAGTTCGATGATGGTGCATGTACTCCAATGGATTTGGCTGACCATTAGTGAATATGTTAACATTCGTCTATGATGGTCAAAGATAAAATCTCAGTGTAAATCAATTTTCAGTGTAAAACAAACCAAGTACACATAACTATACAACGTTTGAAACGTGATATAGTAACACATGTTGCCTAAGCTAACTAGAAACTGTTACTGTTTGCAACAATTATCAGCTAAGTTTGTTACTAGGCACATGGTATGTTGTACTCCTACCCCGTACTGTTTATTGCTAAACGTCCGTAACTTGTCCACGGACAAAATTGAAAACTAGACAGTGCGTACATCACAAACAATATGAAAAGGTAAGATTCTCAGGATTTTCGCTATCAAAATGGTTGACCCAACTTCCACAGATTGTTCGTGGACAATATTTATAACTATACATTAGCAGCTATTTCACAAACAACATGGTAATGCCAATGGCCGCACAGATTTCGATGTCAATCCTTCGATCTAACTTGGGTACGTCATAGGCTCAGATCCTGTATGTGACCGTAGCACTTTTTTATCAGTACAATCGACCTTGTATTGTATCGACTCCTCTTATTCTTATTTGATAAGATGCTTGGCAGAACAAGACTTGAAAGGTATCGGCCCCTCGTCTAACAAATTAAGGGAGAAGTCCCCAGCTATATCAATCACTATCAATAGCATACACGTTTACATGCTATTTATGGACAATATGAAACCCTAGCCGGCTCCAAACGTTTTACTAATATATGAATGGTTAGTTAGACGTCAGCGGACTAAATACGTAAAGTATGGATAGATATCCGCAGGCTGTTTACGAACATTGCATTATAGATGTCTAAAAATTTAAAATATCGTTCAGGCTTCTACAGTTTTGAGAAAGTTTTTATTCAGTTGTGAACGGGCGTTGTTAGATTTTCCAGAACCACATTTGATGGCCAAAAGATTGGTAATAAACAAATTTAAATTTGTGACTTCCAAATTGTAATCAGCAAATTGTTAATTAAACCTGCTCACTCTTTAAGGCGTACGACCGTATATATATACGGTGCTTAAAGAGTGAGCGGGTTTTGTTCATTTAACAATTTGCTGATTATAATTACATTGGAAGTCACAAATTTAAATTTGTTTATTACCATTCTTTTGGTGTATATACATATATATGAGGAGTACGCAAAAGTGAGGAGCCGATCTCCTTTTTTACCTTACTTTGCCTGTCCTCATTGTCCACTAATTTATGCGAGGATATTAACAAACAGGATAAGGAGAGTGGGTAGAGTACAAGGTCGAGAGTACTGATAAAACTGCAAAGCTCACAAACAGAATTTGGAACTGTGTTATCTTTCAATCAAACTTTAAGTACGAGTATTAGTTTGCTTGGCCACCGGCTCTCGTCCTGTACAGAAGTGTTCTTGTGTATTTTAGTAATATTATGGAAACTAAAAAGCACATAATCCCGAGCGACAAAAAGATAACGTTATCGGCCAACGATTGTGCTGCGACCTTGGAACATTGCATTCCGTGAGCTGCAGCTAATAAACAATTCCATCACTTATCTCGTTGATAAACGGGCGGTTACAGCTTCAAATAGTCCCAAGCTCCTTGTAGCGTGGCGTCGTCATTGAGCTATTTCGGTCAGAGGCACAGGTCAGTGCAGTGTGGAACTTTGGTCAGTGCTTGGCAGTGTTGGTCTGTGTACGACAGGGTTCATTCTGACTGGTAAATACATTCACAACGCATAACTAACAGTATTTTGATTAAGCATACACACAGAGCTATCACTTCACGTATTACATATGTTTATGAACAAGCTAACCTCAAAATTACTTTGTTTCTCGAGTTAAAGTACTTGTGGTATTTACACATTAATATGTTGCTCTCACAAATCAATTATGTCATAAATGTACTATGCCAAATAAGATAACTTGAATATGAGTCTTTAAAAAGTACTTTTTATAATTTTAATTTTTTATTATATTTATTAATTATTAATTTAATTTATTACATTATATATTTACACGTATTTTATTCTGTATCATAATAAAATGTACGTTATGTAAACATTCCAGCCCAGTACTTTAAAACTGCTAATCTAATCTTTCTTTAATTGAGAACATAAAATGTGTAAAACGTACAATATGGTGTAGTCGGTTTTCGGCATGAATAATTTTTATTTTAAAATATGTTTATATACATAATTTTAAGATCACTTGAAGATAAGAAAATGTCACAAATAAATAAAGATATTTATTTAAAATTGTACAGCACAAATATGAAAGATTTTTGAAGGAAGTAAGTTATATGTATTCATTGTAAAAAAATATTATTTTATAATGTTATATTTTAATTAAAATTAATAATTTGTCATTACATAATGTAATTTTCTCCATAGATCTGTAAAATACACATCATACCTAATGTGAAAACTCAGTAGGTAATCAGTAATCAAAATGCTTTATTTAAAAAAAATCAATCATATAACGCAATACCCAAGCACCATACAGGTGCGTGGGGGAAGAAAACTATTTGTAACAGTTTGATACGTAACTATTTAGCCGGCATAATACTGTTATAACAGTTTCTACAAACTTCCTGGTCTCTTTAATCTGTATCAGTTAAATTGTATTTAAACAATTATATTATAATTTATTGTATTTGTAATCATAATTATTTTAAATTTCAAATCTACCCTATTATTAAACTATTTAAAAATACATTTATCAATCATATTTATATTTACCACTTTCCCCGTTACAATCATACGTACCTTTGTACGCCTTTTCTACGCTTGCATTGTTTACTCTATGTAATTTCATCCTCCCACATTTCTTTCCTCTATGACATTCCTCCCACTGTACTGCCCGCCCATTCCTACAGAGACGAGCGAGTAGATGTATCGATTACTTGTTGAGGTTATGTATTGAGGTTAGGTCCGAGCAAACAGTGTAATGCAGCCAGCATATGCTGTCTTACAAAACGTAGAATACTCAATCTTAAATTAAATAAAATTATACGCTAGTGTGTCTATTTAATTATTCCATTTTTCGTTCTGCATGTCTTCGTGTTGTCAGTTTTCTCAAAATACTATTTGTATATCAAATTAATGTGGTGCTGGGAAACAATACTTATCCGGTGAGTTTGTTTCACACGTACACTAGCAGTTCTAATATCTTACCTACAAACACGAGTGTGTAATGTCCCCTAATCCTAGATATCTATGAAGGATATTACGTTAAAGGATTTTTTTTAATTTATATCAAACCTAGGAATGAAAGCACAACCTGCTCTCTTAAAGCACAAAACACAATCGTGCATTAAAAAACTGCTTTGAAAGTCAAAGCCTGAACTTTGAATAGACCTATCTTAATATTTAGAACTAATAAAAACATAACATATAACAATAAAAGCCTGTGCAATAATAACCTAATGTGCAACCCTTTTTAACTATGAAATAATAATACAAACTGCTTCAATAAATACAACTATGATATAACTTAATTCATATCATGCGAAGGTAACAACATCTTGGTTTTCTTTGTGGTTAGAAATTGTCTAAATAAAAAAAGTTCTACTTAGAAACCCTTGGAAAATTATATTTCTGGTATTCAGAAGTTTTATTAAACTTGAATAACTCTGATATTAAAAAACAATGAAGCCAAAAACCCGATTGTACCAACATAAGTCAAACCTTGAAACTTTTCTGAGATAAATAGAAAAGATTGTTTTGCCCACAAACATTTGACTTACTGGTTTCCTTAAATAAGTGTTTTTTCTATTTTTCGTTGAATCTCTCGAAAAAATTAAAACTTACAATAATTTAATACTACTACTATACTGGTTTCTGCTAAATAACACAAACTGAGGAAATTATTAAGTTCTGTAGATTTTAATTAGTGCATTTTTTAATGCAAAGCTTTCCGCAAAAGATTCAACTTAACTAAACTGATAATTTCTTGATATAAACATGTTCAAATGAGATAACACAAACAGTAACTGACTAGTTCATTTAGCTTTGTATTCGTTTTTAAATTTCTATAATGTTTCACATTCTTGTGCTAAAATTTCTGTGAGTTACCCACCATTGACTTGAAAGTGGTCCTCACACCGAACAGCCCACTAGCCTCTTGATTAGCTCTCTTTTAATAGACATACAAAGTTGTTTCTTACCCTGTAGTATTTCAGTATTTATTTTTACAACAAATTATAGGAACATGAAATAATGTCGGATTCTTCAAAATATTTTATTTTTTCTGTACTACTTTAGAATTCAGAGAAATCTCTTAAAGAGTAGGCGACATTTCTGTATTATTGTAGATACTTCATTTTCACAGATGATCAAAGGAAGTTGTCAGTTTGCAATTACTTGCTGAGGTCAGATTGAGGTATTTATGCTAATATATTTTACACCTGTATCTTAAAAACAACGTTAAAGTCGGAGAATACAGAAGCCTGATTGCCCATTCACACAGTGAGAGATGTATAAGGCGGCTGTTAGTGCACCAGGTTCACGTGAAGGTCAACTCGTGAATGTATGGTAATGCAGTCAGCACACATGTGACACAGTCCAGCGCAGTGCCGGGATGTAAATGATTGTATCAATGTTGGCGCACTTGGTCATTTAAAGATTGAGTAGAGTGAATGTACAGTACTGTAATGCAGTCATCACACAAGTGATTCAGTGCAGCGCAGTGCCGGAATGTAAATGATTGTATCAATGTTGGCGCACTAGGTCATTTACAGATTGAGTAGAGTGAATGTACAGTACTGTAATGCAGTCAGCACACATGTAACAGCGCATTGCCGGAATGTAAATGCGAATATAGAATGTAAACTACTGCATCATTGTTGGCGCACTCGTGTTACGTGAAGGTTGAGTCGTGAATGTACGGTAATGCAGTCAGCATACACGATGCACGGTGCAGCGCAGTGCTGAAATAGAAATGCGAATATAGAATGTGAATGATTGCATCATTGTTGGCCACTTGAGTACAGCTGTGGCTTGGTATCTGGCACTCGCAGGTTCTAAGTTGCAATCTTCCTGTTAGTGACAGTCTGCTATTTGTTTGTCACCGTTTCTCCAACAGTGCAACGTCCTATTGTGTTAACACTTGTCGATCGCTGTTAAATAAGATGAATTTACAGTTAGATCGATTTTATAGATATCAGACTATTACAGTCACCCTAATAATAGAATTTATGAAAACCATAGCATAATACTTTCTCTCAAAAACGCAGAAGTATATATTCTTACCTATATAGTTTATTAATAGCATAATGCAATGTAACGCAGAGTCGCAAATATCAACTTTGTAATTTCTACCTAGTTTATACAAACTTGGTTTAAACATATTTATCGCACGTCTTGGATATATATCTTAAGCCAACCTCATTTTATAAACATTTTGAAGATTACGGCCGTAAAAGATTTTCAAGTTTTCCACAATACACACATAAACGTGTTTTAAAAACATTAAACTATTTGAAACAACTTTGTGGCAGACGCTTTTCGACATACTTTATGGTTTTTAGGGGGCGACCGTTCAAGGTTTTTAAAAGGAGCAACATATCAAAGTATGACTGAAAAAGCGAACAGTAGAAAATTTTAGAAGTGTACCATTAACAAACAAGTTTATACACAAATACCATAGTTTCTAACCGACTTCAGCAAAACTCGGTGTGGAAATAGTAGTCATGTGTTTCTTAGTCATACTTATTCAATTAGCGGTGTGTTACCATGGCAGCTATTTTTTTCTTTTTTTATATAAGTGCGTTCGTAAAGGTTATCTTTGACTTTATTACTACTAGTAACATGATAACCTAATCTAAACATACTTATATCACGTAATAACAAGTAGTAGGCAGGAACAGAGTGTTCTTCTCGCCGACGTCTTCTTTTTGGGAGGCTGAAAATAAGAACCGATCATCATAATGACATACACTTAACTTCGACAGTAAGTCAAATAAACTCTGTTCTTTCTAATAATCTAGTTTTTAGGTCCCCGGTAAGAAACACTCTTCCAAAATTAGCGGCCTCCAAATAATACCAAAGTACCCAAAACATACTGATAAGATTGAATTGCACTGCCAATTTTCTTTAAAATTTTACAAATGGGAATTGCTTTTCCAAATTAGTGTTGTAATTTACTGAGTAGTTGATCATTTGTTTCAGGTTGAGGTGAAAAACAAAGGTAAAAGATGAAGTGCCCAGAGGTTAACTCCTGCTGCTGCTGCTTCTCTCTCAGAACGGGCTCAGCAATTTTTGGACTTATTTCCTTGGTTAGTATGTAAGAAATAATTAATTACGTTTTTCATATTTTCACATTTTGTCAGTTTGCTTAATACACTGTAAAAACTTTATGAAATGTTTCTTAAACACTAAATTACATGTACTGATTTTTCGTAGGAACCTTTTTCGTATTCAACTTAACTTAATCACACTAAAGTGAATACTAAAAAAGCAAACAGAATTTGATTTCGATGGTAATGCATGTCACGCCAGGTTATTTTATGAGCATTAGAAAACATTTGTCTTGTGGTAACAATGATAGCAACTAGAAAATCGCAGAATAAATTAATTTGGAAACAAATTAATACAATCATATGATATTTTGACATGTTGCATAATATCGCAATAATGTACCCTAACTATCTACGAGACATCTCGAGAAAGATTTCATCTGTAGATTTTGCATGGAACTTCATTAATACATAGACAAGAATAATGTGATTGGCATGCTCATCCATGGAAATTGGGTAAGCGCCATTGAAACCATCCGCGTCGCCAACGTTAAAACTTTGGGGGGACGAATGGGTTGTCCTCCCCAGGAAATTTTTGAAAATTGGGACCTTGAAATGACATTTGAACACTAAAATAAACTCAAAATCTTACATTTCTAAAGCAGCCTTTTCATTTAAACAATTTGTTTTTGGTCTTAAAACATGTCTAAAAATACAAATGAAAAATATATACTAATATATATATAAAAGTATAAAATAAAAACTTATTATCAGGTTTAATATGCTTTCTTTTACACATACTACTGTTATTAAATGCGGTCTATCACATCACAACGTAAACGTTAACTTTAAAACTGTAGACTTGTCTCTTTTTACGAATTCTAATGCATTTCTTATAAAATTTAGGGGGGGGACAAAACTGACTTTTCTAATATTGGGGGACGCGTCCCCTATGTCCCCTATGGTGGCGACGTCCGTGATTAAACGCATCACTCGATAAGCTGGTACAATTTCTCTTTTGACTACCTGGAGTGGTTATTTTTCGTATGATTATGTGTGTGTATGTGTGCAAGATATCTCATGAATAAAAAGAGCTGTAGACTTGAAAATTTGCATACACCTCACCGAGCCTGTTACGCGACACATGATGTGACGTACTCTTAATTTGAATTATGGTATATACACACACACATATATATATATATATATATATATATATATATATATACCATACAAGTGTTATTTAAGTCAGGATAAATGTGTGTATTTTGAAGATTGACTTATTCTCTGAAACTACAATCATATTACTGATCAAACAGTTACTGAGTGCCTGTTTTTATTGCAGTTGTTGAGTGCTCTGTTCGCTATCCAATCAGCTTTTGAACTGTTTCTCACATCTGTGAGTAAGTACAGATTTTCTTATATTTGCATTTTTATACGTACCAAAAATATGTTTGAAAAAACTAAAACTGCGATTTTATACAATTGCTTGGCTTGCTAAAGTTACGTAGATACTTGAGAGGATAATAGCATTTCGGACATTTGCCATCGTTACGTGTTATAAGATGTATAAAACAACGTTTCGGAAATTGTAATCTATCCTCTTCGTCATGTGAGATGGTAATTAATACGTAAAAAGTAAGAGAAAGAATAATAGAGGAGAAAGAAATGGGGGCAAACATATCCGAAAGCTGCTAGAAGTCAGGCTAAATATTTTACGTAATTACCTGATACTGTACTTGTTATCGGTAACTATCACACTTTTAGTCTCTAAAATTAATTGTACTACATTTGTATCCTTTTAATTATACAGTTTAATTACAAACTTCTATATCTACCCTCTGGTAAATTGTCCCTTGGGTCATAAAAACGTGTCATCCAATAACCATTGTATGTATGTTATATTTACAACAAAGTAATGATAATTTTAAAACCTGATTGATATATGATACGCTTGTCAAGTTTTATTTGTATAAAATATTTCAATAGAATTGTATAAATAATACAATGAAATAAACCCATGATTGCTTTTCAATTTGAAATAAAAACAATTTGTATATAACTATTGTAACTCGGATTTATGAAATTTTTTTCTAAGTGGAGTCATAAAACTAAGATGTAATTGACGAGTATATTTCTTAATATTATGTAGTTCTATAGTTGTGTACAGATGCAGCTTTTTCTGATAAAACACCATTATACCTAATTAGAGTGTAAATGTTGCTGATATACTAACTGAGTAATTGGCTAGCTAACTAATTAAATTACATTGGTTACTAAGATATTTGTTATTTCAAAATGGCCGATACATGAAATCCAATTTTGCTCCCACTGTGGCTGACAGGATATTTATTATTCCAGCTATAATATTATGATATCCAGATATCATGTATGCTAGGTTCAACAAATTATTACAATTTAGTTTTAATTTCAGGTTATTAAATTAGAATTATATTATTTAATGAACGTCTAAACTATTAACAAGAGTGAATAAAATTTATGTGTTACCTATAATTTGCTGACATTTGAAATTATGACTATATCCGGGTGTGATGAAAAGACTGCATCATCTAGAGTGCTAGGGGTAGATGTCCGCATAGAACTGAATCAGACTCTGATAGTAGTCATATTGCTGCTACCTGAAAATTGCTGACATTTGAAATTATGATTATGTCCGGAGGTGATGACGATAATACTGCATCAACCTGGGTGGTGGAGTGAGATATCTTCATACAACTGATTCAGACTCTGATAGTAGTCAACCAGCTGTAACCTGTTACTTCCTGATATTTGTAATGATGATTTTGTCCGAGGCAGATGACGATAAAAGTGCATCTTCCTGGGAGGAGATATCAGCATACAAATTATTTACGAGGTAGCCTCTGACAGCACGCATTCTGCTGCTATCTGTAACTAACAGAAATTTAATATGATGATTTTTTCCAAAGGTGATGAAAATAAGGCTACATCATCTTTGGTGCTGGGGGATATATCTTCAAACAACTTATTCGGATTCTGACAGTAATCATCCTGCTGATACCTGTAACTTTTTGGAATGATGGTTACATTCTGAAGTGACGACGATAAGACTGCGTAATCCTGAGTGCTGAGGGGGGATATCTGCGTACAAGTGAATCAGGCTCTTGTAGTAGACATCCTGCTTTTACATGTTTTTTTTATATTTGTAATGGTGATTATGCCCGAGATTGATTACGATAAGAGTTCATCATCGTGGGTGCTGAGGGTACTTATCTGCATACAACTGATTCAGACTCTAATAGTAGTCATCCATATGTTACTTTTTACTTGCTGTAATTTGTAATGATGATTTTTCCGAAAGTTAAGACGACAAGGCTACATCGTACTGGATGCTCGGGGAGATATCTGCATACTGCTGATTCATACTCTGACAGCATGCATCTTGCTGTCGTTTGTTATTATAATTTTGTACAAAGGTGATGACGATATAGCTACATGTCCTGGTTGGGGGGAGGGGTTATATCTGCATACAACAGATTCAAAGTCTGATAATAGATCTAGCTGTTACCTGTTACTTGCTGGTATTTGTAATAATGATTTTGTCCAAAGGAGATGACGATAAGGCTACATCGTCCTGGGTGCTGGGGGGAGATATCTGCATACAGCTGATTCAGACTCCGACAGCAAGCATCTTGCCGCTAATTGTTACTTGCTGTCGTTTGTAATGATGATTTTGTCTAAAGATGATGACGATAAGGCTACATCGTCCTGGGTGCTGGGGGGAGATATCTGCATACAGCTGATTCAGACTCCGACAGCAAGCATCTTGCCGCTAATTGTTACTTGCTGTCGTTTGTAATGATGATTTTGTCTAAAGATGATGACGATAAGGCTACATCGTCCTGGGTGCTGGGGGGAGATATCTGCATACAGCTGATTCAGACTCCGACAGCAAGCATCTTACCGCTAATTGTTACTTGCTGTCGTTTGTAATGATGATTTTGTCTAAAGATGATGACGATAAGGCTACATCGTCCTGGGTGCTGGGGGGAGATATCTGCATACAGCTGATTCAGACTCCGACAGCAAGCATCTTACCGCTAATTGTTACTTGCTGTCGTTTGTAATGATGATTTTGTCTAAAGATGATGACGATAAGGCTACATCGTCCTGGGTGCTGGGGGGAGATATCTGCATACAGCTGATTCAGACTCCGACAGCAAGCATCTTACCGCTAATTGTTACTTGCTGTCGTTTGTAATGATGATTTTGTCTAAAGATGATGACGATAAGGCTACATCGTCCTGGGTGCTGGGGGGAGATATCTGCATACAGCTGATTCAGACTCCGACAGCAAGCATCTTACCGCTAATTGTTACTTGCTGTCGTTTGTAATGATGATTTTGTCTAAAGATGATGACGATAAGGCTACATCGTCCTGGGTGCTGGGGGGAGATATCTGCATACAGCTGATTCAGACTCCGACAGCAAGCATCTTACCGCTAATTGTTACTTGCTGTCGTTTGTAATGATGATTTTGTCTAAAGATGATGACGATAAGGCTACATCGTCCTGGGTGCTGGGGGGAGATATCTGCATACAGCTGATTCAGACTCCGACAGCAAGCATCTTACCGCTAATTGTTACTTGCTGTCGTTTGTAATGATGATTTTGTCTAAAGATGATGACGATAAGAGTTCATCATCTTGGGTGCTAGGAGTAGGTAACTGCATACAACTGATTCAGGCTCTGGCAGTAGTCATCTAGGTGCTGGGGTGTAATGATGATTTCTCCACAGGTGATGACGATAAAGCTCCATCGTCCTGGGTGCTGCGGGGTGATATCTGCATACAGTTAATTCAGACTTCGACAGCATGCATCTTGCTGCTATTTGTAAATTGCTATCGTTTTTAATGATGATTTTGTCCAAAGGAGATGACGATAAAGCTCCATCGTCCTGGGTGCTGGGGGGAGATATCTGCATACATTTGATTCAGATCCTGTAATCATGCATCTTGCTAGTAATTGTAACTTGCTGTCATTTGTAATGATGATTTTGTCCAAAGGTGATGACGATAAGGCTACATCATCCTGGGTGCTGGGGGGAGATATCTGCATACATTTGATTCAGATCCTGTAATCATGCATCTTGCTAGTAATTGTAACTTGCTGTCATTTGTAATGATGATTTTGTCCAAAGGTGATGACGATAAGGCTACATCGTCCTGGTTGCTGGGGGGAGATATCTGCATACAGCTGATTCAGATCCAGAAATCATGCATCTTGCTAGTAATTGTAACTTGCTGTCATTTGTAATGATGATTTTGTCCAAAGGTGATGACGATAAGGCTACATCATCCTGGGTGCTGGGGGGAGATATCTGCATACATTTGATTCAGATCCAGAAATCATGCATCTTGCTAGTAATTGTAACTTGCTGTCATTTGTAATGATGATTTTGTCCAAAGGTGATGACGATAAGGCTACATCGTCCTGGGTGCTGGGGGGAGATATCTGCATACAGCTGATTCAGACCCTGACTGCACTCATCCTGCTGCTGGGAGTTTTCCAGGTCAGTTACTATAGTTTTGGAATTTATCCTTGTATATTGTCTGCGCCAAGCAAGTTCCACACTGATGACGGACACTGTAAGCTCTTTGTTGTCTGCAAAAGTAGTGACGACATACACGTTATTTTCTCCTAGTAATTTTCTAGTAGTAGTAAGACACGACCGTACTAAAAATGTAATAAAAAATTATAATGCTAATCTGATATTGAGAAATATGTAATCGAAAGAGTGATAGTTGAGGCCAGTAAATAAATAGGCATTTGCATTGTTTTGCAGTAAATACTTAATTTTATGTTTGTTTCTTTCGGCCGCCAGCTTGAATCCACCATTTTTTAAATAACTTTTTTTTATCAAAAATATAATGTTGGGTATAACTGTGCACGCTTACAGCTTTCTCTCCCTATTCAAACTGAAATCTCTTGCCAAATTATTCATTTCGGTATTTCAGGAACAGATTTCTATTATAAGGCACATAGCCTAGTTTTTTCGTGCATTATTAGAGGAATTTCTCGTAAGAGAGAAGTTGGTCGTGAGCCGCAGTAGTATTTTTGGGAAGGGGGTTGGAAAAGGGAATTGAATGGCTTAAAAATATCAAACAACTTTTTCATATAATTGTTTATAGTGTTACCCACTTAAAAAAACTTAAATAATCTAGCAGACACGCCATTTAATAAATTTTAATCAGTGTCAGCCAACCATATGATAGTCCAATGTTTGGCTAGAAATTGCTACTTTCAGTATTTACGTCTCAAAAATGTTAAAAGATGCTTCCAACCCTCACTGATGTATAACTCCTGATATGATACACAGTCTATCACGAGTGTATTTTTTATACTTGTTCACAAAATTAAATTAACTTTACTTTAAACCAAAGCTTTTATTTGCGTTTTGTACTTAAATTTTCAAAAACTCACCCCTTTTCAGGAAAACTGTTCACTACTCAAACCCTGGCTCTTCACTACGATCCTGGTCCTCATTGCAGAGCTAGCGTTTCTGCCCTCCTTCCCCGGCAGGATTTTGATTTTCTCGGACTACGCCTGGAACTGGACCAGGTTCTTCATCAACCTACCGTTCATAAGTGAGTATTAAGTTTTATATATTGTAAGATTTAGTTTAAAAACCATCACCCTCACTTCTTTGTTTGAAGTTTATTTTCGAGGATGGATTGTGAAGGAAACAGGATTTTCCAAACATAAAATCAGTAACACTACGTTTCGAGATCTGCAATCTGATCTCTTCTTCAGTTAAATAACTAACCTAACACATAATTACAACCTAGGTTAAAATAAACAAATCATACCAGAGCGTTGTGACACGCCTAAGTCAGGTATCACAATTACCATGTTGCGTGCCAACTTCACTAACTCTAAAACATGCACTTAATACAAAACTAAACACAACACTAATTATTAAAACTGAAATACATAATACAGGTCACAATACGTCTGCATTCGTCGAGCAACCACCTACGACTCATGCAGCACCACCAATGCAACCACCTGCTAGTTTTTATCGGAAGCAGTTATTAGCACACTAATATATTAGAAAAAATATTGTATTTAATTAAAAATTTGTGTTTACATTTTAAAGAATTTTTTATTTTACAGGTATTTACAGGGCTTTACAGCTGCTCTCGTAAGAAAATTTAATAATTTTAATGTTTAGTATAATAATTGTACTTTTATAACATCAAAGAATATTTTTTCCGCATTTCATAAATATGTCTTTCAAAAAATTATAATAAACCTGCTGCTTTTAAATATTCCTAGGTTTAAACGCTTCCTATAGTGTATTGAAATCGACTATGTACAGACGATTTGGAGCAACTGAACCTCTGGAAGCCCGACGCATATTATATCATCAATGTTAATGGACCTCTATCAAGATTGTTTAAATTCTCGGACTTTGGGAGGTTACCATCTCTATAATCTCTTAGCCTGTAGGTGCTTCTGGCTTTAAAAAGATGTCAGCTTCAAGAAGATTCCAAACCATACATGTTCCGGCTTCTTTGAACTAGCTGACGTCCATTGACAGCATGTGATTATCAGAATTTTGCTGCCTCAAGAAGTGTAATATTCATGTAATATCCTGACCTCCCAATATTCCACCTCCAAATTTCCAGGTTCTGGTCACTTTCAACCTCTAGATTCTCCGGTTCTTTGTAAACTCTTAACTCGACCATTGTTCACCACAACTTTTTACTTCAAGTGTTTGGCATCCAAGTGCTAACGAATTCTGAAGTGCATTCATCTGGAATAACCCAGGATTTCGAAATTTCAAGAAGCTGGAAAAAGAGTTCCCAGCCTCTGGGATTTTTTGAACGCTGCCAGCTCAGAAATACTAGAAATCTGCCGCCTCTAGAAGATCTCAATTTCTAGGACGTTTTTGCCTCTGGGAGTTTTGGAATGCTGCCAGCTCCGAAATACTAAAAATCTATCGCCTCTAGAAGATCTCAACTTCTAGGACGTTCATGCCGCTGGATGATATGTCCCAAGGATACTTATGTTATTTGAAAGATTTCTACCTTTAAAGATTCTAGGAATTTAGGCATATGGCAACTCTTAATCTTTGGGAGATCTTAGAGTAGCATGTTTCGAAAGCTTCCTGCACATAGAATAATCTACAATTAATTACAGCCATTACAAATCCATCGCTTAGTATATATAGAACTATACATAGAAACTGATCTAATTGTTTTGTGTCATACAGTTGACGACATATACGGCTTTTTGGTGGTGTACAGCTACTCTTGCACTCTCTGCCCTGGTAGTCACGTCGTGTAACCAGAATATTCTACAATTAATTACAGCCATTACAAATCCATCGCTTAGTATATATAGAACTAAACATAGAAACTGATCTAATTGTTTTGTGTCATACAGTTGACGATATATATGGCTTCTTGGTGGTGTACAGCTACTCTTGCACTCTCTGTCCTGGTAGCCATGTCGTGTAACCAGCATTCAGATGTTCCTGGAGGCTCGCAGTCTGGAGAAACGTATATGTTAAGAAATGCAAAGCCTGCGCTTAATATACATAGCACATAGTATTGTGTACATAGAGAATCAGCTACTTGTTTTTTATCTGTTTGTATTGGTTGCTTATTTTGAATGTGATAAAAGTTATTTTCACTTATCGTTTTGAACAGGAATTATTCATAATTCAGTTGTTTATATATGTCTAACTTATAAATGACAAATATTTATGCGAGCTTAAATATTGTTGTGTTTTGTTCGTACAGGGTATTACTTTTAATTTCAGTAAGAACACTGTTGTCAGTTTAAATTTTTAATAATATTATTACGAGCTCACTTAAAAAAATTGAATTTATAGTGTTAATAATTGTTTTTAGTACAAGAAAATAACTGGTACACCTATTCTTAAAAATGGTTATTTTGTTTAAAACTTTTAGTGAGTATAATTTATTATTTATTTACATTCTTCTTGTAAACTATTCTTAGTACAAAAGTGTATTATTTGAATTATGGAAACATAAATCAATTTTAATCTTAGGTTTTTGTTGATATCATTGTGAATCTCAAAATATTATAAAAATAGATTGTATGTAATAAAAATACTTGCGGACGAAAAGCGTAGTTATTATAGTGTAGGCGTAATTACTATGGTATATCTCTTTAAAGTTAGAAAAATTGAAAATAAAATTAAAGTTAATGTAAAATATTTATTTTTTTACACTGAATGTATTTTTCAGAGAAGTAGTTATCAAACACAATGTTATTTACTTAACTTAAATAATTGTATTTTTATACTTGTTAATGATAGTGATTTATGTATACCTTCAAACAAAATAACTGTATATGTTAATTATATAAGATATTAATCTTAAGAGCATTTATTTTGTTGTAGCAGTTGATCATTTATATAATGTTTGCCTCCATATACCATAATACAGTTTAATAAAGTTACCACATAGTTTGTTCCATTTCTTTTCGTCCTAAGTTGGAAACATTCAATTATTTAAGATATCTATTCTACCTTTCGTACTTTAGTGCGGCACTGTGTTCCCTATTGAATATTCAGAAATTTGAATATTAAATAAAACAGTAGCAGTCGTGGGACTGCCGATAGAAGTGAAAACGGAACTATTAAGTTGAGAGTAATTAACAATACGTTATAGTAGCAGTACATCTGTAATTGTAAATGTGACGCGTTTTTAATTTTCCAATTTTAAAATCCACGAAAAAATATTATCAAATAACTAGAAATCTATTTTACCACGCTAGTAAGATAAATCTTATACCGTAATAATACTCATTTCATGATGAAGAGGTTAAATATTAAAAACATAATTAAAATGAATAATGCTAAATTTTAAATACAAATATTCGTACAAATATTAAAAATGTTTAAAAATATATTCGTTGTTTTCATTATTCATTTATAAGTGAGTAAACACCGAGTGAACAACAGTGAGTTGAACACCGTTGTAAATAATACAGTTATTGCTACGGATAAAGTATATAATATTGCAATAACAATTAAACCCACAATATTTTTAAAACTAATAAATTAGTTAAATTAACTTGGTTCTTTCGTAAAGGTATTTTTATTGCACAATAAACTAATTTATTGAGTTAATACGGTATCAGTGAGCCAATGCGCCAACTACAGTTCCGGCAGAAACGTTCACTCATCACTTCATACGCTACTACAGGCTAAACTAAACTTCCAATAAAAAAATGATAAATTACAAAAAAATATTCATCTATTTTCACACAACTTTCTCGCTGACAAATTTTGTCTGACCAAAAAATAAAAAAAATCCTCGCTTACTACTTTTTTCTTGTCATTGTAAACGCTATGTAAAATGTAAACAATAATCAAAATTATTTCGAAATTTTTTTAATATTTAAAAATGTAACCAATAGATTGCCAATATTAAGAGCTTTAATTTGACGCATCTTACAGAATTGTACGACATTGGCTTCACTTTTAAATCGCGAGAGGAAGCCGTAAAGGTCACTGATTTTCGCAGTCTGTTTTCATACTCCGCCGGGACAGTTTTAACACAGCGAGACTGACTTTTTCATGCAGGTTAGTAGTCCGCGGCCAAGTCTACGGTTAAAAAACACAGCGAGACTGACTTTTTCATGCAGGTCATTAGCATGTCGGTGACGCGAACCGAGGATTTTACCCTCTACCAAAACGCTCAACGCGCCTAAAAGTTTTCACTTCAATATTATTGTATATTTCAATTTTGAGTCAACATTATACGCAATATGTCTTATTTCATGCAGTCTCTTGGACTAGACCAAACTACTTCTCCTGTAAGCGTTGGTGCTTCTTTTCTTATTGGTAAGGTTATCAGCTATCCTAAAATAATAACGTCTAGTTATTACGACAAAATAATTATGGGAACGTACTATATGAGATTACTATATTAATAATTTTCTATATTATTACTTATTGATATAATATAACAAAAATGTTTTAATATTCATAAAACAAATAAACCGATTTAATAGGAGGCCTTTTCTACCTCGATAACATCAAGTACTTGTTCGGTATTTTTCGATTTATAATTAAATAAATAAAATGTTATAACAGTGAATTTTTTTATATGTAGGTTAATTAACGCTTTATAATTTTAAGAAACCACCATTTTGGAAATAGAGCTTGTCATAGCCTACGATTTTTTTTACTGCAATTAGGCATTTAGATTACAAACTACGTACCAAATTACAACTTATTACAACAAGGCACTCTAAAAAAAAAAAATGCAAGTATGCACTGCAAGCACTTTTTGTGATTGAATCTTTATTGAAATACAATTAGGCTATTGCCGTTTATACAAATTTAATAAATGTCTTAAAGACGTTTGGCAGGTATTTGGTCTTCCGCTAATATGTTTGTTTGGTTATTTTATCGCATAAGTAACAAAAACAGCTAAATATCCGGTTCGAGTCGCGGCAGAGCAAGTATTTTTTTTAATTCAATCTTTATTGAAATTATACATACATGTGTATACATATATATATATATATATATATATATATATATATATATATATATATATATATATATATATATATATATATTTGGAAGATAAAAGATCCAGTTTATGACCAACTTTGTGAATTAATCTTCATTGAAATTAAACTATACTATTTCTATTCATAGAAATATAATGAATATTAAAACTCATACATTCTTTCAATCACATATCAGTTTGTTAATTTAAGCCCATGAGAAGGGAAGAGTCCAATACCAAATAATTGAATCATATAAAAGCTATGACTCTCTTGATATTCGTATCGACCAACGAATTTCAGTTCGATTCCCAGGAAACAAGTGCTTTCAGTGATTTAATATGCTTTGAAATTCAATTAGATACTATAAAGTATATGTTTATTTACTTACATTGGATTTCAAAGCTCGTGTTCTATATATGGGGGAACGAACAAGCGAGGCAATTAATTAAATTAATTTGTCATTACCAATTAGAGTATAATATTAATCTAATTAACTCCCAACAGAGCACAGCTGTAAATTGACACTGACACAAGGGTCCTTGATTTTCAATGGACAAACTGGAATAACGACATGGAGTAAATTAAAAATACATTTGGTTGTGATTGTCAAAATTATTAATTACATTAGCAGTTTTTGTTTTTGTAACAATAACACTTTTAATCAGTTTTAATAGCGTTGTTAACCCCAAATTAAGTCTCAAAAAAGGTTTTAAAAAAGAATTGGGAAACGTATTTAATAAACAGGGTATAAAATATAAGTACTACAAAAATAATTCTTCTTGTCCAATTTTCACTATCTTACAGTAGGTGGAAAATAATTTAATTGTTTCTTTTGTATTAACATATTACAATTTGATTGTTTTAATAAATTTACAAGCTTCGTACAAGGTAACCTAACATGACAACACTACCACTTCTACTCTCCCTGTCCTTTAATAATATTTTAGTCGTTGCAGCTTATACTTGAATACTAAACTTTTGAAAAGTGCACCTTTTTTAAATAGCTCTAATTCATTTTTGCGTTGTTTGTTCTGTACAGAGAACTATGTTGCTCGTATGTACAGTTAATACTCTGTACATTTGACATACAAAAATTATAAAACGTCTTTTATATATTTTCCCAAAGTTTTTTAAAATGACATTTTTTGCTTAGTAGGATCACGATTCAATGATGGGTTCTACCGTGGATTTAATAGTACTGCTGCAAACGAATGTGAGGTGTAACAAAATTAGCGTTTCTAGCGCTACGAAGAAGCTGATGTTTCAATAACTGCGAATGTGGGCGTGCCACAGTTGGGACCAGCAAATAAGAGTACTCAACTGGATCCCGAAACAGCATCTAGTAGTTATATTACAGTTATTTCTTGTTGCAGGATATATCAGGTAAGTTCCGTGGTATATTCATTGTGTTGAAAGTTATGCGGAAAATACAATTGTGAAAAATATATGGCTAATTGTTTATTGTCTTAAGAGGAACAACACTATGTCGGACTACAAGCTATTGACAGGGCTGTATTACTATTCAAATAAAAATTACTGATCAATTAACTCGTAAAATAGACTTCAACTTAATATTTTTTCTTGGAAGGAGGTCGCACTGAACTGTTAACATTTGATGTATATTTTTACTATATAAATCTTGAAAATAAATAATATAGAGAGAAAAAAACGGTATAGGGCCCACAAAAACTCTTCCTTTCATAAAAGTATCAAACTGACTATAAATTATAAATAACAGATTCAGTACGATTTTTATGAAAAATAATATTAAAAGAAGGTTATAATCATTTACCCAGAGAGTTTAAAATATGTTCGCTCTCCACTTCATTTTTGTTATTGCGTAAGATACTCATTATCATTTTTTCACATAGTTTAATATGCCGATCACGGTACCACTTTTCTTTATCATAATACCAATAGTTTTCAAACAAACCTAAATCCCCAACTTTGCCTTTCAGCTTGTTATAACATTACTTGGAATATATTTATTTGTATTACAGAAACAAGTCATGCAGATAAAGATGGTTTTATTAATAACTGCGATTTTTCACTCGTTGTACTACAAGTTACATTTTGACTGAAGTTAACACCCAGCGCAATTTCTTTTTAACGGTTATAAAAAAACATACACTTATTGTGCATTGCCAATAAGATTTATATCTCACCAACTAAATGTTGATACTCCGTGATCTCTGATTTATGAAGTATTATTATATTTTTTATGACACAAGACAAAGTTGTTCTTTGTCTAAACACTGTTTTTACTTTATAGGCTTTATGAAGATAATTGGATGTCTTGGATATTTACCATCGCTAAGTGAAACAGAAAAGAGTACTCTACGCTTCACGATCTGCAATCTGGTCTCTTCTGCATGGTGATAACAACCCCTAAGACATAGACTATAAACCAGTTTAGTGTTATGACATGCAGAAGTAATACACTACAACAAATATGTTGCATATTGATCCTGTCGCTTATATTAGATTGCAATATGCTTTACCTCCATGTAAGTAAATTGTGGATTGTTTAATTTAATTGTACGGTTATGTTCCATATTATAGGGTAAGTGCGCCTATGTCGCACCCCTTAAGCACTTTCATGTATATTTCAGTAAAAAAAAATTTTTTTGAATATTTTGTTTTTTCAATGTTATCATTAAGGGATATACAAAGAAGATTTCATGGCTATTTTTGGAATAAGTAGCCATTTAAAAAAATTGCGAGCTAAATTAAACAAAAAAAAGTTTTTCCTAAATTGCACTTTATGTGCCTAAAATGCACCTCCATTATGCCTAAATTGCACCGTGTTTAAAGTCAAGTTTTGGAAGAATAAAACCATGAAACATCATTAAAAAAAACAATTTATTATGAATCATAGACATGAAAAGAAAACTTTACTATGTTATACAATGAAATCAATATAATTTTTTAACTCAAATAACTGGATTTCATTTTGCGTTTAGTTACTATACCATATCTTTACATACATTGCAATTAAACATCTTTTGGGATGGTTTCACCCCCACACAAATGACATGAAACCTATCACTACAATTAAGACATTGAATCATATCTTCCTCTCTCTCTCCTCTTCGCACATTTTGCAAAACCACGATGACTCATTAAAGTTAGACCTATCATTATTTAATTTCACCGTTTTCGTGCAAACGAGATTGATCCTCTGCGGAGTAAAATTTAATTTTTCTTTTTGCTAACACTTTTTTCCTTAGCGGCATTCTTTGCTAAGGATTTCCCTTCGAGTTTCTTTCTCATTCTTATATTATTTTCTTTCTTCTCTTTTCCTTTCAATAACAGCTCAGCTTTATAGGGTGAACTTGTAAGAACTCAACAATTTGTGTTGAAGTTGATTTTCTTTTTTTCTTCAGCAAAACACTAGTATCTGGTAAAGGGGAAATGTCTTTAATAGATGTAGTTTTTCTTAGCTCTAGAGGTTCCAACGGAAGCAGTGGAACTGGGGATTTCTGGCATAAAAGGCCGTGTCAGAGCCGTTCTTCATAATTTGGCTGCTTGAAGGTCTGACGTCATCATATGGCTGATCTCTTGTGACAGCCGTCATTCCTGATGACAACAGGCATATTAGTATGAACGGGTGATCTTCAAAAAGGTCTTTTGTTTATAGGCCAAATCCCAGTGGCTCTGAAGCCATTTTATAGCCGTAGCTACGACGGCTAATTTGGATAGCTATTCGTTCAATAGATGGCTTATATGGCTTTACAGTAATTTTTGTCAAATGAGTTCTAAAGTAAACCTCACATGCCTTGTGGAAATTGGTTTTCAAGGGTCCAAAGAAACTGACATCGAGCGGCTGTAGCCTGTGACTTGTGTGTGATGGTAGGGATAAACAAGATGACCCCATGATCTCTGGCATATTCTATAACCTCCAGATTTTTTGTATGTGACGTCATGGCCATCTAGTATAATGAGACATTTTTTATCTTTACTAGGTTTGATAAAAGACACAAAGGTATATTTAACCAGTTCAAAAGTACCTCAGCATTGCTCCAACCACTCTCAGTCATGTCAAACGTGGTCCCAGGAGGAGCTCCTATTTTCCATTCCGGTTTGAATCTCAACACTTTGAAAACAAGCATTGGTGGTACAAAAAACACCATCTGCACTCATACAAAATATCCCAGTGGTTCAGGGTACCCCTTTCTGCCCTACTTGATGTTTGCCTTTTTGAGCCAAAACCTTACGTGGCCTCTGGACGGTTGAAAGGGCAGTCTCGTCGACATTGAAAATGTCACAGGCCTGCAGCTTGTTTTCATCAACTATTTTTGTCAGGGTATCGTAGAAAATATCCGTTCTCTCCTTTATAAACCACTGGCCCTAGCCATTGATGTTTGCCTCCGGTTTTTCGTAAAGACAACTGTGGATGCCTTGAAATAAAAGAATAATACCATTTATCCCCTGCCATTTGGTTTCCATATTGAATCTATGCGGTAGACCATTGGCCTCAGCTAGTTGAAAACGCCAACTTCTTCAAATCTTCTCGGGTTAACTCCAAGAAACATTTTTTCTAAATCTAATACGTGCTGTACAATTCATTTTCCAACTCAGCTGGCAAGTCTTGGGGACGACCCGAACACCTGTTTAGAATCAGTTGCATAGGTATTTGTTCCGGCGAGGCGACGTTTTAATGTTTTTTTCGGGTACCCCGTACACCCGACAAACTGCATTAATGCCCATATCACCGTTCTTGAATGACGCAATCGCCCTTTCCGTATCTCCTCTTCCTTCCATATACCGTATTTTATGCCTTTATTCGCCATCTGAAATGAACAACATCATATTAGCCTAAATTGCACCAGTAAAAAAAAATGGTGCAATTTAGGGAAGCCGGTGCGGTGCATTTTAGGCAAATCGTCATATTGAAACTAAACTACTTCGTGTTTGAGGTTAGGTTGCATATTTTAAATCGAACTACGTTTCATTTTAAAAGCTAAGATTGCCTACTATATAGTGATATAATAAGAGTTTTACTCACCCTTCACAGGATCGTGGCACCATAAAGTCAAAATCACCAAAAATAACTAGCGCACTGTGAAATAAACAAAAGTTTTTTATATGAACGGCAATCAACTCCCTCATTAACCCAAGTGAGTGGGGTGACTGTTTTACTGTTACAGCTTCACCTTGGTCCCTCGTGGAGCGCTGTATGTCTGTTCATTTTGCCACATCAGTGGTGCATTTTAGGCACAGGTGCAATTTAAGCGCACTTCCCCTTACACATTTAAATAAAACTGTTGTTCAGCCGTACACGTTCAATGTTGATGACATAAAGGTACTCCTGCGTTACTTTATACGCAGCATACTCCTGCATATTCATGCCATTATATTCACGGGCGTATATAAGGGGGGGGTTAGGGGGCTCAATCCTTCACTCCCCGAAATTTAGAAAGACTCACGTTAAATTGCACCCATTAGTTTGTATTAAAACTTGGACACATTTATGAGTCTTAAAGCTCAATAATTTTTCAGGAAAAGATTCCCGAGCTACTATTTCAGGATATTTTATACCAACCAGTGTGTCAGCCACCCCCCCCCCCTCGAAATTAATTGTATACAAAATGGATTATGGCTTTCGAAAGTGAATAAATATAACATTAATTAGATGTTATAAGGGCATCACTAGATTACTTTGATATTGTTGTGTAATGAAATATTAAGATTTTTACAACTAAAAACTAAATCTATCGATTATTTATGTTTCTTGTTATTTTTCGTAAATCGGCTTTTAACAACTCTGAAGATTAATACAACCGTATATATGATGAATCTCGAAGGCTTGCTTTTACAACGACTCGTGATCCTCTGAAGATGATGTTGTTAAAGATGATGAACCGGAGTCTTCTTTGCTGCCTTAAGTAATTCTTGAAGTACCTTGGATATATTTCAATTTTTCTTTGTTTCTTCCCGGAGGACTTTAAAATTTGATTTACATCAATGTTTATTACGTTGTAAGCGTTAGGTAGCGTTTCGATTGGTGGTCTTGATAAGCAGTGAACATTTGAGTGTTCGCTGCCATTCTTATAGACTCTTATAGTTAAACTGTGATAGGAATGCGACATGCCGCTGGAGTCGAGTTGAAGTCATTTGGGTATTTTAGAGTTTAGATGAAGCTGTTGATTATCGGTTATTAACTTGAAGGGTCTCATAAACAAGTACTGATAACAGTGTCCTACTGGGAATACAATGACCAAGACCTCTCTGTCCAACTGGGAGTAATGTTGTTCAGCTTTCGTAAGAGATCTTAATGCGAAGGCAATGGGTCGCTCTTGTTCATCGATGATGTGAGAAAGTATCCCCGCAACGCCTTGAGGGCTGGTATCGCAGGCGGTATCTGAACTCGTTTGCTAGAAATGTTTTGCTTGAGTCGATTGAAGGCTTCACTACATTTTTTGTTTTTTGTTTCTTTTTTAATTTTGTTAAGTAGCTTCTTAGATTATTTGTGACTTAAACATTTAAACATAAACTTGTTGTGAACAAAAACAGTACGGATTTTAAATTTATTTTTTTATTTCTGATGTTCCTTTTACATAACGAAATAGTTACAGTAGTGAGATAATTAGGATTGTCTTTTTTGTTAATTTGGTTACAACTTTTGTTTTTAGTCTTAGCTCATTCGATAATTGACCCTGGATTAGTTGTCCTTAATCAAAAGTTCTGTAGTATCACTTTCCTTTAAAATTTTATCTTTGTAATCAGTCACTAAATTATCAATCTTCTGGAACAAACTTTGTACCAATCCAATTTTTACATGTTGAGAATGACTTTAATTATAATTAAGGTAATGTCCACTGAAAGTCTTCTTGTAAAATAATGTTTTAGTTCTATTTTCCTTTTTTTATTCAAATATCAAAAATGGAATTTTACTATTAACCTTATTTTCAATAGTAAGTTTTATCGATGGCCTAATCGTATTGATGTGTTTTAAAAATTCATTTTGAACGTTCATTTTATTTTCTCGTACACAAAAGACATCATCAACATACCGTAACCAACTTTTGGGTTAATACTCCAATTTTAAAATCTTATTTTACAAGAATACTTTCAGTAATTATCTCACTACTATAACTATTTCTTATGTAAAAGGATCATCATAAAAAATCGTAAGATAAATTCTAAATTTAACATCCGTACTGTTTTTGAGTCACAAAATAATCTAAGAAGCTACTTAAAAAAAAATTAAAACCAAAAAACAGACAACAGTAAACCAAGATGGTAATATATAAAATTGACTGTGGATGCAAAAATACTTATATCGGCCAGACATCAAGACAAGTGGAAACGAGGGTCAAAGAATATATTTATAATTGTAAAAAAGAAAACATTGAAAATTTTAAATTATTTGAACATGCCATAAAGGAAAACCACCATATATATTTTGTATCATCAAGTGTAGTTTTTAAAGAATCTTCTTGGACTAAAGGAAACAAAATTAAAAGTGCGTGTATGACGGTTTTAAAAGATAAATGTATTTCCTAACCTTCCGTAAATTTCAGTGACATTTTTCTACCATTAGTAGAATAAGAAATCCGTTAAATAATTATGAATTGCAAACCATATTTTCCATAGATTAATAGGAACTGGTTTTGAGACAAGAATATGTTTATTAGGCTCTAGATGTTCTGTTAAAAGATTAATTAAGTCATCATAGGGTAGTTCATCAGATAAATTAGGTGCAGAACGTGATGAACTATGTTGAAATTACTAGGCCCAATTGAATTTAGTAATAGCTTAGCACAGTATTCTTTATTTTAACTTACATTTTTCATCTTAGGTCATTTCCGAAACGTTGTTTGTAGTGTGAGGAACATTCTTTTATAGGATCTAAATTGTGAAAATTGACATATATTGACTAATGACAATAAATTAAATTAGAAAATTATACCTAATAACAACATTACAATATAAATAATAATAACAACATAATATTTTTATATGAACCAAGATTTAGAGGACAACTCAATCATAATTATAGTAGCTAATCTGTTTTTGAAGGCAGCAAGAGAGGAACCAAAAAATCAACTTCAGGACATACGGCATTACCAGTTCTCATTAGTTTAGGTATAGTACTGTGGTAGAAGTAGTTTGTAGGATGGTGATGCTTGCAGAGAAGCTGACAGTGTCTGGATCCACATTAAATTTACTTTGTTGATTATGTTGAAAGCTTACTTACTAAAGCAGTAATCATTGCTCATTGCATTTCTAAAAACTGCTTGAATTGTTCTGGATCCATGTTTTATTTGATTTGATATAACGTTTTAGATGCAAAGCTTAAGTTTATGTTGATGAGCTGGTAAATAGCCGATCACTTACTTCCGTTAATGTTCTGGTTGTTGTCTTGTTTACTCGTCGGCAACGAACTTGTCGTGGCCTTGTGTGTCGCACTTGTGTGTATATTGAATTTAGGAAGATATAAATAAAAGTTAATTTTACATAACTGGTTCATTTAACAATATTAGGAAAACAATTAATGACTTGGAATAATTATGGAAGAAGTTCAGGTTTAATGCTCATATAAAATAGTACACAGTTTCTTGAGTCAATACAACTCTATAGAGTGAATATTTAAATGTATTTAATCAATGGATAAAGAGTTGTGATTGTATTCAATAAATGCGATGGTTTCCGTTGAGGTAATCCTTTCAACGCTTTCATGATTTCGGATTTTATACTTAACGCTATGTTTCCAGAGCCAACATTGTAATTCGAGTAGATACAATGTGGGCCTATTGCATGGAAACACCAATTTTGCAGCGTCAGCTACAGTTGACGTGAAGGAAACAGGATTTTTATTCCGGACATTTTCCAACGTTCAGTGAAACAACACTAACTCAAAAAACTAATAAATAAAACTGAACAACAGAATATAGGTCAAAATATGCCTGAACTCACCAACCAAACGTATATAACTGAGTTAGTGTGCATGGAGTTGACACACAACATGGTTCTTATGATTCCTTACTTATGCATGCCACAACTCTCGGTATGATATATTTATTTTTGTAGATTTATTTTGATAGATTATTGTTGTGTGCTATGTTAGTTATTTACTTAAGGAAGAGATCAGATTGCAGATCTGAAAACGTAGCGTTACTGATTTGTCGTATCACTGAACTATGGCAAATGTCCGGAAAAATCCAGCTTCCTTCACAATCCTTCCGTCGTCAAAATCAACAGTTGATGTGTTCAGCCGTGGTCACTAACTTTTCGTCTTCAACAAATTTATTAAACTCATAAATTTATCCTCAATTTTTATAGTTTAATATTAATATATTATAGAGAAGATGTTTCAAAACTTATTTTCAGATAATGATGGGGTCATCAATGTGCTCAGAAAACAATAATTGAATATAACTCCAACTATGAAACCTACAACAGATTTCGAGGTCCGTTTCAATTTTGAAATAACTTTTGATATTTGTTTAGTAAGTAAAGGAGGTATAGGAATGAAACAACCGGGATGTATATTTTTTCCCCAGAAAGGACATAAATGATTCGTATCAAGTGCTTTAGTTTTCCAATAGTGTGCAGTAAAAGCAGTATGTTTCAGCTCAAGAAGTGATCACAGATCTGATATTTATTGTCTCACTGTTCGCCAACTTTGTTCAATTTGTGACTTTGCTCCTTCTTATATATACCAGGTGGCATTAGTATATTTATTTCCTCCTTTTATTTCATTTCGCACTTTTTTCTCAGATGGAAAGAGAGTTTATTCCATTATTCGTCTATGAAATGTCGATTAATCCAAAGTTTTATCTTCCCCGTAGCTTTTTTGTAGAACTGCAACTCTGTAAACGAGGAGACGTTTATGACTCCAGGTCGTGATTTTTAAAGTTCCGTAGATAAGGTGTCAGTTACACGAAAATGGCAGCATGTTTGCATTTCATTTAAGGACATAAGTTTGTGTATAAAAATTAATTTATATCAACAGATTAATTACACTCCCACGTGGCACGTCTTCAAGAATCACTATTACATCTGAAGGAGTAACTTTAAAAATTCAGTACATTGTTATAGATTAAAGTAGGCAACCTTATTTAATGTGTTTACTTTATTGAACACTTTAGGTGTTCTATCTATATTTTATAATTAGAGAAGTCTGCTTTGAATTATAAGGTTAGGTTTAATTTACTCATATGATAAAATAAAAATAATTCCTTTCAGGTTTTTGGTAAATTTGTTATTGGTCATCCTTAAAATGTATAAATACAGGCGACTCTTAACCGTCATAAAGAATAGCTTAAATTAAGATGGTTAGTGTTTGTTATAACCAATCAGCTAATCAGTTGGTTATTGGGTTGAAATAACTGACTGAGTAACATTTTATGTGTTTTAGTAATCAGCTGTTCTAAACAAAAATGCTCTCATGAGATTAACATTGGGATTTGGGAAGCCGAAGTTCAAGAGCTTCCAATTGATATCCAAGTGTTGTTACCCATGAATATTTTTTAAAACCTACAATTGCCATACAAAAATCTAGAAATTATTTTGCTAATTTCATATCCACCTTGGTTTTCAATATAAACATTATCCTTTATGAATGCTGCAAGAGGAAACGATAATTATTGGACTTTGGACCGATATATTGACCAGATTTGAACACGTTAGTAAAACGTGGACTTGTTCCTAGAGAGAGTAGTTAAATTGTATGACTCTTTAGTCATTTTTCCTTGAACCTCTAGACGTTTTCCATGAGAACGAAGAAAGGGCTAAGAACAGTGCAATGTTGAGTATGAGACGTGTTACAAATGTCAGAAGAAAGGGAAAATCCAGGCAGACGAAACCAATAAAAATGAAGTCATTCTTCAGGCTGTGATAAAAATAATACAGGACAAGCATGGTCTATGTGAAATTCCAAATTCTAATATTATTCTAAGTAATATTATAGTTTATCGTAACAATTCGTAAGTAGACTGAAGCCATCGTTGTGGTATTCCATGTATGATATAGCTTTAAAGATTGAAATATTTTATGGCCAACGAACTAAATATTATGCAGGCTGCGTACTATATACGAACTAAGGTACACTAAATACTTGTGACACAAACGAAGTTAATTGACGAAATTTGTAACGGGAAGTGAGCTAGTATAGAACAAAAATAATCAAAACAATATTTTGCTTTTGAATGTTAATCGTTAAGCTTCAGTTGACCTTCCTCTTAATGCATCGTCTAGAATCTGATGCTGTCACAGACTTTTCTATATTGAATCAACCCTTCCCTAGATAGCTAAGTTATGTGAAGAAACTCGGTTACTCCACTGTGCTTAGAGATCGTGTCTTAAACATCGTAGTGCATTCAACTGACAGTACCTCATGAGACAATTAGAATACCTCTTTATTAGGTATATTTTGAAGTCTCTGTGTCTTTTTATCAAAAAGCTGTAGAGTCCATTATGTCTTTGTCGCTGATTGTTTTTGACGTGACAACGTCTTAAATTAGGTTGCGGCTCGGAGTCACTCATGAAAAAGTGTAACACCCGGTAACGTTACGATGCCCGTCCAGTGGGTCCGCCGCACGGGATCCGCACGGGATAAAGCAGATAACTGTGGGTCCGCCGCACGGGATAAAGCAGATAACTATGTTTATTCGTGAAAATGTGGAGTGCTTAGATTCGTCATTTACAACAACTACAACAATAAAGGTAAATAATTGTACACTGATATTTCATTATCGTAAACTATGATTGATTGATTAATTGTTAGATTGACACAAAAGTTGAGAAACTGAGTTTATAGGTTATGTCATACTATTGACAAATGTCGATAGTGTTAAGTAAATTATTAGTTTAAATCACTCTGCAATCAATCGTAATTCAGTCGATTGAGAAGAAACAGCGCGTATTGCTAGTCAAACATTTAAAATAACAAATTATAACCTCTAACCTGTCATAACAGTGCGACCAAACAAACGAACTAAACCGACCAATCACCACGCGCGGAGTTAGAATTTAACTGTGTTTAGCAAGAATTTCAAATTCCAATTTTAGTAAATGTTTTATTCAACTTTACCATTTACAATAACAAATTTTAATTAATTTCAAATTATGTACAATGTTTTAGTAAACAAAATATATTTCTATAGTTAAAATTTGTGCAATTCTTATTTTCATTCAATTCCTTGTTCCTATTGTGCAATTTAATAATATTCATATCAATAAATATTCTACCGAGAAAAAGACGTTGTCACGTAAAATCTTCGCCCGTAAAACCGACTTTACAGGCAACCATAATTTTTTTTTATCTCTATATAAGCACACACTCCAGATTCCAGGAGTCAAGTCTATGACAGAGTTAGATTACAGAGGCTGCACTAATCGAAAGGTGGACTGCAGCTAAATTCAGCATTCACGCTGAACCAACTCTTCCCACCATAGCTACGTTATATATATTTTTTCTTATTTTGTACATAAGAAATCCTCCACAAGAAAAGCCAAATTAAAATGCGTGTTTATAAACAATTATAAAATAATTAAACAGTTTAAATACTAAAATTGCTGTTTCTGAGGAAATTTATTTTGAGTTAAGCTTAAACGTTGTAGTAACAAATAAATATGCTTCGTTAAAATTAAATCAAATTTCAATTCTTTGGATACTTATTTTTGTAGTTAAAATAACAAATGTATGACACTGCATGTACCACAATGTTGCAATAAATTATGACATATTTTCCAGGACTGAATATAATTCCCACTTCATTGATTATTTGTTTGCTTGTCTTGGAGATGTTGAAGTAGCAGAATAAGTACAATTTGCTATGCAGTTTCTTTAAGGACTGTAACAAATACCAATAAAATTTTTATATTTTTTTTTTAAACTCAGCACGTAATCAGTATGAATTGCATTGAGAATACTTATTTTTAGAATCTATGCTTTGTATAATTAAATGTTACAGTCGACGACGTGTACGGCTAGCTTGTGGAGTACAGTCATTACAAAGACCTGCCAATCCACGATGGAAGACATGTCTCGCATCACATGACGAACGTCACACCCGACTAAGCTCCATAAAAACGTAATTTATTGATTTTTAACAATATTATGACTAATACAGTTATTTAGACGTTTCATATACAGAAATTTGTAAGTGTTTTGTGTTTTTTCTAGAAACACTACCATGTTATGGTTTGGTTTTGTAAATTAGTTGTTCTCTAAAATTTTACTAAAACTTTATAATCTTAATACGTTCAAGTCTGCTGTGTGAATCTTCACACATAAAATAAAAGAATAATGTAATAATTTTTCAGTTTGATAAACTAACATTTCATTGCTTGCTACTAAGCAATTATTAGACTGTAATTATAGTTTCATTTCTATTTTGAAAAACTTTTGGTTCAATTTATAGTGCTCACTACAATCTTTGAAGAAATTCCCATCGGAGTTTTTAGAACTGCTGTAATCAAAGATTTGGTGACACGAGACTACTCCGCAGATGGTATGGGTGATCTGATCGAAATTCATGTACGTACTTTCCCAGCAGCAATTCAAACTTCAGCAATCCTCATCGCGGTTGAAAATGAAATATGGCAGCATCAAGAATTAAATATATTATTCAGCAGACTTACGTACCTAACGAACGACAAATTTTGTAGATTCCTTTTCTTGTTATGTAATTCAGGAACTATTAATTGCTATATCTTTTACGTGAATGCGTTGTGTTATTCTGCCTTCCAAGATTTCTAATTAATCTTAGTTCGTAGGCCTACATAGCCGGTGTCGTGACCATCTTCCAGTTCACACCGCGTTCAGACATTGCTAACACCATTATTATCATAAAATAATTTTGCCTCGTTGTGGAAAGACATCATCAGTCCAGAGAAAGAGTTGTAAAACTGGAACAATTGGACTAAAACCGGCCTTTAGTCCACCGGCTTTTTTTGGTTCAAGCGCGACATATTCAGGCGTATATAATGTGGAGAGCAGGTGTACTTCTATCTTATCTTGCCTCTTAGTAAACAACTATGGTCTCATTGTTTTCTGACCACATCATTTCACCCTTACAATTTTTTTTTGCTTAAAGAGGTTTTTTGGTGAACCTTTACGGTTCTTTCTCAAAGTACCAGCGAGATGTGTTTGATTTGACAACATCAGATTGGCCAGTTCAACGGAGGTGAATAATGTCTACATATAGGTTATGGACTTTGTTCAAACTGTTTGTCATAGGCTCGTTTACCACTTTGATGGCAACATAGCTGTCTTTAGTATTTTGTACAGTACATTTCCCCATGTATATCTTACTGAATATGTGTACCCATATTTATCACACAGCTTCAATATTTTGATCCCGTACTTGTGAGCTTTTCCAGGAATGTATTGCCGGAAACCTAGCATACCACGAAATGGTACCATTGTCTCGTCTATCACCAAATCTTTCTCTCCTACTTTCAAGTTACAGAATAAATTATTCAATGTAACCAGCTTTGCCAATTCGTCCGTCTTTCTCTAGGTTCTTGTTTTCATTGAAATGTCAAAAAACGTGAAAGTAACTGAAATCTGTTTCTGGTCATTATTTTTTTGGCAACGGAGAAACTATACAAAGAGCTTTTAGACCAGTAATCACTTAATCGTGGAAGTGATACTAAACCCATGCATACCAGCAATCCAATGAATTTGCTCATTTCCTCTGGATTAGTATTTTCCTTGTCTTTAAGCCCACTATTACGGCTGAGTCGTGCACCTTAGAGATTACATAATTTGCATTACGATTGGTTTCCACAACGATCATTTCAATTACTTCCTCAGTCAAGTAATGCTAAAAAAATTAATAGGCTTTTGATTTTAAATTTTGGAGTCTGATTGAATTGACAAGTTTTTGCATACCCTCAGTTCAGGGTATTTGTAGCATTAATAGTACCAACTGTGTTGTTTGTAGTGTTACTAGCGTCCAGATCAATGTCTCATTATTCGATGATACTATTAACATCAGTATAATCGTCAGTGTCCGTTCCAGGAATAAAGTTTGGATCACTGTCACTATCGTCGGGTATATCACTCACTATCATTGACTCGACACTACCATCATCACTTATACCGGCAGACAAATCACCCGGTGACGAGGGAATCATCATTCGATCAATTTCAGATGTACACAGTTGACCACTCATTTGACTAAGTAACTGAACACTACGTACGATCAGTGTAAAATCGCTTAGCTGACAGAAACACAATGTGAGCTTCGCGTAAAAAGGCGGGAAAACGGTCTCGTAGTGAAATAGTCACGTGACAGGATAGATGATGCGTCTGCAGTAGCCGGAGAGCAAAAAGAATTAGAAATATTCGTTCTGCCAACAACGAAAACTAAATTTCCCTATTATAAGGCGCCGTGTATAGTGGCCCGACAGGCATTTTTTCAGTAAAATTTTTACATTTAAATAGTCATGTCGGGCCAAAGTACACGACGCTTTGTATATATATATATATATATATATATATATATATATATATATATATATATATATTATTGGTAAATAAGCAATCAAATCGTAGTTATTAGTGCCCAGTAAAGAGGAAAAGCTCCAAAAGTTACAAGAATTTACGTTAACAACATTTGGCACTCTACCGCTAAAACGTAATTTATGGGGTCGGCAGTTAACGTGTTAATTGGAAATTGCTTGTATTTTGAACTGATGACTAATAAAAAACCTTGCAACGTCTTATTTTGTTATTTAGTAGAAATAACAAATATAAAGCACAAATTAGTGCCATTCATAAACAAGATTTAATGGAAACGTAAATATAATCTTGTCTTTCAAAATAAAAATTAATTAAAAGAGATGACGTTAACATAGAAAGAATATCCTAAGTGGTGCAAAATCATGTAAATACCTAATACATTTTTTTAAATCAAGCAATACATCATGTTTGCATTTTTATTCATTGAAGGGGAGATTCTTCATAAATTAACTAGAAAATTTGCAGTGCCAGATATATAATGGTCAGGGTACAAGACATAAAGTTTCCGTCTCTACGTTGTCCATGAGAACTCTCATCTAAAGATCTGATATTTAACATTAGGAAGAGAGGAGCCAGTTTTGTAGATTATCGCCATCGCTTGTGATTCTATTTAATTTTGAATTTCATGTGTCGTGTTATTTAGACAAAAAACTTGAAACGCGGGATTTGCTCTAACACGTTTCAAACAATTTCGTTAGAAACTCTTCATATTTATAGTAACTCGATTCATTCAGTCCGTTTGTTTTATTTCAGAATTTTTGTCTACGCTTGACCAATGCAATTTCAAAGTCATCTAAGTTTAATTGGATTTTTAAATCAATGAGAGTTATTTATCAAATAATTTGGATAGAGGTGAAATAAAGTAGTTTATTTAATTTTCAAGATCTTTCTACATAGCCGAGTATACGCAACGTTATTGCAATACTATTTTAACGATATTTATGAAAATTGAGAAACTTTCTGTATAAACTTGGCTAATTATATTTACCTACTAGCGGGCCCGGCGCGCTTTGCTGCGCATTTCAATAATTTTTTGCAAAAGTTGCCCGCGGCTTCGCACGCAATTTCCCGTTGAAAACAGTACTATATTCACTTATTCTTTTTCTATCACATTCTAAACATTGCTGAGATAATTGATAGTCGTTCCATCGTGAGCCTCTTGGGCGTATTATGAAGGTATGTACCATATTCCTACCTCTATCTAGCTGTTACCCACGGCTTCGCACGCAAATCTTAAGAACCGAAGTCCTTATATATTACTTAGTAAATTTTTTTTTTACTATAATAAATTTTAGATTAAATTAGTTATATCTCCGATGCCACGATTGAGCTTGCTTTGTTGTCTCGATCGAGAGAATATGTACACACGGAGTTTTGAGAACCATACTTCTGTCAAAAAAAACAACTAAGGTTGATTTTATAACATTCTTTATATTTGTAGCCAACGTAAGATAGTAATTATGATATCTGCATTACTCTTCTGATCAAGCATGAGCATGGTTTATATTAAATAAATATTGCAGTTAAAGGTGAATTTTTACGTCAAATTTGAATTGTATTATCTGGATAGTAAAGTCTATGTTTAACAGTGATTGCAAAAACAGTTTTAAACAAAATTTGTCGTTTCTCTTAAGCTTACTCTATGCTTTAAAACTATAAGTGTAATATATATGTTTACAAAGAACAGCTGATTAAAAATTTGAAAAGACGTTAACATATGTTTGCTGCAATGCATTTCTTATGGGTATTTTCTGTAACCAGTGGGGCGGAATCCTGAATCGGGAAAGGGATGGGCATAGCTTATAAACCTTCTCCGTGGAAAAATACATATACGTACAAATTTTCATCATGATCGGTCCAATAGTTCACGATTCCATAAAGGACAAACATACAAACATTCATTTTTATATATATAGAAGATTATATTACTTAATATTACTTATATTACTTAATATTAGCCATAAACCTGGTTAATTTTTGATCGAAAAGAGATTTTATTTAACAGTTTTAATTTTTATTTTCATTAAGATCTCTGTTATTTCTGCTCTGAATTATTGAGAACCCTGCAGCCTGTGCAACAGTCAGCAAATCTAGGAAAATTTCTACGTGAATCTCATACAGTTTAGTTAGGTTAGCAGTGAAGGAGTATCATCCTGTTGGTCTGATTGGAATAAGCGAGTGAGTGGATAATTCGTATATTGTTGGCAGTGGCTGCATCTCTCCGAGTCTTGTCGACGAGAGTGCCGTGGCATTGGCATTGGTAGTGGAGGGGTACTATCCTGTTGGTCTGATTGTCAATAAGCGAGTGAGGGGATAATTGGTATATTGTTGGCAGTGGCTGCATCTCTCTGAGTCCTGGCGACGAAAGTGCAGTGGCAGTGGAGGAGTGTCATCCTGTTGGTCTGATTGTGACTAAGCGAGTGAGGGGATAATTGGTATATTGTTGGCAGTGGCTGCATCTCTCTGAGTCCTGGCGACGAAAGTGCAGTGGCAGTGGAGGAGTGTCATCCTGTTGGTCTGATTGTCAATAAACGAGTGAGGGGATAATTGGTATATTGTTGGCAGTGGCTGCATCTCTCCGAGTCCTGGCGACGAAAGTGCAGTGGCAGTGGAGGAGTGTTATCCTGTTGGTCTGATTGTGACTAAGCGAGTGAGGGGATAATTGGTATATTGTTGGCAGTGGCTGCATCTCTCTGAGTCCTGGCGACGAAAGTGCAGTGGCAGTGGAGGAGTGTCATCCTGTTGGTCTGATTGTCAATAAACGAGTGAGGGGATAATTGGTGTATTGCTGGCAGTGGCTGCATCTCTCCGAGTCCTGGCGACGAAAGTGCAGTGGCAGTGGAGGAGTGTCATCCTGTTGGTCTGATTGTCAATAAACGAGTGAGGGGATAATTGGTGTATTGCTGGCAGTGGCTGCATCTCTCCGAGTCCTGGCGACGAAAGTGCAGTGGCAGTGGAGGAGTGTCATCCTGTTGGTCTGATTGTCAATAAACGAGTGAGGGGATAATTGGTGTATTGCTGGCAGTGGCTGCATCTCTCCGAGTCCTGGCGACGAAAGTGCAGTGGCAGTGGAGGAGTGTCATCCTGTTGGTCTGATTGTCAATAAACGAGTGAGGGGATAATTGGTGTATTGCTGGCAGTGGCTGCATCTCTCCGAGTCCTGGCGACGAAAGTGCAGTGGCAGTGGAGGAGTGTCATCCTGTTGGTCTGATTGTCAATAAACGAGTGAGGGGATAATTGGTGTATTGTTGGCAGTGGCTGCATCTCTCCGAGTCCTGGCGACGGTAGTGCAGTGGCATTGGCAGGGGTCAGTGGAGGAGTACCATCCTGTTGTGATCATTAAGCCTAGAAATGGATAATTGGTAGACTGGTGCCAGTGGCTGCCTCGCTCTCAGTCATTAGCGTTGTTCAAACTTTGGAGTGGTTGTTCAAACTGTGAAGTGTATATAGCTGACTTGTTAATCAATGCTTGTTATTTATGAATAATCAAGGATGACTACTGTCTACTCCTACATCAACGCTATTACAGTACTATATGTTATATAGTGTGTGCTAAAACCACATTTTATAACATTCAGTAAGTAAATGTAATACACAAGTTTAAACTAACAAATGTTTAGGGATTGCAATCCTCATATTTTATATTGTGTATCAAAGCAATCATTATTTCAATGTTTTTATTTAATACAATGTTAAATAATGGCAAGTTATGAATAAATGGTAGTTAAACCTTCTTAACGGATTAAATACACAAAGCCACATTTTTCATTATCAGAACTTTTAGATTTTCTTAACTCTTTGTGCGAAACTGAGAATCTTGTTCCTAATGTTCCCTACTGCCTCAGCATACATACCAGTATCATCTTGACAATGTGTTCACATAAAAGAAACTGTTAATGTGAGGAGTACATATTTGGCATAGTTCTGTTCGACATTTCCAAAGCAGTTAGTAACAAATCTATGCATTGATGTATTGAAGCTTAAATCTATCCTGATAAATATCAAACTCAAAATAACAAGATTTTAAAGATACGTCTGTTTTATCATTTCAAAAATGTAATTGTTCATACATGTTTCCTTCCGTTTAATTTCTACATATGTTATGTTATTTCCACGATTTTTAGAAAATGTTAAAGACTTTCTTTTCATCATTTAATATACGTAAAACTGTTGCTAGTTCTTGATTCTTAGATATTTAACTATCAAAACTGAATCATCTCAGTGGTCTTGGAATATTAAATAATGATTTAATATTGGAAAGCTGTTCCTGTGGATACCATCTCAAATCAAGCAAAGAGTTTACTCATAACACCCAATTTTTGTGATCAGGATTGTCAACATATTGATTGTCAGTCTTTATCTTGAGGAAATTAATATAAAATTGTTTAAGCACATTGAAGTCATTTTGCAATATTGTAAACAAAATTCAGTATAATGTCATTTAAATACTGTACACAGGGGTGAAGGGAACCATATATAAACAAAACGTTTTGCTCTAAAAGTAATGCGCCCAATTTAGATTTCATTATAAAAAGTGGACACTAGACCAACCCTGCAGTAAAAATTTTTTCCTTCTGTAAGTACATAATGGAATTTTGTTCAGCGAAAGACAAACCCATGCTTAGAACGTTTGAAAGATTTCTTCGTTGATTTTGCAATATACAGATTGATTACGATTGACATGTACATTATCCATCACTCAGCGACTGCGGGATTCCAAATCGACTTCTCCTTTAAAAGGCACTCTTGACCACAATTTTCTTTTTCGTAAATAATTGATTAATATTCTAAACGCTTATTCACAGGTGAAACTTGTAAACGTCTCCAGGATGATGCTGCGTATTCCAGAAGTAAAGAGTTGTTGCTGTTGTCTGTCCCTCAGAACAGGAGCTAAACTCTTTGGGTTCATGGCTTTGGTGAGTATTCGAATACGTGCCTCTCAGTTTAGTGGACAACAGTAAGTAGCAAACTGAAAATATGCAGTTTGTCAATTTACAAATTAAAAAAGCTGAACACTCATGTAACCAGCAGATGAAAGCTGCTTAAAAATCTGCTCTAAAATCCCTTTACCTGTTATAACAGAAAATGTGAATCTCCATGAATTGACAACAGAAACCCACGTTCATAGCAAAACTTATCAAATACGGTATTTCATACTTAGAAGGTAAAATGCTATGCATATAATGTTTCAGAAGGTATGTAGGTCCTCTCGAAATATGCTTAAGGTCAAAGAGAAAACTATTTTTTTCGTTATAAATGTGATTCATAAGACCTCCTCCTTTTGTACCTACAGGCGTCCAAACTTGATATCATTCTATCGTCGGTCTATCTGAGCAATGCTCAAATGGTGGCTTCAACTTCAAATTCAATGTTCTAAATAGTAGTTTGTTGTAACAAAACAACAACAGCGTTAGAATTGTTTATTTTCAACTCTCATAACAAATTATTTTTACAAAATATGATTTTGCATTTGTACCTACCTTCTCTGTTAAACTTGAGAGCAGCGCTTCTCAAAATCATCCTAGTAGAAGTATGAGAAATTTAAATATCTAATTTGTTTGTAGCTAATTATGGACCCATATATTCATATGAAAAAGGGTCTATCTTTGAACACCTGGAATGTGTTCTCCACAAGTTTTCTGTGTATTGAGAAAATTTGCCTCTGATTTGTACATATTTTAATTTTTTTATACATTAGTATTATAATATTCTGCTAGCTGTCAAAACATTGTATCTGTTCTGAATAATTTAGGTCAATTAAACAATCAGTATTGGAAAGTAGAATAGGTAGCTTAATCTTAATTAGGAAAATTATAATATTAATCCTGAGTCCCAGGCTAAGAATACACACAATGTTAAGCTATATTCTCAAATAAAGTGCTGAAGTACAGATAATTTTACTTCATTCAAGTTTATACTCTACATTTACACTCTTGGTATCATGAAAACATATCCTGAAATACACCGCTTAATGATAAAAAAAAATAGAACAACTCATAATTTATCCAACTGAAAATCAATCAAAATTACAAGTTTTGAATGTTTAGGTTTTGATAAGAGTAATCTGTCGAAATAACTGGTCATAGAGAAGTATTAAAGAAACATTAAAATATAGTACACTCTGACACATATATATGCATAAATATCTTTATGTACATTATGTACAGTCAACAAAAAGTTTTTACTGAAATTCCAGCTTTTACGAATTAGGTTCATGTAGTGCATTTTTATACATATTCAATTTAACAACTTCAAATTCTTATTAAAAATGATCTTGGCGAAATGTCTGAAGACTGATTAAATAGTAAAAGTTATTTTGTAAAAGTCCATACATAATAGTACAACTTTGAAAAAATTAAAAATCCCATTCCATGTTTATTCAAAATGAAGAGATTCACGGATATCTGTTACGTACATTAGAATTTTGGTAAACATGTTATATGAGAAACTCCAGCTTATTAAGAAAAATCCTTCACTAAATTTAATATTCAAATCATGTTGTATCCATCATAAAATCCCAATCAAAATTTCCCAAACAATCCAAAAATGTTGTAATATTTCTAAAATTCAAGTCCTCTCAAAATTACTTTGCATTGCATAAGATTCTTCTTGTTTATTCAATAAAACACTTAATTGCAACTTCTAAATAAATTATTCGTAACCTATATTTAAACTTGATTTCCATAAATAATGATAAATAAGTAGATTTCTGTTAGAACTTGTTATATTTTGGAACCTTTCGTCCAACACATCTCTTCTATGTTATTACAGGTGGGAAGTGTATTCACGATATTCTTGTCGTCATTGTGGTTAGCTGTGCTCGCCGAACACCGTAAGTATATCAGACTTTTCTCTAAGACTCTTTTAAACCCTACCCAGTGAAGGTGGATTTACCTGCACAGACAATTATTCTAATGTTCCGTTAAAGTTTGATCAATTGTTTTCATAGATAGTTTTGTTACTGGATGAATTATTTTTGCTCTCAGTATTTTTCTTGCTTTGCACACAAGCAATTCAGTATATGGAACCATGTAATAAAGAGTGTAGCAAAGGTACTTCCATAATTCCATACCACCAATTCTTAGAATTTTATAAATCAAGTACTGTATACACCATTGAATAAGGTAATTGCTAATTGGATTTCTAATGTTATGAGTAAACAATTCTCTATGTGTATCACCGTGATTGCGGTCGCAATTTGTACTGCATATATTAAAAATTGGAATGAATGTTTTTGCAGGTAAATGTAAAATGGTAAAAGGTCATTTCCATTGCTAGAGCCAATTGAACCGAATGAAATCTAGATGCCTTACGAGTGTATGAATTTTATCGCAGTTGCTATGAACATTCTATGGAATCACTTTTACCTATGATGGTCTTCAGCTTATTTTGAGCCAAGCAGTCGGAGCCTCAGACTAAAAACGTTTTTCATATAATTATCCTGTACAACATATGAATGCATTGATTTCCACACATATTTTAGACTTGGTATGAAACAACACATTATTAACAATAATTTGCGAGTGTCTTCAAAGCCTTAATGTCAAGAACATTTCTTCATAACAATCATAGAGATCCATGTATTTGAACTAGAACTGACACGTAATCTGTTGTAATAAATAGTAACTCAGAATAACAATTCAATGGATTTTGAGACCGGGAGCTCAGTTGGATATTTTAGTGGCCATCAGCTACCTACAGCAGGGAGCACTCAGAGACCATATGTCAACCATGATGATCTGCTTAGTAAATTAGATCATTCATATTTTTAAAACAGAAGAGTCTGTCTGGATGGCCTGTGGTCGGAGGAGGCTATTGCCGAAGATGGGGTTCCACAAGGTTTGGTACTGGAACCATTGTTGTTTCTATTGAGGGTAAATGATTTTCCGTACTCCATTCAAGCAACTACACTACTCTATGCAAACAATACAACTTTTGTCACGTACAGTAATCTAGAGGAGTTTAAAATGATACCAAAAAATACTTTGGACGATGCAAAGTGGTTTAATGCAAATGGTTTTTTTTCTTAATCTTTTAGTCTAAAACCAGTAATTACAGTCAATAGTGGCCATGAAGCTCTAACGAGCCAATCAAAGTTTCAGGGTAATGTAGTTGATGACCACCTGACCTGGAGGCAACATATAGATTGTTTCGGGCAGGCCGTCCACAGTAGTCTTTCTGTTGAGGCAACTGATGGGTTGTGTTCCTAAAAAATTACTTAATATTTCTGCATATTTTGCGTATTTTCAGTCAGTCTTCAGGTACGGTTTAATTATATGGAGCAACTGTAGCAGGATACAGGACATTCTAATTATACAAAAAAGCGATCAACATCATAATCATAACACATATTTTGACACCTCAAAATTCACTACACAAATATAATACTACAACATAATATAATTTCACAGACTCAGTAAAACACAAAAGTCACAATGTACTATCATTAAAAGTGTACAACCATTTAAGACACCTAATCTAACTGTATCCTATAAACAATTTTAAAACAAAACTATCCCTTCTTTGTAGCCTATCCCTTTCTATAACAGTGAAGAATTTTTCAAAATTAGAAATATTATACATTTTAAGTATTCGCATTACTTGCCAGTCCATTTCTATGTGGAAACTCATATTGTTGCATTGACTATGCAGTTTTTAGTGTTATGTTGATATTGTTCCTTTTTATAATAATATTGTTGTTATTTAGTTTTTAATGCATAGTCTTTTATTACTGTTTTGTTTGACAATATGTTCAAATTTAATTTATCAATTGTTTGCTATTTATTTATTTATGTTATTATGTTAAAGCTTTGTCATTGAATATTAGTTAATTAAGTAACTAGTTAGTTGAATGGTTTGTTATTTTCAAAGTAAATCAATACAATTATGTAGCTACTTTTCTTTCATAATGTATAAATTTACCATTTATTTTTGCTGGAACTCTGTTTTTGTTTTAACTCTATTTTGTGTTATTTTTATGTGTAATATTTATTTATATATTCTTTTAATCTAAGTTAGGAATAATTTAACTAATTAGTTATAAGTTTTTGACTTGGCTAATGAGCTGAATTATGATTTTGTCAATGTTTATGTAAATAATACGACAATAAAATATTTGAATTTGAATTTAAACATGATGGAAACTGACTAATCCTTAAAACTTTCAGAAGAAGGAATTATGCTTAAGGCTGGATAAAGAAAAGTAATTCAAAGCGATTCTACAGTAGTAGGGACGTGATAGGGGCCTCCACGGTCCTCACAATGACGTGATCATGATATTTCGTCATCACAAGGAATATGATGTTAGCATATTCAAGTATTTTTCCTCAGAAGTATTCAAGCAGACAGGTTAATCAAATAAGTCTGGCATATGTGTGGGTGTGTAAGTAAATGCTTAGACAATGTCTTGTTGGTTTATATTATGGATAGAATGTAAACAGAGTTATTCTGAGTAGATTTATAACAATAATAAGAAAAGATGAGAAGATTGTTGCAGAGGTTCTCAGGAAGTATTTAGGAGGAGGACAGCAGAGTTGAGTATTGTGACTCAAAAAAGAGAAGCAGGTAACCATCCTCAGGGTTCAGGTGTGGGGCTCTCTTGTGTTTTATTTTGTTCAAAGGTATCTGCGTTTGGGAGAGAAAATTTAAACAATGACTTATGCTGGTGTTAGTACTGGAGAAGGGGAATAGCATATCAATACTGAAGAGGATTTACAGTAACAATGACAATTAGTGAGTGGTTCAGTGAACACTTCTTCTCTCAAGGGAAAAGATTATCTTCTTGTCATTAAAAGGACTTTTGGGTAGGACAGGGAAGCTTGAATGGAGTGAAGAAGAGGAAATGTCAGAAACTCAGGATTAATAAAAATCTGAACAAAAGTATTAAGTAGAAGACTACTTCGCCGTTTAAGGTCATAATTACCAAGTTTGAAATTTTGAACATAACTAATTAATTGTGGTTAAGTTTAAGTATGCTGCAAGCCTTTTATAAAGGAGTATTAGGGCCAATGCTTGATGTATGGTTGTGAGCTGTAGAGATACTTGTACTTACTTACTTGTACTTGTACTGATTCAAGTCCAGTTGGCCTTGGTAACGGCGTTGGACGAGTCATTAGTGCCCTAGGGAAAGGGTCACGGGGGGGGGGGTTGTTAACTTTCCTGTTAAAAACTCTGACAATGACCAATGTGTAATAAACTTTTTTTATTAAAAAATCTTTGAGTTCAACCTCTTTGAATTTGTTTTACTGGAATTATGTTTCTAATGGAAAAGTGGTAGTCTTTTGATAACATTTTAAGACCTGAGTAGAGTTGGATTTGTTTCAATAACATTTTTAGGTTATCGCTGCTCAGAATACAAATAGTTTGTGTTCTAGTATTGTACCTATGGGTGTTATTAACAAATTCAAGATGGTTGAACTTAATGTAGTTTGCCATTTCCATAAAATGCTAAAGACTAGGTATTAGTACAGATTTCCAGGGCCTTTGAAAGTTGTTGCTTGCAATGGGACTTGAGGGGGCAGTCTCAGCATTGCTCTGATTGCATTTTTTTGAACAATGAAAATTTTGCTGCAAGGCTGACTCTTCCTTTGCTCCCCACAGGCGATTGAGTAGGAGATGTGCCGATTCGACCAAGCAGTGGTAGACATTTTTTCACGAGTTTCAGATTTTTGAATAGCACTGTAGGCCTTCGAATGACAAAGAATTTCCTTTTGAGAGCTTGCATTCTAATGAACCTAAACTGCTCAGGTCCAACACACAACCCTAGTCCAACGTCCACCCCAACAGTTATTTTGCTGTTGTGGTCGTATCCAACTACAACGATCACCCAAATGCAAAAGCCAGGGGCTCCTGAAAAGCTCTGAGTTTTTTGGAATTTTCCTTTGCTGGGTCTGAATTGACCATGGCATTTAGTTTTTTTCTGTGGTTGAGTTTGAGAAAATTTTGGGAAAATAAATTGTGACAATATTGTTGGATTTTGGTGAAAAGAGTTCAATTTCGAGAGCCTCCCTACTTCTTTTGTTTGGGTGGATAAGAGTGGTATCTCTGCAAAAATGAAAAGATTTTTTTCAGAGACAACGACATCTGCGATGTCGTTTATATAAATCAAAAAAAGCAATTTGGTCCTAGAATTGATGCCCTGTAGGTACCACCCACACTGGATCAGTTCAGGGTGTTTGAGCGATAATTTTTGAATTTTGTTTGAATTTTGACTCGTGTTGGATCTCTACCACCTGGAATCGGTTTCGCAGGGTAATGAGGAAGAACCAACCCAACATCTGGATTTTGGAAATGCCCATAGCATTCTCAATTTTTTGGATGAGTGTGTCTGCATCAACCACAGTCGAAAGCCCCTTCGAGAGATCGGCATAGCAAACCATGAACGATCTCCCCCGCATCAACTCGCATCGATACAGTCGTTTATGAAATCAATGAGCTGCCAATTTTTTGTCGTATTTGTGTTTTTTCTCAAAACCATAACTGCTCAGCCAACCAAGAGATTATAATCTTCTAGGATAGGCATTCAGCTTGGTCACAAACAGCTCTTTCGATAAATTTGGAAAAAAATTGGTAGTAGGGATAATGGACGATAGTTCACAACCCTCCAACCACCATCCCCACCCTTAACAAAGTGGTCTGACCTTGGCCACCCTTGCCAACCGTCCGGAAAAAACACCCGCCCGGAGAGTGAGGCATTTATCAGGCTGACGAGAGGTACCATTTTAAATCGTCATTTGGCAGAAATGATTACTGCACTTTCATACAACGACACATCAAGTCCTGTCTGATGATTTTAGGAGAAAAAGTTTTAAAAATTTTTTCAAAATTTTTTTCTTCATTTACCAATATCAAAATTTAATTACAAACTTAGTCCGGTTTTATTATGTTTGGATTTTTATGATGTTTTGTTGCAGTCAAGTTTCCCTGCCTGGGGGGGGGGGACTTTGGGGTAAAAACCATTTGGGGGGGGGGCCAACATTTTACAAAATAACTAGCTAATTCATATCACAGTTGTCTTTAGGATTTTTTAATACATTCATTCCCTTGACGTAAAATTATAATTTTTAGCATTAGTGGATGTAGAGGCCTCTGTGCTGGTTTACAATTTCCAAGATTCTTTTGGTTTGTTTGAGAGGCATTTTTTCAATTCTCTGGTTAAACCAGGCTGCTGCTTGGTATCAAAGTTTACAACTTGTCTATATGTATTTATCAGTGAGCCCCTTTGTTATATTTCTTTATTTTCAGTATTTCTAAATTGTAACCACGTGATTATAATGTTCGACGACCAATTTTCAGCTTTACGTGTCATCACCTACTCATAGTTTTTTTCCACATTCAATTTTAATACTTTTCTTTTAAAATAGTTTTCTTTTTCCGGACATGAGATAGTTAAAGTAATATAAAAAAGTGTCAACAAAATTTCTTGATATTTTTTGTGTGGGTCCTGTTTTATCATTTAATACATCCCATCTAGTTTTCAAGTTTTTAGTCCTAAGTTTGCAGGTTTCCTGCATAATTTTTCATGTTTGAGGGATCTAATCTTTGATTTTTTTATTTTTCAGTTTGTCCTTTTGGTATATGTGTTTACCGTAATTTCTATTGCTTGGTGTGTCAGATAATTAGTGGTTCAATAATATATTGCTGGTAAGTGTAACTACTAAATTAGTGAAAAAGTTATCCTATACAATGTCGCAATTTTTTAAAAGTACGGGCATTGTTTGTTCATTTTGAAGAATATTCATATTATAGCCTCCTCCAATTACTATATTTTGTTTAAAGTCTTTGTCGATTTAATTTTTGAGAGTACTGGTTTAGTTTAACACAATATAAAGTAATTTATGAAAAACAACTGTCTGACTTACTGTAGATACCAGCTATCAAGTGATATTTTTCTATTCCAGAGGGTCCCAATTTTTATTTCACAACATTCCAAAACACTTTATTTTTCCGATAAATTCTTTCCTTATGTTTCGAACGGATTGGTTTTTAGAATTGTTGTTTTATTTCATGTAAATAGCTACTCCCACCCATTTTCATGTTTATTTCTCTTCACTAGCGCATACTTTAAAACAAAACTCTTTATAAAATTGAAAATTTGCTTATTGATTTGGTTCAGAGTTCTAGCCCATGTTCACTAACAATAAAAAAGTCAGGTCTTTCTACTTCTAGGAAGATTTCAAATTTGGACCCCCATTCGTTAATAAGAAGACTTCTCTAACATTTCAGATGGATGATCTTTTCAAATTTGTAAATTTGATTGTTTTTTGATTGTTTTTGATATTTTTGGTTTAGTGTGGCCAAGTTTTTTAATCGTTATTCTATTTCATGGTTGTGTTTTAGTTTGTTTTTTTGAATTTGACACATTTTGATTTCCCATTAAACTTATGTACATTACTTATTTATTAGGCTACACAAGACCATCTTTTACCTGAACTGGTTCAAATGTAGGCCAATGAGTGGTGTTAACAGCTTCTATCAAGCTATTGAGTTTAAGCCTTAGGTATATGCCCAAATTTTTTCTTTTGGTTATAAAAACATTCATGTTTTATATCTTTTCGTTTTGTTCTTTAATTAAAGGGTTTTTGGATTACGTCATCAAAACCTGAAAGGCGTCTCAACCCACATCCGGACGTCTCCCCTTCTTCGGATGCCGGCCAACGAGTCAAATTTTTGTTTGCGTCAGACCGAGATACTAATCTATCATCTGAAACTTGGTTTGTCGTCCCCCCACCACTACCAAGTAAATCCGCAGGACTCTCACTCGCACCGTCGGCTCGCCTGCATGCTCCGATCAAAAAGAAAAGAGGCCTTTCCCGTACGGAACAAACACTGGCTCTCACTTCGAGCGTCCATTTTACTCATTTATTCTACGCCATAAACAAACGTCTGTCCACATGGCTGTCCCCCATATACAAGGTGAATTATTTTTCTTTCTATACCCCGACCCCCCTTTTTTGAGTTGACCTTCACCCTCTGAGCTTCCGTTCCTCATTCATTTCCAAGAGGAGGGAATTCCACCAATTATAGAGATGTAGGTAAAATTAAAAAAGACTCTGTAATAAGTAATATTAGGAAAGGTGAAACCAATGGGCCTTGGCCCACTGGTGTATTCAACTATTACCATAGCCTAAATTTCAAAAATAATATGTGACACAGACCTTCTCATTGAAAACCCATAAGAAGGAACTATTTAGTTTTCAAAGCAATCCAAAATAGGTTTTTTAATAGACAGAAAACAAAGTTCGCTCCAAGTATCGCGCTGCGAGTCTGAGCTTGAAAGAAAGTGAGATCGTTGATGAACTTAGGGTTTCTTTTTACAAAACAAAAATATCAAAGGATGAACCAGGGGTGGCAGAGAGTTGTCCAGATGGGGGGAGGCGTGTCGCTTCACTTCCGGAGAACGGGGGAACCAGGCGCGCAGAACCTCAAAACAAACTACTTGAGACTTTGAAGTGGCTACCGAGGATAAATAAATAAAATTAAAGGAAGTCAGTCCATTGGGAATTAAAGGAAGTCCATAACTTTTTTTGTCATCATAAATTAGTAAGGGATCCCCAAATCCAAAAATGAGATGAATATGTCATGTTTACAAGACCTCTTACAACATTAGGTTTAAAATCCTTGCATGCGCCCTTATTCTTCATGTTAAGATTTATTCTGTTACAGGAGAAGGCCAAACTAATTCCTTGGTGGTTGGTTTCAACGTTTTTCATGGCCATCCTAGAAGTGCTGTTTATTCCGTCTTTTTTCATCAGACTTACCTTTGACACTGATTTCAATACATTCGACTTGAGGTTGATATTGATAAGTCTTTTCTTGACAAGTAAGTATTGTGTTTTAATGAAGTTAAAACGATACACTGCAGCACAGTTTACATATAAAAACACAGTACAGAGATTTGTCCTTTTATAGGTTCAAGATTTTACCAAAACTAGACAAAATTTTTAAATATTTTTGAACAATCCAAATTTAAAAGTTATTATTTTTTCATACTTTGTTGGGTGCATTCCCACCACTTTTTCATACAAAGATTTTTCCAAATTTTTTAGGTCTCGGGAAAAGTGGCGCTTAAGCTTTATACGTCAAAATTATATATAGATTATAGAGGGTAATATTATATATAATAGATACTACAATAGCAAATATGAATTTCTTTGAACATTTTTAAATTAGTGTGTAAAAATAATAACAAATAACTTGTTATTTAAGGCATTTCAAACTGTCATTTCAAGAGCTAACAAACATTCTTACATTGGTAAAGAATAAATACAATTTTCTTAATCAGTAAAAATAAACTAAATTTCATATACATTCCCTTGATGAAGTGCAAAAACTTGTTGGAAGAGAACTGTCTGGTCTGGATTTCAGTAGGTGAAAATGACACTCATCACCTGTATACTGTTAACACTAACAGTGCAATAGCACTTTCACCACGTTCTTATGTGGAGCTGATAGCCAAGGTAGAACAAAGTCCAACTTCTAAGGTGTTGGATTTTGGGGCTGAATTAAAGATAGCGCAGATTCAAATCCTGTCTGTGACTTAGCACCATTAAATCATTTTTAAAAAGTTTAAAAATATTTTTATTTTCGTTGGATAAATTGCGAGTGCTTTCTGAAAATTTTTGAATGAAATAATGAATAATGTGTACATTTTAGTTTATTTTTATCACCTTTTATAATTCTAATTAATCTTTTTATTTTTACGTTCATGACCTGTTTTAAAAATTTTGTATGGTTTTCTTATTAATATATTATTTATGTAGCGGTTTCATTCCTTCTTTGAGTTTAGTTTTATTATGGTAGTTTAATCTGATGCGCATCCTTCATCGGGCTTTTGCCTATTGGATGCTCTATTTTATTTCACACTTATCAAGTTTAGTATTTTTTTTTTTTTGTAAGTTCTTTTTGATTGTTAAGTTTACTTTTAGTTTCTTTTGAAGATTGTATTATTATTTACTTATTTTTAAGTTTGTAAATATTTCATTCAAGATCGATGGTTTTATATTGTTTGTTGTTTTGTATAAATCTGTTGTAAAGTTTGTAAATACTGTGAAATAAAATCTTTTTGAAATGAAATGAAAAAAATCAGTACCGTCAACCTTGTACTGAATCAATTCTCCTCCTTGTTCTGTGTAATAAGATCCTCGCACAGGCCAGTGACCCATGAAGATGTGCAGAATAATGCTATAAGGGGGTTGGCCTCTCCTTATAAAAAGGATATAGCTTCTTTAATCCATAACTATAATAATACATAAAATTATAAGATTTTTTAACATTGATATATAAAAGTTCATGTGAGCTCAGATTGTATTTTTTCAACATCTTTTTTGTTGCAGTTGATGATATTTACGGATGTCTGGTAGTATACAGCTACTACCGCACCCTCAGTCCCCCCAGATGTGAACCAAACTAGGATATACCATTTTTGGAGGATATACTAAAGTATTTTGCAAAATACAGGTTTCACTAAACAATGTTATGTGGCAATAAAGAACTTTAAAAGTGAACAAAATTTTGTTTTTAATATGAAATAACTTTTGTACAGTTAAAATTTATTTAATCTTTTTATTGAGATTTGTCCGGTAGTTCTTTTAACTTTTCCAACAACAACATCTTAAAAATGTTAAGATTTACATTTAGAAAATTACACAGCCACAAATTAATAAAACACGAATGAATAGAAATCAGTTAGTTATCAATAAAATTCCATTTTAATAAGTATTACAAACAGCTAAATATTAATGTTGCATGATATTTTGTGTGACAGTAACAAAAGGCTTTTCCACATTTGTACCTTTGTTAATTGTGTAGGGTAATCAGTTAACACACATCTACAAAAGAAACTGTTTATTTCAAAAGAAACATAGGTAAACACAAATTTATACTTTAAATACTATTTTTTACAAAAATCTAACATAATAACTTGTTGGAAAGTAAACTCGCTTCTTAAAGGTTTACCCTTTACAAAGAATAAAACTAATAATAAATGTATAAATAAGTAAGGAAAGCAAAAATTAAACACACTTATACAAATTTTCTTTGCAGTGCACACCCTAGTGTGGATTTTGTATCATAAATGTGTGTATGTATATATATATATATATATACCGTATATATATATATATATATATATATATATATATATATATATATATGTTGACTAAGCATACTCTACTGTACACGAATTGAATTTTAATATTATAATTGATATTTATACTATTTTTTATCATAATGTTTCAGTCACAATCTTTCTTTATTGTTACCATAATGTTGCAATTACTACCTTATAGTTATATCACTATAACAGTTTCGCACTAATGTACTTATATTTATTATGCACCATTAATAAAGTAAATTATTATAATTGAACAAAGGTTGTTGATTAGCTTTGTAACTAAAACAAAGTCCGTTCCAATGTAGTTTCATGTATATGTAGGCACTTTATCATTGGCAATTCTTGCCAATTGGAAACAACCAGAATCATCTGCGTAAAATTAAGTTTTGACAAATAAAAACTGTCATAAATACTTGTTTAATAATTATATTATAATAAATTACATAAAAGTTAAATGTATAACAGTAAATAATAATAGACAAAATGTAATACTAAAATTATTTTTTTTAATATTGACACACATTTTGTTCATATTTAAATAGCATATTCAAAAAGTTAATATCTATTTTACTTTACAGCTATCATTCAGTTTATTTATGAATAAAACCCAAAAATCGTTAAGTATAAACTGCACATTACAAACATTTCATGTTAAATGTATATTTAATTCCTGTTTCACAGAGCAGTTTAATATAAGTGTTTTAAACAAATTTCACATTACCTTTGTGTTGTTCAGAATCCATGTGGCATCGAAGAAATCGTTTTGAGCTTTCCACATCTTGTCCGTCAATGGGTAGCAATTTCTGGCACACCAGACAAAACAGTACGTTTTTGTACAAGCAAAGATGATAAATGTTCCTCAAAAGGAACTCGGGAATCTTGGAGAAACTCGTACCCAAGCGTTCCAATGCTGCATCATGAGAGACTTCATATTTCATCACATATGATTTATGACGAGTCCCACTCAAATGCTCGTAAAAACAATGTTCAATATTTCCTGGAGCAGAAAGTACATCAAATTTTGTATCACATGGTTTACAATAAAACTCACCTTTTATCTCCACTATGTGATCAATGTTGCTCAGGATATAGGATGGAACTCTGCCAAATATTGTGTCAAATTTGTCAACAGTTTCTTGTTTCTCGTTGGCTTTTTTCTTCACAGCGGACAAATGTTCTGCAGAGAAGAAATGAGTTCTAAAATTCTGTGATGTCACCATGTCCATCTTGTCGCCATTATCGACTATGATCCTGGTGTCACATAATGCACAATTGAAATGCTCTTCGGACACATCGTAATCAATACAGTCCCAGTTAATCACCACAAAATGTGGAATTGAACAGAAAATCTCCACTAGATCAGATCTTATTGATTCAGAAAGACGGTCCAGATTTTGCTCTTGTTCTAGATGTTTATTACTTTTGAAATGTATTTCAGAATTATTTTCTAAACTACACGCAACATTCCGAGGTTTGACTTTCTTTCCCTTTTTTGAGTCTACAACTATATTGCATAATAGACATTCAAAGTCATTTGTGTTTTCCAAGAATTTTACATGATCAATATTGTCTTGAATAGATTTTGGTACACTTCCAAATAAATTCTTCAAACTATGAACAGTCATCTGCTGTCTCCGTTTTTCTTCAGTGACATTATTATCGTGCCAATCAGATTTCAGGTGGCTAATTATATTCTTCAGAGTCTTTTCACTGTCTCTTTCTTCAATTATGAACTCCTCACAGATCCTGCAGGTAAGGTTTCTTTTATATAGTGTAAAATAAGCCAAGTTTTCCACAACAATGCTAGGTAAAGTCTCAAAAACTTTCAAAAGTTCAATGAAAACTTCATTACTTGGATCTCTTCTGAATTTTAGATTTTGTTGGTGAAACTCGGACAAAATGTGGGCTTTGAAATTTTGCTCCGTCTCATAAGTATCCAAACTGCACTTCACATTTTCATTGCACAATACACAAAAAAGGTATGTATCGTTTTTACTGAAATACTCAATACTTGTAATCAAATAACTAGGAAAGTGCAAAGAATTTTCCAGCGAAGGAATCAAGGAAAGTATTTTATTAATTTTTACATTATTTATATGCTCTAAGGAATAAAAATGATTCTCAAAACTCTCAATGGATTTATTAATATCAGACGGATTTACAGATAAAGTTTCATCACAAATAGAGCATAGATATTTATTGTCACCTTCAAAAATTTGAAGAAAACTACTATTGTTTAGTACTACTGGTGGAATACTACCATAAATATTTTGTAGCTGGCTTAAAATTGCATGGAATAATTTCATATTTTTTGTGTGAGCCACAGACAACAAGTGATAGGAAAAATTTGTCTCTGTAATTGAAGAATCGTTACTCACTCCAATCATTTTCTTACAGATTGTACAGATGTAGTAAAAGTCATCCATGGTTAAAACCAGAATATGGTTGAGGACAATTTGTGGGATTTCTCCTGAAAATGTTTCCATGAGACAGTCTATAAGTACACTCATTGGAACTATGTTTTCTTTGTGTTCTTTAGACGATAAATGCCCCTCGAAATCTGTTATGGAAGTTGAAGAGGTTTTATTATAAAGTTTTTTAATTACCTTATTACATGGAATACAAGTGTATTCATCATTTGCATTGTTGTAATTAAAGTTCTTCACATTTTCTTCAATTTCTTTTGGAAGTTTACCAAATTTTGTTTCTAAACTTTCTAAAATTTCTGAAGCCATTCTTTAGATATTTTTAGACTTTCATAAACCCTTTTCATGCACTGTAAAAGAAAACAGAATGTTAAGTGAAATATCATTGCCATATTGTTATGTTAACAACACTTTGATTACAATCAGAGAAAGATACATGAACATTTTTTTATCCTGATAATATTTATGTTATTGAGATAATTTAATTATTGAAAGTTTATCAAGTTTAGAGGATAAAAAACAACTATCCTTCGGGGAGTAAATGTAACTAAAAATTATTCAAAAAAGGAACTGAATAGTGGCTAAGCAGACAGAACATCCATCACAAAATTTAATGAAACTAATCAATTCATCTTTATGTGAGTACTTTAGGACAAATATGTATGATGGCCTATTAGAATAAACAATAAAAATATGGGAATTTATAATTTAAACCTTTACTTAGAGCCATTCAGTAAAATTTGTAACTGACAGATTAAAGAATACATAATTAGAATGAAATCCACATTTTGGATATTTGTTCATTTGCTTGATGTTATTTATGCATATTACCTATATAAACTACACAGTCAGTGTATGGTAACTGAACAATCACATATAAATAAATAGAGTTAAGGATATCCATGTATATTTTAAAATACAAATTTTACTGTGGAAATGAACCAACTACAAAAGCATACAAACATTTTGGTAATGAAAAAAAGGAACAAAAAGGTAAAAACTAAATTTTTTTCTGAGAAATAAAGTTATTCAAAGTTAATGCCACATAGCTTTTAAAGCAGTACAAAATTTGAAGAAAAATACCATGCAGTAAATTAATTTCGGTTAAGTTATCAACCTTTATAAACACTTTTTCCCCTATTTTCGGTACGTACGTCCTGTACTGTACAGGGTGAGATAGACCAACCCGTTCAGCAGTTGAACTGAGAAAACTATCTTCTCCGTTTATAACAAAAGGCCCGATATAATTCAGAAAAATAATTTTTAATACCCAAAAATGGCACTTTTGGGAGGGTGGGAGTCATTTTTGAAAGATATTCATGACTCCCAATGTCAAGGTAGGTCAAACTGTACGTCATTTTAAAGGTTTATAAAAGTCTCTTTCTATTCAATGATCATTTTTAACTTATTTCACTTCTTTTATACAGAGTGGTCCAAAATATTAAAGTTGTAGAATTTTATAATTTATTTTACTATTACCTTGCTAAATATTTTAACAAATCCAAACTTTTATCCAAAAGTATTTTTTCTAAAAATAAGTTACAGTTGTCACTTTCCAGCACACTTGCAACTTTTTTTTAAACAATTAAAATTTATTATATTTAAAACTCTCAAAAAACCTACAGAATTCAAATACAAGTTATGACTCTCATTACACCTATCAATAGCTCTCTTAAAAGCTAATTTTTTTGTATTTAAAGTTTGGCTTTATATTGGATGGTTGAGAAATGGCACCAAAAATATTAATTTTCATAAAATTTTGTTGCACTTAATACATTGTTATATCGAACCTTTACCTTAGGTTACTCAAAATGACCTACCACTTGTTTTTAAAACACTTTTTGTATAATGAGACAAGGGTATAGCCAGCAAGAGGGTTCAAGGGGTCCGCACTCCCTCCCAAATTTTCAATTAATTTTTTAGTAAACGATTATTATTATTTAAATAATTCAGTATTACTACCTTATACACTGCTGAAAAATTGTTTCCAACAAAAAATGGGTGAAGGAACCAAATGGAGCTCTGTCCACTATTGGAAAATATCAGTTGTCCACTACTTGTGGGGAAGGTTAACCATTTAACCGCCACGCCCGAGATATGCTGTGCGACTGTAGTTTTGTGAACAAACTATACTCGTTTTGTGAATCACAAGTATACTCGTTTATATTTTATCAGCTGTTTGATTTTTGTTTATCAACTGTGATTTTGTATTACTTGGTGTCATAAACTTAAAGTTAGAAATGTATAGAAGACAGCTGTCCAGTTTTGTGGAGCAACCTTGTGGACATTACTTAAACTACTTGGATGCCACGTGCATTGTATCGTACACGAGTTCTGGAATGGTTACGATGATATTTTAAAGGAGTTTTCCGATGTTCATTCGTAGATAGTTGTGTGGTAGTGGTATTATGTTGCAATTATTCAATAAATTGATATTATTTAAAACATTTGTACACATTGCAAATTGTTTGCTCTATTTATTAAACTTTAAATAACGTGTATAACGTATTATGTCAAAACCTCCTAAAAATGGGAAAAAAATAATCGGCCCTGGAGGGGGGGGCTTAGTATGTAACTAAACCTGGCACTCAGGTGTCGCCATGAATCAAGGAACGCAGCAGTTAAAGGGTTAAAAAACATAGGTTTTGAAACATGACCAACAACTCAAGCCGACATGATGTAACGAATCAGGGCTGCTGTTTAATCAATTAACGGAAAAGAGGTCTTAAGGGCTGTAGAAAATTTCAGTTTCAAACTGTAAACTCTATTACAGTTTGAACATCTAAATAAAGTTACTTGAATACTGTAATTGTTGGACCGAAATAATTAGAGCCTAGAAAATTGTAGGAATGATAATTACTTAAATTACAGCATCTAACGGAGGTTTTTAAGAAAAGGTAAAACATATATAAAATTCACTAAGAACCTACAAGAGTTCAAAATGCTGTCAAGCGTGCAACAAAGATAACGGTCAATTTTTAATTTTAAAAATTCGTTTTTAAGAGAGTTATTGATTGATGTAATGAAGTCATACCTTGCTATTTGAATTTTTCATGTTTTACAAGCTTGAAATATTCTAAAATTAAAACATTTAAAAAAATTTTAAATGTGCTGAAAAGTCACAACTGTAACTTAGTTTTAGAAAGAATACTTCTTTGATAATAGAAAGTAACAAAAAAATAAGAGGTGGTCTGCCTCACCCTGCACGTAATAAGTATATTGTGCCATGAAACAGTGAAACAAAATAAACGAGTAAGGGAGTTTGGTAGATAACATTATAATAATTAATAGAGAATTTGATAGTTTAATAATGAAATTATACCTAGTAGGTAGCTACAACGAAGATTCGGTTGCTGCATAACTCACTAAACTGTGATTATTGGCTGAGCATTAATGAAACCTATCGCTAGAGAGGCTTGAAAAATTTCATTTCTGTCTATTTGTCTGTCTGTATGTTTTTCACATGATAGCTTGAAAACAAACTGACAAAAAAACTTTGCATGAAACCTCATTTTTATATGAGCAGCAATGAGTTCAATGATGATGCATGACACTATGGAATTCAGCTGAGGGTCAGCAAATATTTTTACATTGGTCTTATGGGTAATCATGATGTCGACCAGAATACATAAATCGATAAACAAACTGAGTACAATCATCTGAGTTTTCAACTTGTGACATTTCTATTCATAAAGGTAAAAGAAAAAATTTGGAAAGTCAATGCTACAAATTGGTGACAAGATTTATTACAGCGCACTCTTGTATAGTAGTACCCTCCTTATCTCACCGAAACCTTTATTTTAACACTGCTTTAAAACCTAACTTAATTAACCATAGTGTGAATGAATCAATCATGTAGCATGATATATCTAGATAGATTTCATTAAAAGTCATTTCTATATAGACAAGAATGAGTTCTATGATGGCGCATTTCTAACCATGGAATTATGCTGAGCGTCAATGAAATGTATCACTAAGCTGGCTAACACTTTGTCAGCAGAGGAGATGCAAAAATTTTATTTCTGTATGATTGTCTGTATTATGTCAACATATAGATATTTTTCCACAGGACATCTCAAGAATTAAACTATCTAGATTTGAAATTTCATAAGCAACCTCAGCAAAGCTTGTTACGCAACACATGGATTGGCGTACCCTTTCCATGTAATTATAAGGTACCATGTTAAAAAAGTAACGAGAATTTCACTTTTTTAAATATTTTTTTTTCTACATTAAATATAGTCCCAATTAGATATTATGCACTAGTGCCAGTGCTTCTTCCAATCTTCAAAACACTTCTCAAATTCAATCTTTGGAATAGGCTTCAGCTCTTTCAGAGATGCACCTTCAAGGTTCTCTTTAATTTTGGAAATAAAAACCCTATCCAACATCAAACTGCATATAATATACTTTTTCAGTTTTCACTCGATTACTTTTTACTCGTAGTTTAGCTGAAATTTGGTGCCACCTTCAAAAATTGTGTGGTATAAATTATAAATATGTTGTTTTTCTGAAAATAACATTTATTCTTAATGTTTTCCTTCCTTTTAATACTACTAACATTTTTGAAATTGATTTTTTTATTTTTAGTGCTTAATGTTTTGTATCTTTATAGAATTTAGTTTAGATACTGATATTCAGCCAGTTTGATACTGGCGGCTTCGTAATACTTATTAGTATACATGTTATTTTGTTATATTATTTTGAGACTGTTAATTTTATATGAGTCATTTATTCAATCGAGTACCATCTGAGTATTGTCATGGCATTGAAAAAAATCAAAATCTATGCACTCTTCCCCATCGTACTTACCTATGAAAATGTTCCACATGTACACCAACAAGGGTTTCATCTAAAAATATTAAAGTTAAGTATTTTGTATCATTGTTAGTAGTTCATGAAAGAAAACCCATCCTCTGCATACTTATCTTTCTGGGTTTTATACAGCTGATTGTAAGCGCGTGCCAAAATTGGGTTTTCGTTAATTTTAAGATTTATGTTTAGGCTATATTTATGTATTCCAATAGTAAAAATTACTCACAACTTTTACTGTTTGATAAAATAAACAATATTTACACATTTAAAAATTATTGTTTGACGGAGAAGCCCAACAAAATTTTATAAGAACTCCAAATTTAGTCGATTTTTTTAAATTATATAAATAATTATCTCTCTTAGACCAATCTGTAATCATCAGGTAAATGATTAATTGAAACTCGAATTCATTGAGCTTATAACGTATTTTTAAACAACACACAATTCAGTTGAGCAGTTGGCTGCAATTCATTACGAGGTTCGCCTTCGCCTTACTGTGCAATAACACACTGTCAAATAACACATATTAGAGCTTGAGCTGCATCTTGGATGACTACTACAGTGGACTATTTGTTTCTTCATTTCATTGAATTACCTTTCTGGCATGTCTCTAGTCATTTGGATGAGTAAACAATTGTCCCAAAATCCTTCATTAGGAGAAATCTTATGATTTTCAAACAATCTATTTCAAAATTCTAGAAGAGTTAAAACAACTCTTGAGCAAAGACCTATGATATCTTTTTGATCTTAACCCGATTTCACCTGCCATACAAGTTTTTGAACTCATTTGAGCAGATAGGAGTTCTTCAATTTCACATGAGCACGGAGAGCTTCTATGATCCATTAAAAGAAATAGTTACATTGATTTTAAAATGCTGTATGCCAGTTTGGTTTGAAATAAAGTTCAGCAAGTAGAAAGGTGCTATTGATGTGTATAGAGCACTAGAAATATCTCAATACTTGACTGACGACCTTAAGAAAGTTATACTCCCAGTAAATGAACTTTCAAAATTCATTATTTGCTCACCTTGAGAACATACTGACGCCAAACATTAGAGAACAAGAAATAAGAGTGTTAAGAGCCAGACAGGCTATCAAAAGGTAAAACAATCAAAAAATATATCACTCCTACCTTTAACTTTGAAGCGACAGACTACACTGAATCAATTAACTGAAATTATGGGAAGGGTTCGCGCAGAACATGAGAGAAGGTGGAGGTTGCATCCGGGCATGAGAATGAGCAGAATGGTACTACAGTTGCCTTCCTCCAGAGTGTCATCTGACCTTCTCTCACTCAATAGATCAATGTCTTCTCGGGTCATAGGTTTGATCACAGGACCTTGTCACCTGAGGAAGCATGTTCACAAAGTCGGCATCCTTCAGGATCCGCTCTGTAGAATGTGTGATTAGCAGGATGAAACTGCCGAACACTTGCTCTTTGATTGTCCTACAATAGCAAGGGAGCAGTACGCCATCTTTGGTAGTTTGGACAAGGATTTCCCCAGGAGGACCTGATAGGTTGTTTTCGGCGCTTTGTGGAACTACTGAAATCATAGACTGGTAGACCTCATGGTGTGCTTCCGGGGTGTGCAAAAGGCTTAAGTGCATGGCAGTAGGCCACTCCATAAAAGAAGAGGAACCAATGAAAAAACGTTCCTTCGCCAGTATATTATACCCCAGACTGAGGTGTTAAAAAATGTCCTTGTGAAGAGATAAATACACAAGCTGTCAGACGTTGCTTCAAACTAAGTTTGTGCCAGCTCTTTTTAATGTATTAAATAACAATATTGTCCCAAATTAATGAAAACAAAGTAAACTCAAATGTATGGTATTTGAGTAATAGCCACAAGTACAATAGCAGATGCAGTATAATAAGTGTCCAACACTTGATTGAAAGATAATATCAAATCAAGACTGCAGTATAACAAGCCTCCACCAACACAATTGTATCATGATTACCGATTATAATTATCAATATTATCGAATACAACATATAACATACAGACATTCATAAGTAAGTAATCATTGCCAGCTAGCTGTTTTAATTTTATTAATGTAGTGAGTAGGCTAGTGACACCGGCAAGAACAATGCTAATGAACATGCAACCGTTGTTTCAAAATGTAGCCTATTTTTAAATGTTGAACAATTTTTTAAATGGCTGACAGATAATGATCTTGCTCCTTTAAATTCAAAGTGGGGTACAGTACTATAAGCGGAACCAGCTTTTATATTAATTAGTGTAATTATCAATAATTAATATTCATAAATTTGAATATGCGTCTAAAATAAAAACAACATATCTATAGACAAAACAACAATCATATTTGAAATTAAAATAATTCATATACATAAATAATAATAATGAGCTACAACAATCAAACAAACCATTAGAATTGGAAATAGAACGACTCATAAATAATAACGAAATGGTAATAACATAACAAACATTTATAACAGAAAATACTAAGTATACGTAATTATTTATATATGTTTTTTCCTGGGTAGCAATGATTAACTGCTTTCAACTAGTTGTTGAAGCATCTTCTCTAGAAAACCGTACTTCTCTTCTGTATAAATACTCACAGAGAGTATCTCAAAGCAGGTCGGCTGATATACTACCTTTAAAACTTTGTTTCAGTCCTCCACGAGCTTTTGATTGTCTGCTATTATCTATAAAAGAAAATATGTTTATTATATGAAAAAGTGTTTATAGTTGATACGTTAGTTATTGTTCAAAAATCAGTATCGGTTTGTTATATCGTTTGTCAATATCAATATATAAAACTGGGTCCGTTTATCATACTTTACCCCCAAAGTGTCCAGTTTGTAGTAAGGAGATGAAAATAAGAATTAAAGGGGAAATCAAACACTGTTTCGCTGCAGGAAAAATCATAACAAACATGACGTATCATAAAACGCACTTGAAAAGGCATTTTTTTTAACATTCTAAATTTGGTATTATGAGCATATTTAAATCAAGAACTATTTTTGTTGGAATCAAACAAACTATGACTTTTTAAATAATGAATGTATTACTGACAGCATCCAGTACCAGTAGAAATGCCATTTCAGATTGGCTAAAGTATTAATAAGTACTTCACTGATTTTACATAGTTTTAATAAAGTTAAGTTATTTTATATAATCTGCAACAAATACACTTCTTTTACGTATAAAAGTATGGCTCACTATAATATAATTCTAAAGGCCTACAATGTAATTCGGTTCGATATTATTGTTCCAAATTATTTCAAAGTAAAATCGTGTTTCGTATTTGACTAATGGCAGCAACTAGGATGACTATGTACGTGTTCTTTGTTTCACAAGGAGTCGGACACGTTTAGCCTAGAAAAAGTAAAAGGTAAGTAAATGTTATTGTTTTTATTTACATTTTATAAATATAGATAGCATAGCATTTTATTTAACGTTAATATATTGATTTAAAAGCTGCAGAACTATACTGTTATTTGAAATACCTATTACATAATTGGGTCCGACATTTTTTTAGTATTATAAGATGGTCATGAATATTGATGATTCTATAATCATTATTCAATTGTGTTGTGGCCGCTTATTATATTGCAACCCGAATCAACAATATTCATGCGTAAAGAATCCTTGATATAACTGATTAAACCAAATTACGTTAAGCTATAGGTATTTCAAATTTCAGAATAAAAAGTAATAATGTTATGGTGAATAAAAAACAATCTAAACTATATGTATGTATAAAATATAACAAACGTACACTAACATTTACCTTATTTTTAATACTTTGAAGGATAAACGTGTCTGACACAAATAAAACATGTATATAACCATTGCTCTTGCTGCCATTACAGATGGCCAGTATTAGGCTAGTGTCAATAACAAGCAATTCAGTGGTAACCTATTACCGGAATACTGTTATTTCAGTAACAGCTGAGCTGAATGATTTGGTGTTCTCATAACAAGTTTCTGGTTTAGTTTAATCAGTAATCAGTAACAGCCAAGGCCAATGCAAGTAATGAGGCTAGGAATGTAAATATTACATTATGGAATGTTATTATGAGAGATAAGTAGGTTCAGATTAGGCTATCGTAAATATGTTACCAGTAGTACAAAACTTAAACAAAACCTTTACAAGTGCTCATGTGATCTGAGCTTGAATTTGGGTACTATCTTAAGGGGCGTTTTTCTTTTAAGCCAGAAGTGCTGGTTGGTACCAAGGGCACCACCAAAGCCCGCACTGATGGCCAGGACTATTGCCCAACCTCAGATCACATACGATGTAGGGCGTGATTTCAGATCGGGAAAATACTGATCAGATATGCCCCTGACAATCCCCCCAGGGGCCACCAAGCTTCAGTGGCACCTGGTGTATTTTTCAGGTGAAATAAGAAAAGCATCCCTCGAAATAGTACCCAAATTCAAGCTCAAATCACATGAATGCTTGTAAAGGTTATCTTTAACTTTTTATATTTATATTACATAGTACATATGTATAGCCTAATAACAAATAGTAGATAAGGATTTCATACTACCCAATAATTGTGTTATATATGAAAATTTAAATTAACCCGTTTATAATTTTATTAGTTTATTATTCTATGTTACATTATATCAATCAATCAATCATATTTATATTGCTTTCAAACAATTTTACATTGCATTTGCAAACGTCAATAAATAAAGCTAAAAATCCTGCAGTTTGCTATTCTAAGATTCATTCATTGCACGCATACATACATTCTCCCTCTCATTCATACATGGCTTCAGTATCGGTAATAAGTTACGAATAATTAGTGGTCCCAGCGGCATAACATGAACTCATCTACAGAGTAAAACACTTCAGACACTAAAAGGTCCTTTAACCGAGCTTAAACAGGGTTGGGTTGTTGACATTTGTTATGCTCTCAGGGAGATTATTAATTAATCTGACACCAGCTTGTGAAGGAAGTTGTTCAGATGCCAATGTTCTATGATGTTGCATCCTGTAGCTGTCCCCACCTCTAGTATCATACCTGTGGACGTCTCTGCCCCGCACTAACTCACATCGGAATCAGCAATACAGAGCTACATCCAAGATACAGAGGCAGGGTAAAGTCAGAAAACCATGCTCCCTGAAAGCATCGCAGCACGACTCTCTTGGATTCAATTTGCACATGATTCTAATGACTTTTTTCTGAAGCCTGAAAACTCTGTTGAATCTGTTCCTTGCACATCCACACCAAAGGCATATGCCGTAGGTCAAATAGGGATATAAAAGGCCAAAATAGGCCATCCTTAGAACCGCAAAAGAGCAAACCTGTGCCAAATTCCTCAGGGTAAAAACGCCTGAAGCAACCCTTGCACATACATGCTCAACATGATTGGTCCAAGTTAATCATCGAGATATATATCTAAAAATCAAGTGGATTCCACTTCCTCTAAAAGGGTGTCCTCTACCATGGTAATGGGTATAATTTTGTTAATTTGTTGACGGAGGCAAAAACTTATATAATTCATTTTTGTATTATTAGTTTTACGATGTAAGTCTGAGAAATACTGAATTTCAAAAGCAGTATTTTATTTTGCTCTGACACATAGAGTCGTGTCATCCGTGTATTAGATTATCTTTCCATTCTGAATTGATAGTCCCAGATCGTTCACATAAACTAAGAACACTACAGGTCCAAGGATAGATCCCTGGGGCACCCCCTGATTCAAAGGAACTCTCTGTGACTGAACACTGGAAATTTCTACAAACTGATACCTGTCACTGAGGTACGATTTCAACCACTTCAGTGGCAGACCACATACCCCATATGATTTCAGTTTTCACAAAAGAGTAGCATGGTGAACACAATCAAAGGCCTTCGAAAGATCGAGAAATACACCAATTGTGTGCTCCCGACCCTCAAAACCCCCCACGACCACATCCACAAGGCTTGTGGTGGCATCAATTGTTGACATGTTTTTTCGAAATCCAAATTGGCTTAAAGACAAAATGCCAAACCTATTGAGGAAATCCATGAGTCTTTAAAAAAAGTGTTTCAAATACTTTACTTAAAACTGGCAGAATTGAAATGGGACGAGGCAAGGATCGTCTTTCTTGAAAACTGGAATCACTTTATTTAGCTGTTTTTAGCTGAATGGAAACACTCCTATTTCAAAGAACATATTAACCAGTCTTGTGAGTGGTTTCAAAATGTGCTTTAGGCAACGTTTGAGTAGCCATACTGACATGCCATTGATGTCACATGATTTTTTTGTGTTGAATCCCCGTATCACCCCCACCACCTTTTTCTAGCTAGCAGGAGAAAGCACCATGGACAATACCAATCCCCTTATAGGTTCCAAAATAGACCGACTGCCGCTCAAAGGCAGGTTCAGCACTGCGATTGCATAAAAATTACTAAACTCCCTGGCCACTTCTTCAGGGCCAGTAAAAGTTCATCCCCAACTTTAATTTTTATTGGTTTTGAAAATTTGGAAAAATCTGGTTTTAAATTTGAGTTAGGCCTAATAATGTCCCATGCTACTTTGGATACGTTATCTGCTCTCTTCAGTCTACTTTCAATGTCCATAGGCTTTAGCTGTTTTTATGACTTTCCTGTATATTCTCTTATAGCTTTTTGGAAAAGGTTTTAAACCACTCATCTTGAGACTCCCTAAATATGGAGTAGTGAAATTTAAGTTTTCTCTTAATTTGAGAATGCCCTGGGTAACCCATTGATTTTTTGAAATTTTTTTCCTTGGACATTTTGAATGGGCAAGTGGCATCAAGATGTGTGGTTATGCAATAACTAAATGCATTGAATGCCTTACTTGGCGATTTTAAATTGTTTAAGAAAGTCCAGGATTCCTTAGAAAGAGACTGACAAAGACAATCAACATTTCTGGGATGTAGAGACCATTTGTGTTTTTTAGTTTGGTGTTCGAATTCCGCGCTCACTCCAAGAATCTTGTAGTACAGTTAGATAAATTTTTGTATACTTATACTTGCATGTATTTCCCGTCTCTAGCAGCAATTACTCAAATACCATACTCATGATTTAACTTTGAATTATATTATGGTGAAGCTATATTTTGATGTATCAAATACATATACACATTTAAGATTATAGAACATAATACACCTTTTTTATAGCAAGTTTGAGCAACGTAGTACGTACAGTTACTTAACAGGGTTAGCATGTCCGACAGCATTTAAATTGTTCTAATCATGATACAATATTATCGATCATTCAATCTTTTAAAATTGTAAAAAGTAATTATTACAGTTTTATTTGTTAAATGTAATAAATATACATAGCCTCAAGTTTTTTATTCATTGTTAAATTATTACTTTTCAAGATATAACAGCAAACTATAGGCTACTGTAATTTGAAATACCTATAAAATAATTCAACATTTTAGATTATACAGTTTTAGATAATCATGAATATCGATGATTAAATAGTTGTTCGAGTGGCAGCTTACTATATACTGCAGCTAAAGTAAAAAGACAAGGGACTGTAAATACTCACTTGGAGAAAAATAAATATAAAATAACCCTTTTAAACACACAATAGATTATATCACGTGATCAATGATTACCACAATGTGGGCTTGAATTTTGAATGATTAAAGAACTTGGTCAAATAATAATAGTGTTTGATCTTTTGAGTTTTGCAAAACAACACAGCTAATAATTTACGAGTTGTAAAGTATAATACACAGGAAACTAATAGCAGTGTGAACACTGCCATAGATTCCATCCATAAAAAGAAACTAATCCCTGACTTGAATCCTAACCTGGTTTCATGAACTACTCCTGACCTAGTTCCTGAACCTACAAACTAACCTAGTACCTGAACCATTCAATCACTTCAGGATTAAAATTATATTATTAAAATTAAATTTTATAATTTTAAAAAAAGAACAAATAACAAAATAATAAATTTAATTATAAAAAAAAATACTATAGATTATACTTAATACATTACTTTGAATACATGGTCTACTGTATTATATTTACTACCCATCAATTTGAGACCTCTATACCTATTTTTGACAAATACCAATCAATGGACGGCCAAAATCATCAAAAACGTAACGAGCCAATTTTTGTAAAACTTTCGTGTACACATTCACTACATGGTCTAGTATACTAAAATACAACCTCATTCTTAGGCCAACACCCACAACGCCTATTCCGAGCCACATCGATTTTACAGGCAAGTGCTGAAAAAAAAACCAATCTACTGGACAGCCAAATCTCAAAACGTACGAGCCAAATTGATAAAACTTTCTGTACACATTCACCTACGATGGTCTAGTATACTAAAATACAAAGCCTCATTCTTAGCCAACCTGCCTATTTCCGAGCCCCAATAACTTTATAGGCCAGTGCTGAGGCAAAAACCAATCTATGGACATCCATATCTCAAAACAGTACGAGCCATTTTGATAAACTTTCTGTACACATTCACTACATGTCAGTATACAAAATACAAGCCTCATTCGTTAGGCCACCGCCTATTTTCGGAGCCACAATCGTATTTACAGCCAAGTGCTGACAAAAACCAATCTATGAGACAGCCCTATCTCTAAAACGTACGAGCCAATTTTGATAAAACTTTCTGTAGCACATTCTTACTACATGGTCTAGTATACTAAAATACAAGCCTCATTCTTAGCCACCCTATTTTCCGGAGCTACATCGATTTTACAGAGGCGCCAAGTGCTGACAAAAACCAATCTATGGACGGGCCATAACTCCAAAATGTACTAGCCAAATTTTGATAAAACTTTCTGTACACCAATCACTACATGGTCTAGTAAACAAAAATAGAAGCCTCTTCTTAAAGGGCCACGCATATTTCCGTAGCCACATCGATTTTACAGGCGAAGTGCTGACAAAAACCAATCAATGGACAAGCCATATCTCACAAACTGTCGAGCCAATTTTGATAAAAACTTTCTGTACACATTCACTACATGGTCTAGTATTACTAAAATACAAGCCTCATTCTTTAGGCCACGCCTATTTTCGGAGTTACAATCGATTTATACAAGGCCAAGTGCTGACAAAAACCAATCTATCTAGTGGACAGCATATCTCAAAATGTATCGAGCCAAATTTAGATTAAACTTTCTGTACACCATTCACTACCTGGTCTAGTATAGCTAACATATCAAGCCTCATTCTTAGGCCGCCACGGTGCCTATTTCCGGAGCCACATCGATTTACAGGGCCCCCCAAGTGCTTGACAACAACCAATCTATGGACAGCGCCATAATCTCAAGAAAAAACGTACGAGCCAATTTTGATAAAACGTTTCTGTACACATTCACTACATGGTCTAAGTATACTAAAATACAAGCCTCATTCTTAGGCCAGGCGCCTATTTCCGGAGGCTACAACGGATTTTTACAGTAGGCCAGTGCTGAGACAAAAACCAATCTATTGGACGGCCCAAACTCAAAAATGTACAGCCAATTTAGATAAAACTATTCTGTACACATTCACTACATGGTCTAAGTATACAAAAAACAAGCCTCATTGCTAGCCATCCGCCTATTTCCGGAGCCACATCGTGATTTAAAGGCCAAGTGCTGAAAAAAACCATATCTATGGACAGCCATAACTCAAAAACGTAACGAGCCAATTTTGATAAAACTTTCTGTATCACATTCACTACATGGTCTAGGTATATCTAAAATAACAAGCCTACATTCTTTACAGGCCAGACGCTATTTCCGGAGCCACATCGATTTTACAGTCCAAGTGCTGACAAAAACCCAATCTATGGACAGCATATCTCAAAAACGTACGAGCCCAATTTGATAAAACTTTCTGTACACATTCACTACATGTCGAGTATCCAAAAATACAAGCCTCATTCTTAGGCCAACACGCCTATTTTCCAGGAGCTACATCGATTTTACAGGCCAAGTGCAGACAAAAACCCAATCTTGGGGAACCGGGCCCCCCCCCCCCCCCCCCCATTTTAATTCTCAAAAATTGTCCGAGCCAATTTTGATAAAACTTTCTGTACACATACACTACATGGTCTATAACTAAAATAGAAGCCTCATTCTTAGGCCACTCCTTATTTTCGGAGCTACAATCGATTTACAGGCCAAGTGCTGACAAATACCAATCTATGGACAGCCATATCTCAAAAATTTTGTACGAGCCAATTTTGATAAAGAAACTTCTGTACACATTCACTACATGGTCTAGTATACTTAAATACATGCCACAATTCTTAGGCCACCCTATTTTCTGTGAGCTACAATCGATTTTACAGGCCAAGATGCTGAACAAAACCAATCTATGGACGGCCAAATCCTCAAAATGTACGAGCCAATTTTGATAAAACTTTCTGTACACAAATCACTACATGTCTAGTATACTAAAATATAAGCCTTCATTCCTTAGGCCAACCTAGCGGCCTATTTTCCGGAGCTACATCGATTTACCGGGCCAAGTGTGCTGACAAAAACCAATCTATGGACGGCATACTCCTCCAAAAATGTAACGAGCCAATTTTGATAAAACTTTCTGTACACATTCACTACATGTTCAATAAGACTAAAAATAAAAGCCTCATTCTAGGCCACCCTATTTCCGAGCTACATCATTTTTACAGGCCAAGTGCTGACAAAAACCAATCATGTACGGCCATATCTCAAAAATGGACGAGCCAATTTGAAAAAACTTTCAGTACAACATTCACTACATGGGTCCCTAGTTACTAAAATAAAAGCCGCATTCTTAGGCCACGCCTATTTTCGAAGCTACATTGATTTACAGGCCAAAGTGCTGACGAAAAACCAATCTAGGGACGGCCATAACTCCAAAATGTACGAGCCCATTTTTGATCAAACTTTCTGTACACATTCAACTACATGGTCTAGTAAACTAAAATACAAGCCTATTCTTAGGGCCACGCCTATTTCCGGAGCCTCAATAACTTTATAGGGCCAAGTGCTGACAAAAACCAATCTATGGTTTCGGCCATAATCTACAAAAATGTACGAGCCCCAATTTTTGATAAAACTTTCAGTACACATCACGTACATGGTCTAGTATACTAAAATATAAGCCTCATTCTTAGGCCTCGGCCTATTTTCGGAGCTACATCGATTTAACAGGCCAAGTGCTGACAAAACCAATCTATGGTCGGCCATATCTCAAAAATTGTACAGCCAATTTAGGATAAAACTTTCTGTACACATTCACTACATGGTCCCTAGTATACTAAAAATACAAGCCTCATTCTTAAGGCCACGCCTAATTCCGGAGCTACATCGATTTTACAGGCCAAGTGCTGACAAAAAAACCAATCTAGGGTCGGCCATATCTCAAAAATTTAACGAGGCCAATTTCGATAATACTTTCTGTACACATTCACTACAATGGTCTAGTAATACAAAAATAGAAGCCTCATTCTAGGCCACGCATATTTCCGAGCCAACATCGATTTACAGGCGAAAAGTTGCTGACACAAACCCAATCTATGGTGACAGCCATATCTCAAAAACGTACGAAGCCAATTTTGATAAAACTTTCTGTACACATCACTACATGGTCTAAGTATACTAAAATACAAGCCTCATTCTTAGCCACGCCTATTTCGGAGCTACATCGAATTTACACAGGCCCAAGTGCTGTCAAAACCAATCTATTGACAGCCATATACTCAAAAATGTACGAGCCAATTTTGATAAAACTTCTGTACACATCACTACATGTCTAGTATACTAAAAAATTACTAAAATACAAGCCTCATTCTTAGGCCACCGCCTGTTTCCGAGCCGACATCGATTTACAGGCCAAGTGCTGACAAAAACCATCTAATGGACAGGCCATATCTCAAAAACGTACATCCAATTTTGATAAAACTTTCTGTAACCACATTCACTACATGGTCTAGTAATACTAAAATACAAGCCTCATCTTAGGCCACGCCTATTTCCCGGAGCTACATCGGATTTTACAGGCCAATGCGACAAAAAACCAATCTATGGACGGCCCATAATCCTCAAAAATGGTACGAGCCAATTTTGATAAAACGTTCTGTCCACATTCACTACAATGGTCTAGTATATCTAAAATACAAGCCCATTCTTAGGCACGCCTATTTCCGGAGCCACATCGATTTTTATACATGCCGAAGTGGCAGAATAAAACAATCTATGGACAGCCATATCACAAAACGTACAGCCATTTTGATAAAACTTTCTGTACACATCCTACATGGTCCTAGTATACTAACATACAAGCCTCATTCTTAGGCCACGCCTAAATTCCGGAGCACATCGATTTTACAGCCAAGTGCTGACAAAAACCAATCTATGGACAAGCATATCTCCAAAAACGTACGAGCCAATTTTTGATAAAACTTTTCTGTACACATTCACTACTGGTCTAGTATACCTAAAATACAAGCCTCATTCTTAGGCCAGCACGCCTATTTCCGGACATACATCGTAATTATACAGGTCCAAGGCTGACAAAAACCAATCTATGGCCGGCCATATCTCAAAAATGTACGAGCCAATATTGATAAAACTTTCTGTATCACATTCACAACACTGGTCTAGATACTAAAATATAAGCCTCAATCTTAGGCCACGCCTAATTTTTCGGAGCTAAATCGATTTTACAGGCCCAATTGCTGACAAAAACCATCAAAGGACAGGCCATATCTCGATCTTCTATGACGCTTCTCTCTCCTTCAACTACAGTCACTCTTCTTTCTTTCTCTCAGCTTCTAACTCTACTCTATATCTTCTATTCTCTAGCTACTGCTCTACGATCTTGCCTCTGCTATCTCCTATCTCTTCTCTACTAATCTACATCTGATCTCTCTCCATCGCTCTCTTTATCTTCTCTCCTCTTTCTCTCCAATCTCTCTCTCTAACTTCTCTTAATCTAACTGCCTCGCTTCTCTCTCTCTCTCTTCTCTCACTGCTTGTACTCTCTTCTGCTGATCTATCTCTCTATCTCTGTATCTATCAGAATCTACTCATATATGCTCACTTGTCTCTCTCTACTTAGGTCTGCTTATCTAGTTCTATCTCTTCATCTCTCTCTCTAATCTCCTCCTGCCTGTATCTCTTGCTTAAACTATCTTCTGAAACTCTCTCTATCTTCTTCTCTGCTCTACTCTTCTTCTTCGTACTCCTGTCTACTCTAACTCTCTCTCTACTCTCCACTCTTCTTCTTCTCTAAAGTTCTTCTCTGCTACCCTTCATTTTTTGCTCTCTTACTCATTTTTTACCCCCTCCTCTCATTCTCTACTGCTCTAACTATCCTCCTCTTGTCTAACTAATCTACTCTCTAGGGAGTCTCTCTCGTCTCTCCTCTCCTACAATCTCTGCTCTCATCTCTAACTCTCTCTCTCTATCCGTTCTTCTTCTTATCTAATCTTTCTCTCTGCTCTTTTCGCTCTTACCTCTCTTACTCCCTGCTCTCTTCTCTCTCTTGATCTCTCCTACTCTTCCTCTACCCCTTACTGTCTCTCTATCTTCTTATCTATCTCTACTTATTCATTCATCTCTCTCTATTCTCTGTTCTCTCGATATCTATCTAATCTTCTCCAAATGTGTGTGTCTTCTTCATCTCTATCTCTTATCTATCTTCTCTCGGTTGTTCGGTGGTGGTGGTGTTGCACTAGACTCACTAACATCTCACATAGATCTTTCTTCATCCCTTACTCTACTCTATCTCGTCTTCTATCCTATCTGCATCAATCTTACTGATCTCTCTATATCTTCTCACTAACCTCTCGCTTTCTCTCTCTTTCTTCTAAGTATCTACTCTTCTCACAGTTGACTCTCTATCTCTTCTCGGGTGGCTCTAATCTCTAATTATCTTACACACATCATCAAAGCAACACTACCTCTATCTCTCTTACTAATTATCTATAACTACGGGGGGGCTTCTCTCTCTAATCTCCTTGATCTATCTATCTGCTAAACACTCTAGACTCTCTAGTCTAATTCTGTGCTATTTATCTATCTCTCTTCTCTCTATCGTCTCTTCTCTATCTCTCACTTCTCTATCTCTCTTATCTTTCTCTCTCTCTCTGATCTTCTCTTACTACTCCTCTCGCTAATCTTCTACTCTGCGAGTAAAGGCTAGCTCTCTTCTCGGGGGGGGGGGACTCTTATCATCGGGGGGGGGGGGGGGGGGGGGGGGGGGGGGGGGGGGGAGGGGGGGGGGTGTGTGTGATTATCTTCTATCTAAATCTCTCGCATCTTGTCTACTTCTCTTCTCTCTCTCTTCTACTCTCTTCTCTCCTATATAATCTATGACTATCTCTATCTTCTGTTATCTCTCTATCTCTCTCTATCTCGACATCTTTCTCTCCATCTCTTCTGCTCTTATCTAGCTCTGTATCTTAAACTCTCTCTGCATTTCTCACTTAGTATCTCTCTCTCTCAACTCTGCTTCTATCCTGTGCTAACTATCTACTCTTTCTGATCTATCTCATCTCTGTGCGATCTCTATCTGAACATCTAATCCGTCCACCATCTCTACTCTCTCTTCTACTTCTTCTGCCTTCTTTGCACATCTCTCTCGCTCACATATATCGAAACTACTTCAATGCACTCTGCCTCGTATCTTACTATCTCTATCTATCTCCGATACCATATCTCTCTGGATCTGCTGATCTGACTCTACCTCACCTCTCTCTCTAATCTTACTCTCTCATCTCTCTTCTACTATCTTTCGTCTCTCTCTCTTCTCACTCTCTACCTCTCTCTTTCCTCTATCTATCTCTTATCTTTAACCTTGGATCTGCTGCTTCCTAATCTGCACTGATCTGGCTTCTTTATCTGATCTCTCTGTCTGACTTTACGTCTATCTCCTCTCTCTCATCTGCCTATCTTCTCTTAGCCATCTCTCTCTCAAGCTTCTTCTATCTAAATCTCGCGATATCTATCTGCCTCTGATGATCTCTGGAACTTAAGCTGCGTCGTCACGTTACTCTACTTAACTCACTCTCTGCTATCTCTCTGAGTACTCTCCTGGCTAATCCCTAATCTTCTTCTATCTCCTCTCCTCTCTTCTCTTAGTCTCTTTCACTCTATCTAACAACACTCACACATAAAGCATTTCCTACTATCCTCTCTCTCTTCTTCTCTGCTACTAATCTACTCTTCCTCTTTCTATCTTATCTTTTCTAACTCTATCTCTTACTTCGTGAGATCCTCTAACTCTCTGTATCTAGTCTCTCACTCGGTGATGGTAGTTGGGAGTCACGTAATTTGCTCTAGCTCATGATCTACTGCCTCACTCTTCTCTCACTCTATCTACTTCTCCTATCTTCTACAGCTCTCTTTATCTATCTACTACTCTTCTCTGCTACTCTCCTCTACTCTATCTCAGAAAGAAACAAAAAAATCGTACGAGCCAACATTTTGATAAAACTTCTGAACAATACACATTACACAACATGTGACTAGTAATACTAACATACAAGCCCTCATTCTTTAGGCCACGCTATTTCTGGAGCTACACATCGATATTTACAGGCCAAGTGCTGACAAAAACCAATCTTTGGACGTCCTTATCACAAAAAAGTACGAGCAATTTTGATAAAACTTTCTGTACACAATCACTACAAGGTCTAGTATACTATACAATATATAGCCTCATATCTTAGGCCCACGCCAATTTCCGGATGCTACAACGATTATTACCAGGGCCAGGAGCTGACAAAAACCAATCTATGTACGGGCCATATCTCAAAAATGTACGAGCCAATTTTGATACAACTTTCCTGTAAAACATTCACTACATGGTCTAGTATACTAAAATATAAGCCTCATTTCTTAGTCCACGCTATTTCCGAGCTACATCGATTTTACAATGCCAAGTGCTGACAAAAACCAAATCTAAGGACGGCCATCAATCTCAAAATGTACGAAGCCAATTTTGATAAAACTTCAGTACACCATTCACTACATGGTCTAGTATACTAAAATATAAGCCTCATGTCATAGGACCACGCCTAATTTTCGGAGCAACATTGATTTTACAGGCCACGTGCTGACAAAAACCAATCTATGGAACGGACCATTCTCAAAAATGTACGAGCCAATATTTGATCAAACTTTCTGTACACATTCACTACATGGTCTAGTTATACTAAAATACAAGCCTTATACTTAGGCCACACGCCTATTTCCGGAGCCTCAATAACTTTATAGGCCAACGTGCTGACACAAACCAATCTATGGTCGCCATATCTCAAAAAATGTACGAGCCATTTTGATAAAACTTTCAGTACACATTCACTACATGGTCTAGAATACTAAAATATAAGCTTCATTCTTAGGCCACAGCCTATTTTCCGAGTCTACTATCAGATTTTACAGGCCAAGTGCTGACAAAAACCAATCTATGGCGTGCCATAATCTCAAAAATGTACGACCCAATTTGATCAAACTTTCAGTACACATTCACTACATGGGTCTAGTATATCTAACAATACAAGCCGCCATTCTTAGGCCACGCCTATTGCCGGACCACATCGATTTACAGGCCAAGTCTGACAAAAACCAATCAAGGACAGCCATTCTCAAAAACGTAAACGAGCCAATTTTGATAAAACTTTCTGTACACATTCACTACTTGGTCTAGTATACTAAAATACAAAGCCTCATTCTTAGCCACGCCTATTTCCGAGCTACATCCGATTTAAACGGCCAAGTGCTGACAAAAACCCAATCTATGGACGGCCTTATCTCAAAAACGTACGAGGAGCCAATTTTGATAAAGCTTTCTGAGTACCCATTCACACCTACATGGTCTATTAATACTAAAAATACAACCTCATTCTTAGGCCACACTGCCTAATTTCCCGAGCCACAATAACTTTATAGCCAAGTGCTGACAAAAACCAATCTATGGACGGCCATACTCAAAAACCGTACGAGCCAATTTGATAAACTGTACTGTACACATTTACTACATGAACCAATCTAGGAATATGAATATGTTACTTAGAACTTGTATGAATTATTGTTCCATTGGCTTACCCAGGAGCACGTGTTGTAGTGGTAAAGAAATGCAATGATTGAAATGAGATTAAGATACCTTTTTAAGTGAATTGTAAACATGTAAAACATTTTTATTTGAAAGTACAATGAATGATCCTTTTACTGTAATATTTACCATTACCACGGACGCGAACAAATTTACCTCCATCATCTGTGTTTGTTTGTATTTGACACTCACCTTCAACAATATTTGACTCTTGGTTCAAGGAGCAGGCCCACAACAATTTGGCGCTAACTTGAAATTATTGTCACAGATGATTTCATGCAATCAAGGAGCAGCCATTACATGTTTGGCGCTAACTTGACTTTATTGGTTCACAGATGATTTCCTGCAATCAAGGAGCAGCATTACATGTAGGCGCTAACTGTTGATATAATTGGTCATCAGATTGATTTCATGCAAATCAAGGAGCAGCCATGCATTTGGCGCTAACTTTTGACTTAATGGTCACAGATGATTTTCATGCAATCAAGGAGCAGCCATTACATGTTGGCGCTAACTTGACATTATTGGTCAACACATGATACTCTTCATGCAATCAGTGAGCAGCCATTACATGTATGGCGCTAACTGACTTTATTGGTCACAGATGATTTCATGCAATCAAGAGCCAGCCATTACATTTTTGGCGCTAACTTGACATTATTAGTCACATGATTATTTACATGCAATCAAGGACAGCCATTACATGTTGGCGCCGAACTTGACTTTATTGGTCACATTATTATTTTTCATGCAATCAAGGACAGCCATTACATGTTTGTGAGCGCTAACTTGACTTTATTGGTCACAGATGATTACATTCAATCAAGGAGCAGCCATTAACATTTTGGTCGCTAACTGACATTATTGGGCACAGATGATTTTCATGCAATCAAGGAGCAGCCTTACTGTTGGCGCTAACTTGACTTTTAATGGTCACTAGATATTTCATGCAATCAAGAGCAGCCCATTACATTTATGGCGCTAACTTGTGTTACATGATTACTATGTGTTTAGTCCAGATAAACTATTGCCGTAGTGATAATTTAGCAGCTGACCACACTCTCTGTAGTGTTTTAATATATGTAGAAAGGGAGCATTACTACATCCGTCTTCATTACTAATATATATACGATTATTGCACTCAATTTTCTGTTAAAGTGCTACAATAGTATACGAAGATTAACCTACAATATCTCTACGAATTTTCAGGTGATTGATTTAATACATTAGATTTTTTCAGCACCAAAACCAAGATAGATTGGTTTTTTTGTCAGCATTTGGGCCTGTAAAATCGATGTAGCTCACGAAAAAGGCGTGCTTAAGAAGAGGCGATATATTTAGTATACTTGACCAATGTAGTGAATGTGTACAGAAAGTTTTTATCAAATTGGCTCCGTACATTTTTGAGACTAGTGGCCGTCCCTAGATTGGTTTATGTCAGCACTTGGCCTGTAAAATCGAATGTAGCTCCGAAAATAGCCGGTGTCCTAAGTGAATGAGGCTTATATTTTAGTATACTAGTCCTGTAAGTGAATGTGTACAGAAAGTTTTTATCCAAAAATTGTGGCTCGTACATTTTTTTGGTATATGGCCGACCATAGATTGGTTTTTTTGTCAACACATGGCCTGTAAAAATCGATGTGGCACCGAAATAGTGCGTGGCCTAGAAATGAGCTTATATTTAGTATACTTATACCATGTAGTGAATGAGTACAGGAAACAGTTTATCAAATGGCTCTACAATTTTGAGATAGGCCGTCCATATATTGGATATTGTCAGCACTTGGCCTGTAAAATCGATGTAGCTCCGAAAGTAGCGTGGCCTAAGAATGAGGCTTATATTTTAGTATACTAGACCCTGTAGTGAATGTGGTACGGAAAGTTTTATCAAAATTAGCTCGAACATTTTTGAGCTATGGCCGTCCATAGACTTTGGTTTTTTGTCAGCACTTAGGCCTATAATGTTATTTAGGCTTTCCGAAATAGTCTTGGCCTAAGAATGAGGCTTGTATTTTAGTATACTAGAACCCATAGTAGTGAATGTGTACTGAAGTTTAATCAAAATTGGCTCGTACAGTTTGAGATATGGCCGTCCATAAGATTGTTTTATTGTCACACATGGCCTATAAAGTTATTTGAGGCTCCGAATGATAGGCGTGGCTAAGAATGAGCTTGATTTTAGTAATACTAGACCATGTAGTAATGTGTACTGAAAGTTTGATCAGAAATTGGCTCGTACATTTATTGAGATATGGCCGATCCATATATTGGTTTTTGTCAGCACTTGGCCCTGTATATTCGATGTGGCTCCGGAAATAGGCCCGGGCCTAAGAATGAGGCTTATATTTTAGTATACTAGAACCATGTTGTGAATGTGTACATAAAGGTTATATACAAAATTGGCTCGTCATTTTTTGAGATATGCCGTCCATAGATTGGAAATTTGTCAGTCACTTGCCTGTAAAATCGATGTAGCTCCGGAAATAGGCGTGGCCTAAGATGAGGCTTATATTTTTAGTATACCTAGACCCAAATTATGAATGTGACAGAAGTTTTATCATAATTGGCTTCGTTACATTTTTGAGATATGCCGCCATAATTGTTTTGTGTCAGCACTTGGCCTGTAAAATCGATGTAGCTCCGAAAATAGCGTGGCCTAAGAGAGAGGCTATATTTTAGTATACTAGACCAGTATGAATGTGTACAGAAAGTTTTCAAAATTGGCCGTACATTTTTGAAAAAGGCCGTCCATAGATTTGGTTTTTGGTTCAGCCTTGCCTTTAAAATCGATGTGGCTCCGGAAATAAGGCGTGGCCTAAGAATGAGGCTTATATTTAGTATACTAGACCATGTAAAGTGAATGGAGTACAAAAGTTTTTTATCAAATTGGCTCGTACATTTTTTGAGAAGATGGCCTTCTCATAGATAGTTTTTTGTCAGCACTTGGCCTGTTAAAATCGATGTAGCTCGGAAATGGCTTGGCCTAAGAATGAGGCTTATATTTTAGTATACTAGACCAAGTAGTGAATGTGTACAGACAAAGTTTTATCAAAATTGGCTCGTACATTATTTGAGATATGGCCGTCCATAGATTGGGTTTTTGTCTGCACTTGGCCTGTAAAATCGATGTAGCTCCGAAATAGGTCGTGCCTAAGAATGAGGCTTATATTTTATATACTTAACCAAGTAGTATGAATGTGTACAGAAAGTTTTTATCAAAATTGGCTCGTACATTTTTGAGATATTGGCCGTCCATAGATAGGTTTTTGTCAGCACTTGGCCTGTAAAAACGATGTAGCTCCGGAAATAGGTCGTGGGCTAAGAATTAGGCTTAATATTATAGTATACTAGACCAAGTATTAATGTGTACATAAAGTTTATCAAATTGGCTCGTACAATTTTGAGATATGGCCGTCCATAGATTGGTTTTTGTCAAGCACTTGGTGCCTTTAAACGATGTAGCTCCGGAAATAAGCGTGGCTAAGAATGAGGCTTATATTATTAACGAAGACCAAGTAGTGAATGTGTACAGAAAGTTTTTATCAAAATTGGCTCGTACATTATTGAGATATGTCCGTCCATAGATTGGTTTTTGGTCAGCACTTGGGCCTGTAAAATCGATGTGGCTCCGGAATAGGCGAGAGCCTAAGAATGAGGCTTTATATTTAGTATACTAGACCATGTAGTGGAAAGTGTACAGAAAGTTTTATCAAATTAGCTCGTACATTTTTGAGCATATGGCCGTCCATAGAAATTGGTTTTTTTTTGTCAGCACTTGGCCTGAAAATCGATGAGGCTCCGAAATAGGCGTGCCCTAAGAATGAGGCATTGTATATTTAGGTAACTAGACCATGTAGTGAATGTGTACTGAAAGTTTTATCAAAATTGGCTCGTACATTTTTGAAGAATATTGCCCGTCCATAGATTGGTTTTCTGTCCAGCACTTGGCCTATAAAGTTATTAGAGGCTCCGGAATAGGCGTGGCCTAAGAATGAGGCTTATTTTTAGTATACTAGACCAAGTAAGTGAATGTGTAACAGAAAGTTTTATCAAAAATTGCTCGTACAATTTTTGAGAGAATGGCCGTCCATATATTGGTTTTTTGCAGCTACTTTGCCTTGTAAAACGATGTAGCTCCGAAAATAAGGCGCTGGCCTACGATGAGCTTAAGATTTAGTATACAGACCAAGTAGTGATGTGTAACAGAAAGATTTTATCAAAATTGGCTCGTACATTTGAGATATGCCGTCCATAGATTGGTTTTTGTCACACTGGCCTGTAAAATCGATGTGGCCTCCGGAATAGGCGTGCCTAAGAATGAGGCTTTATTTAGTATAACTAGACCATGTAGTGAATGTGTCAGAAATTTATCAAAAATTGGATTCGTACATTTTTGAGATATGGCCGCCAATATATTCGGTTTTTTTGTCAGCACTTGGCCTGTAAAATCGATGTGCTCCGGAAATAGGGCCGTGGCCTAAGAATGAGCTTATTTTTAATAGTATCTAGACCAAAGTATGAATGTGTACAGAAAGTTTTATCAAAATTGGCCTCGTACATTTTTTGAGATATGGCCGTCCATAGATGGATTTTGTCATCACTTGGCCTGTAACATCGATGTAGCTCCGAAAAGGCGTGGCCTAAGAATGAGGCATATATTTTATTAATACTAGACCATGTAGTGAATGTGTACAGAAGTTTTTAATCAAAATTGGCTCGTACATTATTGAGATTGCCGTCCATAGATTGGTTTTTGTCAGCCCTTGGCCTATAAAGTTATTTGTGGCTCCGAAATAGCGTGGCCTAAGAATGAACTTTTATATTTTTAGTATACTAGACATGTTAGTGAAAGGTACATAAAGTTGATCAATTGGCTCGTACATTTTTGAGATATCCGTCCATTAGATTGGTTTTTGTCAGCACTTGGGAGGCCACCCCTCTGGTAAAATCGATGTAGCTCGAAAATAGCCGTGCCTAAGAATGAGGCTTAACATTTTAGTATAGCTATACCAAGTAGTGAATGTGTGCAGAATTTTTAATCAAAAGTGGCTTCGTACATTTTTGAGATATGGCCGCCATTTAAAAATTTTGGAGGTTTTTTTTTTGTCAGCACTTGGCCTGTAAAATCCGATGTAGCTTCCGGAAATAGGCGTGCTAAGAATGAGACTTATATTTTAGTATAATAGACCATGTATTGATGTGTACAGAAAGTTTTATACAAAATTGGCTCGTACATTTTGAGATATGGCCGTCCATAATTGTCTTTTTGTCAGCACTTGGCCTGTAAAATCGATGTAGCTCCGGAATAGGCCGGGCCTATAGAATAGCTTATATTTTAGATACTATACCACGTAGTGGATGTGTACAGAAAGTTTTATCAAATTGGCTCGTCCATTTTTTGAGATATGGCCGTCATAGATTGGTTTTTGTCAGCACTTGGCCTGTAAAATCGATGTAGCTCCGGACATAGGCGTGGCCCTAATAATGAGGCCTATATTTTAGTATACTAGACCATGTAGTGAATGTGTACAGAAAGTTTTATCAAAATTGGCTCGTACATTTTTGAGATATGGCCCGACCATAGATTTGGTTTTTTTGTCAGCACTTGGGCCTATAAAGTTTTATTGAGGCTCCGAAATAGGCGTGGCCTAGTGAATGAGGCTTGTATTTTAGTAAACTAAGACCATGGTATGAATGTGTACTGAAAGTTTTAATCAAATTGGCTCTTATTGGTTTAATATATTTACATTTTTGAGATAAAGGCCGTCCATAGATTGGGTTTTTGTCAGCACTTGGCCTGTAAAAATCGAATGTAGCTCCGGAAATAGGCGAGGCCTAAGATGGAGGCTTATATTTTAGTATACAAGACCAAGTAGATGAATGTGTACACGAAAGTTTTATCAAAATTGGCTCTTACATTTAGAGATAGGCGCCATAGATTGGTTTTTGTCACACTTGGCCTGTAAACTCGTGATGTGGCACCGGAAATATGGCGTGCCTAAGAATGAGGCTTAATATTTTAGTAAATAGACCATGTAGTGAATTGTCAGCAAGTAAGTTTTATCAAAATTGCTCGTACATTTTTTTGAGATCTGTGCCGTCCTTAGATGAATTTTGTCAGGCACTTGCTTAAAATCGATGTAGCCCGGAAATAGGCGTGGCCTAATGAATGAGGCTTATATTTTAGTATACTCAGACCATGAGTAATGAATGTGTACTGAAAGTTTTATCAAAATTGCTCGTACATTTTTTGATAAAAGGCCGTCCATAGATTGGTTTTTGTCAGCACTTGCCTATAAAGATTATTGAGGCGTCGAAATAGCGTGCAAGAATGAGCTTGTATTTTACGTTATACTAACCATGTAGTGAATGTTGTACTGAAAGTTTTATTAAAAATTGCTCGAACATTTTTAGAGATATGCCGTCCATAGAATGGGTTTTTGTCAGCACTTGGCCTTTAAACATCGATTGTAGCACCGGAACTAGTCGTGGCCATAAGAATGAGGCTATAATTTAGTATACTAAGACCAAGTAGTGAATGTGTACAGATAGATTTAATCAAAATATTTGGCACGTTACATTTTTGAGATATGGCCGTCCATAAGATTGGTTTTTCTTTGTCAGCACTATGGCCCCAGTAAAATCGATTGTGGCTCTCGAAATAAGCGTGCTAAGAATGATGCTTTTATATTTTTAGTATACTAGACCATCGGTATTAATGTGAACAGAAAAGTTTATCAAAATTGGCTCTACATTTGAAGATATGGCCGTCCACTAATTGGTTTTGTCAGTACTTGGCCTGTAAATCGATGTACCCGAGAAATAGGCGTGGCATAAGAAGAGGCTTGTTTTTTAGTATAGTTTAGACCATGTAGTGAGTGTGGTAGAAAGTTTATCAAAAATGGTTCGTACGTTTTAAGGTATTGCCCTTTTATAGGGGATTCTCAAACATGCCTTTAATTGAGTATAAGTCCTTGAAAATTGCGGCATAAAATGGGATTATTATCATAAAGTACAGTTTTGTTCATTTAAAAATCATTATTTGTATTACTAGTATCCTCACGTTATTAATTAATAAAAATTTTGTATGTTGAGTTGATGAACTATTTAGGATTCATTTAGGAACTAGTTCCCGGTACTCGTTCTTTTTATGGATGGAATCTATGGCCAGTTCACGTCGGTAAACTAATTACCTACCAACCACAAATTTACGACGTCAATATTTTCGATATGAAATTACTAAAATATTTATATCAGAAAACTAAAAAGTAGCTTGTATCACAATTACACACTAGCCACATCCCTTTCATACACTAACAAACCTAACCTACAAGTGTTGCAAGGTGCGTGTTGAACAGGAAGTTTATTAATATCACGCTTCATTCATTTTTCAGGAAAAATGCCAACAACAGTGCACTGTGGATTACGACTACCACACTAAAAATCCTGTACAAAGGTTGAAAATTGTAAATCATCGAGATAGATATACTTTGTTCTAATTTAATCTCTATTCAGTCTGGACCATACGAACGAGCTCCTCGTGGACCAACTGCATGGACTGATCAGTGATCATAGCATCATACACCTCGGAGAGAAGGGTGACACAGAGCCGAGCAGTACCGACAAATCCCGAACATTTGGCTGATCAGCGACTTCAGTCGGAACGGTTATGATTTCTGTTGTCATAATATCATCATATTTTGCATACAGGCATGAAATGACGATACATATATTTGTTTGATTTCATTTGAAAGCCATTAAAATTAATAGGCAAAGCAACATACTCATAGGCATAACTGCAACATATTTCAATATAGATTCCTTAATTGGTAGTACATAAATTAATAATTACGCTACAAAAGCTGTAATAAAGAGTTATCACAGTAGATGTGTTAAGAAAATTGTGAGCAAATGTTCAACAAAAACACAAATATAGAAATATGACAAAATCAATCACAACTACCTAATTCAATTATCATAACATAGCACGTAAAATTGTTAATAAATACAATTTTTTCTAATTAGATTATAATAATATATCTGACCAATTTAATTTAAGATCATAGACGTATAAGTTTAGTTTACAATTAATTTAAACAACACGTTTATGGTTGCGTAGAAATATCTACATAATACATATGATGAAAATAATTTAGTCCTACTGATCTCTAATGCTACGAATATTAATTATGTTGTAAAATTAAGGAGTAATGAAATAAATTTAATTGTGCTGCATCCTGAAACATTCAGCCTTAAAATGTAATTTAAATATTTGTATGTTGTACCAAACTACTGCAAGGTGTTTAACTCAGAGCATAAGCTGAAAACACAGTGCACAGTGGTACATTTTAATAGGTTTGCCAGGTACTGAACTAAATTAAATCCAGAATAGTATGGATCGAGAACTCGTGGGACTGCTTATTCCATTATTCCAATACGCGGACTATCTGTAGTCGGCAGGACAGGCCCCTCCATCCGGACTCTTTCTCTCCGAGATGTATTAACAGTACATGTAGGTGGCCCACGAGGAGTTCGTTAATGACCATTGGGTTATATTGTGCTGATATTGTGGTGTATAGAGGAGGATAGATAGAAGAGATGTAAGTTCTATACTTTATTTGACGTACTAAAGAATGGCAAACTTAAGTTTTCTAACAATATTTGCACGTATATTTGTTCTTTTGTGAAATATGTCTAAGGCAAATTAAAATTATTCTTTTGAAGTAAAAACACGCAAAAAAAGAATTTGATTCGAAGTTGAAATACTTATAGCAAAATATACATTGTGTAACGTAATATTTTGTAATAGTTAATACAGAGTGATGCAGCATAACTTCTTTTCTTAACTTAATAAAACGCATTGTCTGAGTCAGATAAGTTTTATTTGGTGCTTACATAAAGTTTCATTTTACGTAGTTTTGAAGAGTAAATCAGGTAACTAACGTCCCTCATTCTGGATACATTGAGTATACAGATTTCTGGTGTTTGTCATTAACCTTTCAAGCATAGCAGGCGTTATGTTAGCAATTTTTTCCTGGATGTTGTTCTTTAAATCTTGAAGGGTCCCTGGGCGGTTGTCATAAACACGTGATTTCAAAAAACCCCGTTGAAAAAAATTACGAGACAAATAGAGAGATCGAGCCGGCCATTGCAAATTGTCCCTGATTGATACAAGGCGTTCTGGGAAGTTTTGCCTCAAAACAGCCATCGATGCTCTTCGGTAGGTTATATAACCTTGACCTAAACATTTTGTTATTTCAATGCTTGTGAGGGCCGGTGATCATTTTTAGGTCGAACCCCGTGAAGGTAGTCCACATCGGTCGTTGTGAAAGAAAACGTCGATTCTGCGCATGTGCTGATAAAGCACGATCGTCATGTGAAATATCGTGAGATTGAGCATATTTAGTCATTAGTGTGAAAAGTATAATTGAGATTTTTCATGAATTTGAAAAAGATTTGTTCGCGTTGGATACCTCAAGACCTGAGAAACTCTCAAAAGGATGCTCATGTTGATTGGTGAAGAAAATGTTGAAGAAATTCGTTCAAGGTGCATCAAAAGCAGTTTATAATATCTATACAGGTGACGAATCATAGATTGGTCATATTATCCTAAAACAAAACAGCAATCCGCCGTATGAGTCTTTAGAAACGTTCCAAATCAAACCAAAGTTGTTCGTGGAAGAAGCACCCCGAAGCAAATGGTTGCCTGTTTCTTCGGCATTACCGGTCATGTGGCAACTGTGCCATTAGAGCAAAGTATGAGGTCCAATTCGGAATGGTACGCCACTATTTGTTTGCCAGGAGTCCTTTAGAAACTGCGGGAAAAGTCAAAGAGAAGATGCAATATTCTTCATCATGACAATGTGAGCAACCACAGATAGACTGAAACAATGGAGTTTTTGACATGGCAAACATTGAATTGATGGATCATCCGCCATAGGGGTGCCTGACTAAGCACCTAATGGTTTTTTTTGTTCCTAAACATCAAGAAAAACAATATGGGCAACGGTTTCCTACACCATAAGAAGCAGCTGTTGCATTCAAAACCAAAGTTTTATAAGTACCTTAATCGGAGTGCAAAAAGTGCTTTGAAAATTGGTTCCAACGCACGCACAAGTATATGAATCTTCATGGAGAATAATTTGAAAAGCAATAAAACCGATTTTGTCCTTAAATTATAGTATTTTATCGTTAGGCTAGAATCATAAATAGCAGCATTCGTATATGGTTTCCTCAACCCTCAAAACATCCACTCGCATATTTGTTGTATGTCCTCTGTAATAGACACGGTATCGCTTAGAATGCAGTATCGAAGACAAAAACTAGAGTTGTGTCAAAATGCTGTTACTGCTCTTTGATTTGGAAACTCGGGCCTCGTTATTTCCAATCCCTATAAACATAGCGTGTCGCAATATTAGAAAAGCCATTTTGAAATATCTTACGTGTACACATTCACAGTGTTTTGAAGATTTGTTTTGCTTTTGTAACAGTGTTTAAATTATATTTCCGATGTTTAAATTGTTTGGATTCGTCGTATTTACAATACCCTAACGATCATGTAATGTAGTTTTTAATATCTGATTATAAGTAAATATTTGTTATCGCGTGAAGAAATAGCTGTGGCTAATTACTTTGTAAAAGTAAGAACTTAGTTTACTCAATACGAAAGACATTAGTGAACTATAATAAACTTCATGCGTAGCCTAAATTGTATCGTTACTATAAGAAATGTTTACTTCAATCTTTTTTCAGGGATTGAAAGAAACCAGAAGTTTAGATATCGCTAAAGTACCGTGGATCCTGCTGGTATGGTACACTGCTTGCCTCTGATTGCGATAGCATCTGTGTCGATACCTCTCTGATTAACTTTGTTTCTGCTAAAATATTTATTTGACACAGACTCAGCTGTTTCAACGTCAGAATCCATCCGCAAGAGGGTTTGTGTTCAGAAATTTGAAAAGTGCCGCAAATTAACCGCGGTTATAGTTAACCGCACCACGCACTGGTACCATTTGAGTTCTTGAGTAACCAACCAGAACCAGTCTGGAAAAATCCACTGAGTAAAGTAAACTACAGAACACGGAGGTTATCTGTTCTTGTGCAACAATGTCACGACCTTGAATCAAATGTCTAATGCATACTCGGAGTTCACAGTTAGCTGTTAGTTAAAAGGTATTGCTACATAGCGTCATTTCATTTTAGGTTTGTAAACTTGTCAGTTAACTTTATTCCCTGCATTTGGGTATGTTGAGTTATTTAGGCAAGAGTTAATTATGCTGTTTAATGACATACTAATAATAATTTACTGATATTGAATTTCAGGTAAGTAGAATGGAACATTAACATTAATAGTGTAGCAATGAAGTTAACGGCGTGAGTTGCTAATCATAATTTCAGCTTTATTAACATATTTTGCCTGCCTGGTCGTCCTGTACAATAAACTAATCATGGATTTAGGGTATGGAAATTACAAATAATGCTTTTTAATCATTAAAAGAGAAATGTAATTTTGGTGTTTTACATTTTGTGTACTATGGAGGAGGACTTAAATCACATCTAATTGTTATCATCAAACGATTTTATATATTGACCAACTTTGATATTATATAATAATCATATATAATAAGAATTATAGGCTAATGCATTAAAGTCTACCCCTCTATGTTTGTATATATAATTTTCAGCGTTATACTATCTGCATCCAATAGCTTTATCTGAGTGTTCTATGGTCAGAATATATTAGGCCTAGCTAGTAGTGCAGTCATTGAAGCGAAAAATACGGTCTTACCTCAGAATTTTTTTACTGTGAACCGATTTGCATGACATTTTGGAATTAGGCTCATCTTACCCTTAACTTCAAAAGTGAAAATGATCTGAACTCCGCCTATTATTTTTAAGGGGTGTAAACAACCCCTTAATGGAAAAAATTGACATTGAGCCATTTTATCGCTAGAAAACATGTCTAATAGTAAGTGGTGAAATTGTAAAGTGTGTTCTAACACAATTACCTCATATTAAAATCATTTTCAACCCCTTGAAAATCTTACAACCCTTGCAAACAACCCCTAAATTGAAAAATCACAAAAAAATACTTTGGTATGACATAAAAAGATGTAACTATAGAGTAAGAAATATTTTATATTCTCTATAATAATTATCAAATTTTTAACCCCCTTTCAACCCTTGATAAAAAATTGTTAAAAATTTTGTTTGATCAAATGAAAAGGATTTAAATATTATTCCACACTCTCGAAAATGATTATCATATTCTTAAGTTTTTCTACCCTTAAAACTACCCCTAAATTAAAACAGTAAATATATATGATTACATATTTAAAAATAAATTAATTTAGAGTAAAAAATTGCCATTTATTGAATAAAATATTTACAAATTATATAAAATTCACTCAAATGTGCTATATATACATATAAGAACGTTGGTAGGTATTCATGCCTACGTTTCCAAAATATATGAGCCATATTATATATATATATATATATATATATATATATATATATATATATACACATTACAATAGTTTTGGGTCTCTATTATACTGCGTACTTTCACATTGCTCCAAATATTAAAACTCCGAAATTTTCAGTTACTAAGTAGAAAAAATATAAGTTTTTGGACCACAACTCCTTCAATTTTCATGCTATCACAATTTATAAAAAACCATTGTAAAGGTAATTAAGAGAGCTACAACATCCATCATTGCAATATATAGTAAAAATCTTTTTCTCAAACGGTGAAGGGTTAAAGGGCTTAAGAGAGGCTGTGATTACGCTGCCACGCAATCTTTAAACAATCATATCTCCGTCAATTTTTGTTTGACAGACAAAAACCAAATTTTAGATCGTCATATTTTAGATATTATGAAAAAAGGTGGTTTTTTTGAAATTTTTTTTATCGTGACTTTTTTGAAAAATATGTGTATCCTGAAGCAGCCAAACTGATACAATCTATCAAACTCTTCATAATAAAGTTAATTCTAGGCGGAATACGATTAAATTTAATTTTGGTGGAAATGGCACTTATAAAACCTGTTGATTTAATAGAAAAAGCATTAGATGCTCCTCTTATTTGCAATACAGCTCACTTATTTTACGTGAAAAAGACTTTTAATAGTGCTCATTTTAAAGCTTATTTCAAGCACTACAAACCCCGGTACTTTGGGATTATACTGACCACACCAGTATGAAGAACACAAAAATATAAATTTATAGAAACAAACATGATAGAACGAAAAAACAACTCTTTAATTACAAATTTACAAGCATTTCCAGGTATTGTGAAAAACAACTCTTTAATTACAAACTTACAAGCATTTCCAGGTATTGTGATCAGTATTGTTGTCGCTGTTATCTTATCTTTCTCGAGAATCCAGATTACGACAGGCCGCGAGGCATCACATGATTATTTAAGTTTTTTGCACGGTACATAATTGCCTTTCCATTACAATTCAATTTTTATTTCTGATCAGCCCCTCTAGAATTTGATATTTTACTGATGGGTACTATCTCGAGGGATGTTTTTCTTTCGTTGACATCAGCGCGGTGCTCCCGAAGCCCGCGCTGATGGCCGGAGGCACTCGCATTTTGGATGGCAGAGTGTGATCAAGAATAAAAACAAGTTTTGAGTGTTTTTTTCAAGAAAGAGTTTAGTTTTTGTTTGGTAATGTTTTTGTTGAATTTTTGTGTTTGGAGAAATGTAGGGGTAAAACACGGAAGTACAACAAAGCGACGCACCAGCTGAACGGGCAGCGAGACTCTGCAATCACGTTATCTACTATACCGCTCGACTTTGACCTCTGTCTGAGCATGGGGAGGGGTTTGCGATAAGACAATTATTCATGTTTTATATTGACACCAAAAAAAAACCAACAAAAAACAATAAAAATAATTTAGTTATCAGTAGAAGCAAAATGTCAAATAACGATTCATGTCTGGGTGTGGTCGGTATAATCCCAAAGTACCCAAAACCCTTTTTTATTAAAATGCCTAAAATGTATCTGCTCGCCGCTAGATGGCATTGACCACATCAATTAAATTTCAGACAAAATAAAAAACGGCTTTGATCTTTAATATCTAGCTTAATATTGCACTTAAAATACTTTATAAAAAACCTAATTGTTCATTTTTTTTACCTGCTACAATTTTGTTCTTCATAAAATTTTCGATAAAACGTATATTTTTGGAGATATTTGCAAAAAACCGATGAAAAACCTGAAAAAGTTGAGAATTTTCAATTGCCAATAACTTGAAAATTATTGGATTTTTCGAAAAACTTTATAGATTATTTTTTGCTTAAAATTAGGCCTATCGATATCCGAGGTTATTAAAAAAAAAAAAATTCGCCCCCGAGAAGGGGTGGCAACCACCCCCAGGGTGGTTGCGGAGTTCAAATCATTTTCACTTTTGAAGTTAAGGGTAAGATGAACCTAATTCCAAAATTGTATGCAATTCGGTTCACAGTAAAAAAATTCGGAGCAATAATGCTTCAATGACTGCACTATTAATAGTACAGCATCCCCGCTTTAGTAGACCTAATTTTGAAAATTATTTACCACCTAATTTTGAAAATTATTTACCAACTATTTTTGAAAATGACCTATTAACGTGTTTTTGTTTTTGAGTGCGAGTCGCTTGAGCAGTTTAAATAGCGTGTTAGGAAATTATTCCATTTTAATTGGTTTTCGTCTTTTTTCAAAGTTGTATGAGTTTTTCATCTGTTATTTTAAATTAAGAAAAGATATTTTTTATCATTGAAAGTTTCCAGATGGTTTTTTAAGTAGTTTTTACATACATACTAAATTAGGATGTTAGGGTAACATAAGTTTTGCTAATGTACTGAACTATTGTCTGTGGTCGTAATTTTTACAGGCTCCAGTGTAATATGTGGCCACCAACACAATTGATTCATGATTATCGATATTATTGAATACAACATTTTACCTATAGGCATTCAAAATTAATCATTGCCAGTTGTTTTTATTTCATTTAATACTGAGTAGGCTAGTAACGTCCATGCCAGCTGTTTTTATTTAATTTATGTAGTGAGTAGGCTAGTGACATCGGCAAGAACAATGGTGATGAACATGCAATTGTTGTCTAGAAAAGTAGCCTATTTTTAAATATTGAACAATGTTTTAAATGGTTGCAAGATAATGATCTTGCTCCTTTAAATTCCAAGTGGGGTACAGTACTATAAACGGAACCAGTTTTGATATTAATTAGTGTAATTATCAATAATTAATATTCATAAATTGAATATGCGTCTAAAATTAAAACAACATATCTATAGACATAACAACAATCATATTTGAAATTAATATAATACACATAGGAACAATGTCATAAATAATAAATGAGATATAACAATCAAACGATTATAACGTGAAATAGGAAAACTCATAAATAATATTGAAATGGTAACAACATATCAAACATTTATTGTCTCAAATTGTTTTTAAACATCGCTCAAGGTAGTGTCCATCGATAGAAGATGATATTCTGGAGGGCCTGATCATGTATGGGTCATTTTCAAATTGAGAGCAAATGTAATTCCCAGGCTAATAACATTTTAGTAAATATACAAAGAAATAACTTTAAGGATTAGGCTAATAAAAGTATGCTAAGTAGTATATAGGCCCATTTAAAAATAAAATGATAATTAGTTATTTTCCAATAAATGTTCAAAGTCTCATTTTGTCCCCTCGCTGACAGTCCCCAACAGCTGCCATGAGAATTTGTCTAAAACTCTTCAATATAAATCTCCATTTTTTCAGTTGTAATACAAGGAGTAAGTAATCTTTAAAGAAAAATCTCTGAATGTAACCGATGTATAAATCAATATTATTCCTAAATAAAGGATTTTTTGGGTTTTTTTCATGTCACCAGAACCATCTCTAAGATAGAAACCCTTTTTTCCAAATGCCACAAAATGTTAATTCAGTGCCAGCGTTCCCTGTCTTATGTGTTATGAGTTGTGTATATTGTGTATTTCAGGTTAATATCGTTCCAGTTTTATAAATTCTCAACACCTTTTAAAGTTCATCCGGTAATTATTCACGTACATTAATTAGAAGTCTACTCGCCGGCGGTAATGTAACAATGTATGTCTTGAACAAAATTGTGTTCATATTATTGGTGTGGTGAGCCGTTACGGAATCGGGGCTAACCTCAAAATCTTCCTGACTAATTGCGTTGTTGAATTTATTGGGAAATATCGACAGAACGTCTCCTCGCTGACGTCACCATAGAGCAGTCTTTTTGTGGACGTTTGCGAATGTACCATCCGACATTAGCGTATATATTCCATCAGCGTGCAGACTTTTTATAAATTTAATTTAATTTTAATGTCAATTGATGTTAGCCTACTAATAAATTTTCTTCTTATATTATTAGAAGAAGGGACTTAAAGCCCCAGGCAACTAACACAGCAACCAGCAGTAGCAGTTTCCTGTGCCATTTCAATTTATATTTTTCTTTCTTTATAGTTTCTGTAAAAATGGGAAATAAAAAAAGAAAAGCTCTCCTGAAGACACTAAAAAATGAAGGCGAATAAGGAAACTTGCCAATGGAAGAAATCATAAATACAAAGCAAATTTGTCTGAAGTAAAGTTAGAACGGCAAAGAGAAAGAGAACGGTACCATCGCTTACAAAAAAAATTAAGTTGGTTGGTGTAATAACAGAAAAAAAGAAGAAAGAGAGCAGAAAAGTCTGGTGAAAACGAAAGGCTAAGGAAGTAGAAAAAAGAAGATGAAAATATGTTAAGAAATACTCCGCCCAACAGTGACACTGAAGGCAGTTTAGCACTTACCGGAAGAGATTCTCGTCAAAAACAAGTTGGATGAAAATGGTTTGAAAAGACAGAGCCAAAGCATACAGAAAACACAAAACTCGAAAAGTCAAGAAACGGTTTCAGAGAGAGCGATTGAAAAAAACATCGCCTTCACCTAGAAAGTAGACTTTCGTTGCAGTTAAGTTCAGCATAACAATTTCATGTTTTTATTTGTAGCCTTAGTAATGTTCTTTCTTCCTCAAATAGATAATTCTGTCTGTGTTTTAGCACATGGTCATAGGTCTTCTTTAGACGCTCATCTTAAGTTTGGTTTAGGTTATGGTATTTTCTATAATTCCCAAATATTGTCTATAAGTCTATAAAAATTAGACATACCATATGGAACAGTACACGCATCATACGGTGACCTACTTTGAAACTGTGTGGTAAAATCAATGTATGAACTACACAGACAAGTAGTCGCGAGGTGCTAACAACAACATCGCTGACTGTGCAAACATCAGCAAACTCCTCACTTGACCTACCATACTGCTGCTGACTGTGCAACTGACAACGGCACCAACACTCGGCTGTTATTTATCTACATCTGACTTCCATCACCTATCTAGTTTAGGCTGTCTGGATCTTTCTACTTGACAAGGAACTAGATTACTCCTCAAAATCAAACAAAATTGTACACTTCTTTTTATTAATTAAGTATTAATACAATATTTTATTCATCATGACAACAGCAATCAGTCAAAGCTAGAATAAAAATCTGTATACCATTTTATTCATCAGGACAACAGCAATCAGTCAAAGCTAGAAAAAAAAACTGTTTACCATTTTATTCATCAGGACAACAGCAATCAGCCAAAGCTAGAATAAAAAACTGTTTTATCCTCATTTTCAATATTTACTTTAAAATCTGTTATACTACTACACATCTGCCAACATAAATATGAATATACAGACCAATCTTAGAATTTTGATATATTCCATTTTCTCTAACATGGCAGTAAAATTCAATAAAGGCGACAAGGTGTTTGCTACGGTAAGAGGCTTTCCTTACTGGCCTGCCATAATTGACAATGTATCTTTCACAGAAAAACAACAAGCAAAATACGAAGTAATTTTCTTTGGGACCCAAGAGACAGCCACTGTAAATGATAAAGATGCTTGTTTGTATTCTGAATACAAACACATACATGGAAGACCAAAGCTTGACAATTTCAGAAATAAAAAAACTCAATCAAGCCCTGAAGGAAGCAGAGACAAATGAATCAGCTGAATCAAGTGACATGAAAGAACAAGATGAAGATATTGTCTTAAATAAAAGTGATGCACTAAACACATATGTAAAATGTCTTGAAGAAAGCTTAACAGAAGAAAATCTATTAAAAGGCTCAGAAAATGATGAAGAAAAACTAAAATTGGCTGCCAAAATTGGAACAGCATTATTGGAGGAAAACAATTTACTGAAGAGACAAAAATTTGAACTAGAAACGAAACTAACGTTTGCTGAGGAAAAGGCAGAGGGACTTGAAAGAGAAAAAGAAATATGTGCTCTAAAAATTGAAGAACTTTTATACCAGCTACAAGAAATACATAATAATTCGGAGAAGGAAAAACAGATACGTACAGAAATGCAACAGATATTATTGAGGAAAATGACAGAAAACAAAATCAAATAATCAATGAATATATACATGAAATTGACACCTTGGAGAAAAAACATCAATGTTTTGCAAAGAAACCTAAAAGAACATATAACAACAGACAACAAATCTACAAGCTATACAAACTCTGGAACTCAAACTGACCAAAACATGAATACTCCTACTCATATGCCTGAAAACACAACAGTTTTTATTGAGCTAGCGGAAGTGAAGTCAAAACAATATCTTCTGGAGGAAGACATTAAAACCTTAAAAGCTGAAGTAGCAAAAGGTAAGTTACTCTGTGAAGAAGCTCCAATGACCCCATTGGCAAAAAAACAAACTGCCTCAAAAAAAACCATTCTCACAAACCCATGCTCAGATCCAACTACAGACACATAATACACCCTTATCTCAAAAAGTAAATATATCCCCAATCAGAACAAACAGGAAAAACAAATTTAGTGTTTCTCTACAAGTGGCTAAAAGTAAATACAAACAAAATTTAAAGAAAAGCCTAAATACTCCTGTTGTAGAAATCAGTGAAACAATTAAAGAGTTTGGCACTTTCCGAGTTCAAAACAGCCCACCATTTACAGCAAAATTACTCAAAAAGAATCAAACATATGAAGATCTTTTAAATAAACACTTGAAAGAAGTTACTGGAAGAGGATCTAGTGGTTTTTCTCCTGAAAATGACCACTCTTTTTTAGGAGTAAAACTAAAGAAAATAAAAACACCTATAGTAAGAGCTACAAGGATCTTCCACCAGAATGTAGATCGGATAGGTAAGAAAGTGGACCGACTTAATCATCTTTTAAACATGACTCACCCTGATATTCTAGTCTTAACTGAGCATGGACTTGATCCAACGACAATAAAAAGTACTAAACTTATGGACTACAACCTTGTAACGGCATATGGGAGGGATTACCACCAAAAGGGCGGAGTTGCAATTTATAAGAGTGAGAAACTTGATAACCATGTAGAAAGTCTTGACATAGAAGGACACAGTGAAGAACTTATCTGTGAGATGGCTGGGATAAAACTTCTTTCCGATAAAGATTTACCTCTTCTTATTCTTGGAATTTATCGTCCACCCAGCACTCCTATACTTGATGCTCTGGCACTGATCGGGAATGCGCTTGACACAATTCTTTGTGGTGACAATAGTGTTGTAGTTATTGTTGGTGACCTAAATGCTAACAGCTTGGACCCAACAAATAACGATACAATAAGGTTGCAAGAATTTTTAACATCATACGACATCCATAGGGTTGAACTGCCACCCACAAGAGTGACCCCAACCTCAATTTCTTCCATTGATGTAGTCTGCATCAATACTAATATGGACAGAGTCAAAGTTGATGTGGTGAATACCTGCATATCTGACCATACTGGGCAGCTAACTACCATTTCCATTCCTTCCAAAATTAAAAAGCCGTCAACTTCAATTCGCAGACACTTTAATACAAGAAATCTGACAAACCTCAAACAAATACTGGATGCTCAAACTTGGGAAATTGTATTTCAAGCTGTTCACGCCCAAACTGCATATAAATACTTTAGCGAAATATTAGCAGATGCTTTAAATATAGCCTGTCCTCCTGTATCATCACGCAACAGACCTTTAAGAACTCCTAAACCAGAGAGGCACAATCTTGAAGCTGAAGAATTAAGAAAACAGTTTATTGAAGCTCAAGAACTGTATGTTTTAAATGGGAATGAGGCTGATCGGCTTGAGATGATACAACAAAAGAAGACCTATGACTTGAAACTTCGCAGCTTAAGAAGGCAAGCTAATGAGTAATTCAAATTCAAATTCAAATATCTTTATTACATGAACATTAAGTACAGTAATTTTGTCAAGTTTTACAATAGAATATAAAGTAAGATATACAAATACATATAGAGAGAGAGTTTATACAGCTTCTTTGAACTCTTCTATGTTGTAGATTGTCTTCTTAAGAAGGAAATTTTTTAAGTGGTTTCCTTTAGTGCATTTCCAGTTAGACTTTGTAAGTTCTCCGGTAGTAGATTTCTAAATTTTCTTCCTGCATAGGATGGTTTTTTCTCAAAAAGTGCTGTTTCTATGCTGAGGCAGTATATATCTAGAGGCGTGGCGGGTAGGGTAGTTGTGGACATCTCCAAGGTTTGCAGATTGAGTTGGGAAACATGTATGAATAGATTCATAAATATAAAGAGCTGGTACAGTGAGTATCCCCAGAGTTTGGAATGCTTCTCTGCAGCTTTGTTGAGGCTCAAGATTGGCAAGGGATCTAATTGCTCTTTTTTGCAGTATCAGAATCTTATTCAGATTTCCATTAGAAGTACCCCAGATGATTAAGCCATATCTTATATGAGACTCAACAAAGCGCATAGTACGCAGCCTTAGCTGCTGCTTGAGTACAAACTGTTTTTTATACGTTTCATAACGTAAATTCCAGTGCATATCTTGTTGGAGATAGTGTTTACATGTTCAGCTCCACGAAAAGTCCACTGTCAAGTGTTAAGCCCAGAAATTTGACTTGGTTGAGGACAGTTATATCTGGGACATCTGCAGGTATTCCTTTTTTCTTGCTAAAGTGCACTTGTGTTGTCTTTTCAGTATTTTAATGCCAGGTCTTTGATACACTATACTTAACAGCTCCTTGTAAAGCTGTTAGTGAGTTAGTAGATAGTTCTTCCGTAGAGTCATTTTTAACAAGGAGTGTAGTGTCATCTGCATACATTATACAGTCAGTACTATAGTTTTCAATAAAAGCTGGGAAGTCATTGGTGAATAGTATAAAAAGTATGGGGCCGAGCACGGATCCTTGAGGGACTCCTCTTGTTAGTGGTTTTTGAGTTGATATATATGAGCTAGTAAGGCCAGATTTGGTATCCTGGACCTCCACAACTTGAGATCTTCCTTGTAAGTAGCTTATGAAACCACATGTTCTCTTTACCTCTTATACCAAGAGTTTTGAGCTTTTCGGAAATAAGATTGTGTCCCAGGCAGTCGAAGGCCTTGCTGTAGTCAATGAAAAGAGCTGTTACATACTTTTCTTCATCAATACTGTCAATAATTGATTCAACCAGGCTTATGAATTGCAGAAATTGTAGATTTTGCCCTTTTGAAATCCAATGCTGGTTATCTGCTATTAAATTATGTGTGTTTAAGGTAAACCATCAGCCTGTTTCAGCACAAGTTTTCTCTATAACTTTTGAGAAAGTCGATAATTCAGTGAGATGGCCTATAGTTTTTGGGGCTCTGATTTTAGTCCTTTTTTGTGCTTTGCATAGACTTTAGAAAACTTTGAGCTTTGTAGGGAAGGTGGCCTTGGTCAAAAGACTTGTTGACTATGGCTGCGAGAGGATGGGAGATTTCTTGCGCACAGTATTTAACAATTTTTGAAGAGTATTCATCTAAACCACTGGATGATTTATTTTTAAGATTCTGAATTACCTTTTGTACTTCTATCCAGGTTGTAGGTGTTAGTTTAAATGATTGTATCGGAGGAGTGTGTAGGAGATTCTGGTCCTCATCTATTCTGTCAGTTGGTAGTAAATTAATTTTGTTCTATTGTGATATCTGCTATTTGGGTGAAATAGGTGTTGAGGTTTTCAGCTACTTCCTCTGGGTCATCTATAGTTATATTGTTAATGTTAAGCTTAGGGCATGTTTGACTAGTCTTATTGCTAAGTCTCTCACTATTTATAACACTCCATAGTGCTTTTGTTGTGTTGTGTCAGAGTTTTGTATATATTGAAGGTTAACTTGTTGACCACAGCAATTTTAGCTTTTGGTCATAAAATTTCTTTCTATTCACCATTTCTTCTTTGTCTCTAGTGTTTCCCTGTTGTTTCATAAATATTAAGAGCTCGTATATATGAGGCTTTCATCTCTGCACACTCTGAGTCGTAGTAATGTGATGGCTTAACTGCCAACTCTGGTTTTGCTTTTCCTCTTTGGACAGGCGATGTCTAGGGCAATGCTGAGTATCTCGTTGAAGTTGTTGTAGGCTGTTTCTGCGTCTTCAGCATTGTTGACAATGTCCCAGTTAATCTTAATGGATAGTAAAAGATTTTGAGATTTTCCAGATTTTGTTTTTGCCTAGTTTGCGCTTAAGACTGATGGATGTATTTTTTGTCATGAATAAAGTCCACACTACAAAGCTGGCCCTGTATGATCAGAGAGACCAGTTTGTAAGATGGTTGCAGCAACTTTTTTCTTCTGAGATACTAGTACATATTGCAGTCTATAGAGGTGTTTGTTTCAGCTGTGACACGAGTTGCAGGGAGTGCAAGTCTTCTCATATTTTGCATGGTCAGTTCATCATTAAACATTACACTGCCAGGATTGTTACTTTCTAAGACTGTCAATATTTATGTCACCCATTAGTAAGAACAATTTGTTATGAGCTTGGTTATGGTCTAGAATGTTTAGATAAGGCGTCCAGGCTATTTCTTATGTTCCTGCCGGGGGTCGGTATACTCCTAAAACATAGATTTGCTTCCCACTTAGTGTGATACGTATCAGTGCTGCCTCAAAGAGGAGTTCCTCACAGAAGTTATTTATTTCAATAGCCTCTGTGTTACTTGTAAGATTGTCTTTACAGTAAATAGCTGTACCCCTAGTCTATGCTGAGTTCTGCTAAATTCGGATATAAGAGTATTTTGTAGCACAATCAACGAACAAAACCAAAGCTATATGGAAAGTTGTGAACAGTGAGAGAGCGTCAAGAAAAGATATTGGTGAAATGAAGTGGAAGATAAATACTGAAGGAGGGACAACTGAAGAGCCTAAAAAAGTGGCTGAGCTCTTTAATGAATATTTTACAAGTATAGCTGAAGAGACCTTAAAAGTGAATTGTCTTCATCAGTCTTCCTCTTATGCTCTACATCTAGCTCAACCTGACCACCCTCTTTCAACGTTTCAGCCTACTACTGGGGAAGAAATTCTCAAGATAATCAACTCAATGAAGACCTCATCTGCAGCTGGAATTGATGACATCACTTCACAACTTTTCAAATTCTGTGCTTCTGAATTAACTCATCCTCTAACAGACGTTGTAAATAAATCTCTATCTCAAGGAATTTTCCCAGACAAGCTCAAAATTTCCAAAACATATCCACTACACAAACAAGGAAAGAAACATGAAATGAAAAACTTCAGGCCAATTTCCTTATTACCTACAGCCTCAAAAGTTATTGAGAAAGTTGTATTAATACGACTTTTTCATCACCTACAACTGAATAATCTTTTACCTGCTGGACAGCATGGCTTTTTACCAGAAAAATCAACATTGACTGCTCTTACAGAACTTGTAGAAAAAATTATTGACTGCATCGAAGCTGGAAACACGGTTAATAGCACATTTTTGGATCTTAGCAAAGCATTTGATTGCCTTGACCACAGTTTAATTTTAACAAAACTTGACAGGCTAGGAATCAAAGACACTGCACTTCAATGGTTTCATAGCTATCTAACTGAACGAAGACAAATAGTAGAACTGAAACAGACTATTAATGGAAGAACAGTAAATATAAAATCTGCTTCACGAGAAGTAAAAAGAGGAGTCCCCCAAGGGTCTGTGTTGGGACCAGTCTTGTTCGTTCTGTTCACTTGCGACCTCTCCACATTCATGGAACCTTACAGTCAGACAATCATATATGCTGATGACACTGTGCTGCTATCCAACAACAAATCAGCTGAGGCTTTAGAAATAGCCTCATACATATCTGTCAGCATGGCTCATGATTACTGTATAGCAAACGACTTGGTCTTTAACGAAGAGAAGACAACACAGATGATTTTGGGTAAGCACAAGAACAAAGTCTCTGGAACACCCAAGATCGCAACTGTTGAACAAATGAAGCACCTTGGAATGATTCTTGACGACAAACTTTCATGGGACAGCCACATTGATTCTCTTTGCTTAAAACTCAACACCGCTTTTTATGTACTGAGAAGAACCACGGCAGTGAGTACAGAATTGACTACAAAGACAGTCTATCACTCGCTCTTTGAGTCTCATGTTAGATATGGAGTGATTCTATGGGGCAGCTCGTCCTCAAAGAACCTTCAGCGGATCCTACTCATTCAAAAGCGAGCAGTAAGAATCATGGCTTCCCTCCAACATCAAGATAGTTGTAGAGAGGTATTTAAAACACTAAGAATATTGACAGTTGTGGCTATTTATATAATTGAAGTCATTGTACATGCCTCCAAACAAGGACTTACTAGAAATGGTGATCTTCATGGCCTGCAAACAAGACATGCTCAAGACTTCAGCCTGGCAATACACAGGACATCTCTATTTTCCAAAAAAACCATCATATGCAGGAGCGAAACTCTATAATCTACTCCCACCTAAGCTGAAAGAAGACAATCCTGAAATTCTAAAACGAAGCCTGAAGACCTGGTTACTGAGAGAATCAATCTACAGCCTGGAAGAATTTGTGACATGCTGTAGAACATCCCAAGGAGAGACATGACCTTATGTATTACTTAGATTTAATTTTTTTTAATTTGTTTTATCGATTGTTGACCCTTATTCTGTACTTGATGTTCACGAATAAAGCCTACTGATTGATTGATTGATTGATTGTTCAATTTTCTTACATAAATAAATTTGTATTTATTAACTTAAATTATCTAAATCATTGAGTGGAAACCTAATACATCTTCAATTTTTTATTTTCAAGTCAGTAACACACTGTTATAATAACTGTTATATTTTTATAATAGTGCCAAAAAGTTAAAACATAATTGAAGAAGCAGGTGTTAGTATACTTTAAAAAAAGCTATCACATTGTCAGTGATTGTTGATGATTTTTACCTTGCATATAGGAATCGTCTCATTGACACTTGTCTCCTTGCAGACGATTACTTTTTGCACATTGAAACGCAATTAATGGAAACAAAGAGTTGGTAATTTTTATGGTACAAAATATCTAATAAATAAAGTTACGTCATTTTTTAATATTTCTCATATTTTATTTTATTATTTTTTCAAATCATTCTGGTTTAATTTTTCCTGTTTGAGCATATGTTTTTCAAATAAAATATCTTTAATTCTTACCAATTATGAAGTTTTCTTTGCATATTCCTCTTTTTAACGATGATAGCTAATAAAATTATATAAATTTGGAGGTTTATCTTTGTAATTAAATCATAAAATAAATTTTTTCAAAACTCAGCGAGGGGACAACTTCAGGCGTCTTCAACTTAAAATATGAAAAAAAATTATAAACTGTAAACATTAAGCTTTGCTACTCCAGGAGCTGTTACTACAATAACTAAGGAACCCTGCTGGTGTGTTTTAAAGCAGTTTTGTTTTATCGTTACATCATATTTTCTCTCAATTTGAAAATGGTCCGTATGCTAGAGGGCCATAGCTAGGAAATGCAATTCGACAAAGCAAACAAATAAGTAAATTCATAACTTCCTACAGTATAGTAAGCGGCTGCCAACACAATCGAATCATGTTTATTGAATCATTGATATGCATGACCATCTAAAAATACTGAGAACAAAATGTCAAACCAAATTACGTAATAGGTATTTTAAATAGCAATATAGTTCTGCTGTGTTGAATCTTAAAAATTAATATATTAACGATAAAGAAACTAAAAATAAGGTGTGTATATATTTATTTATTTATAAAATTTTACAAACTAAACAATAACATTTAGTTACCTTTTATGATTTTCAAGGATAAACGTTTCTGACTCATTGTGAATCAAATAACACATGTACATCGTCATTCTACTTGTTGCCATTAGTTAAATACCAAACACGTGATTTTAACACATTATTTTTACATAAGATATAACTGAGCTCTTGCATCAAAAGGTAGTAAAATGTCATGTGCTGATAGACAATATTATTGATAATTTATCAAAAACAATATATCGCCATCTGTTTTTGCTACAAAACCATCAAAAACTTATGTACTTATCACAAAAATATACCTAAAAATGCACCAGGAATATGTTTCTATAAAAAAAATTTGTACCAAGCTTTATATAGACTAGACAGTTTTCTAATTTTCACACAAAGACTTTAGAAGCCTCAGTATTCATTTGAATAAAGATTTGTCTTGACAAGATTTTTAACAGGCTTGAGGCCTATATTATAACATTTCAAGATAGTGGTCCATTATATGCTTAAAAGATGAAATGATATATTAAAACAAACAATGTCTCATGTATCTGGGCAGAAAAGCCACTGATGCTCTGATTACATAGTAGCCATTCTTGTTTGGAGAACGCATCAGTCTTCTGGAAGAATGCAGACCAATTTGTTGTTCATCTAAACAAAATGAAATACAACTTTATAGTTAATTGTATTAATAATAGTTATAAATTTATTACAGTAAACACGGTAAGTGTTTTTGTTTGGTTTAAATATTTTAATCTTTTTGATTTTAATATCCGTATTTTTTATATACAATCCTGTCTATGACCATAGCACTTTTTATTAGTGTAGTGTGTCAGTTAAAGCATGACCGGTGGAATGCACAAAGGGGGTGAAGGAGGTGAGCGCGTGGGGACACAATCTGTACTAGGGGAAGTGGATATGATACTACTACCGCAGCTTAGTGTTTTCTGCACCTGGCTCATAACGGTGGCGGGCACGCCGCGGCAGTGGCACTGTCTCTGTGGCCTGGTTGTATTGTGTCTGGTCATTATGTGAATTGGTTAAACTTGTACTGTTGTTAGGTTAAACTTGCTAAAGATTTGTTCTTTATTATCTCTTGTATGTAACATAATTATAGATAATTTTTCTCACAAACGAACAGAAACATGTTTTTTGTCAATTCATTTTGTTTTACTTTCAATATAAATTTTTGATGCTTCATAAACTGTGTGAGCAAACTTTTTTGTTTTTCACCCCCAAATTTTGTATTATACCTAACTTGGAGTTGGCTAAGATTTAATAAAAATAAAAATCCAATATATACATTTGACCACAAATTTTATGGTGTTTTCAGAAATGTGTGGTTAATATGTCCTAAACATTATTATACATTTTTTAATGAAAATTCATGCGTCTTGATGGACAAAAATGACAAACCAAGCAAGTTGCATTTACAAACCAAACTTTTTTCTGAAACTTGTTTTAATGTTTACTTTCTGAAAATCCAATCAAATATTCCCCCGCCCCCCATTTAGAACTTTTGAGGTGTAGAAAAGCCTGCCAAATGACATAGCAAGGGTAGGCTACCATGGCCTCTCTCCTCCCTTCCCATTAACATAAACTGTATTTTTTATTTTTCTGTAAATATATTAGGTGCTTTTTTAAATTACACCTAACATATGTCTTTTATGTACATAACCTTCAATAATCAATAATTTTATGGCTATTAAATGGCTTAGAAGGACAGAAATTGATTTACAACACAAAAAAAATCAAGTGATATTGATGAAGATTCTTCTGTCTGCCACAACCTATTGGTGCACTGTAACTTTTTCTAGATGATTTAACAACAATGCTATTCTAAGACCAACAAAAACACAACTTATATTTTTGCAGGTAAATGTTAACGAGAAAGACTTACCGTATATTTAAATATATTATTCGGAGCAGGATTAATAGAGTGCATAAATAAACCCACAAGAATAACAGAACAATCTCTAATTTGTATGGGCCACATTTTTAGAAAACATTCAAGACTACAAGGCTGTAGCTGTGGGAGTTCTAACTACTGAGTTGACTGACCAGTACGCAGTGCTGTGCAGAGACCTCCACACCCGTCATAACAGTGATGTAGATACTTAACAGTGATGTAGATACTTATGTACACAAGGAGAGCCATAGGAACTGTAGGGGGAGCAGTCATGGGAGGCTGCTGCTGGAGGATTTAAACATTTACTGTGACTTAATATTATACAGTCTTCTAAAGATCTTAAAAATTTATCTCTTAAACCAAAAAAATGGTATGTGCAACAAATAACAGAAAACGTGGATAACGGTAAATCTAATTCAATCAATCAGGAAATAAGACATACTTAGTATAGGTTTAAAAAGTCAACCATTTATTGATACCATTAAAAATTATTTTAAAACTTAGCGAAAGAAATAAAAAAACCGTTTACTATAGAGAAACAATTATAAATTCATTGAATAATGCAAAATAGTTTTGGAATGTTAATAATGAAATCAGCGGCGGGATATGAAAAAGTCTGAAAATATGTGCATGTAGACATTGTTACAGTATATAACTTTAATATGGTAATTAAATGAGTAAGAGTGTAGGACTATTTTCTACATGTCTAATCCAATATATTAATTTCATATCTCATTAGAGTAAATTTGTCTTGTTCCAGATTTGAATATTGGATATAATGGTGATTTGATCTGCAAAGGAATGTCTTTAAATTAAGAAATGGCATCACAAGGGACTTTAAACTGCCTTTCAGGGACTTTTGGACAAATTCCAAGAGATATATTAGAAAGTGCGAAATTTTTTTCGTATGACAGTGAAAATGATGATTTTACATGTGTCCTGTGCAATAAAATAATCCAGACAGTTAAATGTGATGAAATGTATGATGAAAAGTCTACCACAAAAAACTTTCATAAACATTTATTAAGTCATAATCACCAAAGGAATTGTGTTTCTTTCTCAGATCTGTGCTTGAAATTGAAAAGTATATTTCAAGGAAATATTCCTCAGATTGTAAATAATAATTTAAATGTTTTGAATATTATTGGTGGAAAGTATAAGTGTGCTATTTGTGATAAAAACCTAAATGTCTCACAGAACAGCCAGTCAACAGAAGCAAACTTTTCAAAACATTTAATGTCATATGAACATGAAGAAAACCTACAAGAGTTCAGAGAAACTATTAGTAATTTACATGACATTTATGGAGGAATCCCTGACTTTATAATGAGCCACAGTCAGTTTTTAAGTAAGAATGGTAATGACTATACCTGCAATATTTGCAATAAACACATCCAGGTCCATCCTTCTGATATTGATATAACTGAAAATAATTTTAGAAAACATCTCCGCTCTTTGAACCATGTGAAAAATGCCAAAGTGAAAAATGCTTTTTCTCTTCATCCTGAACTAGAACAAGTTTTCAATTATCATCTTCCGAACTACATGTTAAGAAATATTGAATATATCAGTGTCAATGGGGCAAACTTCTTCTGCTGCCTATGTTTTACAAATATAAAATTCAACCGTCATAATCATTATGAAACAGAACAAAATTTTAAACAACATATGTCATCATCAGATCATGAAGAAAATTTAAGTCACAGAAGGAACACTGATGATAAAGTGTTCAATATTCTTCATGAATTATTTGAAGAATTTTCTGATGTTGTCTTGGAAAACTTAAAATATTTAAGTGTAGATGGAGATAATTTTTACTGCACTGTTTGTGAACAGACTATTGAAAAGGGTGAAGATAATGAGGAAACAAGAGATAATTTGATTTTCCATTTTGAAGAGTCGGGTCATGAAAATGTAGTTGATGACGAACTGCAAAGACAATCAGATCTGATTATGAAGCTTGAAGATGTGTTTGGAAGTATTCCAGAACGAATCAAAGATAATGTAAAGTACATTGAGTTCATGGGAGGCAATAACTTCAGATGCATCTTGTGTAACAAAACAATGCAGTCAAAAATCAATGGAGACGATTATGAACACACAACTTCAGTAACAGAAGAGAACTTTGTAAAACATCTCGACTCAGACAAGCATAGGGATGAAGTAGAAAAGGAGGAAAATGATGAAGATCTTCAAAATGATTTGGGAGAATTATTCTCCATTGTTCCTCAGTACATCATGAACAATTTAGAACATCTTGGTTATGAAAACAATAGTAATAACTTCTACTGTGTATTGTGTGACAAAACCATTGCCATTGTCAATGGAAATAAAAAAGAAGAATGTACAGAGCAGAATTTCAGATCCCATCTACTGTCAGTAGGCCACATGGCTAAATTGAAATACAAAGCCAATAAAGAAATGGAAGTGATTGAAAATCTGGAGTTAATATTCAATGAAGTACCAAACTACATTTTAAGCAACATCGAGCATATAACAGATGAAGATGGTCATTTCTTTTGCTCACTGTGTGATGCTCAAATTATGGTAGGTAAAGATTCTACATCATCAGAGCAAACATTCCGGAGTCATATTTTTGGCAATCAACATAGATCTAATGTGAAAAAAAATGAAGTGGAAAATGGTATCGCGATGCAAAGGTTTGATGAAAGCTTTTGGCGTATACCTGAATTCATTTTGAGGAACATTGATTTCATTTCTCTATATGGAAGTGATGAGCTACATTGCAGTTTGTGTCAGAGAGTTTTGAACATTGATGAAGATGACTTGAAAGCCACAAAATGGAACCTCCGTTGCCATATTGAGTCTTTGGAGCATCAGCACCACTTGAAGAGTATGTAAGATAAATCATAGTGAGAAATTCTTACAGTTTTCCAAGTTTTAAAAATATAGGCTTCCCTGACTAATTTGTTTTATGATTTTAATCACAATGTACTAACAAGGGATAGTTTTACTTGCTGAATATCATTCTATTTATTAAGTAGCAGTGCAATAGTAGGATGTCTCGTAGCAGATGTGATTTACTTTAAGGTTTATGTTATTTAAATAGAGGACATCAGGGGTAGAGTTCAGTAAACGACCTAGTTTTTATATCAATATTAGTTCTTAATAAGAATTATCAATAGTTTCAACCAATATTGTTAAATTAATTGTAATTTATTGTTGAACTTTTTTCAGTTGGCGAACCAGAATGCCTCTGGTATGATTAAACCTTAGTTTTGATCCGTAAACTCATGGTTCTTCACCTGTTATAACACGTTTCAGTAATTCTGCGTTGATGTCGACTTCATTTAGTGACTCCTCAGCAACTTCCATTCACCATTTGTTCAAAATTCAGCAATTTTGGAACAAATTTTTCTGCCACAGGTTTCATACCCAAAATATTCAAAAAAATGTAATGGCATGAGCCAATTAATCCAACATCATCAGCGACTTCTCTCATCTTAATAAAACATTTCTTTCAGGTTTTCATCTTGTTGTAGATGTGCTGGGGCATCCAGAGTGTTTGTCATTTTCAATGTCTTTACTGCCATCTTTGAAACGTTTAAACCACTTGTAAACCCTTATTTTACTCATAGCAGACTTACAATAGGCCTTTGTTAACATTTCCCACACTTTATTTCATTTTTCATATAAAATTTTATACAAAGTCTTTGATCTATTTTAAAAAGAAAAAATCACTTGAGTTCATAAATTACGTCTAACCTTATCAGCAGCCATTGAAAACGTATACAATGAATACAGATGAAAACTGTATTATACTTCAGGAGCATTAGCAAAAACATATTGAACAAATCTTTACAATCGGACTCTTCCTACTAACGAAACTTAAAAATGCCCGTTACTTTTTGAACACACATATAACATGTCACCTGTCTGCATTGATGCCAACTGGCATCAACATAGCTAGGTAGTATATGTTGAGCACACACCATCTATCTGCCTTAGCTTAGCTGGGCTTTCTTGTTGGTATGGATCTCAGTACCGAAATAGGTGTAAAATGAAATCAAGACGAGCCCTTGTTTGTGGAATATATCAACCAATAGTATGAATGGTCACAGATTAGTTGAGTATTTCACCCAGATTGTAATGAAGTGACTCCTGAACATATGTAATTATAAATATTACACAAGAAGTAATACAACACTGGTTACATAATAATAGATTAGGATTTGTCAAGTTAAATATAATATGAGATTAAATAGGTATAATCTGCATTACAGCTACTGTATTTCAATTTATTACTTTGAAATAAAGGAAACTAATTTTATAAAAAACAGAATACAGATGTTAAAATTTGTACAACATCCATTTTTTCCTATACCGGTACAGACAGAAATCATATGCATAAAAACTATTAGGTTTTAAGTTTTTCAAAATCCAGTAGTATATTCAGACTTAATAAGAAGAATTGAAGCCAGTAATGTCTGTCTCTGTTTCATATAATTTTAAGATGAAGCATTTACTGGGGCTAATTTGAGTCTAGGAAGTTAGTCATTTAACACTTTGCTACTTAAATATATTCCTCCCATTACATCTATTCTGTTTTCACAATTTAATAATTCTCAGTATGTACTCCAACATAATTCAATTCTGTGGTGGATTCTACCTGAGCCAGTAATCCTGCTTGGGTGGATATCAGATATCTGTAAAAGACTTTCTGCTTTACATGATTTGTCATTCATGTCCTCACTGTGCTAGAGGCACTCTCAAACTTGGTTGTAGTACTGGCCTGTTTGTGGGCGATGATAATGAACAATGTTACTGATACCAGGTGTGGGCGATGATAATGAACAATGTTACTGATACCAGGTGTGGGCGATGATAATGAACAATGTTACTGATACCAGGTCATCACTGACAGACGTTTACAACTGGTCTTCACAACCAGTTTCATATTCCATCCCTTGGTCTCTGGCCTGTGAGTACACAAAATCGGTAAGTTCTTGCTGCCATTAGTGACTACGTGCCAACTATCTCCAGTACATTCTAAAACTGAACAGATCTTTCTTCTCAGTGATGAAGGAAGTTATGAGAGAAGCACCATCACTAGCTAGCAACTGGAAGAAGACATTGTTCTTCCCCCATGCCTAGTCATCAGGCTCATTGAATGGAATCTGCAGTTATGGAGGTGTTAGGCAGCTAAGAACCATATTCTTCCTCAACATCGATAGCCTTCATTCTGGTCTTGTCATCGTGGAGCCTAAACCAGTTTCAAGGGACTACGGTGCAGAAGATGATTCTCCACATCTCTTTTCTCTAGCAGATAATCATATACAACGTCATCTTGTCTGTCCGATTTGGCTTGTAGCTCCCTACTGTTACCTTTTAGCTAGCAAACCACTTACCTTCGGTTTGGTGAAGGTGCTATTCCCTCATATTTAGTACCAGAGCCATTGGTATCATCTTGTACAAGTCATTATCAGTTATGTTGGTCCTCTAGCATTTTATTGTCAATTTTCAGACTTTCACCTGATTATAATGATTTGTCCTTCAATAATCAGATGACTCTTGCAGGAGTTTATCTCTTAACACGAGCTTCAGCGAACACCAAAAAGTATTACCTTCTACTGTTGGAAGTCAGTACAAAAGGCCAAGAGTCATGGTTTAGCATTAACATTTATGTTATGTTCCTTAAATGAATTAATCAACCTATTGATATTATATACTTGACTTTAACTGCAAATGCACTGATCTTTTGTTAAACTTTTAAGCAATACCAAATAAATGTTGGATAACTTGAACTGGGCATATTTGAATTGTACACAAATATAATTTTTTTATTATCTATAGTCTTGGAGTAGGAAAAAATATATATAATCTAATTTATGTATTATTTTATGCTTAATACTATTATGTATTCATTAGGGACATATCCCTAAATACAACAAGCAAATTTCTAAATACATAGAGCATTGTTGCATGTGCTTGATAATCTTGCAATTATGTTTCTTTGTTCTATATTTCCTGTATGAATATAACTGTATGTTTGTTGGAAAATAAAATAATCTTACAATTATTATGTTTCTTTGTTCGATATTCCCTGTATGAACATAACTGTTATGTTTGTTGGAAAATAAAATCCATATTTTATTTGTTTGATTTTTTAAAAATAACTTTCTTATACGTGTTTGTAATAAAACTTGGTCTATTAAGTATAATATAAAGGTCAATAATGACTTAAAGGAACAGATACAGAATGTTTATGAACTCTCCTGTAATATTTTGAGAATTTCTTGTTCTTTGTGTAAATACAAAAAATGTTTACTATAAACATTACATACTTAGGATTGAGAAGCTTACCTTATATATATATATTTCAATAAACTTTGTACTTTTTGCGATTCAATGTTTATTGAAATAAATTAAATTCGGCTATTGCCATTTATACAAATTTAATGAATTTAAATAGAAGTCATTTGACAGGTATTTGGTCTTCCGATCATATGGTAGTTTGGTTATTTAAACACATATGTGAAAGAAACGGCCAAATACAAAATAATTGAATCGTAAAAAGTGAGGGCTCTGTGGTGTAATGGTAGCACATTCACCCGGCAAGTGAGAGATCCGGGTTCGAGTCCCGGCGGAGCAAGTACTTTTTGCGATTCAATGTTTATTGAAATAAATTAAATTCGGCTATTGCCATTTATACAAATTTAATGAATGTATATATATATATATAAGGGTATGTGAGTGTGTTTAGAACTAGGAAATCTACTCAGTAAAAAAGCGTTGATGGTACTTTATCCGGATGTATTATTCGGAGGCCACTATTTGAGTTTTTCATACCCGGAAACCTAAAAAATCACAGATTTATAAAGAGCATGCAATTTACTGTGAAAATTGCATATTATTATGACCATCAGTTGCCAAAAGAAAACTATGTCACGAGAAGGAGCGTACTCTGACCCTATCTACTATTTGTTATTAGACTGTACAAGTAGATTTAGATTATAAATATGTTACTAGTAGTACTTTATGAGCACAAATGATCTGAGCTTGAATTTGGGTGCTTTCTCTAGGGATTTTTTTCTTTTTCCACTAGAAGTGCAGGGTGGCACCACTGAGGCCCACACTGATGGCATTTCCTTTTCTGATGTCAGATCATGGAAAAGCCCCATCATAGCGGGCTTTGGTCGCAACTTCGCCCTTCTGACCAAAAAAGAATAACATCCCTCGAGATAGTACCTAAATTCAAGCTTAGATCATGTGAGCAATAATGTTAACAGCTGTTTTAGTGTTAATTAAATTTAATGAACAGAGCTGCATCTAGGGAGGAATAGAGGGGTTCGTATGCCCTGGGCGGCAAAATTATGGAAAGTTGATTAGTTTAATCAATCACTGTAATCCTTTATTATAACCTATTAATAGCAGATATTTGATCATTGTGTCGATCGCTGTCAAACTAATGTGCAATAACTGTCTAGCTATAAAACACCTAGCTGGTGTTATTAACACCTTCACTGCTGGTCACCTTTGATATTTACAGTCATCGTGTTAATGTATTGCATTATCATTCCATCATGTTACTTGTCTTAAAGTAAAAGTTTTTGTGACATGATTTTGTTACTATCTATAAAAAATGCGTATGAGGAGACAATCCGACACGTAAACAAATAAAGGATGTTTTAAAAATCCAAATTGTGGAACATTTCTTAACATAATTACTCTTGTCCCACTTTGAAAACGCACTAAATGCCGTAAGAAAGGAAAGCTTAAGTTATTTCTTAGAAGAAATCAAAAGATGTATTTCATGATGTATTCATCTACAAAAGAAAAGAAGATATAACGCGAAATGTTAAAAAGTAAAATATTTCTCCTTGACGTTTTAACTAGACTCACAGTCGTTATGAACAAATGACAAAGATAATCCAATTTGTAAAACTGAATAAATAATTGTCCTAAAGTTAAGAGAGTTTTAGAGATTTTTCCTCGTTTGTCAAAATTGGGAAATGCATTTAAAGAAAAAAAAACATGGATAAGGATATATGAAGTTACGTAGAGGGCAATCATATTATAAGCTAATATAGATGGAAATTACAGTGCCATCAAGGATTGCAAAGTCAGAATATTGAAAGAGAATAATTTTACTTTATTTTGTACCATGCTCAGTACCTTTACTAAACTTAGTTACTTTCTTATACTATTACTTGTCTTCCAGCTTAAAATTATTTTGGTGTTACATTTCCCTTGTAACTATTTTAGTATGTCTAATTCAAGATGTGTATTGCTTAAAAATATAAATCCTCTTAATTCTAAAGACAAAGTAAACAAGGTGCTCAGCATGACTTGAGTTTTTTAAACTCATCTTCAAACATCTTGATACAATATTTTTAGCGGTTAAGATTTACCTAATAATAGACGCCCACAAGAGACTAAAACTAACGCTAGAGCTCTATTAAATTTAATTAAATATTTTGAATTAGTTATGTTGACTTACTTTTAGTATATTGTAATAAAGCCAAGTATTTTAGTTAATAAGTTCTTTCAAGAAGATATGGCTTTAATAAATCAGTTTTTGAAAATAAAGAAAGCTTAGGGTCGGATGCTATCGCAGATGCCAAAATCATGGTGCAAGATAATCAAATTAAAACTGACTGTAAAAAAAAAAAAGAAGTAGATACCTGATGGAGTCTGTGGAGATGGAAAATTTTTATTTAACACAAGAAGAGGATTCAGAAGTTCTCCAATGAAAATACTTAACATAATTTTTAGATTTAAAGATTTAAATTGTAGATCTGGATAGTTTGAGTTGCTCTCAAATAAGTGAAATCGACTTAAAGGACTTTTTTCAAAAATTAGCTCAAAAGCATTGACTAATCAATTTTCATAATTATTTATGAGGAAGCGATATTTGGAAGAACGCTACCAGAACATCACAGCACCTCTCAAAGAGAATTAATTTTGTGCCATGTCCAGTACCTTCACCTAACTTAGTCACTGCTTCTACTTATCTTCCAGCTTAAAATTATGTTGGTGATACATTCCCTTATAACTATTTTAGTATGTTTCTCAAAATATTCCTTACTCTTCCAATCTCAATTGCTTCAAGGAAGAAGATCTTCAGCAAGCTGTAATTACTTGAAAATTAAGAAGCACTATGAAAAGAACATAGATTAACAAATTGAACATTAAAGAACATACAAATATAATTTGACTAAATAATCAATATATTTGCATACTAAAAATAAAAAAGTAAAATTATAATCAAGTTCAAAAATAACGTTTCTTTTTTCATTTTGAAATCAAGTTCCCATTCAAAATTTATTGTATATTTTTTATGGTGTAATGTGTCATGGTTTGATTTAAAAAATAACTTTGAATTGTCTTGACTTGAAAATTTGTTGAGTAGGTGGCTGGTTAATTTTCTGTTCTCTATTAAACTGAACTAAAATGTGATTTAGTGAATTTATATTGGTGTGGGTGAGTTTTTATGGTAGAACATTTTAAGTGAAACAAATTAAGACAGTAGATAATAGTTAACTTCTATTCTAAAACAAGAATAATAATAATTAAACTCACAGTTCAGGCTTTAAAAGCACATGTTTTTAATTTTAAAAACTATAATAGATTTGTATCATAAATAGGCAGTTTTAAAATTAACCAAACTTCAAAGGGACAGATTTTAAACAGAAGAGAGCTTGTTTTTTATAAAAAATAAAATACAATTACAAGAAGGACTACTTTACATTGAAAGGTTAACAGCAAGTTATAACTCTGTAATCAATAATACGCATTATGGATTGATATAAGTCATATTTGGCCATTAAATACATATTTGTACAATAGGCTTCGTAATATAGGTACATACAAATAAAAGCAATTAACATATACAGATACAACTACCTACAAACTAACTTTGGAAGACTAGACTAGATATATCATTTTTAAAGAACTCATCAATTTTGTAAAAAGAATTGTTCAACAGCAATTGTATAAAATATTCCTAAAACTATTGAAGCTACTATAATGAGCAGAAAGGTGCAGCCTATTAAATAGCCTTATGCTAACAATTTCATAAGAGAATTTAGTTTTACTTAACCTAGCAAAAGGTACATGAATTTGGTGAGAATTTCTAGTAGCATAAGAGTGAACATGCTCATTGAGGACATAATTATTAACATCATTCTTTGCAAAAAGTAGACAAGATAAAATGTATAGATTTACAACATTTAGTATTTTACTACAAATAAAGAAGGGTCTACAGTGCTCAAGACAAAGGGTGTTGTTGAGAAATTCTGACTGCTTTCTTTTGAATAATCAATTCTTCATTTATACTGCTACAGTTACCCCATAATAATAGACCATATGTAATTACACCTTGAAACAGGGCAAAGTAAACCATTCTAAGATAGTGTTTGTCTACATAGTGCCTCTAATGGTACAAGAGATATATGACCCTGCTCAATCTTTTACATACATTATTTATATGAGAATGCCAGGTCAACCTTGAATCCAGAGTGATACCTAATAAATTAACCACATTATCATTACAATCAGCTTGAAGTCTTAAGGAGAAAACCATATTTTCAGTTTTTTCTAAATTCAACAACAGAACATTTGATTTATACCATTCATCTGCTTCATCAATCATACATCTTAGTTTAAGTTCTCTTTCATTCTGATTATTTACTGTTGTAAAAAAAAGTGACATCATCAGCAAACATTACTGATTTATAACTCACATTGTACTCAAGATCGTTAACCATAATTAGAAATAAAGTAGGGCCCAGAACTGATCCCTGTGGCACGCCAAACTTTACCTCAGAAGATTTGGAAAGATTGCCATTAGTAAAAATGTTTTGTTGCCGATAACTGAGGTAGGATTTAAACAACGAATTTTGAATGCCTGTTTCACCATAGAATTCAAGTTTTCTCAACAGGATGTTGTGATCGACACAGTCGAAGGCTTTGGAGAGGTTTCATAGAACTGCGCAGGTGTCAAAGCCTGCATCGGTTGTCGACATCCCGGCTCTAAAACCAAACTGACTACGACAAAAGAGATTGTTTGTTTCAAAATATAAGTTAACCTGGGTTTTAATAATGGCTTCAAAGACTTTTGAAAAAACTGGTACCAGAGAGATAGGCCTGTACAATTTAACACTTCTATGATCACCCTTCTTAAAGATTGGCAAAACCTTTGACACTTTTAATTTACTAGGAAAGATTCCCTCTTTAAGCATTGCATTTAGACACATGGTGAGAGGAACATTTACTTCACTGCACACCAATTTCACTAAATTATTTAAAACATTATAAATCACAGCTTTTGGAACGTTTTAACTTTAAAATTACTTTCACAATGTCACTATACTTTGTAGGCTGCCAGGCGAGAGGCTGATGTGAGGGTAAGTGTTGAACCTCTAGGAGCTCATCTGGCTTTGTATTTGCTGCAGGGATTTTCTCTCGGATTTCATCCACTACCGGAATGAAGTATTCGTTGAAAGAATCAGCATCCGGAGTAGCATGTTGTTGTTTCGGTTGAGTCTCATGTTTTATAATTTGCCAAGCAGCTTTGCAAGTGTTGCTTGAAGACTGAATAAATTCTTGGTTAGCATGAAATTTAGCTTGTTTTAGAGCACCCTCGTAATTGATCTTTGGCTAATTTATAATTGTTAGCATCCCTGGGATCTTCAGTCGCTTGTGAAATATTAAAAATTGACATAACCATTTCTTTCATTTTTGCCAACTGAGGAGTGAACCAGTTGCGCAGACCCAGGCGCATAACCTGATTGACATTTCTTGTTTGGATAAGGAAAACAATTGTGTATTGTTACCAGACAGGCGCAACAAAGGAGACTATAGTGATAACTGTTACAATAGTAGCCATTAGTGATTATTTAAACAATTGTGAATTGAGTACCAACATCAACAAACAAAATATTTAAAATACAACATAACAAAAAAAAATTTTTTTAAATGTTTGTAAAACATTTTAAAATTTAATTTTTGTTAGCAATAAAACCTATTCTAAATGCTTCCTGACAACACCTTTGCTGTTAATGATTTAATTTTTGGTGAAGTTAAATTTTGGATTTCCATTCTGGCTGCAAAAATAATTGAAATTGATACAGAATCATTCAAAACTGGATAAATATAAAGTTAACTTTTTTATCACAAATGAAATTGCATGTCTCAATAAGAGTGACTTATGTCCTTAACAAATTTAACTTTACAATTGAAAAAGTGACAGAGAAACACAAACTAGCTTATAAACAAGCCTTGCTAGACATTTAATATGCCTGCAAGTGCTTTAACTCCTTAAATTAAAAAAAAAACAAGTAACATTGGAATAGTATTTAATAGTACTACTACTTCAAAAAATAAAACAAATTCAATTCCTTCTCAATCAATACCTGCCTCACATAAAACATGCAAATCTACACCAATAACAACTGTTTCACAAAATCGCAATAAGCGAAATAGTTCAGTTGATGCAGTAGTGAACGCTCCTTATTATTTTGATCTTAATTGCCAACTTAATGCTTTAACTGATAAATGTGTACCATAGTTCAAATTCATTTATGCTGAATCGCGGTAGGAAGTAGGCTCTTATTAACTAGACGCGGTGCGGGGACATTGTTTGTTCAGTTGGACCGGCAATCAGCTAATCGGTCAGTGACGTATCGGGTGATGCGTTCCTCCCGGCTCGCTGGAGGAGCGGTCAGTCTAGTCTTGGCGATTGAGGAGTACGTGTAGCGGTCGAGTTAGTAGCTGAAGTTCTTTCTCTAACCCAATAGTTGGGATTTAGAGTAATTTATTTTTCGTGGGTAAAGTCAATTTGAAGTATTTAAAATTTTTTAGTGCGTTTTAAGATCCGATCTGCCTCCGTAATCTTCAAAGTAGTAAGTCCCGTACCAGCGTATAGTTAACATCTTTTATTTTATAATACTGTATTAAAAATTTCTAAAGTTTCCCATCTTTCAGAGTCTGAAAATTTAATTCAAATTTTTGAAGTTTTGTGAATTAAATTTTGGTGATAAAGTAAATATCAAGTTTTTGTTATATTAATTTTGAGTATTTTGAGAAGAGAACTTTTATTTTGTTTTGTTAATTTAAACCATTTTTGGAGAAGTATACATTTTTAGTTTAATTTTAATTTCAGTACCTTTTGATCAGACTCTTAATTAGATTTGTTTGATTGAGTGATTTTTGAATAAAATTGAATCAAAAGTTTGTAAACTTTGTAAACTTTTGGGTGAACTTGAATTTCGGAATAAACCAAGTATTTCCGAAAAGTTGTTTAATTTATAAAGTATTAGCTCCATATAAATTACAAAATATGTGCTGTAATAACGGTACAAATGTATAGAATAATCCCTAATGTAAGAAAAGAATCATTCAGCATATGAAACCCAAAGTCTATCAAATAATGAAGATTTTCAAACAAACATTTTGAAAGAAGAATTGTACAATTTAAAACTGAAAATAAAGAGCTCTAATATGTCGTTGAAGTTCTTGAACATGACCTCAAAAACACAGAAATTAAATTAAATAAACAGAGAAATCTAAATAAAAAATGCCTTCATTGTTTTCCACCTCTAAGGCCAATCAATTTTGAAACCTCTTAACTATGCCTACACCAAATTTGACTTCACCTATTAGTACTAGTTCACACTTTGTATCAGAAAACAGCTATAGCTTGCTTGCTGCCATTGATTCCCAAGATGTAGATAAAAGTTTTTCTAAACAGGAGAAAACTCCTCCAAACAAAAGAAAAGCAAAATAAATAATAATCAATTACCAAAGACTTTGAAAACAATCAATAAACCAATCATAGTGAATGTAATCATTGTATCAGATAGCCATGGCCGTGATATAGGACATTTTATAGAACAAAGAACAACTTATGATGTGCGAAAACAGGCCTGAGGTTGGCTTTAACAAAGTAATGCATGAGCTAAGCAGACACCTAGGAAGTGATGACAACATTTTGGTCTTGGCAGGGGCAATTAGCATTGAAAATACTGATGACAAAATCCTAGTGAAAGATATGCTCAGCCTTTTAAATAAAACACAACATACCAGCCTAATCTTAGGAGCTATTTCTATGAGGCATGTTATCTTTCACCTAGACACTAAGATCTGTACAGTAAACTCTGAATTAGAAATGACTGCTAGAGAAAATTCAAGACTAAAATTACTTCCTTTACATCTGATGCCCACACATCTGTTTACAACCCATGGTCTTCAGGTGAAAAAATACAAAAATAAATAGAAGAGGAAAATCTGAAGTTGTTAGGAACCTATCAAGTTTGTTATTTAAAATGAAAAGTATCCCAGCACCCTTAGAAGAACTAAATTGCTCTTCCATACAAATCAATCAGACAAACATGAATAACGAAACAGAGAAGATGTGGGATTTGCCCGTACTATATCTGCCAATCTTGAAAATAAGAGAAGCAGAAAATGGGTGTCGCAGTAGTTTTCAAACATGCCTTTAGGAAACCATTATCCTCTGATTGTATTAATAGCCATTTGGCTTTTCAAAAGATCAAGGATGGATGTAGTGTTTTTAGTTTAATCACTAAACCAGAATATCATCAAAAGCATTATCTATCTTTGACTATGATGCTGCCTTCCTACAATTAACAGAGGAGTTCAGGAAAAGAAAGCTAAAAAAATTGTATGTTCTGTGATAGGTTGTGTATGATATCAGATCTGGCCTGATCACTTTATCAGAAAACTAACTGAATTTCAAAGATGCAGCTGTGCAACTGTCAACATAGTTTGTTACTACTAACAATCTAGCCGGCCCTTACACAATGGCTTACCATTCAATTATTTTGTGAAGCGTCTCAGCCAAGTCATTGATCAGTATCCTCTACAAGAATCATCTCTCATTATCCAACTACAGTCCAGTACTGTTGCAGAGCTGATGGCCATCCCCAAAGATGACAACTTACTCCCAGTAACACTAACAGCAGCAGCCTCCTCTCCAGAGACCACAACCCAGTCCATCACGGTTCAACATTTCCAATCTGATTTTTGGACAATCCATTTCAACTTATACCTCAAACTTAAATAAATAATCTTGATGTAAATATCCCCTCTGCTCTCCCTAAAATAACAAATAAATTTCAAATTGAATCTAAACTATCAATTTTCCATAAAAATATTCAGCATTTTAGCTCCCGTAAACTTACTGTAGAAACAATCCTTGATGAAATTAAACCAGGCATTCTAGTTCTCTCTGATCATAAACTGCAGGATTTTGAAATAAGTAATACAACATTAAATAACTATGTAAGTAAAATAAATTTTTGCAGAAAAATTGCTAGAGGTGGAGAGTTATGATTTTTAATAGAGAAAAAGATAGTGTGCAGTGAAGTGTGTGGTTAAACAGTGTAAATATTTCCCTAATAACAGATTTAGTAAGTGAAAATTAATTTAAATGCTCTGCAGTAGATGGTAAATTAGATAATCTATCACTAGTTATAGTTGGATTGTATAGAACATCTGGTTCAATGTATAAATTGAATGTTTTTTGAATAAGCTTGATATAGTTTTAGGTATATTATGTAACAAGTAATTCTGACAGGGGATATAAATTTAGATGTTTTAAAGGGGTCTGGAGCTCATGACAGGTTAGAAAATATTCTAATTAAACATAACCTAGGTCTGTTAATTTTCCTACAAGGGTTACTGTTGATACTATGTTTACTAATATTGATGTCACAAGTTAAAATATCTGGACTAGTTACAGAGCTGGGCTCAACTAATAGAAATAGCCTACTAATAAAAATAAAATTCAGCAAATTTCAAAACTAAAACAAAAATGTAATAGAAAAAATAATTATTTTTTTATTAAAACATTATATTTTAAAACATGGATAGACCTTTACAATGCACCAGTGGATCAACAATTGGACACATTTTATAATATTTTTATATATTATTTCAATCTATGATTTCCTCTAGTAAAATCCAGGATCAGTACTACTAAGAAGGACAGATGGATAAATTATGAGCTTAGGAAAGAAAAGGAAGAACTAATTGAATTAAGCCAGATTATTAGAATAACCAAGGACAAAGCCATAAAGGAAATGTGTTAGAAAGCTCAAAGATAGAAAAAGTGTTATAAATTAAAGGCTAGTGATGCAAAAAATGAATTTATAAACAACAAAATCATTAATTCTGATAATGTGTGCAAATCAACTTGGAATAAATAAAGAAATAAAACAAAAACAAACAGAAAGTAAAAATGACAGATTGGTTGTAGATGGCCAAGTGAGCTCTGATTCCTTTAAAGTATGTGAAATATTTAATAATTACTTGATAAATATTGTTGATAATTGTGTAGTTCCAAACCTTCCTAAATCTTTAAACAGTAATATTAATAACTTTATTGTATATAATCTAATAAATCAGCGGTTTTATATAAAACCTCTAAGCGAAATTGAACTTGACAAAGTAATATCATCTTTTAAAAATAAAATCTCTACTGGGTATGACAAAGTTCCTGGGCCTATATACATAAAAAATGCCAAATATCAATTGATTAAACCACTAATCCATATTATTAATTCTTCTTTTGCAAGTGGCATATTTCCAAACAGTCTACAAATTTCTAAAATAAAAACAATCTTTAAGAAAGTGAATACAACAACTGATCCCACAAATTATCGCCCATTGTCTATATTACCAACATTTTCTAAATTATATGAGCATGTAATGTATATCAGATTAGTGGAATTTTGAAAACCAATAGTTTATTTGGGGTTTAGCAGTATGGGTTTAGATCAAGCAAATCTGTCATTATTACAGACAGGAATTCGGTTTTTAGAATCAATTTTAGATGCCATAGACCAGGATGACCATGCTGTGAGTATCTTGATGGACCTCAGTAAGACATTTGACAGTGTCCGTCGTAGTACCCTTATAAGAACATTAGAAAATGTAGTGATGGTAGGAATTTTACTGAACTGGTTTAAATCATACCTAAAATATAGAAAACAATATGTAGAACTACCCCATAGGCAACTAAGTTATGCTAAATCAACAATGAAAACAATAAAATACGCAGTACCTCAAGGCTCTGTTCTTGGTCCCGTATTGTTTCTTTGCTATATTAGGGGATCGCCAAATAGTGTAACTAATTTAAACATTAAATGTGTCTATATGCCTATGACTTTAACCTTATCATATCTCATAAATCTTTAAATGAAATAGAAAATCTATCAAACCAAAATTTATCTTCAATTTATAATTACTTTAGCAGAAAAAAAACCTTTTACTTAACCCTGATAAAACCAACTTTATGACATTTTGTACTAAAAAAAAAACAAACACAATCAACAGCTAATGATTATTAAAGTCATAATACTCAAATTCAAAAAGTTAATCAAACTAAATTTTTGGGGTTAATATTAGATGAGAGCTTAACTTGGGATGTGTACGTTCTGCCCATTCAAAAGAAATTATCTTCTGGTATGTATGCATTAAAACCTATTTCAAAAATTTGTAACCTGGAGACTTTACAATGATTTATTACTCTCACATTCACACCTACATTTCTTTTGGTATTGTATTGTATGGAGCAACTAGTTATATAAATTTGTAAATTATATTAATATTGCAAAAGAAAGCTATACATATTATGCTTAATTTACAAAGGCAAGAGTCAGTGAAATAAATATTTTCAGACTTAGGTATTCAAACCATTTATGGGCTATACATAATGGAAACAGACTTAGCAGTAAGGCTATAGCTAATGACAGTTTACCTAAATTAGGCACTTTCCACAATTATTCAACAAGAAACCGGAATCAGTTGGCAGCCTTACAGATTAAACTAGAGTTTAATAGGAAAAAACCCAACAGTTTCAGGCATTAGGTTTTATAATAACTTATCTGTAGATATTTTATCACCATACAGTTTTTTGAATTTTAAAAATAAGTGTAAACATTACTTAATTGCCAGGTAATTAAATTCTTTTGATGCATTTTTCCAACAACCTTAATACTTAACATGTATTATTTTAAACTATATTTAATTTAATACTCAACGTTCTCTAAATAGTACAAGTCTAGATTAAGACAATGTAACTATTTAAGTTAGGTTATTATGTTTGTTGACACCATTTCATGTTTATATATATGTGTGTGTGTTATGTACAAATTTTGAGTAAAGTTTAATTTGAATTTGAAAGAAATAAATCTACTAATACTGATTGAACTATTGTGAAAAATATGAACTTACTAAGTAGCAAGTAACATGAATGCTCTAATATACAGGGTGTACATAATTACACAATTATCCTGAAAGATATATATCTTGAACGGTTAGCCGGGGCAGTTCCGGTCTGAGATGCTGTGGGCGTGACACTGGCAGAGGGATGAATGTGAGATTGTGTGTGAAAAAGTTCATTTAGCAATAAATACTTTAATTTATTTGTATATTAAAAATATAAATTTATATTATGTTTTAAGAATAGTAGAGATGGTTAATTTATTAATGTGTTAAATTTTAATTATTACACGTTAAAATATTACATTAATTTCACTACTTTGTGTAAATGTAATTATTTCTTTATTTTACTATCTTTATTATGTTTTGTTTTATTCTTAGATAATATTTATTTAATGTTTTAAATTTTACATTGCAACAGGTTAAGTGTAAGAAAGGGCCATGCGGCCCTAACTTTGCCTGTAAAAATAAAGAATTTTTCATTTTATTTTCATTTCATTTCATTTTCATTTTCATTTCATTTCATTACATAAAGTCCTGCACATGCATAATATTTTCTGAACGATAACATATAAATCAACAAGATTTGGTATATCAACACTACACCTAAAAATCTACTTTTTTGAAGGAACTATCAGTTTTCTGTAATATCATGGGGACGTCCCGCAAGGAGTCAGAAGGAAATCTTAAATAGGAGCATAGGTCAATATGGACATCATTTTAAAGGACTTATCTAGCAGAGTTTAATGCCCCAAACTGCACTCAAAAAGATTGATCCAGTACAAAATGGCGGCTGTTCAAAGGTTTTACTTGGTTACATTTTATTAGTATCCAAAACCCCAATAAAGCGAAACTGCAACCAACGAGTACTGCAGCTAAATACTACATTATGCTTGTCAGTTGTACAGAAGTGAATTATGTCGTTATATTGATTACGGGGAAAACCTGATAACAGTAACAATTCGAAAGCTCTTATCTTTGGGTCTTATCTTATCGTTGAGTTCGTGCACCAAATGAACTTTATAAGGCTTAAAATTAGACCCTTTCAGAATTTTTTAACAGACGTAACAGAGATGTTATGAGTTTGTGCTGCTGAAAGGTCTTAGTGAAGTCAAAGAAAAGATTATTCTAGTATATGGTTCTTGATGTATCAAGTACTCCAACATCAAGTTCAAGACCCTTATCTACTGTAATATGATCAATGAGTGAAGATGTGGCTTCAGCCATTGTCCAAAAGATTTATATTTAAATCGTGCAAAAATATGACAGCAAAGTCTGATGATCAATCTAAAAATTCTGATCAGCAAAATATCGAACATTGTTCTGATGATCGTGACTCAAAATAAACATAGAGAAATGTTCTACCATGCATATGGATCATTCTCCTTCTTCTGTGAACAACACAACATCAATGAACCAATTATGTTGGATTGTAAAAAGTGGGAATAATGCAACAACATTAAAACATTAGGAGTTGAAACTGATTCTCAGCATGTTTTAGTTGATTATGTAAAGTACATCTGTTAACGGTTGGATGGTTGATAACAATGACTGTGGCAATTGACAATAGACTGAAAACTATTTTACCTAGCTGCTAAATAACAAATTGTTCAAGCTTTGAATAATACCAGTAATTGCATTATGGCATACAAACTTTCAAAAACAGTTTGGTCCAAAAAATATTGTAACAAAAAAATTTCATTCTGTCTGTCCACACGATATCTCGAGAACGACCTAATAACTCTAATTTTTTATGCACATTCTGTATAGATTGAATAGCTCCAAAGATTTCAAAAGCACTTGAACCGGTGGTGAAAAATTTGAGTCAAGAGTCTGAAGCTTTCATATAGTTCTTAAGATGTAATATAAGGTAAATATAAAAGAGTCCTGTGATAATGTTTAAATGGAAATGGGCATATTTGTGATACATTTTGGTTCATCATCATCAGAGTTCATGCAAAATAGCAACACAATTTTACTTGGAAGCTTTTTTGTGACAGAAACACAAAAAAACTAATATACCCTGCTTCTGAACCACACGGACGCTTCCTCATCTCTATCTTTAGTTTTTGTTCTTGGTGTAAGGTATTAAATATTATAATTATTATTATTTTATATAGTAACACATGATTATGTTTACTGGCTCTGTAATGATTTACTAAAGGTCGCTGGATACATTTATGTACAGGATCGTATGATGCTGTGGCGTCATATGGGGTGATTTGAGTTCAATAAACCGCATTGGCTGCTTCCATTACGCCACTGTCCTCATTCCACCACCACGTCCACTATCCAGCCCTGGCCTCGGACACTTACCTTCTTACCCCCTAACCGTGAACCACGCACAGTCGATGATGTGACCGAAAACAGTCTCGTTTCAATTACCGATACCCTGTGTCCCATACACAACATTTGGAATATATAAATATATGTAAATCTAATTCATTACCATGTAATGTCCTTGTATGCAGATCTCTGTTCACTATATTGTCCTATTTCCTGGCTCATTTCAGGAATTGTACAATTTTATAGAACATACCTAATCAGTATCGTATCCCTATCAGTACTAAACGGACTTTTGTTGCCTCCTCGATGATTTCTCTGCATTCAAAACAATTCCACCTTTTGTAGTTAATTACTTTTTGATTCCAAATGCAATGGTCATGGGCTCACTTGTGTTCTTTATTTTCTCAAATCATAATCATGGATGTTGGCTCGCTTAGTCGTGTTAGTGCATGGTCTATCTTTATTTCTTTAGCTTCTATAAATTACTCTGTGCCACAATGTCAAGGGAACCCAATGTTGTGTGCTTCAGTTGTACATTTCCCAATTTTGTTCATATAATTTAATTTTATGGCAATATTAAAATAATATTGAGAATACACTAAATGCTTTGACTTTGTCACTATATCATTTATAACAAAAGTTAGATAATACTGTAGTCATTGCTACTTGCAACACACTAGTTCCTCTCTAAACACTTGGAACTCCAGAATTTGCATATATTTTCAAATTTTTTTATAAGAACCTAGTTTAGATTACTAAGAACATTTTAGAACAACAATAGCCAAATCGGTTCAGCCATTTTCAATTTATGGGCTTACCAACATTTCATTTTTATTATAAAACAATTATCTTTTTTGTACTTATGTTGGGTCTAAGAGCCCTTTTATGCATGCGTTTTCGTACGGACGTTAAAAAAACGGACCGTAAATTTTGTAACGTGCGTTTCAGTTTTATATCGTGCGTCTTGAATTTTCTGTCGTGCGTATGCAAAAGATTGATGGTGGGGGTAGCAGTGCTACCACAATAATATTATTGTAATAATAATATTATTATTTTATAGAGATTTAAGGTGGCAATAATTAATAAAATTACTATTTTTATTCTCTTATTTAATTTAATATTACTATTAAGTCAGTTACAGTTAAATGTCTTCCAAGTATTTTAATTAAAGTCATTTTCACTAAAATTGGAGTCTACAACTGACATATTAGAACAACTAATAGGACTTTCAATGTTCCGGGTGCAATTCTCCAGAACCTGTGCAATTGGTGCAGTCTGCGAAGACGACAACAGAGTAGACTGGGGTCCATTATTCATTTCACTGAAAGTATTTCCACTGTGGGAAGATTTTGAGTTGTGTGATGCTTGTGGAGCAACTTACATGTTGCAGCCTTTTCTTTAGGAGTCTGGTCTTCGAAATTAGAGCAGAAGAACATAGTTGTGACCACTGGTTTTTCTTCAGTACTCGGTCCTTGTAAGTCTCCGAAGAAGAATTCCAAATCGCTTCTCTCTTCTTAACTTCATCCATTAATAACTCTGTATTAATTCCCTCCATTGTACACTAAACTACGCGCAACATAAGAAAACGTGGTCAGACAAGACAAAGTGACAGCCTGGCAGAACTACCACAGTGCAGACAACACGAGTGCAGGCGGTTGGCTGCACTGCGGCTTGGAGTGGGGAACGCGCGTTTGACGTGCGTCTGCATAAATGCGGCCATATACTACCGTGTACTTTGAGCAAACGTCCGTCCCTGCGTTTGACGTCCGTTTCTAAAACACTGCGACATGTTTTAGAAACGGACGTCGAACGCAAGAGCTGTAAAAATGGACGACAGTGCATAAAGTCGCTCATATGGTCCAATGTATTTAAAAACTTGCGTTTTTTTATCGTCCGTACAAAAACGCATGCATAAAAGGACTCTAACTTATCTGTTTGTATGGGTTACTATACTATTACCATTCTAGTTTGATTACTACTTCCTATATATTGCTGGAAGAACTTTCCAGTTGAGGGTAGAGCTGCTCAAGGAGTATGGAAGAATGAGTTGGATTTGTAATGGTCATCCCTATGAATATTTTGTTTCAATTCATTTCAATGAATGCAACATCTGCTATAACTGGGAGTGCCGATGGCCAAGCGGTCTAAGTCATTGGACTTTGGGTCTGAGTTAGAGATAGCGCAGGTTCAAATCCTGTCTGTGACCGTTGCACTATTTATCAGTACAATCAACCTCGTACTGCATCGACTCTCCCCTTTATTCTGTTTGATAAGATCCTTGCACAGGCCAGTGGCCCATGAGGACGGACAGAATAAGGCTTAAAAGGGGATCGGCCTCTCCTTTAGAAAAAAACTTATATAAACAATTATTTAGCTTTTTATACATGCACATATGACATTCTTTTCATATACGTTCTCGTACAGAATAAATTGATGATTTTTAATTTTTGCCAATATATTTGTAATTTACCTCACTATGTTTCCCCTGTACAAGCGCAAATCCATATGTTGCATTTGAATTTTTTCAAAGCTCAAAATAAAAAGCGGTTAGAATAAAAAATTTACATGGTTCATATTTCATATAAAATACAAAAATACTACATTTATTTAGTTCTTTTCAGGTTTCAATGCACTTGCACATGTAATTTTTGCTCACATTAACAAATGTGAAGAGATGAATCTAAACAATAAATAATGTTTCAGTTTACCTCTTCCCCATATATAACCCCTAGAAACAGATCTGCCAAGTTCTGTCTCTATTATTTGTGGATTTTTCATACTGCGGAAATAGCCTCATCATTAATTAATGCTCTTTCTAGGAAATCCTAAAGTAATCAAACTAAAAGACAATATCCAAGCAATAAATGACATCAAATAAAACTACACAAAGACACGTTTATTCTGATATGTTTCTAAAGGCCATACATTTCCACAGATAAACACATTGAAACAACACATTACATAAACTTATTGGCATTCACTTTATTATGTCAACAAAAACCGTTACAAAAATCACAAATAATAAAAATATATCGTAAAATATTCACAAGTATAAATAGGTTTTTATTAATGTTAAAGCCTTATTTTTACATAAAATCAATTCCACAAACCGTGTCCAATATAAAAGGAAAGAGGAACATTTAAATTAGACGAGTATATAAAAATTATAAATTGTAAAAAGTTTTGGCCTTTGTACTCGACTGCCTCGTCACTATCTCCATTAAAATACAATTTACAGTTTCAACATTACATTATTCTTTAACATTAATAACAACAACGATTCTCAGATACTATGGAGTCGGAATGTGGCCCGAGAGACCGATGATGCTAGCGAGTGAGGTACGGTATGTACACGCGTACAGTGTGCGCTGCGCTGGCGTCTAGTTATACTGCTCAGGGAGGACGTATGAGATGTCGTCCCATGGGTGGCGGTAAAGTCCTTGCTTCAACCTCTTCTGGTCCATGTAGTGTCCTGTAAGTGTCGACAGTCAGTAAGATTGCTAATGTTTTGTTGAAATATAGACAACCAATAGCAGTCACAAGTAAATGGTAGTATGTTGATAGAGTTTGGGAGCACAATATTTTTAAGTACCATAAGTGAGGTTGAGACAATTGAGATCATTATGAGGGCAGGCAAGGAGTGTACAATAGAAAATAAATAACTACCCTAGTATTTTGCAACTGTAATATAACCTTTAATAACAATCACTGTGGCCAACACAAAATCTTGCACTCATTGGCACAGTGAAATGGTTGTTTTCCACCAAATTATTAAGGCTGTGCTGTTAACCAAGTGTTTGGCAGTGTTTATGTGCTCTTCATTTCTATTTTAGTACATTTGTTATCAAACTAAAAATAATTTACAAAAATAAATAATAATAAAGAATCGGTTATTTCACGAAAGGGTCTGAAAATTGTATCTCAATGTTGACATAAAATAACTTGACTAGTGAACTATGATAATCCCATGATTGTGTCCTAGTCATTGTGTGTTTTATTTATATTTCATGGCCTAATTTCAAGCTTCTTTGTAAAATAATTCAAGTATAGTAAAAATTTGTTAAACAGCCTGTGAAAATAATTAGGGGTACCTGAAATGAAACTGGATTCTTTATCATTTTGGCAACAAGCAATTAGTTGGGTGTACGTAAGGCACCCTCAGAAAATCCGTGACTACTTGAGAAGATAAAACTATATAGAACGCCAGTAACAGGACCAGTTGTAAAGGGCTGAACCATCACATACATCTCGTACGATCAAATCTCTCTTTGCCTCCTACTCACCAATGAAGCCAATGCTCCTGCCAAGCACGAAGAGACTGTTGATGGAGCCCATCTCGATGTATTCTGCCGCCTCCTCACGTGTGAAGCTGCCACTGTTCCGCAGCAGATCGCAGAAGCTCACGGCGATCACACCGTCTACATTCAGGATCAGGTTGGGTTTCTTGCTGGTCGTAATCTTCTCCACCTCCAGTGCGTAGTTGAGCAGAGGAGTAGACGGGAAGTTCTCCAGTACAAAATCCTTGATGATCTTCACTCGCATGTCTGGGTTGTTTATCTGCACAGTCACACAAGGATTCCAGATCTTTCGAGTACTTATTGACACATTAAGTAATATTTCCAATTGGTATCTTTTTCAAGAGTACTAAAAAGGATCATTCTCATCCTCTAAAAACTGAATATAATGTACTGAGCTTAATATTAAGTATACTGGGCTTCTAAAAGAAACATTGAGAGGAATTTTTTCCAAACCAACCTGTAAAAATTTAACACTCATAATGGAATATCCTCAAATAGGCCTAGTTTTTGAAAATGTCACAAATTTCTAATTACACTAAAGATTTTATTGAGTGAATTTATATAAATTCAATTTTCAAGTAAGTTATATAATAATTTATCACACTTCTTAATAAAAGTGTTATTCAAATACAATAGTTGATTGGAATTAGCTTATAATCTATATTTAAGCAACAAATAATACCTCAGTAAATATTTATAAAAGACTTCAAACTCTCAAAACCTTACCGATTTCACTCTGTGCCCGATGCCCATTATAAGCTGGCCCTTCTTTCTCATGCTGTTGACAAATTCCATTGGAATGAGGCCAGAGTCATATGCTCCAGAGAACTGTTTGGCTGACTCGTCCAGAGCCCCTCCGAACCTGTCACCCTGCACAACAAACATTGGACAAGAGATGTTAGTAGAAAGTTATTTATCACGTGTAAATCAGTGCTATAAATAGACATATTTAAATTAAGTTTAAACTGATATTAGAATAGAATACAAAATAAATTTTATTTAAAATGTAAGAAGCTGTCAATTTTTTGTGGACCCCGGAATTCTTTTCTAACAGAGAGTACAGTTCACATAAGCTTTAGAAACAAATTTGCTAAAGCAGACAAGGGAAGAGTTTTGCCCTAACAGCCTCCAACCGGTCAAAATCTTGAACAGAAAAAAATGGAACCTAGGTATATATCTTAATACGACAATACCATTACATTCTATTTAAAGTTTGGAGAAATGGAGGGATAGGTTCTCCAACTAGTAATTTTACAACATTATTTAAGTGTCTTTAGACACAGACAAACAATAGATTGGAGCTCTCATTGTTACAAAAAGCTCAGATACTTACCATTCAACCTGGTTTCAAGGACGATGAATAATGCTGACTGCAGTGGTTTTTTTATAAACGTTGCAGTTTAGTGCAGACCGTAACTATATACGATTTAGCGGCATCTAATTGAACTACTTCCAACAATACTTTATGTTGTTATGAAGAGAATATTGCATTCTTTATTTTCATGTCTACAGACCATGTTTTTTTTTCTTATTCAGTTGCTTATAGAAACCAAACAGATGCCTCAAATCAGATGAGTTGAAACATTGTGTTTGCTCTGATGTTTATTATAGACTAGTTTTTGTTTACGTTGTGTTTCACGAGTTCTGTTAAAACAAATAACTACTTTGTAATAAGTTTCTATCGAGTAACAAATGTATCGGCTATTCGTTTTAGTCTAAATACGACATCACTGTACATTAATTACAAAATAATAATGATACAAAAGTTATTTTAATGGGTGCGTAGTAGCCTAGGCCTATCTATGAAAGTTAGTTGTTTTTTATATAAAGCAAACAATTTTGTGTGAGAGTTGCATTATTTCTGACTTTTTGACATTTCTGTAATATTTATATTCAATTTAATTATAAATCAAACATATGGTAATACATGTTCATTAGCAGGAAAACTCTCATTGCTGGGTAGTGGTGGGCTCGCCAACTAGCCAGTGGAAATCCCCACTTTGGAGGGTTAAATATCTCAATTCCACTACTGCTGCTAATTATCTAAAAAATGAGATAGTACTTTAAAAAGTTAAATAAAATACATGAGGTGACTTACGATTGTGAGCAGTCCAGAGACAAGTGAAGAGACTAGGTCCTTGCCTGCTCGAGCACAGACGATAGTGTTGTGGGCCCCCGACACAGCGGGGCCGTGGTCCGCTGTCACCATCAGACACATCTCCCAGAACTGGCATACGTACGGTGGGAGAGCCCGTTGGAACCAAAGTAAAGAGATCACTCCGCCAATACCCATGTTCTGCTTCAACACCTGGAAACAGCAACAAATGGAGGGTTTAAAACTTCTAATATACAATATCATAACCAATTTAAATTTAATACAAGTTCACCACTGATTACTCAATTCAATTTGAGATAAGAATGAATACTTTGATTTGGTTGCACTGCTTATTCAAATTAAGTAGAGAAAATAAGTCCGAAAATAAGGGAAACTATGTGACGGTTAAAACTTATTATTTATTTATTTATTCAATTACAACATTTCCTTACAAATTTAGGTGTTTCCATATCCAGTAGACTTGTCAGAAAACCTCACCTATTTCCAAAAAACTTTACATTATTCCATCAAATAAATCTAAACTTGTGTGGGTGGGTTAATAATTACGTATAGTATATTATAATAGTGGCATTATTACAACTACAATCTCTATGGAATTGGTGACAAAATAACGTTTTGAGCAAGGGATCATTGGAATGAATATAACCACCTTATTGTATTTATCAACAAGCCTACTAATTAATATTGAACTAGTTTACTGACAATTCCCATTCAGTATTTTTTTAAGTATAATTAAACTTAATACTTCAACAGGTGCACACAGTAGTATTTGCATTTTCTAAGGCATATGTGGTGTAAGAAAAAAATTATCGTTTGATACTTTTATGCCTTTTGATACCCTCTTATTTTGACACAACTCCACCAAAACTAACACGGCAGACTATCCATTTCTTTCATAGAAAAAAATTCCTCCCTCAATTTAGGATATAAATATAACCACGTTAGACATCTTAACTTTTCTGTTTCCTTATCTCGTTTTTCACATTTACTGAAGTTTATCCGACTACTGTAATACACACTCACATCTGTAATGGGTATTCCGGCGTAGAGTAGCTCCTGTCCTCTCTCATCACATATACTGGTCATGAATGAGGCCGGCTTTCTGATGAGTCCTAATTCCTGTAAAACAAATCTACTGTTATACAACTAAGAATGTATGCAAGTGGAAATAAGGCAAACAGTCCCATTTCCATTACATCGATAAATATTTACTGCAAGAATTGTCATACTTTATAGGTTGATTAAAAGTGTCTTGATAATATAAGTTCAATTTTAAATATATTACAACATTCCGTGACAACCTCTCAGATACTTCTTTAGAAGCTTACATTTGAAATAGAGCAATAAGAACAAAAACAGCAGTTGATATTTAATTTATTTGTACTACTACCATAAGAAAAGTAATCGTTTACACCAAATACCTTAATTTTACTATAAGGCTGTACTTTTTATCAATGAGTAGTAATAAAAAAAGATAACACCAATAATAGTCCAATAACGCACTAAAATCAATATCAACTACAAAAACCATTCACTAACAATTGTGTTTCATGTTCATAAACTTCTTCAATAGAAACATTATTTACTCTGTGAATGTTGATTATAGAGCCAGTTCATCGTCCTCTTAGTGCAGTGTCTGAAATCTCACGCTGTCACAGACTACTGGCATTCGGAATCATGTTCGTCTAAAGAGATCAACTGTGCACCTGATGAGACAATGGGAATACCACTTCACCTAGATTACACTATATTTTGTAGTCTAGTTGTAAAGATGTAAAGAGTTCATTTTGAGCTTCTTCGTCACCGACATTTTTTTAGATCTCTCCAAATGAACATGATGCCAGATTCCTGTTACAATGTCAGATTCCAGATGCTGCACTAAGAGGGAGGTGAACTGGAACTAAAATCGACATTCACATTGAATCAACTCTAACCTTCCCACCATAGCTACTTTATTTACTTATTCAATCATTAATAGTAGAGCAACAGATGTTAATATTTTTCATAAAAATTAAAATAAAAAACATTTATGAGGCAAAATCCATTTCCAGACCTCATTTTTCTAATTGATAAATCTTCTAAGGTACTTGCCCATTTTATTATTTTTACTATACAAAAAGGAAAATCCTGGTAAAATTTACATAAATAAAAGAAGTTGACAAAATAATACAAAAGGTACCAACAAACAAGATTTAGTCAAATTTCAGTCAGTTTCATACATTGATTACTATCTGAAGAATACTGACCCTGGCCCACGAGTAGTCCATGGGTACAGTGGGTGGTGGGACTTCAGGCTTGGGTACAACTGCTCCCGACTTCACCAGGCCCAAGTAGACTTGGTGAATGGTTTCACCCAAGTCATCAAAGGACTCGGGCACTTGCGCGCCAGCTGCCTGCAGAGCTGCGTTCTTGGCTGTGGCAGTCTCTCGGTCCGAGTTAGCGCAGGAGCCTGCATGCCCAAACTGTACCTCTGACGTGAACATGCCTGCAAGTGCACACATGTATTATCACTCATCAATACATAATTACTGAGCTTGCACAGAAGTATCAGGTGGATGAGAAGACAGTGTATGTAACTGAAGTCAAATGCGTAAGAACACAGGCTGGTGTTCATCCCCATAACTCTTTAAACAGTAATGCAGAGGCAAATTATGATTTTTACAACATTAAACTAATACAATAAATTTATGTGTAATATAGTATAACTTTGTCAAAATATGTGGTGACCCCTATTATTATAAAAAAATAAATACCCATCAGTACTAAAAGACCAAACTAGCTCCTGAAAAACCTTATTCATCTAATATTAACCTTACCACTTGAGGTTTAATTAGTTTAATTTCACTAATTAGTACATGAACTGTGTATTAGATGAAAAATAAGGTTGTAATGTACCTTATCAAACAGGGTAGTAATCCAATACATTATTTGAACATATATTTTCATCTTTAGTTGGCTAAACTCACAGTATTTGGCTTGTAGGTCTAGTATATTTTATTATGATTTTCTAAACATGTTTTGGACCACCTAAAACCTATCCTTAGAAAAAAGGGCTTGGCATATTTGATGTTAAACATTGTTCTTATGGGGTAAAATTGAAGGTTGTTTCATTACAGCCTACTAGTATAGGAATTATTCGAAGACAAACATTTGGTTGGTTGCCATACCCCAAGTTATGATGTATAACTGAATTTTCCAAAACTCATCTTACTCATATGAAGTAGTATTTTTTATGTAAAAACATTATTTCTTGTAGTAATAAATAGAAAGCTTTAGAAAGCATTACAGACATTACACTGCTCAGTGTTAGAGTTTGTATACCAACTATTCAAGCCGAGCTTATTTATTTTGTACCAGAATAATTTTGAACTTTTGAAACGTGTTTCTGATCTGAATAAAAAAATAAACCTAAAAACTGAATATTTACGAGCTAAATACTACAAGCATATAACTAACTATAATCAAATACCAGGTTTGTAGATATGCATAACAACTTTGAACTTTTGAAATGTGTTTCTGATCTGAATAAAAAAATAAACCTAAAAACTGAATATTTACGAGCTAAATACTACAAGCATATAACTAACTATAATCAAATACCAGGTTTGTAGATATGCATAACAACTTTGAACTTTTGAAATGTGTTTCTGATCTGAATAAAAAAATAAACCTAAAAACTGAATATTTACGAGCTAAATACTACAAGCATATAACTAACTATAATCAAATACCAGGTTTGTAGATATGCATAACAACATGTATAACACTTTTGGACCCTTAATGCGGTTATTATAAAACCCAAAACACAGAATGGATTAAATAATCGATAAATAACTAAACATTAAACACAATGTCACACCACACATGACAACGATCCGGTCATACACAACTGTTTTTTTGCATTCAATATTGAACTTTTTAACAATTCCATTACAAAGCTAAAATTTTCACATCGAATTTGAAACAAGTATTTATAATTGTTCAACTAGAAAATACAGTATTCTGTTTTATATCTGAAACTGGAAACTGACAGACGTACCTGCACAAGTTCCAATACACCAGGCGACAAGAGGTTTGGTGATCTTCTTAGTCTTGATGGCCTCACAGACGTCGTACTCCTCAACGCCTCCAACTTCTCCCAGCAGTACGATCATCTTTACCTCGGGGTCAGCCTGATAGCGCAGGATGTGGTCCATGAACACAGTCCCTGGATAACGGTCTCCACCGATAGCCACACCCTCATACACACCATTGGTGGCCTTGGAGATGATGTTGTTCAGCTCATTGGACATGCCACCTGACCGTGACACATACGCCACACTGCAACACAATCAAAGAGTCTGAGAATGTAAGAATGCTCTAGCTGAGCTGGCAACGAATAACAGTAACACTCGGTTGGGTGCCGGGTCATGAGGACATTCATGGAAATAAAAAGCAGACATCCTCGCCAAAAAGGGAGCGTAGTCCATATTGGTGGGTCCTGAGCCAGGTTGCGGGATTTCCCCAACAGCAAAGCTCTTGTCAAAGAGTGGGAAAAGAGGATAAGAAACATTAATTGGAGTAGAGCTTCAGGATTAAGACTATCCAAAATGTTTATCCCTCTTTACGTTAAAGGGTGGGCAGCTCTCTTGGATGAGAGTAAGGAGGATATAGGACTGATATTAGTGATGTTGACAGGACATAGCTTCCTAAGGAAACATCTTATGAGGGTGGGCCTTAGCCAGACTGACGAATGTAGACTCTGTGGAGAAGAGGAGGAATCAGCAGGGCATATTTGTTTAGATTGCCCTGCTATATCAGAAACTCGGAAAAGATTCCTGGGAGCATATCTCTACAGCCCCAAGGACATCAGAGGCCCTCAAATCTGATCGGCTTCTGCAAAGTCTCGGACTTTTGAGGACACAAATTTAAGTAAGGGAGGCGCAAAGGTCTTTTTAGAACTAAGTGCGGAAACAAACCGTCCTTTTCCCTCAGGAAAAAAAAACAAAACAAAAAACACACAATCAGGAAAGGTGTATATTATGAATAGTTACTAACACAAAAAAGGAACAAATAATATAGACTTTTAGATAAACTTACATTTTTGTTTCTTATAGACGATTTTTCAAAATAATTTACGTTTTTCAAGTTAACTGGGTTCCAAATAAAATTATTGGTAGGTTTCAGATTAACCTACCATGAGCCTGGACCAAATTCAGTTCTTACTTTAGGATGTTCTATGGTTTCAAGATCCACAAAATCATAGACTTATCAAAGCGCTCCAGAGTATAGTAATTAGTTATATTTATGCTTAGTCCAAATTTTAAATCTCAAGGAAAAATATTAAACTTTTCTATACCTTACGATACGTGTCTAGTAAATTAAAATTTTGAAAATCCCACACCAACTCCAACATTAGTGTTCAACTCACCTGCCTGGTCTGTACAGCTTGGAATGGAGAATATTGTCCATCATGCCACCAGTGTTTCCAATCTTGAGACAGCCGGGCTTGATGCCTCCGACCGTGGCAGGGCCTATGATAGACACTCCCTTCTCCTTGGACAACTTGATCAGTTTCCGTGTCATGTTCTCGGGAATACCCTCAGCGATGATGGCTATTGTGCGAATCTGTACCACCAACCATTGTCAAGAACTTTTAATATAAGCATATATTCAAAGTTATATATAAACATATAAGTGAATATTTTGTATTACTAAATGATGGCAAATGTCCAGAAAAAACCTGTTTCCTTCACAATCCTTCCATTGTCAAAAACAAACTTCAACCAAAGAAGGCATTTATTCAAGAAACAATTTAATATTAGATTTGTTGAAAAGAATAAATAATTTGTTTAATCAAAATATCCCACATAAAAATATTGACTTACTTAAATGGTTATGTGACTTATCTTTGTTTTTTTTTTTACCTAATTGAGTCAAACTGCAATTCCAATGTAATTTTCATCAGATCCAGAAAAATACTTGACAACATGGCAGTTTATTATATTTGATACATAATATTTGAGAATGATCTGGAGTAAAACTACAATCAATATGTCAAAAAATTATCACATTTAAAAAGTTAAAATATTTTCAGTTTTTGTAAAGCACACACCATAAGTATTTACACAAATTTTCATTTAAAATGGAAAGACTACTATAAAAGGGCTGGTTTTCCTTAACTTCCGATCTCATGACATGAAGGTCAGACATGTGGCAGGTCCGCGATGTGGGTAGCAGTTGATTGCAGATATTCTCTGCTAAAACATTTGTCACTGCCGAGTCTAAGTAGCTAGTTTGTACTAAGCAGCAGTCACATTAACAGGGACCCCTCAATTGATTCTCCTGCAAATGTGAAATTGACATTTTACCGTTTTAAAACTTTTTACACGATTCACACACAACACCGTCACCATAATGTTTTCTTCATAAACACGGAACATTTTCAAATGGATTTATGCTTGCAGGAAACAAATAACACTCCTCAATTTACATTTGGTGGGAGAATCATTAGAGGCGGCCATGTTTATGCGACTGCAGCTCAGCGTAAACTGACTACAAGAACCTGACAGTGACACATGTTATAGCGGGGAGATGCTCAATCGACTACTGCGCACAGCACGGACCTGCCACGTGTCTGGCCATCATGGGGTGAGGTTGAAGGTTTTGAAAAAAAAACCACCCTTGTGAGAGAATTGTAAACTAGAATATATATTACATAAAACGTTAAATAATGGGTTATGCAAAGAGACTGGCGTATCAGAGTTCCCATTTTCTTTAACCATACAAATATTTCAACATTTGTTGAAAACGTGTACTCAAAAATGCATTGGTACTAAAACATAAGATTTATGTTGTATAACTTTTTCATGTTAATATTCATATTTAACAATAAAAGATAAAAATTTCAAAACAATCAAACTTAGTTGTTACAACTTAACAATAAAAACAATCAGGAAATGAATAATCCATACCTGAGGGAACTCTAGAGTCTCCAAGGTACTCTCGTACGCAGACCTGAGAGAGGCGAAATTGACCATAACATCTGCATCCTTGTGCTTGTTCATTGCATCACTCATCTTCTTGTATACTGAAAAAACAAAAATCAAATCAAATCATCTATAATTTTCATCGTAAGATACACTAAAAATTGCATTTAAAATTATTTGCAGACTAAAATTGAATAGGTTTTGTTCAATTAACTAACACATATTTCTATTAAAAATATACAAAATTCAAAAGGTTTACAATATTTTACTGCACTTTTCAAAGAGGTTATTAAGAGTTTCTTAATTATGTAACCATTAATTACCACTTGACATTTCATTATGAATTTGATTATTTTCAAATACCTATTTCTTTGAAGACTCAATATTTGAATTATTACAGCAAGACCTCCATTATAAGTTAATATGGAAACGTCAATAACACTTAAAATTTATCAGAAATAAAGGATAAAAACGTTGAAAGTGTTGAAAAACATGATTGGACAAAATAAAATGCTGTACACGTAAATCAATAACTTTACTTTTAAACACTTTACAGTATTTATATAAAAACAATCAGAATAGTTTTGTGAGAAATCTACTACTGGTGAGAAATCAGCCAATTACTAAGAAGTACGAGAGATTACCTGGAATGAGGACTTCCTTGTGACCCCAGTAGAATTTGAGCTTGTGGTCACCAGTGAAGGGATAGACTAGACAGGCGACACTGGGTTCCGACCTCCGGCACACAAAGTCAAAGTCCAACATGCTCTGTACAGCTCTAGTCTGCATGCCCCACACGATGGCCTTACTCTTGTTGGTAAACATTGACTGTGAATCTCCCGCACTGGCAGACTTGGTGGGGGAACCTAAACTGGCAGAGCTGGGACTATCCACAGGGGGCTTGGCCTGAGCCTGAAACAAAAGTATATGTCTAGAAAAATAAAATAACTACTTATACTAACAATTTGTTTTATATTTAATCAATTCTAAAAATAAGTTTAGCTTAAAAAATACTAGTTGAGAAACTTACCTTATCCTGTCCACCGGGCAACAGGAAATTGGCAGTGGCAAAATCCATGCCAGTCTCTGTAGGAATAGGTTTCTTGCCCAAAGCCATGCCTACAATGGCTGTCATGTGCGTCTCAGGTCCAAATACATAGATCGGTATCCTCAGTGACTTTCCGACATCTCTGATGATTCTTAGTCCTTCCTGAGAGTACACAGAGAATTTTAATTGCAGTAGTTGGTTACAAAAATAAACACCAATTCAAAATCATATAATCAATCTTAAGAAAACTGAAATTTGCGAACCAAAAGTTTGGCATACTACAAGGATTGATTCTTGAAGCTTTACTCTTTAATGGTAACATTCAGTCTATCCATACACAAAACTGCAGACATACCTGATAGTTGGGGCCTGCTCTCCTCACGTAAATGCTTATGTTATGCTCCAAGATCTTGCTCTGGAACTCGGTGAGAGCAGTCACAATGCCCTTGAATGTGGCCGCCACGTTGGTAAAGTTGGCAATACCTCCGCCAGTGATCAGTACCTACAACAGGAAACAAGAATGAGTATATTAGTGTCAATAGTTTCAAATTAACTGCTACTGTTATACAATACAAATATTCCAATACATTATAAGGTATTTAAAATAAAAGCAAACACAGTTTTATTTGGAAAAAAGTTTTAAAGGTTTTATAGGGGTATAAAATACCTAATCATGTATACGATATGTGACAATTTATTGTTAGTTTGTTGGAGAAATCTAATATTATATCTTATTTTTTGTCTTTTACAATATGTTCAAAATAGTAATAACTAACAATGGCATTTTGTTACAGGTGAAACATACAACTAGTTAACAGAATATGGAAAATATTGGAAAGAAGGCAAAATAAAAATTGTTGAAACAAATGATAATCACAACACAAAATTAAACTGTTTACTGTTGACAATAACGTGTATCACACCAAGAAATTTGGAAAACCAATGTGGAGGAAGAAAAAGATTTCCATGGAGAAAAATGAGTAATGGATGACAACTGAAGGAGGGACACTAAAATAAGAGATGAGAGAAGTGTGATATAAGTAAGTCCGGTTGAACTTGAAGAGGATGGGAAATTAATGTGCTGAAGGAGGTTTTTTCCCATGAGAATGTCACGTTACTACATATGGATTTTAGGGAAATGGAGAAATCCACTGAGAAGCTGATAGGATTTGGTGGAGTAATGCTACTACCTCTCACCTTGCCCTGGGGGTGTTTCTTCTGTGTCATGAGTGAGAGGATGGTCTTGGCGTACTCATAGGTCTGCTGTTCTGATGGAGCACCGCTGTACTCTCCGTAATTAGCCAGCTCAGCAGCACCGCCCAGATCACAAATTGTGTCACTGTAGATGACAGACGCACCACCTCCTGCCACCATCGTCCAGATACGGCCTTCCTTGTTCAGGATTGTCAGCTGTCACAAAAAAATTATTCTATAGTCCTTCACAAAAAAATCTCCCATTCTACTTCCCAACAGATTTCAAACAATACACATAACTTACTTTTTTTATTAATACTACTTTTCATGAAGTTGGATATAAAATCTTAAAAATACCTTTAGACTGGCACCACTTTTGGCATCAAGATCCGCAATGTAAGCCTCCTCTGGAAGGGCGTCGCGGCCAAAGGGAGGCGGGTAGTCCACCTCTCCCCACACTCCTCGACACACAAAGTCTGCTGTAGCGTCCAGCTTGGCGGCCAGATCCAGGATGTAGATAGCGTCAGACTTCACAACCAGGGGGTTGATCTCCAGGTATGTAAAGTACAGGCTCTGGTACATTGAGTACAACTTCTCTATGAAAGTGGCCACCATCCTGTGAGAGAAATCAATGTTGTAAGAGACAGAGAAAACGAGTAAAAATCATAAATTTTTATTCTGTAGTGTAGTACATCATAAAAAGTATTACATATAAAGTAGATAGTAGCACATACATTTCATTTGCTGAAATATCACTTCAGCTTTATCTTGTAAAAGGTGGTTAGTAAACTACAACAGGAATAATGGAGAGTTTTTTTTTAATCTTACCAATCCTCATGATCCTCAGTTGAGATAAATAGTTTACGAGTCAATAAATTAAGTAATAAATATATTCAAACTCGACATTATAATTAACTCTCAACTAACTTCTTCTTGTCAGGCTTGAGCTGCTTGAGCAGTGAGGACTCTATCTGTGCGGCAGAGATGCTGCTGTCAATGGGCACATCCACTCTGAGTGCCTTGGCATCCACGTCACCAATATCTACACCTCCCTGGTGGTAGAACAGGATTGTGTCTGCGTATCTGTGTGAGTAGATGCACACATACACCTCCTCATCCTGCAAACACAGTATCATGGAGCATGCTTATATAACATGGAATATGTTTTTATTATTTAAAATGATTTTCATTGTTCCTCTTACTTTCAATATATGGCCTGAGGAGGCAATATCCAACACTTAGGTCTACTGATAATGCACTATAGCTTTAATTTAAATATGTATATGTGTTAGTGAGTTTTATTTATTTTTTGTACTTTATTTCTTAAGCATTACTTACAGGCATATACTGAATCAGAAATTTTACTATACAGCAATTCTAATTTCCTACAATACAGTAATCTGATTGTTAGAGCGTGACACACAATTACTTGTGGTTACACATTCTAAACACAACAAATTTTGTTTAATAAATTGAATATCTTTCTGTAGTTTTTCATGTGGGAAATTAATGTGATTCCCAACAATATTAAAACAAAATTCCAACATTAAAATTTAAAATAATAATGTTGTGAATTATTAATTACTTATCAATACATTAAACAGTATTGTTGAGACGCGTTGCCCTTCTCTACGTCTTTAAAGAAGAGAGTTTAGCTTAATTATTTTCCAAATACCGATATTTCAATCTTAAAGATTTCTTTTCCCCGAGTACAACAGTAAAGTTGTCAATCTTTCAGTATTATTTATTTGAATGACTTTCATCTTATTTAGTTTTTGCAATTTTCAGTCAGTGAAATAAAATAAGCTGATAAGACAGGTGACAATAATGCAAGAGGAAAAACAACAATTAGATCTACTGAACTGAGAATCAATCCTCTGTGTCCAGAGGGTTAAATGACAGTATCAAGCCATGTAATTAACTAACTAATTCATATTTTATGTGGTATGCCTACTACGTTTTTTTCCACATTGTTGCTTTAGTTTTGAAATGGAACGCAACAAGTATAATAAATAATTTTGTTAATAATGCTTTTAAATATTATCTTGAAATTACCTGCCCTTACCTAATGTGAAGTGGAATTTTGTAAAATTAATTAATACTTTTATACATTAAATAATTTTTAATTTGTTTTGTGAATTTTAATTTTCAAATATGTTTCATTTTAAATAACTTGAGTTTTTGATAAGAAACAGTGTATTTTCTGAAGATTCAATAATAAAAAAAGATAATTAACATCAAAAATGCTACATTCTTTTATCAAACAACTTCAAATTGTCGAACTGTTCAGCAGAAAATGTTATTAAGAGTTTTAAATCCAGATTAAATTTATCTTTGATAGTGATAAATTAGACAACAAAAAATAATGTTATGACTGATAATGTAACAGAACCATTGTATAGCTCTAAGAATCCTCTAGATTACTGCCTTCTGATCATCAAATCAGTTTGGTTTGTTTACAAAACCCTGCCAGGTGATGTCAGAATACACTTGATCATAAGATCAGACGTACACCACCAACTGATCCACTTGATCATGGCACTCTAAACACTTTTTAAGTGCTCTACACCTTTGAGTATATACACAAATTTATTGTACTGTTTTAAATAGAAACTCTTTCCTGGAAAATGTGTGTGATTAAACTCTTGCAATTTAGTCACAAGTGAAGGAAAAAGATTGTTACTGTGAACTCTAATCTCATTGTCTCAGATGTTTACAAGATGTTTTAATATAAATTGTCAACCAGTGTTTAACTATGTATCAAACTTATCAATACTGAAGGTAAAGAAAAGCAAGCTGTATGTTCCCCAGTTAACATATTGACATTGACTGTGGCAGATGCAAAAATGCATCAGGCTTAGGAACACTCAGTACAGAGAAGTTATTAACACGTTCATGATGACATGTACCCCGTTGGGTACATGCGATATTTCACAACTGCCGTCGTACCGATGGGGTACATGTTGCTATGTATTTCCTTATTGTGTTTTTATTGCTTGCCTGTCTTGGTGGTTTGTTAAATTTGATCCCTCTCTTAAATAAATACCTCAGAGTATTGTGCGCACGATTGCTTAATTTTGAGGTAAATTAATTTTTTAGCTACCTCTTGGGGTACACAGAGAAACATTGAAAAACATATTGAAATCATTATTTTTGTGCAAAATTGTGAAGCCTACAAACGTTTCTCGTTATACTTAGACGTTTAATGTAAAAAAGAAACTATTATGGTTATTTTCCTTTATTATTAAGAAATTTAATAGCAAATAAAAAAATTCAGGAAATAAACAGTCATCGTGAACGTGTTAATGCTAAGCTTCCATTTTATGGCATAAAAATTTACTAACCTCTGTGTGCGGTAGAAAAGGTTCAATGATGAAGTTTCTGAGTTTTCCAGTGGCGCGGCCAACCTGTAAAAAATCACTTTCAGAGTAACCGTTATCTTGATAAAATTCTATACAGAAACAAAATAAATTGCTGCAATTAATGATTTGCTCCATAACATTAAATGCTCACTCTATAATCTATGCAAATGAAAAACTTTATTTTCTATCAATACAAACAAATTAACAATGCACAGTATCAAAGGAAGTTTTCAATATCAGTGGAGTAATTTTTCAAGTTCTTTGCAGAACAAATAATAAACAACATATTCAATAGTTTTGAACTCTTTTATCTGATGGCCAGATTACCTTTTAATAAACATGTTCAGCACACATATCTATTAAAAATCTATATATTTAATTCCGTAGGCAAATCGGTCCCCACAAAAGTTTTGAAGCTCTGAAGAAAATAATTATACACGTCTACGGGTCTACCAAATTAAATCATCTCAACAAAAGCTGATTTAAAAATTAAGTACATTATTGTTTATTCATTTAGTGTTCTGTTTAATTAAAATGTATAAACTGTGAGTTCATTTACAAGTATTTAGGAACAGTGTGCAAAAAGCAGCAATTGCTGTTGTAAGCTACTGTTTGAATTTAAAAATAAACGCCAATTGGTTTTCCAAAAACATACAAACTAGATAGATCTTTTGTCATTGTGAATTAAGATATATTCTATAGACTGAGTATCTAACTGCTGACCATATTTCAGTACTACATTTCTTATGAGTCAAATGTATTATAGAGACACTCATTATTTGTAAATCACATTCTTATAATTTAAAAGAGAGTTATTGAAACAATGGATGAAGCTAGTTCTATGTGTCGTTGTCACCCTTTGTTCAACAAGCTCAAACTAACAGTAATCATGAATCTTTATTGAAATTATTCCTTTTTATTTATTTTTAATTAGTAAATTATTTTAACTAATAAATGAATTTTGTCATAAAACTGCTTACTCTACAAAGAAAATTAAATTACATGAATATATTTAAAAGAAAGATTTACATGTGTACACCCAATAAAACCAACAAAATTTAAATAGTTGTATTTGGTCAGACTGCAAAATACATAAAGCTCGTGCCAGATATATTGTTTACAACTGTGCGACAGGCTACTACCTCATACTGCTAGCCTTATACATACAAAAAGTTTTAAAAGTAAATTGAACATTCGGTAGTAGAAAATCCATTTAGTAAGATATTTGACACAAATATGGTAGTATGAACTAGATAAAGTTGCAATACACTAATTTTATTCATACAACAATATTTTATTAATATTTCAGAAACGTAATGTGTTGCATTGTTTTTCTCATTAAAGAAAAGGGCGATCTCCTTTTAAACCTTATTCTGCCCATCCTCATGGGCCTCTCGCCTTTGTGAGGATCTTATCTCACAGAATAAGGGGGAGAGTCAGTGCTGTATGAGATCAATGGTACATTAAAAAAAGTAGAACAATCACAAGCAGGATTTGAACCTGTACTATATATAACTCAGATCCAAAATCCGACATCTTAGACCGCTCAGCCACAACACTCTAGTATGGTTCATCGTCCAAAGCATTCTTGCTCATGCACTCACAGCACCAATGGTCAGGATGTCCTACCAATCATCGTCTATGTTTCTCATTGCACTGCTCAGTTTTTAATTCTTGTTTAATTTGGTGAATCAGATGACAGTTAAGATGCAAATTTATAGATATACAGCCACCATGGGTGTGTGTGAAATGCAGTGGGAGTAGGTTGAGCCCAGTGTAGGAGTTGCCTAACCAACATTTAATATGAACAATCACACCATACATATCGCCCAGTATTAGGTTTGCGACCTGGTTTGGAACAAGCATTAGCATGGATTTAAGTTTCCTAACTAATAGAGATAACTATCACCAGAAACTGTCTCTCTCCAAAAACAAAATCTGTTGACTGTGTTTGCTCCTGATGAAGCTCACTCAACTGCAAGTTGCACACTTTTAAACCTAATTGTTTGGTTGATAATCTATTGATACAATATCAACCAAGGATTCTCTTCACAGGTAAAAATGTTTCATCAACAAATTAAGCAACTCAATCATAATCATTTATAGTTTTTCATTTGAGTGACAAGACTTTTCCCTTACTCCAGGAAGTTGACTGTATTACCAGCTGCAATCATCTCACAAAGCATTCTCAACTCAGACTGAAGATAAAGAAAGCAGACTTGAAACTGACCTGCTGATCCTTGTTCATGCGTTGACTGATCCATTTCTGGACGTCAGCGTAGTCCGCATTGACCTTGATCAGTCCAAGCTTGCCTCTCCGCTTGATCAGCTGGTCAGGCTTCACCACCAATTTCTGCAAGTCAAGTTGTAAACATTAGAGCAACTAGCCCAATCTATCTTTAAAGAGGAATGAGTCATTAGCATTGAAACGCTAATCTACAATAGTAATATTACTTATTTTTATAAACTTAGCATAATACAAAAAGTGTTTTTTTTTTTTTTTTTTACTATTCATTCTTCGTTGTATAGAATAGAAGCCAAGGGTATTATTTTAATTGATGAATTTTGAAATTAATTTTGGACACTTGAGTGTTCAGTAATGCTAGTAATATACTGTATGAAGTAGATGGTTGTTTGAAATGTCACCAATTAGGTTGTATATCAATACATGCAAAAGTCTTCTAAATTTAATGACACACACCACCCACACAAAAAATGTTATTTCTGTTCAATAACTTTCATTTTAAATAAAGAAGAAGTACAATTATATTGTTATTCATTAGAAAGCTTCCACACCGAATGTAGCAAACACTTAAATGCATTAAAACCAATACATTTCAAGATCACTTGGTATAAAACAGTATTGAAAGTGTTAAAAAGAATAATGTAACACAATTTAATTACAGAAAATATATTTAAAAGATAGTTGGAAGTCAAGTACAAAAGTATAATAAAGAAAAGTAATTTGCAGCAAAAAAAAAAAAAAACAAACATGAGTAGAATTGATTTAGGACTGTCACGCTGATAAAAAAAATCTGCTACTGTCCTTTAACAAAACCTACAAATTTCATTACAAAAGAACCCTGACAGGTTGCCCTGTATAGTATTTCAGTCGAAATAACACAGTACATACTAAAGGAATTAATATTTATTGTTCTTGTTGAGGTCAAGGATAGTAGTTATTAAGATGAACTCTTTAAAAAAGAAAGTTAAAAACACTCATTTTCTGCCACCTCAAAAATGGCCCAAAATATCTTAAAAGTGGTGTTTAGTCTGTTAGGAAATTTATAGCTAAAATATTACAGCCCTTCCACAGGAACAACCACATCTTAGGTGTATAAAACCTTCTCTAGGAAAAACTCTGTCTTGGTTTGAAATTTACCTCAGTTTTGAGCCAAGGGTTTTCAATGGCAAGTTGATTGAAGTCTGTGCTTTCGGTTACACTTGCAAATCTGCATTTTGCTGCGGTCGTAGCACTACCGAGGTTCCTGTTGATGATGTCCTTCCCTGTTGCTTCTCTGATTGCTTTAGCTGACATCGCACTGCAAAAAAAAATTATACTGTCACTACTGTGTTCTCTACACTGTTCATCACTGATTTTTACATAATCTAATCATGTACTGAAGACTGCTAAGTAAATGGGAATTTTAAACTTATTCAAAACTGCAATTTCTACTTTAACATTAGACCACTTTTATTACTAATAATCATATTTAACTCTACACGGCAGTATACAATGAGTGAGACACACTAATGAGAATACACGGTCAGGATGGTGTATCTAAATGGATACACGCTATATAAAGGATTAAGTAAAGCTTTCCTCTATAGATATATTTATTAGCATAATGCTTTTTTTGTGATGAGAGCATATTAATAAAGAAATGGTTCATTTCCCATCACAGCTGTACATTTTTGTTTAGAAGACACATGATACCAACTGCATAAGGTGACTTCTGAATAGCCAAGGAGGGGTAAAGGCTATTTACAAGAACAGGATCACTCAGCGGTCACACGTGTGATAGTTGCTACCCCCTAAACAACATCACTGTCTAAGGGGATGACATCCACGTGTAGAGGATATCATGAACAACAATCGCACATTATAACAGATTGGCCAACATGCGTGAACTTAGCAGGGATTTGAACTCAGACTAAGATAGGTTGTCTATACTTAGATTAGATAGTGAAGGTTATACTTGGAGATACATTGAGGAATCATGAGGTCAGGGTCAAGGAGATGGATATGGAGGAGATTGCAAAAGTTTGCAAAAACCATGACAAATTTGTTCCTCATTTTTGCTTTAAATAATCTACATCGCTCCAAATAACATGTTTTTTAAACTGTAAAACATTCTTTTATTTTTATAGTGAGTTCCGCTTAATTCAGACAAAACTTACACCTTGTTGATTTAGATATGTAAAATTGTTCAAAATATGAGAGGCATTGCATTCAGCAACAAGACTTGTTGCATATGTTAATTAGAATTTTACAATACTAGAAAAAAATTGTAACTAATAATATTACATCAAGTTTAATTGTTAACTGAAGTGTAACTGTGACAGTAACACAAATACAATCATCAATTCAAGTCAAGTGTATGGTGATTAGGAAAACATTTTGTGAAAGCAATCTCTCTTACGGGGATGGGAGAAAAATTGTTTCATGAAAAGCATCATTACAAATATTCTATAAAATAAAAAAAAAGGTTTTAAAATTTAAAATTTTATGGCATATTTAGTTTAGTGCTCATTTTTGCTTTAGTAACTTACTAATTTTTAAACTTATAAAATAAAATTGACAAAAAGAAGTGTTTAATATAATCTCATACTACTCATACCTAAATAAATAGATTTTAAATTCAATTAACTGCTCGAAGCTACTGTTGGTCAGATAAGAATTCATTAAAGTTATTTTTCTTTATAACTAAAGAATGTGTGAGATTAAAAACTTAGTAGACTACCCATGCCTTCAATAATATTTCATACAGGAGAACAATATTTCTTACAATTTGCTTTACTTAATTAATAGTAGTTACTACTACTGTTTTCCAAATTTTAATTTTACTCGTTATTAATACAAAGTGTAAAATACTTAATTTTGAATATAAAGTCAACAGACAAAACAATTCACTTACACAGAACACTACTTACATAAATTTTTTCTTTTTAAAAAAGTGGTCCAAAACACTTAAAATGTACCTCAAACCATTCACTCGGCGTTTGCATAAAATGTAACCGACTTGACGAATAAATAGCAGGAGTAGAAGACGAAAAACAGTTTCCAGAACCGGGAGATGACATTGATCTCGTGAAGTATATACAGCATATTAGCACTAGCACTACACTACCTGGCGGTTGTCGGAGCGGTGGGAGAGTGAGCAGAGTCGGCTGCAGCAGTGAGGACGCGAGAGACTGACCACAGATTATAACAGTCCAAGGTTAGATATCGTGCAGACATTATGAAACTGCAGAGAGATAACCCTCAAACACTCGGCATGGCAGTGAGAATCATTCACAGTGATCGCGCCATCACACTCACAGATTCTATTATTACACTAGACCTTCATATTCTCTGTTTACTGTTGCCTAATATCACCCACCACTTTGTTGTCAACTGAACAGGAGACACAACCCCCTCCCCTCACCACTACTCTAGTTTGAAATTCCTGTTAGATTAACTATAACCATTATATCTTTGGGAAACACTTTTTATCCGTCATTATTTTTTAATCAAAATATTTGTTAAGAAATTCATATTTGTAAATCCCCCATCACCCTCAACTCTAGTTTAAAATTCCTGTTAGATTAACTATAACCATTATATTTTTGGGAACAACTTTTTATTCCTCGTTATTTTTTAATCAAAATATTTGTAAAGACAATCATATATGTAAACCAACTTAATAATATGTTAAAAGTGTGAAGTACTCAAACTCAAATCTGTACCCATGAGAAGATAATCTAAAGTATCAAAAACGACACCATTAGTTATTAGGACTTTACCTAAAGCATATAAACAATTCAGCATTAAAAATGAAATTCTTATACAAATATTCTTTAAACACAAGTATGAGCAAACCAGAAAATAGCCATTCCATAAAAAGTTATTCACGGCCATATTTAGTTTACACGCATTATTTAAAACAATAATATGTACTACAATAATTATTTAATACAATAATTTTAAACATATTTCTGAGACTCTTCAAGATTTGAGATAACTACAACTCTACTATGACCTGATATGGAATAGAAAACAACTAACTTGAATTATAATGTAATACAGGAAGAAAACCTTCAATCTGGCTTTTGATATAAAATATAAGTGTTAATAATATTGATTCTATGGTAATTGAGATTTATGAATATTTGTGACTGAATAATTTTGAACTTTATAACAGTAGTTTTGCAATTTATTCATCTTTCATTATAAAATATTATCAAAAATAATAAATTTAATACACATTTAAATTAAATGGATTACAACAAATATTCAATTGTAAAAAATTGCTTTTACGATGTTGAAAGCATAGTTAAAGTAATCAAAGAACAATTTTCAAGGATAATTGTAAGATAGTAAACAACTAACAGAAAATGTGTGATTTTTTGTTTTGTTTCTTTCTTTAAAACATATCTCTGAAGAAGTTACACAATTATTATACTTCTTACTGGTAAAAATAAGGGCATAAACATGTTTTAAATTTAACACTGTTCTTATGGAGCTAACATCAACATGGCCACCAGTAAGATGGCTGGCTCTTAAATACCCTAATGTTCATTTAAAAGTTACCCTTATCTCCTTAAAAAAAAAAAACAACTTCAGAAGAAAACAAATTTATTTTTACAAATTTAATGACTGTATTAAGTATTTTCTGAAATATTTCTTGTTGTTAATAAACTTTGTATACTGTTATCAGTATACAGTGATAAGATTGATGGGCATCACATCACTGTATCAGAGCTTATCACTCTCTTGATAGTTAGCTTATGTGTACTCAACATTCTACAGGTCATATTCAGCATCATCGTAAGAGTACGGAGAAAACAAAATACTTCAAACCAGTAACAGAACCTCTAATACATTAAAAAGAATGTGCATTGAACTATTTTCTAGTAAAACTAATGATGTAGACACCATAAGTTAAGTAGTAAATCATGCTCATAAGTAAAAGTAAACTATTCTGATTCCCAATTCCAATAAGGAAAACAGAAAAACAACACGTTATTAAACATATTATGAACCTGCACTTATCATTGGTCAACTTATTAAAAAACTCAGCTTTAACATAGACCTCCTTTCTGAAACTAACTAAGTATATTCTTCATTTTCTAAAGAGGACAACCGATCAGCAAACAATTTTAAAAATCTATGAAAAAACAATTTAATATTTGAGTAAAAATATAAAAAATAGTTTTTTTATAGTAGTTTGATCTTAAGATTTGGTGACAAGGCCAGCTTGATCACCAGATGTATCTGTTTGTTTTTTTTCCTATGGGACTACTGAAGTTTATGTTTTTTCAAACTCGTCCGAGAAATTTGCATGACCTGAAGCAAAGGATTACAAAGAAAGTTCAGACAGTTTCTCAAGAAATGCTCAAACAAGTGTTTGTGCCTTTTGTAACTGTCTCGAGGAATGTCAGTGGGTTCAAGGTTAAAGTATATAGTTTTCAAAAAATTAATTTTGACAAAGTAAACTTGCTTAGTATTACCCATTTAATTATATGTTATTTAGCAGTAAAATATTAAAAGTATTAAATTTGTGATATAAAACAAATGTGGAGTTGTCATTGCCTCACCCTGTACAATAGTTGGATATGAGGAGTTACTTTTTGTTTGTAAAAATTGCAATACAGTTTTTAGGATACCATAAATATTTATATGTTTTATACTTTCACAAGATTTGTTGTTATAAATTGCACTTAGTCCTATAAGAACCTTAGCGCTGCTTCTGGAGTGACAGGATATTTAGGATGGGTAAGGTTACGGGGTAGGGGCCCCTCCTATCTATACTCATGAGGAAGAATTAGGACAATAATCTCAAAGTCATGTCCCCCCCAGAAGAAGGGGTGACCAGCTCTGAACCAGCCTCTCCAGTCAAAGTAGACTGTCCAACAGTCATCACCCACAAACCTAACAAATTAAATTTGCACCCCAGAATCTCGACATCAGCGGTTAGTGATAAGCCGCTCCTGGACATCCATAAGGTTGCCCAGATTAAAGTGACACATCGGTTTTTGCTGTGCCCAGTGGCAGGTTAAACTGGAAGGTATAAATCAGCCAAAAATGATCCCTGCTGGGTAGCGTTCCTAAGTTGTAAAATATAGTCATTTTCTCATATAATAAGTTAGATATTAGGAATAACATATGTTGCGTGGTAATACTACTAGGTGTAAAAAAAGTCCCGCACGGGCTTCATAATTTCCAAACGATTTACACGAAAAGCAATAAAACTTGGTACATCATTACTCCATCTATAAATCTACTTTTTGAAGTAACTACATTTTTTTTTGTCGTGTCAGGGGGATGGCCCGCAAGGAGTCAGAAGGAAATCTTAAATTCAAAAGGTTCAATCTTTAAAAAACTTACGCTGGTTTAAATTTTGAAACATTTACTATGTATAGGTACTGTTGTTATAGGTAGTTTAATATTCTTATCTTGGCTCAAGTTGTGAAAGTTAAACTTAATATAAAATACTGGACTTAAGAAATAGTTTTTAAGGAGGTTATTGACTCTTCACAACCAATGGAGGACGCTCTACAAGTTAAAAATAATGCAATTCTTGAGCTATCTTACATTAATTTTTTTTGCCTAACTCCTTGTAGACCATCCTCCATTGGATATGAAGAGCCAATACATAACCTACACATTGTAAATTTTAAAGATTGAACGTTTTCAGGTCGGATTTGTGGAAATGTACTCTGTTAATGGAGACCTTTAATTTGATGTACTACTAAACATGGGTACTAAACATGTACTCTACAAAAGGAGAGTACAGTAAAGATATCTTATTTGATCAGGTGAAGTTAGGACTAAGAAGCCCTCTCTGACACAACCTTGGGACAAATTGCTTAACCCTAGAACACTACCGTGATTTGATATACCTTTATTACTACCGATACGTAAATTTTACGTAGCAGGTCTGTTTTTGTTTTTTTAGGTTATGTGAAGGTTTATGTGCATGCATTGTGTTTGTGTATTTTCTTGCCTATGTGCTTTCTTAAGGTGAGGATGCATGTGTTAAGCAAGTGTGCTTGTGTGTGTGTGTGTGTGTATGTCTCTTTCTTCCTTTCTTATCTTGTATCTTTGCAATCGAATCTCAAGCAGTCAACAATAAAACAAAACCTTCTTTCGGACAATGTAGCTCAATATTTATTCCACACAGGTTAGAGTTAAACAAAAGCCTTGATGAAAGGTGATTGTCCTTTAGAGCACCAGACAAAATCAGTAGGCCCAAAAGTGTATGTATTACTTCTGAGTCTACATATTTCAGTGAAAAATGTGATGGATCTTTATACTTAGCTCTTTTCAAACTTATTTCTTCATTTGTATGTCTTTTGATCTTCTCAACTAGTTTTTGAGTTAAAAAAAGCTTGAAGCACTCTATAGGATCTTGAGACTGCCTTGCATTTGCGGTAGGACCAGGGTTAATGTAAACAACATTTTTTGCAGGTGTTTTCCTAACCTTATCTTCATATCTACAATGCCACAGAAACTCATTCTTTCCAAAAAGCGTGTCTGTATCTGGCTTGAAAATTTTTGTAGTATCAGTTTTTTCTTGTTCTGTAGAAATAACAGGCAGGTCTCGATTCCTAGTAACCAGTTATTTTTCTTACTTTTGACGATCCTACTGCCACTGCATCATTATCTTTTCTTTCTTTTGCTGACCCCTGGGTCTGTTTCCTCTCAATATTTTTTTTTTTATGGGCATGATAATCTCATCTGAAATTTCATTGGCACGAACTCAAGGTCAGCATCACTGTCATACTCATCTTCTGAAGAGCTTTGGGATTCCAAGATATCGTCATCACTAATGTCTTCCTCACACCCAGCAGGGATCACTTCTGGCTGGTTTATACCTACCAGTTGAACCCACCACTGGGCACAGCAAAAACCGATGTGCCACTTCAATCTGGGCAACCTTATGGATGTCCAGTAGCGGCACATCACTAACCGCAAATGTTGAGATTCTGGGGTTCATGGGCAATTCGATAGGTCTAGTCTACTGTGGAAGATGACTGTTGGAGTTGGTGGGGTTTGTTCCCTTACCTCAGAGGTTCTTGTTAACCTCAACAAGGGTGTGCCACCCCCTGCCTACTTTGACTGGGGAGGCTGGTTCAGAGCTGGCCTCCCCTTCTTCCGGGATGACTTTGAGATGTAGTGCCCTAATTCTTCCTCCTGGATCTCGATAGGAGGCGGCCCTTACTCCCTAACCTTACCCATCCTGAATATCCTATCACTCCGGAAGCAGCGCAAAGGTTCTTACAGGACGAAGTGCAATTTATAAGCTTCTTGTCCTAATAGAACAAAAAAAAAAGTCTTCCTCAAGTAAATTGGGAATTTCGTCATCTTCGACAGTACGTGTGTCTTCCATTTTGATACTACAAATTGTCTACTAACTCCAAGACTTTTTTTAACCAAAAGACAACCTAAAATAGGTTTACTTACTTATTTTAGTATACACACTTATCACTACCTATACGTAAAATGTACGTATTTTATTTATGAAGAAACATTCATGATCTTTTGGATAATCACTCGTATCAAACTCATCTATATTTTCTTTAATAATTTTATAAGGATCTCGTTTCATTTCTAGAAAATAACTGTCTGTATCCATATAACATAGATTCAAGTCTGGATCATATTTCGTTTATCGTAATAAAACTCGTACATCAACAACTTTGAAAGGTCAAGAACTGAAAATTCTATGTAGATTGGTTTATTAAATTTAACTTTCTGCTTGTACATATGACTCGCTATACAGTTGTCGTCAAAGATATTGAAACATTTGAAGTTCGTTTTCTTGGCCTGCTTCATAGAAAATTCTTCATTCCCTAGTTTGATATTGGATCTATTTCGCACATTTTCCATACTTTTTCCAAAAACTGAGTTGTTCATCAACTTGTAAAAATCTTTCTCAAAGTCGCTTGTAGCCTTGGTTCTCATATTTGTATTAAAATCAAAATATTCTTTCATAAAAGGTTTCTGATCAAACGCTATAACTCTATTCACATGTTTTAACACCATTCCATGTTCTAGATAGAATTCCAAATTTTTTAAATGAACAACATATTCAGTTTTGTTTAATAGGGTTGTGCACAACTTATTTTTATAATGTTCAGGAGCAAGAGGTAAATCTTTATGATTTTCATGTAAATTTACGGGATATTCAAGATCAACTTCAAGAATATAACCATAAGATTCATCACCAGTAAGTTCTAAAATTGTATCTTTCCATTTTTCTTTTGTATATGTTTTCGGATCCATCCACTTAATATCATCATATGGTAAATTTTGCATAAGACCATAACCATGTGTAAAGATTATTTGCATCAACATATAATAAATAATTTTCTGGCTTTGTGTCATCGAAATACTACTGCTACGTAAAATTGACGCACAGCCTAAATAAAAATCAATACTGAGACAAAAAAAGAACTACACGCACTCTTAAACTTCGGAGCATTGTCCAAAGCTTGAGCAGGAAGAGTGAGAGAGAGAGTAGGTGTGACTATAAAGATGACGCATATGCGTAAAAATTACGCACAATAGTGTTCTAGGGTTAAAGGTGACTTCTGAACCACCACCAATGGCCAGGTAGGCGGGTTGCTTGCAAGGACAAGATGGCTTAGTGGTCACCCATCCAAGCAGTAACCATGCTCGATGTTGCTTAATCTGGTTATCTTCCGATAACTGTTGTATCCGCTAAACACTACACCATACGCTGACATATGCTCTAATTTAAGATTTCCTTCTGTCTTCTTGTTACGACAAAAAAAGAGTAGTTACTTCATAAGTAGATTTATAGTTGCAGAAATGATGTGCCAAGCTTTATTGCTTTACCTGTAACCATTCGGGAATTATGAAGCCCGTTCAGAACTCTTTTTACACCCTGAATGAACCATAGGATGTTAATGAAAGTTATTAAATTTATCTTAATTATTATATTGATTTTATTACGCAATCCTAATAGAAAGAAAAGAGGAGAGAAACTCAAAATAACTTACACTAATAAGGTACACTTTTACTAGTCTAAGTAAACAGAACAAAACTGTGGGCACTTTTTTTTCTCAACATACCTTATTCTATTTTTAGAAATAAACTCAAACAGATTTTACCTTGGTCTCTCGAATAACAGGAAACAGGTTGAAATATTAATTCAATAACTGTTTGTAAATTGAAATGTTGTCATCAGACCTTGTTAGTAAAATAACTATAAAACAGGACGAAGCAATTTGTCCATGAGCCATCTCAACCATTGTACCTCTGTGACTGTAGCTTTATATGCCTCACCACAATAACCCACAACATCTGCAAGTTGAACTATTATAGCTTACAATGGACTAAATAGTGTAGTGATCCTACAGTTACCCATGAGGGAATAATTCACAGTTAATTTCTACAAACTAAAGTTAGTTTGGTGGCACTAATATGCTGATTGCTTTGTCCTCTGCCCACCTTAACTGCTGCAAGGTAGTGTAAATATTACTACAAGTTTGATATGCTTTGTCCTCTTATCACCTCAACTGCTACAAGGTATTGTAAGTATTACTACAAGTTTGATATGCTTTGTCCTCTTATCACCTCAACTGCTGCAAGGTAGTGTAAATATTACTACAAGTTTGATATGCTTTGTCCTCTTATCACCTCAACTGCTACAAGGTATTGTAAGTATTACTACAAGTTTGATATGCTTTGTCCTCTTATCACCTCAACTGCTACAAGGTATTGTAAGTATTACTACAAGTTTGATATGCTTTGTCCTCTTATCACCTCAACTGCTACAAGGTATTGTAAGTATTACTACAGTTTGATATGCTTTGTCCTCTTATCACCTCAACTGCTACAAGGTATTGTAAGTATTACTACAAGTTTGATTTGCTTTGTCCTCTTCCCACCTCAACTGCTGCAAGGTATTGTAAGTATTACTACAAGTTTGATTTGCTTTGTCCTCTTCCCACCTTAACTGCTGCAAGGTATTGTAAGTATTACTACAAGTTTGATTTGCTTTGTCCTCTTCCCACCTCAACTGCTGCAAGGTATTGTAAGTATTACTACAAGTTTGATTTGCTTTGTCCTCTTCCCACCTTAACTGCTGCAAGGTATTGTAAGTATTACTACAAGTTTGATTTGCTTTGTCGTCTTCCCACCTCAACTGCTGCAAGGTATTGTAAGTATTACTACAAGTTTGATTTGCTTTGTCCTCTTCCCACCTTAACTGCTGCAAGGTATTGTAAGTATTACTACGTTTGATAAAGCAGAAACAGGTTTTATACATAGCTACCAGTACCTTTTATAATGTGGGTTAACCTTTGGCAATAAATATCTGTGGTGTTACAACTGTTACTTTAATCATTTAATTAATTAAAAATTAATATTATTAAAAATGTTTCATAACGCTATTAAAAATGTACCTCTAAGTCTCTAAATTGACCCCTTGGGAATTTCTTATAATACAAAAAAAGAAAAAACTTTTTCACAGTATATTACAAACTTTATCCATTTATTAATACACTTAAAATTTTAGTTCCCCATATTGAAACTATCATCAACTCTGGTCATACTTAGAAAGACATTTGAATTCCCTAACAAGCTCTGCTTACAATACAGTGCCTACACACATAAATTTATAAAATCCAATTGCTGTCCATTACGGAATATTTACATGGAACAGATATTTTATTAAATCAAATATTTTATTATCATAGATTTTCAGAATACACACTGCAGAAGCTTACTGATTTGAATAAGATATTTTATTTCATCACACAAGCCATCTCATAAGATTCATGTAAAATATGTTTATAATTTAACAATCTTTAACAATAACCTTTCCAATCCCACATATGGTTACAGAACCATACAGAAAGAATTGTATTCTACATTTCGTCCTTATGAACACGAGAATTAAGGAATCATATACCCACAGGTTTCCCTACACGATTTTAACAATTACCATATCCGAGTTCAGTTACAACACTGCAAATTCTGTGCATCCTAATTTGAATCAGAGTGTTTAGAAGGAAATGAAAATTGTATCTTTTTGATTAATACCTAATGACCTTATAAATGGAAACTTAATTAAAATCATTAAGTAAATCAAGTTTCATTTCAAAATACATGACTTTTCAGGTACAACGATTAAAAATATTACACAAAAAAGGAGTAATGCACAAAAACTACTTAGATAATTCAAAATAAAACAGCCACTAACACAAAAATAAAATGCTTTGGACCATCAAAGTAACTTCTCCTAAAACGTATAAGGAGGAGAAAGGAAAAAGGAGTGAGAACATGTGAAAAGACAAGATTGACTCAACATATTTATTTACTCATAGTGAAAGCCTCTGGATTGTTTTATTAATAGATATATAATTACTCTCCTGAACAATTCTTGTTTTTGTGTCCTTGTGTTGTGATAACACAATGAAACATGGTACAACACAGAAATAAAATATCTTATATATATAAAAATCTTGAGTCACGATGTATGTTGCCAATAAACTCCAAAACGACTGAACCAATTTCAATCAAATTTCACATGTATCCGTAATTTAGTCTAACTTAGAAGATAGGATAGTTATTATCTGAATTATTCGCTTATGTCGTGAATATAAACGAATAAAATGAAGAAAAGTTTTCAAAGCGCCTGCACATTATAACCTGCAATTACGAGATAGATACGTATATTAAACAGTGAAACACTATTTGAAGGCGCTAAGTTATGATGTATAATTGTCTAAACTAAATTTTTGGTTGAACTTAAAGGTTGAGTGGTAGACCACTTTGTAATAAAATACATTATGCATGTACAATACATTTTTGACATATTTTCTTGATCGTGACATCAAGGTAAAATCTACATCGGGGTTGGAAATATAATTTACTTCAACCAGAAATGCTCATACGCGGGCAAAACTTACGAAAAGCGTGCGAAGCCGCGGGAAACAGCTAGTATATATATATATATGTCTTCCAATAGGCCAACTGAAATGGGTCTCACGACACAAAAACAAGGATTATTACGGTGAGTAATTATATATCATACTTATTTATGTTTCAAACTAATAAAAATTTAATACACTCTGCTGTTTCAGTTGTGAATTTTGACATGCTCTGGGTGAAGAAATATTTTTTTATTATAGTGTTATAGTCCTTTGCGTATCGTTACCTTAGATAAAATGAGAATTCCATAAATCTTTAATGTGAAAATCTTCTATTTGTAAAAGCTTTGCTTTTATTAATGTTATCCTAAAACAGATATAACTTAATTGATGATAAAAACAGAAAGGGAGAGGTTATCAAATAAGATTTACTTGCTAAAAATGTAACTAAATAATAAAGGTTATAAAATGCATTTGACCTTGACCTTCACTTTTATGTGGCCAATTGATATGTGGTTCTGATGTTCTATTGACCCAAAAAGCTGTTTTGATGTTTGCAATTGAAAATTGCCCACATAAAATTTGTTTGGAAATGTCAAACAGATAAATTTATAAATAGCAGTTAGTAAACATTTTTCCAATATTATTTATTTTTTGAACAAGTTCTTAGGAAATCCAAGGTTCATTATCAGGCGACTTCACAAATAAATATTATTTATTATTATACTATCCACTACTAGTCTTACATTGTTCCTAGAGTCTTCAAAGATCAATATATCAAACACAGATCAATTTGTGTTTATATAAAACACAATACGAGGAGGTCACATATGACCTAATGTTGACCTTTAGTGGTGAGGAAAGGGAAGGGGCCACCCACATTTCCACCCCCTACTTCATTGATATTGCATAGACACAAGCTTCCAATTCCGGTTTTATATACTGCCAATTCTCCCATGTAACAGATGAGATAAATTTCCATTCTGTAAATTCCATGTTTATGTATTGAATCAAAAATGTTGTACAACATGTATCACATATGTCGGTTTGAGATTAAAGTGCAATCTAATTTTATGTTTCTACTAAACACCAAACTGTACAATTTACTGTGTCTAAATGAATCATTTTTATTCAGCCAGTTTTATGGTTCCTAGGTAGATTTTGTACATAAAATCAGCCCATTGCAATAAATTGTCATCATGGTAACACTTACAGAGAATTTCTGTATGACTTCTCCAAACATGGCTCCAGAGTTCAAAGCCACCCCTCTGTTCAAAAGTTTATATATATATATATATATATATATATATATATGCTATATAATATATTTTGTAGAACAAACTCTGTCCCAAAGAGTATAGGTTCAAACTTAGTAAACAAAATTAATTTAATAAATACCTCGGGTAAGCTCATTGGTCAACTAGATATCATTGCGTTTCAATATTCCGGCTATTCATACTTTAAAAAATGTATAACCCCGTTATTTATAAATCTAGGGAAAAAAACAAAACGTGTTCTGGAATGATCATAGCATTTCCAAAATATTTTGTAGTTAACAATTTTTATTGTATCTTAATCTGTTATTATGTAAATGTAAATGATAATCCCATATGAAATTTTCAATCACCCAGAACTGGCGACAGGAATGCGGAAACTAATTCAAACTTAGTTTCTTTGAGTTACTTTATAAATATCTCAACTAAGTTCATTGGCTAGCTTGGTTAGTTATTTAATTTCATTATGGAGGCATTCAAACGGTTTTCAAATTCGCAACTCCGTTATTTATAAACCTGGAGTAAAAATAACAAATGTTCTGGAGAGATTGTAACATTTCATAAAAATGTTGTTTGAAGCAATGTTTTGTATCTTGAACAATTTTGAAATATTGAGTATATGTAAATCCGTTGAATATAAATTATGAATATTTAAACTGTCACAAAATCTACCTACTGAGCTGGAAGGACTATTTTTTTCTACAACTTTGTGAAACATGCTGTAATTATTCAAGCTGTTGACATGGACATTGAACTTTTACCTCAATTTGTCAGCAAACGAACTTACCAGATGATAACGAAAAGTGAGTGCTGACCTTGTGTCGGTCAATTAATTAAATTATAATTGAGTTAATTAGCTGGGAAGGTACAGACACCAATTATGTTCAATTAATATGTAACACTCGACGAACTACATATGACTCTCATTACCAATATACACAAGTAGTTACCAATTTCAAGCCTAATACGAATTTAGAATAAACTGTAAGGGGAATTTTCCCTACGAATAAAATTAACAAAATAAACGTATATCACGTTAGCTTCTGGTGATGGACGATAGAAAAGGTGGATAAAAGATTAAAATTCCAATTAATAGGTTTTTTATACATCTTATATTTTTATAAGAGTCAGATGTAAATAGTTTATCAGCGTCAGCTAACAAGATAAAGAGACTAAAAATGACCTGGAATTTGCTAATTTTAACCTCTTTATCTAGTTGGCTGACGTGATACATCCTCGGGCGGTCAGTTTTAGGAAGTGTCAAGCTAGACAGGATGGTTTATGAAATAATTGACCCGATATCCTCTCCCAAAACTAACATGATTGACAATAGACTTCTTTCGTGGTAAAAATTCCAATATTGATTTCAAGACAAACTAGATAGTGTTCTTATACAAAACAAATTGCCTCTTACATCACTAACTAAAATGAATTGCAGGTTATGATAGGGATGTGGACCGGGAATATTGCCAGTGGGAGGGAATTTATGAAATGGCAATATTCCCAAAAGTAGGAATTTATTAAAATTTAAAATCCTTAATGCCTTACAGTTATAGAGCTTTAAAACTATGTTAACTAAGTGAATTCATACATTTGAATCCAAGAATTATCATTCCATGCATTAATTTCCTGTATAGACAATATCCTGAGAATTTATAGAACTGAATGGATTTAGATTCCTGAACCATTATTAAAAACTCAAGCATTTAAAAATCAAGCATTGTTTAAAGAAGTAATTTTATCTTGGAACTCATGTTCGAACATCCTAGATGTAAAATATTAACAACTTATTTTTATAAATTCACTGTTTCTTTGCGTTATTCATCTTTACAATTTATAATTGTTCAGCTAATAATTGCCAATATTCTGATTTTTATATTACCAGTTTTATTTGATTATAATTTTATTTTAAAATATATTTCAGTTTTAAAGTTTGATTTGACCATATAACTACAGCTACTTTTACCTATTATTTTCAGCTTTTTGCGCTATCTTGGAAATTAATCATAATTTCCAGGAATTTTATAAACTTTGGAAATGTTGCTGACAATATTCCCTAGGAACATTTCCTCGATTGTAAATTCCCGGGAATTTTACTTCACTAGGTTATGAAGTGTAGTCTTTTAATAGCCAAGCTTCGTATTTTCTTTGTAATTTTATTAATAAGTAGCTCAATAATTAATAGTAATCAAAAGACTCCTATAGTTTTATATGGAATTCGAACAAAGAATATATTCACGGACGATATGGGGATGAATGTCCTAGCAAAATTCTGAAATTTCACTAAATTGAAGAAATTTACAATCCATTGTAAAATACAATATTTACTTATAGTTATTAATCACAACTGATAGTGTAATTACTAATTATTAAAACTATCCGTGTATAGGTTACTGGTGAAAATTTAGATTTATGTTAATCTTTCAGCAAAATGACGGGAGTCCGCCAGTCGGTCCCCCTTGCCCGTGTTGCCCAACACACACCCGTCACTCGGAGTGTGACCGTCGAGTCTGGAGGGAGGCCGACTCACGTGCCCGCAAAGTCCCTGATGTGTTAAGTTAGCTAAGTAAGTTAAAATTTAGCTTCTAATACTATAATCCAATTCTTTACTCCAGTCCCTCTCAAAAGTTACTGAATACCTATAGAAGACTCCACGTAATCAACAAGATTGTGTACTGACAACAGATGCAATGCATCTTGAAGGAAAACCAATCTCAACAAATCCCGTTGTTGAGGTACAAGTAAAACGATCCCAGTAGAGGCGCTCGCTCAGAACGATCAAACGGAAGGATCCAACAAGAAACGTTTAAATAGCAGAATCTAAGTGGTAGGATCCAAATAGTATGGGGTTTGAAGCATTAAAGTTGTAGGTTTTAAATAGTAAGATCCAAGTAAAGGGGTTGAAGTAAAAAGCATTCAAATGGTAGCAGTAAAATCAACGTAGACAAAACCCAAAAGTAACGTGGAAGAATTCAATCAGTACAATCTACGAAAGATCCAAATAGTGTCCAGAGTGAAGAATCTTAGCAAAGAACTATGATAGCCCACAAGTAAAAAGACCCAAATAGTAGACTACATACACAGCTCATCATCTACGGCAAAATACACGAGACAATGACTGTTTTAATCCAAAAATCGTTGCCGATCTATGATTGTAGCCTACTGTCGAACAGATGTGAAAAACAAAAGAAGAGACCCGTATACTCTGTAAGCTTTGAGTTCTAATCTCATCACGGCACTTGAGCTGCTACTTGCATTGTGACACACATATCAGGGTCCGGTATATGAATTGTACAGGTGGAATCAGGCAGTTCAGCGTAAATCAAAACGAAACAAAGACTGTCGCTATAATATACGAAAATAGGGTAGGTCGTTATGTACATCACGTTGCTTTTAAACTAATCGGGCGTGTCAGACAAGTTAGCGGGGGTCCTCCCTCATCTATCAACTGCTCTTATACTGACTAGCTATTTGTTACTATTCACTGAAATATTGTTAATTCACCCATTAACGTGGTTTTACTTAACTTCTTTATAACGCCAACCAAAACTACTGTTCTTGACTAACTTACTGAATCCGAACTTACTGCTTGCCGTTTACGCAATTTACGACCGAAACTTCAATAATAACATTATTGCTCGGATTTCGCTTTATACAAAATTTTCATTGGCACACTATAACGCAATTTCCACGAACTGATCCAGTTTCCTCACAACTGGCCGCACAACAATGGCGCCATTAGCATATCACGTGTTACGACAGTTTCATTTGTGACCTGCTGTTCGTTTTAGGCCAATGGCGAGTAAATACGATTAGAGTGCTGAGATTCCGTGAGTTGCATCTTACCTCTTTTCCCACACACTGCTCGATTGTGTTGGGTCGGATCCTGTAAATAATGGAGTATTTATTGTTTAACTCTTAATATCGAACCTTTAAGTGATACATACAGGCACATTAACAGACATAAATTAGCTTTTATTTTTACATTTTACTAACAGGTGGTCGCGGGTTCGCACACAATTTCCAAAACCGAAGAGCGTACCCTTCTTAGTGAAACCTTTTACGATGTATTAAGATGGAGCTCTAAGATAATTTTCCAAAAATGTAGGCTTATATGTGGTAATTACTATTTCAGTGTTCACAATTAAGAGATTAGAATGTTAAGTAAATTTTACAATGTCTTATTTGAGGTTTGCTCGTGTAGGACCATACGTTTCTAGTTCGAATCAATTACATCTACAGCTGAGTTTGCCTGCCCTGATGCCAAGGAAATATAGACTTGCAAAGGTCTTGGAAAGCACCTACTTTCTGTCCTTGAAATCTACTTCCGGCCTAAGACATTTCCATAGTTCCGTAAGTTAAATTTGCCTTGATGTCCAGATGAAGAAAATCATTATATGTGCATACGTAGGACTGAGAAACCCTACGTCTGTAGCCCTTTTATCGAAAAAGGTTTAGTAATGTATATTGCGACGATTTAAATTCACTTCATGTCTAAGATTTATCCAGTTCTATAAGATAAGTTTGCCTTGTTGTCCCGATAAATAAAAATATGTACAAGCTAAAAGAATATTACTTCGGTGAAAATTATCTACTTCTGGCGCTTGTGTTCTGCTTCGGGTATACGGGGAGGAGTGGAGAATCCTTGAAACTAAGTCCATTGGACATTTCAAAGTAATCATTAATAATACGTCGTGTTGTTTTTCGGACTGTAGTCTGGGGGAAATGGTTCTTCGAGGCACGTGTGCGTTCATACACCGGGTTTCCCTTGAACTACAGTAAAAAATAGTTAACAAGGAAAGTTAAGTTTTGCATATTGATAAGTGTAAACAATTGTGCATCTGATGAGACATGAAAATAACTCTTTACCTATATTACACTATACTTTTCTATTTTGTGGTCTAGGTGTCTCTAATGTCGCAACAATGTAAAGAGTTCATTTTGAGCTTCTTCATCACCGACTTTTTTTAATTCTTCAGGCGAACTGACTCCAGATCCGAGGAATCAAGTCTGAGACAGTGTCAGTTCCAGACGCTGCACTAAGAGGAACGTGAACTGGAGCTAAGCTCAATATCCACACAAGTTAACCCGTATAAAGAACACAGAAGACGTGGGCAACTTTCTGCACTTCCCTGCTACTCCAATATTTGATGCACATGAGTTAAGTTCGCCACTAAAGAAGGTTTAACATAACCTGTCAACTGTTGCACGACCAGGACTTTTAGCTCGTTCATATAGAAACAGAATCGCTTGGCAACCAAACTCTTTTGCCGCCTTTCTCGAAGTCAATCGCTAGTATTGCATACTTATAAGTGTTCCATAAAACATTCCTTCCTTCGTATTGTTTGTAATACTCTACAAGGAAAAAAGTTATCTAATTATAAAATGTTAGATTAAATGATAGACCGTATCTATCTGCACCTTACTATCACATTGGGAGTAATTAGCCTATGGATGAATGGGTGAAAATTAAGGAACACTATCCTATACAAACATCCTAGCGGCAATGGCCTCGTAGGCCTCTCGGTGTCTGTCACTTGTAGTTATTTCTTCCTTCAATTTTTTTTTTCATCGCCAAGTACTGTTGAATATAAACCTTTACAGTGGAACTTAGTAAAACTAAGATGACTCAAGGAACAAGCGGAAACAGTCTATCGCTTCCATTCATTTCTGCTGCATAAACACAAAACAGCCCCCTAATCAACCAGCCCCAGTCTCTCAATGGTTTGGATTTAAGTAGTGCCATCTATTTGTGCACCTAGTGCTGCAAAAACTTCCCCTATAATTTCGATCTATAAAATTCTACACAGGCACTTGAAAGCGGCTAGAAAAATGTTAGAAAGTATATTGACCATGATGTTAATATTTTACCCATTTCTCAGGAAATGCACTGTCCCGCCGTTATAATAACATTATTCAAGTCTAGCATTCCGTTGCCATCTAGGCCTTATAATTATAAGGGTTTAGCATCTTTCTTATGTATCAAGTCACGTTTAGTACAAATGGTTCTTAAGCTATTTGGGTAACTTTTTAATACCATGGCCACAACCCTTTGAGCTACCTTCCCTGAAAATGCAAAAACAGTAAACTTGTTTTGAATACTGAACTAGGAATAGAGTAGCAGTTTTTTTAACCAGAGTGAAGGAAAAACTGTTGATGTTAAGGATGTGAATTTTGTACAATATGTAAATAATTTATTACTTCAGGGAATTAAATGTTTTTGGGCCATTTATGACACAAGGAAACACAACTGAAATGAAATAGAATGGTAAAAATACTATTTTAATAAAATGTCATTCTTTAAATTGAAATCAGGGCTTTCACTTCAGTCATATTTCATACCTTTTTCTCCAGCCGCTTTTCTGTAAGCCTGATTAAAATGTACCCCACAAAAAATCACTTTCAATTGCTACAATTTCTTTTGGAATAAGAATAACTCTTTCTTTGGCATGTTTTTATTTAGGTACATCATCCTAACTGTTCATATACTCTGTTATGTGATACAATCAGTATTATACTGCCAATAAAGAGTTCAAATAAAAAATATATACCGTAATAGATTCTGTATAAATAATACTTGCAAAATGAAATCAAGAAACTACCAAGATAACACCTGTCGTCTTGATCATATCACTACCATACTTTGATTATGTCAAAACTAAAACAAAATAAAATTGTTGTAAAAGACTTTGGTACGAGATAATTTATTAAGCATATGATGGGTAGATTGAAATAAGGACTCTGGCTTAAACTCCTTACTAAAGAACACCGTGAAAGCGAAAAATATTTTCACCTAACAACGATTATCTAACTGTTTCATGGCTGTGACTAGAGAACTTTAAAATAATTCAAAAACCATCGCCCAACCGAACTCTTGATTGAACCACCTCAACGGGAGTATTGCCTAACGACACCGATAACCTGTCAATTCATCCACAAAAAGTACTGAGAATTACGGCTGACAGGGGAGTAATTACACTCCCAACGCGACTCCAGAGTGAGAGTGAAAGGCTGGCCGGTGGGGGCAGTGGCCGCCCGGTCGACTTTGATTATTTGCCAACTATCAAGGCGGTCGCAGTAACTCGCGAAGGCCAGCTCTCTCGTGGGCCCCACCCTAGCCTCGAGCTGTAGTGTATTGTACGGTCATCAGACCGGCAAAGGGCACGACAACTTACGGTGATCAGAGGCAGTTAATATGACGTGGAAACGTGATGCAGCGTCTAAACTACGAGCATATGTATAATTGTTTAAAATTCATATAAGCTCAATTTGTTTGAGTATCATAATAGCCCCGTTAGAATCGGAACACGGTCTCTTCCTACAATTAATCATTACCTCCGAGATTTTCCTTTGTCAAGCATCAGGCTGACAGATTGGACTTAAATTAAGTTTATAAAACCTATATAGACATCTTACACACAAAATGGATATTTTCGTGTTTAATACGAAATATACAGAATGTCCCGTAACTCTCTGGACAGAAGTATGCCACGTTATTACTCAGGTCTAGACAAACATATTTCCCCACAAGAACATGGCTCTCTGACGCTTAGTTTCCCATCTGTCTGTCTGTGTATGTTTTTTATTAAAAAAGTTAATATATCAAGCCAACAAATTAAACTATACCAAATTTGGGTTAAATGTTTATGATAACAACGCCAGTCACTGAATAAAATATCATGAGATTATCTTCAGTATTTTCAAAATGGTGGCCATAAAAACTTTTAAACTTCGAATAACTTAAAAACCAGCAGTTTTTCCCAAGAACTACAAGAATAACAGTTTGTTGAGAATATTATAAAAAAAATCAAATGACACCAAAATTATTAAAAATAGGAATAATAAATAATTTATTTCGAGCAGATTTACTGTGACAAGACATGGTACACATTGAGAACTGCCATTTATTTAGTTTTTTTTTTATTATTGGCTATTCGCCGAATACCTCAATGAGGGTCAATGTCTTGTCACAGTAAATTTGCTCTAAATCAGTTGTTTATTATTCGATTTAAATAATGTTGGTGACATTATATTTGGGATAATATCCTCTACAAACTGCTATTCATACAATTCTTGGGGGAAACTACTGTTTTTTTAAGATATTCAAAGTGTAAAGGTTTAATGGCCGTCATTTTGAAAATACTAAAAATACTAAACTTCATGATAATTTTCCCCGTAATTGGCCATGTTATCGTAAACGTTTGAACCAAATTTGGTAAAATTGAACCTATTAGTATGAATGATATTTTTTTATTAAAAAAAACACGTACATACAAAAAGATGGGAGACTAAAGCATCAGAAACCCATTTTCATATGGTGAAATATGTTTTTCTTGACCTGAGCAATAACTTGGTATACCTTTTGTCCAGAGAGTTACGGGACACCCTGTATAAGTAATGTACGTTTCTATCTTATGAGACAATCAGTACCGTAGCCGGCACTAAGAGGTGGAGATCAACTTTTCCTTACAGGAAAACAAATCGACTAAATTGTTGATACTGTTATGACAAGAAAATATAATTTTACACGTCACAGAGATAATTGCATCGTACAGATGGAAAGAAAATCGTGAACAGATTAATGCCTTCTGCACTTTACACGATCCTACTCTCCATTAGGATAGCAATGTAGACATTTTACTTTGATGTTTTCAACTTATTGTAAAGTTGTGATCTGGATGCAAACAAATTCCACTGATTTAAAACAAACTATTGATAGTAACTCATTACACAAATCTTGTTAGTTTAATTAAAATAATACTTAATTGTGAAAAAACAATACACATTTTACGAGATCTTAAAAATTGCACCAGGGGCAATATTTTGCTTCTCCGCAATGAACTTGTAGGAGAAACATGCCATGGAATATAGTCTATATCGCGCGGCTACATAGTACATGAGAGGCAGGTCACTGACAACATATTTCTGACACTAATGTTCATTAGTGTATCAAGGATTTATATACAGTTACAAGGCCTAGTGGTCGATAAGTTATCAACACAATTTGCTCATTTACTTGGATTCGACACAATAACTGTGAACCTAAAAAGAAATCTTTAAAAGAATCTTTTCAAAAGTAGTGTTTTTAGACCAGCAAAGGATATTATGAAAGTTGTTTATACAAGACAAGAATCTCTGTGGTGGCTTTACAATCGTAGACATAAAATACAACAATATGGGTTAAGATATTTTTTGGGATCAAAGGGGGTACTAGTAAGTTGTGGCCTTTCTTTTTTTAATCTATTTCGTGTTCTTGGATTTTATTAAAAGTGGCTGCTTGGCAAGGACCGAAGTCGTCTAAGATATTGTCATAATGGACTACCCGAGGGATAAGTTCCTAGCCCCCTAATGTGTTTTAATATAAAAGTAGCGACATTCCTGCTACACATCCTAGAAAATTAGTACATGCCTCACAACGTACAGGAGTTCGCGTAACGAAATCTTCCCTCAAACCTGACCTTGTAGTCTTTTGAAAGTTCAAAGCCAAGCCCAACTACAGCGCAAGTAGTCGATTACTATCTTAACAACAGGATGGCGAAATGTACACTAAACATCTGGTCTGGGCGTTTTTTGTCAGTCCACTCCAAACCACTCAAACCTTTCTATGGGTTTGTCAAAGACGTTGTAATATTTGATTACTCTCTCAGTCATTTGCGATTAGATCACCTAGAATTTTATCTGTTCCGTGACAGGCACTATCTTGAATAATGTTTTTCTTCCGTTATCAACGGACACGGAAAATACTACCACACATTCCACACTGATGGACGGAGGTGTTACAGATAAGATCCGCACTGATGGACAGACATGTTACAGATAAGATCCGCACTGATGGACAGACATGTTACAGATAAGATCCGCACTGATGGACGGAGGTGTTACAGATAAGATCCGCACTGATGGACGGAGGTGTTACAGATAAGATCCGCACTGATGGACGGAGGTGTTACAGATAAGATCCGCACTGATGGACGGATGTGTTACAGATAAGATCCGCACTGATGGACGGAGGTGTTACAGATAAGATCCGCACTGATGGACGGATGTGTTACAGATAAGATCCGCACTGATGGACGGAGGTGTTACAGATAAGATCCGCACTGATGGACGGAGGTGTTACAGATAAGATCCGCACTGATGGACGGATGTGTTACAGATAAGATCCGCACTGATGGACGGATGTGTTACAGATAAGATCCGCACTGATGGACGGAGGTGTTACAGATAAGATCCGCACTGATGGACGGAGGTGTTATAGATAAGATCCGCACTGATGGACGGATGTGTTACAGATAAGATCCGCACTTATGGACGGAGGTGTTACAGATAAGATCCGCACTTATGGACAGGGGTATTGCAGATAAGATCCGCACTGATGGACGGAGGTATTGCAGATAAGATCCGCACTAATGGACGGATGTATTACAGATACGATCCGCACTGATGACCGATAAGATAAGATAGGATTGTTACTAGAGCCCCATTTTTGTAAAACGAGGTAATTAATACTTCCGCATAAATCGTTCAACGGCATTAATAACTATAAGAATTAGCGAGGTGTGGTGTGGGCTAACATAATTGAATCCCTGGTTTGATTGTCCACTTGATTAGACACAATTATCACCAAACGCCACCACCAAAACCCAATAGAAAACGTAATAAGATTAAAACCGCGATAGAGCAAGTAATATTTGTGCAAAAATCTGTGTGACAATAAACTTCGGTTATTGCAGTTTATAATTGTTCATACACTTGTATGCTCTCACCAGCACACACACACACACACACACACACACACACACACACACACACGCGCGCGCGCGCGTATACACATGATGTCAGATGAGTAGATGAAACCTCTTTTTAATGTATCTTCAGCAATATAAAAGTCAAGTAAACAACGTACTTTTTGTTGTACATAATAAATCAATGTGAGCCACATGATTAGATAGTACTGACTGTATTATTACTTTAGTATTAGTTTACAGTATTGTACTCGAGCAATGAGTGGATGAGAACATAGAGGTGAGCGACATGAAGGAGGCCCCCACTGAGATGGTGCTGAAGGGCGCAGGAACCATCGATCTCTTTTTATCGAGAGTGAGACATCTCTGCCTGCGCCTCTCTTTCTCTCGACCTTGCTTTTGTTCAATGCCACAACTATGTTTACACGAGTAACTAGAACAATCAACCGAGCTACAGTTCCCACACCAAATACAGCTCAACTGTGGTAAATATTCGAAGTTTCATGAGTACTTAAAAAAAATCAAACACGAAGTGAAATTCCACACTAATTCATATTTAAACAACAATAACAGTGTTTTTTTTAATCACACGTATATCATGTCCAAACAGTAATGGACACGTATATCATGTCCAAACAGTAATGGACACGTATATCATGTCCAAACAATAATGTTACCTGACGTAAAATATTAAATACACTAGTGGAAAATCAGTACGTTTTTTCAACTCTAACTTATTCTAATATTCCAATTGCTATGAAAGAACATAGTGGGATTTGACACTCAAACCAGAATATCTAAGCAATTTGCTCGTTATCACAACACTCACAGTACACATTTTAACATTTACACGCTAACCATAAACACTTCAGTATATCTTTGTGGTTTAACGCGCAACTCATAAACACTTCGGTATACCTTTGATGTATAACAGAAAATCATAAACGCTGACAGTACAAAGTAAAGTTTAACGCACAGCATATAAACACTCACAGTACACAGTGGGAGTACACAATGAGAGAAACGGTGAGTTTTAACAGGCAATCAAAATATCTAAACAACAGTAAATGGTGATATTCTACACGCTAACCATAAACGCTGACAGTACAAAGTAAAGTTTAACGCGCAGCATATAAACACTCACAGTACACAGTGGGAGTACACAATGAGAGAAACGGTGAGTTTTAACAGGCAATCAAAATATCTAAACAACAGTAAATGGTGATATTCTACACGCTAACCATAAACGCTGACAGTACAAATTTAAGTTTAACGCGCAGCATATAAACACTCACAGTACACAGTGAGAGTACACAATGAGAGAAACGGTGAGTTTTAACAGGCAATCAAAATATCTAAACAACAGTAAATGGTGATATTCTACACGCTAACCATAAACGCTGACAGTACAAAGTAAAGTTTAACGCGCAGCATATAAACACTCACAGTACACAGTGGGAGTACACAATGAGAGAAACGGTGAGTTTTAACAGGCAATCAAAATATCTAAACAACAGTAAATGGTGATATTCTACACGCTAACCATAAACGCTGACAGTACAAAGTAAAGTTTAACGCGCAGCATATAAACACTCACAGTACACAGTGGGAGTACACAATGAGAGAAACGGTGAGTTTTAACAGGCAATCAAAATATCTAAACAACAGTAAATGGTGATATTCTACACGCTAACCATAAACGCTGACAGTACAAAGTAAAGTTTAACGCGCAGCATATAAACACTCACAGTACACAGTGGGAGTACACAATGAGAGAAACAGGTGATTTTTAACAGGCAATCAAAATATATAAACAACAGTAAATGGTGATATTCTACACGCTAACCATAAACGCTGACAGTACAAAGTAAAGTTTAACGCGCAGCATATAAACACTCACAGTACACAGTGGGAGTATACAATGAGAGAAACAGTGAGTTTTAACAGGCAATCAAAATATCCAAACAACAGTAAATGGTGATATTCTACACGCTAACCATAAACGCTGACAGTACAAAGTAAAGTTTAACGCGCAGCATATAAACACTCACTGTACACAGTGAGAGTACACAATGAGAGAAACGGTGAGTTTTAACAGGCAATCAAAATATCTAAACAACAGTAAATGGTGATATTCTACACGCTAACCATAAACGCTGACAGTACAAAGTAAAGTTTAACGCGCAGCATATAAACACTCACAGTACACAGTGAGAGTACACAATGAGAGAAACAGTGAGTTTTAACAGGCAATCAAAATATCCAAACAACAGTAAATGGTGATATTCTACACGCTAACCATAAACGCTGACAGTACAAATTTAAGTTTAACGCGCAGCATATAAACACTCACAGTACACAGTGAGAGTACACAATGAGAGAAACGGCGAGTTTTAAACAGGCAATCAAAATATCTAAACAACAGTAAATGGTGATATTCTACACGCTAACCATAAACGCTGACAGTACAAAGTAAAGTTTAACGCGCAGTATATAAACACTCACAGTACACAGTGGGAGTACACAATGAGAGAAACGGTGAGTTTTTAACAGGCAATCAAAATATCTAAACAACAGTAAATGGTGATATTCTACACGCTAACCATAAACGCTGACAGTACAAAGTAAAGTTTAACGCGCAGCATATAAACACTCACAGTACACAGTGGGAGTACACAATGAGAGAAACGGTGAGTTTTAACAGGCAATCAAAATATCTAAACAACAGTAAATGGTGATATTCTACACGCTAACCATAAACGCTGACAGTACAAAGTAAAGTTTAACGCACAGCATATAAACACTCACAGTACACAGTGAGAGTACACAATGAGAGAAACGGTGAGTTTTAACAGGCTATCAAAATATCCAAACAGCAGTAAATGATGATATTCTACACGCTAACCATAAACACTGACAGTAAACAGCAAGTTTAATTCCCTTATCAGAATACCAAAAGCCTAGAAACGAGCGAAAAATCAATAGATATACACCATATCAACCAGTATCAAACATCAATAGGAATCTAATTAATTAATTAGCTAAAAATTCTTTAAATTTCATAATTGAAAAAAAAAAACAACTCTAGCAACACTTTGTTCAAAAAGGAGTCTATCGCAAAACACAATGTTCTAAAAGGCTACATAATCGAAAACGCTGCAAATATTGCGAACTGTACAAAAACCATACAACTCACAATATATTATTATATAATTTATGTGAATTGTTTCTGATAGAATTGCAATTGTATGAAATATTCATCCTATTTCTCAAAAGCGATAATAAAAAGAGATAGGAAATTGTAATCCTAAGCATAACTGCACGTTTATGTTAATTACAAAAGATATCGTTAGCCACAATGCAAACAAATTTTAAAATCCAATAATTGAACCAAGTTCAATCTCAAATAATTTAATCCTTAAAATTACATCAGACTACAAAAATAAAGTTGTAGCCAACGTAAAAAAGATCTGCATTGCAAGTACACGGTTGAAATGTATTAATAGAAAGCGTCATTTATAGCTAATTCCTTTTCAACAAAACCATATCAAAATCGATATTAAACATACAATTTATACTATTAAATCAAAAACTTCCAATGGCGTCTCACTGTTTTTTTTTTTTTTTTTTTTTTTTTTTTTTTTTTTTTTTTTTTTTTTTTTTTTTTTTTTTTTTTTTTTTTTTTTGCTCAGTCGCGTACAAACTACTGGACCGATTGTAATGAAATTTTACACGGATATCCTTAAAACCCCTAGTATGAATATAGGCATATTCCTATTTCAAAAATCCTTCCGGGCTACGCCCCACTGGCCTCCGAAAGTTGCGAAAATTCCTGTAAGAAATTAACTGTAGTAAACACATGCTATTGATTAAAATGATCTTAAATTGAAATTTATCACCTGTTCTACAAAAACATTGTAATTTGACAACACAATCTTAGGCTAAGTTTCATTAATTTAAGTCCATTTAAATGTCTTTACATTTATAATCATGCGAGCCCGGATTAAGCTTAAAAGTAACAACACTTCCTATTTCAACATTTTCTGTAATCAATGTTGACCACAGAAGTTACTCAGATAATACAATCTTGTCAGAAAAACTATAAATTTAATTGTACATTTTTGCAAATGAGTATGCAATGCTTGACCAGTACCGTAATATAACTTTTGCTACGGATTTAATGATTGTTATAAAATCCACTTTAGTTGTGTTTTGACGGATGTAGGTACTTTCTTGATTGGGCCAACAAAGCAAACTCTGAAGTGTAATTCATTCGAACCAGAAAATAATGCTGCACATAAAATAATAGCAATTCGCAATTTCGTTGTACATCTTAAGCTCCTAACTATACACACTAAACAGAATGAACGTAAAACATTTCAGCTATTTTTATTTTTTACATTGAAATGATATCTCACAAAACACTAAATTTGGAAGCATAATCTTTAAATTCACTGATGAAAGCATAGGTTTAGCCTAGTGGTGACACTGACAGACGCGAGTAAGTCTATTGCACTAGACGATTAGACGATGACAGCGTGTTATGGGATGACAGCGGACTAATCGAGGTCTTGTAGATTACTGCATTGACGTAGTGAAGGGGAGGTTTATTAATCAATAAAATGTGCTTGGCAATATCATTAATGAAGGCACATATTGAAGTCTTGAGAATTGTGGCAGAATGTAACTTTACTGAAAAACATCCCCCCTCCTGATCCCACCCTAGACACGCTCCTGACGTTGGCGACCTTCCCCGAAGGACTGTCAGACTGGAATATATTTGACCGGTAGCTTATCCTTGCCTTGCCCTTGTGTAGCGCGTTCCGTTTCCTCTCCCTTCTCCGAGGTCAGCTTTCTACTCTCCATTACTACGTAAAGAAGTGGAGAATAGCAGGTTCTGGTTGCAAGTATCTGTTTCCAGTTCTGGTCGCCTGTAACCTTCCCTGTCTGATACACTACCAGTTCAGTCACGATTCCTGTTTTCAGACAACTTAAAACGTCCGGCAATTACGCAATACCATAAAACTGTGCGCCCTTCCATATTTCAATATTACGATCGGCAAGCTGATATGCGAAATTGGAACATCTATTTAAATAGCTCAATAGGTTTTCGGTTGGATTTAATAAAAGTTTAAAACCTCGGTTTGGTCACCAACTCTGTGATGTCTTTTCTGAAGACTGGAAAACAAAAACGTCTTTATCATTCCACGACGAGTTGTAGGTATGTTAAGCGAAATATATGGTCATTTTACAATTAGGCTCGAAAGAAACCGGCTGAAGATAAGGATATTCATATGTTACAATATGTAAATGAAAGTTGACTAGAGGGAATTACATGTTTCTATTCATAAAAAGATGTAATGTTCTTAAAATAATGTTTTATTTAAAGACATGTTTGATTAAAGAGCATTGATTTATAACAACTCTAAATTCACCTGAAATAAAAAAAGACATTTTTCATTTCATTTCAATTTATTAAGTTGTATTTCACGAAAACATTTGAATATCATATTCATAAATAAATTAAAATATACCACTATCTGAAGGTATAAATCATGACATACTATAAAAAGAATCGAATTCTTAATATCAATGTGAATGTTGAGTTTAGCTCCAGTTCACCTTGCTTAGTGCAACGCCTAAAATCTCCCATTACACTCAACGTTCACATTGATTCAAGTTTGCTACTGACAATGCAAGGTTTGACAGGATAACAGGATTTCGGACATTTGCTATCGTTATATGTTACCTTTTTGTTTCCATACTTGGGTCTCGTTACAAAGTGAAGAAATACTAAATTAATTATAATTCCTACTGGAGATACGCTTTTTAATTATTTTTTAAATTGTAATAAGTTATTTTTTATTGCTAAAAAATTTTAACACAAACAGAATTACCCGATTTCACAACCCTAATAAATTAATATAAATAAAAGATTCAAATTTGATTACGCCCTAACACGACGCAAAGTGTAATACACGGGAGACGAGAACTAATCAGCAGAGTCGCTATGTAGGTAACAATGGAACCTGACTTTATTAAATGGTAAGTAAACATTAGACCTACGCGCTGGGCAAATGTAACAACCGCGAGTATTTCATCAGACAGGAAGATTGCAGTTACACCGACACACGTAGACCCGCCCATTGTGTACAGCAGAGATCGCCAAATAGCGGACGGCAACACCACGTGTGCTAAGTACGTTTGCCCGGCTACGCTACGAGTTGAGGTACCTGTTATTCTGTACAATGGAACCGAAAAAAAAGAAAGGCGGAAGTCGAAAATATATAGTTTTTTCCAGAATGTACAGATTTGTATTGTTTAGCCCCGCCAAATCGTGTTGGAGCTGTACCGATTTACTGTAAAAGCTCGAATATAAAACGACATTACGAGACCAAACACAAATCGTAAGGCGACAATTTTCCACTTGTCATTAACCTGCGTAAATCTAAAATCGCGAGATATTGTCATGCTACGTGTATCTTCGACTCAAATCATGAGTACTTTAATAACCGAGTGGTGAGAGGCTTCTATAAGTATTTCTTGACTCTTAACTATGCTTGTGTAGGAGTGCTGTAGCACGTAGAAGATAATGTTTTGTTTCATAAAAGACAAGATTTCGTTGAAACTACTCAACAGATTCCATTATCTGCGAGAAGTTACTCACGAACACACGTTTTGGCAGAACAGACCCATTGTGATGTGCAAGTGCAGTTAATTAATTCCTACTTATCTATGATGAATCATGTGACATTACTGATAAAGCACAATTGGTTATATTTTTACGTTTCTTGGATAAATTGAGATAAACTATTTTTAAGGAGAAGAATCCGGGAGATGATACAATCGAAGCGGTGAAGGATTATTTCGTTAAATATGAGTTAGATAAAAAGGATTTATCCTACTGAAGGTGAACCAGCGATACTTGGGTCTACAAAAAGACTAGTTCACCTATTGAGAACCAATGCAGAGTAATGAAAATATGATTTCCTACCACTATATCATTCATCAAACTCTGCTTTGCTGCAAACTAAATCCTAATCTTGAGAGAATAATGCAAGAAGTGGTGAAAGTAAAAAACTTTTTTCTTGCAAAATCAGCACTGAAACATCGTGAATTGAAAATGTTTCTTGACGAAGCGACGCTCAATTTGACGATCTATTGTTGCATAATAATGCAAAATGGCTAAGCAAAAGCTGCGGTTTACAACGAATCTTCACGATTGTAGAAGACTTTACGCCATCATTTTCAACATTGATCAAACATCAACCAACACTTACTTAAGTTTTCTTAGCGATAAAGAAAGTGTAACTGCCATTGATTTCTTATCAGATATGTTTAAAGGCATCAATAATCTGAACCATAAACTTCGATGCAAAGAAAAGCATGTATAGGAGCTCCTTACAGAAGTAAAAAGCTTTTTGCGCAAACTAGATCTTTTCAACATCGATCGTGATAATTAATGCCTGCGTTTTCCTAATAAAAAAATCAGCAGTGAAAATGAGCTTGACGTCGTCCAATACAATACGTTCATTAGCGATCTTAAATCGTAATTTGAATATAGACTCACGGGTTTTATGAAAATTTAGTATGTCTTCGACATCCTCAGTTACATTTACTCTCTGGATCCTGCTGATGAGTGGAGCAATAAAACTGCACATATTTTCGTGTGAAATAAAGCTGTTCTCCAGACGGAAATGATCGATTTCCAAGAAAATATAATTTTAAAACACCAAAAAGAGGGGAAAGTGTTTTTGTCAAAAATTTTGGATAAAATTCATTTGTGCTAATAAAGCAGCATTAAATGTTTGTTAAGCAGCATTTTCTAAGATAAACCTCATTTAAAATAAATTCCGGAACAGACTTACCGACGAACATCTCCAAGATTTAATGACAATAGCCACCGCAAAACTTAGTCCAAACTTCGGAAGGCTACTTCAAGGTAAACATTTTTTTTAATATTGTAAAACGCATATAGTACTTCCTTTTGTTTTGTACAGTTTTAATTAATAAAATAATGTTCCCAGACCCATTTTTAATTTATCCATTGATATTGTATACACACACGTTTAAAAAGTACAGTTTATTATCTGATTCCATAGTCCAAGTCCATAGGGGGTATGTTCCTTTCGAACCGCGACGACGGTCATGTTATTTCTAAAAAAGGATCCCAAATGAAAGTAATTAGTGACACCTGATGTACAGTAAAGTAAATATGACGGTCAGAAACTCAATATTATCACACAATGTACTGTGTATCGGTAATAACTAATTACATACCGTACTCGAGGTGCTGTAATATCTGGGAACCAGTGTATGTATATATGATCTGCCACACACCACATATACTTTTATATAGGTAAATAGCGATCATTGTTATTCGTATTAATTACTGTCTTGAATGGTTATCACTGCCCTTACAATGGCCTTTAATAATAACCGTATTGATGACGATAGTATATAATGCGTTATCTGTAACGGATGAACACCATATTACAGGTAGAACAAAAGACGTGGGTGAATTCTATTCAATTGTGACGTTAGCACTGTATCTTGGTTTCCTTGCGACTATGGAGATGCTCTTTTATGTGAGTGTTCATTTATTCAAAAACATTCCCCGAGGAAACGTAAAAGTTTTTTTTATTATACTGTATATAATAAATTCGTCACAATTCATATTGTAGATATTTACATTATGCTCAGTTAAACACAAAAAACTACGTTCAAAGAAAACGCAAGTTTGATTCTGTTACAATAAAAGAAAAAATAATAATTATATTAAATTCACAGATATTGAAAATTGAAAGATAAAGAAAAAAAGAAAAAAAACACGATAGGGGAATACAGAAAAGTGGGGTGAAAATTGATTTATCAAATTTGTAAAATATAACAAGAACGATAATATCTTAGGCGGTGGTTGATTGAGCTGGTAAAAAACCAAATGTGCAATGAGACCTTTTTTACAAGCGTGCACACTAAACACAATGAAGTTCACATGCTGAAATGCAAATCTTAAAACTATAAAAAAATATTTTTAATTTTAAATTGAGTTTTAAGTGAGGATACAATTATTGTAGGTTAAATGTTTATACAAATATTAAACTACGCTTAATTCAAGATTAACTTTTACAAGTCCACAATGGCAAAGTTTAAATAAGGAAAAGTCTTTACCACCAAAGACGCTTCTTTGCCATTGAGAATCATCTTAATAAAGAAAGTCATGAAACTATTGGGATGGCGCCAGGAAAATAAGCCAACACAAATCATCCTCTCCTGCTGCTAGTGGTGAGGTCAGGAGGGGAGAGATGATTTTCAGAAAATAGTTACTGGTTTAGTTTTCCCAACAATGTAATGAGAATTTGGCATTGGTGTCGGACAAATGAAACCATTTAAAATTTAATGATATTAATTCAATTTAAATGAGTGTGTATGTGAAATGTGGGTGTCATACATATAGTAACATTAAAATAGTATTGGAATTTTTTTATTTTTGAAGATGGGAACGTAAGTAAACTGTAAATATTTGTGGATTGCTCCGGTGTGGAGCACACTTTCCCAAGATATTCCCGCTCCGGTGTGGAGTACACTTTCCCAGGAAAATGTTCCCGATCCGGCGTGGAGCACACTTTCCCAAGATATTCCCGCTCCGGTGTGGAGTAAACTTTCCCGGGAAATGTTCCTGCTCCGGTGTGGAGCACACTTTCCCGGGAAGATGTTCCCGATCCTGGTGAGGAACACACTTTCCCTTTTCCAAGATATTTCCCGCTCCGGTGTGGAGTACACTTTCCCGGGAAAATGTTCCCCGCTCAGATGTGGGGCACACTTTCCCGGGAAGATGTTCCCGATCCGGTGAGGAACACACATTCCCAAGATTTTCCCGCTCCGGTGTGGACCACACTTTCCCTAGATGTTCCCGCTCCGGTGTGGAGCACACTTTTCCAAGATATTTCCACTCCGGTGTGGACTACACTTTCCCTAGATGTTCCCGCTCCGGTGTGGAGCACACTTTTCCAAGATATTTCCGCTCCGGTGTGGAGTACACTTTCCCGGGAAAATGTTCCCGCTCAGATGTGGGGCACACTTTCCCAAGATATTCCCGCTCCGGTGTGGAGTAAACTTTCCCGGGAAAATGTTCCCGCTACGGTGTGGAGCACACTTTCCCGGGAAGATGTTCCCGCTACGGTGTGGAGCACACTTTCCCGGGAAGATGTTCCCGATCCTGTGAGGAACACACTTTCCCAAGATTTTCCCGCTCCGGTGTGGAGTACACTTTCCCTAGATGTTCCCGCTCTGGTGTGGAGTACACTTTCCCGGGAAAATGTTCCCGCTCAGATGTGGGGCACACTTTCCCGGGAAGATGTTCCCGATCCGGTGAGGAACACACTTTCCCTAGATGTCCCCGCTCCGGTGAGGAACACACTTTCACAAGATTTTCCCGCTCCGGTGTGGACCACACTTTTCCTACATGTTCCCGATCCGGTGTGGAGCACACTTTTCCAAGATATTCCCGCTCCGGTGTGGAGTACACTTTCCCGGGAATGTGTTCCCGCTCAGGTGTGGAACACACTTCCCCAGGAAGATGTTCCCGCTCCGATGTGGAACACGTTCCAGGGAAGATCTTCCCGCTTCGGTTCCCGCCTTATAATAACCTTTTTTAGTGTGCGCTTGGATGACGGCAGAGAGTGAAGTGTGATGAATTTTACAGTTTTTTTTTTATTTGGAGCAGCTGCATACACACCGCTGTCAACACTATATTACGCACATGGAACATTATGTCTGTGTGTGTGAGGACTATAATTAGTAGTGTAGTAGGCTATCAACTGTTATTGTGTTCAAATCTTATTTATTTGGGCCAGTCATATACGCATCACTGACGTAACACAGATAAAACTAATTAATAGCTCAAATAGTTACAGATCTCTCGATTAACCATATCATGCTGAAAATAAGAATTTTAACTTTAAACATTCTTTCGGTAAAATCTAAAATCTCCGGTTGTGGTTATCAAGCGTGGGTTTTAATCAAAGCATGAAACCGCATCTGAACTGGTTACATAACCTTTAAGTACACTGATAAAATATTCAGAGCCACTTCACATATCATTTAGACAATTCCAATGAATGGTTGCAGGTACTATTTATTTTTATCATGACCTTTGTGAATTCTTGAAGTTTTTAACGCGGATAAACTATATGGATACATACACTCATGCTGCACTGTAAGTATACTAAAGAGCAAACATTTTATGCTTTGTAAATATAGAAAAGTTCCTCAATCAATCTCGGATTAACTATGCCTTTTTTATTTTATGTTCAGACTAGATTATGTAATATGTATTTGTCAAGTCAAGCCCATAGCGTGGGTCTTAGAGGTAAGTGATGTCCTAAAATAGGTACTGTGATTTCACATGATGACGTAAATATGGACTACTCTGTAGCTTGTACATTACTTTCTGGTTCACCCCTTTTATTACATGAAGCCAATTCTCCGCTCATTGGGAACAATTCACACAAACCCATTTGTGTTACGGTTCCGATGGCGAAAAATTACTATTGTTTATTTGTTACTGGTGGAATTTACACAGGTATTCTCAGTTACGCCAACATCCAAATCTGCTACTGGAATTTTAGAGAAGTTGTACACTTTTTTTATTTGGAGATTTTCAAATATGCGAAATGGACTCCGTTTAGTAGCTTTATTTAGAGTAGTAAGAAAATTAGTTAAGAAACTGCGGTATCAGTTTAAGTTGCAGATATTTGTTACACGTGAATAATACAACTATGCTATGACTAAAATTTATAAAATGATGACGACAAACTGTGATCTGAAACTCACATTTCCACGTGTACACTGTACACACGGAGAACCTTGCGCGGCAAAGTACCGTATCATCGCAGTTGACGTCAGTTTGACAGGCCGCGATGACTTGCGATCGGACGCGGCGCGGCGGCCTCAGGGATCCATATTGAGTCCCCTGCTCTTTCTCGCCGAATCTCGTGTATTTTGCGTAGTTGTCGGTTTGTTTCCACGGAGACGCTAGCTGTCTCTGTTAATATCGTGTTATCACTGTGTACACTAACCCCTCCACCTATCGCGTTGTCTACGCACCGCTCGTTACTGTGTCTGTATCACGAGTATTGGTATGTCAAATACGATAATGCATTCAAGACCTCGACCCGCTCAATGGAATGCGGCTGTGCTTCTTTTCACACAGTTCCCACACCCGTTGTTCTTCTCCAACAAAATTGCTGGGCGAAAATTATGTCAGAGGAACGTGTTTAGGTTCAAAATTAGGTTTTCCTTTTTCCTAATCGCAGTCGGTGTTAACAATTACAAGGTGATTGACTGTGTGCATAATGAGGTCATTGACACTAAACTCGGAAAGCAGTGGACACTGGTTGTAGTCCACACTATACAATTAACATAATTTTTTAATACGATCCGCAGTTCAATAATGGCGATTTATATTTCAAAAGTTAAATAACGCATTATGTAGGCCTATTACACTGTCTTAATTAGACCGTTGCTAAACTACGATTAAAATTTGCACTGGTGAAATCCCTCCGAACGTGTACATTTAAACTGTTATCTCTTGAGTAACAACAAAAACAATGCAGTTCCTTTGTTGCTGGTGTTTCTACAGTAGACACTACAGTATATCACAAAGTACCGACTAGCACGATATTACCACTATCTGTGCTTGAGCTATCTGTGTCGTAAAGTATATGAATACAGTGCAATTTAAGTACATGGAAAGTGTAGCATTTTGTAACAAGTCTTATACTCGGTTCTTGGCCCTCGACCAGCTGTCAAGAAATGAGTTCTATTCAGGCTGTTATGTCCTTGCAATATTCTTCTCAGATTGCATACAGCAATCCTTGCATCCAGTTATTGGTCGGGGCAGAAGTGACAGAGCGAACTTCACGAGGGGAGGAGCTTGTTTCTTGCATCTGGCAAAGACCACGGATCTACAATGTTTTAAGCAGAAAAACTTATTCCAAAATAAAGGGTTAGATTCTATGAGTTTAGAACGATCTTTAAACAAGTAGTATGTATTTATTTATTCCTTTCTGACCTTGTGCATCAAACCACGAGATGAACTGTGTGTAGAGTGAGCGTGGATTCTCGTGAATGTGGTCTTAGCCATCAGATCCTTAGATAGAGCTTGGGCTGTGCTCCAGTGACTAGACAAACTAAGAAGGGACCTAGGAATGAATTCAAGGGGCTCCAAACCAGCCAGGTTTTCGTCTAAAATGTATACATTTATAGTGTAATAAATGTACTGATGGGTGTACTGATTGTACATCTTGCAAGTATCTAAACATGGGGGGAAGTTAAGTGGTTACCTTGCTAATAACTATTGTTGTCTGTATTAATAAATGATTATTTTATTGTTTTATTTTTTAGATACACTTTTGTGATGGGCCGCTGTCGTTGTTGTGACCACGTACTTGTGCACAGCCAAGCTTAGATAAGTAAAGTATTCATGGTCAAACACTGCTAAATTATAGCGAACAAATAATAAGGAAGTGATGGATGCAATTTATAGGTTGCACATGTGCCAGTTAACAAAGATAAACAATAACAAATAATCTTCAACAACATTTTATAAGTTTATGGCATCCATTAATTTTCTTTCAAAAATTCTGTTGCTTGCGAGAAACAAACGTCTAAATAACGACTACATTCTAATCTGCTATTCAAAGATAAGATAAACATTACAATTAATCAAGGGAGAAAATAATTCCAACGAAGGAGACAATGTCAAACTATCAAAAAGTCTGCAGTCTATAGAACAAGCCATGCCGATCGCTGATTGATTGTTACTCAGTTAATCACAAAATACGAGTAGATACAAGCTCCCTAAGATAAGTTTATAAGTGGTTCTGCCTTTTTGGTTATCAAATGTTACTTAAAGATAGCTCTCTGCAGCAAGATTTACATGTCTCAAAATATTAGTTGTTTTTGGACATACTTAAATTGTGCACCTGTTACAAACTGTTTACCATTATAATTTTAAAAATGTATTTATATTGATGAATTAATTTTTTAAGCGTTGATAGCGAAAAATAACTAACAACTTACACTTACAATTGAATAACAATTTTACTATTAGACTTCTGAACAACATTATTTAGAGAAAAAGATTCACAAAAATGTAATATTTATATTAATAGTACACCACATTTTCTATCTTTATACAACTATAAATGATTAAATTATTTCAAAAAAGTTGAGATACACGTAAGCATTAAAAGCCTTTATTGATTATATTTATTTGCTTTTTTAAACAACTGACATAAAATACATTGGATTGAAAAACATTCTTCCAAAACGTCTATCTTTTCTGAAAACATAGCCCATTACAAAGTATTTCTATTGTGTTTGATATCTGGCTCTGACAGAATAGAGAGAACCTTTTGAACCCAATTTAGACACATTATCATCTGCTTTGAAGTTTCTAGTTAACTCTCCTACATAATTCAGACACAATTTGCATTTCTCCATCTTCTTTAGCACAGTTTTATATAAATTACTACATATCTGTAGTTGGTTGATCTTTTTACTGCTTAAAATTGCACCAAAATAATTGTTCTTTGTGCTATCTTTAAAGAAATTGCTTTGAAGGTACAAATTTCAACACTAGATATCTACAATGTATTGCTGTTTGAATTGTAATCTGTTAAGAGTCTGTGTAAATAGCAGAATACACACTTGGTCTTGGTTCTTGGTTCAAAAATCAGCAATTTTCCAAAGTAACTTTCAGAAAACTTACCACAGTCTGACCATATCTTGGAAACAAGACAGTTTCTTCTAAATAAACCAGTCCTGATATTAGTTTTAAGCCAATATATCTTTTTCTTATCAGCTTTTTTTATGATCAACTAAACATTTCTTTCTATGATGATACCTGAATTTTTATGTGATGATATGTTTGTTCTCACCCTTCAATAAGCAAGAAAATGAAGCAGAAATACATGAAAACATACATGCCTAATCTAGGTTTCAGGGATTATAAATAGATAGCTCAAAAAACATAGGTCATTATTATTAAAGAAACCCTAAACCTACATGCAACTTGTAATTTTGGACTAAATCTACTTGTTTTAAACTTTTCTTCCTTTAGTGACTGTATTTGTCATCTTTATGGTTTGACACAGTTCGTGGGAAATTGATTACAAAAGTTGAAGCAACTTTCAGTTACTTCATTCGTTAGTTTTAGTATAAACCATTGTGGGATATTATTAATAGCATAACATAGAAGTGTGAAAAATTTCATTTATGACCACAATTTTTATTATGTACCTCTCCCTCAACTACTCTGTATAGGTGTACAGGAACGAGGGTTGGAGGTGCTGGAAGACTGAATCAGAATCATCAAGGGCTTATTGTATATTCCAAAAATATGAAATGAAAAGACACATCGTAAAATGGTTTCAACGGTGGACTTAGAACTATCAAACAAGGGTTCAACACCGAAATTCCAAAGGCCTATTTCGATGAATCCAAACCAAACTATGCTCTGACAATAGGTGAGTGAACTCGTTTGCTAACGGAAGGGGTAGTGAGGAGTGTTCACTGCGAACGATGACATGTTCAACTGCATCATACTGTAAAAAGACGAGACAACTCTATGAATGAATACCTGAATCGCAGGACATAGAAATTGGTAATTATTCATAACGAAAAAATTAAGTTTGTGTTTTTGCATACCGGAGTCCCCAGACATAGTGGATATGTAGTCTCTTTTAGACTTTCGAAAACTACAAATGCGCTTCTTATTCCGACAAGCTTCTTAAAATCTCACCGAGGTCATCATCACCAAACTAGATGCGGGAGTGAATACGTGAAAATGATCCGAAAAGAGCATAAAAATCAGAATCAGCCAAGGCTGCGATTAAGTTGACAAAGTACAAAGCTGTAAAAATACACAGAGCAAAGTTATGACTCTGAGCAAGGAGTGATGGTGAAGAGACCCCTGTGAGGATATAAATTTTGATCCTTGTAACAGGTCACACGGGCTTGTGACAAGAAAGCTCAGAGTATTGGAAACCAGTAGTCATGACTAGCTAGCTGAAAGATACGGGAGTCTTAGGTAATTTTTGCCATTTGGACAGCAATGGTCGTTACGAGAGCTAGAGCTGTTCCTCTCGATCTGTTCGATAATGGTAAACATATTATCAATCTCTAAACACCAATAGATTACATGAAAGGTAATGATAGATCCAGAATGAAGACTCTATGAGTGGTAGAACAAATGGGACGAGGGCAACGATGGCCATTAACCCTCCCTTATTAGAGAGCTCGAAGCTTAAACCAAGGGGAGGTTCGTGACCATGTCAACCACCCCTCGCTCTGGTTGGTGTGGTCTGTAGAGCGTTCAGTGAATGTTCACACACTTTTGGCACACTGAGTCCCATACTCCCAATTCAACAAAGAAGTGACCAGCTACTTTATAACATTCAGCTATTGTGGGAGTGGTTTCTCAAATTCATCATTCATTCATTCTAAGTAATCTGTAGCATTTTAAATTATGGAAGAGAATTTTACTAGCTAATTTTTACTATTTTTTGGAAGTGAACCCTTAAAATTCTCATGAGATTAGTTGGTATCACAAGTTTAATGACAGTTGGCCTACAGTATATAACATAAAGTCAGTTGATAGTAAGTTGCTGTAAAGGTTAAAATATGGTGCTTCTTTACACTCTATTGGAGTGATTTCAGGTTAGAAATACTTGTTCCACAGGAACCAAGCTACACCTCAATTGCATGTCAATGTCTGGCATAATCTACATTGGTGTAAGTTCCAATTTTAAAATTAAAAATTTTCCACTTTCTAAAAATTAACAAATAGAATTTTATACCATAGAACACACCATAACAGTTGACTGTATCTAAATATCAGCAATAGAGTCATTTGGAGAGGGTTGATTATGCTGTAGGGCCCTTTCTTCTTTTCTTTTCAGGCTCTCTTAGAATTGGTGAGTTAATAAGATACATATATGGTAGACATTCTGGAATAACATGTGATGTCATACAACCCCTTTGTCTGTGATTACGGTACGTCATCTTTATGATTCCACCATCGTACCAAAGTTTAACATTGTGCTTTATGGACTAAACCTCAAAGTCATCGCCATTATCAATATATTATTATTTTATTCTGTAATATACAATCATAAATTTATAACCTATTTTATTAAATGTTCATGTATAAAATATCTATGTGGTGTTTAGCTTGATTTTATTTAAATAACAGGTTTTGGGTTATTTTTTCTAGTATGTAATGCTACAAAGTTGTAAAACATTTATAATAACATCAAGTTTAATTTACTTATGAATAAATAAAGATGGCTTTACATGCTAATTACAGCCTTTATATACAAAATAGCTAAATTTTCTCTTTGGCATTTAAAAGAAAACAGAAAACTTTCACGATTCCAAATCCTAAAATGCAAATGTCATTGATTCTTTAGACAAATTGATAAAAAATAATCCTCCCAAGGATTTTTAAATATTAAAAGAAAACAGAAGAGAGTTGTGACAATGTTTACAGGGTAATGCAAGCATAGGCAGAGTTGAGTTATGTAAGCTAGGCAACACTGCCCTGTAAGTGAGAGTGAAAGGCCATCTGTCCACTCTCTTTTCTGTCCGTCTGTCTGTCTGTCTGCATGGCCACTTTCTCCAACCAGACTTGCACTCTTTCAGTTTCAACTTCCCTTGTATAAACCTACTCTGTACATACCCTGAGTATTAATCTATACCACATAAATTTGTTTTGCTTATTGTTAAATCAGTTTGATAATCCGAATCTGACAAAAAAAAACCTTGTACTAAACCTAGGTCAACATTATTCTCATAATATACCTTTTTCTGAATATAATCATAAACAATCCTGAAGCAACCATTTGTGATCCCCCCCCCCCGTTCATATTATTGTAAGATAATATTCAATACTTATCTCTTACCTTCTTCTTGCTTTGTGTACTAATGTAAAAAAATGTGAAATTCTGCACAGTGCAAGTTATTGTTAATGTAAGATAATTTTCAATATCGTAGTACTCTCATATTAAAGGAAGGTATGTAAAGGAACAATTCAGATTATTCTAAAAATTTTGAAGATTTAGTTATTTTTTTATGGTTACAACTTAAATCCGTTTAGATATTTTAGGAATTAATTTCTTCAAGAAGCTTAGAATTTTGTTCAAATTGCACCAGTTTGTTTACTATATACAACATAGATAAACAAACTCATAAAAATAATCAAACAAACATACATTGTTAAAAAATTAATATATTTAAAAAATGTTGGATTAAAAAAAGAATTTAACATCAATAAAATTAGTTTGTTTTAAGTTGTGGTAGCTGTGCACTTGTTATGGAGAAAATGTATTACCTTTATTTTTGAATAAAGGTAATTTAAAATCGTGATGGTACAATACTTTGTAAATAATTCACAATTTGTTTCTCTCTGAGCTGCTAGAGTATTACCATGTTTGGCTTACAACACTTCAGTACAGGAGAAATCATGTTTTATTATCCTCTACAGATTAATAAAAAAGTAAAATATCTAATAAAAAGCTGCCTTGCAGTTATTTTAAAGTAGTAAGATTTTGTAATTTAACTAATTAGATTTTTAATTTATAGGGTAAAGTTCAAAAAGTAAACATTCATATTTCATGTTTACAACGTTTACAAGTGGCGGCTGCAATTTAACAGGGACATCTTATTTATATTTTTTAATATCCTAAAACAGTACATCTGGCACTCCAGAGACAAGTGACAGTTGGTCATAGGGACATATAACCATAGTCGGGTCCACTTTGTAGGATAACAAGATATCCTAGTTAAAAGGGCAATGTGTCCCCAACTCCTATGCTTACAAACAGACTACCTAACTATCATTGGTTGAGAGCTTACCATTTGATTTACATTTAAAGCTTGTGGGAACTCTGACAGTGTCCGCAAAGACTGCGTTGGAAGTAGACTACTGATTTATTTTATTACTGACATTTTTTGTTTCAATTGATTCTTATAGACACATTTTCATTATATATATAGTTAGTTTATTACATAAATATTATTTGTAGCTTTTATTTTTCTTATTTTCACTAGTGGGGAGGGAGCTCTATTGACGAGCCACCACCACAGTAACTTTGTTCCTAGTCAAATTTTAATGTTTCACAATTTATGAAAGACAAATTGAGAAAGCTACGAGAACAAATAAAACAGCAGTTCAGAATAAAAGAAGCTTACTGATAAAACTGATTATGGCTCAGACAAAAGGGTTTGGGCTGGTTAAATAAAAATATTCAGATACTTCTAAATGTTGTCACATATAGAGATAGAGAAACAATACTTATAAATCAAGAAAAAATTAATATTCTAGCCTAAGATTAAAATTAGCGAAATTACAGTAATTTAAGTACATGTACGTTTGTCAAACCAGGTAAAAAAAATCCTGCCTTGCACTACTTAAGTTCTCTTTGCCATGGAAAGGTGATTAATAGAATCATGTTCTTTAGTGGCTTTGGCTATTTGCTATATAGCCTGTAAAATGAGCCTTGTTGCAAAACAGTTTTTTTTAATTAAATTTATTTGACTGATTTAATTTTATATAACTAGCCTATTTATTTTGAATAAGTTAACCCGTAATAGCCTAGTATAGCCATATGACACAGTTGCACTCATAGTACTTACAAGAACGAATGTATTAAAATAAGCAGCCACCAGAACAATCGAATCATTCAAATCATCGATAATTCTGATTATATAAACTGCCAAACAATAAACAACCCAAAATTCGGACCAAATTATGTCAAGGTATTTGAAATAATAGTATACTTAGCTATGTCGTTATATCTAATAATACTTTACAATTAACTTATTAATGTAACAAAGAAAGCAGCATAAAGTTTACATCTTACTATTTTAAAGGTTAAACCTGACTTAACAGCTTGTGACAAATAACGTTTGTTCATCACCATTGTACTTTCAGCCATAATTAAAATACTACACCAATGATTTTACTTTCTTTGAATTAGTTTTAAACATAAATAGAAAGAAATCAACTAGGGCTGATAAAATTGTAAATAACTATAATTACAATGTTTTTTAAATTCAATTTATTAATCAATATTTTTAATCAATTATTTGGTTCACTGATTCGATTGTTGTGGTGGCCACTTATTATACTGCAGCCTACAGTACATGATTATTGACTGATATTAATCTGGGATGTAACTCTGTGATGAGTTAAACTGGTTAGGATATCAATTGTATAGTTACAACTAATTTTATTCATTACTTCTTAATTACTGATGAATGACTGAAAAGTTTTGTCAAGGTTTAACATTAATTCATTGAATGTGCTTTATAATAATTTTCATTAATGTTTGCATACTCTATCTTAGTGATAATAAAGGAAAGAGTACGATAAACGGACCCGGTTTTTCATACAGAAATTATCAAACTATATTGAATTATTATACCCATTGATATAAACAACCAATAGTAATTATTAATTTGAACAATAAATAAACCATCTGTACACACATTTTCATATTCTAAACACAATTTGTTCTATGAGATAACAAAATAACAATTATCAATTATTTACTGTGTATTTCTTGGTTTCAAGATGTTTGTTTTGTTAGGTTTTCTTTAGTATTTAAATGACATTTTTCAATTCACATGTCTTAATTTTACCTTTCGATTAATAGTTATGATTCCTTTACTATTTATGACATTTAAGTAATTGTTTAAACTATTTTTATTAATTTGAAACATATTGACTTTAATTTAGTATTTTATATATGTTGATTGTAATAAGCAATATAAAACCGGATCCTATTGTACTCTAACCATAATAAACATTGATAGCAGAATCATCAACAATGTAATACAGGGATTATATAGAAATATATAGTTAAACCCTGTAATAGGCCTATGATATATAAATGAAATTGTGGTAGTGACCTGCTTGAAAATGTCCTTTGGTGCTTCACTATCAAATCTACCTGAGTATAAATAACCCCTTGTCACAAGTAGAGTTAAATTCTCATTTATACCGTCTATTCAACAAAAACTGTAAAACTTAAAATGTTACATGTTTCAGCATGTTAATTAAAATGTAGTAGATAAACTTTTCACCAGCATTCCTACTTAGATTCATGTTGAAATTCTATTATACTAATTCTCATGTTCAAATTATCTTGTAGCAACAATAACCTGAAATTAATACCAACTTAATTCACATATAATACCGGTTCTCCGGTAAAAACATACAGAAGGTATGATAAAAATAATATACAATACGTATATTACCTTTATTCTTAGTGGAGCAGGGCTGGAATACGACGAAGCTTTTATATCCCTTCAAAATATTATAGATTCTTCCCAAAGATTCCCGAAAACTCACTTAATTATTTAGGAAACCTAAACCCACTTATCACAACAGAACACCTTTCAGGTGCGATAAAGACGGAAGAGTACAACAACCCAACAGCAGACGCTGAAACGTAATGACGGAATATCATTGGCTGGAGAGCTGTCAGCAGTTTACACGTGTTACAAAGAGAAAGGAACTTTCCCTTGCTTTGGAAACACAGACTAGCTGAAGCATAGAGATGCATAACATCGAAGAACTTAGGAGCCCATTATATTAATGATTAGTACTGTGTACTTTTAAAACAGTTGTAATTCTCAATAAGGTGGTCGATTACTGATCGCCGACCTCTAGACGCACATTCCACGTTAAGATAGATCAAAACACACATTTATTCTCAATATATGACCGAAAATAAAGATATATAAAGATCGAATTTAAACTGTGCTGATTTCATAATTAAATTACACAATTGCTTATTAGTTTCATTTGTAAACAAATGATTTAGTTTTAAACAAAATCAACTGTCGTCTAAAGTTGCAAAGTATTTACGTGATTCGTAGATCTGTATGTAGTATAAGCGTCGTTCAACGATAGAAATAGAAATTCGCAAATCACAGTTTCTCAATCTAGTTGACTGGTACTGTTATAACTAATATTTACCATTTGATAGTTGGTTTTAAGTGTCACGCTAAAAATTTTATCTATAACAAAATGGTTTACTTGATATTCCGTTTTATTTTCTGCTAATTAATTAGCGCGCAACCTGATAGTTTCAGGCGGCAACAGATTACAGCGTTTTACATAAAAAATAAACTGATAATATTGGTTTTGATTCCACACTGATATTAGAATGTCACCAACTGAATAACTTAAACTAGGATGTAGTTGGACCCTCTCCTCAAATGGAAATATTGATGTATCCATTATAGCATGGGCATAGACGTATCTAGGATGACCTAAAAGGGGATTTACCATTAGAAAATTTCCATACCTCCCACGTAAGATGGGGTACGGGAGCCCTCCCACCCCGAATATTTTAAATGCTAATAACATTAAATATCGTAAGTTTGACTGCCGTCTGAGAGCATTATTATTATTCTTATTTTATTACTATACAAGAACGACTATAACATCGACGGAAATGTACGCTTTTGGAGACCACCCGATAATCCAAAAGAATTTAAAGAAAATGACGCTGTATTAATGAGAATGACACTCTCAGGAAAAATGGTTATATCTTAAGAACTAAAAGGCACATCCTGCACCTAGAATTTTTACGTTATAATACGGGCTTTCAATATACATATATTTTAATTGAAAATATGAGCGTATATTTGTATTACTTAAATAATATGTATTTGATATTGAAATGTTTTTTTAGTTTCAAACAATGTCATGCCTAATACAAAATATTGGGATATAGATCGATATGTATTTTTGTAGATGATGAAATTAATTATAGTGTGCGTTTTCACCGCGGTTAACGTCCACTACGTGCTTGCGCATGGACGTAGCAAACGCTCGGCGATGAACAAATATACTGTATACTATAAGTTAGATATCATTTACAAAGCACGATATTTCGTTACTTTGGTTGTGATATTTTGGGTTTTCATGCACAACGTGTGACAGAACGTACACGAATATAAATGGACAAAATATAAATCTATTTTATTTTTTTGCCATTGTGTTCAGTCATTTATTTCAGGGATTTTGGAGAACATTTCACTGTTGGTACGGTTTCATTTCATGATAGACCATTGGATCAATGGAGAAAATGTCAATAGTATAATTCCATGTGGCATATCAAGGCAAAGCGTAAGCTGTATTGAAACAGCCGGATACATAAAATGTAATGCAAAAGTGAGCTTTTCTATTGAAATTCACAGCGTATCTTAGGGAACATTTTACAGTTTATGTTATAGTTCACTGTGACCTCCATCTTGGAGATCAACAATTGTGTATCCTGGAGCAGTGAGACAGAACTGACTGAAGAGATAGAGGCAGTGTCCATCACTTTACCTTGGATATGTTAGAGACCATTTCCTTGTTTATGTAAAGATTTCTCTTGTTGTCTGGTAGACTTCTATTTTTGAGCAACCAGACAGATTAGAATGCAGAGATAAGATTATCTAACACTGTTCATAACTTTTATCTCCATGATGAAAGGGAATGTTTGGAAATTTGTAGTGAAGCCTAATAATATTATAAATGCAAAAGTGTCTTTGTTTTTCTTTCACACGTAAACTACTGAAATGTTACATGGACATTCTTATGGTCCTTGGGATGAATATAGCCCTGTTCTTATTTCAAAATTCCTTTCAGTCTTTAAAGTAGCAAAAAATCACATCTTGGTCTCCAAAGTTGTGTAATATTAATTGAATGAACCTGTCAAATTTAATAAACTGTTCTGTGTTAACATTGTTTATTATTTTCAATTTGTTTACATTTATAATAAGTAAATGTTCTAATAAGTAACTATATTTTCCAAACATACCAAGAATGAAGTAAATTAAAATGGCCATAATTAAGGACGTAACCAGCAAGGGGGACTCCCCCAAATTTTCAATTACTTTTATAGTAAACGATTATTATTATTTAAATAATTCAGTATTACTGACATGTACTGCTGAAAGATTGTTTCCAATAATCTCCGTTTACTATGGGAAAATGTCAGTTGTCTGTTTGAAAACAATTGATTCAAGTGTGTGTCTATGGTGCAAGACTATGGTAAGCAACTATAATACATGTTTTATAATCTATGAGTACACCACAAGTAAGAATTTTATTATAAATTAGTGTTCCTCAAGTTTATAGACTTGATCTTATGAAAAATCTTGGCCATTTAGAAATGTCAAAGATTAATCTAAATTCCATGTCATTAAAAAAACATGTTGTAGCTTAAAGCGGTGATTGTACAAAAATTGTGTAATAAACACTTGTAAGTTATGGCGTCTATTGACACATACAAATTTTAATGAGATAAAACCTGTTAGCTGATAAGTTTCCAATTAATTGATATATGAAAAAAATATTTGGATCTCTTTAGAAGGACGTGGACTAGAGTTTCCAAATCTGTGACAGCGTGGAATTTCAGACACTGCACTACATGGAAGGTGAAATGAAGATAGACTCAAATTCCCAAAATAATACATATCGTATGGAAAACTAAAATTATTGTCAGTCAATACATGTTTAAAAGCCGAGAAAAGCATTTGGATGGGAAATAAGCAAAATGAGAGGGAATTATTGGTGGACTTATTAGGTATGAGAGGCAGTAATGCAGTACGCAGCTCTGCGTCACTGTCATGCTGAAGTCATTCTTCTAGTGACTGATGTTGTGTAGTAGGACTGTAGTGCCTGGAGCTGTTAAGTCTCACATAATTCCATATGGTTGCCAATCTCATTATATCTGAAATATAAGGAGATAGAATCAAAGTGCAACGTAGCAAAGTTGTATAAAATTTTATTACAATATTATAATATAATAAATTGTTACACATTATACAAAATATCTATCAACAACAACATATTACGTGTTATACACATTGCTAAAAACCATTGTCTATTTTTTGCAATAAAAGTAACATAATTTTACTTCAACATAGAACATATTTAACAAATAAACATAATATAAGTAAAAACAATGTTTATAGGGCAGATTATAACACTATTCAAGCAGTGGACCAATTAACGTTGTAGAGTTCAATGAAAATAATTACTTGTTGAATTAATTCTTTTGTATTTATTGTGTTTAAGATATAATATGGTTATATAAACAAATAGGATAAGCTGTTATATCCAGCAGCAGTGTTTTATTGGGCTTCATTAGTAACATGAAAACTGCTGATAGTGGGTTTGTTCAGTAGACGTAGACAAGCCTCATATGCACATAGAGGGTGGTACTTCATTGTGTAACAACCATCCAGACAAGGTAGTTGTCATCAAAAGGAACATGTTTAGGGTTTAAGAATCTTTACTGCTGAAAACGATCCAAAATTAATTTTTTTTAGTAAAGAAAACGAGCAAATCAGAATATTTTTGGTAATTTATATAAGAGTAAAACAATACCATTGACTACCCAAGCCCAAATAAGTGACCTCAGTGTTTGGGCAACAGTCCAGAAACACACTGACTTTGAACACACTTCCTGAAATTTCTTATTGAAAGAAAAAAAAAACACACTGACAACAAAAGCACATGCTCAAATGTCTTTAATTATTACTTGAGTCAGTTCTTAGAACACAGTGATAACCTTTACAGTTCAATTTTTATTTCAAGAGGCAAGTTACCGGCGCACTTAACAGAGAAACATGGAAGTAAGTTTTTGTCCGCTAGCTGATACTAGCAGAATTGTAGCAAGGTTCTGGATGGTTTATACCTTCCAGTTGAACCTACTGGGTACAGAAAAATCAAAGTGTCCCTTAAATATGGGATGTCCAGGAGCGACACATCACTAACCACAAATTTGAGATATTAGGATGGAAGGGTAGATCGATAAGTTTAGTATACTGTTAGATTGGGCCGTGCTCCTTTGGTTTCAAAGGGTGTTGATAACCTGGACAGGGGGAGTGCTGCCCCCTACCCGCTTTGGCTGGAACTGAGCTGTCCTTCCATTCTTCCAAGGTGAAATGACTGAGATATAGGCCACCATTCCTTCTCATGGATCTTGGAAGCAAGCGCGAAGGTCCTTTAACGACTAAGGGCAATGAGAGGTTTCTCAGCTTCTTCTAAGTGAAAAAATCATAAAAATGGAAACAACCATGTAGTGTTAGTGACATTTAACAAGCAGAACTAAGAAACCACTCTGATTTTACACAATTGCATGTAATTATAATTCATTTTTGGCATGGTGTATAGTGATATTCATTATTCGGTTTACAACACTATTTTTATAAAGCATTATACCTCGCAACAACCAGGTAAGAAAACGGGTTTGCTGGCATGTCCCAATTGCAAAAGCGGGCTGTTACACATTATATATTATAATAAGACAAAAATATTCAAACTGAATTTCAACTGACATTTATTTCTATATTTTAAGTAGGCTCTTTATATACTTTTGCTGCCATTATATTGGAACAAAATGAATCTTAATAAAATAGTTACCTACAACTGCATACATAAATAAACAACGCAAAACATAACGTTATGATTTGAAACAAGTCAGAAGGCTTATATAATAAAATACATTCAAACTGTTAACAGCAAATATTAGAAACTATTTTAGGAATAAATTGTCATGTAATGTATTTCTGTACGTATTCATCACACCCATGTCCAATTTATTGCTTTCTTTTATAAACTCTCATAATAAACTGATATTTGAGTTGCTTTATATACAATGCTAATACTAGTGGTAATATATACCTTCTAAGTAAATATTTAATCTCAGTCACATAAATAAAAAGTCTAAAAATATAATATATTAACATTTTATATTTTCATTGAAATACATACGTTATTCAAGGATACTTGCATTGTACGATGTATTGCTATTAAATAACGGGACTGATATTGTAAAAATATTTATTTTCATTTTAAACATAATTACTTATTATGACCTTCAATATACACCCCTTCTCTATCCCTGCAACGCTCCATGCGAATTTTCCATTGTTGGAAACAATGCTGAAAGTCATCTTCTGTCAACTCTTTCAGGAGTCTTGCCGCTTTTTCTTGAACAGCTTCTACGGATTCAAATCTCGTACCTTTCAATGCAGATTTCACCTTAGGGAAAAGATAAAAGTCGCATGGTGCTAGGTCTGGTGAGTAAGGTGGATGTTCTAACACTGGGATGCTGTACTTGGTCAGGAACCGCTTGACAGATAACACGGAATGAGCTGGCGCATTGTCTTGGTGCAAAATCCATGATTTGTCCTTCCACATTTCGGGTCGTTTTTTTCTTACTCTTTCACGTAGTTTATTAAGTACCTCAAGATAGTAATGTTGATTAATTGTTTGACCTTCAGGAACCCAGTGACGGTACACAATCCCACGAATGTCGAAAAAAATAATCATCATTGCTTTAAATTTTGACTTGCTCATTCTTGCTTTTTTGGCTCTCAGTGAAGTTGAGGTCTTCCAATGCATGGATTGGCCCTTCGTTTCCGGATCATAAGTAAAAAACCACGATTCATCACATGTTATTATTCTTTCCAATAAATTTGGGTCATTTTCAATGGCATTCAAAGTGTCAGTTTACAAACATTTTTACAAGCTGCTTGTTGATCAATCGTAAGAATTTTTGGTACCATTTTTGCACACACTTTTCGCATGTTCAAATTGTCATGTAAAATTTGCCATACACATTCTTTATCAATGCCTACAGATTCAGCAACTGCACGAATGCTTAATCGTCGGTCAGACCGAATCAAATTAGTAACTTTTTCGACATTGTCTTCCGTTTTTGATGTTGAAGGACGACCTGGCCGCGAATCATCTTCCACGTCTTGTCGACCATCTTGAAAACGCTTAAACCATTCAAAAACACGAGTCCGCGATAAACATTCACTGACATACACTTCTTTTAGTAAATTATAGGTTTCGGTAGCGGTTTTTCCAAGTTTAACGTGAAATTTAATAACAATTTGTTGCTCTATTATTACGCTAACCATTTTTCCGGCAAAACAAAATAACAACACTTACATAAATGAAGGTTACGACACAACGATGTTGTTTACAGAAACGAGACTAACTGCATTCTGAAGAGGAAGTCTCAAACTACACAGCTGTTGGTCATTGTTGGTTGGCGCATCCGCACTCGTTCCACTGCAGCGTCAGTCCCGTTATTTAATAGCCATACCTCGTATACAATACACATTTGCTTACAATTCAAACAATCTTAACCAATACATTGTGATTGCTGAGAAGTTTGTACTCTCACAACAAAAAATGCTCTTATTCTTTCATAGTTTGAGTGACTTATTATTTTAATTTTCTTATGTATCATAAATTCTACAGAATAATAAGATCCAAAAGCTATTAAGAATTTCAACTGTCCAAATTTTGACCCCGATTATGTTACAATGTCTTCTATTTTATGTATACAATTTTTTTTTCAAAAACTGAAATGTTTATCTTGTATGTTACAAATACAACTATAAAGGAAATAGTTATTTACTCCAGATTTGGTAAACGTTCATTCTTATTGCTTTATAATCAATAAAAATAACAATAGGCTATAATTAGTAACATTAACAACACAGAGATTTCTGAAACGTTAACACCTTAGAAAGTTCTGGATATTCTATTGCTGTTGTTCTAAATATTTGTTTATTTATTAATCTCTTCCATGTGTTTAAATTCACTTTGATCCTACTCTTTATTGCATGTACTTCCTTGAATTATTTAGTAATAATAAATGCAACATAACCTAAAAATGTATTAAAATTAATATGATAGTTAAATGCCTTTAAATTTTAAATCAGATTTTTGTTTAACATTTCATAATATAACATATCCACTAATAAAACTCAAATTAAAAATCACTGAAACAATGTGGAAGTGTATGAACTATAATGATATACATACTCAAAGTATCAGCAAATAACATCAACGCAAAACCAACAACACGCTCCACGTAGCATAGCCTTGCATTCTTGAAGTCCCATGTATTGATTGGTAATTTGTGCATGTATATATACGAATAGCCATATCATAACAGGATTGTGCTCAGAATATGCTGAGTACATTAAAGCGCAATCCTGAGCAGAAGACTCATTTCCATAGATCTCAAAACTCTAAAGTATAAGTTGAATGGTTTTATTAGACATATTCATTACTCACACATTGAAAGTGTACGTTTGATAGGACAAGATTGTTTCGTAATGACAAAGTTTTAGAGATATCAACAAATTTATCATAGTATACAACATTATGTTTTTAAATCCAATTAAATAGTTTTGTTGTATAATATTATCACAGGAACAACCACTCAGAACTCGACTCATCTTACCTTCAATGCTATACACATATTAACTCAAGCTGGTGACCCAATTCTGGTTATTTCAGTTATAACAACTTTTAATTATATATAAATATATATTATGTAAACATTACGTGTACAGCAGAAACAGCCAAATCTGAAAAACTGATTCATAAAAAGTAAAGGCCAGAGTGTATTAGTGTATAGCATATTTGACTGGCAAGTGAGTTACAATTTTATATTACATTAGGATGTTGCCACTTACACAAATTAAATTGTTTAACTATTTGATTTATATACTGTTTTACAAAATTACCTGTAAATTAAACAATGAATTCTGCTAAAAGATTTTAAAATTTTAGTTTTAAAAATTGAGCGTTCACTTAAAGATAAATAACACACACACAACTAAAAAAATTGGAACAGCCATTTTGTTTTACCATTTTATTGGTAATTATTCAAATATGACTAGTAAGTCTTTTAACAAGTATGTAAAAAGACTTGTAATTAAGTACCTTTTTATTTATTTTAATAAAAAATTTTATAATACTTTTAACACAAATATTGTAAGCAACCTTTATATTTTATTTACACTAAAATTAATACTAAAAGCATTAAAATTATTTGAAAATGAAGAAAAATTGAAGATAAATTAGATGCAATTGAAATTAGTGCAGGTTCATCATCAGTATTATGAGTGGAAAATTTATAATGTTGACTAAGTATTATTACTTAATCAGCCTTATCACTCGACCAATTTCACGTTTGTCTGTTGGTAGAATACCTTGACAACAAATTGATCTATAGATTTGAAATTTTGCACGAATCTTCATTTTACAAGATTGAATTCGAAGATAGGATGACTACCATCTGGTTAGGACAAACTCAACAGTCTAAGCTAGTCTGTTTTGCGATACATGGTCTAGCGTACTCCTATCTCATGTAATAGTCTAGCGTACTCCTATCTCAGGTAATAGCCTGAACACATTTAGACTTTCACACTGATCTATCCACCTACCAATGGTCACCAGCTTTGAGTGTTAACTTTATTTACATTTCAAGACTCAACTGACAAAAATAATGTTCACCAAACTCCCTAACTAATGAATTGCTATAAATAATTATCTAAAAGAAATAATCTCATCCAGGTCCTTGGTCAGGCCCTAGGCTGTCGCTCTGTACTTGGTCAGCAAGTCCTGCGTCTTCTCTATCACAGTGTAGATGTACGGCCGCTCCATTGGGTTCACTTTGAGCATTAGAGATATCAGCTGGTGCATCTCCTATAATCATTTCAAGTAAATATAACAACAATAATAAGATATTACAGTAGAAAAGGAGATTTTTAATAGTAAGGAACAGTTCCAGAAAAATCAGTTTTTGGTGAAAACTTTTAGTCTAACTAGTTACCATAGATATTGTTATACTGTCCCTTACCAGTATATAGTATACCGAGTGTTCCACAAAGAGGTTTGAACATTTGAATTTATATTACTTGCCCATTTATGCACCGAACATTTTTAAACTCTACACAATTCATTAAATAGGTTTTTAAAATATTCTGTAAGCATTTCAGGTCTCCAGCAATTATTGAAACAAAATGGTGGCATTTAAAAAAATTACACTTTAATAGCAGTAAAAAAAAAACAGTATTTTTGGTTTTGTAAAATTATTCATTGTCATATTCTAGAGAAATAAAGCATTTCAATCAGAAAATTAGAACATAGTCTATTAAAAATCCTACAATACAGTCCACAATTATTCGTACTGTAATCCATCCACAGCAACACACTGATAACAACGCTTAACAAATGAAATGAATGGTAAGCTCTTACAAAGAAATTCTGCGGTATCCTGAGAAGTTCCTTTTCAATTGATTGTTTTAATTTCTCATCATTATTAAAGCTACGAGTGTAAACTTGTTCCTTTAAGTAACCTCATAGAAAGAAATCACACACAGTTAAATCTGGAGATCGGGGTGGCCAATCTAAAAAATCACTTCCAACGGCCATAAGAGTAATCGCTTGACAGGATTTTCTAAATAAAAAGGAGCACCATCTTGTTGGAAGATTGCTTGATCCATTTCTGAAACCGTAAAATGAGACAAGTCTTGTTCATTTAAAACCTGTTCATACCTATTCCCAGTCATTGTAATCAAATCAAATCAGGTAATTCAAGAAATGAATTTTTATAGGAAGTAAAATGGTAACATTTTCAATGTCTCCATTTAGTTTCTACAATTGTTAAGGAGCTTTAATTTTCACAGAATATATTTAAAACCTACTTTATTAATTGTGTAGAGTTTAAAAATGTTCTGTGCATAACTGGGGTAGTAATATAAAATCAAACGTTTAAACCTCTTCATGGGACACTCTGTATATGTAGTACTGATATTTTAACACAATATTTAATATTGTTAATAAACTATACGTAATATTTGAAATATATAATTATAATGAAGCAAATTGAAGTAGAACTGACCCAACAAAACAGTGTCTAGATCTTGCAATAAATATATTTGAGGTGAATCAACCTCTGATTCTACCAACGTTCATACGTTTTGATTCTAAGTATTAGTTCTAATCTGGCCCACAGTATTACAATATATTGTGTTATTTACTAATAACAAAATAAAATCTCTAATATGCGGGTTACATCTTGGGTTATAGCACAAAACTGAACTGACAAATTTTTAGTATTAATTTAACCAATAAAAATGTATCACTTAGTTTGACGTGAATAAACATAGTAGAAGCTGCCACTGTAGTTGTAGTTTCATTTCTCCAATTGGGCTAGATACAATTTCAATTTGAAGTCGAAAAAAGTAATTGTTATTTCTTCAGTCTAACTGTAACTTAATTTTTTGTCATGTAAACTTGCTTTATCATAATACAGTAGGGATGTGATTATCCAGAATGCAGTTATCCATATTTCTGGATTATCAGAATTACATTATTAAATTAAAAATTTCCTTAGTCAAGTTGATATTTGGATACATTTTATAAACAGAAAGTTATTCAACTACAACTTATTTGCTAGGAGCACAGACAGTATGATTCAAAAGTTTCAGAAACTCTTTTTTTATAGTTAGTAAGCCATCTTCTGCAAATAAAACAAACTAATCTCAGAGTGCACATTTTTTCAATGGAATGTTAAAAAAGTAATTATTTAAGATGACTTAATTATGACTTAAAGAAAGTTTTCAAATACACCTTCATAAATACACGTGTGTGCCCTTGGTACACCTCCTGTGCAAAGACATTTACAGGTCATATTAAAAGGTTTAAGTGAATGTTATGCAAAATGTCGTCCATCACTTTGTTGCACATTTCTTTCTACGACTATGAGTCTTCAGTTCAAGAGTAAAGGAGGAACATTTACCATATTCAAAGTGGTGAATAATCATTTTCAAGTGTTATAATTAATAATAGAAATGTTAATATTTTAAGCCCAATTTTATTGTATACATAATTTTATTATAAAATATATTACACTGTATTCAGTCAATTACTATATCTGATATTAGTTAAGAAAAAAATGTCTTTTAGAGCCTGGGAATGGAAGAACTAATTCTATCGCCAATCTAGAAAAATTGTTTTCCTGCCTCTTGCTGACTTCAAAATAGCATTATATTAACCCTCCCAGTGCAATTATCACACTGTGTAATTGGTTGGTTTCAATCAAATAACAACCAAATGACTGTTTAATAAATTTGTAGTTTTGTATCTATATAACAACATAGGAAAGATTCATCATTTTCTAGACAAAACTGGAAGTACAATTTCAAAGATTATGTAGCAGTAATGACAAAAATTACCTTAAGTGATCATGACATATCTTTTGCTCTATATTATATTTCAGATAATAATATACAAATGTCCATATAATTTGTATTGTAACATATATTTAGCTTTTGTGTTCTCACATTTTATCTAAATTGGTTTGAAAATGGTTTATTTCGAAATGGTCAATGCACTTGTCATTGTAGTCTACCTACATTTACAGTATAAAATTGTTTTTACATTTTGGTTAATAGAATATGGTTGTTGTGTCTGTCCTATTCAGTTTACTTTTTGTTCTAAATAAAAGTTCATGTTTTCTTACTTAAATTTAAATACATTTGTACATTATTGAATTTTAATTACTATATTTGGAAAATGTTTAAACTTCAGTATTATAAAACAACATTAGCTAACAAGTTGACTGTGGCAGATCTCTTAGAGTGTAGTGACTTAATAGAAATACTTAGTAAACAGCAGAAGTTAAGTTGTAAGTTATTAATATTGGTTTTTATCTGTGTTTTTAGTAATTACTATGACTTTTGACAATAAAGATGAAAACTAAACGTGTAGATGAAATTTTCCTTGAAGCCCTTAAAGTTACACACAACTTCAAAATTAGTACAAATTACGTGCCATGAAAGTATTTTATTCGTGTTAACATTATTTACAAAATTCTTGTAACATGTGCATGGCCACTTATCGGGCTAGCAATGGCACTTTTAGCAATTAAAAAAAAATGCTATCCTTCAACTGGTTCTAAGTGTTTGAACTGGAATGCAGACTCTAACAAAATGTATTCTAGGTGTAAGGAAAAGTTTGCCTGTACTGAATTAGTTATGTTTTTTACTCAACTGACATATACAAGAAGCTGAAAATGTTACATTGCGAATAAGTAAGTTTGAACCTTGGATTGTTAATAAAAGACAAAAGTACCTACATCTGTTTTGTAGACTTGAGAGTTCCAGGTTTTGTTTTTTATGTTGTGACAATATGTAGGGTTTAAAATCTTAGGATTAAAAAGACGAGGAAACTGTTCAAAAAGTGCTTATTTTAGCAGCTTTTTATGTAAGAAGTTATCATACATTCATTGGTGTATCTTGTCTGCCAACTTGTCATGAAAACAAATTCATTTCTCCCCGCCAAAGCAGGTCTCTTTCTATCATTTCTCTTCTTACACTACTCACAAGACATTTCTATTGTCCATGATACTGCACCATTACAATAACCTTCGTCACAAATAAAACACTTATCACTCTACACATCATGACAGCACCATCATATTACATTACTACACAAACAATGACACTGCACTACAACAGAAATACGGTGATGGGAACAAATACAAGTGAGTACTGACTAAAGTAGCAGTGAGACACGTGAGTCAACGGAACAACACGTAGAGTCTTCACGACCTACTTGCCGTGGTGACCCCCTCCCCATCACATAACTGTAGGCCTACACAACACCTGCTAGAGGGACACGCAAAAAAACAAATTTTGCACATTTAATGTATGTACAACATACGCCTAAATGAATACTAATTGAAACAATTTGCTGAATAAATTGCAGGTTTTGATTTTACACTTATTTTCTTATATTCAATGCGTCTATTGTTAATATAGGTCTTACAACAATTAATTTAAAGACATAAATATTGTAGAAAGTTTTATGCTATTTATTTTACTAAAGGGTCCTGTTTCGGCTAAATTCTAATATGCAAAGTAATAAGCTAAAAACTGGACCTAATTACGGTTTTTAGTGTATTAAAAAATATTTTATACAGTAGAGTCCCGCCGATCCGAACCCCGCCAATCCGAAAATCCGCCTAATCCGAACACGGCTAGGAGAAAATATAAAATTGCTAAAAAGGCAGGAAAATAAATTAAAAACCAGTTATTATAGTAAAACGTAAGTTTTATTTCTCAAAGCATTTACTTACTGACATATAGAAACTGAAATTACATTTGAAACGTTAGATGATACATACATTGTACGGAATTTATACTGTTAATAAATGAAACATAGTACTGTACTGTACTGTATTTATAAATGTACAAACCCCTACGCAAGGCTTAGCAAATAATTTGTACTTTAACATGGACACAATAAGGGATAAAAACGTAAAACAAAACACTGCAAAACCCAACACTTTCTTAAGACCTAAAGTCAGTGATCTTTCTTTTGACGCAACACACTAAAACGACTGGACGATGCAATTGTTTCGCCAACGCCGAATGAACATTACGTCATTGGGAGTAGCAGCGGCATGTTGCTCGACGTAGCGTAGAGCGAGGTCAAAGGCACTTGCAGCTGCGCTGTGTGGAAACAATATCGGTAGTTTGGGCGTCTCCCTCATCCTCACTGCTACATGAGTCATCAGCTGGGACTCCTTGCACCTGTGCCACGATGTCTTCGTCTGTGTACTCCTCGAAGCCTTTGTCATCTACAGCCGTCCACTCATTCAACACACTCCTTCTCTACATTTTCGCATCCCGGTATTTTTTTTACAAGAGGAAGAAGTTCGCATTCATTTTACCGGTGGAACAACCTCTTCAACAAACTGCAGATCAGGCCAAAGATTTTTCCAAGATTTCTGCAGAGCTCCTACGCTTGTGTTTCTCCCAAGCCTCTGCCACCCAGAAAATTACATCTTTGATCGTGATTTTCTTAAGCTTTTGGAGAATTGTGAGGTCTTCATTTTCCTCAAGCAGGCTTCGGAGCAGCTTTTTCCGATTAATTTTGCTTCAACGCTTGTAGAACTCCTTGGTCCATTGGTTGTATGATCGAAGTAACGTTCGGTGGTAGAAAAATGGCTTTATATCACCAATAACCAGCTCTAAGTCATCCGGATGGGACGGAGAGTTATCTATGAGTAACAACGCTCTATCAGGCAGTCCATTTTCTTCATTGTAGGCTCTCACGTTGGGCACAAATTGTTTCTCAAACCATTTCTTGAAACAAAGCACGATCCATCCAAGCTTTCTTTTGGTTTTTATAGTAAACCGGCAGAGCGTTCATATTCATGTTTTTAAAACATCGAGGTTTTTTGGATTTTACCGATAACCATCAAAGGTATCTTATTGGTGGCGGAAGCGTTGCTGCATGCTAATACGGTTAGTCGTTGCTTATCCATTTTAAATCCTGGAGCGGAACTTTTTCTTCTCTTGAAGCTAGGCTCTTTGTTGGCAACGCTTTGACATTTAGCCCCGTTTCATCAGCGTTGTACACTTGCTGGGGTGAGTAGGAGGATGTAATTTCTTTGAACTCCTGAAGATACTCTGCGGCTGCGTTTGCTGTCTGCAGACATCTTTTCGCCAGTTACAGTCCAGTTGCCTGATACCGTGCCTTTTTTTTCCCACCGATCTAAAAAAACCGCAACTAGCCGAAAATGACGGATCGCCTCCCATAAGGATTTTAGTAGAAGCGCCTTTTCTTTAATAAGAGGGCCGGTAATGGGAATGCCTTTTTGTCTCTCTTGAGAAAACCACAAGTAAAGTGCTTCATCGAGTTTGTCATACGATGACACAGTAGTAGTTTGACGTTTTTCTAGAGTGTTTTCACTTGTAACAGAGCAAAATTGTTTCGATTTTTGCCCCGCTTCTTTTTCCAGTCACTGATCGTCGCTTTACCGACACCAAATTCAATTGAAAGTTGAGTAGCACTTTCACCATTGTCTAGTCTTTTGAGAACTTCGAGTTTTTCTTTTAACGTACACGAGTTGTGTTTACGTTTACTAGCCATAATGATATCGGATATACGCACAGAGCAGAGCAAAGAACAAACAAAACTGCAAACCACAAAACTACAGAATACACAGTAAGAGCACGTGTTGCGCGTATGGAAGATTGCACTAAACTGTCGTCTCGCCACTCGTCACCGGGGTGGGTGGTGGAGGGGATAGGGTGAGGTAGTGGCAGTCCCAATAGTAGTTTGCGCGCCACACTGTTTCAAGGTCACCGACCAACTCGCCCCGCCCACCACAGACAGGTGGCTTCTACTAGATTCATTACGCACAAACAATGGCACTCAGTTTCGACCACGCGATGTTACCGTACAAAGACAGGAAGCTGTAATATTATTATTACGTTTAATACGTACTTACTATTGTTTATTGCATTTTGATTATTGTATGCATTTAATTGTTTTAAAAACCACGTAAATTGCACTTGAAAGTTGATAAATGGTACTATTTAACAAAAATCCGCCTAGTCCGAATTTCCGTCAATCCGAACAAGGTTCGGTCCCAATTAGTTCGGATTGGCGGGACTCTACTGTATTTGAAGACATAACTTTTGTTTGAAAACATCAAATAAGTGTTCAGCAACCACGAAAACGCAAAACAACAAACATTACGCTAGAACTTACCACTTCAACTCCTTTTTAAGTCCTTTTTTCCTTACAAATATTTATTTACCTCTCTGGGAATCGAACCTGTGACCTCTCGGTTAGAGAGACGTAGCCTTATCCCTAACTACGGTGGAGTTAAATTTTACTGGGCTGGATAAATATTTTCGTTATAGATATTCACACCTATTTTTACTGTGATAAATTTGTTCCCCTTTCACTTACAAGAACATAGAAATGGTTAAATCTGTTAGATACCAAGAAAAATGCATTAGTGTGTCTTGCATCTGTCTGACCAAAGTTTTAAACATTTTAATTTGTAACTAGATTAATAAGCAGCTGCTCCTTCTTTCCTTAAAATTTAAATTGAAACCAAGGCCAACACGAACATATTAGGTACAACTAAAGGGGTAGTTACTACTATGATTCATGCCAAACCTAAATATAACTGAAAAGTATTCAAGCACTACCAAATTCTTTTTATTTACTTCACTCATTGTAACAAGACCTAACATCGCACCATCTCTGGCATTATACTGTTAAATATGTAAAGGCTGGTGGATAATTTTTATTTTGAAGTCTCACTAATGTCTAAAGACAAGAAGATTAAAGCTCAAGAAAACAATTTTATTCATACATTTTATGAATAGACAACAAGAATTTACAGTAGTTTGAATAAATATAACTTAATAATAATACTATAATTGTTTATAATAAAATAAAACTATATTCACAAATAAACTTTCCTTTATATTACTTTTTTTAAATAAAATTCCGTATAAAAGCCTCAGGCCATAGTGTTTTTAATACAAATGCTGATTTAAAATATATCTTATCAACTACAGTAAACAATGATAAGTACCTCTTTATGACTTTTAAACTAATTTTCTTCAGACCATTTAAGTGCACATGTTACTGATAACTTTCAAGATTCAAGATTCAAGATATTTTATTGTCATTAAGCAATTTACATGCAATAGACAAAGTCATAGCAGCAATATTTAACCGTTTACCCTAAAACAATAGTATATTTAAAAGCATAAATAAATAATTAATTAAAATTCATAACTAAAACTTAATAAATAAACATGACACATACAAACTAAGTATAAATAGTAAATAAAAATTATAAAATAATTAAAAAATCAGGGTATTAATATCACATGTTAAATATTCGTCAACAGAGTAGAAAGCATTCATTTTTAACCATTTACCTAACACTAACTTAAATCTATTCATTTCTACACTAAAAGCTTTCTGAGGTAGTTTATTAAATAATTTAATCTTCATGAAGATGTGGCTACTTTTTGATTTTTTTAACCTTACTGAAACTTGATTAAGTAAGTAGTTATTCCTTGTATTGAGGGTATGAATATCTTGCCTAAATTTAAAATGGTACAAATTTTCCATAACACTAACTAAACAAGAATAAATATACATACTAGGAAATGTAATTATTTGAAGTTCTTTAAAAATGGGCAAACATGACTCTCTTTCTGGTATAGATTTAATTGTCCTTAGAGCTTTCTTTTGCCAAATAAAAATTCTATCTGCATGACTGCTATTACCCCAAAGTGTAATTCCATACAGAGATGAGAATTAAAAAAGGCATAGTAGGCTGTAATCAACATGGACAAGTTAACAAAATGTTTTAGTTTTCTTAACAGGTAGATAACCCTAGATAACTTTTTACAGATACTATTAATATGTGAGCTCCAACTTAACCTGCTGTCCAGATGAATGCCAAGTAATTTAACAGGCTTACTACTTTGAACTACTTCCCAATTCAGAGAGAAAATTATTTTTTCAGTTTTACTATTATTTACCATCAATCCATTTGATTTAAACCATTCCAGAGCCATACCCATAGAATTATTTTGTTTAGTTATCAAATTATCTAAAGTTCACAGTTTAAAAGTGTTGTATCATCCGCATATAATACAGTTGGACTTGGCATGTTAAATGATAAATCGTTCATAGCAACTATAAAAAGGAAAGGTCCTAATACTGATCCTTGTGGAACTCCTTTCTCTGTAATTTTAAAATCTGATTTTTCATTATTTATTGTTACCATTTGTTTTCTTCCACTTAAATATGATTTTATTAAATTGATTTCTTTATTTTTAATTCCATAGTTTTGTAATTTATCAATGAGTAGGATATGTGAAATACAATCGAATGCTTTTGTTAAGTCAATCAAGGTAGCAGAGGAGATTAGTTTATTTTCAAAGTTTTCTAATACCTTTTCTACAATATTTTCTAGAGCCTTGATTGTGTTAAGACCTTTTATAAATCCAAATTGTTCTTTGCAAATGTACTCGTTTTCATAAAAATAATCATTTAGTTGCTCTTTGATGCACCATTCAAATATTTTACTAAAAATAGGAATAAGAGAAATCGGCCGGTAACTTCAGGGGTTACATTTTTCACCCTTTTTATACACTGGAACAATTTTTGTTATTTTTAAGCTTTGGGGAAAAATTCCTTCATCCAAAATTCTGTTAAAAAGTAGAAGGAGTGGTTCAATAATTAGATTGATTATTTCTTTTACTATTTTGTTAGAAAATCCATAGAAATCCTCACTCTTTGATGTACTCAGTGCTGAAACACATTTTAATATATTGCCTTCGGTAATTCTCTTCCAGGTAAAAGGTCTAATCTCTCTATTACAATTCATTAAGTATTTGTTTAAATAATAATCTGCTTCATCACTTGACATTCCTTGAGTCAGTGTTGCAACAGAGCCTACAAAGTACTCATTAAAATCATTGGCTTTTATATTAATATCAGAATATTCTTTTTTATTGTTGGACTCAGACCTAATTATATTTCAAGCTGCCTTGCATCTATTACTTGAATTTTTTATATAGTTTTCGTTAAACTTTCTTTTCTCTTCATCTACTTTTTGTTTATACTTTTTTTATATTCTTTATATATATTTCTACATACATTTTCATTGGCCGAACCTTTACTTTGTTTGAATCGTTCATACAGTATCATTACCAGATCCCTAAATTTGTTTAACTCTGATGTGAACCATTTTCTATTTGACGTTTTATGCTTTTTACTATTCAGTTCTCTCATTTTACAGTTTTCTTCCAAAGAGGTTGTCAGTAAATAATAAAAGTGCTCAAATGCTTGTTCAATGTTTTAAAATGAAATTAATTGTAGCCAGTTTTTTTGAGATAACATTTCTCTTAAATTCATAATTGATTGCGGCCTTATATTTCTGACAAGTATCAAAGAGCTTGTCTGGTTGTCTTCTTGTCCCTGTTCATGAAAAGTAGCAAAGACACCAGCATGGTCTGAAAGGTTTGGTTCTACCACCTCGCATTCTACAATATTCTTGTCAAGATTAGTAATAATATTATCTAGACATGCCTTTTCTCTAGTCTCTGTCTGGTTTAAACAAAATAAATCAAATGAGCGAAGCAAATTTAAAAAATGTTCTGTTTCAATTGAAAAGTTGATTATATTTATATTAAAATCATTTGTTAATATCACTTTTAAATTCCTAAACTTATCATTCAAAAACACAAGACATTTCTTTGATAGGAGTTCATGGGTGAAAATAGTAGTAAAACAAGAAAATAATACTACAAGGAAAAAAGATACATTTCAATTATTACAATTTGTTTAATTAATAAATTTTGATAGAAAACATCTCACAAGTAATCATACACAATAAACAATTTTTAATTCTGTTGTGAAATACTTATGTCAAGAACAAAAAAGATAAATGTTTGTGGTAGTGTATTTAGCATAAAAAAGTAAAATAGCATGAAAACTATGTTAAGATATATTTGTAGTTCAATAATGACAGATTCAAGATGAAACCTAAAAATATGAATTATGTCAAAATAAATGATTTACTCTCAAGAGATGATTGGTGTGGTTCGATATCAATACCTAAAGAAATGTAAAAAATAGTTGGGAGATATGGAAGGAAGTGGTATTTATAATACCTAGAGGGTATATTCCAAATCTAATTGTTAAAAAGTTACATTTCTTTAACCTACATCATCTTACTGGCCTTGAGCCTACTTATGCAAGCTGTGTTTTGTCCTCAAACACGCAATAGCGTACAAGCAGACATGAGATACAATAGTCTACGACAATTGTTTTAAACAATTGGCATGATAAAATTCTTAAATTAAATAAGTATAGAGATGATTTATGAATAATTAAAACTGCATTACTTATTTCCTAACTCAACATGTTACTAAGCTACATTCAATGTTACGAAATTTAATAAATATTTTTTGTTTAAGAAATATTTGAACCCTGTGAGCATATTGATACAATTTACATTTTATGGAGACATACAGATACATTAGAGTTAAAATAAAACATAGTTAAAATAAAATTGTATGTTGATATTTAATTTATAATGCAAATATACACATTGTTTTTACTCTGTCATTATATATTAAATGTGCTCCTGTGTGTAAAAGATAATTTTAACTACCTCTCTAATCATAGTAATATCCATAGTTACTATACACGTAATAGAAATAACCTAGTAATAACAAAATTTAATATTTCAAGCACCCAATCCAGTTTTAAGTATCAAGGAATTAAACTGTACAATGCATTGCCTTCAGATATAAAAGAATTAAGTAGAACTAATTTTAAGAACTGTGTAAAAAAATTGTTACTCAAATCTTGCCTGTACAGTGTCAATGATTTTTATAACGTATTAAGAGAAAATTTAGAATAGACTATTTTAGCCTAATTATTTGACGTTGTTATATGTATGTACATTACATCTTGACAATAAATGATTTGATTATCCTGATTGCAGAATTCTATGATACCGATTTTAGAAATTTTATAATATTGGGAAGCAAGACGAGCAGAATAAAAACTATATATATATATATATATATATATATATATATATATATAAAAGACATATACAAGATATAGATTAATAATTAAAAATAACCTTAATCACAAGACCTAAGTAACACTGTCTCAAATTGACTTAAAGAGTAACAATAGCAAAATAAAATAGATATCACCTTAAAAGGTTAAATTATATATTCAGTAACGAAATGTGTGCTGAAGATTACCTCAGGGTAAGGAGTAATTTCCGGGAATGTGACATTGGCACTGATAACAGCCAGGGCTACAGAGTCTCCTCGCTCATAGACTGCATCAAAAGGAGATTTGTAGTAACACATGGCATATAGGACACAGCCCAGCGACTGTAACAAACCACTCTTGTATTAGCACATGGCTAACAGGACACAGCCCAATGACTGTAATAGACCACACTTGCAGTACGACATGGCATACAGGACACAGCCCAGCGACTATAACAAACCACACTTGTATTAGTACATGGCTACCAGGACACAGCCCAACGACCGTAATAGACCACACTTGCAGTAGCACATGGCATACAGGACACAGCCCAGCGACTATAACAAACCACACTTGTATTAGTACATGGCTACCAGGACACAGCCCAACGACCGTAATAGACCACACTTGCAGTAGCACATGGCATACAGGACATAGCCCAGCGACTGCAACAGGCCACATTTGTAGTAGCACATCGTATATGGATATTGTTTCAAGTCAGCCTATTAAAATGATTTTAGTAAAAACTGAAAATTAGAGGTAGATGCAGGCACAAGTATATATGACAAACTGACAAAAAGCTGGTAACGACCGACTGGTGGGAAACACCTGCTTTATCTTTTGAAATAACAAAGAGAAGTGACGGTTTAGTAGAAGTTGAATATTTATTCATTTAAATCAATATCTTGAGAAGGATCTTACAGGATTTCAGCTCTATTAAATAATATTTGCCACTAGGGACAAATAAATATTGAACATCCAATAGAACCAATGTTGGGAATTTTCAGCAATACCACCATCAAATAATTCAAAGTCGAGTCTGAATACACAGCAGCTGCCTCCTGCTCCTGGACAGCACTGCATTACTTTCAACCCTTTCTATGAAATCTGCAATATATCCACACTACTGTGCTCTATATAAACTAGACTCACCCAAATATCCGTGCGCTGATCTATCATACAGTAGCTTTCTACATGAAACAGTTCTGGTGCTCTGTAAGGCATGGAACAACGTTCGCTAGCCAAGTCCTGCAGCTGCTGCGCTTCGCTGCCTCCTGCAACCTTAACTCCCGCTGGGGCAACTGAGCCTGCAAGATATCATTCTTTTAGATCACTTAATCTCAATCTCTGTCTAAGAAAGTTTCTAGAAATTTTATTAAGGCAAGCTAGAAAAAACTTATACTTTTACAAATTTGCAACTGTTATTAAGGATCCAACAGGACCTTCTTAAAATCATGTTGTTGTCTGTCCTTCTGTGTGATAATCCTAGATAGAAAGATCTAGAGACGTGCAACATAGGTCTTTCCTAGTCCAAAAAAAACCATACTGGTTTTAGTGTCACAAGTTAAAAGAGTAGTCTGTTCGTTTGTGCGTCTTTATGTGTGATAACTCTTGACAACCTTAGAGCCCTTTTATGCATGCGTTTTTGTACGGACGATAAAAAAACGCATGTTTTTAAATACATTGGACCATATGAGCGACTTTATGCACTGTCGTCCGTTTTTACAGCTCTTGCGTTTGACGTTCGTTTCTAAAACATGTCGCAGTGTTTTAGAAACGGACGTCAAACGCAGGGACGGACGTTTGCTCAAAGTACACGGTAGTATATGGCCGCATTTATGCAGACGCACGTCAAACGCGCGTTCCCCACTCCAAGTAATTTTATTAATTATTGCCACCTTAAATCTCTATAAAATAATAATATTATTGTGGTAGCACTGCTACCCCCACCATCAATCTTTTGCATACGCACGACAGAAAATTCAAGACGCACAATATAAAACTGAAACGCACATTACAAAATTTATGGTCCGTTTTTTTAACGTCCGTACGAAAACGCATGCATAAAAGGGCTCTTAGATGTGATAAAAAGGTGCTAGGAAATTGGTACATTGATTTATCTTGGTCCAAGGAAGAACCTTATTGGTTCTAGGGTCAAAAGGTTAAATGGCAGTCCGTCGATCTGTTAATCCATCTATGTAATAACTCTTTCATTACGTTCTGTCAGGTCCTTCGATACTTTATTTTATCAGTTTATTACATATGTTATCTGACAATTTAAATCAAGCTTAACTATCAGAGACTATAATGTTTTTATCTTGGTCTGCACATGTACAGCATACGCACTATTAACCCTTTGGGTGCCAAGGGCCGATATTATCGGCTCACTATATTTAACCAAAGCGTGCCGAAAGCCGATATTTTCGGCCCGTTACGTTTAACCGAAGTGTGCCGAGAGCCGATGTTTTCGGCCCATTACGTTTAACCGAAGTGTGCCGCGGGCCGATATTTTCGGCTTTGCGATTATATTATTGTTTTAAATCAAATAGTAAGCGAATGTTCATAACAGATACATCAAACGAAAGGGGAAGAGTTACTTAACAAATTAATATATAATTTGTCGGACAGGATATATATATATATATAACGGTCCAGGACAGTATGTGTCAAGTGCACCCGGGGTTGCCACCTTGACTGTCTCCCCCGCCACGAGTGTAAATAGACTGAACGTTTATGTAACAATGTATATATTTTATATAGAGAAATTTCTTTTCATAGTTTTTTATAGACTTAGTAACATTTTTCAATAGGCCTATGCTATAGACTATAGGCACTAAAAAATAGTGAGTGATTGAAGATTGGACTTTTTATAAATAGGCTATTTGTCATGATTTTATTTTTTGTGAACATGCATTAGGGTCCTAACCAATGTTTTTCAACCATCTCAATGCTAGTTTAATAATATAGTTTTGTTTAGAAAAGTCCTTACAATAACATGCCCTTACATTACATTGTCAATATTTTAGCATTTTAGTCCAAATGAAAAGTTTTATTAAAAATCTTATAAAACTTTTATTTCTCAATATTTCTTTCTGAAATTTTCTATATTGGTTCATAATTATACATACTAATGTAAAATGTAACATATGTTTACATAAATAGTAAAATAATATAAGTTTTCTAATTAAAAAAAAAAATAAATAAAATTTTTTTTATTAATTTTTTTTTAGTTTACTTATTTATATTTTTGGATATTATCGTAAAACTTTGTTATTACATAACAGTATATTTCATAACCTACAAAACAAAACAAAAATTGTCCATTTATCAGTATTAGGATAGGAGTTATACAATTTTTAGTCTAACATAACAAAATAGCTGTTTTGTGCTTGGCACACTTGGCTGTTATAGGCCATTTACCACTGGCACTCAGGAAACACCCACAGCTCACATGCATGGCATTACTCAAGACGAATCTTGAAATTTGCTTGGCATCCAAAGGGTTAAATCTCTTGAGTGCTACAGAAAATGATTCTAATGAGCAATGAGATGATCTCGTTACAGTTTACAGTACATCATACAGAAATCATTAGACTTGATTAGTTAATAATGAATGCATGTACTCACTTGTTGGGTACATACTGTATGTGGATACACTGTCTAGTTTTTTACAAAAAATTCATAATTACAAACCACTCCAAAATTTAAGAGACAAAATAAAAACCAAACTTTTATATTATTGTTACTAATTTATAGGAAAATCAGTAGGCTTACCTTGAAAACTACCTTCTGGGGTCCACTGATTGAAAAAAACACATAAAGTGTACATTTTTTCACATGATTAGACATTTTTGATTACTCTGTAATCTTTCTCAACCAGTATACAGCATTCACTAAACTTTAATATTAATCTCTTCAGGACAGGAGTGATGAATGCGCCATAAGCATGTTACAGTCAGTATGAATGATATCACTTATGTATTACATTGTTTTGGGTAAATTCAGCAAGCATAAATCATCAGTATATATGCCAATTGAATCCTAGTCAGTTTCTATGGTACTTTACCCATTATTTAGCAGATTACTGTACTATTTTTGATACCATATGAAAACAATTTTCATAACATTCAATACATTTAGCATTTACAATGAAAACAAAATACAATTACCCAAACAAAGTTTGGAACTTAGGAGTGTCGTCCTCCTATCTTAAGCTGGGCTTGAAGTTTAAATTTTATCTTCAACAAACAAAATTGTAGCCTGTAGTATTACACGGCAATTAATTAAAGGTTATTAGACTAACAAATATTTTTAAAAATAAATTAACATCTATAGCCAAGTGATTGTTTGCATTGCAGGGTCAAAGCCCATATGTTCTGAAATGTGTCACTTACCAAGGTCCATGATGACAGGTGAATTGTCCACATCTAAGAGGATGTTGGCAGTCTTGAGGTCCCGGTGAGCAAGAGGCGTGGGTTCTGCCTCGTGGAAGGCTCTCACTGCCTCACACACCTGCAGGAATATCCTCAGCACTTCAGTGGTCTCTAGATGCTGCCGTCTACTCTGTCTCCGCTCCAGCTCCCCCGCCAGCGTTCCTTTCTGCAAACAGGCAAATTTGTTATTCCAGCTCTCTGTTGAATAGATACAAGGACTTATTTCGTTGAATAATATTAGCCTGGTAGGCTGTACACATCCAATACCACTTTTGTAAAAGGCAAAATTATAAGTACTATTAAAGCGTACAGTTAAAATAAATAGTAATACAAATTAACAAAGCAATAAATTTAATATTGAGAATTAATAAAATTGTAATGCAGAATAATCATTTATCTGAGTTCTGATTTACAAACATTAAATAGATGAGTTAATTACACAATAAAACATTGTTGCTGATTATATATTACGCTAGCATTTGATCCTATATAAAAATAATACTTGAAGTATTCAAAGAAAATGTTTCAGAACTTTTTAATAAATAGGTTATTGACTTAGAAAATATGAACGAAAAAAAGAATGTGCTTTCTTCACACTGTGTGTTTGAGTCTAATGCAGGTAAAGAAAAATAGAAATTTTATCAAGTTTAAAATGAGATATAATTGTATAGAGAATCTACTAAAGTTTCATTAAACAGAGTTATGCCAACATACATAACAGCTAACATATACAGGACTAGGAGTATGATTTTATCAATATCTGCCACTTGATAATAGAATTGTATCCGTATGAGTAAATTCATACCATATCTTAAGAAATGTTTAAAATATGCTATTACAATTAACAAGCATATACCAGTTAAAAGTAAAAAATAGACAATATTCTTTATTGAAATGATCTTGGAGAACAGTACATTGCGCGTTAGTGTGATAATAAAATATATTTATTTATTATAGTGAACATCTTCTTTTACGGTTAATATATTCTTTTTCACTGTAGAAGGGTCTTGCTTGCAGCCACTGTCTCAGCATCCTCTTGAAGTGCTGTTGAAGCTCTTTACAGGATGATGATCCTTTATTTTTTTCAAAAAGACTTAAATGATGAAGTGGTAGCGTTAAGCTAGAGATGTAGATCTCTCTGTGTGATTGCATGGAGGATTACTCCTCGGATATAAAGAGATACAACAGCGAGGATGTTGAAACTTTAATATAGAAACTTTGAAACCTGCAGATAAAGAAGAACCTGTATATGACAAAGAAAAAAAGAAGAAAATTATTTCCTGACGAAAACAAGGACACTAGCATTGAACAAACATTTCCTCGAGAGAGATTCAGCACTGGGGTATTTGTTGCAATAGTTGGCAAACTTACAGTGGAACTAGACAAAAGAAGAGAGACTCATATAAATCTTGAGATAAGATTTAAGATCTTCCGGAATTTGCAAGACAACAATTCCAAAGAGGTGGCATGTAAAGCTAAACTGTTAGGCGAAAGATATTGATGTAAAATATCTTTCCAGGACTTTGTCCAGGAATATAACCGTTTTACACAATACATGATTTTGGACATTACAAAGATAAAAGAAATGTATACCTACATAAAATTAAACCGATTAGAGAGCACTTTCCTCAATTTGGAAGTTGCCCTCAGAATATATCTAACCCTACTTGTGACAAACTGCACAGAACAATAAAGCTTTTCAGCTTTCAAAAATCAGAAATTAGATCGTCGATGGTTGATAAAAAGCTTAATCGTTTATTGTTGATGTGCAACCAAAAATGACATTACTTTGAAATTAGACTACAAAAACATTATTGACGACTTTGCAACATGACAAACCAGAAAAAAAATGCTATTATATGAGTCTATAGTGTATGGGAAATTAGTTCTAACAGACCAAAAATAATTTAAAGAAAACTAATTTAGACAAATAATGTAAATATTGTAAATACAACCGAATGATAAAAAAGGGAGGGTGGATGGTCCATAAGGTACGTCACCCACATTCCTATCGGACTATTAGTTCTGCCTACGGCGCTGGCAGGGGCAAAAACGAGCCTGGTAGCAGCAGTAAAATCTCACATGTACGGTTGTGGGTACTCATGTTATAATATCAGGAGTAACAACTTCTAACATATAGAGTTATAGGTACTCATATTATTGTAGAAGCAGTAACAACACTGTAAAGTTAGAATTATGGCTACTCACAGCATAGTATGGCAGCAGTAACAACACCTCACTGGTGCAGGTGTGTATACTCACAGTATAGTTGCAGCAGTAACATCTCACACATATAGTTGTGGGTATTCATATTATAATATCAGGAGTAACAACATCTAACATATAGAGTTATAGGTACTCATATTATTGTACAAGCAGTAACAACACTGTAAAGTTAGAATTATGGCTACTCACAGCAAAGTATGGCAGCAATAACAACACCTCACTGGTGCAGGTGTGTATACTCACAGTATAGTTGCAGCAGTAACATCTCACACGTATAGTTGTGGGCATTCATATTATAATATCAGGAGTAACAACATCTAACATATAGAGTTATACTTAGGTACTCATATTATTGTAGAAGCAGTAACAACACTGTAAAGTTAGAATTATGGCTACTCACAGCATAGTATGGCAGCAGTAACAACACCTCACTGGTGGAATTGACCACAGGATCAGGAGTACCTTCATAGCAGGAGTCTAAACATTTGATTATGTTAGGGTGGTCAAACTGCTTGTGGTAGGCTATCTCCTCCATGGCTAACTTCTGATCTTCTACGCTATGACATACAATCTTCTTCACAGCATATCTCTTTCTAGTTCGTGTATTTTCAACAAGTAACACCACGCTGAAGCCTCTGATAACAAGTGGTTAATTGCTTTTCAACACCTTACTTTTGAATGAACTCTACTTATATGTATATCATTTACATCTGTATAATTAGCTCAAATTCTAAATGATCAATTTTTTTAACTTTTATATAATTGTTACATCACACTACACAAAATTTGTAATAAATTTGAATTGGACATTATTGTAAAAGTGTAAGGTGTATTATGGCTCTCCCAATATTTCTTAGCTTACAGAATATTGTCAGTTTCCATTCAAACAAGTAAAAAAAAGTACTCTTGAGTATTTTCAGAAATCCGACTTTTCATAGGAGAAACCAAAAGAATCACGAGTGAATTGGCTGATTTTCCAAGAGTAAGATTGTGGGTGGATTTGGACTGGGGTGACAAGAGGAAAAGAATGAGGAAAACGTGACCATGGGAGTGCTTTTGCTCCAGAATTTGTAAAAAATGCCCAAAACAAAATTATTTTAAAATCAGCCTACTGTTCGCTTGAGTCTCACATTTCTTACTCAATAGCCTAAATCTGTGGGGAGCTAATGAAACAAATTTACTGGAATTTTGTTTGGCAATTCCTTGTATTATCAGTTTATCTCAATTGTCACATTGAAGGCTATTTTTAAGCAATTAAACATTTTAACTATAACCGGCTTTTATACAATTCATTAGAAACATATGTTTACATGAAGTGTCACACCTAACTACATACACCAACCATAGCTTGATAAAACATCAAATTTAGAGATAGTTTTCCTGACAGTCACAGACTCATAACCCATATACCTCCTACTGGAATCAAGATAAACCAGGCTCTCTCATTAGAAATAGGATCCCAGAATTGAAGTCACTCAAAAATGAATTGAAACTTTTTTCTACACAGTTTTTATTCCTTGGTATATTTTAAAGGAAAAATAACCAATCATGACCCTCCTTAGCCTAGATTTTACAGTAAGCGGCCTACACTCGTTATTCAATCGCTATTATTGAATGGTTCGATTGTTTTTATCTGAAAGAATAATTCGATATTACAATTGTTTTAATTTAGTTGCATACGATTTGAACTTATTAGTTATAGTAATTTTAATATTAACAATAAACAGCAATAAGTAACAAATATTTGTAAACTTTGAAAATAGCGATGAATATGAGGAAAATATGTGAGATATTTCTCACAAGTGACTTTTTAAGTGGCTTCAACATTAGGATTTGGCTCCTGGTAACCCATGGGGAGAATTCTTGGGTAGGGTACGATAAGCGGACCCGGTTTTTTATATCGAAGAATGTAATGATCGATACCTAATATTCGCATCTCAAATCCTACGCTATCAATCGATATAAGAGTATCGATAGTCCTCAATAACAATCATATGTTTTGAATTAAAATATGAATTTAATATTTACAGTGATCAAACAAATTATTATAACCAAAATTAGGAAAACCAAAGACGACCATATTTGCTCCTCTTAGTTACAGTTGTTTCTTTCCCACAAATTTCATATAATTGGTTTTTCGGTACGAGTCCACCATGTTGAAGTCACGAAAAACATGGGTACTTTGGGATTATATCGACCACACCAATATGAAGAACATAAAAATAAAAATTTATAGAAACAAACATGATAGGACGAAAAAACAACTGTTTAATTAATTACAAACTTACAAGCATTTCCAGGTATTGTGATCGGTATTGTTGTCACTGTTATCTTGTCTTTCTCGAGAATCCCGATTACGGCAGGCCGCACGGCATCACATGATTTGCATGGTACATAATTGCCTTTCCATTACAATTCAATTTATATTTCTGATCAGCCCCTCTAGAATTTGATATTTTACTGATAGGTACTATCTCGAGGGATGTTTTTCTTTCGTCGACATCAGCGCGGGCTTCGGCAGCACCAAAGGCTGATGGCCGGAGGCACTCGCATTTTGGTTGGCGGAGTGTGATCAAGAATAAAAACAAGTTTTGAGTGTTTTTTCAATAAAGAGTTTAGTTTTAGTTTGGTAATGTTTGTTTTTGTTGAATTTTTGTGTTTGGAGAAATGTAGAGGTAAAACACGGAAGTACAACAAAGCGATGCACCAGCTGAACGGGCGGCGAGACTCTGCAATCACGTTATCTACTAGACCGCTCGACTTTGACCTCTGTCTGAGGATGGGGAGGGGTTTGCGATAAGACAATTCCTGTTTTATATTGATGAAATATTGTTCTACGCTAATCTAGTAATCAGTAGAAGCAACATGTCAAATAACGATTCATGTCTGGGTGTGATCGGTATAATCCCAAAGTACCAAAACATGTCTTATCATCTTTCAAAGCAATGTTGTGTAGTTTTTTTTTTTTAAATTGACTGCCATTTTTAATAATCAAATGTTACTTATATAAAATTTAAATATTACATTACGAGTATTATTTTAAAGTGTTTACGGCTGTTTATATAGATTACTTAAGTTAATGGTTTAAAATAATTCATCAGTATCGATTGATTATATCGATGGTTATGATTAAGTAATATTGTTTGCCAATTTCGATATAAAAAAACCGGGTCCGCTTATCGTACCATACCCGAATTCTTTCCTCCATTTCACAAAAGTGGTTACTCGTAGATATCAAGGTGGGCAAGTTGTAATATTGCAAAATTTCTTTGATATCTAAGTCTAGGCCATAGTTGGTTTTGTTATGTTATTGTTAAATTTATGTTTTAAAATTGTAATTTACGAGATTCACCTTGTTATGGTTATTTATAACTCTTATTGTATATAATTTTTACATATCGAAGTGGGATAGTATATCGGATTGTTCGATAACAGCAATCGAATAACGAGTGTAGGCCGCTTATTAAAGTCTCCCGAAATAAGATGATAATAGTTTTTTTCAAAATTTAAGAGCAAGATTTTTTTAAGCTGAAGCAACATTTCAAGGTTGGAATCCTTTGACAAGGCCGTTAGATGTATGTGTAAAGATTTCAAGCTTGGGGTTGCAAATTTAAATGAAAATAAATTATTTCCTGGATTCTGAATTCAGTGTTAATTTATTTCTATCATATAAATAAATTACTTTGTATGACATCAATGCATGTGATAAATATAATCAAACTCTTTCCAACACCATAATAATCCAAGATTAAAAAAAAAGGTATCAATTTACAATAACGTGACCATGGAAAGGTATGTTCATTTTTTTCCCCTGAAAACTACAATTTTTCCTGAAAACAATAGTGAAGAAAAAATTCGTCGGCAACGAAAATCAAAGGAGTTACGATTTTTTGAAAACTCTGTTTTTGACAGTATCTCTGGCAATTTTACTGAAATGATGCTGACAAGTACGTTAATTCTGTCAACGATGCCTGCCCGCTGCGCAGTGCTGCGCACTGCTTGCTCTTTTAGAAAAAAAAAACAGTAGCAGTCGTGGGACTGCCGATAGAAGTGAAAACGGAACTATTAAGTTGAGAGTAATTAAAAACTATATGCAAAAATTATATGAAATTTTTTATGTTTTATTTATTAGTTAGGCTACATATGATGGGTTAAACGAATCATGAACAAAATATAAATACAAAGTGGTTGAAAAATAATTAATATACAATTATCTTAACAATATCTTAATAAAAAAGTACTGTAAGTATTAAAGAATATTATTTTAATGAAAAAAAGTTCAATGCAATCATTATACTTGTTGTAATTGCTCAATATTAATAGTTAGTTAAACATAGAATACAAGTGAGTAAACACCGAGTGATCAACAGTGAGTTGAACACCGTTGTAAATAATACAGTTATTGCTACGGATAAAGTATATAATTGCAATAACAATTATACCCACAATATTTTTAAAACTAATAAATTAGTTAAATTAACTTGGTTCTTTCGTAAAGGTATTTTTATTGCACAATAAACTAATTTATTGAGTTAATACGGTATCAGTGAGCCAATGCGCCAACTACAGTTCCGGCAGAAACGTTCACTCATCACTTCATACGCTACTACAGGCTAAACTAAACTTCCAATAAAAAAATGATAAATTACAAAAAGAATATTCATCTATTTTCACACAACTTTCTCGCTGACAAATTTTGTCTGACCAAAAAATAAAAAAAATCCTCGCTTACTACTTTTTTCTTGTCATTGTAAACGCTATGTAAAATGTAAACAATAATCAAAATTATTTCGAAAATTTTTTAATATTTAAAAATGTAACCAATATTAAGAGCTTTAATTTGACGCATCTTACAGAATTGTACGACATTGGCTTCACTTTTAAATCGCGAGAGAAAGCCGTAAAGGTCACTGATTTTCGCAGTCTGTTTTCATACTCCGCCGGGACAGTTTTAACACAGCGAGACTGACTTTTTCATGCAGGTTAGTAGTCCGCGGCCAAGTCTACGGTTAAAAAACACACAGCGAGACTGACTTTTTCATGCAGGTTAGTATCATTAGCATGTCGGTGACGCGAACCGAGGATTTTACCCTCTACCAAAACGCTCAACGCGCCTAAAGAAGTTTTCACTTCAAAAAATTAACTCGAGCTTGCAAAAGTCGAATCCCAGATCACGTGATGCCCCTGATCCTTAACCCTCCAAGTGTTGTTCGACAAAATTTTGTTGGTTATTTTCCATTTTTAACGCAATAATGCCCGAAAGGCATCAATATAATACAATAATATACTTTCCCCCCAGTTTATATGCACCTGTGATAATAATACTTGGCTATAAATGCCCAACCCATGAAAAAAAGTCCATTTTTCATGGTCACGGTATTGTAAATAAATACCAAAAAAAATACCATCAAGGATAAATATTAAGACTAGACTATGAACTTTCTAACATGTATTTATCATTCATACTTACCCTTCCCCCAAGGATTCAACAACATAAAATTTCTGGGAATTTATTGTGATTACTTCTTTAGTGCACAAACATCCCATTCTCATTATAAGACTTAGTCCTATCGTATTCATGTCTATCACAAAGGTTTCTTCTTTATCAAAATTTTAACAATTTTAGATTACTACATTCCATCCATGTCATACTACTATTAACATCTCCAACTAAACACCGACACCAACAGACGAAACGAGTGCAAGCAAATGACTATGACAGATCGTTCCTTATGACTAATTGACAAATTGAACCGACTGAACTGAAAACTGAAGTAAGCAACTGTCCGACTGATCTGAAGATTACAACAGCCCTGTGGTCTGCAGGCAGACCAAAATAAAGTACTAAAGCAACTACTATCTAAACAATATAATCATCTGATTTGAATAGATTGAATTAATTTAAGAACAATTAATTTATTATTAAAGCAATACATGAAAGGATTTGTTCTGGATCATCAATAGTTCTTTTCATATATAAAAATGAAAAGCAATTACTCCAGTGAGATAATCGTGACTCATAATTGTATACTGGCCTTAATAAGAAGTATTTTAGAATTTCAATGAAGAATTTCTAAGCTGTAGTCTAAGACTTGGAGGTTGCGAATATTGCTGAAAGTCAGAAGTGGTAAGTTACTGTCTTTAAGAATACATTTTTATGCAGAAAAGTGCATTTATAGAACTATTGTCAAATAGTTTTACTGAAATACTCCTATAAATTGAGGATGAAAGCTGATAGCTACAGAGAACCAAACTAATCTTTCGTTGTATAACTTATGATTTTAATCGTTATCAGTTGATATATTTTACATTGTCTGTCTTTAGACTGTATTCTTTTCTGACAGTCTGTGTCCGTCTGCAATCGAGAAATCTAGTAGAAAGCAAAAAAGTAGAAGAGCAATGTTTATTTAGTTTGTGCAGGAGAGGGGTTTGGCTAAATCGACGTGTAGATTAAAAATTTTCATTTTAAAGTCACTTACGAGCAACAACCATGGAATACTTTAAAAGTGGTTTGAAGTCTGTCTTAGGAGCCCCACAGCCAGGCGTCCAACCAACTGGAGCTGAAACTGTAAGTACAAAATTTTATGTAAAATATGGTAGGCTCATTACTATTTTAGTCACTAGTTAAGCTCTGTAAGTTACATATGAATATTTTACAAGTAATGTAGGTGATAAATTAAAATATATGCCTGCCAAGCAATACACTTTTGAAAACTTCGTTATGCTTTTTTATGCAATCAAATTGAATTTATATACATAATTTTTATTTCTCGAATTCAAAAGATGTTTGTATAAAAAAGCTTTGAAGTAAATAAACAACCTAAAAATACCTAAATTTAATACTTAATTTGTATTCAGACCTACCATTTTGTCAAGATAAAGCCAAGAGACTCCAGTTACTCGACATAATAGGATAGAGGCCTTGACAGATTACAATGTTTATACACAAATTCTTACAGATAACCTTCACTGTAGCATAGGGTTAAGGCCACGACTGTAACTGAGAATTCACAGGTTTAATTCTTAGTTGGTCAATAAAATATGCCACTGGATTTAGACCATTTCTCATAAACACGATTAGACTACAAGCGTTTTTTTTCCGTGGTAAAGTAGCTTGTGTTCCTGCTGCTTGAAATCCCGTTATAGGTTCCAGCCCCACACAACACATGGAAAACCGGAGTATTCACATATTAACTTTGTTACATGAACGTTCATAGCAGCAGGCATGAACCAATGTAATAGATTAAAACAAAAATACAGTGAATGCTATAATGTGCATTGATAGTTGTTCACTACAGGCATTCCTCCTTAGTTCCTGATTTTTAAAATCTTTATGTTTAGGATTGTACACTCTGGGGTTTTGTTCCACCTCCAAAATAAACACTCACTATCTATGTAATCCATATCAAATGCTAATAACCCAACAGTGTGTACAGAGAAGGCTTCTCAACAGTCTTTTAAATGCTACAGTGTTTACGGCTTGTGTGACCAAGGGATGAGCGGGTAAATAAGCAACAATAAGTGCAATAATACAAAAGGGTAGAGTACAATAAGTGGATTTAGTTTTTATATAGATATTGTATAGTTACACTGTTTGATATAATCCACAGACACTGATAAATTAATTTGAACATTTAATTTTATCTTTGTAATAAGTACAATAGCAGTGAACATGTGGTATTTTTGAACACAAGCTATCAGACATGTTAAGTTTATCCTTCATAATAGCGCTACGAAGTAAATAAGTTTTACACTATTTTGTTTGTTACATCTAATAGCCTACAACGTAATAGGCCTACATTAGATTTTTAAAAATTAATCATTAAATTATTACTTTTACATATAATGAGGAAATTATGTGAGATATCTCTTCAATGTGGCTTTTTCTGATATGTAGGTCTAAGCTGTAGTTAGTTTTGTTACTTTGTTAAGTACTTTGTATTATCCAGACACTGCTATTTTTGGAAGAATTTTTCTTAAAGAAGTCTGAAACATTAGTAGAAAAACAGACTTCATTTTATTTATTGTGAAAAATACATGTCATTATGATGATCGGTTCTTGTTTTCTACCTCCCTAAAGGAAGCGGTGTCATCGAGGAGGCCACTCTTTCCCTATCTACTATTTAATCAGCAAACAATATTATATCCATTGTTGGTTTTATTTTTAAGGTGGAGCGCTTGGTTGACAGAGTGCAGTCTTCAACGTTGTTGGATGATCGACGAGATGCCTGCCGCGCACTCAAGGCTCTGTCACGCAAGTATCGCGTGGAGGTCGGAGCGCAGGGCATGGACGCACTCCGTCAGGTGCTGGAAATGGACCACAATGACTGTGAGATTGTTGGATACGTTTTAGACACACTGTGTAATATCACATCTCCAGAGGTATTTGAAGAGGAAGGTAAGATGTATTGTCAAATACATAAAAAAGCTAGTAAAATCCAATTTATTTATAAGTAAAGATTTTTACTTTAAAAAATAATAAAATTACTTTGATTTAAATATTTAACAACAATACTGTGTTACGAATATCCAATTATACAATAATTGTGTATTTAAAACCTACTGTTGGTTTTTTTTTGACTATTTAAAATTTTTTCAAGATGCTGTAATATTAAGGATATAATATATGGGTATTTGTATTAAAGTAGACATACAAATGTCGTTAATGTGACTACTATATATAAACGAATACAATTGATATAAAAAAATTTAATTTTGTGTGGATTGTTAAGGTTCCTATAGTAAAAATCACATGTAACTTTTTTAGTGAAATTTAAACAGTTTTTTATTTACTGTATTTTTATACTATACATGGACTGTTGTGCAAAGGATTTTGGGAAATAAAATATTTTAAATGAATTAATTGTTTACATTTTTCGGTACTTTGGGATTATACCGACCACACTAGTATGAAGAACACAAAAATAGAAATTTATAGAAACAAACATGATAGAACGAAAAAACAACTCTTCAATTACAAAATTACAAACTTACAAGCATTTCCAGGTATTGTGATCGGTATTGTTGTCGCTGTTATCTTATCTTTCTCGAGAATCCTGATTACGGCAGGCCGCGCGGCATCACGTGATTTACACGGTACATAATTGCCTTTCCATTACAATTCAATTTATATTTCTGATTAGCCCCTCTAGAATTTGATATTTTACTGATAGGTACTATCTCGAGGGATGTTTTTCTTTCGTCGACATCAGCGCGGGCTTCGGCAGCACCAAAGGCTGATGGCCGGAGGCACTCGCATTTTGGGTGGCGGAATGTGATCAAGAATAAAAACAAGTTTTTAGTGTTTTTTTAATAAAGAGTTTAGTTTGGTAAATGATTGTTTTTGTTGAATTTTTTGTGTTTGGAGAAATGTAGAGGTAAAACACGGAAGTACAACAAAGCGATGCACCAGCTGAACGGGCGGCGAGACTGCAATCACGTTATCTACTAGACGCTCGACTTTGACCTCTGTCTGAGGATGGGGAGGGGTTTGCGATAAGACAATTCCTGTTTTATATTGACGAAATATTGTTCTAACGCTAATCTAGTAATCAGTAGAAACGAAATGTGAAATAACGATTCATGTCTGGGTGTGGTCGGTATAATCCCAAAGTACCCATTTTTCTGTAGTCTAAAGTATCTGTGTCTAGAATTTCACAACATATTCCTGATTAAACCTGAAAATCTGTAAATTTTGTCAGGAATCAAATAAATTCCACAATGAAGCCTTAATAACTTTTACAGAATATGACAACTAGAGTTGTTCACAATATATTTCTGCCAGCTTTTTCACACCTCAAAAGAAGCTTTTTTTTGAAATTATACTATTTAAATAAGGGACGGTTGAATGTGTGACATTCCTGACTTACCTGAATGAATATTTTTTCTTATTATATTACAAGCAATAAATTAATGTGTTTTTATACCAAAAACTACTAGAAATTAATCGTTCCTTGTAAAAGTTACATCTTGTTTATACAGCACATTGATACATTATTGTGGTGTACAAATTTTTAGAGAGACCAGATCTCGGCCATGAATCACTTTTACATGTTGGGGAACAGTTCACTGAGATCTTCATAAAAAAACCAGAGAACGTTGGGCTTATCCTCGGCTTCATGGAGGAGTATGAGTTCCAGGTTCGCTGGCCGGCCGTCAAACTCCTCACTACTCTTCTGGCTAACAGGTTAATAAACACAACTGTGTGTTGCTGGACATGTTCAGAACACTAATGTATGTTGGAGGTTCCTTTGTTTTCCACAAATGTAATGACCAAAAGAGAGGAGTAGTTTTATTTCTCAAATCAAATAATTTATTGCCAAGGACAAAAAACATTTTGTATTAGCATAGTCAAGTATTTTTAAAGTGAGTATTATCTACATTCTTATGTCATAAAACTCATTTACAGTACTATACAAACAATGCTCAATAATTACATTCTTTACATACAATTTAAATATATTATATTCTAAACTTCTAACATTTAAAGGCAGATGATTGAAAAAATTTATGGCATTGGACTTAAAACTTTGTTGAGAATTTACATTGCTCCTTCCTTAAATTATCCTTGAATCTTGTATTATAGCAGTGCACCTCAGAATGACTTATGTATATTATGTAAATTATCAATGTATTTTTTAACATATAGCAAACAATTATAAACATATAGACTAGGTAAGGATAAAACTTTCAACTCTTTAAATAATGATTTACAATGTGCTCTAGGCCTAGCACCACATACTAGTCTGATAGCTCTTTTTTGTAATACAAACAAACACTGAGACACTGAACTGTTTGCCCACAAGATGTTACCATAAGAAAGATATGTATGTACAAAGCTATAGTTAAATTAAAAGAAGTACTTGAGAGCTGACGATTAAACTTAACCTTCTAATCATAAAAATTCCTTTAGACACTTTTGGAGCAATATATTTAGCATGAGATTGCCATTTAAGATTTGACTGGACCATTATGCCAAGAAATTTAATTGTTTGATAAATATTATTCCTTAAAGATATAACAAGATCTTGAGTTTTAGTCAAATTAATAGATAATTTATTTACATCACACCACTTAGCCAAAGCATCAACTTTTGAAGCAAAAACATCATCAATATTAGCATTTTGAGATTTCATGCTAGCACAAATATCGTCGGCATACAGAAAACAAGTAGTATTATTATCTTCAATATTACAAGGCAAGTCATTTACATATACTAAAAAAAGCAGAGGCCCTAAAATTGAACCCTGTGGGACACCCTGGTCAACATTTCTAAAATTAGATAAATTGCCTTTAAAATAAACTGCCTGTGATCTATCAGTAAGATAAGATTTTATAAAATTAATCGACTTGCAATCAAAACCAAGAGCTTCAAGTTTCATTAATAAGATATCATGAGATACTGTGTCGAAGGCCTTTGAGTTGTAAAGAGTTGTTTTATCAACAAAAAATGTTTTTTATTCATATTCTCCCTTATAAACTGCTGTTTCATGATCGTTTGTCATTGTTTCTTAAGAGTCACCATACTCATCTGCCTACTGAGTCTATAAGTTACTGTGTTGTTATTGTCCTTTGGTAAAAAAATTATTTCAGTGGTTGAATTTGATATATTTATTACCTGAAGAGCAATAAATATAGTTCAGTATGACCGTGTGGGTGACAACATATAATTATGTTATTGTTTATTTTTGTTTCAACTTTTTGAAAGTTTTGTTGTTTTGCCGGTAAGCTTATCAAAGTCTATATCACTAACCTGTGTTTTCATATGTTGATGTAAATAGTTTTGTCTTCAGTCTATCTTATCACTTTTTTGTACTAGTTATTTACTGGATATTGGAAATTTTTGAGACAGAAGTATTAGTATTTTGCCAGTAAGCGTATTAATGACTTGTTTTGAACCTAACCCATATTTTGAAATAGACCTAGGTTAGTGTAACATTTGTAAAAACTTCATATAACTGTATATTTTCTGAAACTGGACATTTTTTTCTATTGTTTAATTATTTTAGAATTATAAATTTCCAAGTTTATATTCGTTTGCTATGCATGGTCTCCCCTAAAATTACGTAAATTGAATTTTTTAATTTCAAGTTTCGTCTAATGTTAAAAAATAAATGTATGTCAATGAGTTATACTTATTAGTATGTTATATTACACTACAAACATTACTGAATAAAACAACATATAAAATCAGTGTAAAAACACAGTATTTGAAGTGTAGAGTAATTTAGAATAAGTTCTTGTAAGTGGAGCAAAAATAGTCCTCCAATACAGGATTTTTAGCTGCCAGCTCCAAGGTTAAAAGGGAAAGAGGCACTCAACATTTTTAAATGGCAAATCTATCTTGTTTTTTGATCAATTAACACATTCACTGCCAAGCATGGGCATGTTTGTGCCTTGCTTGCATTGCCTAAAAAGCACTTTAATAAATTAGATGTGGTTTTATATTTGCATGTAAATCTTTATATATGAAGTAGGACAGTCTGTACAGCATACTAGATTAAGATTATAAGTAACACATTATTATTATTAAAAACCACATTATGGTTGCGGGTCTGAGTAGGGTGATGGATGCTGATGACTCATAGTGATGTTGGACTGGCCTACTCAACCAGCATGGTGGTTTTATTTCGAGCACATGATATTACAAGATAGAGTGACTTTTGGTACAGTAGTTTTATCAATGCAGTATGTATTGGCCCCTTCAGGGGCCAATATTACATTTAATTTGTACTTATTAAATTAATAGTTTGACTACCGAGCACAGTGTTTAATGTTGGAAGGCACATCACAAGACTGCTCTTATGACTATTGGCAATGAACATGTTATATAAGTACATATATTATACTTGTGTAAAATGTGAAAATACATTGTATGCAACTATCGAAGTTCATTGAAAAATCACAAATATGTTACATGTTCAGAACATAAATATCGCTTCTATGTTGAGATGTTATTTAATGATGGTGCTTGTCCTTCTATGGAGTTTAGCAAAACATTAGCAAAGCCTATAAATCAAAGAAATATCCCATAAATGAATGGGTTAAAGATTTGAGATTATGTACATTTTGCTATCACTGAGAAGGCTGGTAAATTTCTCTGATTCCTGTCTAGGAGTTGTAAAAATCCTTTTTAGTCTGATTGTTTATCGACTGAATATCTCGACAATAAAATAAGCTATAAATTTTAAATATTGAATGCAATCTCAGTGGAGCCTATTATATAGCATATGGTCTCGCATTTCCTACTGTGTTCGGTATATTAGGAGGATGTATTTCTTCTATTGTTATATTTATGTTGACTTACTTAATCTTTTAAGAACTCACTGCAAGAACATTATCAATGATTAAAATATGTATAAAAATTTAACTTTTAATTTTTGATTACATTGTGATATGATACAAAGTTTTCCTTTTTGTCAATATTTATGTTAGTTTCCTTAATTAAGTAAGAAGTCACAATACAGATTTTTGTATTCCATTCTACCAAAAATAATTAAAATTAATTACTAACAATATTAAAGAGATTTATTTTTTTCCCAGACCAAGGGATATCCAAGACATCATCCTGGTCAGTCCAATGGGAGTTTCCAAGATGATGGACCTTCTTGGTGACAGTCGAGATGTTATACGGAACGAAGTAAGTTGTATTATTAACCCATGTGTCTTTCACTATTTATGAATATTCTTGAAATTTAATTACTAACAGTATAAAACATGTGCAAAACTGACAAATATATAAAATTTTACTGCACACTAAAACACTTGAGACTGAGGGCATTAAAAAAATTTAACACTAAGAAGTGTATAAAAATTACACTGAAAATTCCAGGACCTTTTTTGATATACAGGAGTGTGGAACAGTGTGGTAGCTCCACACTGCTTGCAGCAGTGTAATAATTCACGTAATTTATTGTATGAATAAACTACTTTTATTCATCCATGTTGAGTGTTATGTAAATTAGAATATTTTATTGCAATCTCCATATTGTTCAAGTTTACCAATATCCAAGGCAGTCCTGGTTTGGATTAGCGCGGGTAATCAGACTTCTACTGTACCATAACCATTTATTATAATGCCAGTACTTATAAAAAATTAATTATTGTATTTTTTGTAAACCAAAGTAGTGGTTTATAGTAAAAATAATATGAGTAACCAAAAATTAAAAAAAGTATGAAATGAATAAATGCGCTTGAAATTTTAATTTGGTACAATTAAATACAAAAAAAGGTTCAAAAATGTATAAAAATGTGTAGTTTAACTAAAGTATGTGTTAAATTGTTTTGTTTTGAGGTGAATAAAGCTTTTTAACCAACTAGATGTCCTAAAAATATGGCACTAATCAATTAATATTGGCAAGTATAGTTAAACCGTTGCAAAATATTTTTCCTATAATATAATGTAGTAAAATTGTCTTATTTTCATTCATAAAATTTTTAGTTATCGTACAATTTTTATGTAAAGTTTGTTAAAATTTTAAAGTAAAAATTTACCTAAAATAAAATAAATTGTAAAAAATTGTTGAAAATACAAGTTTAATTCCAAATATCACAGATATTTACTAGATATTATTGTACAAACAAGGAGAATGCAAATAATAAAAATAAAATAGCCTAAGCGAACAAGTGCAAACATCGATAGAAAAGCAAACATCTAGCTCTGTGTAAACAAATTGCTGATTAGACTGTTCATTGGAAGGCGTAAAACAGGGCCATTCAACTTGTGAATTTCTAAGAACAGTATGGCAACACTATCTGTCATCATTATAAACAACACATATACACATTAAAACTATAAAGAAATACACACACATAGACATACCTTTTGGGACACAGACCAAATATAACACGACAAGCCCAACTCATCACTTTAAAAAAAAAAGAAAAAAAACATCTGGTAATCATATAATTTACTCTCCCAGAAGCTAAGAATTGCAAATGAAGAAACAGCCATAGAATATTTTGAATTGTTTTTAATTTGTTAAATGATATTAAGTTATTAAGTCAATAATTGTTGATAATAGATTTTAATATCCTGGATTATTGTACACCTTAATTGTTATTATTTCTTGTATTATATTAATGGATGCCACCTGTTGTGAGTTTTTATGAATTTCCTGTATTAACATATTATACATAATTCAGGTCATTAATTATAAGAATTCTATTGTCTTTAAACAAGAACTTATGTAACTCCAGAGCCCTGACCCAGACATAATAGTAACACTTTTTTAAGGAATGAACACTTCATTATCTCTAGTTACCTGCCTCCAAAGGAGCAAAGTAAAAAGGATTTTTTGTAAAACTCGTTTAAAAATTGGAAACGATTTGTATATATTTCAAACCTTCTTGTATATGACAATTCCAAATAAATTTATATCTAAATTAATATTCATAAGTTCAACTGGTTGTCCTACAATCATAACTGATTAGAGGTTTATTTATGTGCTTACGTTCGTTTTATTTAAGAATAATTGGTTGGTAATAAACCAAGTTTGTTAAATTTTTTGCTGAATTTTCTTTAGTTTTCTTGCAAAGAGAATTTAAGACTTCACCACTAGTGATCAGTGTTCTTATAACCATTATTAGATATATTATTTACAATTTTAGGAATCAGTGTCAGATATTAAAAACAGAAAAAAATACAAAACTGTGTGCAATACCAAAGTTAATATCCTTCATTACTAAAGTTCTTCCATAATAGAAAGAATTTTTCTACCAATCATGTTAAAGCAATGCTTTTTGATAAGTCATGTATAATTTATAAAGAACATTTTTAAATGGAACGACTATGAAAACTTATTATCCAATATACCAGGTTTGTCTGGAGAGTATCCAACATCTAGTTATTTCTTGTTTTTGGAGCAAACATTCAATTTAGACAGGTATTCTTAGAGTAGTACGCAATTATCTCCAACACGTGATATCAATGTTCTATCTACCTGCAGTGCCCTGTCTTGGCTTGGCAGCTATGCACTTAGTAATGTTGCATGAGGACAAACTGATTGATCAAAGCATTTGTATTAAGTTCTTTTTCCAGAAAATTGGATACTCTTCCAAATGTTTTTTCTTTGGAAGATTTGTAAAAAGCATTGAAACATCTATTGTAAGATTTATGTTAAGGCAATATTCACAGCTTTTTTGACCAGTATAGTAATTTACTTCATGAATATGCCCCAAGCTTAAAGGCAGTTTTGAGATGCAATAAAGATTGCCTAAATTTTGGAAAGATTGTGACTGTATTTCACAATGACAAGCACTGGCTCCTTAAGCCAATCTCATTCAACATATCTTAAAGCAGGCTGGCATGAAACAACTTCATTATTAGTTTGAAATTTGTTTATGATGATGGAAGTATTGTGAAGGAAACAGGATTTTCCCAGACATTTGCCATTATTCAATGATACAAAAAATCAGATGACTTGTCCGAAAAAATCCTGTTTCCTTCATTACCTGTCTTCCTAAAGTATTGAATCTGTGTAATTTTTCCTCTTTGAAATAAATAACTCTTATCATGGCAACATAATGGAAGAGTTGAACAAATCAAATACATTATGATAGAAGTTCTATTAACTATTCTAAAACAAGTCGGCTAGTAATTTAATTCTGGAAGTTCTGGAAGGAGTGCTGAAGAATGCGTGCTTTGTAGAGAAGTGGTGGAAAGATACAAGGTCACTGTTATAACAGAGTGATATATCTTCAGGCCACAGCTTAACATCAGGTACTTTCCAGACCTGTTGTTTTTACTGTTTACTGATCCCTGCTCCTGAAATTTCCCTATGTATATTGCAATAACATAAACATCGTTATATCCGTCCTCTGCTAATGTTTAAGCACAAATACATCTAAGCTCCTACTTCTTGTTTTATATTTATTCAAGATCAAAATATCAAGTTGATTTATTAAAAAGGTTCTCAGTGTATTTTAAGTGTTAAATAAAAGTAGACTATGAGTGAAGTGTAGCCAGGATTGTAAATACAACCAAATAATGCAATGCTTGTTGCATAGTAACAATGTTGTCAAGGCTACCTATATTTGGAGTGGCAGACAATAAAAGCAAGAACATGAGTTGTTGTCATGTTTTGGCATTGCATAGCTGTTGACAAACAAGCAATGTTGTCAAGGCCACCGGTATTTGCAGTGGCAGACTATGAGAGCAACAACATGAGTCATTGCTACATTACAATTGTTCAATATCACTACACAATGTTCCCATCTTCTGGGTTCACATAGCTGTTGACAAACAAGCAATGTTGTCAAGGCCACCGCTATTTGCAGTGGCAGACTATGAGAGCAACAAGATGAGTCATTGCTACATTACAATTGTTCAATATTACTACACAATGTTCCCATCTTCTGGGTTCACATAGCTGTTGATAAACAAGCAATGTTATTCAAGCAACTGATATTTGCAGTGGCAGACTATGAGAGCAACAACATGAGTCATTGCCACATTACAATTGTTCAATATTACTACACAATGTTCTCATCTTCTGGGTTCACATAGCTGTTGACAAACAAGCAATGTTGTCAAGGCCACCGGTATTTGCAGTGGCAGACTATGAGAGCAAGAACATGAGTCATTGCTACAAGCATTTGTTCACTATCACTTTACTAACTTTACTGTAAGAGAAGCTATTACTAAGCTGACTACTTAATATTCATTGTTTACAGAATAATTAGGTGTATTAAAATTACATTTTTTCCTAAAACTGAATTGGATAATTAGTGATTCAGATTATTTGATCATATAGTTGAAGTTCTACTGTATTCTAAACATATTTGCATTTAGATAAACTTACTCTTGCTTTTGCACTTTTTATTCATAGATTATCTTTTTCCAAATATTTCAATAGGATCTTTGTTTTTTTCTTTTTACTGAAGTAAACAAATTAATATATTATAAACTATGATTTTATTAATTTTATTCTTGGTTTTTATTTCTTTTTTTCCTATGTATTGGAAAGAGAGGTTACCATAAATACGTTACTTTTAAGATGTGATTCCTCCTCCCATGCCATCTCTTTAAAATTATGTGTTCACCAGAAAGAGGGTATTTTTGTCCTACAAATATTGTCCAGATTTATGTGTTCTGTTTGTAATTGTTTAGAGATAAAGCAGATGAGAGGATTATGACCTAGAAGTACTAAAAACTTCGGTTTTCTAACAGCCTAATGTTAAATTGTTGGCAGGCCTTGCTGCTCCTGATCCAGTTGACAAAAGGTAATGCCAACATACAGAAGATTGTGGCGTTTGAAAACGCATTCGACCGACTGTTCGACGTGATCAAGGAGGAAGGAGGTGCGGACGGTGGCATTGTGGTTGAGGACTGCCTTCTGCTCATGCTGAACTTGCTGAGGAACAATACCTCCAACCAAAATTTCTTCAAGGAAGGTGTATATCCACGTCACGTTTTACTGATTCCTTTTATTTCAAACCCTAAAACTGCTGGTAATTTATTCAAAAATACCAAGGGATTTTCGCTGCTATTTCACTTATTTTAAAAAATTCATTAAAAATGTCATTTGATATTTTAATAATTTTTTATATGGGGGTTTCATCTAAATACATGGATTGTAATGGTGTTTGTCTCCAACCAAAAAAATGTTAAAATTATTTTTCAAAAAAGTATAATGTAATTTTTGTATTAAAACATTGTTTTGTTTTTGTTTTTGGTTAGCTGGATATTAAAAATCTGAAAACACAAAAATCCAAGATAAACAAAAATGTAGTAAATGTTATGTCCTTTTTCGGATAAATTAAAAGCGTATTACTCTTTTATACAAATGAAAAACAATTTTCCATGGTACGTTTTTCAGCAACAAAAATAAGTTTTAAGCACACTTGTAAAAGTAAAGCAAGAAGTAAAAAATTACTTTTTACTTCACTTTATTTTACGTTCTAAAGATTTAAAATACATATTTATTACAGTAAGACAATGTATATAATATTTAGCTTATTCCAGTACTTAAAACCTCAAAGCGGAACTCGTAAACACGAAACTCATGTCATAAACAGCAGAATAACAACTCGGACAGAAGTGGGCTATAAATTATGTTTCTGAGAGATATATGAAATTTTTGAGACATTCCGACTTACGTTTGAATAAATAATAAAACCGTGAGTCGATACCACACGGTACGGATGACATTTACGAAAGGATGGAGTCGGTACCAATGGTCGGACTGACTGGCAGCTCCAGGGTTATTCTGGATCCATAATTGACAGTCCAAAAAAAAAAATTGTATAATTTTTTACTGCATGTAATATATATACATAATTGCAGTGGTGTAACTAGAACTCAGTTTTTTGGGAATGGGATGAATATGTTTGAAGACCACACCATACCAGGAGTTTTGAATAAATTAGATGGGTCTAAATCAATGTTAAACATTTAACTGCTGCATTTCAAACAAGTTGGATTGATGTTATATATATATGTTTGTATTTGTTTTATATTTTAGGGTTTTTAGGGTATTCTATCCCCTGATCCCCTTCTTTAAGTTACACCATCGTGTAATCGTACATTTAAGTTGCTGTAAAAGTTAGTTTTGTAGACAAAGGAATAATTTTTATATGACTCTCAAAGAAAATGTTCTCTACTGAAATCTGCTTTCGGAAAATGTTCTGGTATTGGATGTATGTTCTTAATTTCAAATGGTTTTATCAAGCCATTCTCACTCAAGATTAACATGTCAGGAGGGTTTTCTAATGTTTATAGAAAGGTACTAGTGTTTGTTTTGTTGGAATCTGTAGTATATTCTGATAGAGGATTTTTGATTTGCTTGTTGCCAGAGTAGAAACTGTTTGTTGTAGGAAAACTTAGAAGGATGTGCTGTATTCTTCCATTCCTTCTTGTTGTTTTCCATTTTAAAAAGTAAATTCCTCTAATCACTTGATTAGTTTATCTGCCTCTGGTGGTTAGATAATGTTTTTATAAGATTATTTTTAAATCTATTTGACTTGTTTGTAAAAATGATATTATCATTCAAACAGTATCACTTCTTGTTATACTGAATATGTGAGAGATGTACAGAGGAAATATTGCAAATGACATGTTTAGCTTAAAATTTTTATTCAAAAAACAAATTTGCAATAAAATTAAGTAACCTGGTTCTTAAGAAAATTTGTCTCATAAGCCAATTTTGAAATTGTTTGCATAATTTATGATGTAGGAAATCCTCACATTTATGTTTAAAATGTCACTTTTAAATGCATTTTATTTTTGTATAAAAGTTCAAAAAACAAACTAAAGTATAATTTAGTTTTATTACCATTGAACAAACTAAATAAAAACATAAATTGAAACATGAATCATACCATAAATATAATACATTTGTCTTGTGGAGGATGACAGCATTCTTTCTGTTCTGCAGATATTCACTTCTAAAATGTATGTTATAAGTTATAACAGTAAGTGTGACTTTGCAGGCAGTTACATACAAAGACTGTCGCCCATGTTCACTTTGCCGCCAGAGGGAGACGAGGCTGGCTGGTCACCTCAGAAAGTTGCCAACATCCATTCTGTCCTGCAGGTAATTAAGAAAAAAAAACACTTTTGGGGCCAAGACCAACAAATTACTAGTAATAAATATGTCTAAAAACTGTTTAGGCCTTATTAGTAAGTGTTTTTTAGAGGTGTAAAAAAACCACAGCCTAATAAAAACAGGAACCTGTTTATAGTGCAACAATTTACAGATGTGCATTGCCTTTGGTAAAAAATATAATACTTCTTTCCAAAAATGTAATAATTTTTACTGCATGAAACATATAAATGCAATAAAACAAACAAATTTAAAATTCAAATGAAGTTTTAGTTTGAAAGCAGTTTAGGCATATTCTGTTATATTTATTTGCAGACAATTAGAATATGAAGTCAACGAAAATGAACTTATGAGAAAATGACCTTTTTGGTTTTACACATCACACAGCTATGGTGAGAAGAGTCAATTCAATGCGAATGTTGAGTTTAACTCCATTTCACCTTCGGCTAATAGCAGTATCTGAAATCTGACACTTGACTAAAAATATCACAGACTTGACTCTTGGAGTCTGAAGTCGACGTTCATCTGAAGAGATAAAATAAAACTTGGTGGACCCTACTAAACTAGTGATATAGTGACAGTTGGTCCTAAAAGGGGTAAAACCCAAACTATTTCCAGTGAAATGTAATGCCTGTAAAAATAACTGGAATTTATGGAACTCGGTAGGTTCTTAAGTCGGATGTGAACTCTTAGTCTTAAATTAGGTGTTATCTATATAAAAATATATTTATAACACAATATTATAGAGAATAATAATAATTTTTCTTGTATACAGAGTGTCCCACGAAGAGGTTTAAACGTTTGATTTTATATTACATTATTAATTGTGTAAAGTTTGAAATTGTTCGGTGCATAAATGGGCAATTAATATAAAATCAAACGTTTTAAACCTCTTTGTGGGACACCCAGTATATTCACCAACAACTAATATATGAAAATTAACTTTTGTTTCTTTCCAGATTATTCCTTTTTTCCATTTATTTGTTATTCATGTGTTAACCACACTTATCAAATCTTTAGAAAACTTTTTGTTGAAATTAAATATGCATCCAAAAAATAAGTACCATTTCGTTGTAATGTCGTCATAGCGCTATTATTGGCATTCCGTGACGGAATTATATGAATTAAGCGGTTCAGTGTCCGCAATTAATGGACAATTGTCCACGATGAAACACAAAGTGGAAGGTCTTCTGTTGTGAATGATTATTTGGTTAGAAGAGTGGATAAAACAATTGGAGAACAGATAATTCACAATGACAATGCTTTCACATGAATTTCCATAAGAACTGCTTTGTATGAGATGTAGTAAGGTTAATGTAAGTTTAATGTAGACGTAGTAAACTATGTTCCCACTGGCTTCCAAAAGCATGTTCAAAAACTTTTTTACTATTACTATAATGGAACCGAATTCCAATTGTTGATGAAATTTGGATTCACTATATTACTCCAGAATCAAAGAAATGTAGAAAAATATCATGTATACTTTATTCTGATGTAGGAAAAGAGATTGGCTTGTTGAAATTTTAACCATTATTGGTGGAACCATTAATGTGACATGTTACTGTAAGGAAACTTAGGTACTCAATAAAAATGAAATGTATTGAACGCTTAATAGAGTAATAGTTTTGCTGCATGATGATGGTTGGTCTCATGTGCTGGTGACACTAGTAGGTTAATTGAACAATTCAGTTTGGAGCGGTTCACTCACACACGGTAGGGCTCAGATCTTGCCTTCTGATTACCATTTTCTCCTGTACATAGCAAGGAGTGTTTCGAATGTGATGGTTACGCACAAAACGGAGTACAGGTGTATTATTGTTTACCTTTTCTATGTTGCTTTAAGAGTTTGATTTAAATTTAGATATGTAAGTAGGTTGGGTGGTTTGTAGGTTTTGATTTAGGGAGAAATATGTGTTACATAAACATTGATTTATATTTTGGTTTGATTTTCAGATCCTTCGTACTCTAGTGTCACCTGGAAACCCTGCGCAAGTAACAGCATCGTGTCAGCGGTCATTACATGGAAGTGGGATCCTGGAGGCTCTCTGTCACATGCTCATGGCTGGAGGAGTGCCTGTTGACATCCTCACGGAGACTATAAGTGCCCTGGCAGAGGCTATCAGGGGCAACCTGGGCAACCAGGTCTACTTCTCCTCTGTGCTAGCCCCCTCCACCCCTCCCAGGTAGGTCACTACGTTCTGTTCCCTGAAGACCCTCTGCAAGTGACACTTGGAGAAACTGTAGTACCAACAGAATCAAGAAAGCAATCTTGTTGTAATGGCCACATTTCAACCCTCATTTTGGGCTTAACCTCTATTTAATTTTAAACTGATCTGGTGATGCCTGTATTAACCGCAAACAGCACAAGGAGATCTTGGTAACATTAGAATATTTTACTAATCAAGTATCAAACTGAGAAGTATATCTGGGCAAATGAGCTTTACTCCAGTCATGTTCACAATAGTGTATTATCAGCTGAAGATGTGTCATGGCTGCATGGCCATCTCTTTTCCAAATTGTATTATGAACTAGCTTCAGATTAAATAGCGTCTGTGATTCCAAAGATGTTGTGCCTGCAAAACTGTACTGGTTATTGTGGCTAGAAATACTTCTGTAACTTTCTAGCTGCTTGCTGCAGAGTTAACCTCTTTCCATAATATCTGTGTTGCTTTGTTTCCATAGAATAGCAGATGAGACAAGTTTACCCCTCCCCAAAATACCCTGAGTTACTAAAGTATAACAAACTTTTGTTAAGAACTTTGGAAAATAAGTCAAGCAGTAAGAAAATAATGAAGAACATTTAATTTGAAAACTAAGATTTTAATGTTTCCAATGTTTTAGAGAAGCCATAGTGATCCTTTTGATGTCAATGGTGAATGAGAAACAGCCATTCTTGCTGCGATGTGCTGTGCTCTACTGCTTCCAGTGCTTCCTCTTCCAGAATGAGGAAGGCCAAAGACAGCTTGTCAAGACACTGTTGCCCAGCACTGCTGAAGGTTGGTAACTTTTTGTAATCTATGAAATCTTTTCAAAAACAGAACTGGAATTTCCTGGATACTTTGTGCTCAGTGAGTGATGCGCCTTTATTTCTGGCCACTAGAAGTTTTTTTCTATGTTGTAATGTTGGATGTATGTACAATACAATTGTTTTTACAAAATCTAGGTTATAAGTTTATTCTGCCGAAGTGCTTAACACACATTTTTTTGAGTTCCAAAATTTCTCTTGTATCATACTTTGATCAAAACAAATTTTAAAGTTTCTTTAAATAAATGACAATGAGAAAATAAGAACTGCATTAAGTTTCTAAAAACAATCGCAGAAGTGTGACATGTTAACTCCAGCATACAACACAAACCACTCTTCGACTCTTGATTGGAAAGTGGCGCAAGAGTATTTGTCAATGGTATGGGTACCTTAAAACACCATAATTTGTAAGGATTCTGTTGGAGTCACCTAGTAATTGGAGTGTCTTACCCCTCAACGTGGTTTGACATTGAATGGATGACCTCATTATGTGGTTTGACATCCATGTAGCATGTGTCATTAGCCAAGCATGTGGTTCTAACTTGCAGTCAATCCTTGAATTCATCTTGAATGACAGATTAAAGTAAATATACATAATATCAAAATTTGTTTCCTGAGACGTACTTCTTGGTTTTTTTTAATCACTGAAATTGATAGTTTTTTTTTTAGAAAGATGTTTGAAATTGTGGTATATTCTCTCAAAGCTGTAATAAGTTAAAAAAAAACAGATTAGAACGGTGAAGTTGATCACTGGGTGGACAATGTTTCTTTGTAATCGAATAGTAATCAATAATTTCTAGCATACACAAATAATTAATGAAATCAGATAAAAAACATCTTTATTTCCATCATCATTTTACAGATATATCATAGGAGCACAATTTTCCCAAGTATATTATATAATTGATTTACTACTTTTAAGTAATCTTAGATTTGAAAATAGGAGTTTCGTGTATTGATAGGTACTCTAAAAATATGTAGAAATAATTCCTCACACAGATGCACTACACCTGTGTGTGAGAGAATGAATCCCATTAATTCAAAATAACTTTATTAGGGAAATGTGATGTTTCAAAAATGTCTTTTTTAAAAAGCATATCAAAATTAAATTACCAGAACTGAGCAAAAGATCTTATAAATGAAGATCGTAGTGGTCAAGACGAAAAACACAGCATAAGTTATAAGTGACGCAGTAAGTTAATATTCTTACCAGTGAATGTAGGTAATCAAGAAAAGAAGTAAATAGACGGACAGACTAGTGAAAATATTATTTTAGGTGTACTGTAGGTTACATAATAAGTATTCTAGTGAAAAAATCATAAAGATCTGACCAAAATCAGCTAAGATATTGAGGCTTTACTAAAACTGCCTTTTTATTCTAGCTTCTTTAAAAAAAAGGTCCTGCTGCAGTGATCACACACACCACAACAACATGAACACTAAAACAAATGCCTCAGAGAGTTTAGTTCCAGAACTATTCTTTAATTACAAATAACACCATCTTCATTCATGATAGACAAATATAAAGACAATGATGCTTGTGTAGCTGTGATGCTGTCAAGCGGACAACTACTGTGTGGGGGTCTGTTCAGCCATGATCCTCTGTCCAACTGGTTCTCCTCGGTGGCTCTGTCCCATGCTCTCATAGAGAATCCTGAGCAGAGAGAGGAGCTTCTGAGAGTGCTGCTGGCTGCCAACACTGGCAACACTCCCGTCAGTCTGCTACAGCAGGTCACACTGCTGCTCCAACAGGTGTGTCACATTAGACAAAAAAGTTCCACGGAAAACTTGAACATTCAAACAATTAAAGTAGTTTAATTTCGATATTTTATATCAAAATATTACTTCAAATTTTAACAATACAGTAGAACCCCTCATATCCGGCCACCACGGGACCGAGCCCCTGGCCGGATAACGATTCGGCCGGATAAACCAACCTACAGTACACAACACTTGACGAAACAAAAACAATTGTACTGTACTGTACACTAATCGCACTGGAAATAATCAACGAACTGTTTACAGGTAAAACCTATTACCTCAACTGAGGACAACACAGGAAAATGTAAAAAAATAGATACACCAAAATAACGCAAGAGTCGTGGGAGATTAGTGCGTGCAACTGCGCGTCTGCAAGCCGTGGTAAATAAATTTCGATATTGGCTTCCGGGAAGTGGCCGGATAAACCGAGGTGCGGTAAAACCGAGGCCGGATATGAGGGGTTCTACTGTAGTAATATTTTTTCTGCGCCTTCAATTTTTATTTAAAAAAAACACATAAATAACATAATTTTTAATTTAACTGTATTGAAAGCTGAGTCACTGATAGTGACCAACTATGGACGACCCCTACTTTTCCGCCACCCCTCTCCGCCTCCGGACACACTCCGTCACATTGACTCAAGACGTATACATTGGCATTGGCTGCATATAGTTGGGGTTGTGGCTTTAGTCGATTAAACCAAACAATAATAGTTCAAACTCATCGTTTTTGGAATGATTGTTGCAATTATTGTTTTTACTTGAGCAACTCAGGTCTAGACACAGGGCACATTGCTGATGTAGACCCATTTTCTTAGAGCAACTTTTCCTCAGGCAGATAAGATAAGAATTTTTTACAAGAAACTTGTTTAGTTAATTTTATTTGTTCCTTTAGAGTAATAATAATTATTTCGTGTATCTTTTCTGTTCCTGTGTGTATTGTAAAATCTTTATGGAAATAAACTAATTCGTTCATTCATTCAGTTATTATGAACAGATTCATACCATTGCAATCTTTCACTACTTCAACAAAAAACCTGTATAGGTGTGGGACATCATTGTTAGCAATGGCTCACAGAAATCATATTGGTCAAGCTAAAGATTGATTCTTAAAAATTTATGATTTGTTTAAAAAACATAAAAAATACAAGAACATAAAATTAGTAAATGGTGCTTCATAACTGGCGTAACCTTTCTTTCATTCCTGTGTGAATACCACAAAATAGAATTTTAAGTTTTAAGCCATTTATACCAAAACTACATCAAGATTTTTTAGTTATCCTCTTTCTTTAGTTAGCCTTTGGGTCCCATGGAGAGCCAGCGTGTCATGTGCATTAACTCACTGATGTCCTATTGTCAAGACAGTACATTCTGATGCGAGCTATCAGTACAACCAATGTAGATTTAATTAATTATTTTTTACCGACATAGTAATTCATGTAAATATGTGAAGTAGACATGTCAGTTTGTTAAATCAATTTTTTTTCTACTGCTTCTGGTCTATGCAATCTTGTAGCACTCATTTGACAAAACTCTCCAAATACGCTAGCTACAAGTCAGTTAGAATATGGATTAAATAGAATTTTGTAATGAAAGAGGGCTGGGTTTAACTCATTAAAGTCTCACACAGTACATGAATATTGCAGAACAGCAAAGTACAGAGCAAGCTGGGCCTGCTGATGCTGCTGAGTACTTGGCTATCCCACTGTCCATCAGCAGTCAGGCAGTTTGTCAGCATCTCCTCCAGCATCCCGTACCTTACTGCTCAGGTCAGTATTGTTAGTTCAAGGAGGTGGCCAGTTGATGAAATTCAATGTATCTTGCAAAAAAGGGTATTTTATCATTTTAGTATGAAACAAATAAACTGTAGACTCTTAGTTTTCCACAATAATTGAGAGCATGATTTTGTTTCATGTATCACACACTTACTGGTAAAATATTAGCCAATTTTGTAAGTTTGGCAAGATCACAATGTTGCTCTCAATTGGCTATTTTCATGGCTGGTACTATATAAACTACTCTAATTATCCGTTATAACATCACTTCCATTAAAGTAAAAGATCTCTTTTGCAGTGCTCATATTGTAAAAGCTATTTTGAGTTCTAATTGGTTCAGTAAAATTGGGGAAGAATAGTGCATGCCATCTTCTGATATTTTTGTAGTTCTGTAAGCATGGATATGGGAATAGTAAATTTAACACGTTAGTTACTAATAGTTTAAGTTCAAAACTCTTTATTCAAGTAAACATATCAATACATAGATACACAGATCCCAATGCGCCTCACAGGGCGCGTACGAGAAAAGTAGTTGACATTATGTAATAAATAATGTGTTTAATAGATTTTTTTTATAGCTTCACTTTGAAATATTGCAAAAGAGATTCAATATAAAAAAATCTAGTTGTTTACAAATCTTGCTTCAACTCTGCTCTTCTTCCCCAGGCTGGCAGCACAGAGCGAGATGACAATGAAGAGCTGGTGCAGGGTCTGTGTGCTTTCCTGCTTGGCATCTGTGTACAGTTCAACGATGACTCGGTAACCTCCTCGACTAAGGTAACCATCCCCTCAATCAAGAGTAGAGAACTGTTGGAGTACTACTACAGTATTACTATTTTAAAATTTTCCTCGCCAATTTCAACATCCAAATCTCAGGATTGCTATTTGGATTTGGATTTCAGTCGTTGAATCAGAATTGATTTGAGATTTAGCTGTGACTTTGGATTTGGTTATACATTTTTGCAGCCTTGTATGTAATGGAAGAATAGTTTTATCCCTTTTTTAGTTGTTTCCCATGTGACAACGATTTGAAGATGTGAGTTATGTAAAATAACAAGAGAACTAGAGTAAAATGATATAAAAGATCAAGGAAGGATTTAATCAAGTACTATCAGTAACTCAGCCCAATATAGTGTTGTAGTCCTGTATGTCTTCATTGATGGAATTTGTTCTGTGGCTCTGGATTGCAACATAACACACCACTTTAACTTCTTTTCACAAAAAATTTAATCCTAAGAAGAACTTTGATATATCATAGTTTGTCTTGTACGTTAGCTAGTTTAGGGCTGTATTGCAGGAAAACCTGAGACACCTGATAGAAAAACGGATCGGCCATGAGGTGTTCCTGTCCAAGCTGGGAGAAGTGAGTCGTCACGAGCAGTACAGCAAGGCTGCCAAACACCCGGAGCTGAGACCCCACACTCCCTCGGAACTCCTTCTGGACCATGAGTTCTGCAAGCTCTTCAAGGCTCTCGAAGGTACTTTTATGTTCCCTCTTCAGAGAATTTGATAAAAAGGCTATAAAATATAATTTCAGAGCATTGAAGCATTCATATATTATTTCAGTTGGACACATTTCAATGAAAATATTTCAGGTTGGATGAAGAAACTGCTGTAGAGATGTGCAATGTCAAGTAGCTAATGTGTAAGTATAAACATGTTCCACCATCCTCAACTGTTATTAGTCTCAGCTGTTATTTAGTCTCTGCATTAACCACTCTAAGTACATCTCTTACTAGTTCCTTGAAGTGTCTTACATGTACTAAACAATGTTTGAATCAATGTTTTAGTTTAAAAAGCTTATTTTGTAATATGTTTACATAATAAAGACATTAATTATAATTTCGGTGGTTTAAGATCATTCTTTTTCAACATGGTGCTTTTAACCCTTATAACGTCAGTATATCTTTTCAGGACTTACAGCAAACGGCACAATATAAAAAAAAAAAAAATTTTAATGTGTAAAGTTCATTTTTATTTTTACTTTCTATAATTATGGTAAGTATAAAAAAGTAAAAATTTTAAAATTATAAAGTCACTGTACTCAGGATCGTCAATGTTACGAGACATGTTATTTATCACTAATAATGAACACGGTACTTTGGGATTATACCGACCACACCCAGACATGAATCGTTATTTGACATTTTGCTTTTACTGATTACTAGATTAGCGTAGAACAATATTTCGTCAATATAAAACAGGAATTGTCTTATCGCAAACCCCTCCCCATCCTCAGACAGAGGTCAAAGTCGAGCGGTCTAGTAGATAACGTGATTGCAGAGTCTCGCCACCCGTTCAGCTGGTGCGTCGCTTTGTTGTACTTCCGTGTTTTTACCTATACATTTCTCCAAACACAAAAATTCAATAAAAACAAACATGATCAAACTAAAACTAAACTCTTTATTGAAAAAACACTCAAAACTTGTTTTTATCCTTGATCATATTCCGCCACCCAAAATGTGAGTGCTATGCCTTCTCGCTGATGTCAACGAAAGAAAAACATCCCTCGAGATAGTACCTATCAGTAAAATATCAAATTCTAGAGGATCTGATCAGAAATATAAATTGAATTGTAATGGAAAGGCAATTATGTACCGCGCAAATCATGTGATGCCGCGTGGCCTGTCGTAATCGGGATTCTCGAGAAAGATAAGATAACAGCGAGAACAATACCGATCACAATGCCTGGAAATGCTTGTAAGTTTGTAATTTTGTAATTAAAGAGTTGTTTTTTCGTTCTATCATGTTTGTTTAGCTATAAATTTATATTTTTGTGTTCTTCATACTGGTGTGGTCGGTATAATCCCAAAGTACCTGAACACTAAATAGGTGACACAAAACACTAAAATGACACTAAAAACACTAAATGAATACTAAAACTAAGATATCAATACATTTAACAAATAAATAAAAACCATATAAACAGAAAACACGACGAAGGAAACCGACTCAGCGATGGTTAGACACGCACTACCTGAAGCCAAACTGCAAACAAAAGCGCGCGCGCTGTACGGCGTCTGTGCCGTGTGGCGGGGAGAGTGTCTAGACACCGCGTCTATTGTTTCAAACAATGTAACGCGACAGCTATATTTTGACGCTTGACATTGCTGCGTGTCGGTTTTTTTAGTGTTGTTGACGCCCCATGTAGTTGTGCGCCATTTTGTTACGAGTCCCATGTGCTTTATGACGTCATCAATATACAAGTCATTTATCCCACAATTGGCTTTTCTGCATAATTTTATTTAGTACTTTTGTAAAACACGAATTTTTGTTATGTTTAATTCATTTTAATTAATTAAATCTTTTCCCGTATAAAGTTTAATATATTTCTTTGTTATTAATTAAATAAATCTCAATTCCGACAACATGTGATTCACTGACGTCACAGTCTGCCGATTCACTGACGTCACAGTCTGCCAATTCCCTGCGAATATTCAAATGTCGTAATTTGACCTGTTACAACATAGGTCAATAACCCACACACATGGTTGACGCATACCGTTAGTGACATTGATCGGATTTAAAAGGAACTTAAATTTGCTATACACGCAGTTTTGTGTCGATGCGCCGTACCGCATCTTTGCCGTTTGGAGATAGTTTGTCGATGCGCCATACGGCGTCTGTGACGTTATAAGGGTTAAAGGGCTGATATGAATACAAAGACCTTACACTCATTTCTAATTTCTGTTTTCATCTCAAGGTCTCATTCTCATTAACATTTCTAAATTTTGTTCAGATTTTTAAAATACTTTTGTATTTTTATAAAAATGTACTATCTTGTATTTTTTTAGTTAATTTAGAACCGTAATTAACTGGATTTATCTCAGTAGAAAAAAATTGTCAGCTGCACAATGCCAACTGCAATCCCCTTTAAAGATCAATTTTGAATCAAGTAATCTCCAGTAATAGCTACTACTAGTAATCTAAACAGAAATATTTTCACTAACCATGTGTGAAAACAAGATTTTCTACGTGGTTTGTAAATAATATTCACAAAGTGTTTAGCTAAAGTAATGAGCAGCTTGTTACAAGAGCTGAACTAAAGATGTTTGGCTGCTTCTAAACCAATGTTGTATAGGTCTCAATATCTCTTTAATACTTTAGATCTTTGCAACAATTTCACTGTATGGTAAATGTCCTCCTCATTGTACATCATAATGTCACTAGGAACTTAGAGGGTTAAGTGGCACTGTCCTTGAAGTGACACTAGCAATAGGAGCTGAGTACTGGTTAGCTGTTTTAAATCGGACCATTGTCCCTAACACGACTGCAACTGGACTGGCTATAGTTAGTAATTGTAGCGAGTATGGTCTGGGGGCAAACTTAGCCGCAGTTATGAGCGATTTGGGTGGAATGTGCACACGTTCATCATAATGTCTTAAGAGACTACGAAACTACTGAAGAGGGTGAAAAGCTGCTAGAGGCGATATCAGCTCATCCTGCTCTTTAATACTTAAAAGAACTGTCTGTATAAAGATCAGTATTTCAAAGGCAATGTATGGATAATGATAGCATCAAAAATGGTAATACCAGGTACATACTATTTGTAATCTTGTTATGCTCATTATATTTCTTGATTATCATTAACTGTGCGCATATTTCAATGGCTCCAACTTCTTGGAGCCTAGGGCCTCAGTATGTCTTATGCTTGGTTCAAGGATTCCCAGTACAGAATCCGTTGCCATTCGCGAGCCATCTGTATAGCATATAACCGGCCTCTGTCCTGAGGATCTCTAACTTTCTCCAGCCACTCCGTTTTATTTCCTATAGTAATCTTGTATAGTTCACTCGCACAAAACTCAAGTAAAATTGGTTATCATTGACACCCCTACCCTTCATCCATTGTAAAACTCAGTACAGTATATCAGATTGTTTAGCTAATTAGCTAATAAACTAAACACTCACTTGCCAATAAGGAATTAAACAAATGAACTGAGAATCTTGAGTCACAGTCTCTATAAAGTAAAATGACTCGTTTTGTTGCATTTAGAAATAGGAAAATACTTTGACAACAATAATTGATGAATGAATGTATTAATTTTCAATTTGTTACCTGAAAAGTAATTTATCTCTAGCTGAAGCTAGTCGCTTTAATAAAATCTTGTGATAGAAGTTTTGTAGAGTTATAAAGAAGAATTGTTGAACAATGTTTTCCTGTTGCTGAAACTACAGTGCAGGCTACAATAAATTCACAATAGTTAATATTTAAAATCTTAATTTTAACTCACTTTTAAGAGCCATGAAAAGTTATACATTTTTATTAATATACTTTTTTTAAACACACAATTAATATGTTTTAAGGTATGATAATCAAGACAGTGACAGCAAAGGCGGTGGCGGACCTGATGAACGGGGACATGGAGTTGACGCCGACAGAAAGTGCAATGGTGATGCAATATAAGGACCTGATCCGGGAGCAAGATAAGAGACTGAACGATTTAAAACTGACTGTAGACAGTCTCCGACACGAGATCAATATGTTGACTGCTCAGAACGAGGAGTTGAACAATTCCCTGGGGCAGTTGAGAGATCAGAATATGGTTCTTAGAGCTCAGGTATCATTCTGACTCAATCTACAGTAGTATTTAGCTAGTTTGAAGAATAGGAATTGATAGTATAGAAAACGTTACCATTATCTTTCATAATTTTAGCAGATATTTAAATACAGTACTTTTAATAGTTTGTAGAAAGTTATGTATATTTTTCTTTTTTTCCTGGTGAGGTATGGCTAACAAGCCCAATGCATTGTTACCAGAGGTCTTTTGTGCTCCCATAACTATTAATTACCATCAAGCTGCAAACTATAACAAAACTCTGCTAAATTACTGGGGTTCACCTCTCTGTTATCACAGGGCTCAGAAAAGGCCTTTCCTATCTACCTGAGTTGATGTTTTGAGATGGCTGGACAGTTCAGCCAGTGACGGTCTGCTGACTCCTCATCCTCAGCGCAGAATATAGACTTCTGAGTCACTCAGTCCTAGTCTCATAAGGTGTTTCAGGAGAGGTCCATGGTCTGTTAACATTCCTATCAGAATTCTTTTTTTGTAAGGTCAAAGCCATTTTATTACATTTCCGTAGCGGGTCTATGAATAGATTTGACATTCTTAATCCTTGGGGGTTATGTCACTTGAAAGTTCAAATTTTCTTTGCCATTTCGTTATGAACCCTTTTCCGTAATTAATCATTTCAAAGTGAGGTTCCGTACCTGTCAATGTGGATTCTGCCCTCTTTCTTGCTAATCTTTCATGACCTAATACCCACACCAGTTCTACCTGGTTAAATTTTGCTACCGGTAGTTCCTTTAGCATTTGGTGACAGCTAAACACCAGCCTTGAATCAAACTCGTAGTCTCTTAACGCCTTAAGAGCTGCCAGACTGTCTGAAAGAATAAGAATTTTTGCTCATTATATTTCTTGATTATCATTAGCTGTGCACATATTTCTATGGCTCAAACTTTTTGGAGCCTAGGGCCTCAGTATGTCTTACACCTGGTTCAAGGATTTCCAGTACCGAATCCGAGCCATCTGTATAGAACACAACCGGCCTCTGTCCTGGGGATCTCTAATTTTCTCCTGCCACTCCGTTTCATTTCCTATAGTAATCTTGTATGGTTATTCAAAATCAAAACTTTTGGTTTTTATGTCGAGACTGTGTACAGTCATCATTTCTATTCCCTTTATTTCTATTAGAGTGGCCATGTGTCTTATTTATTCGTTTTTGTATTTTATTTTTGCTCATAAGTTTAATACCACTTAAACTGCCTCTTTTCTTGACTTCTGTCCCTAAAGGTAGAAGGCCAAATATGGCCTCTAGTGCCAGTTCTGGACACGAGTTCATTTCTCCACTTACTCCCAAGCATGCCAGCCTCTGCAATGACTGTAATGCCCTGGTTGCGGTTTGCTTCTTTACTGTAGGCCACCACACCAAAGCTATATGTCACCATAGGTTTAACACAACCTGATGTAACCTGAAGATAAGTTCAGGCTAGAGGTCTCAAGTCTTCAAGAAAAGCCTCCTACAGGCCCCAAGTGCTCCAGTGGCTTTTGATAGTACCATTTCTTGACGTAAATTCCAGGTAAGTTTCTGGTCCAACATTACTGTCAGATATATAACTTCCGTTGTATACTTTATTATAATTCCATTCACCACTCACTTCCAAATGAAGCTTCATTCTATTGGTAAATGGAACCACTACAGTTTTATCTGGGATTTTACTTTTTTCTTACACCAGTTTTCTATAAAAGTTATTTCTTCTTCCAACTTCCTTTTCAATGATAAACCATTCTTTGATCTTATGCCAAGCTCCAGATAAGCCGCAAAGGTCTGCAAGATTAGACCATCCCGTTCAGCCTCAATTAGATCGTCCATCTCCATGGCTCACAGCAGTGGTGAGAGAGCACTCCCTGTGGGCATCCCCTCCGCACCACTGCAGTGATTGATTCTTCATTTAAAGTTATGATTATATATATGTTTTCTAATAGACTCATCAACCAAGTGATTCTGAATTGTGAAAGTGATTCAGACTATCCTTCTCGCCACACTCTCTATGGAAGAAAAGTTTGTATTATGCTTATATTATTCAAAGCACACATTATGATTTCTTTATTTTCTAAGGCCTTTTTCACACTTCCAACTAAACTATGCAGTGCTGTTAATGTGGATCTCCAAACTGTAAATGCCTGCTGAATACTAATCAGTAAGGACGAGTTTCTGAGTACCTCATTTTTACATATCTGTTCAGAACTTTCTCCATTGTTTTGACCATAAAGCAGGTGAGACTTATTGGTCTGTAGGTTTGGGGTAAAGAGTTGTCTCTGTTTCCCTTTTTCCTAATGAACACATGTAAGGCTCTTCTTCACGACTTTGGGATATAACCTAAATAGAAACTTGCTCTAAAAGTTGTTACAAGACACATAGATTCTACATCTGCCCCTTTTTGTAGTAGTGCGGAAAAATTCCTGTCTGCCCCCTGGGCTATGAATGGTTTAAGCCCATTCCACTGAGTTTTTTTATGAAAAGATTGAGCGTTGTGACAAACAATGCATTAGGAATGTACGAAAAGTTAAGTTTGGTATCAAATCAAATAGTATGTGTCCAAATCCTCTTCAAGTACTAAATCTAAAACAGTGGAGTCCTGCTAATCCGAACACGTGTAATCCGAACGTCGGTTAATCCGAACAGGTCCAGGAGGAATTATTTATAACGATAATCAACAGTTATAGGAACTAATTGCATAAAAAATGAAAATGGGTGCATCATTTCGTACATAAACAAAGAAAACTTTAATTAAATAGACATACAGTATTTTCTTAAGACAAATTGTGTACGGTACAGTACATAAATAATGAAGTTAAATACAGCACCAAATTGAAACTTATAGGTTAAGTATGAGTTAAATTACTGTATTAAGAAGTGAAATCAAACAAAAATTGGATGTACAGTACTGATATTATTATTGAGTACAATATTAATTGTTAAAAGACATAAATTCAGTTATTGTCTTCTGTCGCATTAAAGAGAGTCTATTGGATGACGCGTAGTTTCGTATTTGAACGCGTGGACCCGTACAATATCCAGTACGCTCACATTGCTTAACAATAGAACTCTCACACTAAATACAGTAAATGTGCTTAGTATTCGCAAACACGTTTATTTGTCAAGAAATACAATGCAACAGTCAGATAACATGTTTTAATAAACAATGTTGATAATTCTATAACAAAATAGACCCATTCTCAAGTTTAAAACCGTATTTTTCTGTAATTCTGGCTAATCCGAACAATCACATAATCCGAATAGGGCTCGGTCCCAATTAGGTCGGATTAACGGGACTCTACTGTACTATTAATTCTGCATGAGTATTTTTTAATTAGTCAACTATTTATTATTTATAAACATGCAGAACTTTCAATGCTTGAGTTGTGGAATGACTGAACTTTCCAGGTATGGTAAATTTTGAGCAATTGATCTTGTCAGATCACACGTTATACAAAATCAAAGTAGTGTGTGTGTGTGTGTGTGTGTGTGCGCGTGTGCGCGTGCGTGCGTGTGTGCGCGCGCGTGTGGTGTGTGTGTGTGTTTGTGTGTGTGTGTGTGTGTGTGTGAGAAGTCAATTGAAAAAGTAATAATAATTTATAAATTACAGAACTGTTTGCGATGAATCAGGAAACTGGTGTTGGAGGAGGGAAGAAGGGTGAAGTGTCAATCTGGTCTATATTAAATTTTAGAAATATTATAATTTTTTATTTGCTTCAATGGGATAAAAAGTTCGATGTGCTTCTGATTAAAATTTACTAACAGGAGGAATGGTACAGAATATTCTTGATGCTGTGCAAATATTTTCAGTTTCAACCTTCTAATTAAATTTAAAAAGTGCCATCAGAGTAAAGTTTTTAGTCCCAAAACTGTTCATGTAAATAGCTTTTAAGTATTTAATTTCGTCTACAAGACCCATGCTGACACCTTTCTTGTAAATATTGCATAAGATGGAACAGAAATTTCAACAACATGTTGAACATCATTTTGCATTTTTCTATAATTTTATAGAACTTAAAATGCTTTGGATGTGTCCTGGACTACATCAAATCTACATGATTAACCCTTTACTTAGTATTTACCCATTTAGATACGTCATACCGACAGTTACTATCTCACTATGTACTACCAGGAAAAACATATATATTCTTCCAGACGGAGACGAGCATATGATAACCTTGATTTGAATTTGTTATAGAAATATATATTTTTTTAAAATTTTAGGTGAGCTCTGGAGGTATAACTATTGAAGGCGATGGAACAGCTGATTTAAGAGCAGAGCTGGATAATAAAGATGCTATTATCAAGAGACTGGTAGGTACATCATTATTGCTGTAGAAATCTAATTATTATCATTTCATTTACTCATTATATAAGATTGTAATTGATTATAGGTTACATACAAAAAAGGTGTATTGAAATGGTTTAGACAAGTTGAAGATATCTATTCAAATCAAATGCCATCTTGTGTGCTACTACGTTCAGTAATTTTTTATGGCATACCTGAGTTGTTTCTAAAAAGCACATGGATGTCAAATTGTGTCGTGTGCATAATTGATTATGTATAATACCCTATTATATTGAGGCTGTATATAATTCTTTTGTCATATTTGTTGATTTTTACTAGAAATTGTTATATTAACTGAGTAAATAACTATTTTTACTGTTTAACGGGGTTTCTAAATGATTATACAAGCTACCTCTGTGACACTAAAACCGTTGTTGTGCTATATTTTCAAGAGAAACTACCTTATACAGTCAGTGGGAAGCTTTTGAAGAAACTGTAGTACATACTACTCCCTTCTTTAGGCTGTAGTTTATTTGAATACTTGCATCATATACACGATAGTGCTAAGATTTTCACTTGACTGATCTGTTTTGTATAGTTCCAGCTCTGAAATAGAAGGCAGGATGTAAGATACAAATAGGGAAGTGACTAGATAGATTTGCAAATGCTAGTGACTTACAGTGCTTTTTTATTTCAGTACACAATTAAAAACTCATTTATTATATAAAAACATTGCTTTAAATTCACTGAATAGTGTTGTATTTCTACTTCAAAATGCTGTGATGTTGGTGCTTAGGTTAAAACAATTAAATTGTATATAACCATATTCCACTTTTAAATGATTTTAGCTTGTAGAGTATATATATGTTTATTGAATCAATTGATCTTTTTCTAGAATGAAGAGTTGACTGAAGCAAGACTGAACAACAGTTTCCAGAAAACCTCAGTAATTGATAACAGTAGTCAACAAAGTGAGGAGGTCAGTACTGGAAGTTGTAAACAAAATAAATGGTTAATTATTTAACATTTGTGGATTTTATTGGGCAGACAATATATTTAACAGCAGTGATGTGTTAATCAAATAGTACTATACAGTTTTTTTTTTGTAAAGCAATGAGCACAGTACTTCAGTCATTTACTTTTGATGGGTTGCATAAACTAAGAATTCCTCTAGTTATCAAGTTTTGTTTGGGCTATGATGCAATTAGAAAAACAGATGCTGCAAAAAGGCCTACCTAAAACATAAAAAATAGAGCTTTTACTGGAACAGCACTTCACAATAGAATCTAGTACACGTGCATGAAAGATTATGTCCCGACAAGGGTTCAGGTTTATAATGGTACAGTGATTTTAAGAACAGGCAGGAGACAATTGCATACAAGTTCTTGACTATCTATCAGAACATCCTTCATTGTGTCCTTCAATTTGGACAAAAATGTGACCAAGATAAAATATCTTCTGGATTCCAGCCCTAATTTCGGTGTAAGATTAATTACTAAAGACTTCAACACGGATAGGACAAAGATTTCCTTAATTATTTCTACACAAATGTTAAAATTATTTTATTTTTATAAATTGTACCGTTATTTAAACGTTACATGCACTTTAAAGCTCTGTGCACAATAGAGCAGTTAACTTACTGGGTCTTCGCCAGAGGCTCTAGTGTGAGACTTCTTTTACTCTAAAGAAGAGCTTAGAATAGTTTTTATTCAACTTACAAATTTTCATTTAACTTTTTAACATAAAAAATAAAACATTAAATATGAATTTAAGATCATTAACATAAATAATAATCTATATGTCAAAGATCTGTTATATTTGTTGAACTAGGTTCCACTGACTATAGGATACTATTATAGAAAACCTTAATGTTGTTATTGTCACTATTTACTTAAGAGGATCATCTGAAAAGTAAGATAACATTTTTTATAAAAAATAACATATTTAAAAAATCTTGTGTTTTGTTTGATTCCTGACATCTTTTTTATTTTTCAATATAGTTTCCATTTGTCATAACGTTTCTACGAGCTTTTGAACGCCGATGTTGTAGAAGTCTTGTCACCTGGGAGAATGACCAATTTTAACTGTTTCTTTCATCTCTTCATCGGTGTTGCAGCACTTACGCCAAGAAACTCCTTTAGGTAGCAAAACAAGTGAAAGTCGCTTGGTGCCAAGTCTGGACAGTACAAAGGGTGGTCAATTACAAATCTTTTCAACGACACTGACCAAATCTTCTGTGATCACTGATGGCCGGCCAGATTGCGGTTCATCATGGATATTTTTTGTCTACCTTTGAAAGCTCTCACCCACTTTTGCACTTTGCTTTCACATTAGGGCTACACATCACTTATCTATCTACGAATATTCGCTGATGAAATGTTCCTTGCTGTCAAAAACCGGATAACGGATTGTATTTCGCAGTTGGTGGGAATCAGACTTTAGTGCCATGCTTCCCATTGGGGCGGTAAGAGGCGAATCCCCGGGAGGATATTAAATCAGCAAGAATCTTTGGAGGAGTTTTGTTGGAATGAAAAAACCCAATCATCGTAGCCTTGATTATTTTTGCCATAAAGTGTATAATCTGTACCAGGTGGAGAGGCTACGACAGGAGGTGACAGAGGCTCAGAAGAGGATAGAGACTCTTACTGAGGACTCTGTGGAGTTGGCCAGGCTCAAGCGAGACCAGGAGGATCTTTTGGAACTTCTGGCTGACCAGGATGCCAAGCTGGGTGACTTCAAACTGCGCTTGAGGGCACTCGGAGAAAAGGTAACATAAACTAGTGATCTGCCATAACAAATTGTCTGAGAACAACCTGTAACAGCTAAAAACAGTAAGATTGTTGATATTGCCTGTTCAATAAAAAAAACATTAAACAACTTTTATTTAACTATTTTCGTTTAGATAAGTTAGTTTGTTGCATAGGGAGATCTTTAGGTTCTCAGAGTTCATGTTTCAGTAAGTAATATGCTCCTTGATTATCCTGACGAATCAGTGGAAAATCTTTATGGTAAGCATAAATTAAGTTGAGCAAAATCTCCAATGCTTGATAAAATGAGAACAATGACATTCCATAAAATAAAAATAAAATTTGTAAGAGCTATTACACAAATTTTGATACTTTAAGGTTTTTGAATTTTTGAAACTGAGTAAGCCATTTTATTACAGTTTTGAACAAGGGATGTCAAAAAACAAGTGAATCAGCAAATAAATCTAGAGTATTGGCACTAACAGTATAACAGTTTTAATTTTTATAACAGCTGAATTCCCTTATTTACATGCTTGTCAGGGATTGGCCATTAGTATAGTTGTAAATAATGTTTGAATTAAATCCCAACTAATATACATAATGTTTTAACTCTCGTAATCTCAAAGTCCTTTTTACAATCTGAATATACAGAGTAGTCCTAAAAGGACGTACAGTATGTATTTTAAAATGCTATAAGTAACTTTAATTTAACCACAGAAACATTTTTGGTTAATAAAACACCAAAACAACAGCAAACAAACAAATTTGAGAATTGGACATTAAGAATTCCAAAGCACTTAATTTTTTTTAATAATATCAGAAAGATAGTGACCTTATGCATTAATTCATAGTAAAGTCCTAATTCATGCATATTTCTGCCCTGTTAATTTACAAAGCTGCAAGTTGTGACTGCAAAAATGTGTGTAGCATTTCCTCATAACGTTGAGAATTAAATTTGACAGTTGCACCTCCCTCTTCAAAAAAATAATGTCTAGCGGTACCAATTTTCGAGAACACTCCGTAACTTTAAGACTGCAGTGATTTTTTGATGCATTTCTTTTGGATTGCTAGCTGCCCAATAGCGACAATTCTGCTTGTTTACATATCCATTCAAATGGAGTAAGCTATATCACTGATCATTAAAACATCATTGTTATTTGTAACAACATCAAGCATTCTCTCACAAAAAATTCTTCATTGATCAAAATCACTTTCGTGAAGCTACTTTACTTGTGGGTTGATACAAGATTATCCTTGCTATCATAATCTTGTAAGGATGGAATTTTAACTCACATGACAGGATGCGCTGTAGCGACGGAAGTGGTATGCCCAAGGTCGAATCACGCTGCTTAGAGTGGTGAAGAGTATAAAGAAGAGGTTCTAACTCTGTCAAAATTGTTTAGAGCTAACGCCTTACGAGGACGATCATTTACTTTTTGTAATTGATCCTGTTGTAGGAAACGAGTTTACCCAATGAAGTATTTGGTTGCGATTATGTATCGAACCATTACATTCGATATTAAACTCTCAACGGAAGTTTCATTGAACATTGATGACAGATTCATTTTGTTTTAAATACTGTTCACCAGTAAACAACCAATGTTACATGGTCCGCGGCGCCATTGCTAGTCAAACTGAACGATCAAACTCACAAAATGGTGTCACTCGGTGGTCTCTGACAGCTCTCCTTCACTGATACTACGCTACTCAAATCCATGCATTCTTTTTGCGCCACACTGTATATTATGTGGGAAAGTTACTAAAACATAATTTGTCTTATCAGGATTGAAAAATGAAATCCAACTAGGTAAATTCTTGTATTTAAAGTTTGCCAACACTCACTTTGTGGGTTATTGGTTCCTAATTAGAACTTTCATCTTAATTCTCTCCTCAAGGGAATTGAAATGAAAATTCTTACTCATTGAGATCAAAATAGGATATTACTTGATCTTTCCTACATTTAAAACATTGCAAGAAATCATTGATGGCTATGTTGGTATGCAGTAATTTAATTTAAAAGTTAATCCATCTTGGTCTATGCTTATATTTAAAGCCATAAAAGATAGCTTTAAAGTATGATTTAATTAATGAGAAAATTTAGTTTAACAAAGGTGTGTGAATATTTATATAAATGGTGTTTGAAAATTCATATGATCTGCCCAGGTTGATGAAGATGAAGATTTAGATGATGAAGTGGACACGCCAAATGAAGATCGAATCTCTCAAAGTTAAAAGCCAGCACAGTATTTGACACAAATCGGGTTTCACTAAGTTTGAAAAAGTTGTTAGTCCTTGACCTGGGCTCTCTGTTGCACATTCAAGCACAACTTCATGTACCACAGACTGATGTTGATGTAAAATGTTGCAGCTGAAAATACATTTGTGGTGCAACATCACTTCAATAACTATTTGTTGTTGGGTTTGAAACTGCGTGATTGCTAGTTAATTTGTTGTTTTGTGCCTTAGTGGACATTTCTACTGAATTGTCTCAGAAATTAACATAATATCTGATAACTGAACTTGCCAAAAACCTTTGTTGACTAGAATAATTGTAAATTGGAATTCAAATATGCCATATGTAACTATTTATAGTTTATTTTGAACATTCCCTAGGTGTTTTGTTTGTGGATAATTTTTTTATTTTTGTTTTTAAGTAATGTAATTTATCTTTAGTCACAACATTAAATTTGTGTGCTATTTTAATAAATTTTGTATTTTGTGAGTGTTTAATCAAGACATTTTGAATGCAAGATTATATTAGAGAAGTAAAAGTAACGAAATATTTTGTTATAGTTTTATAACTGACATTTTGTTTCAGAGAAAAATGTCCACTATTTTATCACATTAAAAACACTTATTGCATCAAAATTTTGTGAGGGTTGAGCGATTTAAGACTCTGACTTTAGAAAGGTTCTGACTTTCTAACTAATACTAGAAAAAGATAATTCTTTATACTGTATTAAGGTAATTACTTCACCTATTGACTTGAATTATAAAACCTATACTCAAATGCAGTCCTAGCTTCTACCAGGTAGTTTATCCCCAATAGGGAATTCATATTTTCACTTGTTATGAAAGGACCTAGTACAATTCAAATAAGAAAGTGGTTACCTCCAAAAACTTTATCTCTCGTAAAACTTGATTTAAAAGCTTCTGAATCAAAATCTTCATGAGGACAACTCATGAGAAGGTAGGGTTTGTAGTAAATGAATTGAAAATGCCTTTGAATCGGAGTGTTCTACTCTAACTGTTGAGAGTGAAGATCATTGTGTAATAAGCTGTTTTTTTAACACATTTCAAGCACTGACTATTTCTTCACATTCATTTTATTCCTTTTTTTATTTTATAAATACGAATTTCTATAACTATTGATAAATAATTGCATTGGAGAACTGTTGCCACAAAAACTGATAGTTGAAGAGCCCCATCCTCTTTACATATCTGAACTAAAAAAAAATTGTATTAATAAATTCCCTATCATAATTTGAAAGCTAAATCATAACCCAGATTTCCATCCCATGATTCCTTAGACCTCAGACCATCAGTTGTCATTTGTCAGAATCATCGGCTCTGATTACGTAATACAGCCTGATTACTAACTAGATTAAAAAAAATTACAACTTCACCTCTTTTATAGTGCCCACGCAAATATTAATTAACTTTTGTAGGCATTGAGTACTTTCCTTACATTTGATTGAATTTTTATTACCTTTTATAAAGGGCTTTATTAGTACTTTGCTTGGACATGAAGGACGTGCTACAATGGTTCCATCAAATCAAACTCTTTATTTTAGGTAATTCACAGATTATTTCTTTTCTTGTTTACTAAATTAAGTGTATATTAAATTCTTAAAGTTTTAACAGTACATGGATATAAAGTGTCTATCCAAGTCTGTAAACCATCTCATCCATACAAACTCATAAATAGTGTAACTCCCAATAAAGTGTAAGAGCAGAAACATTAAAAAAATCATGTAATCATTAGTACCTGTGCCAAAATGTCTCTTGGATATGCTACTGGACATATATTAATCATATTTATCTTATAAAATATGCTTAAGATACAATATAAATCTATAAATTCAACTTTATTCTCATTAGTGCTGTTTTTGAAATTGTGGAACACTAAAATAAATGTTGAAGAAATTGCCAAAGAAGAAATCTTCAAAACGGCTAATTTAAACTTCACTCCTGTATACTAATATACTGTAGAATAAACAAACATTCTTACTTTTTACAGTAAAATACTCCATTTTCATATCCTTGGATAATGGCTATTTTGATTCAGAAGATCTTTAATTAAAGACTCATGGGGGATAAAAATGTTTGGCAGTGACCTCTTTCTGAACTGAAAGGTGCATGGTTCTTTCATGTAGAATAATACTCTGACATTCCTGTAATGGATAGCTACAACTGTATTGATTTTTATAACTGTTTGAGAACATAATACTATAATATATATCTATGCTCATGTATTTGATAAACTATGTTTATTCGATATATACAATATTTTGTAATTAAGTTACTTCAAGTTACAAACAATTCGTTATTATTCAAAATCTTTTGAAATAAACGATATAAGTCAAAGCTTCTTCAACTACCAAATAACCATAACATTTCTGGTTATTTTATTTCTTTTATAGTTTCTTCTGTTGTATTTGTAAAGTTTCAGAATTATATGTGTGTAGGGAGGCGTTAATTTATTGTTTTATACGAATGATTATTGATGAATATGTTAATAAAATAATGTGTTAGACTGTTTAAAGTTGTTGAATTTTTATTTTTCCAGTATTTTTTAAATCCCATGAAAATTGATCGGGCATCTAATGAGTAACCCGTTATTAATGTAGAAATATAATATGTATTCTGCACAAGTAATAGGTTACGTACAGACATGAAGCAATGTAGGTTAGTTTGAGAAAACTATACTATTACATTCATGTTCCATACAATGGCACTTATAGAAAATTATTTCGGTAGGGAAGGGGGAACAGATTCACTGAGTGGTTTAGAAAGTAACTGCTGGGTGCAGTTTTAATGTAATGTAAATTCAACATTTTGGGGGTGCTTGAACCCCCTGAGTCCTCTATGATATATGCCCATGGTTGTATAATATATTGCAAGTTAGAATAATTAGTTGTCGTGAAATGAGTAGTATCCATTTTACTTATTCCAGATATTACAAATAAAGTATTATTTAATTTATAATGACAATTCATTATTTTTAAATAATGAAGAAAGCAATATGGTTTTCTTTATCAGTTAACACATTTGAAATGACCACAATGTTATTGATTTGTTTAATATGCTGTTTGTATTTTGCTCTATATATTTAAAAAAAACTATTAAAATGTTTTTTTTTTGTAAAAAGCATTAAAAGCCATTCCAAAATGTCATATGATACTTTTGATAAGTCTACTGAAAATACGGCTACTCACCATATAGCAATGGGCCTCTCTATAGAGCCCCATACCGGTTAAAAAAAGAGTGAGTGGGGCTCTTGAGTCCCACATCGGCGTGAACATATTAATATAATGTACATAACTCTAGAAAAGAGACAAACTATTGTTATTGTTAAAGGCTTGATCTGAACAAGTAACAAGCTCAAAGAATTCTTTCTTTGTGTAGAAAGGTCCATCTGCCAACCATGTTGTCAGTTTTATAGTTTACCTCTGCCCATTTTCTTCTTGAGGTGGTCAGCTATACTGTTAAAACTTTATAGCTGAGCTTTTTTTTAACCCTACATCGGGCGCTAAACGGAGTTTTCCTCTGTGTATTTTTATTATTAAAAATAGTACTACTTTTCTGATGTTGGCAGTCGTTTCCCACAGTGTACTTCACGAGCATCTTTCGGGGAAGCGAAACAATAGCCTCCCGCTTATCTTTGTCAAAATCTGTCAGTATGAGGTCTACTTCCGTGCGAGACTGGACGATTCCTCCGTGAGCACCCGATGTTGTGTTTGTAGTGCTTGGACGAAATCTCCGTGAGCGCCTTATAGTGTTTAGTTTTTATGGAGTAATAATCCGTGTGCGCCTAAATGTGTGACCTGTGATGGTTTCTTTTTAAGTTTTACAATATATTTTATTTGAATTTTGTGAAATGGAGAATGAAGACGAGAGACTTGTCAGTACAGTACCCGTGTGCTAGGGAACATTTCAGTACTGTTTATGGAGTGAACATTGTCGTTATAAGAACCAGAAGGAAAATGTTTTGAAACTTTGTGTAGTGTTAAAAAAATTTTTAGTAAAGAATAAATTTTGATTTTAGAGTAATAATTGACATTACAATTGTATAATATCTCAAGAATTGAAGTAAGTTGTTTTTGTAACAAGTTAAAAACTAAGTTAATTTCCATATATTATTACAGTAGGTTAAACATTTTTACAATTAATTGCACTATTCCTTAAAATAAATCATGTTGTTATTATACAATAAAATTTTAAAAAATTTTGAATTTCTTATTTGGAAAATTCATTACATAAGAGAGTAATTTTTATTTAATTTCTAAAAATGAATATATTGCATTGTAATTAAATCAGTATGAATATTTAAACAAATAAAAACAGTTTAAACGACTATGATATCCATTATTCGCTAACCTGGAGGAAACCTCTGTGAGCGCCTGATGGTGTTTCTAATTTTAAGCGCCTGATGGAGGGTTAAAAAAAGTAAATGATAAATTGGTAGTACAAAAGTAGTTGCATTTCTGGTGTTACGCTGGTGTAAATTTCTGTGCCTATCTTGGTTAGTCCTAACTGCAAGGTGATAGGTTGATTGGTTTCTGTTATGCATAGTGCCACTACATTTGATGCAGTAGGATCTTGCTCATCTGGTCCTATATCAAGATCGGTAGTGCCGGGTTATCAAAATTAACGGATAATTGGAAGTAAGGCAAAACAAAACAAAATTGACATATGTTACACATGCATACAGTATTTAAATAAAAAAAACTACATATATTAAAACTTCTGTACAGTCAATAAAAACTAGAGCGTACTAAACCATACATATTGAGAAAACATATCGTAATAAAATGCAAAATGTGATGGTAAGTAGATGATTCGTAGCAGTAGAAAACTTATAATGGTTTTTTGCTTCACGGCACAAAAAGAAAGCCTCAACATTTTCTCCTGTAGTCCTTTATTAAATTAAGTATAAGAATGTCAGTTGTGGAGGCACCATTTTCTTCAGCCCAAGTGATAGCAGTGGTGAAAGCGTCAGAAATTTTATCATTGTTTACTGCATGTGGTTGTGTGGGAACAGATGTAGAATCAGTTCCCCCTGCGCACCCACCTCATTCTCTATGTCACTGTCCAGTATTCCTGCTATAATTTCTCCAGGTAACCAGGTGTCTTACATCAGCTGTAGTCAGGATCATCCGCAAGCTGCTCAATAATTGTGTCGCTTAAGTAATTTATTTCAATGTCTTTATCTTTGTCTTGTTGATTGTTTAAAAGCCTGTAATAAAGGACAGAGAGGGCAACAGTCTTTTACAAAGAACAAACATTTGTTTTTTAAGGTTTTCCCAAGTGTTTGCTTGGTTAACGAACACATGTTTGAGGTTAATTTTCTTCAATGCTTGAAAAGTACTTTCCTCTTTTGACAAGACACAGTACAACAAGCTGTTATTGAAATTGTTTTTAACAGTTTGAATTACATTCTGATCCATTGGCTGGAGCAACGGAGGTACATTTAGGGGCAAGAATTATGCACAGATTTGACCATCCCTAGACTTTTAAGTCGTCTTCATTGGGATGTCCAGGGCAGTTGTCAATAATCAATAGGCCTTTTGGGGCATGTTTTGTTTTAAAAGCAATTTGACTGATGTAACAACTTTTGTGTGAAACCGTTTTATTCATCCATCCCTTAGTTTGGTTAGTGGATAAAATGGGTGTTGGTGTTGATAAGGTGCTTTCCTCAGTGTTCAATGAGAGACACATTGAACTTCCATTATCTGTTGTCTATTGTTTAGATAGCTGTCGAAGTAGACTAATGCTGTTCCAGTAATTCCTAAAGCGTTTAACTTACCAAATAGGCAGTCATTATTTAAGCAATTGATTGCCGTACTAAAATCTAGGTATAGGCTTGTCATGTGGAGCCAGCCTTCTTCCAGCTTATCTATTACATGTTCAATTAGTGTATAATAGTTGTAGCAGTTGACCTGCTTTTTAAATAAAACCTTATCATCCAACTTTGACTTGAGTAGACCATTATTCATTACAAAATAATGGTTTTTTTTTTACTACCTAAGCATTAGCTATCTGGAAACAGTTTTTATTTAAATCACACAATGAATTCACGAATTCCCAAAACACATCTGTGAGTGGCTAATTTTTCACATGACATGTTCATTACTATTAGTGAAAATGTTAAGATTTGTAATGAAACATCTCTATTATTACATTGAACATCAAAAGTTATGAGTAAGGTTTGCAAAAGTCACAAACATTTATATAAACCATCAGCTTATTATAATATTTTAAGGGACCAATTTCTTATTGTATAGATTTCCTTGTATACATTGTTGCTTTAGAACTTTTTGGTTAGTACAACCAGTTGCAAATTTGACAGTTCCAAATACCAAGTTCCTTAGGGAACCTAGTGAATTGTACTGTACTTTTTTTTAGCAGTACACAAGAATAAATACTATGTACAAAACTCATAGTGGTTCAGTGTATTTGTGCTGGTAAAAGAAAAAACCTGAAGTTTGTGGGTTACCATTTCAATTCACTCTAATTGATATGATTTATAAACTCATAGATTTTCAATCAGACTAAAATTTTATATTAAATTCCATCTTTTCTTTCATTATTATAGCTTTCACTAATTAACCATTTCTAGTGGGCTTCCGATTTGAAATAATCATGGCTCAAAACTAAAAAGTTTGAGCCATGTAGTTTTAACAGAAGATAATGTCTTGAAAAAGTCTTGAAAGTTGGTTGAAAAGTTTACAGGAGGAATATTCTCATGTTGGACAATACATTTTTAAATACAGAGGAACTTTGTTATCACATTTAACCAGCCCATTCTTCCCAGCATTTTTGTCCATAATGAGTGTTTTTGCGATTTAAAATGCTTTCGTATAGATGGAAATCATTACTAAAGAAACTCGTAAATAAACTAAGCAACGAAAACTGCTGTGAGAGGCGTTTCGTAAAAAATGTAAGTCTCTTTTGGAAGGAAAGAACTCCTGTTGGAACTGCATAGTTCAAACAATGGAGCAAAGAAATGTATCTCCATGGAGTTGAAAACTTGAAGACTCTCGCAAGATTCATAGCTTTATCACCATATGTAGTTTTTACCTCATTATAAACCTTAATCAAAGTTTTTCCTCTTCCAAATGAGATAACGGGTAATGCTGCGTATTTTGCACTTGGAGGAGATTGGATTGACGTTTTTTACAAAACATATTGTCTCAACTTACTGACCTGGAACTGGTCTCATTGCGATGAGGAGAAATCAGACTATACGGCAATTTAGCCAACATGTTGAAAATATAATCCCTCCGGCTGTACTTTCCTTTACTTTTGTATGGCCTTAGTACTTTCTGCATATGCCTCGTATTTGCAAGACTAAATTTATGTACACATTGCGTATTTACAAGAAGCGCTTTAAATACAGGATTTTTTGCACTAAAATTACTATAATTGTTATTTGGGTGAAATATAAGATTTGCATTATAATTGGAAAAGTTCACATGCAGTATAATTTATATCAGTGTTCTGCAGTATAACTAATTATAAAAATGTAAAATTTGGAAAAAGAGTCACCCTAGTATTGAAGAAAACAAGGTGATATAGCTTTATACATATTATTAATTTTTTGTGATAAATAAAGTATTGTTCCCTCTGTATAAAATTACTGAGTTTGAATGGAAACTGTGGGGTAACAAACAACAATATTTACAGTTCAAACATTTTTTATCACAAATTGTATTAAAATTACAGTACTTATACAATCCTGTTTACAATACAATGACATGGGACCCTCTCCTACTACGAGACAAAAATATATTCACCTCTGTTCAAAGGTAAGTCTGATAACCACATGGAATTATTGTGCCTTGTCTTACATCACTATAGGTTCACTTCAATAGATATTGTAATGCTATTTACAAAAATAAAGAAAATTAAATAGAACCATCCATTGTCAGATGTGTAAGGGATGTTATGTTGGTTTTTCAAAACGAGAAAATATAATTATTCAAATGGATTTTTTTAAACAATATCAACAGATTAAAATATTCAATTCTGCTTAAATGGTAAATAAATAAAGTAATGTTGAAAATAAATAACTAAATCACTTAACGATAATATTTAATTTTTACAGGTACATGAAAAACCTTAAATGATAAGTAGTTAATCATAGTGTTATTATATGGATTAAATTATAGACTACTCAGTACATTTTTCCAACCACCCTTTAAAATTATACTTCAATGAAATTTAAAAATAATTAAGTTTGGTTGTAAAAGTTTGGTTTTGAAATAGCTTTTGAAAGATTAATTTATATTGATGCCTAATTATAACAAAATATTAATATATGTTACCTCTAAAATGGTTTATAGAATTACAAAGCATGAAATTATTGTGAAAATCCCCATTTGAATTACAATGCAAGTTTGATAATGAGCAAAAAGTAATGAAGCATAATTTTAGAAGGGTGTTGTTGATACGAGTGCGAAGACTAGCTGCCACTAGAGAGGACACGGTCCGACATTGCACAATCTCTTGTGTAGTCGCTCGTGACACTCGGCGGGGCTGCCGCCTATCACCTGGCGTGTGCGCTGGCGCATTGCGTGGTAGCCACATGTGGCGGTACACTCGGTCCACTCAGACCACTCGGAATACTCACAGCCTACAAAAGAACAAGTTCATCCATGTATCCTAAAATATTAATGTTAAAAAATGTGAATGAAATAAATTTTATTTATCTATTTTTGAACTACTCTGTCTGGAAGTTTAATTTAAATATAGTTGAAAAATTATATAAAGATTTGCTTACGCTCTTCTCTTTTTGGGTGCTGCCTCTCATCTTCATCTGCAACAATATAACCAGTTAAATTGGACATTGGTTGAAAAATGTGAAACAGCGTGGGACTTCTACATGTTATTTTGTTGTTTTTGTGATTGCTACATTTAAGAGCCGGCTTGAGTTTTATCCTTTAAAATCAATGTTAAACATCAAACACTTACATGATGTTAATTTTGATTGTAGAATCATGGTTGATGTCTCATTTTGATGCATCCAAAGTATTTTTTTTTTTTTTTTTTTATATAAGGTGTATACCTTTTGTGTATTCAAATGATAAAGTAAAAAAAGTATCAAAGTTTTTCAAAAAACTAATAAATTGAAAAATCTGTAAAAGTGTTTAGATACATATTAGTTATATCTTTAAAATGATATCCATCCCATCAGTATACAACAAAAAATAATGATATGAAAGCGTTTGAGGTTTAACATTGTTTTTATGGGACCAAAACCAAGATGACCACCTGTATAGCCAGCTATTAATAAATGACACCATTGAACTTTAACTGGAAGTCAAAGATTAGATTAAATAAAAGCTTTTTTAGTGCTGAGAAATATCTGATGTGTTCACCAAAGCAATTTTAGCTGTTATTGTAACCAAGGACAAGTTAATAAATAGCTGATTGAGATAGAAACCTCTGAGAATTAATATGTTACAAGTAGATCAAGAAAGTCATCTAAATAAAAAAAGCAGTGTGGCAACAAAATTAATTCTTTATTTGAATATAATCAATTGGTTATTAATATATGAGAGAGAGGAGAGTGCAATAAAAATCGTTTATAAGTGTTTATAATTGAACAAAATTACATTAATAAACATACAGCTAACATTTTATGTTAACCTACAGTTTGAAATTGGAATATAGGTGACGCTTTTTATGTACAGTCTTGAATGTTTGTGATGGAGGAATATTAAAAATGGGCTTAATGTTCAGATTCAGTGTTAGAGGGATTTCATGTATTTGAAATGGTCAGCCAGTGACAGTTATGGGAGTATGTATTTATGAAATTATAACATTTTTAGTATAGTAAAAAATTGATAATTCACATACTTTTAATACAACATTATGTAATTTTAATCTTTCTTCTGGTCTCTTGACATTCCTATATGATAATAATAAAATTAGCATAATTAAAAATTCTGAATAATTTGAATTTTTTTATGTGTACCCGATCGGGTACACAATGGCAGTTGTGAAAGATTGTGTGTACACGATGGGATACACGTCATCGTAAAGGCGTTAATGGTTCCATGAGCTTAAAACCTTGATGTTTCACTATAGTTAATTATTAATAATAATAATGAATTAACAGAATAAACATTCAGTGGATAAAAGAACTCACCGTTGGATTTACATTTGCGTACGCATTTCTTCTGCTTCCTTGTCTTGCCAGTACAGTCTCGTCCCCCGTTCCTGGCATGGACCTTAAAACATTAAATTCAGTTAAAAATCATTATTTTATAGTACTTCTAAAGTAACAAAAGAGGGGCAAAGATTAGGTCAGAGTGTATAAAGTTTACAGTAACAAACCAATACCTAAGTACCTGGTACAGGTACTTTTACGAAACATCTGCTTTACACATTTACTGCCATTCTTAGTAAAATAATACTCTAACTCGTTTAGCAGTAACAGTAACAGGAACATATACCTGCACCATTTTAGCAGTATTCTGAAATGTATGATTCTAAATCAATAGGAGTATATTTTGTACTCAGTTACTGAAGTACTGAGTACAGGTAAAAGCTATAATAGTCGGTACTAACTCCACTTTCGTAGTTGGTGCGTGATGGTGAAATTAAGATATTTAGCGTTTTAAATAAAGTTGAATTATTATATGTGCAGAGCCATGTATTTTGTAATTTAAAATAGTTATAAAGTTTAAATTTGTATATTTGATTGAATTCAAATAGTTCAAATTCAAAGTTCAAATATAAATTTAATTTTTAGTACAAAAATAAGCTGATACACGATCTCTATTGTAATGCTGTCATATTGTAACATTAAAAAATAAAATCAAGTTAACGTAATAAACTAAATTTTGAGTACAAGTTTTCTAAATTCTTTGTTGTATTTTGTTGTTGTAAACTAAAACCAAAGTGCATCCCTCCGAAGATAAATAACTGCATCCATTCTTTAATCTCTTTTGGCAGATTTAATTGAAAATGCCATAACACAAGGGTTTACTAAAATATTTATGAAACAATTTATTTTTATACAGTTAAAATCCTTTGCAAATTATTATTTTTAGCAATTTAATTAAGATAACAGGACGTTTTTGTAATTTTACCATTGTTCAGAGATGTAAAAAAGCAGTAACACTACGTATTGAGATCTGCAATCTGATCTCTTCCTCAAGTGGATAACTAACCTAGCACATAACTGTAATTTAGATTAAAATAAACATATTATTTACAGCATTGTGATACATATGAGTCAGGAATCAAATAAACATGTTGAGTGTCAACTCCATGCACACTATCTATAAGATATGCACTTAATAAAACAAACGCTAATCAGTGGATAAAATAAAACCTGGTCAGTGATTGGTGTAACTGTGTTCAGACCAATTGTGGCTTTAATGTTTTAGTTCAATATTTATAGTAACTATTTTTTTTTTTTTTATCAAATGCTTGTCCAAAATAATTTTAGAAATTAAAGCCTTATGTGAAAAAATCTAGTCAAGGAAGTTTTCTACATTTATTTCTTATAATAACTCATTTTACCATCCTTTTCAGTCCTAAAATATTTCTTAAAAAAAAAAGTATTGGTCACCTTTGAGAACCTGAGTGTACCTGTATGTAGCGAGTGCGCACTTTGAAGCCCTCCTGGCCGCAGGGAGCGTCGCACTCGGACCACTCAGACCATCGGCTGAACTTACAGTTCCGCACCGGCCTCTCCGTGCCCTCCATCTCTGCTCCATCAACCATATGGTTCTGTAACCGTACATCTCTCATTGAAACAGTGCAACAGACATTTTACCCAATAGTACAGAATCAGCACATCTTACATGGGTTTTTCTAACACATCTTAACTAAATTTTGAACCAGGTCATGATTTTCAAAAGACTAAGGCTGAGATTTCTCTCACAAGAACAAATGCCGGACTCCACGATAGAGTAAAGGGTTCCATGTTCTGATTTAAGTATTATGAAACCATTGAAATTTGAAAACTGCTAGAATATTAGTACATGATAGAACACTCTCCTTAACTATTAAAGATGTACGAATAAATAATTTAAACATTGAAATGAAGAATTAAATCGTTTATAAATTATCTACTAACCACATTCTTCATTCTTGTAGTAAAATATAATAAACAATTTACAGCTATAACTGATATTACTTAGTATAAAAATGGGATTAATATAAAATTATCTTTATTATGTGATAGTACTAATTAATCAGTTTTGCGCCTCATAGCAGACTAGGTTTTTTCCATTAGTCTACATTGGTTATTATTTTGTACAAACATTTTTACTGTTTCAAATTCAAGTAGTATAATATTACCTATAGTCAGGGTAGCATTGATAATATCCGCAAGACATATCCTTCAACATTCACAGCCATAACTGAACCAAATCCGAATCTTGAGTTGCTGCCATAATTTCAAACGAAATCTTGTCCACCTGATCAATACAAAAGTGAGTGTTTTCACCCACCTTCATTGGTCCAAACTTGGCCATAATATCCATAATGAGATTCTCCAAAAGCAAACATTGGAAGATCTTCACTCAAGGCAAACACAGAAGCTGTTACTACCACAGGTTTTTAAATGTTGCTGGACTGAACAAGAAAACATTGCTCTTGGCTGGATAAATCCAAAAAGCCCAAAAATCGACTATATCTCACAAATTAAATTATTACCTTCAAATTCCATATCGGTGAGAGGTTAATCCTTCTTATTTTACTGCGTGATCATTTTTACCTTTGTTGTAATATCGAATAAAAATATTATTACTGTTTATAAAAGTATCAAATGTGAACTGATATAGCTAGTAATTAACCTCTTGTTATACAGTATTGTTTAACATTTATATCGATTTAGTGGACTACAAAATTATTTTATAATATGTATTACTGAAATAAATAAGAACGGTTCCTTTCTAATATTCTTTCTATAACAATTTACTGTTATCGTATTTCTAAATTTGTCACAAACAATACTTATAAATATGCTTACTCTCACGGGTAAATCAGGATCGAGAGTTGTGAAGTCTTCTGTGGTTACCTCTTCATCTGGCTCTGTTGCTGAAAACATACATTAGCGTTTATTAGACAAAAATACTTATTATTTTTTAAATACACTAAAGAATCGGATGACGAGTTAAAGTATCGTACTAAGTGTACTTCTTGTACTTCTCGTATATCAACAGTGACCCTAAGAGGATTCACTTCTGGCTGGTTTATACCTTCCAGTTGAATCTGCAGTGGACGGTAGGTTTAACCTAACCGATGTGTCAGTTAAATCTGAGAAACCATGTGGATAAGACATAAAGAATACCAACTATTTTTCTATCTCTTCAGATGAACATGACTCCAGATTCCAGTAGTCAAGCCTGTGACAGCGTCAGATTCCAGACGCTGCAATAAGGTGAACTGGAGTTAAACTCAACATTCATATTGAATCAACCCTTTCCACCATAGCTATGTTACGTGTAATGTCATGTTGTTAAATATAAGAGAGATATTAAATTACTTTTTTTAACATTAGTAATTATAAAAAATAATATATAACAGATCACAGATGAAGCACTCAAATTGTCCTACTTTCCCCTATTGTTTGTAAAAAACAATATTATATAATATGTATTGACAGTTATAGTAGTCTTAAATGTACTAAAAATTTGGTACTGACAATATAAAATAACACAACTCAATATAAACACAACTCAAACAAATGATAAAAATCAACAGTATAAGGCAAACAAAAGTAAAACAAATTATTAATAAATGGGAAGGGGAAGGGAGAACTATACATTTACAATCTCAGCCTCCAAGCAAACCAATGAATTGTTTTAATTTGTTATAAAAAAGATTTAACATATGTGTAAGATTTTGATTTAAGGAAAGTAATTTTCATTGACTTTTAGCCAGATTTATTTAAAAACTTAATAAAAAGAACTCAAGAACTTTCACTCATACAAAATAAAGTTATTAAATTAATAGTTACGGTATATAATTTTATAATTGACAAAATCGAAAAAACCACTAAAATGATTTAAAAAATGAATTTACCACAGTTCTCAACCAGGTCAACCTTGTAGTTCAAAATGGCAGAAAGTGTGACCCCAAACTTCTTGAGAACTTCAGCGCGTTTCTCAATTAGCTCCTCTTTACGCAGCATTACAGACATTTTACAAACAAGTTAGTTCCATATTATTAAAAAATCAAACATTACAAATCTTGAAAGTTTAGAATTAAACTTTTGGAAATATATTAAGTAATTGGATGCTTTGTAGGTCTGTTTTGGGCTGAGAAAATAAATATAAAAAGGATTATGTACATATTTTTTGTTAGAAAATAAAAGCAAATAATAATAAAACGTTTTATTAAATTAAATATAGAGCTAAGAGAATATTATTACATTAAATTAATCTAAATAACATAGGCAAAATAAAGTATACAATTATAAAATACTACTTATAAAAGTCATCTTTAAACTTATGAGGTATCGTTTTTGGCTCTACGGTCTTAAATAATAAGACACAAATCTTGTTTTGCTCTTTTAAAGCAGTATTTCACCATTGTGAACTTATTTTTTCTAGTTCTTGTACCAGACCATGTAATATCAATGTATTTAAGTCCTTTTCAACCCTTTGCAAATATAATAGGGTAGAGGCATAAAAGAGATTCAATCTCTGTTTTAACAAAAAACTGACAAAATATTTCATCAAATTAACTTGTTTAACATATGTTAAATATATAACTAGTTTTGTTGAATAATTGCCATTTTGACAGGTACAAGGCCTAGCAGAGAATATGTTGTAAGTTTAGTTTTCTTTATTTCAGTCAAATTTTAAAATTTTATATTTGGAGTGGGAAGGGAAAACAACTCTTAGCATGTTCATGACGATGGTTAATTTCCAGGCTTTTGCTATGTGCCATCAAATTTTTCTGTAATAATGGGAAAACCGGAATAATTTTTTTACGTTAAATGACTAATAATAACGAGTAAAGTATGTAGGCTTTGCAATTTCACACAAAAAGTGATTTCAATGTGTTTTTTTCAAAGTTGTTACGTGCACTCCAAGGATACCTACAAAATTTTGTTCCTTCAAAATTAAGCTATCATGCGCCTGATAGGAGTTTATGATAGTCTGAGGTTGTCAAATTTTAAGCAAGGGATCAAATAATTCTTAAAATTGTACTTTTAATAGTTGCTTGCTACAAATGAGATTAGGAGATAGTGATTAGGGTTTTTCTCGCTTTTGAAATAACCTCAAAGTAAAATTGTACCAGAATTTTGCATTCACAGGTCACATTTTCACACATAACTACAGTAGTGGAGAATATCTTAGTCTTGTCTAAAAATAAATCACAGGTCTTAAAAAAACTGATATAGATGTATAACACAAAGCTTCTCCAAAATGCTTATTTTTACATCCTTTCCAAAGATTGTTGAAGAAAGTGTTACTACTTAATATTTATCTCCCTTTTAATGGGAGTGACCTCTAAAATTTTTGAACACACCAACATTTAGATTCTCTTTACCTAAAAAGATTTTTTAAGTTTACATTTTCTATGGGTAACCATCCTAAAATTAGAAGGAAAGACTATAAAAGGTTTTTGTATTGGACATCATAAAAGGATGAACATTTCCATAAAATGAAAAAAAAATTCATTTGGATAACTAAGAACATGTGATGACTTATCTGTGCATAAAACATAATAGACTAATTTCAAGGGTTCCAAAAACCCTTTTTAGTTTTAGTTCTAATACTAAAGTTTGTTATGTACAATTCATTATATATATAAGCTACAGCTACAAATACATTTTTGTAGATACAAAATGATGTAGTTAATTATTTACTGTTATTGCTAATACAAATTAATACAATATACACTAATACATACAAGAACAACATACACCAAAATCAATCCAAACAAAACTACGACAAATGAAACACAAACATAATAATTTAGACATTTATAAAATGCTTAATAATTTTTAAAAACAAAACATGATTAAAACACAAAATTGAAGGGTTCATGCACTGTTTTATACATCCTTATAACTGCTCTAGTTTTAGTATCTACTCTACCCCTCTATATCTCAATTAACATTGAAATATAATACTGTATAACAATTTTATACTATTGATGATTCAAAAAATAAAACTTGTATTCATTAATCCATAAAAATGTTGAAGAGAAAATACAGAAAAATTAACAAATTTGCTGTGTTTAAGTTGAAACACCAATAAAAAAAGATTAAGCCAAATAAAAATTGAAGGATGCTTCTAATTTGAGGTGTTAAGTTTAATATTTTGTTCTATTTTATTCAAGTGAATTTTATGAGCCGCATGGGGTTGTAGTCTAATGAATTGACAAATTAACAATAACATTTTTCAAGGTTGTATATTTTAAATGCTTAATCAAAAACTAGTTTATTGTTTGGAAATTAACTATTTTTATAACAATATATTTTTTTATTATTAGGATATATTACTGTATTCTCATATGCTTAATTTATTGTTTTGAAGTAAACTAATTGTTTTACTACGGCCTCTTAACAAGTTTAGAAGATGATGAGTTTTGGGGGAGCAAAATAGTCTGTCTTTATAGTAAGAATAGTTTTCCAACATTTTGTAATATTTGATGTTATAAAGAAATAAAACAAAAGTAGAAAGGTGGTGAGACACTGGAAGGTGGTGACATCTACACACAGCTCACCGGTGTAGGCCTGACATGCAGTGCGGCACTCCTCCCTGGAGAGAAACCGGTTCTTGTTGCCGCGACAACCGGACCACTGGAACTGGGCACAGTCCTCCTGCTTGGGGTTGTAGTACCAGCGGGACAGGAAGGGTCCAGGGCACCGGCCCTCATGAGGAGGGAGAGCGCAGATTTCTGGTGATGGGGTCAGAGACAGTGTAAACTGTTTCTTCTGATGTAAGTTTTAGATACGTAACAGTAATTTAATTACTAACCGAACATCACTCATTTTACTCAATTGACATTAAGTTAATTAAATAGTCCTTCCGGCTCAGTTGGAAGAAGTAGGTAGATTTTGTGACAGCTGAAATATCAATAGTTAATTTTTTAAGGGATTTATGTGTAACTGATCTAAAAAAACTGTTTCAAGTACAACAAAATTGTTTATCACAAAAAGTTTAGAGAATTTTATAAAGAGGATACTTTTTATTTGTTCTCTAGGTCCATAAATCACAGAGCTATGAATCTTTTAGCATTACGAGCTGGCCAACAAACAGCGTAGATATGTACAAGATCAGTTTTTGTACTATATTTCATTTTTTTTGGGTGCTTTTATCGGGGTGGGTGATTGGTAATTGTACTAACGTTGCACAACATTTTCTTATTTCCGAGGCTATTAAAGGGTAAAATACTGTAAGGTTTCAAGATGGTTGAGTTTCTATATTTTTAGGAGTATTATACTTATATTAATAAGCCAAGGACAAACAATTAATAACATCAACGTTGTACAAATAAGTTTTAAAACTAGTAATTCATCTTTTATTTGATATTTTGAGATGACATCTGGATACTATATCTACCTTCCTTTCACTATACTGAAGAGGTACTTCAAATCTTATTTAATTCTTCCATAACGAAGCAGTTGTAGAACTTTCTTATTCACTCCTAATTTTGTCCATCCACAATTATATGCTATATTCTATATCCCTTCAGCACAAGCCATCAAATGACTTATAAGTTGAAAGTAGCTGAATTTTTCAAACTACTGGTTTAGAAAATGGCACTTAAATCATTTCTCGAAGGGGATACACATTTATTTTAAAATAAATATCTGTAAAATAATACATTTTTAATTCCATTTGGGTCTAATATCTGGCAGTACTGACTCAATTATACATTTATACTGATAAATTGTCAAAGTTAAACCGAATACTTTATACATAAGATCAGATTTGAATGACTTATACTTTTTTGGTTAATATATTGAGGTAGTCAAGTGAAACATCTCAAAAACTTCCAAAAACCCTGTTGTGTCCTTGTTGTTGACCATTCTTGAGAACTGGCTGTACTGATGACCAATTTGATTTTATCCCCATTAGAAGAATGATAAACTTCAGAAAGTCCGGAAAAATCCTGTTTCCTTCACAGTCCTTCAATCGTCAAAAACAAACTTCAAACAAAGAATTCAAAAAGATGTGAGCACTTATTTTTTAAATTGTAGAATCAAATTATGGAAAATGACTCATTTTAAAGATATGATTAGTATTGATCAATGCATTTTAGCTTTTTCAATATAGTTATTGGTTATATAGAAAAAATCTCAAAATGTTTTGTATTTCATCATTTAAGTAATCAAAAAGTACACACTTCACTAAACTAAAAAAACTAAAAGGACGTATATTCATTGAACCTTTAGAATGACATATCTCCCAGAATTCTAAGATCAAACACAAGTGCATAACACTGCTTTAAGTTGAAGAGTGTTCTTATGAGGTAAAACTCAAGTTTATTTCTCTACAGTCAACTTTCAAATCTTTATGGTAAGTAATTTTATTATAAGAGTAAAACTATAGAAGACATTTTAAGATTATGTAACACATGAAAAAATAATGTAATTAGTCTTGTCCAACAAACATTGAGGGTGTTGGAATGATATCTTACTGTTTGAATTGTTGAGCTGTATTGAACAAGCAAAGAATAACCACTATTGTATTCATTTGCAGCAAAAAGAAAATGTTGCTATACCTCGAGCATCTTCTGGAGAGAATTGACATGTGAGGTAAGTCCCATTGCAGGGTTCCACCTCTACAACTTTGTAGATGGAGCAGGGACCCTCTGCGTACTCGCCAGACGTGGGGGGCCCTCGTCCTCGTCATACATGCCGTAGTCACCTTCCTCTTCAGCTCTCTGGTACTCAGCCCTCGGCCCATCCTCCTCAGGGGGGTTCAGTAACCGTCTTGACCGTCGACTCTCTCCCACTCCACATGATACACTGCAGGGACTCCACACGCTCCATTGTGTCATCGCACACTCTCCCGTTGGCTCCTCATTCTGTGACATCACATTTTGGTTAACTCACCTCATAAATTCGTTATGGTTGGTACAATTTTGTAATAATATCAGTTTTAGGTGACATTCTGCACTGTAAATTTTTTTGTCCAAATTTGCTTTATTTTTCTAGAAAGATTGAGGAATAATAAACTTAAAATTATATCCAAATTGCACCAGGATTCCTAAAACCAAAAAGTAACTCACCTCATAAATTCATTATGGTTGGTACAATTTTGTAATAGTATCAGTTTTAGCTGACATTCTGCTCTGTAAATGTTTGTTCGGTTCTGCATTATTTTTCAAGAAAGACTGAAGGATAATACAATTTAAGTTACAGCCAAATTCCACCAGAATGTCCAAAACCAGAAAGTAATTGATAAAACTACATGTCAAAAACCAATACAAAAAGTTGTTTTTATTATTAAATTTACAAAAATAATATAGAAAGTCGTCATGTGATTTGATTTTAACCATGAGAGTCATAATTTATTTTGGTCATCTTAGCAAAATGCTAAAATAATCCATAATGTAATTACAGCCTTTAATGGTTTAAAAAGTATAATATTTTTAATACATAATAAAGTGTCTCTAATAAAACTAAATATTAAATCAGTGCTTTAAGAAGCAAGAAAGCTATAGTAATGAACAATGTTAAAACCAGTTATGTTAAGAACTATAACCCATTTTGACCAAACCTTTGTTTAGTAATCTTGAATCTTACTTTATAAAGCACTGTAGTTAAATTACCAGTGAAAAATACATTTCACTGGATTGAGAATATAGATAAACATAAGTTTTAAAGGATGATCTGCAAGTATGTTATAAGCTTCTCATGCACATTTAACATTATTATGTTTTCTAGAGAGTAAGTTAAAATTATTTTCTGTCTTATTTACAAAACTAATAAAATAATAAATTTGAAACTGTTGTTCAGAACATATTTTGACAATTTCCAATGGTAATTAAGACAAACTTTAAACTCCCAAAAGTTCTGCGAAAGCTTTGTGAAGTTAGTTTATTAATACTTACACTTCATAATATATTCAATACAGATATAACACATAGAAAGAAAATTGAAAACTGTCCTTTTTTAATATAAAAGATAAACAGAAAAATTGTTTACCCAAGAATAATACAGCCTAAATGATGATGATGTGATGTATTAGTTATTAATTGACAAGATAAATACAACCAAAATATTACTGTAAACAGAAACTCCTGCTGCAAGTTTTGATGAGTCTGTTTGTATATGATACAGATCCATGCCCAAGAATTGAAGAACAATTGTGCTAGATTAGTTTGTTAGTGCGGTTTGTAAATTGCAGCAAGAAAGTGCAAATTTAATCTTACATAATCATCCCCATCACCCTCGCCCTCAGGGTAATCTCCTGTGGTCTCGTTGTACTCGATCTCGTTGCCCTCCTCTTCCTCGACCCCATAGTCATCCCCTTCCTCATCTCCCTCCTCTGGCTCACAGCAAGTGGACCCCTGAGGGTCTGTGTATATCTGTAGTGCACCCTATCAGTCTTTATGTTGTCCCAAAACACGACTTGGCATAAATTAAAAGTAAACTAACATTAAGAAAACTTGTCAAAGATATCAATTTATAGCTTGCATTTGAATTAAAAATAAAACAACACTTTGCAAACGATATAAAAAAGTAAAAAGATCAACTATTTAAAACTAGGTACTATACACTATTTATTTTAAAAAAAAGAATACTATTACTGTTTTATTGTTGGACTTGTAGTACTAATAGATAAATAAATAGAGGGAACTAAATAAAATTCAAAATCGTTTTACATTTAAAATATTGTTTTAATAATTCAATTATTCATACAAATTACAATTTAGCTAATTAGATGATATTTACTCAAATTCATTACAGTTCATAACATATGTTTAAAATTTTACAGAGGCCAATCGGACATATTTGCTAAAAGTCTAGTGAGAAGGATGGGCTTGTTTTCCTTTCCTTTAATTATTACCTAAAAATCTGGATCTATACTCAAAATTGCAAGTTTCACTTCTTTTAAAATTTTTAAGTTTGGTCTGTATTTTGATTTGATGACTGTCACGGCTGAGAAGCCCCTGGTAGATTTTGTGGCTCCCTAGGGCTCCCTGGTGCTCACTTTGAAAGGCACTGGTGTAAACCTTCTGGCTAATTTATACCTTCTTCCTGAACCTACGTTGAGTACAGTTAAAATTGATGTGTCAAAGTGTCATTTATATCTGGGCAACTCTATAGATGTCCAGGAGTAGCACATCGCTAGCCGCAAATGTTGAGATACTGAGGTGGAAGGGTGGATCGATAGATCCAGTATACTGTAGAGGATGATTGTAGGAGTGGGTGGAGCTCCCTTGGTGGTAAAAGCTGTTACTAGATAGGGCATGAGGAATATGAGGGGTTGCTGCCCCCTGCCTAGAGAAGCAGGAACAGAGCTGGCCTCCCCTTCTTTAAAAATTGCCTTAAAAATATTATTCATTTAACAGAGGATTATGATTTACCCTTGATTGATATTTTAGAGGAATTAAAATATATTTCTCAAGCTAGTAATTTGCCTGTTGCCTTAAATTCCTCAGCTTCAAATAATTGTTTTTTCCCAGTGCAGACAGTTTATCTTCTTTCTGTTACTTGATAAAAAAAAAAAAAAAAAAAAAAAAAAAAAAAAAACACTTCTGTGATCCCAACAAAACTTTTTTCTGAGCTCCATCAACGGTGTATGATACCTAACGCCAAGTGTTCGTCTAATCAGTTTATCTCCAGAGTTGCTTTTTAGCGAATATTTAAAAGTGGTAGATAGATAATTCCTAGTTATGACTCTGTAAAAATCTATATGATTTCCTTAGTTGTCATTAGCTATTGGGCTAATAATTGATAGCATCTTCCAAGAAACAGTCGATCTTACCAAGTAAAACTCACCTGTTTTATTATTATTTCACTCTTATCATATGTTATCACACTCACTTTATTATTCTGACATCACATAATTTAGGAAACAAAATTCAACTTGTAACATGTAAAAAAAAACATGGTTATTGGAGATAATTATTTAAAATTGGTTTTAACTTTGTGCGTTTAGTAAACAAAGTATGAAAATTTTGTTCGTACCTTTCTTCCTCGGGCGTTCTTCGGGCAGACCGAGGGTGAAGAGCTGAGGCGACACTCCCGTTCCTCAACTTTAGGCACACGCACACACAGCTTACTTCTGTAGTTGTCACGTGACTCTACGAGCCGGTAGCGCTTCTGGGTGCCCCGCCTGCAGCTCTGGTCTACAGACTCACAGCGCGACCAATCCGTCCACTCGTGCACCTCACAGTTGGAGTCTATCGGCTCTGGAGTAGGGTATAAAGTAGGTCTGTGTAGGACACAACAGGGTTAACATAATGTTTTGCAAATATTTAACAGTTACTCTTCTGACCTCAGAATTTTCAAGTAAGTTAAACGGAATTAATAAGAATCACACTGCAAATATATATGCTGTAGTCACATTACACTTGAAATTCTTTGTTTGAAGTTTATTTTTGACGATGGAAGGATTGTCAAGGAAACATGATTTTTTCCGGACATTTGCCATCGTTAAGTGAAACAAAAAAAATCAGTAACACTACGTTTCAAGATGTGCAATCTGATCTCTTCTTCAGGCAAATAATTAACCTAACACATAGTTACAAACTAGGTTAAAATAAGCAAATCATACCAGAGCGAAAGTCAGAAATCACAACTACCATTTGTGTTAGGTTTGTTATTTACCTGAAGAAGAGATCAGATTGCAGATATCGAAACGTAGTGCTACTGATTTTTTGTTTCACTTAACGATGGCAAATGTCCGGAAAATCCTTTTTTCTTTACACTTACAAGATAAAAAAAACAGCAGTCGTGGGACTGCCGATAGAAGTGAAAACGGAACTATTAAGTTGAGAGTAATTAAAACTATATGCAAAAATTATATGAAATTTTTTATGTTTTATTTATTAGTTTACATATGATGGGTTTAAAACAAATCGTGAACAAAATATAAATACAAAGTGGTTGAAAAAAAATTATATTAAATTTTTGAAGTGAAAACTTCTTTAGGCGCGTTGAGCGTTTTTGGTAGAGGGTTTAAAATCCTCGGTTCGCGTCACCGACATGCTAATGATACTAACCCCCTGCATGAAAAAGTCAGTCTTGCTGTGTTAAAACTGTCCCGGCGGAGTATGAAAACAGACTGCGAAAATCAGTGACCTTTACGGCTTCCTCTCGCGATTTAAAAGTGAAGCCAATGTCGTAAAATTCTGTAAGATGCGTCAAATTAAAGCTCTTAATATTGGCAATCTATTGGTTACATTTTTAAATATTAAAAAAATTTCGAAATAATTTTTATTATTGTTTTACATTTTACATAGCGTTTACAATGACAAGAAAAAAGTAGTAAGCGAGGATTTTTTTTTATTTTTTGGTCAGACAAAATTTGTCAGCGAGAAAGTTGTGTGAAAATAGATGAATATTTTTTTTTGTAATTTATCATTTTTTTATTGGAAGTTTAGTTTAGCCTGTAGTAGCGTATGAAGTGATGAGTGAACGTTTCTGCCGGAACTGTAGTTGGCGCATTGGCTCACTGATACCGTATTAACTCAATAAATTAGTTTATTGTGCAATAAAAATACCTTTACGAAAGAACCAAATTAATTTAACTAATTTATTAGTTTTAAAAATATTGTGGGTTTAATTGTTATTGCAATTATATACTTTATCCGTAGCAATAACTGTATTATTTACAACGGTGTTTCAACTCACTGTTGTTCACTCGGTGTTTACTCACTTATAAAATGAATAATGAAAACAACGAATATATTTTTTAAACATTTTTAATATTTGTACGAATATTTGTATTTAAAATTTAGCATTATTCATTTTAATTATGTTTTTAATAATATTTAACCTCTTCATCATGAAATGAGTATTATTACGGTATAAGATTTATCTTACTAGCGTGGTAAAATAGATTTCTAGTTATTTGATAATATTTTTTCGTGGATTTTAAAATTGGAAAATTAAAAAACGTGTCACATTTACAATTACAGATGTACTGCTACTATAACGTATTGTTAATTACTCTCAACTTAATAGTTTCCGTTTTCCACTTCTATCGGCAGTCCCACGACTGCTGTATTTTTTTTAATGTTTTATTTATTAGTTACATATGATGGGTTAAACAAATCATGAACAAAATATAAATACAAAGTGGTTTGAAAAAATTATTAATTATACAATTATCTTAATTATACATAGTATTTATATTTACACGAATTTCAATGAATTCAAGTTTGAACATTATTTTCATTATTTACATCATTGTCATCATTAATTTCGACAATACTTAGATTATCTGTTCGTTCAATCATTTCATTGTATTCTCAAAAAGATACAATAGGTTTATGGTAACTGAAATAAGAAATAAAAATGTTTGATTGAAATTTATCTAAATATCGTATAAAAACAGCATCGATAGTCGTTTTATACTTTGTTGTACTGACTTTTCGATCATTAGACATAGTCAAACCTAATGTTTCATTCAAAAATTCAATTAATGATAAATTTTTGTCATCTGCGAAGTTAATATTAAAGTCTCCGCTTAATATCAACGTTTAAAAAATATATTTGTTGTTTTCATTATTCCTTTATCTGTATAAAAATATTAATATGTTTCATACTCACTTTTATACTGAAGTCAATGAATTTAAAATTCAATAAATAAACAGTAATCCTTCAATTAAATAATTACAATAATAGTCAAATTAAAAATTCACTTAAATAAACAAAATCCAGTACACACAAGTTGAACTTCCCCACGTGGTCAATTTAACTTTACTTATGTATTCTACACTCTAATACTTAATGTACAACGCGTTCACATTTACAATTACAGATGTACTGCTACTATAACGTATTGTTGACGTGACTCACAAAATTATACTTATCCAAAAAGCGTCCAACGCGCACATAATACTGTCAGAAATAGTCGATGTATTAGTGTATACGTGTACACAGGCTACTGCGCGTGCGCTAGTCTGGCTCTCCATAGCTATAGATATACTATTATCATTAGCATATTACATTGCGTTAGATTTAGTATTAGGCGTTTAAATATATCATAAATAGCACAAAGTGACTAAAATAGAATAAAACAAATTTTCCAACGATTATTAACGTTTCCATGGAAACCACTTTAGCATGTCGGTGACGCGAACCGAGGATTTTACTCTCTACCAAAAACGCTCAAACGCGCCTAAAGAAGTATTCACTTCAATAATTTTTCTAAGAAGGCTTTCTTTCTGAGCCACATAACTACAGATAATCTGGAATCTAACACCTTTCTCAATATGCTTTTTTTATTTGTAACAATTTATTTTTTGTTTTATTTTGAACCAATTTGTGGGAACTCAGAGTTCAATAATGCTTCCACCACATTCAAAACCATTGTAACCTCAAAAAAAAGAACTTATTTGAAAATTACTTCGTGGTGCTAAGCTACTAACAAAGCCAAGCAACAGATACCAATCTAATTGCAAGAGGAATGCTGAATGAACCCATTCTTGCAAGTTTATCTTATTATATCTTATTATTTTATATCTTCATAAATATAATATAAATATAAATATATATATATATATATATATATATATATATATATATATATATGTATGTATGTATGTATATATATATATATATATATATGTGTATGAATGAACCCATTCTTGCAATTTTATCTTATTATATCTTATTATTTTATATCTTCATAAATATAATATAAATATATATATATATATATATATATATATATATATATGTATATATCTTATATATATAAAAATCTTGAGTCACGATGTATGTTGCCAATAAACTCCAAAACGACTGAACCAATTTCAATCAAATTTCACATGTATCCGTAATTTAGTCTAACTTAGAAGATAGGATAGTTATTATCTGAATTATTCGCTTATGTCGTGAATATAAACGAATAAAATGAAGAAAAGTTTTCAAAGCGCCTGCACATTATAACCTGCAATTACGAGATAGATACGTATATTAAACAGTGAAACACTATTTGAAGGCGCTAAGTTATGATGTATAATTGTCTAAACTAAATTTTTGGTTGAACTTAAAGGTTGAGTGGTAGACCACTTTGTAATAAAATACATTATGCATGTACAATACATTTTTGACATATTTTCTTGATCGTGACATCAAGGTAAAATCTACATCGGGGTTGGAAATATAATTTACTTCAACCAGAAATGCTCATACGCGGACAAAACTTACGAAAAGCGTGCGAAGCCGCGGGAAACAGCTAGTATATATATATATATGTATGTATATATATATATATATATATATATATATATATATATATATATATATATATTATTATTATTTATGAAGATTGTTGAGAGCTACGTTTTAATTTTAAGTTATTTAATAATGCTCTGCAGAAGATTTTTTTGTAATTATTGCTTCAAGCGGTTTGAAAAATACCTTAACTGACAGGAATATTTTGATACATGTTATTGGAATTAAAATTAAGATTATTGTATATTTTCAACTTAAAAACAATATTAGAATTTTAGTTTGATTGCACTAAAATTGATTGCACTAACCTTGCCTCAGTTTTAAAGTATAAATTCTGTGTTTCACATTGACAAGTACTCGTACCTAATATCATTATTTCCTGATATTCCTGTATAGTGTAATTTTCAAATTCAGCTCTTGTTGTGAATTATATGAGAAAAGACTTGCCTGCAATGGCGAGAATTGCAATGTCTCGTGTCAGATAGTTTGACTTTCTTGGGGCAGTGGCGAGCGTTACCCCTATGGAGGAAGTGACGCTGACGATACATCTGTCCAGCACCGCAAGTGGCCGAGCAAGGTCCCCAGCCCGACCAGTTAGACAGAGCACACCCTACAACAGTTCCCGCAAACATAGTAGAACAAAGATGAGCTATTAGGAGTGGAACATACAGGGGATATAAGGTGAGATCATGTTTCTAATATAACAAAGAATGGATAAAAATATCTGTGGGACCAAAACTGACAGTATTCACTATAGATTAAGTAAACAAAGACATTAGGTATCAATACTTATGTATATAATAGTCATTTTGCACTTTTGACTTCACATTCTGTTATTAAATGTAGGGAGAGCTGGTGGTCACAACTCATAGTTGCAGAGATCGCATTGGATTTTGAGGTTGATTCAGAGAGGTGCGGGTTTAAATCCTAAAACAATACAATAAATTATGGGAATGATGCACTTTTATTAGTATTGTACATTTAGGAGTGTACCGAATTTCCACATTACTCTGCATGTAGTTTTCTTCGTATATATATATATATATATATATATATATATATATATATATATATATATATATATATATATATATATATATATATATATATATATATATATATATATATTAAATAACCAAATAACCAAACTAACATTTGATCATATGTGATATGATATGAATGTAAATAAAAGTCATTTGACAGGTATTTGGTCATCCGATCATATGTGACAGATACAGCCAAATACAATATAATTGAATCGTAAAAAGTGGGGGCTCTGTGGTGGAATGGTACCACATTCACCCGGCAAGTGCGAGATCCGGGCTCGATCCCGGCGGAGCAAGTACTTTTTGCGATTCAATGTTTATTGAAATTAAATAAGGCTATTACCATTTATATATATAATGGAATGGAATATAATTGGAATGGACAAATAAAGGCTAAAAGGAGAAAGGCCTCTCTTTCAAAAAAAAAGAAAAAGAACTGAGGTTTGGTGTTAGTTAAATGGAGCAGATGACATCCTCTACCAAGAACTATGTGCTAGTTACGAATAAAGGATGCCAAGGACATCTTTTGAAAATGACTGAAACTATAATTATGAAGATGAAATCATAGGGAAAACCAAGCTAAAGATATTGCTTTTCTCACACGACTGATGTTCAATTATGAAATGAAATGAAAGAAAGTTTATTTCCGTTACAATTACAATACCATTAAATTAATATTCATATATACTTTTATATGAAATTATAATTATTACATATACAATAAAAAACGAAAAGTATTATACATAATGTTTGGAAATTAGCCTACATGGGCAAGCAGCCTGTGTATTATCTGATTTTTTAATAGTTTTGTTCATTTTATCTCTTCCCGGTATAGTGCTTATTAGGTTGGTTGAAATCCATGGCTTGAGGTTTTTCTTATGGGCGACAGGATTTTCAATTTTTTTAAACTTGATAATGAACCTGAAACTGTTTGCACACCCATTTGTATTACAGCAGTTCAGGACATGTTCCTAGTGAGTATTAGTAAGATTATCGGTCAACAGTGCTCGGTCTATGTACGTGATGGCTAGTGAGGGCGTGTCCTGGGGTAACATTGCCGAGTGCAATACTAAGTGCGGTGCTGCAGTGGTCTGTAGCACTGCTGCCCGAACACCGCCAGTCGCCGCATATCAAGACGTTATTCATTCACAACTCAAATCGCAAATTGATTTCATGATTAATCGCTACCAAAAACTCACCCATCTGTGTAATTGGCTCCTCCTCGCAAGTTTTCTCATACAGTCTCTGCCTTGTGAGGTACAGTCTGGCCAAAGGCTTCATGTCAGCACCTGCAGGTAGGTGTCACACAAAATTAATCTATGAAGTTATTAATCTAATAACCTTTTATTAAGTATAACCTTTTGTATAATGTAGAATAATGGTATCAAACTCAGCAATTTTAATAGTGGCATTCATTCATTGTCACTCAAAACCACAGCACGTAAGAAATTCCAATTCTTACCTGAAGAATCATAGAAAGGCGAGCGGGGATCGTTGGGGAAGGAAGATGTTATTCGGCGAATCTTGTCCTGAGGGAAGGTCTGCTGATCTGGAGACTACAAACATGTAAAATATAACACACTTTACCAATTTATTCAATTATAACTCAGAAGATATGTTGTGTCAAAAGTTTATTTCTCTTTTGGACGATTAATTGTAATCTAAAAAATACTTCATATTTGGAAAATCTTTCTCCAAAATCAATGTTCAGAAACTATAAAGACAACAAAGTTTGGCGATTGTTAAAGCTGATAAAAATATATTAACTGTGATACAATATATATTGCAAGATAGAAAATTTTTAAATCTATAGATAAAGTAATACACATAAAAAATAAATTTAAAAACAAACACTCCAATAATAATTACATTTTATGTGTATGAGGCCTTTCGTTTACAAACATCGTAAAATCCACGTAATAATATTATTGACAACAAAATGCCTCACACAAATAACATTTATTTAATATTGGAATTTTTTTTTTAATTAATTAATTAAATTCAATAATAAAGTAGCTTAAACAATATATCAAAATAAAATTTTGTTGCTTCATAACCATTGATACTAACGTAGTTCAAGAATGATACCATTGAGTACATAAACAGATCGGAGAGAAAATTTTACTCAATTCCGAATTTGGTTAATAATACATTTTATTTTTCAAGTACAGTATACAAAAAAGTTATTTATGAATAAATAGTAGAACTTTGTTTCATATAAAAATGGCAGGATTCTTATGTTTAGGTTTATCACATTAAAAGTTATCAAGATTTATGAATATTGGTTTCTGGAAAATGCACAAGTGGTGACATGAATTGCAAGAATGTTACATTAATAGTACAAAACAAAATATTATTAACTCACAGATTCATTAACAACTACATTATCAAGAGTTCATCAGAAAACCTTTCAAAATAAAACACAAGGATTTTAAGGACATTGGAAGAATACAGTGCAACATACAATGTAAGTGACTCCACTGTCAGTGCCAGCATCCCAGGGGTAAAGGTTAAGAACCTTGGACTCCACCCAACTGCAGTTGGTGAGGCACAGCTCCAAAGCTGATACACCCACGATCCAGTCTGGAGACGGGTCTGTAACATTCAAAATAGGTGAAACTCAACTGTCAGTGTCAGCATCCCAGGGGTAAAGGTTAAGAACCTTGGACTCCACCCAACTGCAGTTGGTGAGGCACAGCTCCAAAGCTGATAACACCCACGATCCAGTGTGGAGACGGGTCTGTAACATTCAAAATAGGTGAAACTCAACTGTCAGTGTCAGCATCCCAGGGATAAAGCTTAAGAACCTTGGATTCCAATCAACTGCAGTTGGCGAGGCACAGCTCCAAAGCTGATACCCCCAAGATCCAGTCAGGGGAAAGGGTCTGTAACATTCAAAATAGGTGAGACTCCACTGTCAGTGTCAGCAACCCAGGGGTAAAGGTTAAGAACCTTGGACTCCACCCAACTGCAGTTGGTGAAGCACAGCTCCAAAGCTGATACTCCCACGATCCAGTCAGGAGACGGGTCTGTAAAATTTAAAATAGGTGAGACTCCACTATCAGTGTCAGCATCCCAGAGGTAAAGGTTATGAACCTTGGACTCCACCCAACTGTAGTTGGTGAGGCACAGCTCCAAGGCCGACCCCTACGATCTAGTCTGGAGTAATATAATCATTTACAACTTTTCATGTAACGTCCTTTTTGTAAAGCCTTCAAAAACATTAATCAAACAAAACTTCTCTACTTTTTCATAATTTTATTAAGCTAAATTTAAAATAATTAATGCGATGCTTTATACACAGCAGAATATGCACTTAGATACTTTCTCAATAGATTATACTGTATAATAAAACATTTGCTATCTATGTGTAACGTAGGTAATTGTCCTTACCTATCATCGACACAAGTGACATGAGGTGATGTTGTTTGTCCACTCTGAACACTGCGAACGTCTTCCCTGTCACATTTGGGTAGCTGATACCTCTGGCTTTGATAATTGTGCGTATGTTACTGCTCTGGAATTACAGAAAACCACCAATACGATTATTACAGTATGTACTTTAATCATGATTAGTTACCAAATGTTTGAAAATCTATTAATTACAAATAATAAAGAAATGAATTTGAATTTGATAGTGCAACCCAAATTCATATCTAAGCATAAGATGAAATACTTTTTAAATATACTCTGAAAGATCACCATTATGTTCAATACAGAATTATAGCTGAGATCAATTTTAATTTCTTCGTATCAAAGTAGACGAACAGTTTTAATCAGTATTCTATGTTATTCTGTAGTTCAATTCAATTCAACGTGGTTCAAGCAGGACATATAAACATGTACATCTTAGGTTATAAAAGGTATTGATAGTGATCTAAAACTAGACATGAGAAATATTTTATGTCATTAAAACTCTAATAAAGTTGTACAAGCAATTTCGAAAATAAATCTTTAAGAATAATCAAATCGGAGAAACAGAGAGAACTGGTAAGGTTTCTTGAAATGGTTTCTTCCACCATTACTTACTTCAGATTTGAGCTCAGATTCCAACATTCGAGTAGAACCTCTTTCTGCAACATGCTTCAGACCTATGGAGGCAGTCCCTCCGTACTCCCAAAACCTAGAAAAGCCAAGTTTATAAAACTTCCATTACTTGACGTCAAACAAGTAAAAACCTATGCCTATTTACAAGCATATGGAACTCTCTTTAATGCTATTTTAGAAGTATGTGATCAATCCATTATTATTGTAACTAAACACGCATAGTTTTATTATTTGATTATTATTAGTTGGACATTTGGTATTAACAGGGAAAATCGTACTAAAGTTGCATCATGATGCCAGGCGTTGAGGCTCTTTATATTATCTTCTCATATTCCGATCACTTGGTATGACATTTTGTCTTAAGTTTTGATCTCATTTTCTAGACAAAAGAGGCATGATAAACATCAGTAGATAGAACCAGATGACCAATGGGGCGGAAGGAGATGTCAGGCAATCTATCCACCCATCATGCAAAAGATAATTCGGCGAATAAGAGAGTATCCTACTAGCACTAGTATCTAGTCACTGGCCTTATCCAGAACATGTGGAAAGTTAGCTCTCGTGTCGAAAATTTATCTTCCGTGCAGAAAGAAACTAGTTTCTACCTAAAAATATATCTCATGATTGATGATATTCGTCTCATGAAAAATATTTGTTAATGTGCCTTCAAAGCCCTCTAAAACGATAAAAGATTTTCTTTGCCAATCCGCAAAGGTAGCTTTATTAGAGGCAGCCTGAGAATCTTCATTAGCCCTCTCAAAAACAAGTTTGTTTTTAATTGAGTCTTTTAACCCTCGACATCTTGTTACAGAACCACTATAACTTTGTTTCTTCCAAGTCCCTTGAAGATCTATTAGGGTCGTTTCCAATAGCCTGGAATTGGTCTGACAAGTAAATTTGTAATGGCAAAAGATATTCAGTAGAATACATTTTAGATGGCATTGCAATTCCGACACAAATAAAAAGCAATAACTCTGTCAATTAATCAGAAGACAACAACAATTGACGTTACTACTCGGTTTACTTTAGAGGAGAAGAGTGTGCCGTCTTCGATAACAATTTTTGTCCGGACTCTTATAGGGCACAGAATAGTTCATTATACATCTTATACCTAAAGTCGGTGGATTGAGATTCTTGATCATATAACCATTGGTGAAGTGAGATGTAAATAATATACCTGTAGTTGAATGAGTGAGAAGCTCCTATGACGTCACTAAATCTCGTGAGCCAACTGTTACTGGGGAAGTCCTTGGGGTGAGTGTGTCTTGACCATAGTCCTTCAAAAGTCACCTGCAACAGTTACATGACTCAGTAGCGTTATACCACAATATTATGTATGTAAAATCATTCAAATGCTATTAAGAGAGATAATTTACTGCAATTTGTACACATAAAACGCATATTCAGTACTTTTAAAACCTAGCGAACAATTTAAAAAATTTAATTAAATTTTATTTCATTATTTTATTGCTTATTATTTAATTATTATCGGTATTATTATTTAATTACTATTTTATTAAATTAAATTACAAGTCTAAAAAAGTGCTATTCTTTCTAGATGGCAAAATATGAAACATCTATAAAACTGTGTGAGAACAGTGTATTTATTGAGTTCTTATCAATTTAAAACCAATTTGTGCTAGTCGAGGATCTAGTATCCGAGTAAGCAGATTAGTAGGCACTGGTAAAACTACGGCGGTAGAAAAAATAGCCACTATTAATTTATTCAATAAAGTTTCACATCGTGTTTCATTCTTTGGCAGAGCTAAAATAAATATGTGAATTGTCACAGTACACACACAACAAATAAAAGAATGAGAATTCAAAAGTACAAATTACATTTTCGCTCAACAATATTATTTAAGGCATATAACAAAAATAAATAGATAAATTAAGTATTTAAGTATCTCCAACAGAGTAATATGCCCGGTTCATGAGGTAACATGTAAAGTTTTTGAATTTCTGAATTGAATATTCATTTTTTAATGATTTTTGCAATTTATTGTAATATTTTAATGCAGAAAAATACACTATGCGTTTATAGAGTTTTAAACGATGAACAGGACAGTGTAGTATCTGATTCCCTGCATTGTAAGGGTGAAATACTTGATTTTTATAGACCTGTTCACTATTAGATTTGTAAAAACTTTAAACTTTAAAAATGTACAGGGAGATGGGAGGGTCAAAATGTTCGTATTTATGAAAAATGGGTTTCACGACTGTCGGGATCGGAGCTTAAACACGATTCTTATACTCATAATTCGTTTTTGCAATTGAAAACATTTGTTGAGTTTACCGAATTTCCCCAAAATGTCACCCAATATAACTATAAATGAGAACAGTGGTATAAACCCACTACTAAAGACAGGAAATTCTCCATACTACTATCAATATCACTAAACGTTACCTCATACTTGGCCTCGTCGCAAGCACAACAATATTCCATCACTTCGGGCTGCATGTTCTGGTTCTCCTGCTGCTCCTCACACAACATCTTCGACAGAGGACCGTCGTCCTGGTACCACACATCTCGGTGCTCTATCACAGTCGCCCTGCACACAGAAACACTTACTTGAGTCATTCCATTAAGTGGTTAGTCGCATTGCATCAGTAGAAAGTAATTTGCTGACCTTTTAACAGGTCTAAACCTTATGTAATATTAGGTTGTGGGGTAATAAGATAAAAAAGGTCTAAAAATGGAGGAATAACAGGAATAAAGAATAAAGGAAGTCTTGTCAAAAAGTCAAGAAATAGATTGAGCCGTGGATAAAAAAATGAAATTGTTCTATAGGTAAAAGCTGATAATATGACAAGGCGCGTAGTAGTATAGTCGGTATCATGTTTGGAAAATGATGTAAGGATGTGAAACCCTTCCATAAAAGTTAAACAATAATATTTTGCTTTACGTGATGGAAGATGCCTAATGATAAATTTGTCTTGCATTACAACTTTACCCATTTTTTGAGTAGGTAGAGTGAACAAACGTTTTAGGTTGACTTCCGAACCACCAGCAATGGTCAAAGAGGGTATTGCAGGTACAGACTCGCTCAACCATACTGATCGTTGAACCCACAACAAGACAGTGATTATGGAAAACAAAGAACAAGTTAGAAGAAAATGAGGAGGTCTAACGATATGTCTTGTATCATTAATTTGTTTAACTGAATACTTCTAATGGATATTGATTAAATGTTCAGCCACAATTCGCCGAGTACACATCAGAACTTCTATCCATTAAAAAAGGATTTCAATCCATATGTGTTTTTGATAATCCTCAGGAGTTATGGATTAGCATACAGTCCTCGTACTTCAACAGAGCGACGACCATTTCTTAACAATTAATACGAATCAATAACTTTTCACACTTCTTGAATCATCGTAACACATCGTAACACAAATGACCTTTTAAAATAATTTTTTTTGGTTAAACAAAAGAAACAAGTAAGACTGGCGAACTGACCGGAAGATGACGCATCCACTGCCTGGAGGAGGAGCGGTCCAGCGTACTTGTATCTCGGGCTTGGGCATGGAGCTGGTGTGGGTTACCATATTGGGACAGTTGGGGCTGAACTTGGTGAGCGTGTCCCCGTACAGCTGGAACAGGCCGACAGGCCGAGGTGTGACGTCACGGGTAGAGTGTATCCTCAGTGGCGAGGGGTTCTGCGGCTCCACGACCAACATAAAGCCCGTGAACTTCTGGGGCACCTGTCCGTGATTGCGCTGTCCGTGGAGGCTGACTGTAACACAATTACAATTGTTTTGAACTCTGCTCACTTTTCTGTTCAAATTATGTTCAAGCAGGTTTGATTACAAAGTTTGATTACAATATTGTTTATATAACTTATTTTAAGAGAGAGTGGATCACACTCCTAGAGCATGGTCTGGAACAGGATGTTGGTTCAGTTACAAAGTATAAATTATATAACTTATCAATAATTGTATAATGTTATTACTTTATAGTCTATGTCTTGTTGTATTGTTTTATTATATTATATTTCCTTGTTATTTATTATACCTTGTCTAAATTATCATGTAGGCTAACTTTATAAGCAAAATTGTTCTATAGCTCGTTGTGTGTTGAAATTTTTATGATTGTGTGTTTATTTATAATTGTTATAATAAGGTGATATTTGTAATTTTGTTGTGTTAGTTGAGATTTGGCATATTTGTTAAAAATTAAAATTTCTAGTTGCTAAACTAAATACAATAAAAATGGCTAGTGCAATTATTAAACATGAATGAGAGGATAAGAAAGTGTAACTGTCATGAGCTTAAATAGTGCATGATATTTGTATTATCCTAACCCTCGCGTGCCCTTTTGGGTATTTGGGTTTAGCAAAATTGTAAGCTTTGTAAAATTTGTTGAATAAAAGATTTTTGACTTTGACTCACAAAAAAACAAAACAAACACAAACAAAGAGGAAAACGAACTACACACAGACCATTAGAGGCGATGGGTTACACCTTCGGCAGGTCATTCAGAACTGTAGGTACGAAAAATGCTACAATTACGTCACTTACTTGGAGGTTATTACTTTATGGGTTATTTAGTCAAGTGGATTTACAGTAGAACTATCTCCCATCTAACATGTTAGATTTATGTGAACATACAGAGAGTTCATCCCTCATGCAATTTCTTGCCAAGGGTTTGATGTCTTAATCTACCAAATTGATCTATGGCTCACGATTTATCGCTGAAGTCCATCTGTTATAAAGTTGAAACTTTGCGCCGATGGCATCTCATAACGCAAGTACCAAGGTGACCAAGGCCTATTTGTGGTCTACACAAGTTTAAGCTGGCGGAATCTTTATGATGCAAGTTTAAGAAGCATCATGAATCTTTACAAATCGGTCACCTGGATAGTAACTGACGGTCTTCCTAAAGGTCCATTAAGCTAAGAGAAAAGACTATAGAACATTAAATTTATAATGCAGACAGCTACTTATAGTTTATTTCTTCATAACGGCTTAGAAAGGGGCAATGGAGAAAATATTTCGTCGCTCATAAATCCCACCGAGATAAAAGCGAATTTGCAAACATATTCCACATTGGAAGTTGCATACGGTTTCGCTATTCTCGCAGTATAACCATACGTGATAGCCTACGCATTCCTGAGATGTGTGATTGTCTCTAAAATACATCTCAGGAATCGTTTACAAATCACTGGATGTCTATATTTAAAGGTAGATGGAAAGGCGCCCTGAAGCAGAACAGGGTACAGTTATTTCACATACAGTGAAAGTATGTGAGGCAACAGAGTGTACATAGTATTTGGTTGAATAATTCCTACGATTTCAGTAGCTCCTACTGAACTATTAATGATCAGTGGACACTATACCAGATGTGTGTAGGTATACTGAGATGATGCTCATAACTATGCTACATTTCAAGGTGGTTTAGTCTTATACAAGGTAGAAGTACACCACACACGTGTCTACGTAAGGTTGCATGCAAAATTTCAAATCTAAACCTCATTTAATTGTTTAGATGTTCTTCGGACAGATAGACAAACAACCATACAGAAGGGAGATATGTATCTCCTCGTGGCAAAAAATACAAACGTTGTGCTAACCTACTGAGTGACAAGTTTAAATTACGCGAAGCCAGATCTCATGGACGATATTCACCCTCATCAAACTCATTCATTAGACAACGTGTGTCCAAAAAACCAAAAAAGAGAATTTCTCATCTAACTCAATTGTGGTAAATAGAAAGCTTAATGCAAAATTGCAAGTCATTCGTCACTTCGTTCTAAGACATTGTGTAGAGGGTCAGCATAACTGTTATTATTTAACGTTACAGGTAAACAACATACACTATGCAAACAGTAACCGAGCAGGGTGTTGTGCTGCTACACATGAAACTTGACACGGTATTTTAAAACATTGTGTAGAGCGGTGGAGACTGTAGAACTGTCATTATTACACGTTAGAGAAAAACTGAGACGACAGAATTCACGATGCAGACAACAGTGATCTAGCAGAGTGTTGTGTCGGTGCACATTAAACTTGACAAGGCATCTTTAAGACATTGTGTGGAGGCTCAGTAGAAGCGCGCGGACTTGCAAAGGCTTCCCCTCCTCGTGTATAACTTAACCTAACACTAAGAGGATTTCCGACAGGGTTAGAGAAATACGCCGGATCCTTTATTGTAGTCCAAATATTCTGTTGGGACTGCAAGCCATGACATTTCAGTTTCAGCCTGACAACTCAGAAATAACAAATTTCAAAATAATGTCTAATGTGTGTGTGTGTGTGTGTGTGTGTGTGTGTGTGTGTGTGAGAGAGAGGGAGAGAGAGAGAGAGAGAGAGAGAGAGAGAGAGAGAGAGATTGAATCCAAAAATGATTTGATTGGGTCCAACTCCATCATTCTGCATATATTATAAATATGTTACACTTACAACAGAAAATATTTTTCTATTAGACTGGAATTAACTAATGATATTAACATGGAAAGATTTAGATTATGTAGCCTAAATATTCAGTCGTATATTCTGAATGTTAATGTTAAAACTTAAAATTGTACAGGAGATTCTGTCTAACTGAGTTGAAATTTTACAGATGTAATATCCTCTACTAGGAGGATTCTTTGAACGAATTTCAACGAATCAAAATGATTTATTTCTGCATTTTCATGTCAAATGTCAAAAGGTACAGTTTTTACAGTAAATGCATGCAGGTTGGTTGAGGTTTACAGATGGCATGTACTCTCGGAAGAGACAGAATATTTGATTGAAGTTATATTTCTAATTGGTTATGTTGAAACGTAGGCTACAGTTGTAACGGAATACTCGTATAACGCCTTATTGGGCTGAATTTTCTAAAATGTAATATCCTCGTGGTGGAGGGAGGGGGAGGGAGTTTAACAACAGAATATTTGTTAAGTCATATTTATGGATGGGTACATTAAAACGTTCAGATCTGAAATATTATATAGAGTATATTCATTTAAAATCATATTTATGATCGTTCATATTAATACTTACAGTATCAACTGTTGATATATATTATTGGATTGGACCAGTGGCGTAACTAGGACGGGTTTAGGGGGAGATGTATTTTAATAAAGAACACACCACACCGGGAGATATGGAATAAATCCGAAAAATTTAAATTTGAATACATTAGTTAGAATTAAAGTAATTAATTTAACTTTGAATTCCAGACAAGTTTGATAGTTGTTATACGAACATTATTAAAATTTAAGATTCTTAGGTGGGGAGGTTCTATTCCCCTCATCTCCTACCATAGTTACGCCACTGTGTTGAACTTTATAAGGATACCAAAGAGGAAGAAATACGTGATACAAATTTCTATTGTTCATAATGAATTTTTAATAGGTAATACATGTTTTGGATAAAACATATACAAGGTTTTCATACTTTCAAGCTCACACTTTACTTAAGTTAAAACGTTTTGTAACGAGAGTCCTCTTTTTAAAGAAGTTAATGTACAATCAAGCAGTATTAAAATATATCACACTAGAGTTAAACAATAACACCATATTAATATGCCTCACCTTAGCCTGTGATAAGTAATTAACATTCAACTCAATAAGTTTCATTCAATTCACTGTATATTCAACTGCAGCCAAGGTATTTAACCTCATTAAATGTATTAATCAACTTAACGAGGCTGTTACCTTAAGGTCCCACGATCTCACGTTAACCTTTTCACTTGGCAAAGTAGTAATAACATACTGATGCTGTGCACGAGACACTTATTCGAAAATAAAAATAAAATGTTCAAAAATAAAGATTTTTTACAGCCACAACTCTTATTATAACAAAACGAGAAAGTTACAGAACAAAATGTGAAAGGAACATTTAGTCCCACGTTCATTTCATAAAAAATAAAGTATTGAGGCATAATTATCATAAGTGTATTTTTGTACCGAATGACGATAACACATGGGGGTGGTGACTTCTGAGGTCGTAGTAATAAATACTCGAATTTCAAAGTTTACTTATAAGTTCAATTTAATTAATGAAACTTACAAGCACCACTTTTAGTTGGTAAATTAAATGTATGCCTTGCCACGTTGCTGCCAATTAGAGTACAAGAACTAAAAATGTATATCTGATAGGTGGGCCTAAAATATCCAATGTTCTATGGAATTATGCCTACGATATTTTACTTTATAAAACTTTAAGATTTTACTTCCCTTCGCAATATGTAGACTCACAACCCGGGCGTCGGCGTCTTGGCACGAGACATTGAAGCTGTAGTCTAAGAAGGGTTATTTCTAGTCGGTAATTACTAGAAGAGGAGTAATGTTCAAAAATAAAGATTTTTTTACAGCCACAACTCTTATTATAACAAAACGAGAAAGTTACAGAACAAAATGTGGAAGGAACATTTAGTCCCACGTTCATTTCATAAAAAATAAAGTATTGAGGCATAATTATCATAAGTGTATGAAGTTATGAAAGTGGTAGCCATCTACTCAAATAATACGTGAGCTCGCGGACATAGCGCGCGAGGTGAAATCGGTCACGTAGTTGGGCTGCTACGAAGGGTTACAATAAAATATTCATACGCGTGCCAAATAGGTAGTTAGTCCGTCGATAATTTAGTTCCGGAACATTGGATAAAAAATAATATTAAGTTGTACTGGCTAACTAGGTTGTGAAATGTTGCATTATATAAAATGGAACTAACTAACGGTACATTTTTATAATGATTTTCACAATTTTATTTTCACATTGCGTTTTTAAATAAAACATAATTTAATGAACAGTATGCAACCAATACTTTATTTTCGGCAAGCGGAAGTGAACGTAAACCCACATGAGTGACGCGGGTACACGGCATTCAGCCACAAGTTGAAAGCAGAGCGATCAACAAGTTTTCAGTTTGTGTTTGAAAAACAGCAATAAATAAAAGTGTTGTTGACGGCAACCGACTGTAAACAATTTAGTTCCGCTATTTTCATATTTATCGCCGTTTCAGATCGAGGCAGCGGACAGAACAAACAGGGCCATTTACAAGCCAAAATCGTTCCCCAAGTAATAAATAGCAACAAACAGAATGCTTTCACTTAAAAACTTTTCGACTTTATAGAATATACAGTAAACTAAAGTTAGATAATTGTTGTTTTAAGAACTGAAGTCAAGATGAATATCGTAGTCCTCTCGCCCTAACTAACAAAGAGTACACTACACAACGAGTCGCGTAGAAGACTTCGCTTCATACAAAATCTCAAAGCTTTAGCTCATTTCATTTTTGAGATGTCCTGTGGAAAAATAGACGATCTTAGAGAAAATAATTTTTACATCTCCCTCACGAAAGAGACATTGTACCAGAACACTGAGTGATAGATTTCAGTCCCATAGATGGATATGTACCAGCATAGAGCTCATTCTTGTCTATGTAGAAGTGAAGTTTCGTGCAAAATTAAAAGATGACATATTCTTCAAGATAGCTTGCCACATGATATTTGTTCATTAAGTTAGGTTACATAGCATCGTTCAAATTATAAACGTCTACAAACCAAGTCCCCATAAAATTATGTTGTACGTCTTGGGATACTTAGGCTATATATGTTAATGGTGTCACATGTTAAATATTTCATATGAGTGTACAGAGTTTGTTTACAAATTTATTTATCCTGATATTTTCTCGTTGCCATCATGGTTATTCATAAAACCAATGTAAAAGTATTCGCTAATCTCAGCCCAACCCCATGGAGTGACATGCACCATAATCTAACTCAGTGTTCCTCGTACAGAGGAAGTTTCATGCAAAATGTCAAGTGTATAGTTTGTTTTCGAGATATCGTGAAGAGACACAGACATACAGACATACAAATATGAAACTGAACAATACGTTAAGTAATATTCTTGTGAGTATATTAAATTAGAATCGTACACCCAACGTATCATAGAACAATACAACGATATTGCTAGTAGATAGAATTTGCTTTACAAGTACATGTACAGGGTGATTGAAAAGTAAGTTGGATCCCCCTTAAACGTTTTTGTTATTTTAGATATGTTAAATCTGTTTGGAGCTACAAAGGGCTATACTAAGATAATTTTCAAATTTTTGACACAGCGTAAATGGGAGTGGGGGTAACTCAAATTTTCAAACAGCACTTAAAGTCTTGTAACATATAATTTTAAAAGATTTGGTTGGGCAAAAGGAATACGCTTAAAGAATTGAAATCAGACCACTCTACAAGAAATGGTAGCCCCAAATGTAACTAAGCTTTATTGTAGTTCATAATGTTCTCAATTGAAAAACTCATATTTTACATACACAAAAAACTCAATTTTTAAAAGTGCACACAAACACAGACAAAGTCTGAATAAAAACTACAACTAAACTCACTAAGCACTCAATTTTGCCAACTGAATAAGCCAGACGTTTCAAGCGAACTGTTCGAAATTCTGGGAGAAACCGCTCATAAACTGATTAGATAAGAGTATTGCATAAATTCAGAATTAGATAAACAATACAGGATGATTTGTTTTTCCCAACTACTTTCCCGACCAATAACCACAACCTTCATCTTCTCAATCTCAATTACCGAAATAAATTTTTTCATTATTTGTTAAATTACGTATTATTCTCAACGTCATGAATCAAAATAAAGCTCAGTTACGCTTTAGAGCGGCAATTTATCGTAGAGCAGTAATATTTCAAATCTTTAAGCGTATTACAGGTCAGTGAACTACAGAATAGGTCAATAGGTCTGCACTCGCCGACCAACCACATAGAAATGTATTTATATTGAATCACAAATCTTAAAATATCTTTTTGTACGATTATGAATGTTAAACAGCACAGTTTGCTGCTGGGTTTTACCACGCCAGAACCGCAGACCATTCAGTTCTTTTATAAGCTTTTGATGAAGAGCCATTTGAGGTAATGCTATTTAATACACAAATAATAAATATAAAATTTCACCCTTGGATATTAAGCACTCTTCTTTCACTAATATGCTTAATAAGAATTCTATAAATATAAATTTTACAATTTATTAAGCAATTTCTCCTCGTTAAAAACATCCCTACGTTTTACCTTGTAATAAGTAAAATTACAAATTCCTCATCTAGCACAATATTGATTATTACATACACAATAAATCAATATATCCACGGTTCAAATTTAACGTTAAATTTCAGGAATACTAAACTGCATTTACAGGTTTAGTATTTTTGTCTTGTCAATTAATGAAATTTTAAAATGGTTTATTTTAAGTTTTTGTATTGAGCCGTAAACGCAGGCTGGGCTTGCTTACGAGGATGCCCCACATGAGTAGAACTATCCAAATTGGTTTTGTCATAAATAAGGAGTTTTATATTTGGCCAACAATGTTATAAAAGGCTATAAATTATTCAATTAGATTTCAACTTAGTACACAGTAAAGAAAAAAATCAAAGTCTAAAATATTTACGAGTTGAGGATTATTTAAACATATTTGTTAAATAAGATGAATTGTTATTCCCCAGATCGGTTCTACCTTCTTGCAACTCAAAGTGCGGGAATTCATTGAAATGTATTATATTCAATTTATAGCATTAACAAAATTATGCCATTCAAAGTAACATATTAACAGAATAAAATTCCCATATACAGACGTGAATGTCTTCCGACTTTGTGAATTATAGTTGTTATACGAGTATTTATGACTGTAATAACTGAATTTTCCACAACATTTCCTCTCAATCATCATATTATACCAGACACAAACATAATATGATCCGAGTTCACTCCGTAAAACATCTCCATATGAAAATTCCCCTTACCATATGATAAGTGAGCTCTTTACTAAGCTCCCACTATATCTGCAAAATGAACCATCAATCAAAACCTTCAGAAGGTCGCTCGTGGGCTCCTAATGGATCGAACCTACTATTCTGTGGACGTATTTCTTCAATGATCTAAATAAAGCTCGTGTTTGTTATAAATGATGTTGATTTGTTCAATTTAAAATAACTTAATTCATGAAATATTAGTTAACATTTATTATATTTTTTGATTATTATGTTGTAAATTATTTTCTTAATTGTAACATTTCAACTTCCTTTTATTTGGGTTAGCATATTATAATGTATTCTTTCTGAGGTTTTTATCGTTTCAACTGTCCATCGTTACAGACCCTAATTTCTTTTAAGTAATTAGTTATAATGTTCGTTTATTAATTTTAATTTAAAACTGGTGTCACTGAGAATATTGCCTGTTACTTTAGCAATGCTATAACTATGTAACGTTTTGTAATAATAACATAATTTGATTTCGAATTTTAATCTCCATGACTTAAGATGGTTTAATTGTGAATTAAAATGTTATTTGCTATGATACGTAATTTGTTATCGCGTCTACATTCTTCAGTCGAGTTATTATAAAATTAATTGCTGTGCAGAAATTTTTCTACGAATTTTGCTATAATTGTTATTATTTTGTGTAGTTTAGATAATTTTCGAGCTAAATAAACTGTATTAATAAGGAAAACTAGGTATGCTACAACACGTGTGTAGAAAAAGTAGTAATTTATTATAATTCAAATACTTAATTTCTATGTACACATGCAAAATAAGTAAATGCCATGACAAAGGCATTTCATTAGGCTTACTACAGTACTGAATCGCAGCAATGATCGCTGATTGACCAATCGCTGTACAACTCTGCCCCTTCCATTCTCATTATTTATAAGCGGATGACATTACCGGCACGGCCAGTTTGTATTGAACATCCTTTAATTGTTCTCCACAGGAATGTTGGTATATATACAGCTTGTAATTGATTTAGCAATAATTTGACGTAATTGGGCTGGAAACTACTATCAGATTATGAGTGTACAAAAAATACCAAGACCCGTTCCATTCATACAAATGTACGTAGGGAGCTATTCTTAATTTCTTTTAGTGACAGCAATAACAGAGATGACACAAACTGGTCACAAAATAGTTTGTGTTTTCAACGTGCATTCCGTTGGAGATGTCATTGATATTCAAATTTCAGCATTAAAAGTCGCCGATGACATAAAGTGGGTTGCTTCAACTAGATGGAATTGCAAGCGTTGAAGTTTAAACAAATGACGTACAAAAGTGCCTAAAGAACATATCAATCGCACAAGAGTGTATATCCTAAATCCTAAACCGTCTTTTGGAGTTGTAAAGGCCTGTTAGGAACTATCTTCAAAATGGTTATAATGCATTTCTAATTGCAAAACTGATACAAGCTTAGAGCCTTCTGACTACTCTGCTTCAAATAATTGGAAAATGAAACGTTAGAACAGCACATGGTGAAGTGAGTGCTTTGTGATAGATCAACAGTTCAGTGATAAGGCTAACTCTACATTTCAGACTTTGGAGATCTGGAAATCTCAATAAACCCTTCCAGAGCTTTCAAAATATTAAAGTGTTTTATGTTGTATCCGGACAACAAGTTTACGGATCGGTCTTTTTATCTAAATTTATTTTCACAGGATCTGTTTAACTTGGTAGCTCCATGAGTGGCTCTTCCTATCTGTAAAATAAACCAGGAAATTTTATTTGACAAAAAGATGGGGCGCCGCCACTCATCGAGATTGGTTGAATGACGTTGTCTCACTGCACTGGATTTGACGTCATGAACCGAAGACGGGGATTATTTAAGACGACGTCAAGACTACTCGGTCTTGCCCCATCCGATTTTGGAAAGAGGGCGTTGTGAAGGACAGAGTGTACGTGCCTGTGCTGTCTGCTTTTATCAAATTTGATACACAAGATTAATTGATTGATTAGACCATTAAATATTTACATGTAATACGAGATAAAGTCAAATATAAAACATACATAAATATTATATATTAGTATGAAAAAAATAGTGTAAAATAACACACTATTCGCACCAGCATTATGAAATCCATGCGGCGAATAAAAGGGCCTCATATAATGTTTTATATATACCAAGTGATTTCCTAGTACCTACCAACTGACGAGTACGACGACTTAGACCTACTTAACCTATATGGTACTTGAATTTGCTTGCCCTAGTATTGTGATCATGCACTTGCTTATTAAATAACAGTTTGGATACATTTTGCTTAGTATAGACTAGGCATTAAAAATATATATGAGATTGATAATATTGTTGCTGTCTTCACTCAAGGTAAAGTTACTGAGAGGAACTTCCACCTTCTAGAAGCTTCCGGTTACAATACAAATTAGCGACGTTACTATTTCATACAACACGAATTTTGCAATTATTCTTAAAAATTATTGTACATATAAATGCTAATAATCAAGTATTCCTTTATAAAAACTCGATATTATTCAATAGGGTTATTAAAAGTTGTTGGCCATTTTCGTTGAATCAATGTGTTATGTTATATATAACAAGTTAGGATTACGCCACACCATATGTTGCATATGTTGCGTAACATGCTTCGCTGAGGTTGCACACAAAATTGAAGTTTGCAGCTCATTCAACGCTTGAGGTGACCTTTGGACAGAGATTCAATGATACAGAAAAGAAAATACATCCCCAAAAGATAAATTGTGTTAGCCAAATGAATAAGTGTTTCAAATGACGCTGAGCCAAATCCCATGGACGGTCTTGCACAATCATAGAACTAATTATTGTCTATGTAGAAACTAAGTTTCATAACAAATTTCAAGTCTACAGATAAAACGGTTCTTGATATCTCGTACCCACGGCTAGTTAGACTACACGTGATAATGTGTCACATGTTAAAAAGTGAGTATAGTACTCAGATTTTTACCTTTTGCTGTACTTTTCTTGTTGCCATCATGGTTACCCATAATAGCAATGTAAAAAAAATCACTAACGCTCAGCCTAATCCTGTGGAGTAACGTGTAACATCATCGAACTCAATATTGCCTGTATATAAATTAAACTTCATTCAAACATTCAAATCTATAAGTTAGTTCGTTCTAGAAATATCGAACGGACATACTTTCAGATATAACGATACATGACAATTTCTAGCCCTTCGAGTGATAGGTTTACTAATGCTCAGCCAATTAGATAATATTGCACGGCTTTCAATTATTCTTCGTTATGAGTATGCGACATTTCGACAACACGCATTAAATGAACATCTTGGAAGCTTCTGCGGTTGGGTCTGGCAGACGCCAGTCGATGTGCAAGGGTAACCAAAGTGAATATAATATGATGAGAAGAGTTATTGCGGAAGTAGGAGTGGTGAGGAGGTGGGGATACAGTCCCCAGACACAATAAGCTTTATATAACACCCCCCTCCCCGTCGCGTCTACATCGGTGTCAGTATATTGTCTGTTAAGTCTGATACCGCTAATACATTAATCTCACATGCCTAAGGTCTGTCTCAGAGGAACAACATGGGAAACCGTCGAATAAATACATTTTATGCATACATGCCTAAAAAGTCGAGGTTATATTCATATAATTTTGAAAACAAAACTCTTGACATTTATTACCTACGAGCAAACATAACAAATAAACATAATATGCAATGGAATATGGAAGGAGTTCACAAAATGTAAACAAAATATTTACCAAACTGACTGTACCTTTTTTTCTCGGATTATTGAACACGTAATTACCCATAGCTCAAAATGCTCCTTTTATGTTTATTAATTGTGGAAGGTTTCAGGTTGTGGCTATGAAAGAAACTAAGAACATAGCCAGGAATTCTTTTATTTTTTTTTTGGGGGGGGGAGGTCCAGACAACTGATATTTTCCTGGAGTGGACAGAGATTAAGGTCCCATTTTGTTCCTTAAATAGTTCTTGACCCGTTTCTTTGTTGAGAACGATCTTTCAGCAGTACATTTCAGTAATACTGAATTATTTAAGTAATAATAATAATTACTAAAAATGTAATTGAAAACATTGAAAATTTGTGGGGGTCCGGACCCCATGAGCCCCCTTGCTCGCTACGTCCTTGAAATAAACAAAATATTATGAGGCTGACTGGCAGTGATGATTGCATGTCCTGACTAACCTAACTTCTGTCAAATCTGACTGTTGCCCTTTAACCTTCCTGACTGTTGACACAAAATTCGAAAGAGTTCCTTGAGCTAATAGGAACATACGAACCAAGTTTCGTCTCTTGTATCATTCTATCAATAGTTATCACACAGACAGACAGACAGACAGACGTCATGATTTTAAAAAGAACCTGCCAAGTTCTTAATAAAAAGTAATTCTTTGTTGATAATAGTCCAAGAGCAAAGGAACAATTGTATAAGCGCACAATCAGGTTTTTCTGAAATCGATAAAGAATTGTTTTAAAGAAAGAAATCGGTCGTCAGTCAGCCACTCTAATTTTAGAAGAAGTCGAAATGGGAGGGTAACAAAAGGGTTAAAAATGTACAATAATAATCATATTTATCAGCTTGAAACTTTTAAAACTAACGGCCAGACGTGTAAATAAATTTTAAAGCAGCGTCAACTAACCATATGCCAACCCTTAAAGTGCAGACCTTCAGACTTTTTGTATCGTTGTATTACTAAGATCCGAGTATAACTCGTTTATTTATAAGTCTGATGGTCAATAGTCAATAAAGCTATGGCTAATGTTTTTTTTAAACATTATCGTTTATTTATTATATATAATAATGAACGTTTGAACACTTTTGATATATATTTTTTTATTTTGTACGATGTACATTTCAAATTCTGTAAATTCATCTTTAGTTACATGTTGTTAAGGTAAATTGTGTTCAATTCTAAACATGTACCTAAAGATGAATTTACAGAATTTGAAATGTACATCGTACGACATAAAAAAAATATCAAAAGTGTTCAAAGGTTCATTATTATATATAATTTCATCAAACACTTTTTGAGGCTACATCTCTAATATTATCGTTTAATATTTAACCATTTAGATAATCTCCCACTTTGACACCCTCCTCCAACATTAGCCCAACTAACGATTGATTCCTTGCTTAAGAAACATTTTTCAAAAGAAATTAAGACAAAAAGGTTGTATAATTACGCAGTGAAAATTAGTTCTGGGATCTCTGACTATAATGCATTGCCACTGTTCTATGTATTCGGGCATGAAAAATTGAAGAGATTTTTGTGAAATTTAATATTTAAAATATTGACCGTTTCGTACTCTTGAAGTTTTAAAATTGGTAGTATTTTGTAGATGTAGTCGTATGTAAGACTAACACCAAAAACACATCAGAAGCCATATATTTGCTACGATATTGATTATGATTTTATAATTTATAGGAGCAGTTAAAAAATGGATACATTTTGCTGAAGTTATGGAGACTCGTCTCAAGAGCATTCACTGAGGTCGTTTGTTGAATTCTAGAAAGAATTCCCGATTTGAGAGTTTATTTTATTTTTAAGTTGGCATTGGTTTCAAAGCTAAGTATTTAATGGCAATATTTGATTTTTTCAGAGTATTTAAATTACATATATGATTTTTTTTAACACAACGTCTAAGAGGTTTCAGTATGAGAATAAAATACGCAATGTTGTCCTAGGAGCTTAATTTGAATAAATTAAAGTATTCAAAATTATCAGGTTGGATACTTTAGAACCCTGGTATTTATTTCTTTTGCTCAAAATAAAAGTACTTCTTTAATGAATATTTTTTCAAATCGAGGAACTAATTAGCAATTAGCAACAGAACGCGATAAATACAAATGTTTAATTGATGAAATACGAAAAAGAGATAAACATAAATTGAATTCTTAGTTAAGTGAAAATTTATATTACATTGAGGGAACAAAGTGTTGGTTAAGGAGATATAGATGTTCACCAAGAACGTAAAATAGTCTGTGGTAAAAGTCTGCAATGCGAGTACTGATGTAAGATTTTACGCACTAGTTTCTTACATTTTCCAACGTAACATTTTGTTTAGAGGTAAGATAAATTAACTTACCTCTAACTACTCTACTAACAATGGAGTCCCAAAGCCTTTTAAAAAATGAACAGGCAAGTCTGAAGCAGCTCAACCGTTTAAATAACTGTAAGAAGATGAAGAAAGGACGATAATGAAACTCTTGAATTACTTAAGTGTTAATCTGACTATTGTTACCAGGTCTCTATAAAATATTCATGTAACTATTAATTTCTCTTCTTTCACCATTGAACCCTTCTTACATCTCTAAAAAACCGGGCTATGAAAAATTAATAATTTAACAATAATTAGGAAACTCTTTTATCCAGTCAAGTGATCCGCCTAAGGCGAAATGTCGTTATATACATCAAAACTTGTAAGCAATTTTTATCTCGAGTCCTATAAAACTAAAAAGGGAATGAGATCTAAGTTCAAAGTAAGAAGGAAAGAGTGCGCCAATAACCCTTCGAGTAACAGTTTTCGTTGAAGTCTGATGCAAAATTTCAAATCCATTGCCCATTTTGTATTCGAGACATCGAGTGAGAAGAGAAATTTTCTCAATCCCCTAGGTGGTAACAAAACATCCTAAATTTAAAGTGTATAGAATAAGGATATTTAAAGGAAACATGATTTTTCCGGACATTTGCCATCGTGCAATGATGCACGAATTCATTAACACTACGTTTCATGATCTACAATCTGATCTCTTCCTCAGGTGAATAACTCACATAACTACAATCTAGCTTAAAATAAACAAATTATACAAGAGCGTTGTGACAGCATAAGTCAGGAATTACAACGTCCATGTTGTTTATTTTAACCTAGATTGTAGTTTTATGTGTTAGGTTAGATGTTCACCTGAGAAAGAGACCAGATTGCAGATCTCGAAACGTAGTGTTACTGATTTTATGTATCACTGAACGATGGAAATGTGCTTAGATATTTTATGAAAAACATGTTATTTGCATAAACCATTAAAATGACATATTAACAAGTAATTTTTAATTCAATTGTGTGGTTACCTAGTAAACATACAGTAAATCTGGAAACAAACAGATAACTGGAATAAAGATGTGCAATTATCTAATGAGTGGGGAGCAAAGTAAAGAGGGACACCAAGAGGAAAGATAAGCGCGAGACTGAGTTATTGGTCTCAGAGCACTTTTAAAATCAGTAAATTACTTCTCAGTCGTTAATAACATCAAGTCTCCGAGGACTGTAACTGTTCTGTTAGGTAACACTCGTGGATCGTTGCAGAGGGAAATATTACTCGCTAAGAAATCATAAACACAGACATATACCTACGACACTTGAAAGTATGAAATTTGACAATCATTATGTCTTTCAAGACCTTTCCTTTGCTGCAGTATAGTTGTACACAGCTGATTTAAAAACAGATTTTTACTATTTATACCACATATTTGTAAACATGAATTAGGGTAATCTGTTTATTTGCAGTATTAAAAACCATACTATACACTGAAGGAGGAGCTCTTCTTATTGGATAAGCTTTCTATTCTATATATATATATATATATATATATAAAAATGAATGTTTGTGTGTTTGTCCTTTATGGAATCGCAAAATATTAGACAGACCATTATGAAAATTTGTATGTATACGAATTTTTTTCCACGGAGAAGGTTTATAAGCTATGCCCATTGATGTAACTCACCACCAAGCGGCGCTGCAAAAGATAAAAGGTTTCAAACCGCCTGCACACTATAAACTGCAATTACGAGACAGTTACGTATATTACATAGTCAAACACTATTTGAAGGCGCTAAGTTATTATGTATATTTGTCTTTAAGAAACATTTCTGATTGAACTTAAAGTTTGAGTGTTAGATCACTTTATAATAAAGTACATGTATGTGCACAATGGCTATAAACATAAACATATTTTCTTGATCGTGGCAACAAGGCAAACTCTACATCGGCGTTGTAAATATAATTCAATTAAACCAGAAGTTCACATACACGGGCAAAGCTTACGAAAAGCGTGCAAAGCCGCGGGAAACAGCTAGTATATGTATATAAATGAATGGTTGTGTGTTTGTCCTTTATGGAATCGCAAAATATTAGACAGACCATTATGAAAATTTGTATGTATACGTGTTCTTCCTCGGAGAAGGTTTATAAGCTATGCCCATTGATGTAACTCACCACTAAGCGGCGCTTCAAAAGATAAAAGGTTTCAAAGCGCCTGCACACTATAAACTGCAATTACGAGACAGTTACGTATATTACATAGCCAAACAGTATTTGAAGGCGCTAAGTTATTATGTATATTTGTCTTTAAAATACATTTCTGATTGAACTTAAATTTTGACTGTTAGACCACTTTATAATAAAGAACATGTAGTTTTTCATACGAGGCCTTTCGACTTCAAAGATGCCATCGTCAGGTGTTAATCAACAATTTGAAATAGTGTAAATATTTTACAATTTAAAACATATTATCAGCTGAATAAAACTTAATACAAGATTAGTTTAATTAGAAGTAAAATAAAATAAATATTGATATATGTATAAAAGTTTTGGTCAAAAAAATTTATTTATATTTTAAAGGAAGGGTGAATTTTAAATCTGTCCAAAATCATTGTTTAGTATTTTATCTACATGATTTTTATGTATAAAGTTTCATAAGCATCGAGGTCTTCTTGTTTATGGACTTGTTTTAATAATTTGAAGTTTTTAAAGGTGTGATTTGTTTCTAATGCGTGTTTGAAAATAACTGATTTTTCAGTTTGTCCGTATTGTCCGTACATCCCATACATTTTTCATTGAAATACTAAAACTAACCACATGAGTCGAATATAGCTATAGCTATATATATAGCCTATATATTTGTTTTTATTAGGATGTGAATACTAATGGATGTAAACATGTTCACATATAAACGAGTACGTTATTTTGATAAAATGTAATTTATATACGTTAGAGTTTGAACAAAATTGAAAAAATATCCTGTTGCATACCAAAATAAAACTCAGTTTATTGTAAAAATAAACCTGAAAAGAAAAGTTATCTATCTTTATACAGTTTAATATGTTATGGAAAATGATAATTCAGTTTTCTTTCATATAAGTATTTGGTTTACAAAGTCCTTTAAAATGGATTATTACATTATACGTGTTTATATTTGAAAAAATTGAGAATTGAGAGTCGAACTCCTGACCTATAAATTTGGATAATTTATGATTACTCTTTTTAAAAATGTATTCAAGGGTTGTATGAACAATCTCTCAATATATATATATATATATATATATATATATATATATATATATATATATATTGTAGAATATATATAAAATAGAATTGTGTGCAAATAAATGTTGTGCTAATTAAGTGGCACTTGTGTGTTTCCCACAGCGACTCGTACGAAAGGTGCCGTTGTAATAAGTACTTCACATCCTCTCCGTCCTTTTCTCTTCCCAAGAGACGAGTTTATATTGCAAACAAAAGCAGAGTTTTATTATTTTACTAATGGTTGATGAGCTTTGTTCTAGAATATTTTTCATTCCGTGAACAAAGCTAGAAGGCTACCCCTATTAAAGGATTTAATAAGACGTTTATTACGTTCTCAATGTTTTATTTTCAGGCACAGCCCGCTTAACTAACTTCTAAGAAGACAAGAAAAATGTAAAATACGTCTAAAAGTCAATCCACGACATAAGTTATGGGTATGCATGTTTTACACTATGTAAATGAACTGTAACTTTATGGTTGATGAAAATGTCATAAAAAACTAAAAATCACTTAAAGACAATAATTTAATGCGTATGAAAACATGGCATTCCCTACGTTCGTCTAGTATATGAATACTGTAAATGTAGCCGTGGTGGGAAGGGTTAATTTAGTATGAGTGTTGAGTTTAGATCCCGTTCACCTTCCTCTTAATGCAGCGTCTAGAATCAGATATGTTATAGAATTGACTCGGGGAATCTTGAGCCATGTTGTCTGAAGAGATCAAAAAAATTTGGACAACGAAGAAGCTCCAATCTAAACATTTACATCGTTCCGACATCAGAGACACCTAGATTACAAAATATACAATATAGTGTTATCCACGTGAAATAGCATTCTCATTGTCTCATCGGGTGCACAATTGCGCTCGTTGGAGCCAAGTTTTGAACACACAACGTAGCCATCGTAGGAAGGGTTGATTTAATATGATTCAATATGATCATCACATATGATTTAATATGACATGCAATATTAATTCCAGACGCTGCATTAAGAGGAAGGCGTATAGAGCTAAAATAAACATTCACATACTGTAAAAATACACATACTTATCATTAATTATTTTTCGCGGCTGTGATTTGTTGAAGATGATGTATATTAATGATTTAAATTCGTATAAATAGTTGTGGAATGGTAAAACCTCTTTTCAAATTTTCTAGTCCTTAAGAAAATTTAATTAAAGGCTGTAACCATTATATTGTAAAATAATAATTTATAAAGTCATTAATCATCACTGATTACATCACCTTAAGAAAGAAAAGTCCGATCTCAAAGTATCCAATTAGATGAGCGTTATCCTTTATGATTTAAAATTACCATCACATAAAACATTGCATTCATTGAACACGTTATATTTTTCTACAAATATTTTGAAGGGATTACTTTAAAAACAGCCAGTGGGGGTTTTATAAATAAATAAGATAGAGTTTTTGGAATAAAAGGGAATAAACTCTAAAGATAAGTGTATAGTTCTGATAAGCGAGAACATGCATAACCGTTGTAAGAAATGAACCTTATCTTTCCTGGTTTATGTTCTCTCTAAACATTATTGTTGAGCATTGCAGGTGAAATTACTTGAGTACAATTGGAAGAGTCATTTTAGTCTCCGAGATTGCTCGAGAGATCTCTCAAATGTGTGTTTTTCAGTCTTCGTACTCTCTCACTTATACCAATAACCAATATTAATGTGTCACAGACTTTAAAATACGTTAAATTCTTTGCTCATTGTCTACTCACGAATAGTGAGAATTTGCGCTCACTTTTGTACCAGCTTTGCACTGAATTTTACAATAAATGAACATTTTGAGAGAACATTTTGTGACAACGAATATACCAAAATCGTCGTTATCAGAAGAAATACAAAGCATAGTAGAGATGATACCTTACCCTATAATTACCCTACGTTACCTTTAATATGCGTAGAATTTTCTCCCTTTTTACTCCTACATAAGTCGGACCCGATTAAATTTAACCTCAGTTGTTTTTACTCTGCTGGCCTCTCCTTCGTTTTTTATGTTTCGATTTCATTTCAAAAATACTTAGACTTCCGCCATGGACTTTTCTTTTCCTTTGCGCTATGTAACTTGTGTTCTTTAGTCTTAAAAAATACACCAAATCTATATCTCCTCAATTGTTTTGGATGAGAGGAATTTATTTATTTCCAAGCTGCATGTTTTTGAGGGGCTTAACGATAAAAAAAGTCTAAATCGGCCGTTCATCTATATTCTGCATTGTCTGAACAGACTGTTATTGGATGGCCAGCTTAGGGAGGCATCCAATATTTAATTTTGTTTTAGTTCTAATTGTTTCCTTTTAGAATAATTAAACAATATGCAATCAAACGGGTTTTAAAAGGTCTGCGCCATGATAAAAAACCTCGCCATTAATACCATGGAGGATATAATTTCTGTTTCAATAAAAATGATTAAATGGAAGAGATTGGGGTGAGTTTATGTGATGGTCTTTATCAGATATTAACGATTGATAAAAAATATGGTGAAATATCAATAGAAAATATGTTAAAAACATACAATAGTACAACACAATGATCAGAATACTAATGTGGAGATTTAGTCAAGTTTATTATATATATATATTACCTCCAAGAATGGTCATCACCGTATACCATCCGAATATGGGAAAATATAATAGACGTCATTCGTTAAGAAATGAATAGTTCTTCTATTTTTCTCGCTTTTCAAATGTGCACGTCCGTCGGTTAGCGCTATAGTTTATTCTTTGTCTCGCTGACCTGCCTTGCTCAAGCTATCCTTCCTCTATGTATTTTGCTCTTTATGCTCTATGGCAATTTCTCAACTGCGTTTAAACGTGGCTCTGTTCTTTTAAACATAAAGACATGGTCAAAAAGTCAATTTTTCCTCGTCAAATAGAATAAATTCCTCGTCCAATTGTTTTACACTCTCCGTCATATGTTATTTAGATTAAAAGTATTCGTTCAATTGATACTCTCTAGTATTTAAATTCGGAATTTGAAAGTTTTATATGTGAATGTATTGGGAAATGAAAATCGTAATCAATTACACCGGTATATTTTATATGTGTGTGTGTGTGTGTGTGTGTGTAAACTAATAATTTATATGAAAAACACGCGCGTGTGTGTGTTCCTTATCAAATCGTAAAATATTTGAAAATCATTATGAAAATTGTGAATGATTATGTATTTTTCCACGGAGAAGGTTTATATGCTATGCCCATGATGTAACTCGCCACCACGCGGCGCTGCAAAACATAAAAGGTTTTAAAGCGCCTGCACACTGTAAACTGCAATTACCAGACAATTACGTATATTAAATAGCTAAACATTAATTGCAGGCGCTAAGTTATTATTTGTCTTTAACATAAATTTCTAGTTGAACTTAAAGCTTGAATCTTAGACCACTTTATAATAAAGAACATGTTCTTGTACAATGGCTATAAACATACACAGATTTTCTTGATCAAGGCAACGAGGCCAACTCTACATCGGCGTTGGAAATATAATTCACTTGATCCAGAAGTGCGCATTTACGGGCAAAGCTTACGAAAAGCGTGCGAAGACGTGGGAAACAGCTAGTTATGTACAAAAACTCTGCTTTAATAGTAGGGAAATGTTAAAACTTACGAAAAACTTACTTAACGAAAAATGATTATGTGGAGGAGTATTCATTTGCTAAGAAGTAGGAAAAGCACGAAATAGCCAATATCAACAAGTCGATCAATCAAGCTTCTGTGTGCTCGTTATTTACAGCGGACATAAAAGCAGTGCCATTAAAGCTTTGTTTATGGAGGAGAAGAATGACATCAGGATTGATGGAACCAAGCACTCGTCTTGTCTTTATAAATTGGTTTATACTTTGTAGTTGTTTTTGTATGATCTGAAACTCAAGCTTGGAACCATTAATCATATTACCTCACACTACTCACATAATTACTTGTTAAGTTTAAAACTTGTCCCCAAACCGGAATTCGAACCTAGGTCCCTGATAAGCTGAGATTCTCAACTTACGTTGTTAGTAGAGATTTGTATATTACATTTGTATTACTGAACATTGTAACGGTTACACATTCTATTTATGTTCGTCTGAATCCATACAATTTAAAAGAGTACGTCTCTAATTTAACTGTTATCTAGCAACTGAACGGTCTAGAAAAATTAGTGATTGTCTTTTTGTTGCTGCCATATAAATTAATTCAACCGGGTAGGCTCAATCCATTTTTTGTTCTCTTAGGACAAGAAGCTTATAAATTGCACTTAGTCCTGTAAGGACCTTTGCGCTGCTTCCGGAGTGATAGGATATTCAGGATGGGTAAGGTTAGGGAGTAGGGGCCGCCTCCTATCGAGATCCATGAGGAAGAATTAGGGCACTACATCTCAAAGTCACCCCGGAAGAAGGGAGGCCAGCTGTGAACCAGCCTCTCCAGTCAAAGTAGGCAGGGGGTGGCACACCCTTGTTGAGGTTAACAAGAGCCTCTGGGGTAAGGGAACAAACCCCACCAACTCCAACAGCCATCCTCAGGCTCAAACCATACGAATACCTCACCAATTTTTATTTTCTCCGGCACGGTGTCGTAATAATAATGATAATAATAATAATAATGGATTGTACATCCTCTCGAGCTAAATCGCCGACAGTAACTAAATTATTAAAATTATTATTACAAAATTACTTTTATTTACCAATAATTCTAGGCAATATGAACCTCCAAATTCGGTTATCGAGTGAATCTTAAATCAAGTCTGTGAAAATATTATTATAGAAAATCTATATAAAACTCAGAATTTTACGAAATAATATGTTATGTTCCTATAGAATGCAAATTGGCTTTTGCCTAATGGACTGCTACACATTTGCGTAGAAATCTCAGGGATTTTGCATTCATGTTTCTTTATTCAATGTTCGCTAAAATAATGTTTCTCTCTGACTTATACCTCATCCCAGAGCCCTTTAAATTTTAAACGGAAACTATACAAATCTCAGAAATAACCGAACCATGAAATGTCAACAGTTTATGATACCTATTATATTCTTACTGAGCTCTCTGATCAGGCTTTAAAAGGCTAATAACATATCAGATAATAGTTAAACAAATGCTATGAAACATAGAACATATATTCATAATCTCCAAACTCAGGCTTATAAGTATGTTCAAAACAACTACTTAATTCGTGTTCCGAATATTAATGCGGAGATGCAATATTACCCTAAGCTAATTCCATTATATTATTTCCAAGAATGGTCATCACCGTTTACCATCCGAATAGAGGGAAAATGTAATAGACGTCATTCGTTAAGAAAGGAATAGTTCTTCTATTTTTCTCATTACGTGTGCTAAATACAATACATTTTGCTCGCTGAGTACAAGCCTATTATATACTGGTCTTAAAATTTATTAATATATTAATAGTTTGAAGAGTTTCGAAGTTTAATATCTTGCTATATTTATAAATGTTGTCAAATAGTTTGGCCAGTGTCTTAAAACCAACAACATAAATAAAAGAAGGAGAAAATGAAAGGCAAACTGTCAGTGAAGACACATAGTGTGGTTAGTTGTTATTGAGATGAGGGAAATAAGTTAAAATCGGCTAGCGTAGGAGTAAAGAACAAATGTATTGAACAAAAGTCGTTGACATCTTCAGTTTACTGTCTCTTCCACATTGACTCTTAAGACAAATATACTGTATCATTCGTTTCATCACCTTTACAAGCCCATTTAATAAATGTAAAGCTTCCAATAGAGAAGAAATCTTAATATATCGAGCCATTAAGCAACATAAATAATTATAAGTTATTTTACTTTTTAAGAGAGGAAAATTAAATATATGTTTTTTGAATATACGATTAATTCGTATTCATAATTAGACTAATACATTTAGCCAGAATAAACATTTATAGCTTTTGTGTGTTATGTGTGTTCTCATTCTTATTGGTTATTTATAACAGTATAATAAAATTAATTTAGAACTATACTTACACTGAAAAATGGGATTTAGTAAGTATGAGAAATGATTAATATGAAATGATTAATACATGCGTTCGTAGTAAGGTGGGTAAAATATGTTTTAGTTGGGATGGTTTTAACCAAAACATACAACACGTCATACAAATGGAAAATATGTATCATTTCATGAGTAATTTGTGACATTTGAATGAGAATTTAGTGACATCTTATAATTAGGCTCAAAAATAAACGGTTAAATAATAATAAATAAATAAATTAAATAAAGGATATAGAATATTTCAGTACGTAAGTATATACAAGATAACTGGCGAGAGTGACATATTTTATATTTATGAAAGATTTAATTTCAATAAATATTATTTACTAAGCAAACAATTAATTGTTAAACTTTAAAAAGTATGTAATTTACTTAAGCTGTAAGTAAATCATAAAACACATGGCTTGGAGCTCATATTATAATCAGCAATTTTATTTGGGCCTGATTGCCTAAATTTATCATTTTCAATACCAACAATTCTTTATGGAGTTACCAAAATGTTCAAATGAGTTTTTTTTTAAAGAGGACACGATTTTAAAACAATGCAATTTATAAAAAACAAAAACCTTTAGTACAACCTCAAGGCGAAGAGAGGAACATAATAAATTACGACATTTATGTAATTTTCTCTTTTAACGCTATGAGGTTAAAAAAGAAATAACATTGCGTATTTTTAGTTTTTTTAAACTTTATTTTACTAATACAACAATTCAAATCTTATTATTATTTAATTTATTATTAAAATTAAAAGGCTATCAATGAAGCTTATTTAACACGATATTCTTACAATTGGGGCTGATACTTATAATCCGAGTATTTAGGAGATAAAATTTCAAGAATGATTTGAGTTTATGATGTGTATGAATCGCCATCATGTTCTACACTCGTACAGAGTCCTTGGATGATTTACCTGTAGGATATTGAATGTCCTAAATTGTATTTTAAAGATGAAGCGATGGGAAATTTTGAATTGGAAACTGGATTGAAATGGCCGTAGTTCGCACTCCACGTAACAAACAACTTTATTTGTTATTGAAATATTTATTAATAACTATAAATTTCTGGAACACTAAATTTTAACCAACAAGCTACTATTGCTATTAGATTTATTATACTTCTTAATATCTTCCGTCCATAAATACATTAAAGTTAACTCGTGTCTGAAGTTGGATATTTGTTTAATTTAAAAGAACAGAACTCAATTTCAAAAAGGAAACGCACGTTGGGTGCTAATATCCTGGACTGTTTACTGAATCGGGTCACACCTCTACAGGGCAAGCAAAGTTAAGACTATACGATTGTTATTGACAAGTTACCTGGGGAGTGAGGGGAGGGTAGTGGGGAGTAGAATAGAAACTGAGGGTTTCAAACTGAATTTCACCATATTATGATTAACTGCGTATATTAGTACTAGTGAGATAAGTAATTGCCTTGCATAAAAATTGCAAAGGAACAAAACAATTGTAAGTGTATTGCACATAATAAACGTTTGAATTTACAAAAATTTACAATCTCCATTCACGAAGAGGCCAATAATAAAAAGTAAGAGTTCGGAAAAGAAGTTCTTCAATGATGAGTAACGAGGTAATTATTAAATAATTTTAATAATTAAGAGACTTTTTACACTGAATGTCTTTATAATTTAAAACAATCTCTTTGTACACAAATAATATTGTGAGGTGTATCCATAAAATTTCTGAAGGGAATAATGAAAATGAGGCTAAGCAATAATTTTAGTTTTTAAAACAATTAATTGACGTAATTTGGGAAATTAATTAAAATTTAAAAATTGCAAGCTTTTCAACTGAAAAATTATATTGCAAACCACAAAATAGTTTTAAAATATTTAAACTTTTATTTTTAAACAATAGTAAACCTCAAAACTAACCCTATAATATTTTAAAATTGCTTATCGTTAACTTATATTGTATTTATAAAATTTTACATTTTTTCGTCATAATAGCATAATTTAAAAAATATTGTAATTTGCCATAAAGAGGGCGAATGAAAAAGTCACCCAAAACTAGAAAATGCTCACATAATAATCAGGAAAGAAATAGGTTCCAAGTAAGTCACTTGAGTAACCCCGGAGGGTTGGCAGGCAGTAACAAGTACGTAATCTGAATACAAGCTCTAGTCATGTTCAAGGTGTACATTATGTATATGAAGCTTTCAGAGCCACGCTCCATGAATTACGCAAGACCCGAGAAGAAGCTCCATTACCCCTATTACTTAACGGGATCTCCGTCTTCTCAACTACCGCATATCAATGAAATGGTCAAATTCAAAAATGGGAAACTGTGAGTTGAAAAAACAAAATTTACAAATAATTCCATGAACAATTTTGGATTGAATTCTGTCATAGGCATCCATTGTTGAACTTAATCCATATAATATTAATTGTAATTGTTTTACAATTCATATTATAGTTGTATTGGTGTATGGACAACCTCATGACCAAACAGTGCACGCAAAAATACATTTTTTTAATACCCCATAGCATTCTGTGCATGTTCGAAATCGAGTACATCATATGCCGTTAAAAGCCGGTGGTACTTGCGGCCATCTTGGTTTTACCTTCATAAGGACAATTGTACGCTTTAAGCACTTCCACACACTTATAATTTTTTTAATCGTAGAATTATAGAATATATATATCGTTTTAAAGATACCATACTTCAAAAGTTTTCTATATTTTTATTGCTTATTCAGTAAAACAATCCTACCCTTTTTTTATTCAGTACGGGAATTCTGCAACACTAGAATCAATTATTTGGACTCTTATATTTTATATTTATCATAGTTATCTGCTTTAAAATATAAGCGTAAAAATGTTTAAAATCGAAAATTGGTCATATGGGGGTAAATATTAAGGTAATTTAAATACCGCATGAGTACTTAAGCTGATCTACCAATGCATAAATATAAGAACTACTAAGTAGTTAAAGGGAATGGTTAAACACGACAAGCTCTCCAATCCATATTAACAGTTAAAGTTACACTTCATTACAGAAGTGTTTGATTAGTAAGTAACATACAGTACATAAAAATACAAATACTATGCAGTTTGAAATTTGTTTAAGAATTTTACGGAATCAAACCAAAATGGATTACGTAAAACATAATCCGAATACTGATGTTTCTGTTTATACTTATCATTATATTACGCGCTATATCTGAAATAATTAAATTATTATATCTTATTGTACTTCTGCTTGAAACCAAATTTCCATGTTCTGAAATCTTATTAAAAACCTTCACTTTTGTTTGAAACGATAGCAATAATACTTTTGTTAATGATCTTGGTAGAGTTATAATTCTTAACTTTAATTACAGTTTGCACTTTTATAGACTCTTTAATATCGTTCATATCTACAACCTCCGTCTATTTGAAATATCTCGTGATAAATCGGCTATTGAAAGCGCTTTTTCAATCACCTCCGTGTCACTTTCAGATCTCTTCTTCAAATCTTCACCACCAAAGCTCCCGGATCACTTTTAGAGATTTGGTTTACACGTATTGCAATCAAGTGGTTTTTATGTAATTCACAATCGTCATTATAGTTAGTAAACATTATTTAGCTTTACCCCAATTGAACATGGCAATTAATCAAAGTAATACAGTTTTAATGAATTAGTAATTGTTCTAAGTTAAAATATAAAAAGTTCACCTATCAAAAGTAAAAGTAGCTACTGATAAGTGTGTTAATAAAGTTTTTTTCGAGTACAGACTTTAAACAAATATGATATTGGATAACTCTCAATATGAGTTGTCGAAAAAAGACAATGCATTATATGATAGGCTACCACAAATGAGGAACCTCTTTCAGTTAAATAATGCTAAACACTACAGGAAAATTAAAAACATATTTTCTAACTATTTTTTGAAAATTATTGCTATGCCCTTATCGCGACCCCAATGACTTCTTGTACTTAACCTGTGGCAATAAAAATACATACAATATTATTTGTAACCAAATTAATTTATCATCAGAAATATCATTAAAATGAAAATAAAAAAATAATGTTGGGTATGAAGTATGTATACATGTTTATGGAAACAAATCCTAAAGCTTTTTTCGGAAATAAAAATTATAAAATACTGACTGGCTTTAAAATACTAATAACAATAGTTACAATACACATAGCAAACAATACAGTATAAAAATGTTATGAGTATAGTGGATGTGTACTAAATGTATTATTTTTCACTATACAGAAAGGAAAGCTTTATACTTTGCTCCTAAACTGCGTATTTGTAATACATAATTATGTAGTAAAACGATGTCTAAGTATTGCCAACCCACATAAATCAATATACAAAACAAACCCTGTGTTGACAACTAAAAGTTAAAAACGAAAACGTCGAAGCAGATACCGATTTTGTTTAGGAGTTGTCGGTGACGGCGAAATTATTTCTCGGAGAATTGATGCGGCCTCCGGGCGGTATCAGCTCGCATTCGGAGAGAAACCACCGACTGAGGTAAACATTAACGCAAATATACGTTTCTCACTTCAAAGTTGTTCAGTCAAGAAAACACAATACCGATTGCTTTAGTCACCTATTATTTTGATATTAGATATAACTATTGCAAAATAAGGTTTATTTTATTTAAAATAGCCCTATTTGTTGTTACTACGTAGTTTGTCTAATGTTATTTTAAATGTAAGAAATTACAGTGCAGTCGAAAATACTTGTTAATGACAGGTTCCAACCACAAAATTTTCCACATGACTTATAAGTGTTTCGATAACCATACAACTGTAATTGTGTAAGGAACTATTAACACTATTGTTATTGTGTTAGTTATTGTGTTTTAATATTTAACTATCTATTATTGTCTTTCTCTTTTTTACCTTTTTGTTGATTACTTGTTAACTAACTTATATTTCTTACTTGTTCGTTGTTTTGATGATTATTTATTTTTAACACGGTTTGTTATTTAAATATATAAGTAAATATTTTTAGTGCTATTAATCGTTTATACTCTTTTATATGTAGAGAGTACGGCTAGTAATAAACAGTGCGGTAAGTCCATAACGCGCCTGCAACTAATCAGCTGCAAAAAGCAGTGCATAGGCAACGGCACGTCTAGTCCACTTCCATCATGTTAAAAAACTTAAATATTTTCCTGAGCTGTTATTTGACTGGTACAAAAATATAAATTGGTAGTAAAAAAATGGTACAAAATTGGTACAAACATATGGTGTAGTTTATTTTAATTTACGACAAAGTTTTGTTTTCAAATCGTAGACCTATGAGCCGACTTTTAAATGGTTAATAACTTTTTTCAGTGATTGGCACAAAATTTTATTTTTGTAGTACAAAAATGGTACAAAAAAGTAGAAAATTCTGATATAGTTTTTAAAATTATTCGTAATGGTCGGCTCACAGGTCTATACAGCCATATAATAATCTAGAACAACTGAAATAGTAATTCTAAACAAGTAAAACAGTCTTTATGACCGAACAAGATGAGAAAGTTTTTCTAGTTTCCGAACGGTGTGACACTAATGCCTGAGGCCATCAATGCGGACTGCGGCAGCATCTCTGTCGATGGCGACTAACAGAAATATCCCCAGAGATTATACATTTCACGTAACAGAAAAATAGTACAGTGTCTGGTCGCAAATAGCTGATAGCGGTTTTAAATATCGCAAACTCATTTGCATTTATGTATTCTATAGGGAATCATTGGATTTCCAATCGAAGCTCCCAAATTTTTAAGTTATCTTTATAGCTAAAAGACGTTCAATAGGTTCCCTGATAACGTGCTAAGTTGATTAGTAGCCATTATTAACAATGTAGAATAATATAAGAAACTTTTTTTAGATCGTTATCTACACAATAGTGATGTACCTGAAAACTAAGAATACACTGTTTCTTTTTACTATACGATGCTTAAACTCAGATATAACCATTTATATCTCTAACTTCGAAGAGCCGCCATATTAAACCCACAATAAATGTAAAAAATGTGTAAGTGGGAACATTTATTGCATTTACTAAACGTTTCTAAAAAGTGAAAGGCTTTGCATGTATTGTTAAATATTACGAAAATAATTTTATAAACACGCGATAATTACTTGTATTGTTTGAGACTGACTTACTAAATTATCTCAGATTTGTGTATTTAATGTCTCTTTGACAAGTACGAATTGAATCAATAAAAAATTTCGGTAGTTACCGTGTTCACAAGCCGCCTTAAATTACATAGTACAGAAGCCATTTTCCTACATACATAAATATACATTAAATATCAGCAATATTATTATGAAGTACATATATCACAGTTTTATTTATATTCATTTACAAGCGTTATCTTTTACTAACGATATTTTACACAAAGTTTTTGAGACGTAAATATCTATTACAAAACATTAACACATTTAGAAGTAATCAATAGAGTTTTTTAGATTTCAACATTTTCAGTGTTCTCAATTTCAAAGACAGTTATTTCCTTGACTGCTAATTGACCTTTATCAATGTTACTTAATGTTTTTAAAACAGAAACAAGTATATTTTTGTAAGATGTGCGGCAATCAAGAGTTATAAACTTTTGGAGAAATGTTTGACGCAGATCATTTATCCAATTCCGTCTAGAAAGTATCAGATTTTTAATTTGCTGAATTAACCAATGATTTGGGGTGGAAAGTAATTAAAGATCGAAGCCCTCAATAATAAAAACAGCTTAAGGAGAAAATTACCTCTTCAGATCTTGAAGAGAACCAAAACTGAGGTATAAAAGAAGCATTAAAGTGAAATGTCGCCTGGGAGAGACAGAGCGTAGTTTATCTGGAAGTTACTGGCTGGCGGGGGGGGGGGTGAGGTGATGGGTAGTGGGAGGGAGGGTTGTATATTGAATTCTGTCTCAATATTCAATTGAAGGTGACTCACTGTACAAAAACCTTCTTTACACTTTCAAACTTTCTTGTCTAAATTGAACCCTCTCTTCTCTTTCATAACACTTCTAGCAACTCACTGTAATACCCCAAAACTTGGTTACTGGCTGTACTCTTTAATAAAGTTACAGTATCAATCACAGCCGAGAGGCGACTTGACAATGAATTTGATCTTTCTCTTGGGAGACTTTATTATAGTTAGGTTCTAAGCTACCTTTAATGTTTCGGTAAAGATTACTACAGTAAAATAGAACAAAACTAAATTATCAATTTAAACAGTTTATTTTTCAGAAAGAGATTTCATATAAAAATATGGTTAATTATTGCTGTAGTTAATATTAGATAATTTTCATTTATTGCTATTTATCATTTTATTAGAGGTAGTTCGACTCTAGGTTTCAAAGTTACCGTTCTCGTCTTAACGCGGACTTTGGAAAAGAGGCACCCCACAACCGTTATCATATTTCATTCTTTGGGCACCAGGTGGTACACCTGCACTATCGCAAAGAAATAACAGTCAGTAATTATTAGGTCTCGCCTATCGTTGCCTTCCTGTTACATTCCTTACGTTTTTTCTGTTTATTTAACACAAGATAGAAACATACAGGCACCTGCTATCGCTGTGTATGTTTCAGGCGCCACCTTTCCTTGTCTAGGAACACCAGATGGCGATACATGCGCCAACTATCGCCTAGAATCATATCAATAAATATTAGGCGCCCACCTCATGTTGTATAGTGACACCATGAGGTAATATATAGGCACCAGCTATTGCTGGGAATATATCAGTCATTATTAAGTGTCACCTCTTGTTGTATAGTGACACCATGAGGTAATATATAGGCACCAGCTATTGCTGGGAATATATCAGTCATTATTAGGTGTCACCTCTCGTTGTATAGTGACACCATGAGGTAATATATAGGCAACAGCTATTGCTGGGAATATATCAGTCATTATTAAGTGTCACCTCTCGTTTTATAGTGACACCATGAGGTAATATATAGGCACCAGCTATTGCTGGGAATATATCAGTCATTATTAAGTGTCACCTCTTGTTGTATAGTGACACCATGAGGTAATATATAGGCACCAGCTATTGCTGGGAATATATCAGTCATTATTAGGTGTCACCTCTTGTTGTATAGTGACACCATGAGGTAATATATAGTAATATCAGTCATTATTAGGTGTCACAGCTGATAATATATAGGCACCAGCTATTGCTGGGAATATATCAGTCATTAGGTGTCACCTCTTGTTGTATAGTGACACCATGAGGTAATATATAGGCACCAGCTATTGCTGGGAACATATCAGTCATTATTAGGTGTCACCTCTTGTTGTATAGTGACACCATGAGGTAATATATAGGCACCAGCTATTGCTGGGAATATATATCAGTCATTATTAGGTGTCACCTCTTGTTGTATAGTGACACCATGAGGTAATATATAGGCACCAGCTATTGCTGGGAATATATCAGTCATTATTAGGTGTCACCTCTTGTTGTATAGTGACACCATGAGGTAATATATAGGCACCAGCTATTGCTGGGAACATATCAGTCATTATTAGGTGTCACCTCTTGTTGTATAGTGACACCATGAGGTAATATATAGGCACCAGCTATTGCTGGGAATATATCAGTCATTATTAGGTGTCACCTCTTGTTGTATAGTGACACCATGAGGTAATATATAGGCACCAGCTATTGCTGGGAACATATCAGTCATTATTAGGTGTCACCTCTTGTTGTATAGTGACACCATGAGGTAATATATAGGCACCAGCTATTGCTGGGAATATATCAGTCATTATTAGGTGTCACCTCTTGTTGTATAGTGACACCATGAGGTAATATATAGGCACCAGCTATTGCTGGGAATATATCAGTCATTATTAGGTGTCACCTCTTGTTGTATAGTGACACCATGAGGTAATATATAGGCACCAGCTATTGCTGGGAACATATCAGTCATTATTAGGTGTCACCTCTTGTTGTATAGTGACACCATGAGGTAATATATAGGCACCAGCTATTGCTGGGAATATATCAGTCATTATTAGGTGTCACCTCTTGTTGTATAGTGACACCATGAGGTAATATATAGGCACCAGCTATTGCTGGGAATATATCAGTCATTATTAGGTGTCACCTCTTGTTGTATAGTGACACCATGAGGTAATATATAGGCACCAGCTAATGCTGGGAACATATCAGTCATTATTAAGTGTCACCTCTTGTTGTATAGTGACACCATGAGGTAATATATAGGCACCAGCTATTGCTGGGAATATGACAGTCATCAATAGGTATCACCTCTCGTCTAAGAATACTAGGTGGTAATATACAAGAACCAAAAATCGCATCCCACTCGACCAATCGAATTCTCCTTGTAAACGCATATATCGTATGCTTTTCGATTTCACTCGCAACCTAACACGGTATTTTCAAAAGCATGCTATGCATCTTATGCTTCGTTTGGAAGAAAGTCTTCGCGCGTCTGCTGTTGATTTGCCTTCAATCCAACGGAAGCAATAAATTGACTCAAGCTCCACGTTCGCTGCCATCAGAACCAGAGAAAGCAGATCCCAAGACCAGCTAGTTACAGACTCTTCCATCGGTTGTTTCCAACCTGCAAATAGTTTAATGAAAGTCCGACTCTCTGATGACGGAAATTCCTTGTGATTTTGTATAGAGTTTTTCAATAAATTGCGGAGGTTAAACAAAATTTATATCCTACAAAAGTACTCAGTACATTTTTTCAGTTTGTTATCATTTTAAAGGTAATGAATTACATAAACTTCAAATTTAGATAGAATTAATAAAATAACTTTATTAGTTTTTAAGCTATTGAACCTTTAATATAATTACTTTATACAGTAAATTTACCTTTTTATTTAGTATTTTGCGCACAAAAACTACATTCATTTCTAAATTTGCCTAAATATTTACATTCACATGTACAGAATAAGTGGTAAAAATTAGATTCATGTAATTAAAGAGGTTTTGGTTGTATATTAAATTTTGTAAATTTTTTACAATTGTCTTAGTTATCATTTAAATATATACTTACCTACAACAGCTGTCAAGATACCTTGTTTCGAGAGAAAAACTAAAAATTTTCTCTGAAATAAAAAAACACCGAAGGTTTTTCCGGAAATAGAAAATTGATTTAAACTGCAAAAGAAAATATCTTAATTTCGATTATTTATTTAAAACATTATTTAAAAACCATTCATGACATTTTTAACAGTAAAGTAAAAGATACAAAATAAGTCCAAATTAAAATTGTAGATGATGCGAATGAGGTGGAAAATGTATTTCAAAAGGTTTCTTGAAATTATGGTAGCCTATGCTCAGGGGCCACGTCCATCAGCACATCAAGTAAACCACATTCAAACACAAAATCCAGTAACATCAATAATAACGGTCGTTGAGGAAGAGGTGGATACAATCATTCAGCCGCTTCCACCAAAAAGGTTTAATAATCTCAATTTAATGTCAATTAAGCAATGCTCCAAGCACATTATGAGGTCTTCGACTGCATTAGTTAATCTATCAATTCGTTCTGCAGTTTTCTCCTGCATCCTAAAAATGTGTAAAATAATTCTAATTTTCAAAATAAATGCGTCAGATGGCAGTATACATGCGCGCACTATCACCAAGAAACGTGTCAGTAATTATTAGGCGCCACCTATTGTTGTCTAGGAACGCCAGCTAATACAAAGAAACATGCCAGTAATTATTACGCGCCGTCTCTCGGTTTTTAGGAACTCCAGGTGGCGATATACAGTCGCCAGTTATACTAGAACAGATAAATATTCTAGAACAAGTAAATAGAGATGGACAGGAAGACTATACGTGAACCAACATTTTTATTTTAGAAATAATACAAAAACTGTTGCATAATTTTTGATAATTATGTGAATTTAAAAAATTCAACAATAAACATACATTTTGAAATTGTAACGAAACCACGAACAGAAATAAGCAAATGGAAATTTCACCGAGAGGAAGTTGAGAAGTTTGACCGGAAACAACTGTTAGAAGCCCGACAGCGCAGGAGATTGCTGGCAAATTGTTTACGCTAATTATTGTGCCATCGATTGGTCTTGAGTTAGTTGTAACAGTTTTGTTACCACAGTGCCACTTCTAGTTACCTGCCATAGTTAGTAGTATGTTTGACCGGAAACAACTGTTAGGAGATAGAAAATCTCCCTCTATTGATTAAAAGATAGATTTCACATATGATGTGAACTATTTCAACTGGTTTGAAAGCTGTGGCGGCGAACAATTTTTATTTTTAGCTCCTTTTGTATCAAAATATTCAAAAAATTACGTTATAAATTTGTTTATTAGCAGCGTATTAGCAAAATGGCATCTAAACACCAAATATTGCTTTGCATCGCTTAGTATTTAGTTGTCATAACAATTTGAAATTGTCCGTATATATTTCTTATAATAAATTACATAATTTGTCCCTCAAAAACATACGTATAAAGGAGAACATGTAAGTGTATTGTCAAATAATTTAAGTTAGCCCTACAATAAAGAGGCGAGCGAACAAGGTTTCTCTGCTGATGTTTTGCTGAGGTTTAATGGCTCTGCAGACACTTGCTGACGCTGCTGAGACCACGTGACAACTGACTGGCCCAGTATTACAGTGAACAATTGATTCCGTATTTAACATATGTACTAATGTAAGGTTACGTTAGATTAGGATTTGATTCAACAATCAGTTGTTTGGGTATTTCATTTCAGTACAAAGGAAAACATTAACTGTATTGTAATATTTAATAGATTTGATTAGAAGTTACACTCAAAGTATTTAGCAATGTTTGACATGTATACAACTGTGTAGATTGAATGTACAAAGGAAGTGAACTCAACAAAGTACAAGTGTCAATGTGAATGTAATGTACTTTAAAACATACGATCTTTAAAATTATTTTCAAATAATTTGGTTTATTTTATTTTATATTTTATAAAACCCTATTTACTTTATTTCAAACATTAATATCCAAACGAGTTTGTTATACTTAAGAATACATAAATTTATATTGTTTATCTAAACATAATTCATAATAAGTTTTGTACTATTGCCATTACTCATCATGCAGGCTCACAGTAGGTATTTATCTTCTTGCAAACCCCAATCATGATACTAGACAGTTATTTCATAATGAATCTATTCAAACTCTGGACAAATTTGATGCATAGAGGCTATTTAGTATCAGTCCCATTGGAAATTATTACGATTCCACTTTGTTGGGTCCAAAATATTTTAATATTTCTTTCCTCGCATGTTTCTTAAATATAAAAAATTAAATTAGGAGTCTAAGGGTTTCTAATGTTTTAAATGTACATGAGTAAGGTGATGTTTTCAAATGTGTATCACTTGTTTGTTTGCAACCACTTTGAAAAGTAACTGTGAAGAAAACATACTTTCGGCTGACGTAGCTTTAAGTTCCGATCGGTTCAAAGATGGCTAAGTCCAGGATTTATCTGTTATTTGTTCGACTGGTCGACTCCTTGGCGTGGAAGAACAACGGGACGTTTCAGACAAAAATGTCACTAGCCGTAGTTTGTCTGTTTGGAAGATTTCGAAATTACATTTGTTTTAGAAACACCTTATTGAGTTGTTGTTATACAGTCCAAATTTGAATCTGATAAAAAGTTTAACAAATTGCAATGATAATTTTGACTATAAACACCATCACGTACAATGAATGAGATGTATAATAATGAAGCTCAAATTCAAAAATTATTACCCTCGAAAAATTATGTTTCTTGTTTTGTTCTGACAATAAACAGTACAATATGTCTAAAAATAAAATTATATTCTATACCTTTTTAAAAATAATTTAGATTGTGTCATGTTTCAACGTTACACTTGTATATTGATTAACGATTTAAACTATGACTTTTTAAGTAGTAACGTTTTATGTCGTAAAGTTGTATAAGAAATGTATATTACTGGTTCAACCATACACAAATATGAGTAAGGTTTTTTTATCCATATTAGTAGCGTATACCCCAAGAGCGTTAAATACACCCCAGAAGTATAAACCAACACTAAGTCCCTAGTGCCTGAAGATGAATTCCCTAAATTTGAAATGGGAATAGCACAAATATAAACCAATACAAGTGTTACAGGTGGTTTATACTTCTTAGTTACAAAAGTGTTGGACCTTATCATAGATCATAATCAAGTAATTGAGTAAATTATCTTAATACAGCACTGTTAAGTATTAATATTCTACTCCGGTGCACATTCGTATTTAAATAAAATGACAAGAACATACGGACTTTTCCTATTATTCTAATAAGAATAATCACAAGAGAAACTACCTTATTAGTATTCTACTGACAACTATCACAAGAAAACTTCAACAATTGATTAACATAAGCAGGTTGTGTTTTGTGTTTTTGAACGAACTAAGCAATAAAATTTACAATTATGAATGACATGTAACTCCCGATAATTACTTTTTATATTAATATGCCTGTTCATCAATCTTTTAAAAACTAAAACATTCTCACTTAACACAAATATTGTACAAGAAGTAAAAAGTTGATACAAATGATGTTTATGCAATGCAGAACACTCTATCTCATGTGTAAACCAATGTCATTTCAATGTTTCAATGGTAATTTTTCACAAATATGTTGGTCAATGGATGGTAGGGGTAAATAGTACATTATTGAACTAAAAACTACATGTGTATATTTGATTATTCTATGGATATAATAACAGTGTCGTTTATAAAAACCAACTGTTATTGCAGACACATACGAAACACATAAATCGACGACTATGCAATAATAACACTATTAATGGATTCCAGTTGGTTGGGGCTGACAGCCAATCAATCCTGGATTAGTAACAACGGTTTCAATCAAACAGAGCGACCGTAACCGATCACTCATCTCCCTGTGCGGTTGTTGTTCTGATACATTGAGTATTCATTTACATATCATCGCTGACATCTGATATACAGAGCTGGTTTATGCGAGATTCTATTGTTGTGAGATTGCCATCCCTCTGTGCGGTTGTTGTTCTGATACATTGAGTATTCATTTACATATCATCGCTGACATCTGATATACAGACCTGGTTTATGCGAGATACCATTGTTGTGAGATTGCCATCCCCATGTGTGGTTGTTGTTCTGATACATTGAGTATTCATTTACCTATCATCGCTGACATCTGATATACAGAGCTGGTTTATGCGAGATACCATTGTTGTGATATTGCCATCCCCATGTGCGGTTGTTGTTCTGATACATTGAGTATTCATTTACATATCATCGCTGACATCTGATATACAGAGCTGGTTTATGCGAGATACCATTGTTGTGAGATTGCCATCCCCATGTGCGGTTGTTGTTCTGATACATTGAGTATTCATTTACATATCATCGCTGACATCTGATATACAGAGCTGGTTTATGCGAGATACTATTGTTGTGAGATTGCCATCCCTCTGTGCGGTTGTTGTTCTGATACATTGAGTATTCATTTACATATCATCGCTGACATCTGATATACAGAGCTGGTTTATGCGAGATTCTATTGTTGTGAGATTGCCATCCCCATGTGCGGTTGTTGTTCTGATACATTGAGTATTCATTTACATATCATCGCTGACATCTGATATACAGAGCTGGTTTATGCGAGATACTATTGTTGTGATATTGCCATCCCCATGTGTGGTTGTTGTTCTGATACATTGAGTATTCATTTACATATCATCGCTGACATCTGATATACAGACCTGGTTTATGCGAGATGCTATTGTTGTGAGATTGCCATCCCCATGTGCGGTTGTTGTTTTGATACATTGAGTATTCATTTACACATCATCGCTGACATCTGATATACAGAGCTGGTTTATGCGAGATTCTATTGTTGTGAGATTGCCATCCCTCTGTGCGGTTGTTGTTCTGATACATTGAGTATTCATTTACATATCATCACTGACATCTGATATACAGAGTTGGTTTGTGTGAGATGCTATTGTTGTTGGATTGCCATCCCTCTGTGTGGTTGTTGTTCTGATACATTGAGTATTCATTTACATATCATCGTTAACATCTGATAAACAATGTTGGTTCATGCGAGATGCTATTGTTTTGAGATTGCCATGCCCATGTGCGGTTGTTGTTTTGATACATTGAGTATTCATTTACATATCATCGCTGACATCTGATATACAGAGCTGGTTTATGCGAGATTCTATTGTTGTGAGATTGCCATCCCTCTGTGTGGTTGTTGTTCTGATACATTGAGTATTCATTTACATATCATCGCTGACATCTGATATACAGAGCTGGTTTATGCGAGATTCTATTGTTGTGAGATTGCCATCCCTCTGTGCGGTTGTTGTTCTGATACAATGAGTATTTATTTAAATATCATCGTTAACATCTGATAAACAATGTTGGTTCATGCGAATTGCTATTGTTGTGAGATTGGCATCACCACGTGCGGTCAGAACAATACATTGAGTATCCATTTATATACCATCGCCTGCAACTCTCTATACAGGCAGCCATTTTGTAAACGTCATGATACTTTTACTAATTAGAGTAGCCCACACCAAAAGAGTCCGACGATATTAGAAGCAGTGTTGCCATGTCGATATCGAACATCACCTGTTTCTGCTATGGTCACATACCATCTGCTTCGTTTAAGTCTAACAGATGAGTAAAATCAAACGTACATATAGTACGTTTGCTGTTTGTTTACTGCAATAGAAGTTGAGACGGATCAGTAATTTTCCTTTCACATTAAACTGGCAGCAGTGTTGGGCGCTGGGTGTATAGGAGAGATTAATATCAACCAGCCACCATTGGACTATTTTCGTGCAACCTACTAATTTTATACATTGATTATTTCTGTATAAATTATATTTTTCAAGATGAAAACATACGAACGGTAGGTTTTGCTTTCAGAAAGTTTACTGCACATACAAATCTCAATGTAAAGCACGATCGTAACAGAAAATTGGACCATTTCCTAGTTCGAGAGTCAATGCAGATTGAATGGACTAATGAATAAAGATCACCAGCCACCGTGTTACCATCGCTGTGCTGCGGAGTGTAAAGAAGCAAGGCAGGGTTGGCGTGTAAGCAACGACAGGTACAAATGTCCGACCAGCCAAGAACAGAGGATGGGGTTTAACAATACCGTGGGCTTGGGGCTGATATATTACCACCTAGTTAGATGCATCTGAGGGTTAACTTATCCACTGGTTATAACCTGACCTTGTTCGTACAATGTTTCAGTATATGCAGTACTACGTTTTAGAAATAAAACCATGAATTTGCTTGTGTTTATCTCTTTGTAAAAATGCTATTAGTTTTTTATGCGTGGTTTTATAACTAAAAACAACGGGAGCTATTGAACCAAAATTTCGTATACTCTTTATTGCAGTATTAAGTAACAGCTTTGTTTTGGTTTCATAGAAAGTCTCTGAAATAAATTATGTATTAACTGCAGAAACTTCTTAAGCTTGTTACTTATATCAGCAGCCCAATGTTTTGAACATTGTAATGAACGTTGAAGTAATTTAATCTTTATTTTTTACCTGTGAAAAAAATTGTACATACATTAAAAAAAACTCAAAAACTAAATTGATGTTAATGGTGAAATTTCCAAAGAACCAAAATAAGTAGCCGAAGAGTTTAATAATTTTTTCATCGGTCATTTGCTTCATTTGTCAACGCCATCATTAGGGCACGGCTCGGCGAAGGTTAGCGAGGTGGAAGTAGCTCGTGTTGTACATTGACTGAATGCGAAACATCCTGACATCAATGGAATGTCTATGTGGTTGCTTAGTTGCTGTTTTAAGCACATTTTAACATCATTCTTCATTTGAAAAATAATTTTTCCTATCACTTTTAAAAACCACTAAACTCATTCCAATCGTTTCGAAGGGAAATCCATTGCAGCCAACCAATTATCGTCACATTTCAGTATTCCAGTTTTCAGTAAAGTCAAACAAAAACAATTCTAGAAACATTGAGGCAATTTATAGAAAATGAGAAAATTTTAAGACCGAAACAGTTTCGATTTAAGAAGAACAAATTCACAACAGGAGGTATGCAGCTTGTGGATTTCGTTGTCGATGGAATAGACAGCATGAACATGTGTTAAGCACATTTTTCGATCCGTCTACAAGTTTTTTCTGTATGCATCGTGAAACACTATTGTAGCAGTTAAATTCACGTGGTTATACGTGGTTTGCCACATAGTTGGCTTTAATCTTATCTGAAAGACAGAAACCATACTCTTCAGATCGCTATGTTATCTCAAATAAAGTCAGTATGCCCTATGGTGTCCCTCAGGGGTATATCCTTTGGGCAATCTTCTTTCTAATGTACGTTATTGATCTAAAATTGACAATCCAAATTGGACGAGTTTTTTAGTAGGGCATCATTTGACTCTGTTTCCCTTTGGAAAAGCGCTCAAGATTTGTAAATTAACTTCCTCGAACTAAATTAAATTTGAAAACGAACGAGTTCGAATTAAATTATCTCTTAACAAACATGAAGGCATAGTGTAACCATGTATATTTAAGGATGATTTATTTATAGAAGTGACTAATTCTACTACATTCTTGGACATGCATCTTGATCAAGGTCTAATCTGGAATGACAACACAGGAATAATAATGACCTCACAGGTAAAATCAAGCATCAATGCGTAAGTGCGTAATATTTAATAAACGTGCTCTTTTTTAAGAATTGCCTATTTTGTCCTTATTTACCCTCACTTGTTAGACGGAATTCATCTCTGAAGAAGCTGCTGCCATCAACAATTATAAAGAGTTTTTGAGATCAAAAGAAAGTTGTAAGAATAATTTCAACACTAAGTTTTAGAGAATCACGTTAGAAATGCTTTTAGTGAGATCGAGTTACAGAACTTGCCCAGTTTCTATATTTTTGGTGGTGATATAATAATAATAATGTTGTCTTTAATTTTCATCAAGCGTTTCTCAGTTACATACAGAACAACAGTTGTTCAGAACAACTATCATCACATACAACATATTATACATTGAAAATGAAATACAAATAATAAAGAAAATCTATACATTAAGAAAATTCTGCCTCATCGTATTCTTAAATGTAGCTATTGAACATTGTTTCACGTTTGGTGGGAGGTCGTTGTACAATTTCGGGCCGAAATAAGAGAAGCTCCTCCTTCCCAACTCCAGCCTAACTTTGGGAAAGTGAAGAAGATTCCCATGGCGGGTTCTGCGCTGAGACCTCATCCCGAAATGAGAGCTTCTCACTAAGGTACTGAGGCTCCTGATTAACAAGAGCCTTGTGGACCATGCAGCACGTCATGACCCTGCAGACGATCTCTACCGACATCATCCCAGCGGCATCTCTGTAAAGAGAGACATGCTCAAATCGTTTCAAATTAAAAATGAAATGGATTGCAGATTTTTGCAACTTTTGAATGCGATGCATGTCTTCTCCAGAAATGTTATTCCCGTAGGCTGGGAAACAGTAGGCGAAAACGGACAGGACTAGTGACTGCATGATACGTAGTTTCGCAGACTCAGGTAAAAGATCTCTAAATCTGTAGAGTCCCCTCAGTTTACCGAGTGCTTGTTGACAGGCATGCGTGACATGGTCAGAGAACGTGAGGCCGCTGTCTAGCACAACGCCAAGAGTCCTCGCCCTATTAAATACAACCAAACTCTGGCCATCGAGCCTCACCATCACTCCTCTTTCACTGAGGGACTGCACAATGTTGTGTGGCGCCGTATGCAACACAGTGAACTTGCCTATGTTAAGTTTCAGCCCTTTCGCCATTGACCACCCCAATATTTTTTCAAGGTCGACATTGATCATATCAATGGCTGACACCATCTGCGATGGCTCATAAGACAAGTGCAGCTGCGAGTCGTCAGCATACAAATGAACTGTATATATAGGTGATTCTGTATTTCTTCTCAAATTGTACTTTGTTGATGGATATAAGGTTCACAATTACAAGGTAAAGGGTAGGAGCAACTAATGGCTACAACGTCTTAGATAAACTAATTCTGCACAGCTAACAGAACAATTTTGATTGAGACTAATCAATGTGATATTTTAAGTGCTTAGACACATTATAATTTTCAAGTACAATATTTAAAGCTAGACTATAACGATTTTTCGTGTCATATGTGTTTTATTCTGACGAAGAGTTACTGACAGAATTACTTACAGTTTCTTCACGGCTGGGACATTTTGTAATGAACATTAGAAATCCACACAAAATCTGCATATGATAGTAATGAATGAATAAGAGAAATAATGATACTATTATGTATGTTTCAATATGATAGGTATTGTCAATTTTTATATAATATAAAACAGATATCTTATATCAATTGATTGTCCTACCGAAATCGAGAAATATTATTGTTTTTGCGTACATATGTGATATTGAGATAACATTCAAAGCACTACGGTCTGGCTGTTTAATGTTGGCAGGAATTTGCAGTCTTGTCCGTAACCTGATACCGTGCAGACTCATGCTAGTCGTGGCAGTTTTGTACTCATCGCTCACATAGCCAAAAGGATTAATTATTTTATATTTTGAACAGTTCCTCGAATCGATGCATAGTTTAAAAAAAAAACTGATCCTGTGCCCATGAAATTCTGATTAAACAATTCCTTTTTGCAAACGTAGCAATTCTACTTCGTCCAAGATCTGTTAGGGCAAGGTTTTTGCATGTGTACGGGACATTTAATAGAAGTTTAAACTTTTTATTACACATTATTGCGTTTTAAATATATGATTTTACGTTTTTTATCACTACTGTCACCACAATGTCCCGTACAAAAGCCTTCATCCCCCTCCCTTCTTTCGCCAGGGTGCAGCGAGGTCCTCATCCCTCACCATCTCACTTCATGCAGAGTAGTCACTCATTAGAAGCAGAATAATCACCTCCTTACATTTTCAGAGGGTTTCGTTTTTTAGATTACTGTTGGGCTGACCTCTCGACTTATTCAATAAACACAAGGGAATATTGTCCACACCCTCACCCACTTCTGACCACTCTGACTGGGACAGAGATAGCCTCCTTCCAAAATGACATGACTTAGATATATAAGTTATCCCTGCTTATTAGATCTCGACTGAGGTGGCCCCTACTTTCAACCTAACCTATCCTAAATATCTTGTTACTTCCGAGGCAGCGCAAAGGTTTTTTTTAGGACTAAAGATAATTAGGCGTTTTCTCGCCTTTTTGCTCTAAGTAAAAAAGGATAAAAATGTGTCAAGAATAATGAATATCACCCGAAAAATGTAACAGGGATACACGTTTGCAGATAGACATGACAAAGTATGCCGCCGTGGAGTTGCCAATTTTCCAAAATCACTTTAATAGAAAATTATAATAATAATAATTATAAACGCTTTATTGCATTTAACAATTTCTGAAATTGTTTTCAATCGTCACTTTTTGTGTACTTTTTGTGAAAAAAAAAAAAAAAAACAATGCACAGGTTTTCCAGCAGTCAGACACACATTTTATAAATTCATACAGACACATCCATACCAACATCTGATCCAGTGTTTTTCTTTGTTTATAAATTTCCCAGTGGCTCATCATGTAAATAATGTATTAATGATTATAGATATTGTATGGTTACGACTTGTTTATAATTTTTTTACTAAATTTGAAAGGACATATAATTAAATACACATCATGAAAAATAGTTTCTAGCATTAATACTAAAATATTTATGTAATTATTTATTTTCAATAGTAAAAAACTGTTTCAAATCTCCCACTTGAAACAATTATTTAAACAGTTTTGCAACACAGAGATAAATGAATAGTTTAAAAGAAGAAAATCTTTTAAGGTATAAAACTAGGCACCACATGACGGACATTTCAGTCATGCAAAAGCTCACTAAGAGAGTCCGCACTCCATCCTCGATACTGAGATAATTGTTTACTATCCTGAACTAATTGAAAGGGAATTGTTTACTCATCCCTAGTTTACTAACAAGAGCTATCGATCATGCTTTTCCCAATATATTAACATATGCTGTTTTGATGTACAACTTCAGGGTATCTTTTGAGTTAAAAACATTTTAGTAACACATCGGGGTTTTTTATCCGAGAGTAGGAAGAACCAGTCAGAACTGTACTCTCATTGGAGTGATATAGGTATTTTTACCCAAGATTATACACTTTGATCTTCAGTACGGTATATGGGGGACTTACTTGTGTATCCTTCACCAGGCACGTACTTCTCCGGCGAACCGCTGATCTTGAGCTGGAACCGGTTGTCGGCAGGTATCTTGGGGGCGACATGGCCCTCGGGAGTTCGGTCACAACGGATAGCAGATGATGGGTTCAGCAGTTCGGTCAGCACGAGAGCTATGGTCAGCTGGATACCTCCTCGCATAGTGTGTCTGCAACAGAAAACAATCCAATCTTACTTCGCCGTACTTAAAACTGTACAAATAGCGTATTATATACCTCGTTTCAAACTATTTCGTTCATTGTTTTTAAAAGCTGAAATACTTGTAAGATGTTCGGCATTTATACCATACATTTTTGTTTGTATGTGATAATAATGCATTTACAAGTAAAGCGATATATTTGACACTGGAGGATTAGGTTCTTGCGATAGAAACGTTATTATCAACTACATTATCAGTGTTAAATGGATAATGAATGCTTTATCTGTTCCCGTGAACACCATATGTGCTTCACACTAGGTATAATAATTAATCTAATTGCAAACTGTCCATGCAGCAATCTGTTAAACACGCCTGAATGACTAGCAAGCAGTCAGTTGCGTTGGCAGTATCACATATATGTTTGTATGTTCATACACATATATTTTATATTTTTATTTTAAGTATACAAAGAGGACGAATATTGAATGCTTGAAAGGTATCCTAAAAACCATACAGGAAAGAATCCTCTTCTTTTCCGATATTTTCGTAATATTAAACAAGCCCTTCCAACGGTTATTGATACTAACCGTTTTAACTAAACATACTAGTAAATTACATGAAATTTTAGAATGCATTTTTGGTGAGGTAATATTCCCTGAAAAAGATCATAGTCGGTTTCAATGCTGTCATCGATTTCCTCATAATTTGGAGGTCTCGGAAGAAATAAAAGAAACACACACTTAAAGGAAACATGTACTTGGTGGGAAACTCAAATATGTTAAAAGGCGTTAAAAATTGTATCAAGTAATATCGTACCTGAACTATTTAAAAAATTAGTCATATTTTCTCTGCAGTAAAAATATATCACAGTTTTATGCGAGTCATTCAAGTAAAATTCTTTTAGATTCTCTAACCTTTGATTAAATTCATATAAAATAATAAAAAACCTCAAATTGAACTAAATTTACCAGTAATTTTCTACAACTCCCCTCTTGTAAAAGTTTCTTTAGAATGGAGACTTGAAGCACTGGAGACAGATGTTTGCTGAAAAACGTGTAACCATACATAAGGTTTTCAAAAATTACAAATTATGAAAAAATATATGTAGTTAACAGTAACAAATATAAAACACTATATATAGGAACACAATATTTAGAATATTTTATCAACTTTTATCAATTTTTAGACGTGTACATTTTAGATAGGGCCAAGCCCTATTGATATATAGGCAGAAAACTAAAAAAGATCTTCGAACTTCGAACCCTCTCCCGTCTTCCACCACACCAAGGGTTGAAGACTGAATATGTTAAAACCAGGCACCCTGAACAACTTTTCCACTTAATGACTTTTCTACTGAAACCATTCATTGATTGGGCTCTCATCAGAAATTATCATATGTGGTACATCCCACCCATTTTCAATTGTTCGGCCACAAACACTTGCACTATTACTGTCTTCTCTGATTCGGAGATTGTAAATCCAGATGCATTTTTAGCAGATTTCTCGTTATGCCACATTTTTAAAGAAAGGCCTTTGTTTCTTAGAGGTGTTACTGAAGAAGTAAATGAATAAACACACAACCAACTTTGGTTAGACTGAAGCAATAGAAGCCTAATTAGTGTAGATCATTAAGGTCAAAGAGTTTTGTAATCGACTCTGAAATGAAACGCTCTTGCCATATCGCTAAGCACCTATCACACACAACTCTCATAATAGTCTTGGTTTACAGTTTTGGACTGGAGAATCGATTTATATCCTTCATTCGAAACTACGAACCATCATTAATTTTCCTAAAACTATTTTCACACATTTTATACTCCACATGCCTCTTAACATCAGCCTCTATAAAATATACATAAATTCACAATAGTGTACAGCTAACAAACACTACAAAATTCTAAAATTCTAAGATATGTCTGATCATGTAAAATATGTTCGAATATTCATTAAACAAGTAAGAGAAAATAGTAAATAATAGAGTGTATTCATACTTTTATTCAATTTTTACAATTATTCATAATTATTAATAATATATATATATATATATATATCTTTATTTAAATTATATGACTATATATATATATATTTTCATTTGTATATAATTTAAATAAAGATTTAATCACAAAAAGTACCTACTCCGCCAGGACTCGAGCCCGGAGGAAGTACCTTTTGTGATTCAATGTTTATTGAAATTAAATTCGGCTATTACCATTTAAACAAATTTTATATATATATATATATATTAAGATACTGCATATAATAATATTTAAAGGAACCATTGGTATACAACTGATGTATTATCTCGCATGTTTGTATCGGAATACTATAAAACTGTTGACTTATATAATTAATTATGATAATGATCATATCTCGTATTTAATACTGTTAAAAAGAGTAGTCTGGACAGTTTTGTAGCTTTCATGGAGAAAGTTGTCTATAGAAGTATATTCTGTAATATCTTGTGGAGCAAATGTGTGTAGACTTTATCTGAACAGTTGTCTGTAGTATTATGTTACGATCATCTTGTAGAGTATAATATTATAGATGTTAGCGAGACAGCTGTCTGGTGTGTACAGCAATAGAATCTGTACAGGTATTGTCATGTAGAATATAAATTTCTAGATCTCAGCGAGACAATTGTCTATAGAATTATTTTCTGTACTATCATGCAAAGTAGAATATTGTATCTGTTAGTGAGACAACTGTATGTTGCGTATAATATTATTTTCTGTACCGTCTTTTATCAATGAATATAAACCTTATTATAAGGTTTGTATTCATTGCTTGTATTGATGTAGAGTGTTGAGTAGAGATGTACTATTGTGCAATTTTCATCCTCATAGCTTTCATACTTATCCATCAAAATTCAAAACAATAAATTAAATATTTAATTTGAGTACGGTACAATTTTATTTTAATGGAACTGATGGATAAAATTATATATAAATAATTTATGTTGATGATGGTTTGATTTTACAGCTTAATATTATAGTAATATCTCTGATTTGTACAACGCTCGTTTTTATAACATGTCCACAGCCACAGCATACAATATCGGATGAGTAAACAGTAGTATTACAGTACACAAATAAAAAAGAGAAATTCTGCAATTGGCATTCCCGTTACCACTATTAAAATATTTTAGCGCTTGCCTGAACCTATTGGCAAATTACTGTGTAATTTTAGCACTTGGATTATTCTCGTTTGAGAAAAAACTGTAACTCAGGGTTTTTACTAAATAACAGAAAAAAGTTCTCTATTGACCTAGGAAGTTGAAAAAAAAAAAACTATTCCGAGACAATACAGAACTAAAAGGTCAATGACGGAAATGAGCCAAACGGCGACAAGTGGCGGAAGCGCCTCTCCTTCATTTCCGTCTGTAGCGGCTGACGAGAAACGTGACTTATCTCTAGAGCCACTTGTCAGAGCTGTAGTTCCTCGTGTCACGTGCGTGACCTTGGCTCTGATCTCATTCCGTAGTAAACTTCCTTCACAGCAATATTCGTGTTTACTATTGTAATTCTCTGAGTAGTAGCATGGAGATGAAGAGGTAGTATTAGTTTTTACTGGTATTGAAGATGTCGAATATTTTGTACTAGCTTTAAATTTAGAGCTTTTTAGAATTACATCTCAAGTTTTCGCAGATTTCAAAAATGAAAAAAGTTAAATTAAAACAAAGGCGAGTGTATCCCCTTCCTTGACGACTACAGTACATTGCTCACTCACAATAATATTAAGGTTTAACACTCACCTGTATCAAAGTTCATAAAAAACGCACTACAATTCAATAAAACGACACAAAAAGCAGGATACATATGTTGACAAAGTGATAATTTAATAAATTTCAAGATTTAATTTGCATCAAAACGAATTAAATCATTTAAATAAGTATTAAAACGTTTTTTTCTACTTTACTATCATAGTATTTAATTTTCAACTATAGAGAATCTAGGAAGTACGCCTTCAACAGTTGTGCGCAATACACGCACAACACAGGAGCACCTGAATTGTATTCAAGGGACGTTACTGTTTAATTCTGAATTAAATAATGCTGGCTAGTATTAACACGAATTACTTTCGTCCCTTATGCATATTTCAGAATGCTTACTTATATGTTTACTTTTGTACAATGTCTCACGTTTATATTCTTCAATGAGAAACAACACTACATTAAATTAATATTAAAGGTGTCTTTCAAGTGACCTTCAACTCTCACTCAAGTTTGTACGTTCCACATGGAAAGAAACAAAAAGTCAGTGCTCAAAAACAGGATAGTATACACAAAACACTGACATCCTAATGTAACCTACTCATAACTACATTGGCTCTATTTTCAGGAACATTATGCCAACTTGATCAGATCGAAATTGATTTTCGTTAATAATTCAGACCGCGATTAATTTAAGATTAAACCATATCGGTTCAGGAATGCAATTGAGGTGCGGCTGTGTTATACGTACATTGCGTACAAGCTCTTGAAGGCGTATCACACTTTCTTAATTCTCTCTCGTTGAAGATTGGAGAATATGATAGTAATATATCCGAGATATAACTTTTCAACACCAGCTTTCATTTTTATTTAAATCAGAAAAAAGTGTATTGATCTGTAATACACAGGTTGTCAATGTAGAGCTCAGTTTTGTGCTTATGATTTAATATACGTACATAAATGTTACATAAAGCATACTAACAGTCATTTTTGCTTAAGAGTCGTAGTCACGTGTTAAGTTATATTTATCTGGCAAGATGCTGCTGATGGAATGTACTTTTGTCTGTATCTTCTACTAACGTAAAGTTTTGAATCTTAACTTTAATATCGTAGTTTCTCTTAAGTGAAATGGTAGAGATAAAATATCTGACAGATTAATACACAATTCTAGCAAACATGTGTATTCAATCTGTTCTTTCTTATCGATAAGGTTTCCACGTAACTCTTTATGTTACTTAGTATCTATTCAATCTGATCTAGTTGTGTAATACTTTGAATCTGTGTAAGAGAGTACTCCTGAGAAAGCAACACTGTACTGTCTACTGTGACTGTACAGTCATCTGTGTCATCTATGCTTAGGTCCTGTGGTTGTAGAGCTCTTTTAGAAATAATGTATTTTGAAGGAGAATGTGAGACATATTATTTCCTTTAATGTTCCATAAATCAGCACCTTTTCTGTACCAAATTTGGGATCGCTACGCTTAAACTTTGTCTCCTACGAGAAAATAGACTAAATATGCATCGCAATGTCCATAAATCTTTGTTACAATGGTTAAATGAAAACTCTGCCAGCACTAATAAAACTAATCTTTTGAATTTTCCTTTAAGAAAATCATCAGAAACTTTAACTGAATCTACCAATATTATGATAGCCTTCTCTTAAATATTAACTATGAAGAATCGTACTTGAACCTCAAATAAATTTCCTTAATCATATTGTCAATGTTGCTAAAACACTTAGCAGCTGCTTATTTTTAATGTACAAATTGTCTTGTTTCCCCAGTGGGAAAATCCCTTTGCTCTCTTACAATGGTTGTTTTTATCTCAATTATAAATTGCCAATTTCGGAATCTGAGAGCATTACAACTCATCTTCAGCAGACCAGTGCCATAATGATTATTTAAAAATTAAATCGTGATCAGCCATGTAGAAGTAATTTTAACCAAAATAATATTCTGAAGTTCCCCTCTATTTACATTCTTCAGTGCCGTTCCTTCTAAAAAAAATCCCGAAATCTTCACTGATACTAATAACGTTATTCAAAATTATTTTTAAGAAATGGAAATTACTTGGTCTTACCTCGACACAAAACAAATTTGTTTACATTCCCGCTTCGATCTTTTCACTTTTCAGTATTAGGGATACGTAGATAAAAATGTAGCAATCTGTAATTTTTTAAAAATTTTTATCTGTAAATAACTATTTATGCTTAATTTAAATCTTTGTTACTTTAAAAATAGTGCGTAGACTAGTAATAGGATCTCTTGACGAATACCTGTGCATATTATGATTCTGGCAATTAACGAATTGAGTACTGAGTACAATAAATGCCCCATAATGTCATCATTAAGCATTTCAAAAACTTCCTATCCTTTTCCCCGAATATTTATTTATTCTTCAAACTTTCGATAACCTACTAAATCCAAACAGTGAAACTGTGACCATCAATTTTGTCGCTCAGATATATAAACAAGCATTTTATAAGGTATTTGAATATGTTAATAATGCAGTTCTGATATACGTTTCGGTACTTTCAAACTTAATCTAGTGGCTAATTGGTTTTTTGAAAGTGTAATACGCCCGTGACTTTAGGTCTAATTTAAAAATTAGTGCAGAGTGTACAATTTTAAAGTTCCATCACATTCCATTCTGCCCACGTAATGGTTGCTTGTAAAAATCCAATAACCCTTGGATTTTACAACTAACCTTTAGTAAAATTCATAGGTACATCCAATTCTTGAGTGTATATATATATATATATATATATATATATATATATATATACACACAAAGGATTATCATGCTCGTGTTTCACCTCTCCAGATACAATGCAGGATAAAGGTCTAGTAAAATGTCGTTCCTCCGCCTCTGTAACATTCAATCTCGTCATACAACTTTTCCTGCACCTGACAATCTTTGATTATTTCTCTCAAATTTCTTTTATTCGCTTTTCTTTGATTTGATGACAAGAAAATATTAGGTTAAAATATAGCTACGTTGCAAAATTGATGCTCAATTACCTTGGTACTATCTCTAGGATGGGAACGCCCTCTTAATGATAGTTATTATATTCAGCTACGTCTTTTTACGTAGGGGTTCGTACGAGCACAGATCGCTCATTTAGAAATTAATCACAAAAATTAAACATTAATAATTTTATTTTGGATAAAAAACTTCATTTTATGATTTAATTGAAGTTGGAGTTCTAACTGTAGGATTGGAAGGAACATTTACGTTAGTGTCAACCTGTTCCCAAACATCTCTAGAATCTTTAATAGTCTTAGAACCTGTCTCATAATATTGTGGGTTCAAATATCGATACTATCTATCACCATTAAGTGGTAGAGAGGACTTTATAGTCCTTCGCCTCTAATAAAGACATTTTTCATTTCATTTCATTTCATTGTATTGATCATTTTAAGCTAATGTTTTCCAAAATTTACAAGAGGTATTAAGTTTACATGAGAGATATTGCGGTTTACAGAGAGTTTTCGCGATTGGTCTTGCAAAATCCTTGTCTTGAGATTATTTACAAGACTGTGATATGTGTATTGGTTATGTTCTTAAATTGAATGAAAAAATGAATGAATGAATTGATTTTATTTCCCAAATATATGTACAATATTACAATCCAAACTGTACAATTAACTTCTAAAAAATTTTTATTAATTTACCGAACGGAGTTTGAAATGAGAACAAAAAATAAATATCATAAGAAATAATCATCATAAAATAAACATCATAAAAATAACATCATGTATAAAACATTGTCCTCGGGAAATGAGCCTGATGGGGGGGGGGTTATTATGAATGAGATAACAATTTCCATTAAAAGTACCACGGTTTTTCACTTATTATCGTGGTTAGAGGGGTATTTTGAAAACCGTTTATTAACGAGCACCTAAGAGATAAAATGAATACGTGTACAAAGTTGAATGTAACTCCGTTTGGTAGTTTCGGCGATTTTTTGACGAAACAGTCAGTGACTTTTGGCTTTATAAAATAGGATTGTCCATGTTTTTACCAACAGACTGTGTTTCACAAATATTCCAAAGTATTAAATCAATAGTATACGATAAAAATTTAAATTAGTTATACATCTCAAAATTATACATAAAATAGTTAATATAAAATGTTTATTTAAAAAGAATACAAGAGTCATTAAACTTTATAGTGGAATACGATTTGATTTTGCACAATTTCCCTCTGCCACGGTCAACAACCACGCCCCCGCAAACCGCGACATTTAATAACGAGCTTTTAGCTTTGTCTACATCTGAAATTAAACTCGTAACACAGTACTTCGAAACTGACAAACAGTGACGGTTATTATCTGGGAGCTAAACAGTTGTGTGTCTAATTTACAATTCATTCATGTAAAATATACAATCAGTATCAGTATTTACGATTCAATGAATAATTGCAATTGGTTCAAAGGTAATTGCTCGTAATTGTAATTGTTGCACAGTGCATTCATTCATTTATTGTGTGCATCAACAATTAGGATTTATTACATTTTAGGATGCAAAGTTCGTGAGGTAAATCCATTGGCTTCACAATTTGACGCACACGGGAACCTGAGAACGGGTCACAAAAGAGGAAGATATATAATTGAAAGGTCGCCTACATTGATGTTACTTTCTTACCGAATGAAAGTAAATCACTCAATAAATTATGACGCTAGCTAGCGTAGACATATTAATGAACTCGAATTAACTTTCTTTCCTTATGTGTGTTTGAAAAAGCATAGTTATATGTTTACTCTAGTACAACATCTAACACTACATATTCTTCAAAAACACACCGCTATCTTGCATTAACTTTATCAGTAACTTTCAATTGACCTTCAATGCTTACTCAAGTTTATACATTTGTCATGAAAATCAACAAACAGGTGATACTCAAAAACAGGATTTTGCACACAAAAAAAAAACAATGGGGATGACTTGTAAACACAACCGAACAACTTTGGCTCTCTAGTCAGGTAAACTAATGCCTAGAGACAAAAAAGATAATATGAAATGTACGTAAGATTATCAGGACGAAATTAATTCACGATAATAATTAAGCCCGCGTTAATTAATTTAGGAAACCATATCGGCTCAGGAATGCAACCGTGGTGCGGCTGTGATATGCATACATTGCCTGCAAGTTCTTGAAGGAGCATCATACTTCCTCCTTTATCTCTTGATGAAGATAGAGAATACGATAATAAGGTGGAATATAATTTTTAATTGCATATTTTATTTATTTAATCCAGATAGAAATGTAATTATCCACAATACAGCGGGTCGTAAATGCGAAGACAAAATATACGTACATACATTTTGCAAAATTCAACTACATTGGTTCTCTTGTGAAATACTTACATTCATTTTCGCTTGAGAGCCGTAGTCACGTATTAAGTTATATTTATCTGCAGATAGAATAAGCTTTCATGTATCTTTGATTGTTGTACAATTTGTAATCTGAACTATAATGCCGCAGTTTATCTACAAAGGAAGAAAGCAACGGGATATATCAGATGTCTGGTTGATTAACACACAATTTTATAATACACATGCTCATTCAATTTTTCATTCTTATCGATAATTTCTTAGTACTTTCTTATCGATAAGATCTCCATGTGAGGCTTTCTGTTACTTGGTATCTAATCAATCTGAGCAGGTTGCGTAATACTTCGTATCTATGTAAGAGAATACTCTGGAGAAAGCAACATAGTATTGTCAACTGTTGGTATTATGTAATCTATGCTTAGTTCTTTTCCAGCTTCTGTATTCTAAGAGTAGTTAAGGTATATAGTATACTTGCTTTACTATATAAGTAAAACATATTTCCTTGGCATTTCCAACAGTAAATTAGCGCTTTTTTTCCGCACCAACTTTCGGTGGCTAAGTTCAAATGCTATCTCGTTCTTGTACAGGAAAATAGTTAAAATATGCACCTAATTTCCATGACGTGTAATACCTTTAAATTACAATAGAGGGTATGATAGAATATTACTTTTTCACAGCTTCTGGCTCTCGAAAATTGAGTTTTTAAACCTATTTATAGAAATGAATTGTTTTTCTACGCTTTACTATTCTGAATAGAAAGAAAAATAGTCCCTTAGCTATTTTCTTGGAAATGTATTTTACTTATTTTAAGAAAAGGCTGTTATTATATAGGGTAGTAATACAACATACCACAAGTCACGCAAGAGGTGTCTCTGAGGTTCCTTGCAAAATTCAAAATTTCTAATCTATAGCTCATTTTATTTTCTAGATATCCTATGCACTAACCGTTACAAATCCCCACATCAACCGACATAGAAAAGGGAAATTGTGGCAGGCTATTGAATTCTTTTTCAATTACGCTTCGACAAGATATATGGTAGGAAATACACTATTATAGATCTCATTCTGGTCTATATATATAATTAAATGTTTATGAAACATTTAAAGTGTAAAGATGGAATCATACTCGAAACATCTTGCTACATGATACATACATTTTTTCGAAGAGTTAGGTTCCATAGCAGCATTCGAAAAATACGGTTCCGGTAAGCTAGGGAGTATACTACAACGCAAGGTTGCTTTGAAATAAACTTTTATTACCGATATTTTTTATTTAATTTTCACTGTATCACTTTTCTCTTATGATTCGATATGATTTAGTCACCATCATGGTTACACATAAGGTCAATATAAAAATGCTCAGCTAAATCACATAGAATGACATAAACATACACCAAAGTACAAAATCATCGAACTCAGTATTGTCCATTTAAAAATGAAGTGTTGCACAAAAAGTCTACAGGTCAGTCTGTTTTCAAGATATCGTGTGGACAGACAGACAAATAAGCATACATGCAATTTGTCCTCCCCTTTTTGTAGTTAGGCCGTGCCAGTGTTCCAAACGCTATAGTTATTATTTGCGTGGCAAATAATTTGGTCTCAACATCTTCAAGTGACATTTTAATAAAATATGTAAATTTCATCTGAGAAAGTAAATATCGAAATTTGAAAATAAATCATTATTTACTTAGATTGTATCTTTTACCGAGAAAAAGTAAAAAAAATCAAACCAATTTCATCAATAAGCACTTCAAATTTTCATTACTTTCCCTCAACCTTCCTCAAAGATAATCATAATTTTTCTTTATTTTTCACGCCTTTAACAATATAACAGACCCCATCAGTGGAACTGCAACTTGTCGCTACAGATTCAGATTTTATAAAGATTTTTAATATGTCACTAAAGCAGTTCTACTGTGAGTTTCTGTACCTTAATAAATCAATTTAGCGGTTATGAGACTTTAAAGTACGGCTAAAACGATTCATCCAGATTGAAAATTCCATGAAAATTTTCAAGTTCCATTACAATCCATTCTTTCCACGTAATTTGGACATAATAAAAATTAATCCTAGGATTTTACAACCATACTGCAGAAAATGTCGCGTTTCGTCTCTCCAGACACAATGTAAGATAAAGGTCTAGTAAAATGTCGTTGCTCCGCCTCTGTAACATTCAATCTCGTCATACAAATTTTCCTGCACCTGACAATCTTTGATTATTTCCTTAACATTTGTTTTATTCGCTTTTATTTTTTCTGTTGACAAGAAAATGTTAGGATTAAATGATAGTTATGTAACAATACTTGACGTTTGATTAGCTTGATACATCAAAGATAGTAGTTTATTGAGTACGCCCTCTTTATATTAGTTATTTTATTGTACTAAAACTCTTTTACATAAGATTTATTATGGTTCTAAATCACTCATTTTAAATACCACAAAAGTAAATACTACTAACTTTAATTAGTTAAAAAATAACTTGATTTTATGATTTACTAAAGGTCTATTGCGTTTAGAAGTCTGGAAAAATTAAAACTACAACTTTAACACCGTTAAAATCTGACATAGTCTTCGAATATCCATTTTCACACCCTAACTCTCTCCATGCACCATAATCTCATATGTTCAAATATGGATATTGTCGGGAACCATAAATAGATCATTCTAAGCTAACGTTTTCAATTTTCTATGGATTCACTCCTCGGCTTCCAAAATTTACGTTCCGAGCATATTTATAGATTGAATTTGTGTCCATAATAGCTATTTTTATGGTTTTAAAATTCTGAATGTGATAAACATTGCTACGAAAAGTATTAAGGGTTTTTGGCGAATTACCGTGGTTATGCTGAGAAATGTTCAAACCCGTTTTTTATAGTGCGACTAAGAAGTAAAACGAACATGTATACAAAGACTTATTTGACTTATATATATATATATATATACGTCATATATATATACACGTCATATATATATATATATACGTCATATATATATACACACACACACACATATATATATATATATATATATATATATATATATATATATATATGACGTATTTTATTTATAATACAGTGTGATCCATAAATATTTCAAATATAGTAAATCAATAGTAAACAATACTAAATTAGTTTACTAAGACATCAAAAAACTTTTACTGAATATGGTATTAATATAAAATTCACATTAAAAACTAATTCAAGGGTGGTTTTAATATAGTGGAATACTATTTGATTTTGCACAATTTCCCTCTAGCAACGTCAACAACGGAACCCCGCAAACCGCGATATTTAATCACGAGGTTTTAGCTTTGGCTACATCTGAAATTAAACTCGTAACACAGTACTTTGAAACTGACGAACATTGACGATTATTATCTGAGAGCCAAACAGTTGTGAGCCTAATTTACAATTCATCCATGTAAAATATTCAATTAGAATCAGTATTTAATGAACCAATGAATAATTGCAACAGGTACCGGAGCTGATTGCCCATTATTGTAATTGTTGCACATTGTGTCCATTTTTTATTATATGGTTCTAAATTTATCATTATTTTATCGTTTAGGATAGGAAGTTACTGAGATGAATCCTTTGACTTAAAATTGTGCCACTCCGTGGAACCAGAGGAATAGGGGCCAAGAGAGGAAGATAATACAACTGAAAGATCGCATACATTGCTCCTTTATCAACAGAATAACGTACGTGGTTCCAATTTGCAAACCAGTAGCTACTTGTAACACTTAATATACAGAAAAGTATACCTTTTTCTACTTGAAAGGATAATAGGATATCGGTAATTAGCTATCGTTATATGTTACAAAAATGTACAACACAACGTTTCAAGGCTTGAAATCTACCCTCTTCATCAGGTGAGAAAATACATTTCAAACGATATAAAAGAAAGATAACTTGAAAACTTGCACCTTAAGCACTTCAAACCTTCTGGATCTAACCTTTGCCCATAAATGTAGAGATGCAAGCACATTTCGGTTATGTATGACCAATTTTCTTTCTCTTCAGTTTACCCTTCTTTTGAATGTAACGACGATTGTTTCACCTGATGAAGAGGATAGATTTTAATACTCGAAACGTTGAGTTATACATTTTGTAACATATAACGATGAAAAATGCCCGAAATTCTGTTATAATTTTAATTCTTCTATCATCAATAACTTTGAAGAAAGTACAGTACTTCTGCTTCATCCTCCTTCTGAACAGGCTGCCCTTTTTAATGTTTAACTATTTGTAAAACCAAATTGTGCAATAACTTTAAACAGCAACACGGAAATTTATTCTACTTTCCGTTTCTAAATTGTACAACAGTTTACACTTTACGAGTCTATCCAAGGTAAGGTGAGGGGTTTTACGACATAGCTGTAATGAAATGTGCTATTAATGATTGCTTAGTTAGGACTAAAAAACTCTGTCTTCTACTTACCTTAAGGTTATTGATTTGGTCATCTGACGATATACGATTCGCAATGGACCAAAAACTAAGCACAATACTGACTACTATTGGCTAAATTGAGAATAGTTGGTTTTTCAGAAAATGTCCTGCAATGGCTTAGGTCTTATCTGTCTGGCAGAAGGCAGTGTGTACAAGTAGGTGACATAACATCCGACTGGTTGAGTGTTGAGTGTGGTGTTCCTCAGGGTTCCGTACTTGGTCCTCTTTTGTTTGTGTTGTACGTTAATGACTTGAGCACGGTACTGGTACACTGCAAGTCCCACATGTATGCTGATGACCTCCAGATATATCTCCATGTTAACATACACCAAATCGATGATGGCATTACCATGATCAACTCTAACATAAAAAATGTACTGGACTGGACTAGTAAACACGGACCAATTGTGATATCTCATTACCGCTCTCGATCTTTGATCGATTTTACATCTATAGGTAACGTTACTGTGAATGGAACTGTACTACCTTATTACGATAAATTTAGGAACTTAGGGCTGACAATAAACTGTACTCTTAGCTGGACTGATGCAGTGACAGAGACCTGTAAGAAAGTTTTTGCATCAATGCATTCACTGAAAAAACTGGAGAGGTTTTTGCCACTTCACATAAAACTGTTGTTGGTTAAAGTACTCATACTGCCTCATGTTTCTTACTGTAACAGTTTGATGAACGACATGACTGTGGCTTTGGGTGAAAAACTCCAGAGAACCCAAAATTATTGTATGAGATATGCATTTGATCTCAGGAGAGATGAGCATATAACACCCTATTATATTAATTCAAAGATGTTGAAGTTGAATGACCTCAGATCAATAAAAATCTTAACATTGGTCCATTCAATTTTAAATTCTGGCTTTCCAAATTATTTCTTAAACGATTTCCAATTTGTCTCTCGAAGTGGTGTGGATAGAACTCGCTCTGGTTCGTCTGTGCTCCGCATGCCGTTGCACAGAACTGCTGTATATGACAAGTCTTTTGTAGTAACGACATGTCGTCTGTGGAATTCCCTTCCTCGTAGTATTACATCATTGGAGAGTCGTCCTCGGTTCGTGGCGTCGCTGAGAGAGCACTATCTGGGGCGGATGGTTGGGGCGGGGTCGGCATAGGTCTCTTCGCTAGTGTGAGATGTGTGAGTGTGTGAGTTGTGTTTCTTATATTCATTATATACAATTACATGTTATTATTTTACGTGTGAGTATGCGACTATAAATATGTTTATATACCTTTTTATCGTTATATATTTTTTATTTTATATTCTTAAATAAAGTTGTACCTTTTGTTCATATTGAAAATGTTTACAATAAAATATTTAGTTTTATTATTATTTAAAAATAAAAATAATTTCTTCTAGTTTGTATATGAGGTTAAATGTAAGAAAGGGCCATGAGGCCCTAATTTCGCCTCAAATACAGAAATATTTCATTTTTTCATTTCATTTCATTTGCTATAATATCCTGCGGTTAGCAAACCCAATAAATTTTAATGTACTTAAATATGTATATTGAATACAAAATTATAACGTGGTTGCATTATTTATATCACGTAATCACCTGAAACGCCATAACAGGTATATCAAATTTTAATGTACCACCGTTAAAGATCTCTACTTTTCACATTCCATTTTCTTTCATGAAGACTTTTAACACTTAGGCTACCAGGGCCTAGTCAGTGTATCCTGTGTGCATCCTGTATTCTAGTTATAATTCTCTCATTAGGATTATCACTCACTATTATTGAAAATATTACATATTACAGAAAAAAGTTAAAGTGGGCGTGCATTGTGGAAGTGCTACTCTATGTGGATTTACATTAAATATCAGAAAGATACTTTTGGTACTTCATGTTTAGGGAATCGTTTTAATGTTTATAGATTACTAGTTCTAAGTTTTAGTTGGATTTTAAATTTATAATAGTGTGTCCGTATGTTTTTTCTATAAAGTCCATTACACATACATAATAAAATTTGCATAAATACAGGAACAGCAATAATGTTTATTAAATAAGTTCAATTTTATATTTAACCATTTTAAGATCCAGAGTTCTAGATAGTTTTACTAAAAGTATCTTAAAATATAAGGTTTTACAAGTTTGGCACGAGGCGAATTTTGAGTTTAGCTCCGTTTTATCACACGGATCATTAAACCAATATTTACAAGGCTAACTTTTATTCAGAAAATTTAATTATCATTCCAACAAAATATCTTTAAAGTAAAGTGAGTGAAAAATAAAGTATTCTTACGGTTAGTAAAGAATTATTTGTCTTTGAATGTACAGGTAGAAATTCCACTTTTAAATAGAATGCATGTTCCCTCCATTTTTATATTTTTTAATTTCATTATTGTTTTTTAAGATAATTATACAAAAAAAAATGAGTTTAAATATTTCATAATCTGTTAAAAAAAGTATGTTGGTAATTTCAGCCAATACTTCCTGTTCAAATCGTAAGCTGGAATCACAAACAAATGTAAAATATTATTGACTTTAGAAACAAATAAACTTGTATTAGTAGAAATTTCATTTGAATAAGAAATCGATTTGCATTAATAAATAGTTCAATTTATGTAAATAGTTTTCGTCCTTCAAAAAAGAATCAATGAAATCATTGCACAGTTGATAAGTTTTAATTCACTGAATATTTCACCCACGTTGCACTATGGCTTTGCATTGCGTTTTTGTAAAGAACGTATTTAGAGCGATCTGAAATCATAGTCTCACACAGTTTCATCTATTCTGTTATATTTTATAGTAATATATTATAGATGTTATAGTAATTTTATGCAATCGACTCAATGAATATCTCATTAACCCATAGGTTCAATCTCCAAAATCCTATTGTCCTTTCAATTTATCCAATGCAAACAAGAAACTGTAAACACAAAATGAAGAATTGTAAAATTATACACAGTGTGTGACGTACTGTAACAAAATCAATTGAATTTGTCTCAAATACTGACTGGTAATTAATAAGAGATGACATGGCAAAACCAGCTATTGGTATTCCCAGGACTACCTAATGGGCTTCGGTCAGACAAAATAAAACCTAACAAATACTCCGTTAATCATGGTTTTTTATGTTTGTTAATTCTTGGAAGAACTTGTTTTATGATTTCGTGTCGTAAGTTCTCAAAACTACTAGTGAGTGAATGTTTTGTTAGCTTTACAATAATTTTGAATATAACCTAAGTTGTGGAGATTTTATAAAACTATTTAAAATTTAATTGGCCACCAAATCTGATAAAGAAACATTACAGTCATCTCGTTTATGCTATTTTTCTTCCTTTTTTTACAATACCTTTAAAACGAGGAGTTGCTTGCTAGGAGTTGCTATTTAAAAATGTTGACTTACCCCAAAAATATCCCATTTTGCAGAGGAGTCAACAATTTTCATACATAAAAAGCTCTTTATTATAACATATAAACATCTCCCAAAGTAAATCCCTCCATCTATATTTTATAAAAAAGTTAAATAGGGGAGGTCTTTTAAGACACCAGGTATTAACACAGATTTCTTCATTAAAAGCTATCTTTCCTTGGAGCTAATACTTCCAAAAAGTGTAGTACTCCTTGTGTGAATTGTGGTATTGGTTTAAAATGTAAATTTCGTAGATAAACCACTCGATGCCCTGCGATTACATTTATATCGATTTTTCTATCGAGTAAAAAAAACGGAATGACAATTCCTTATTCTTTCCACACGACGACTTTGGAATAGCGATGCGAGATGGCGGCCAATAAAAATAACACCGGAACAATATACAGCGGAATAGTCGAAAATGGGGTGGAAATTCTTCACGGCTAGATTGAGATTTTGCAACCGAAGATAAAGATATAGATCATTCAAAGAAGGATATTAAATCCTTCGATCGCTTAATTATTAGATAGATAAATTTTATATTCGTAATTTTACTGATTTGTGTTGCAATCCGTAAATCATGTCCTTCGCATATAGTAATTTATCAATTAAATACTTTAAGTAATGTTGTTAAAATAAACATAAATCACACATTAGTATTAACAAGATAAAATTACGCTTGCTTGTTACTGCAATATTGTACTTGAAGTTATTGCAAATCGATACATTTTATTGTACTACCCTAAAAATAATATCAAATAACAACTCGTAACACTATTTTATTGCTTACCATTGCACATTTATCTTTATAGTGCAATTAATCTCTTCTTCCTTGTTTTAATTCTTTTTAATGTTCATACAACTGAAACACTATTAGGAGGATTGTCTATGTCACTGCTATTGCGTTTTAACACTGATATATGATCACGTGATGAAAACTACCCTATATTCTCACATTGCTCTACTCAGTGTGTTTTTGGTAGATTTTGTATACAAAAGCAGCCCATTGCAATTGTACTCACGGTTGCAATTAATTGAGAAACATTCTACATAACTTCACCAAACATGGTCCCTAGATTCAAAAGCCATGCTGTATTAAAATGTTATATATAAAAGATTGCCTTAAAAGACCCACCCCTTCTATTAATTTTCTTATGAGTAGAGATGGTGATTTAATTTGGAGCATGTTTATATGACCAAATCAGGACTTTTTGTGTATCAATATTTTTGGCCCCCTCCCCTCCAATGGGGTAGTTTGGGATAAGCCAACATTTTAAAATAGGAACTCCTTGCAAATGACAGATAATGTGAAAGGAATTATAAAAAGAAGAAAAATAGCAACCGATAGAGAAAAATTAATTGAATATATACTTTAAATTAAATTTGAGTCCTAGATGGTACAAACTACAAGAACAACAACATGAACTACAAGATGGAGATTTTAATAAGAAATGAAAACACTGGTGACTAAATCCCTTAAACTCTTTGCCCAAAATGCTGTTGATCATGATCCTTAAAATGATAAAAACTTTAATTTGATATTTTAAAATATAAAATTCAATTTAATTTTGATTTAGTAATCATTATTGGCTGCATAGTTATACTGCTATAGTTATTCATATAAAAGATAGATTTGTTATGTACGTGGAAGTACTCTTTATGCTGTAAAAATATCTTAATTGGGTCAAAACACAATCCGCACGTCTAGTATCTCCTCGTATCTCTGTTTTTAATCTTAATGTGTCTCCAAGATACAATTGGATTTTGGGTTGAAACCCCCACATAGACTTACTTACTTAGGGGATTGATGGTGGGGTAAGATACTCAGCAAAGACCCTACACGAACAAATTGTGCGTGAAACTCGACCCCAGAGAGAGGGGTGGGATTTCTGTGAAGGATTAGCTGATTTGTTACCCGACTGTTACCCTAGTTTACAGTTAACTTTTCCTACACGTGTTGTAGCAAATATACAGCAGATATCCAAGTAATTCTTACTACATGTGGGCGAATATTTAACATTTGTATTATATTCGCATGGCTTTCTTTTAGGACACAATGAAAACATCGTCTGATCTCCTTATCCCATTGCAACTAAGCAGTGATAGTGGTTCAACTTTGCAGAATATTTTTAAATCTCACAGCACATCGCCTATTGGTTTATATCTGAGAGTAGTTTTTTCTCCAAAGAAATTCTTATATTATTAATTTTTAACTTCTCAATAATAATACTAGTTCTTTAAGCAATTATATATTTAGTACGACGCCTTAAAACTTAAAGAGGATGCACCACCTATAGCAATTTCCAGAGATTATCTTTTTCTTCAAATGAGACTACTCTGAGGCATTAGTTAGCAGGGTGGTTGCAGAAATCCGTTCGATATAGTGTTACCCTTTCATTTGTAAGTTACTAGTTTACCACACTTTTACCTGTATTAAGAAAATTGTAATCTCTTTCCTATTTTCGACCAGTTATACAATTTTGAACAGAGGTAAGATTATTCTATTACATTCCTACTTTTACTATCCAAAAATACTCTAAACCCGGTCTTTATAATTTGTTTAACAATTTAAATTAAATCAATCAAGTCTAATAGGCCTACTTGGTCGGAATTATAGCCTACTGCAGGACTTGAGGAACAATTAATGACGTCAGATGTTTGACATGTATTAGTACAATGCAAGTATTGTGTATAATGATACAAAATTTACAGTATTGTTATTTAAATGCAATGAATAAAACCATATTACGGTTGTATCGCGTGCACATACAGCTTAAATGTGATACGAACAATCAATAAACTTTCTAACCTATAAGAATAACCTCTCCAAACCACGTGTATCCATAGTCAAGTATTTTATTGAGTTATTTAATGCTCTTTCATCTTTCATCTTATTAGAGTGGACAATAACACTAAAAAATACTCATAAGGAAATCTGTTCTTATTTGAAAAGAATAACGAATCAATGTTATTAAATCAAGAAAATGGTTAGCTTTTACATAAACAAATCCTCTCGTGTTCTATGGTAGTAGTTATAATGTTATATATTTTCTCAGGGGAACACCAAAATTCACATAAAAAAAACTTAAGTTCAGTCTCTGTAATAAATAAGTATCTAACGTATTAATTGTTGTTGTGATTTTATGTAATATTTAAGCTTGTTTTAATAATGATTTGATTCGTGATACTGCTAACAGTAATATTTTTTCGTGTAGCAAAGCTACAAAAAAAGGTCTTTTCGGATGTAATTCAATACAATATTTAATACAAAGTTATGTATGAAAGAAGATTTACTAAAATTAATATTAGGGATTAAATGTAAAGAGTTAATTATCTGTTACCAATCAGTTTTAATCGTGAATTCGTTATTTCAGCTAGTATTCACTCCTATCGTTATAGTAATGAATACTATAATATTACTACCGAAAAATGTAAAATTGTTATTAAGCTTTAGACCAAACAAATATGAGTTTAAGGAATGAAAATATGTGAATAAAAACCGAGTTTTATTAATTAATAGTTAAATCTAAGACAATAGTTTTCTGTGTTAAGTATTTAATTAGCAAGGCGTCGAGTAGGCAATTACTCTGCTGCAGTACACGGCGTGCCTTGCCTACAAATGTACCAAAGTGGCATTGCCTCTCGACCTCTGCATTGTTTGAACTGCTTATGCAGTTTTATTTAATTGCCGAGGACACAAAAGGTCGCAGTTATAAGTGTAAGTCACATAATGCATATACTTGTTCTTTAGCAATTATAGATGTAGTATACCACCTGCTTGTCAAATGGTTAACCGATGAAACTTTTAAACATTAAGATATTGGCTGGTTATCAACGAGGCCGTTATCACCGATTTTCAAAAGTTTGTGGTGTCGGAGTGATTTTTACTGTATGCACATGGTAACAGCCGATCGAATTGGGTGACTGTCATGCTCAATGGAGGTTGAGTTTTTTTTTCACTAGGTACTTTTATTACTCTTGTATTTACTAAAAACATAACAGTGTGGCAATAGTGCCACATGGTTCGATGCAATAATAAGGCCCATACTCAGATCGGTTTTTTTCGGACAATTTTACCGGGGCCTGAAGCTCTCAAGGGGGCGCGGCCCGGTCCCACCACATGTCTATTTGAAGGATCAGTGTTGACCGACGAGATAGCTCAATCTAAGTGTAACGCTATTATAGGCCACATTTGCAATATTGCTCATTAAAAATTTCGAAGGAACTTGTGAATATTACTTTTTCGAAATGATAAGAAATGAAAACACTGGTGACTAAATCCCTTAAACCCTTTGTCCAAAATGCTATTGATCATGGTGCTTAAAATGATAAAAAACTTTAATTTGATAATTTAAAAATATAAAATTCTATTTAATTTATAATTTGGTAAGCAATTTGTGGCTGCTTAAATATACTACTATAGGGATTCCAATAAAAGATAAGTGTTTTATGTACTTGGAAGTACTCTTTATGCTGTAAAAATATCTTAATTGGGTCAAAACACAATCCACACGCCCATTATCTCCTCATATCTCTGTTTTCAATCTTAATGTGTCTCCAAGATACAATTGGATTTTGGGTTAAAACCCCCACATAGACTTACTTACTTAGGGGATTGATGGTGGGGTAAGATACTCAGCAAAGACCCTACACGAACAAATTGTGCGTGAAACTCGACTCCAGAGAGAGGGGTGGGATTTCTGGGAAGGATTAGCTGATTTGTTACCCGACTGTTACCCTAGTTTACAGCTCACTTTTCCTACACGTGTTGTAGCAAATATACAGCAGATATCCAAGTAATTCTTACTACATTTTGGCGAATATTTAGCATTTGTATTATATTCACATGGCTTTCTTTTAGGAGACTATGAAAACATCAAGTCTTATGTCCTTAACCTATTGAAACTAAGCAGTGATAGTGGTTCAATCTTGTAGAACATTTTTAAATCTCACAGCACATCGCCTATTGGTTTTATATCTGAGAGTAGTTTTTCCTTTTTCGAAGTAATTCTTCAATAATTTTTTTTATTTTTAACATCTCAATACTTGTTTTTTTTAGTAAATTATTGATTTATATCACCTTAAAACTTAAAGAGAGTGCTCCACCTTTAGCACTTTCCGGAGATTAACTTTTTCTTCAAATGAGACTAACTCTGAGGCATTAGTTAGCAGGGTGGTTGCAGAAATCCGTTCGATATAGTGTTACCCTTTCATTTGTAAAGTTACTAGTTTACCACACTTTTTACCTGTATTAAGAAAATTGTAATCTCTTTCCTATTTTCGACCAGTTATACAATTTTGAACAGAGGTAAGATTATTCTATTACATTCCTACTTTTTACTATCCAAAAATACTCTAAACCCGGTCTTTATAATTTGTTTAACAATTTAAATTAAATCAATCAAGTCTAATAGGCCTACTTGGTCGGAATTATAGCCTATTGCAGGACTTGAGGAACAATTAATGAGGTCATCTGTCTGACATGTATTAGTACGATGCAAGTATTGTGTATAGTAATACAACATTTACTGTATTGTTATTCAAACACAATGTAATAAAACCATCTTACGGTTGTATCGCGTGCACATACAGCTTAAATGTGATACGAACAATCAATAAACTTTCTAACCTATAAGAATAGCCTCTCCAAACCACTGTATCCATAGTCAAGTATTTTATTGAGTTATTTAATGCTCTTTTCATCTTTCATCTTATTAGAGTGGGACAATAACACTAAAAAAAATTCATAAGGAAATCTGTTCTTATTTGAAAAGAATAACGAATCAATGTTATTAAATCAAGAAAATGGTTAGCTTTTACATAAAAAATCAATCCTCTCGTGTTCTATGCTAGTAGTTATAATGTTATATATTTTCTCAGGGAGGGGAACACCAAAATTCACATAAAAAAAAATTATAAGTTCAGTCTCTGTAATAAATAAGTATTTAACGTATTAATTGTTGTTGTGCTTTTATGTAATATTAAAGCTTGTTTTAATAATGATTTGATTCGTGATAACTGCTAACAGTAATATTTTTTCGTGTAGCAAAGCTACAAAAAAGGTCTTTTTCGGATGTAATTCAATACAATATTTAACACAAAGTTATGTATGAAAGAAGATTTACTAAAATTAATATTAGGGATTAAATGCAAAGAATTAATTATCTGTTACCAATCAGTTTTTTCGTCAATTCTTTATTTCAGCTAGTATTCAACTCCTATCTTTATAGTAATGAATACTATAAATATTACTACTGAAAAATGTAAAATTGTTATTAAGCTTTATACCAAAACAAATATGAGTTTAAGGAATGAAAATATGTGAATAAAAACCGAGTTGTATTAATTAATAGTTAAATCTACGACAACAGTTTTCTGTGTTAAGTATTTAATTAGCAAGGCGTCGAGTAGGCAATTACTCTGCTGCAGTACACGGCGTGCCTTGCCTACAAATGTACCAAAGTGGCATTGCCTCTCGACCTCTGCATTGTTTGAACTGCTTATGCAGTTTTATTTAATTGCCGAGGACACAAAAATTCGCAGTTATACTTGTATGTCACATAATGCATATACTTGTTCTTTAAACAATTATAGATGGTGTCGGAATGATTTTTACTGCATGCACATGGTAACAGCTAATCGAATTGGATGACTGTCATGCTCAATGGAGGTTGAGTTTTTTCACTAGGTACTTTATTACTCTTGTATTTACTAAAAACTCATAACAGTGTGGCAATAGTGCCACATGGTTCGGTGCAATAATAAGGCCCATACTCAGACCGGTTTTTTCGGACAATTTTACCGGGGCCTGAGCTCTCAAGGGGGCCCGGCCCGGTCCCACCACATGTCTATTTGAAGGATCAGTGTTGACCGACGAGACAGCTCAATCTAAGTGTAACGCTATTATAGGCTACATATGCAATATCGCTCATTAAAATTTCGAAGGAACTTGTGAATATTACTTTTAAAATAATATTTTATTTTTGATATATAAATCTATCGTGTTTATTACGTCATGCATTCAAGCGGAAAAGTCAATAATAGTCCCTGCGATCAAACAACAATTACCTTAGCACTTGCGTCCGGGCTGACCTGATAAATCATAACTGGAATTTCGATACAACACACGAATAAACTTGAATTAAATAACCTTTAATAAAAGTTCCATGCCAATGATAAAGATCCATCTCAATCCATTCTGCCCACGTAGTTTGTACTTGTAAAAATTAACCCTCGGATTTTTAACTAACCTTTAGTAAAATTTGTAGGTAAATAAAATTGTTGAGTTTTTATATAAAAAAGGATTATCAAGCTCGTGTTTCTCCTCTCCAGATACAATGCAGGATAAAGGTCTAGTAAAATGTCGTTCCTCCGCCTCTGTAACATTCAATCTCGTCATACAACTTTTCCTGCACCTGACAATCTTTGATTATTTCTCTCAAATTTCTTTTATTCGACTTTCTGTGATTTGATGACAAGAAAATATTAGGATTAAATTATAGCTACTTAGCAAGAATTGAGCATCAAATTAGCTTGTTACAATCTCAAGGATGGGAACGCCCTTTTAAATATTAGTTATTATATTCTGATACGTCTATTTACGTAGGGGTTCATACAAGCACAGAACGCTCATTTAGAAATTAATCACAAAAATCAAATATTAATAATTTTATTTTGGATAAAAAACTTCATTTTATGATTTAATTTGAGTTGGAGTTCTAACTGTAGGATTGAATGGAACATTTACGTTAGTGTCAACCTATTCCCAAACATGTCTAGAATCTTTAATAGTTTTAGAACCAGTCTCATAATATCGTGGGTTCAAATGTAGATACTATCTACCACCATTGTATTGATCATTTTAAGCTTATGTTTTCCAAAATTTACAAGAGGTATTAAGTTTACATGAGAGATATTGCGGTTTACAGAGAGTTTTCGCGATTGGTAATGCAAAATCCTTGTCTTGAGATTATTTACAAGACTGTGATATGTGTATTGGTTACGTTCTTAAAATTATGAATGAGATAAAAATTTCCAATAAAAGTACCACGGTTTTTCACTTATTACCGTGGTTAGACAGGTATTTTGAAAACCGTTTCCTAACAAGCACCTAAGAGGTAAAACGAACCAGCGGAGCTCGAATGGTACACAGACGGCTCCAAAACAAAAAGTGGCACAGGCGCTGGAATTCTGGGAGTGAGACCATAGGGAGCTGGTGGTTGCTATGGGTCCATATCCGACAGTCTTTCAAGCGGTTATGGAATGTGCTCGTGAGAATCTTCGTCTACGATATAGTGGCAAGACGATTAACATTTTCACGGACAGTCAGGCAGCGCTGATGGCGCTGGATTCTTGCGCAATCAAATCCAAACTGGTTTGGGATTGCTATCAGACCGTTTCCTCCCTTGCCAGAATGAACAATGTAATCGTTTGTTGGGTTCCTGGTCATGAGGGGATTCTTGGGAACGAAAGATCTGATGCCCTAGCCAACCAGGGCTCAGCAACAATTATGACGGGCCCTCAACCGTTCTGCGGTGTTCCAAGGTGTGAATCCACTAGGGTTGTCTCGAAATGGATTCGCGCGGAGCATGGGAGAAGGTGGAGGTTGCATCCGGGTTTGAGAGTGAGTAGAATGGTATTACAGTCACCTTCCTCCAAGGTGGCTTCGGACCTTCTCTCATTAAACAGATCAATGTCTTCTAAGGTCATTGGTCTCATTACGGGGCATGGTCACCTGAGGAAGCATCTACACAGAGTTGGCATCCTTCAGGAGGATCCGCTCTGTGGAAGGTGTAATAAGCAGGAGGAGACTGCTGAGCACCTTCTCTTTGATTGCCCTGCAATAGCAAGAGAGCGGTATGCCATCTTTGGTAGCTTGGACAGGGGTGGTGAATTTTCCCAGGAGGACTTGATAGGTTGTTTTCGGCGGTTTGTTCAACTGCTGAGGTTGTAGACTGGTAGGCCTCATGGTGTTTCCGGGGTGCGCAAAAAGCCCTTGAGGCTTAAGTGCATGGCAGTAGGCCGCCCCAAGGGGAAAAAATGAACATGTGTACAAAGCTGAATGTAACTCCGTTTGGTAGTTTCGGCGATTTTGTGACGAAACAATCAGTGAATTTTGGCTTTATACAAATAAGATTTTCCATGTTTTTACCAGTAGACTGTGTTACACAAATATTCCAAAGCATTAAATCAATAATATACGATAAAAATTTAAATTAGTAATACATCTCAAAATTATGCATAAAATAGTTAATATAAAATGTTTATTTAAAAAAATACAAGAGCGATTAAACTTTATAGTGGAATACGATTTGATTTTGCACAATTTCCCTCTTCCACGGTCAACAACCACGCCCCCGCAAACCGCGACATTTAATAACGAGCTTTTAGCTTTGTCTACATCTGAAATTAAACTCGTAACACAGTACTTCGAAACTGACAAACAGTGACGGTTATTATCTGGGAGCTAAACAGTTGTGTGTCTAATTTAAAATTCATTCATGTAAAATATACAATCAGTATCAGTATTTACGATCCAATGAATAATTGCAATTGGTTCAAAGGTAATTGCTCGTAATTGTAATTGTTGCACAGTGCATTCATTCATTTATTGTGTGCATCAACAATTAGGATTTATTACATTTTAGGATGCAAAGTTCGTGAGGTAAATCCATTGGCTTCACATTGTGACGCACACGGGAACCTGAGAACGGGTCACAAGAGAGGAAGGTATATAATTGAAAGGTCGCCTACATTGATGTTCCTTTCTTACCGAATGACAGTAAATCAGTTAATGAACTGATTATTGTCCATATTAGTCCATATTAAGTCCATATTAATGAACTCGAATTAATTTCTTTCCTTATGTGTGTTTGAAAAAGCATACTTATATGTTTACTCTAGTACAATATCTAACACTACATATTCTTCAAAAACGCACCACTATCTTCCATTAACTTTATCAGTAACTTTCAATTGACCTTCAATGCTTACACAAGTTTATACGTTCGTCATGAAAATCAACAAACAGCTTATGCTCAAAAACAGGATTTTGCACACAAAAAAAACAATGGGGATGACTTGTAAACACAACCGAACTACGATGGCTCTCTAGTCAGGTAAATTAAAGCCTAGAGAAAAAAGGTAATATGAAATATATGCAAGATTATCAGGACGAAATTAATTCACGATAATATATAAGACCGCGTTAATTAATTTAGGAAACCATATCGGCTCAGGAATGCAACCGTTGTGCGGCTGTGATATGCATACATTGCGTGAAAGTTGTTGAAGGAGCATCATACTTCCTCTCAATTATCTCTTGATGAAGATAGAGAATACGATAATAAGCTGGAATATAATTTTTAATTGCATATTTTATTTATTTAATCCAGATAGAAATGTAATTTATCCACAATACAGCGGGGGTCGTAAAAAAATTTATAAAAAAAAAAAATGCGAAGACACAAAATATACGTACATACATTTTGCAAAATTCAACTACATTGGTTCTCTCTTGTGAAATACTTGTTACATTCATTTTCGCTTTGAGAGCCGTAGTCACGTATTAAGTTATATCTATCTGCAGATAGAATAAGCTTTCATGTAATCTTTGATTGGATGTTACAATTTGTAATCTGAACTATAATGCCGCATGTTTTATCTACAAAGGAAGATAGCAACGGGATTATATCAGATGTCTGGTCGATTAACACACAATTTTAATAATAAATCATTCAATTTTTATTCTTATCGATAATTTCTTGAGTACTTTCTTATCGATAAGATCTCCATGTGAGGCTTTCTGTTACTTAGTATCTAATCAATTGAGCAGGTTGCGTAGTACTTCGGATCTATGTAAAGGGAATACTCTGGAGAAAGCAACACAGTATTGTCAACTGTTGGTATTATGTAATCTACACTTTGCTTAGTTCTTTTCCAGCTTCTCTGTATTCTAAGAGTAGTTAAGGTATATAGTATTATACTTGCTTTACTATATAAGTAAAACATATTTCCTTGACATTTTCCGACAGTAAATTAGCGCTTTTTTCCGTACCAACTTTCAGCCGCTAAGTTCAAATGCTATCTCGTTCTTGTACAGGAAAATAGTTAAATATATTGTACCTAATGTCCATGACATGTAATACCTTTAAATTACAATAGAGGGTATGATAGAATTTAACTTTTTCACAGCTTAGTGCTCTCGAAAATTGAGTTTTTAAAACCTATTTATAGAAGATGAATTGTTTTTTCTACGCTTTAATATTCTGAATAGAAAGAAAAAAGTCCATTAGCTATTTTTCTTGGAAATTTATTTTACTTATTTTAAGGAAAGGGTGTTATTATATAGGGTAGTAATACAACATACCACAAGTCACGCAAGGGGCGCGCGCGTCTCTGAGGTTCCTTGCAAAAATTCAAAATTTCTAAATCTATAGCTCATTTTTATTTTCTAGATATCCTATGCACTAACCGTTACAAACCCCACATCAACCGACATAGAAAAGGGAAATTGTGGCAGGCTATTTAATATCTTCTTTTCAATTTCGCTTCGACAAGATATATGGTAGGAAATACAACTATTATAAAATCTCATTCTGGATCTATATATAATTAAAATGTTTATGAAACATTTAAAGTGTAAAGATGGAATCATACTCGAAACATCTTGCTACATGATACATACATTTTTTCGAAGAGTTAGGTTCCATACGCAGCATTCGAAAAATACGGTTCCGGTAAGCTAGGGAGTATACTACAAACGCAAGGTTGCTTTTGAAATAAACTTTTATTACCGATATTTTTTTATTTAATTTTCACTGTATCACTTTTCTCTTATGATTCGATTATGATTTAGTCACCATCATGGTTACACAAAAGGTCAATTAAAAAATGCTCAGCTAAAAGCTATATCACATAGAATGACAAACATACACCAAAGTACAAAATCATCGAAATCAGTATTGTCCATTTAAAAATGAAGTCCTGAGTGTTGCACAAAAAAGTCTACAGGGTCAGTCTGTTTTCAAGATATCGTGTGGACAGACAGACCAAATATGCATACATGGCATAGTATGTTACCTCCCCTCGCTCCCCCCTCCCCCCCCCGCCCCGCCCGCCCCCCCCTCCCCCCCTCCCTCTCCCCCTCCCCCTTTTTATGTAGTTAGGCCCGTGCCAGTGTTCCAAACGCTATAGTTATTATTCGTCGTGGCAAATAAATTTGGTCTCAACATCTTCAAAGTGACATTTTAATAAAATATGTAAATTTCATCTGAGAAAGTAAATATCGAAATTTGAAAATAAATCATTATTTTTACTTAGATTGTATCTTTTACCGAGAAAAAGTAAAAGAAATCAAACCAAGTATTCATCAACTAAGCACTTCAAATTTTCATTAACTTCTCTCAACCTTCCTCAAAGATAATCATAAATTTTTCTTTATTTTTCACGCCTTTAACAATATAACAGAACCCATCAGTGGGAACTGCAACTTGTCGCTACAGATTCAGATTTTATAAAGATTTTTAAATATGTCACTAAAGCAGTTCTACTGTGAGTTTCTGTACCTTAATAAATCAATTTAGCGGTTATGAGACTTTAAAGTACGGCTAAAACGATTCATCCAGATTGAAAATTCCATGACAATTTTCAAGTTCCATTACAATCCATTCTTTCCACGTAATTTGGACATAAATAAAACTTAATCCTAGGATTTTACAACGCATACTGCAGAAAATGTCGCGTTTCGTCTCTCCAATAAACCACAATGTAAGATAAAGGTCTAGTAAAAATCTTTACCTTCTTGCTCCGCCTCTGTAACATTCAATCTCGTCATACAAATTTTCCTGCACCTGACAATCTTTGATTATTTCCTTAACATTTGTTTTATTCGCTTTTATTTTTTTCTGTTGACAAGAAAATGTTAGGGATTAAATGATAGTTATGTAACAATAAATCTTGACGTTTGATTAGCTTGAATACATCAAAGATAGTAGTTTATTGAGTACGCCCTCTTTATATTAGTTATTCTATTGTATTACTAAAGCTCTTTTACAAAAGAGTTATTAAGATCACAGACCACTCATTTTAAGTTAATAAAAAAGCTAAATACTACTAACTTTATTTAGTTCAAAAATAATTTAATTTTATAATTTACTTGAGGTCCATTCCAGTTCGAACTGCACGATTGGTAGGAATATTTAAGTTAGCGTCAACTTGCTCCAAACACCATTAAAATCTGATATAGTCGTCGAATATCCATTTTTGCACCCTAACTCTCACCATGCACCATAACTCAAATATGGATATTGTCGGGCACATTAAATAGATCATTATAAGCTATCGTTTTCAATTTTCTATGAATTCAAGCCTCGGTTTCCAAAATTTACGAAAAGTGCACGTGAGTAATATCGCGGTATACAACGATTTTTCGCGGGGTTTATACAAAAAATGGAAAAAACGTTATATTTATATTTATAGATTGAATTTGTGCCCCTAATAGCTATCTTTATGTTTTAACAATTCTGAATGTGATAAACATTGCTACAAAAATATCACGGGTTTTTTGAGGGAATTTCTGTGCTTAGAAAGTTTCAAAACAGTTTCTTAAAGAGCGCCTAAGGGATAAAACGAATATGTGTAAAAAGACTCATTTGACACACACACACACACACACACACACACACACACACACACACACACACACACACACACACACACACACACACACACACACACACACACACACACACACACACACAATTTTGTTAGTCCTGGACATCACAAAATTTTATAGCATATGGTATTAATATTAAATTCACATTAAAAACTAATTCAAGGGTGGTTTTAATATAGTGGAGAACTATTTGATTTTGCACAATTTCCCTCTAGCAACGTCAACAACGGAACCCCCGCAAACCGCGATATTTAATCACGAGTTTTTTAGCTTTGGCTACATCTGAAATTAAACTAGTAACACAGTACTTTGAAACTGACGAACATTGACGATTATTATCTGAGAGCCAAACAGTTGTGAGCCTAATTTACAATTCATCCGTGTAAAATATTCAATTAGAATCAGTATTTAACGAACCAATGAATAATTGCAACAGGTTCCGTAGCTGATTGCTCATTATTGTAATTGTTGCACATTGTGTCCATTTATTTTATTATATGATTCTAAATTTATCATTATTTTATCATTTAGCATAAGAAGTTACTGAGATGAATCCTTGTTCTACTTGAAAGGATAGTAGGATTTTGGTAATTAGGCATCGTTATATGTTACAAAATATATAACACGTTTCAAGGCTTGAAATCTACCCTACAAAAGATAGAATAGGAAAATAACTTGCACCTCAAGTCAACTAATCATTCCAAACATCTGTATATGACCCTTTTATATATGTAGAGATGCAAGCAGTTCTCGGGTATGTTTGACCAATTATCTCTCTCTTCTGTTTATATTTCTTTTGAATGTACTGACGATTTTTTTCACGTGATGAAGAGGATAGATTTCAATTCTCGAAACGTTGTGTTATACATTTTGTAACATATAACGATGGTAAATGTCCGAAATTCTATTGTAATCTCAATTTTTATCATTGTTCAATTACAAATCTTAGACAAATTACTTCTGCTTGATTGTCTCCCTGGCCTGATTGCCTTTCTTTAATTTTAACTATTTGTAATACCGAATTGTACAATAAATTTAAACAGTTACACAGAAATATATTATATTTTCCGTTTCTAAATTTTACAGTTTATACTTTGTGAGCATATCGAAGAAAAGGTGAGGGGTTTTATGAAATAGCTGGAATGAAATGTCTCTTTAATGATTGCTTAGTTAGGATTATAAAGTCGTGCCTCCTACTTAACCTTAAGGTTATTGATTTTATCATATGCTACAATATACTATGGTTAGCAAATCCAATAAATACAGTATTACCGTACTTAAATGTGTATATTTAGTAACAAAATTATAACGTGTTTGCATTATTTTTATATCACAACGTCGTCTAAAACCCAATAAAAGTTATATATAATATTTGAATTTACCACCATTTTTTTTCTATAATGGGTTTAAAAATCTCTATTTTACAGTTCATTTTTTTCATGAAGACCTTAACACTTAGACTACCGGGGCCTAGTCAGTGTACATCCTGTGTGCATCCTGTATTCTAGTAAGTGTCTAATACTCTTATTAGAAGTATCACACTACTAGTAGAAGTATTACATATTACTAGTAAAAAGTGATAATGAACGTGCATTAGGGAAGTGCTACTCTATGTGGATTTATAGTAAACATTTTTACGGTACCTCCAGAAAGATAATTTTGGTACTTCATTTTTGAGAATCGTTTTTATGTTAATAGATAACTAATTCTAAATTTTTGTTGGATTTTAAGTTTTAATAGTATGTCTGTATGTTTTTCTTTTAATAAAATCCTTTTTATGAAACCCATTACACATCCATAGTGCAAATTTGCATACAATATTAACAGCAATAATGTTTATTAAATAAGTTCAATTTAATATTTTATATTTAACCATTTTAAGATCCAGCATTTTAGATAGTTTTACTAAGAGTATCTTAAAATGTAAGGTTTTACAAGTTTAGCACAATACGAATGTTGAGTTTAGCTCCGTATTTTCACATGAATCATTAGACCAATATTTACAAGAATAACTTTTTTTTTTTTCAGAAAATTTAATTATTATTCCAACAATACATCTTTCAAGTAAAGTGAATGAAAAATAAAGTATTCTTACGGTTAGTAAAAGAATTTTTTGTCCTTGAATGTACTGGTAGAAATTCCACTTTTAAATAGAATGCTTGTTACCTCCATTTTTATATTTTTAATTAAAAATATGGAATTAATTTCATTATTAACCATTTTTTTTTTTAAAGATTTTTGTATACAGAATAAGTTTACATATTTAATAATCTGTTAAAAATAGTACATAGGTCATTTCAGCCAATACTTCCTGTTCAAATCGTAAGCCGGAATCACAAACAAACGTAAAATATTATTGACTTTAGAAACAAATAAACTTTTATTAGTGGAAATTTCATTTGAATAAGAAACCAATTTGCATTAATAAATAGTTCAATTTATGTAAAGAGTTTTCTTCGTCCTTCGACAAAATAATCAATGAAATCATTGCACAGTTTAAAAGTTTTAATTCGCTGAATATTTCACCCACGTTGCACTATGGCTTTGCATTGAGTTTTTGTAAAGAACGTATTTAGAGCAATCTGAAATCGTAGTGTCACTCAGTTCAATCTATTCTGTTATATTATATAGTAATTTATAACATATTTTATAGTAATCTTTAATAGATTTTATAGTAATCTAGTACAGATTTTATAGTAACGTATTCTAGAATTTATAGTAATCATTATAGATTTTAAAGTAATCTATTATAGATTTTATAGTAATCTATTATAGATTTTATAGTAATTTTATGCAATCAACCTAATGAATATCTTGTCAACTCATAGGTTCCATCTCCGGATACAATGTATTTTGAAATGCATGTTTCAATACTATTTGTACTGCAATATTAACTCAATGTTATTACTTTATACTTATTAAATACCTTTAATTTATACTTCAATCATTGTGGTGATTGCCTCTTGTTACAATAATCAGAGTTAATAGAATTTCAGAAATTTTCCATCGTTATATGTTACAAAAGGTATAACACTGCGTTTCGATTATTGCAATCTACCCTCTTTTTCAGGTGTCACAAATCATAGTATATCGTCGTACTAATTAGCAAACCTCCTAAGTCCAAAATGGCATATTTACAGGGTGAACTATAAACCGCGTAGAAAATGTTATAGTTGTTACTAATGGTATTTATACAGTATTTTATTTAATACAATTTAAACCTGATTTGATTAATCTTCAATACATTTTAGATATTTTATATATATTTCCTAGGAGTTAAGAGGTTTTCCTACAGTTTGCATTGGAGATATGAGGTTTTCATACTGTAACATATTTACTAAACTATTGGACTAGAGGATTATATTAGGAAACAAAAGTTACACTTTATACACAAACATTTTTTATTTATATATAATTAACTCCTTTGAACAGGAATTATAGACGTATATATATATAAACAGCTGATTTTACTTGTCAATGAAAGGAAGGTCATCATAAAATCGATGGTAATCAGTGGGTACGATGGCTTTCAAGTCCTGAAGATCGTTGTACTTTCGTTTTTTAATTTTTGAGTCTGGTTTTGTGGAGACGTGGTAATTTTTCAAAATCCATCGGCAACACTGCGAGATTTTTTCGCTGCGGAAGCTCAGTCCAATCCTCAGAAAAGTTGAGTTTGAATTTAATAATTCCCTCTGGCAGGTACAGGAACGCTCTTATATCAGTAACACAGGATGATCCTGTGCCCACTCCTGGTCGGACACTTTTATAGAACAAATGTTCATCAAAGGACTTGAAAAATCCATGTTCAATGTACTCTACGGAGTACGGTTGAGCTATTCGAGCCTCCTTGACCACTGCAATGTACTCCGCTGGCACGTTGATGTTTTTTATGTCGTAGCCTTCGCTCGATCGTAGAGTGGATGGAGTCAGCCTCCATTTGCGTATGGCCAACTTCGAGGTACTTTTTGTTCTATGACAATTTGCTTCTTAACTGTGGAGCAAGGCATTTTGATATATTAGTGCTCCCGGTTCTGATATGGGCAGCCGTCACTGTATAGGATTATCTTCTCCTTACCTTCTGGCAAAGGAAGGAGCGAGAGAACAAAGCTTGATGTAATACTTGCAAATTCATTTGATGATTAAGCTTCCTTCTGATTCATTCCAAAGGAAACAGAAATCATCCTTTGTCTCTAAATTAAAAAAGGTTAGGTTGTGAAATGGATAGTTTCATTTTGTAGTATAAAGATGAAACATTTGATTTGGGGACTCATCAATAGTGATTGTAAGTCCATGGTAAAAAGTAAGATATTTACTGTTCTTTTTGTCTTCTTCCTTTTCCATTCTACTCTCTTCTTTTCTTATAATGTGAGCTTCATATTTTGTCACCTCTAAGTTTCCTGTTTTTAAAAGACTCACATCTGTCACATAAATCTTTTTTTGGTCGAAATAATCCCAGATTATTATCATCAAATTTTATTGGAAAAGGTACAAATAGAAACTGGGCCTACATTTTTCTTTTGGCACCAATCACTCTTGTAGAACATATACAATTCCCTCTTTGATGTCCAATTAGGCTCGACATATAATTTTTTTAGATGACTGTCTGCAGTAAACGCGACTCAACTTTTGGCAATGTTGAGAAGAAGTCTTCCAGATTTTCAATTTCTTTCGAATTTTCTTGTTTTCTTTGGCCTTGAAACTTTTACATTGTCATTCTCTTGATCCCTGCCGTAAAAGATTCCATCTTCTGGCTCATCAATGTTACCATCTTCTGAGTCTTCATTAGGCGCCTTTTGCCAATTTTTGTGCTGTCCAAGATCCAATAGCTAAAAGTGTTTAAAAAAAAGTGTTTTTTACAAACACGAACTGTAGAATTTCCTTTTTTAGAAAATACATACTTGAAAACTTTCTTTTGCTCTCGTCAACTTCTTTTCTATTTCTTTGTTAAGAACTGAACAAAAATCTTTTTCGCTTGCCAATCTAGGCTCCAAAACTCATCAAAATTTCGTTTTCTGTCATTTTCTGTAATTGAAGAGCACTGTATTTGCCCGTTTTTCTTACTTTTGCATAAACATCTGGCTTCATTTCTCTTGGTGTTTTTTTTATGTCATACTTCCACTTTCCATCATTAAGCTTCTTTTTTTCTAAATATTCTTGTCCTAATTTTCTTCCTGTTTTAGATATATTGATTTTCCAATCTTCTGGTTTTACTGGTGCCGCTCTTCTTGCGTGTTTTTAACTGCGGATCATTCTCTAATATTCTGTCATCCCTATCTTCTTCTAGATCACTCTCATTTGGTTGGTAATCATCGGTCTGGTGTATCTTCGACTTCCATTTGATCATCAGAATCACCAAGCTTATTTGTCAAATCCTCTAAATATCCATCAACTCCAGACATAGGTTTTTTTCTTGTATTTTTTCAACAATTTTTTTCTTCACAATTATTTCTCTGCATATTTTTGATTCATCATTTACATTATATTGCTCCTCATCTTCATTTTCAATGTGATCCAACAAACCACTGATATTTTGTATCGTATCAGGGTCAATAGAGATATTACCAGTAGTAGCAATGTACATTAAAAAATCATCTGGGTTCATTTGGGAGAGGAGAAGGAACCGATATTAATATATCACTACTTAGTAAGTTCAAATGAATGTCATTATTACTTAGGCCTAAGTTGGTTTCAGCATCATCTACATTTGAAGTTTACATCTAAAATCAACTGTTTATTATCGTGTTCACTATCACTATTAACCACGAAAGTCCCTTCACAATGTTACACGTTTGTAGCTAATTTCACTAGTCTTTCCCCTCTTGACAAAGTAGATAGGTCAATAATCGAGGATGACGAAGAAGTTTCACCGTCTTCTTGATGTTCTGTAATATAAATACAGTTGTTGAAGATAATGTTTTTAATTTTTTAAACCTATCTCCAATGCAAAAAGTAGTTATTGACCTTTGCTTTTGTATTTAGTCCTGGGAATAATATAGTAGGCCTAACTAGTCGAGGTTAACGATTAGCTAAATATAATTTAGATTATTCATCACTAATAATGAATTATACAAGAATTAATTTTGGGAGTAATAATTATTAGCCAAATAATAAGGTTAAACAACATACTGATGTCAAACAGAAAACCTCTTAACTCCATAAAGTCAACTGGCATAACCTAAATTCTGAATATTAGCATACCTCCTAAGTGCCAGACAAAAGTTTACACCATTTAAGTAAGTAATGTAAAAAATAACTACTATACTACAGTAAATAAATAAAATTTAATACTTACTTTTTGTAAATCTCTCCATGTGAGTATGTGAAATTAACACAGGAACACATTTAACAATTAATGTTAAACACAGCACCACGTTTCCTGGGTCACCAACAATGGATCAACTGGGAATTAGCAGGTTGTGCCAATTCACAAAATGGAATCAAGGACTTAGGAGGTTTTCTGTATTCACTTTTATTATTTAAAGGGATTTTTCTCACATAGGAGGTTTGCAATTACAGAAAAGATATTTTTTTTTCTTGAAATGTTGGTATTAAAAGTCAAAATAACAAAAAAAATGGACTTAGGAGGTTTGCTAATTAGTACGACGATATATTAGTGTTAAGTGTTTTAAGTGCGGCAATGGAGGATCACTCGAAGGTTCAGGTGCTACCAGACTCATACACCAACATCTTGAATTCCAAAACCCAGGAGAGAATGAACCCAAGCGATGTTACTGCACAAGAGCCAAGCGCCATAAACGCAACATCGAAGGTGGGACATGTAGATTTCAATCTTTGAACCGTTTGTTATACTTTTTGTAACATATAACGATGGTAAATGTTCAAAATCCAATTAACCATTCAAATCATCCATTGCCAACAATAAACTGTGAACAAAGTATTAGTCATTGTAAAATAGGAAAACTATTATACACACAGTCCAGTTACTCTGTCAAAATCAACAGAATATGTCTCAAATACTAACTGGTAACCAATAGGATATGTCATGGCAATACCAGCTACTGGTATTTGTAATGGGCTTCGGTCAGACAAAACAAAACCCAACAAATGTTGTGTTAATCATGGTTTTTTATGTTTGTTAATTCTTGTAATGACTTGTTTTATGATTTTGTGTCGTAAGTTCTCAAAATAACTAGTGAGTGAATGCTTTGTTTGCCTTATACAAATTTAAATGTAACTTAAATTGTGGGGTTTTTATAAAACAATTTAAACTTTAATTGGCCACCAAATCTGATAGAGTCCTCTCGTGTGTGTCATTATTCTTCTTGTTATAATACTTTAAAAAAGCGAGGTGCCACTTGATAGGGGTTCCTATTTAAACATTTTGACTTACCACAAAAATAGCACCATTTTGAGGAGGAGCCAACAATTTTCATACATAAAAAAACTCTTCAGTGGGACCTATAAACATCCCACAAAATAAATCCCTCCATCTCTATTCATAAAAAAGTTGAAATGAGGGAGGACTTTTAAGACACAAGGTATTAACAGAGATTTCTTCATTAAAAGCTATCTTTTATAGGAGCTAATACGTCCAAATTTTATAATAGTCCTTGTGTGAATTGTGATATTCGTGTAAAATGTAAAAGGTGTAGATAAACCACTCGATGCCCTGCGATTATCGTTTATATAGATTTTTCTATCGATTATGTAAAACGGAAAGACAATTCCTTATTCTCCCCACACGACGACTTTGAAATAGCGATGCGAGATGGCGGCCAATAAAAATAACACCGGAACAATATACAGCGGAACAGTCGAAAATGGGGTGGAGATTACTATACGGCTAGATTGAGATTTTACAACCGAAGATAAAGAAATAGATAACTCAAAGAAGGATATTAAATCCTCGATCGCGTAATTAGTAGATAGATGAATTTTATATTCGTAATTTTTCTGATTTGTATTGCAATTCGTAAATCATGTTCTTCGCATATCGTAATTTATCAATTAAATACTTTAAATAATTTTACTAAAGTGAACATAAATCACACATTAGTATTAACAAGATAAAATTACGCTTGCTTGTTATTGCAATTGTACTTGAAGTTATTGCAAATCGACACATTTTATTGTACTACACTAAAAATAATAGCAAATCACAACTCGTAACACTCTTTTATTGCTTACCATGGCACATTTATCTTTATAGTGCAATTAATCTCTTCTTCCTGGTTTTAATCCTTTTTAATGTTCATACAACTGAAAAACTATTAGGAGGATTGTCTATGTCAATGCTATTGCGTTTTAATACTGATATATGATCACGTGATGAAAACTACCCTATATTCTGACATTGCTCTACTCAGTATCTTTTAGGTAGATTTTGTATACAAAATCAGCCTATTGCAATTGTACTCATGGTTGCACTCGAGGAAAATTCTACATCAATTCACCAAAGATGACCCCTAGAATCCAAAGCCAATCTCTATTAAAAATTGTATATATAAAAGAGTGTCTAAAAGTCCCACTCCCTCTACTAACTTCCTTACGAGTAGAGATGAAGTGATTTAATTTGGAGCATGTTTATATGACCAAATCAGGATTTTTTATGTATAAATATTTTTGGCCCCCTCCCCTATAATGGGGTAGTTTGGGGTAAGTCAACATTTTAAAATAGGAACTCCTTGCAAATGACAGATAATTTGAAAGAAATTATAGAAAGAAGAAAAATAGCAACCGCTATAGAAGAATTAATTGAATATATACTTTAAATTAATTTTGTTTCCTAGGTGGTACAAACAAAAGGTTGTAATAAAAAATTAAAACATTGGTGACTAAATCCCTTAAGCCTTTGGTCCAAAATGCTATTGAACATGATGTTTAAAATGATAAAAACTTTATTTGATATTTTAAAATATAAAATTCTATTTAATTTATAATTTGGTAATCATTTGTGGCTGCTTAAATATACTACTATAGGGATTCCGCTAAAAGATAGATGTTTTATGTACGTGGAAGTACTCTTTATGCTATAAAAATATCTTAATTGGGTCAAAACACAATCCGCACGTCTAGTATCTCCTCGTATCTCTGTTTTTAATCTTAATGCGTCTCCAAGATACAATTGGACTTTTGGTTAAACCCCCACATAGACTTACTTACTTAGGGGATTGATGGTGGGGGAGAGGATACTTAGCAAAGACCCTACACGAACAAATTGTGCGTGAAACTCGACCCCAGAGAGAGGGGTGGGATTTCTGGGAAGGATTAGCTGATTTGTTACCCGACTGTTACCCTAGTTTACAGTTCACTTTTCCTACACGTGTTGTAGCAAATATACACCAGAAGTCACATGTTGGCGAATATATACATGGCGTTCTTTTAGGAGACTATGAAATCATCAAGTCCTATCTCCTTATTGCAACTAAGCAGTGATAGTGGTTCAATCTTGCAGAACATTTTAAATCTCACAGGATACCGCCAATCGGTTTATATCTGAGAGTAGTTTTCCTTTTTCAAAGTCATTCTTCAATTTTTTTAAATATTTTTAACATCTCAATTATTATACTTTTTCTTTAGCCAATTATTGATTTAGTACATCACCTAAAAACTTAAAGAGAGTGCACCACCTATAGCACTTTCCAGAGATTATCTTTCTCATCAAAGGCTTCTCTAGGGTATCAAGCAGCAGAGTGGTTCTATCTAGATCTTTCGATATAGTATTACCCTTTCATGTGCATGTGTACTAATTTACAGCACTTCTACTTTTGTAGAAGGAAATTGTAATCTCTTTCCTATTTAGATCTCTTATACAATTTTGAACAAAGAAAAGATTATTCTTTCACATCCAGACTTGCCCAAAATACTATTAACCCGGTCTCTAAATATTTTTGTCAATTTAAATTAAATCAATCAATAGTCTAATAGGCCTACTTGGTCGGTTGTACATTTATAGCCTTCAGCAGGACTTGAGGAACAGTTAATGAGGTCAGCGGTCTGAAATGTATTAGTACAATGCAATTATTGTGTATAGTAATACAACATTTACAGTATTGTTATTCGAACACAGTGTAATAAAACCATCTTAACGTTGTATCGCGTGCACATACAGCTTGTATGTTATACGAAAAAATCAATAAACTTTCTAACCTATAAGAATAACCTCTCTAAAGCACGTGTATCCGTAGTCAAGTTTTTTTATTATTCAATGCTCTATTATTCTTTCATCATTTTTCATTGACTAATAGCACTAACAATATAGACATAAGAAAATATGTTCTTATTTTAAAATAATATCGAATCAAGGAGTTATTAAATAGAGAAAATGGTTAGATTTTACAAAAAAGTCCTCTCATGTTCTAGGGTGGTAGTTATAGTGTTATATATTTTCTGAGTAAAACATAAAAATTCACATACAAACAAATGTAGTTCAGTCTCTGTAATGTATAAATATTTAAAGTATTAATTGTGCTTGTATGTATTTATTACAGCTTGTATAATTAATAATGATTTGATTCGTGATACTGCTAGTAGTAATATGTCGTGTGTACATATCTAAACCTTTTTTTGGACGTGATTAAAAAGAATTTTAAGTACAATATTATGTATGAAGGAAAATTTCCTGAAATTAATATTTGGGATTAAATTTAAAGAGATAATAATCTGTTATTAATCAGTATAAAATCGTGAATTCGTTATTTCAGCTAGTATTTACTCCTATCGTTATAGCAATAAATACTATAGGTTTAGTACTCATTATTACAATCGTCAAAATTAAAATTGTTATTGAGCTTTAAACCAACGAAATATATTTGTATACAGAAAGAAAATATGTGAATAAAAAATCGAGTTGTGTTAATTAATAGTTAAATCTACGACCACAGTTTTCTGTGTTAAGTATTTAATTAGCAAGGCGTCGAGTAGGCAATTACTCTGCTGCAGTACACGGCGTGCCTTGCCTACAAATGCACCAAAGTGGCATTGCCTCTCGACCTCTGCATTGTTTGAACTGTTATGCAGCCGTTTATTTAATTGCCGAGGACACAAAAGATCGCAGTTCATCTATGTCATATGAAGACATCAATAGCTAAAGGAGCTAAGAGCCAAAATGTAAATTGTTGGTAATTAAAAAAAAAACACTGCAACTTTCTTAAATAAAGTAATTTTATTTTACAAAAGTATTTTTTTACAAGTTTGAAGTAAAGTACACATCTTTGCAAACTCTTGTTACCATTAAATAAAAAGTTTCAATTTTATTTTTTTTTTTTTTTATTTCATTTTTTTACTTAGATTGTTAATTTGTTTATTTTTAACAATTTATCGAACAAGCTGACGAAAAAAAGTGTTTGTTTTTCTCATCTAGATACGGTATCATTTTGGAAAGGTCAGTTTTCTTGCTTTGAGTTAGTTTCAACGCCATCATCAAGTTTTTCTTAGACAAAAGGATGCAATGTCTTCTATTTTGACCCCAGCCTTCAAAAACGTTGACTTCATTCCACGTTTTGCAACTCACCGAAGTTGTTCTTGTAGTACACAGTACCTTGCTTTCTGTTGGTAAACTTCATGCTACTTATCTTAGAAATTTTCAATGCCTTTGTGTCGAGATATTCTGATGAGGCACTATCAAAATCGAAAAATCTCTCTTTCATGTCCAAAACTTTGAATGGCTTTGCTGATCTAGATGACAAAATAACTTCTTTTACATCTTCCACAACTTGCATCTTGCACACCTAGCCCTAGCCCTTTTCTCGATTATAGCAAAGTCTCTGTCTGCAGATGAAAAACTGTGACCCACTACAAGGTAGTTATGTTGAATTGTATCAAAGAAACCTGAGTTTGTCAGCATCATGTAAAGGAAAACAAGCATGCGATTTTTTAACTGCCCCCCACAGTTATCACTCCAAACAGTCAAATGTTTTTTGTTGGAATCCAAAGTACCAGAATTGATCGCTTCTAGCAGACATGACGCCATCTGGTTTCCACCTCTCCCGGATATGCCCTCGTGCCACAAGCACATGATACCATCTCCAGTATTGGATACGTGAATACCAAAGTTGAAGCACGAAAGCTGCCTCGAATAATACATTTCACTGTGGGTTAGTTTTGGCAATGGGAAATACTTTTTGCAAATCCATTACGACATTGGACTTTCGTGCTACTAGGCAAAGCACTATCCAAAGCATCTTTTTTCATTGCTTCAAATGCACTTTCAGCTTGTAATGATGCAGTTTTAAATCTCTTTTTGCTTTATTTGCTTCCACAGCATCAAGAGATTTGGACTGAATGTTGAGCAAGTCGCATGTTTTACAAGTATCTACTCGTGGGGACCTGAAAGAGAGATTAAAATCTTTCCTAAAGACTTTGCGATAAAACTCAATTTTAATTTGAGAGTCAGGAAATTGATCAAGAAAGCTTTTGTACATCTTAGGTACATTTAAATCACTGCTCAAATACTCCTTATTGGACTTTTTTCCGCCCATAGTGGCTCTCATCTCTTGGAAAACTGTTTACATGAGCTCTAACACAATTTTACGGTCTTGGAAAGTGTATTTGTAGGTCTTCAAACCTCCTCGATTATCTTTGAAAGTAGTTTCACCTGCTTTTTTCTTTTTTACTATATTCTCAAGCCTCTTGCTTGATTGAATACCAAATAATGTTCATAAAAGTCTGTTTACATACCTTATGAAATCCTCCTTCACCGTTCGGCACTGTGTAACTTACAGTAACTTGTCTCCTACTCTGTCCAGCTTCTTCATACCGTCTTAAATCTTCGTCTACCAATATGTAAAACATCAACAAGGCCGAATAAATAATTTCCTTGGGCGTTTCCATCGAGCTGACTGAACTCTTGGTGGAGCTTTATCTTCATGTGAGAAATATCCCGGCCATGATAACTTGCATTTGCATATTGTCTGGAACAAACAATAATCATTAGGCTTAATAATAATATGAAAAGTAATTTATGTGGGTACACGCTTTTATATGAGATAGAGGAAGTACGATTAAGCACTATAAAGCAACGTTAGAAGTCATAGGATTAGGCTATAACATGTTAGGCTTGAAGTAAAGTGAGGTTAGATTTAAGGTTATTGTATTTTTAAACATATAAGTTTTAAGTTATAGTTAAAAGTTATACATTATGCTTTAATAATATGTAAGCCTAAAAAGCTTCAATAATAATATCCATAATATAGTTTAAATTTTTTATAAACTAACCTCATTGGTCGGTGGCAGTCTTCCAGGCTTCAATTTCTTCTTCTGAGTTACGTATGGTTCTCCTCTTAATCTCGCTTTCCTCATCCTTCTCTAAAAGGAGCTGTTTTTATGTTCAATCTCAAAAGCAGCTGAATCATTAGGATCAACATTCATCTTATTAAACTACAATAAGAACATCTGAGATGTAAACAAGCTCTACAATGCAACAGTGATGTCGAAATACACCACCTCAGCTGATTGGTTTCTTAGCTCCTTTAGCGCGCCCCAAAGCCATGGTTCTTACTGCGCATCCATTTGCGCACGTTGTTTCCCCCTGTTTATAATGGCGTTGGACCTTAGCTCTTTTAGCCATGCATGGGCATCCGTTCATACATCCCTTAGGTATCAATAACTCGAAAATGATAATTTTGGCTCTTAGCTCCTTTAGCTATTGATTGTCTTCATATAATGCGTATACTTGTTCTTTAAGCAATTAAAGATTTAGTACACTACCTGCTTGTCGAATGGTTAACCTATGAAATTTTTAAATATTAAGATAGTGGTTGAGCATTAACGAGGCAGTTATCACAGATTTTAAAAAAGTTTGTGGTATAAGAGTGATTTTTACTGTATCCAGATGGTAACAGCTGATCGAATACGTCTATTTAAAGGGACAGTGTTGACCGACGAGATAGTTTAATCTAACTGTAACGGGATTATAGGCTACATTTGTAATATCGTTCATTACAATTTCAAAGAAACGACTATTACTGTTAATATAATATCTTGAATTTGATTTAAGAATCTCTATGGTGTTATTTTTGGCACAATCATTTAATAGATAAAAAATGATTTCTATCTGAAAACTAATAAACTAATTATTGTACATGTTTATATAAGACTAAATTAATGCTATAGATTAATAAGATTTTTTTTCGTACTAATTTTTAGCAACATGTATTGAATCGTACCATCATTAACAAAATAATAATATTTCATGCGATGAAGCAATTCTCGAAGAAAACACAGTTGTCGACTTATTTTGAAGTTAAACTGTTTATAATTCCTGACAAGCTTTCCTGCTTTGTTTTAATTCTCAGCTTAAGTGCAACAGCGCGTGCCTCGGTCGCTGCCAGCTTAACTGCTGAAGCTTAACTTCCAGCTTATGTTTGTGCTTTTCCGGTGAAACGTGATACATTTCCGGCATCAAAAGCATGTAAGTAAGTCCATGGAGGTACAATGTTTATTTTATATAATGAGATATCAAATACATTCGATCAGACTACTTTGGTAAACATTGCCACAAAATTAACAAATCATTTTATAAACATGGATATCAATTGGCTTTCAAAAACTAACAACCTCGACCTTATAATCAAAAACAAAAGTAATTCAACAAACCAAAATCAAAATCCAAAATTTAACAATAGGGTATTGTACAAATTAAATTACAATGATTGTCAAAACCACTATATTGGACAAACCGGCCGATCCTTCAAAATTAGATTTAATGAACATATGAAAGCAATGGAGATATCATCAAATTCCAAATATGCTGACCATTTAAATAAAACCGGCCATACATACACAAACATCGAAAACAATCTTGAAATTTGACACACATGCAAAAAAGTCACCTATTGACAACTTTAGAACATTTTGAAATTTACAAAAGTGCCAAAATTAATCCTAATGTACTATTAAATGACAAATATTTTCTAACAAAAAATGTATTATTTGATAGACGATACGATTTTAGACGATATTAATTGATAACATATAAATTAAATACAAATATTTAGCTACCAAGGTAGTTAAAAATATGACAATTTGCTTTCAATTATTTATTTACTTCATTTACTTTAACAAACAAGTACCTGATGATGAATTCTTTGAATTCGAAATGTACATTGTACAATAAAAATATATAAAAAGTTTTTATTATTGTGTATTTTTCACTGGAAACTCGTCTAAAACGTGAATTTATAATAGTTGTGTATAGAGTTAACATTGTTCCCAGTAAATGCTTGCAGAAATTGATGATAGTATTGCTCAAAGCTCAAATAAAACTAAATTAACGAATTTAGAAAAAAAGGACGATGTCCTCAGTTAAAAAAAATTTTTAAAAATTAAAAAAAATATAACTCGGAATTTAGTGTGCAAAATGAATATGACATTATACAATATTAATTTAATTAACAATGTAATTATAATTACGTTATAAAACGGGAAAAAATTGTTTCACATAAAATTAATACTTTGAGTAATTTATTTTGTGCTAGGATTTTTTTAGCTCTCCGATGTATATTATTATGTTTTCTAAATTATTGCGTGTGATATTAATTACTTGAATGTTTTTGACCGATCCACTTTTCAAGACAAAATTATGGAAATGTTGTTTTTCTCAAATTATATTTAGACTCTTCTTGAACCTACCTACCGACCTTTACACGGTAAACCGTTACAATAAATTTTATTTTAAAGTAAAAAAAAGTGCAAATTAGCATTTTTTGATAAGGGCCCTAGCATCAGTGCTCCTCCATGTTAAATGACTTTATCCTTATCATTGTATTTATTAGCTTGTAAAAATTAAAATTTTTTATAATACATGGTCAACCTGTTGTAAGTAGAAAAGGTTAACTTAACTACTCCTATATCTATACAAGGTGAACGCTTATTTGTTGCCACTTTAATGTAAACTACTATATGGCCATTAACTTTATAAATTGTTTAAGGCTATTGGCGATTTGGTAAGGATTTTGACCACAACTAGTAAACCTCATTTTGTACTCAATCAATACGTTAAAGAATTTGTAAAGATACAAACATTAGCCTTGAATTGTTTAATAGTATTCAATTCTATACAGAAATATACGATCAAGCGACACAATTCATTTATGACACAAACCAGATCAATAGATAATAATTTGGAACTTAAGCACGGACAAATAAAGTTGCAAAAATATCGATCTTAGTGTGTTTAGTAGGGGTAACCGTACTCGATACAAGAGCTGCTGCATGTTTTACCATTGTAGGATCTAAAGATCCTAAAACGTCTGGAGGGATTCAGTAAGGGTAATCACCCGTGAGATTGAGGCTAGCAGCTGCGGGTGAGTTTGAGGGTGGTAATTCTGTGGGGAGGGGGGACTGGGGTTTGAGATATTGATCACCTTTAATTACAAATATATAATTTACGAATATTTACAGTGTTTTATTTGAGACACATCTCAAATCGAAAGTCAAAGAATGTTTTATTATGAAATAATGAAAGAAACGGTTTCTGTATAAAATCACTATTATCATGAGTTTTTTAAGTCCATAGGATCGTTGTTTAATTCTAAATGTTTCTAAATCTAAATATATGTTATACTATACATAATTTTAAATGTCTTTATAAGCAACATAATTCGGGAAAAAGAAATCTTCATTATTTTTCATAAAAAAATATTTACTATCTTTCTTGCCTATAAATAAAAAACAGACATACTCAATTTCAGATTGTAATTTAAAAATTTTAAATTACAAACATATCATTGTTTTTAATAAAATAATCTGGTTGTATAAGAGCATTATAATTTTTCATTTACTTATGGTGTCTCTTACAAAATCGTTTAAGCCATATTTAAATTTCAAAGAATGACATTAGTTTGTAATATTGTTGTAAATAATTTTCCAAGACAAACTATTACACACATATAGTCCGAGAGCCTAAAGCAAATTTGCAATACAGGTATAAGCACATAAACTGTTTCTTAATCGATAAGAAAATTTTCTCTAAGAAAGAAGTCCGCAGTTTTGGTGTAGGTCGAAATGAAAGGGTATAAAAAGGGTTAAAGATATAAAATTATGATAAATGTGAAAACATTTATATGATAAGTAAAATATGATTTTAGAAAGAAAATATATTTTTCTTATCATTACAAATTTAAAATAGCCTACTATGACACGTAAATCGTTGTTCAATCAGAATCAGTTAACTGTATGCAGAGCCTTAACACTCTCAGCCCCAAGTAAATATTCATGACGATGATTACACTTACTGTAGAATATAATAACAGAGATGTCTGGGGCTGATAGTGTTATATAGCAATACTGGATGAACTAAAGTACTCAGTGTTAAAGTAGCTACTTTCAGTCTCTGTAGCTCGTTGTCTGGCGGTTATATAACTATTATTTATATGTCTGACAGTCCGTTTTAAGTGTATCAAGCTATACAGGGTGTAAAAAATCCAGAAATCTTAAATTAGAGCAATGGTTGAGGAGTACATCAAATTAAAGGTAGAACATAAAATATTGTTCGTTTAAATAATGTACATCTTGGGCTATGCTTGTGTTAAATTTTTTTCCGAACTCCTTATAGACCATCCATCCTCCATTAGATAATGGTCAATAAATCGTAATGGTAAAGAGTCAATAACTACCTTCAAGCAATTTCTTAAGTCCAGTATTCATTTATAAACTATAACTTTCACAACTTGAACCAAGATATGAATATTAAACCACCTATAACAGGACCTACATTGTAAATGTTTCAAACTTTAATACAGCGTAATTTTTTAAAGAGTGTGAGTGAGTTTTCAGGTCGGATTTGCGGCATTGTAATATAAGAACAGAGACCTTTAATGTTATGTACTACTCGACCTATGCTCTTATTTAAGATTTCCTTTTGACTCCTGACGGAGCATCCCCTGACAAAAAAAAAAATGGTAGTAGTTTTATAGGTGCAGTAATAATGTACAAAGTTTTATTGCTTTACCTGTAGTCGTTCGGGAATTACCAAGCCCATGCAGGACTTTTTTAAATCCTGTATAATCTGAGAAAAAGTATTGTTTCGTATGTTTAACTCTTTCGATACCCTTCCATTACGACCTTCCACCAAAACTAGGGTGGTTCACGATCGATTTTTAAAACACAAGTTGTATGCTTATACAGAGTAAATTTGAACTCGGCTCCTAGTCTAGTATAATTGTGTTTTTGGGCCAACTGCACTGGTTTGTTGAGTTTGTTGATTTGATGAACTGGGTGTATCGAAAAGAGTCTTCTGATTTCGGAGCATTATACGTTGCTAAGAAAATACGTACTCCATTTTCAAATAATTCTTGTACAGAGCAGTTTTTTTTGTTTAAATAGTTGAGCTGATTGATTTAAATCGTGATTTTTTTCGAACATTTTAATAAACGATATTTTACCTTTTTTATAAATCGCAGAAGTTGTATCACATCCACTAAACACGTGTAAAAATAATATGTGTTTCTTAGAATGAGGGTATTTATCAAAACTTTTCGATGAATACAGTTTTGTCTTCACATTACCCTTACCCATTTTTTTGAAAAAAATTTCTTGTTGATGTGATTGAGCACGTCCTATCAAGATAACTAGTAAATCAATATCTTCTCATTGAACAGCCAGAAGAAGAAGAAGACGACGATGAACAAGAAGAATATTAAAACAAAAATATTAATCATTAATAATAAAAAATATTTTATATTTGTAATTTTAATAAATTGATTATTGGATCAATAAATAAATATATAATTAAAATTCATTTGAAATATTTCTTTTAATATTGTATGTTTGGTAAAAATAAAATAAGTATTGTTTAGACAATATATAATTTATAATTAATATCTATAAATATGTTGTATTAAATAATAAATAATAATACAAATTCAATAATAATGATAATACTAATAACAAAAATAACAGTATTAAGTAATAATAATAATAATAATAATTAATAATAGTAAGTGAATAATTAACAATATAACTAATTTATTTATTGTATTCTACTGGCTGACCTCGCATTATCGTATATACAGGTAAGCGGTCCCCTACTCTTTGCGCTGTATCTCAAAAAGGGTTGAACGTACATAAAATTACTTCAGACAAAAGTTGAAGAGAATTTTCCGTTCTACAATTTCTCTAACAACCTTCAAAGTCATTTAGCGTAAGGGAAACGAGATATTTGCAAAAAACTGATTTTCGTGACCTTTGACCTTAAATATCTTAAGTCGCGTACACGTGATTATATGAGACTTTTGAGGTAAGTTTTATACCATAAAAATAAAGACGTATGCAAACTTTTAGCTTATTATCTTTTATTCCGAGGTTGCATCCTTATTTTACCGGACTATAATCATATTAGAAATAAAACACAAGAATAAAAATCTCACTTCAAGAAGTTATCATATAAAAAGGACATGAATGGAGGACTAGCAAACAGCAATAAAACTGAACGAGAAATCCGATCGACCATCCTCCCCCCTCCCTACGATTACAAAAGCGGCTGTTCAACAGAGATCGTGGTGCAGGGCTCTTGTAGGAGAAGATGTGATACCAGCGAGGACTAGTATTGTTGGAACTGAGGGTACTGTACCTCCGTATGCCTTTTATGGCTCTCATCGGCTGTCTTTTAAAATAAATGGTTGTTTTGGAAAACACCGTTTAATTACACACTAAACTTTTATTTTAAAAATATGTACTACAAAATATTTTGGTGATTTTCAAATAAAAATATACAAAAATTCATAGTAAATAAGATTACGAATATGGCAAAACAAGCTTTGAATGTGAAGAATTCTTATTTTTATATGTGAACTTAGAACGTACATAGTTTAGTTTGGATCAAATCACATCAGTAAACTTTCCACGTTTTGATACGAAAATGTCTATAACAATATCAATAAATACCATAATAACAAATAAAAAAATAGAGAAATCTTAATTCATCTTCAAACATTTGCAAGAAATTTATTTTTGGAGGACCATTAAAATGATAGCTGAGCTTGTTAATTCGACCTTGTTCCACTTAAAGCAGCACCAGTAATGGAAAAGTATGTCTCCATTTCTAATGGCCTACTAACAAACTGTCACATAGTGCAAAGATTCAACGAAACAAATTTGTTTGTCAGATAAAGTATTTCAAGCAATTCGTTCCCACTACTCATGCTTACGCCAATTTCCGAGACCAAAATATTAAAGTCGCTTCTATCACAGCGAGTAGAGAATCAAGGGAAGCAAATTGCCGTACGGGTTATTTTTGAATAGAATTCTGTTATGTCGTAAATCCAATAAAGTTTGTCTTGTAGAAAATGCTACAACTTAATTTAACACAAATTGGAAAATTAGATTTTTCATAGTCATCCCGAAAAGCATTGAACTTTAATAATGTGAATTATTACTTTAAAATAACGACATATGTTCAAAGACATGTTCAATCTGGATATAAGTTCCATATATAACACATTTGAATGCTTACGGACACCTTTATTATTAGGGTTATGCAAAGTTTCTTTCTTCAACTGATTGATGGATTTAAAGTATCAAAATATTTTCGAAATAGAATCTAAATATTATCTATCTACTTCTATTGAACCCTTGAGTAATTTTTATATTCACCTGTCCAGGGAACGTCAATAGGATTTCAACCGACATGAGAATCAGATTAATCAAAGACGATCTGACCAATATAAAAGTGGTTTGAACCCCTCATAGATAACGAGCAGAGAGCCGATTTGCGTTGTATAAATAAGCACACAAACGTTTTTTTTCCTAGAATCGTTGAATAAATCTCCCCTAAGATAGAAATAAATCGTTAGTCGCGATAATTTTGGTGGAGGTCGAAATGGAAAGGCATCAAAAGGGTTAAACCACACCAGCGGAGAACCATGTAAAAGTCGCCATTTTTATCCGATTAGTCGATCTGTACATGGTTATCTGACGCGTATTTAAAGTTAATTTACATGCCTGGTTTTAATTGTTTGAAGGTAGGAAAATTATGATTTGAGAAAAATATTGTATCATATTTTAAACCCTTCTCATACCCTCCCATTCCTATCTCGATGAAACTACGAGACCGATGATCAATTTCAGTCCTCGGTTGAGTGCACCAGGTTGTGTGTTTATACAATTCAAATCGGCAATCGGCTCATGGATCCTAGTCTATAATTGAATTTTACTGTTTGTCCTTTTTTTTATCAGTGGAACATAAGCCCAAGGACCTTTTCTACAGAGGAGTAAACATGACTACTCAGTGAACACGCACTCAATCTACTCACAATGCATAGTAACTTGAATTTATTATATAAATTAATACTTATGATGAGTAAAATGTGTAAACGAACAACACTTAAACTTTGACGACGTCTAGACAGCACAGGCTTGATAAGTTCGTCCTCTAAAATATAGGTTGTAATGCACTTCTATGTAGGAAAGTTTAATCGCTGCAGCAACAATTGAGACAATTGTGTCAGCCAGAAGGTTAACTGAGACAACGGCGCCACTCAATTGACACAATTATGAAGTTTCATAACAGAAACCGGCCGACTGGGTCAATGTGTCCGTGGTTGGTTTTGTTCGCTTTTCTGGAGGTATTTGCTCTATTAAACTGCAGATAGAATAATTCTAGACAGTTAACTGTCACAGGTAAGTAATATTTCCTGAAAGTTGCAAGCAGATGTAGGTGATACGGTAAAATTTAATAGGAATGCCTTAAATGTATTTTTTGTAACCTAATCAATAATTTAGCTCCTAATCGATGAGGGGTGTCCATCCTTGTAACATATCGGAAAATGTAAAATTTACAAAAGATAAAGCATGTCTTATTTTTACAAGCGAAGTTAGGGTTAAAAATCACTCTCCAACACATAGCCTGAGATTAACAGACTTCTGAACCACCACCAATGGTCGTGCAGACGAACCGTTTGTAAGGACAGGCTCACTCAGCGGTCACCCATCCAAGGGGTGTGTACCCACTCTCAGCGTTGCTTGACTCGCTACACTGTGCCATAGGCATACCGGAAACAGACATGGGAGATGGGCATGGCCAGAGTTGATGCATTAAATCAAGAACAAATAATCGGCTTTTCAAATAAAATGAAATAATACTTACAACTCGCATAGCTATAATGTATAGGTAATAAAAACATAGATATTCTGTCAATAAAACAATAGAATGTGACATCGAAATATTTGGTGTACTAATGTGCTCGGATTAGGAAAGGTTCTGACGTCAAGTATATTTGGTTCCAGCACTAAGCATTAGTTAGCTTAATTATGTAAAAGGAGTCAATTAAAAATAGATCATACTGTTGAATTTTAATTATGTTATAACGAATATTTTCTAACGTTAGATGTATTTAAAAAACGCAATCCAAGACAGATTAAAAAACTTTAATGATAAAATTGCAATTCTTACGAAATATATATACTTTTCCTTGTAATATCTTATGTGTCAGATAATTTATGTGTTCTATAGCTGATAAAGACAACGGATTCAAAACATACGTACTGAAAGGTAACGCTTTATTTCGATAATTGTAAATATGGAAAATTTTGGCATCAATCTGATTACGGTATACCGCTCGAAAAATCGACACCCCCGGTCAAAATTACCACAAAACCAAAGAATATATGGTAAATAAACAATCTAATGTTGACCGTATGAACGAGTGAATTTTTAGTAAATGTTACAATTAGTCACCCCTGTGATCAATCAGTAAAAAGTTTTGTCTTACAAAGCAATATCTGGCTTTGTTCTTGGCAGTATGACAGAATAATATCATTTCAGGCATTTTCCATCGTTATATGTTACTAAATGTATAACGCAACGTTTCGAGGATTGAAGTCTGTCGTCTTCTTCAGGTGTGAATTGTTTGATTTTCAACAGTGCCGTCATTAATTTTCTTGTTAGTATTCTATTTTCACCTGTGCTGGTGTGACTTGGGACAGTGTTCTTAAATTCTCGTGATCGTGACTTGCATCCTTTTCAGTGAAAACGTTTGGGTTTTTTATTCTGTCTGGACTCCAAGTAGTTTACAGGTATATTTTTACCCCTTATTTTTCCTTCATTTTTTCATGAATTACAGAAATTATATTCGCACCTGACGAAGAGGATAGATATAAATCCTGGAAAAGTTGCGTTATACATTTTGTAACATAATGATGACAAATGTCCGAAATCCTATTATTTTTTCCAAAATTCCGTCGCCATTAACAAAATTTAAACAAAGAATTCGGCAGTATATTCAACATTTTTTCATTTCTTCCGTATGTATAAATTCAGCATTATTCTAAAAAACGACAAGAAGATAGAAAATCCGCGTTCCTTAGCATTTGGTTGGGTTGAACTGGAATATCTTATGCATAGAGTATCTTACAAGCTATACACGAATTGTCTATAACCCTATTTATTTAATTTATCGATCTTAATGTATGCCAGAATAACAAAGTCTTACTTACTACGTTGTCTTACTATATACTATAGATGGACAAAGAATCGTTCCTTTATAAAAACAGTAAAAACTGCCTTAACAGTATTTAATTGTGCGAATAATTTAAACTGTATCAAAATATCAAACATCCATCCACAGTCACTTTCCAAGCGAGCAGGAAGTTTGGCAACATCCTAAGACAATGTTGTTCTTAAGTTCTCGCCCTCCGTTAACTTAACTATATTGTATCTCGATAATTAATTTGGTGTTTTCAACATAGCAACAAGACTACGTGGTATAATCAGTGTGTATTCAAATTTAAACCTTCATTTGTACAGGTACCTTAGAACATTTCGTGTTTTATTGTGTACTATTAGTCTAGTATTAAATACGTATTATAGTATATTTTTGTATTTGTATAGATTAAAAAATGGCAAATGTTATTTCTTTGTTAAAGATTATTTTATTAACATAATAAACTAGGATTTCTGTTATAGTTTCATTAATACAATACCTGAATAGAATAATCCCACAACTACCCTAAAAATTTAGGGGTTGCACTATCTTATCTTAAAAACGAATTTTTGAAGGAAAATATAACATGACATATGATGGGTTTTAGTTGTTTTAGTATTATATGTTGTCACTTATTTATTCTGCTTTTGTGGACATTTTTATAACAGTTTTTGAAAATCATATTAGGGTGTAGTATCTTTAAAAACAATTGTTATACTTTACTTCACAGTAAAATTAAATCCACGAGTACGGCGAAATTACAAAAAGCTGGAATATACTCGTATAGATGTTTTATAAATATGTTTTAATAAAGAGCAAAAAGTATCTTGTAGGCATGATAAAAAAATTGCTGCAGTACAAACTTGCATATTTATTATGAGCGAGTTTATATTTTGGCGAGTTGGCGAGTTTATATTTTGGCACAAGACTTATGTAAGAGTCTTTCAGTTTTTTAGTGTTCATGGGAAACCAATTAGATTATTAGATAGTGACTTGGAAAATTCCAACTTCAGCAATCATTCTAACCCTGTTGCTCTAGTACAATTTTTTATGTTTCCTCAAATATGAACGTCATTCCAAAGCCAAACACCAAATGTTTTCTGAAATTTTTGAGGTAAGTTGTAATAATTTTAAAGAAAACACCATGTCTGTAATTTGCTGTCTGGGTTCCTTATATTATGGTTTTAGAAATAAAACTTTCAATCCAATTTCCTGGTCAATTTAATTTCGAAAACTATAAAAAAATACAAATAGAGCACAATACATACATGAAGCCATTTGAGTACTATAGTTTCATTTATTGGACGAACAGCATACTCACAGTTTTGCCCCGAATATAATGGCAGTATAATGAAATAATTATGAATAATGTTAATGGATAAAACCGAACACAAGTACAGAAAACATTTCCACCTGCTAGTATTTATCTTGATAAATCATTCCTGGATTTAATAGACAGACACATTTGGGATTAAGTTTACATCACAAAATATTCAATTGAATCCATGAACACAGATGGTATAGGATATTAAAATGATCCTTGTGATATTGCCTATGGGGTTCTTCTACAGTTTCACAAAGAATGTGGTCAATTTTGATTCTAGTGCAGAAGAACATCTTGTGAATACAAGAACAATCTTGTTGACTGAATCGACAAGCCGAAGTTAATAAGATTTTAATAAGTTTGAAAAATCTAAAAGATTGAAGAGTTACACGAATAAAAATATAACCAAACTAACCAACGGTCGAAAAACTCTAAGGACCAATTTGACAAAATAAGATTGGTTCCAATTCTAACTTCTGGTATAAAATTGTAAAAAAAACTTTAATTAAAACTGAAATATAACTCTAAGCTAATAATATATTCTATTAAAGAACACCCTCTTAGGAGCATATTTTACGTGTCATATAAAGGCTAGAAAGAAGATAACAAGAGGTGATATAATGATTGTGTAATCGGGTGTGAGATTGGAAGTGAAGCAGCTTCGAGCAAGGGCTAGGGAAGGGTGAAGGACCGAGGGACTGCTACATTGCCAAGAATTAGACAAGTCGAGAGTTGGTACTTTCTGCAACGTTTAAACATTTGTTCATGTTCCCTCCACTTTTGTGACATAGGCTATCTGTTGTAAAGTTTGGACTTCTTCAAAGTAAGCGAAAAAGTATATGGGTAATTATGTTGTTTTTAACACAAATTTACTGAGGCTGTTGAAAAGTTATTTAATACGAGAATTTATCAATAGAATGTTTTATATATGCGAACTAAATCGAATGGTAATAAGAATCCACGAATACTGTACAAATTAGTTAAACCATAAAATTATCACTAAAACAAATTCTCCATTCTCCGTAAAACCTTTGATTGTATTAGTTGCCCAGAAGACAAATCATTGATACGGACATGGTGTGCTGAGGTGTGGGCGATTATTTCAGTTAGTTCCGGATCCGAACTTTGATTGCTGCGCCACGCAACTTTGATTGATACCATTCAAATATTTGCTGCCTGACATTTTACTCCACAAAGGGCGGTCCTGCTGCAGCGCTCACTTTTCCCGTACCTCAATTTAGAGCATTGGATGAGTTATCTCTTGTGAAACCAATACAATCAAAGGTAAAACCAATTGAAATCCTACGAGTCCAACAAAAATATTGAATACCTTGTTATTACATGCAGCAAATTGCAAACCGGTATGAAAATATTTCTTTTTCAAATATCACTAGCTATATCAGGATATTTACAACCCTTCAAAACTAAAAATCAAACTTAACACCTGAGCGCTCAGTACATTAAGGGAATGAGATGGGTTAGTCCTGCATCACAACACACTCGATACTGTTGCCAACCCTCTCCCAACACTAGAGCATGAGATCTCACCTTAGATGTATTCCTCTAGAAGGAGAATCACCATCATAGGACGATCAGAGATCACAGAGGAAGGATTGGAATTATCCAGTTAAGAGGAAGTGTTTCAATTACAACATTATTAGGGAACTTTGAAACGTAAGAAAGGAAGTGGGGTGATCAAAAGGCCCTGAGGCTGAGGGTCATGGCGATAAGCCACCCCTTAGAAGGAGACGATAGGAAGTGCTGGTTTAGTAAGACTATGGTTAGGACTGTGTTGAAGGATAAAACTGGAACGTTTCATCAGATCAGAAAATCAGTCAGAAACTCGTCTATTAACACACAAATCTATCTAAGATAAAGCACCTGTTCTTTCAAACACAGGTAAATTTTGCCCCCCCCCTTCCCCCAGTCATGTTAAATCCAATGGCAGAATCGTTTAAGAATTTAAGATTTCCTACAAAAAAGGTTGTTACTTTTTGTCGTATCTCCAACGATTAAGCCACAAAACGCCCTCACAATCAAAACTTTGGTTAAATTCAGAAGATTAAACAAAAATACGTTTCCTCTTATCTTATTTATTATAGGCATGGCCTTCAGCGAGCCGAAGGCGAGTAGTATAGTAACTATACTTATACCAATACTTGATAAAAGTTAGTGCGGTATAATAAACTAATATTATAAACCTTGAAAGGATAAACACTTTCTTGTATTAGTGTGCATCCCCTCTACTTCGTTACACGGGAGATAGATTAAAGCACTGGAAGGTTTACGGTAATATTGAGTGTAACTGACTGGTATGTGCCAGTACACTCATTACTTGCCTCTTTAAACCTTCCTTTACTAAGCAACGCTCTATAACTCGTCTACAAACAAAGTTTGTTTTTACACAAACATAAAACCGTAAGTTTTACTTTTACGGTATATTTGACACTATCGCCAGTGCAAAAGTTTTAATACATTAAATGTATTACTCTATATATTTTATCTATACCAGCTGTACCAAATATCTAGTTTTGAATAGAAACAGTTTTGGAAGTCTGCAATTAAACAAGACGTCGTACTAGAAACAAAATACCAAGTTCAATCTGTATCTCGCGTCTCCCTGTCAGTAAACAATGGAACAAATGAATCGCAGACGAGACGAGTTTTTCAAGAATAACAAACTGAAGTTCCCCCAATTCAGAACTTCCTCTCCGCCAGTGTCTGCGGAATATTAATATCAGCTGATCAGTTGGGTTTTCAATAACTCCGGGAAGTGTAAGGAGTTCTTCAACTTGCGAACTTTCTCTATTCACCTTGCAAGAGCTGAAATAGGATCTCAGCCATCTCTTGGGACTTTTAAAACTAGTTTTACTCCTAAAGGTTTAGAAGTAAAGCGGTTTCATATGTTTTAAAATATGTATCCTGGAGTAATACTGTATGTAAGTTTGTACTGATACAAGATACACTACAACGCGTGTCGTAACAGGCTTCGCTGAGGTTGTATGCAAAATCTATAGCCATTTAATTCTCGACATGTCCTGCTGACACTTAGGCATTTATTCATCATAAAACTCATTCTTGTACAAATACAAAATTTAAAGTCTACATATTATGATATATGTGACTACATATCGTGCCAGATATTACATTCACATTTTGGTACATTAAATTGGGTTTCATATCAATGTTTAAATAATGAAAACCTAAATGACCAAGTCACTATAAAACGGTGCTGTATGTGTTGGTATAGTTAGGCTACATGTGTTAATATTTCACATGTTTGAATCTCTTATGAGCGTACTGAGTTTGTTTAAAAATGTATTTTTCAGCTATTTTCTCGTTGCCATAATGGATACCCATACGACAAATGTAAACATATTCACTAACGCTGAGCCAAATCACCATGCACCAAGATATTCACCATCATCGAACTCAGTGTTTATCGTATGGAAATAAAGCGCCATGGACAATTTTTGAAGTCTGCAGGTTTTCGATATATCGTGTGGACACATAGACAGACAGACAGACAGAAATGAAATTTTTCCAGCCTCACGAGTGATAGGTTTCGATAAAGCTTAGCCATTAATTAATTGCTAAGTTGTAATAAAACTAATATAACAAATAAAATTAATGAAAATTCAGCTATCATACATAGTTCTTTTATTAGAGTCAAACCTCTTATCCAGATTTCAATAGTATAGTAATCATCATTATAAGTATTAGTGTTTAGGTTCAGTTCTAGGGGACTAAAATCTCTATTACAGTATTGTCACTTTGTTTCATATTGCCTAACAATCACTATGAAATATTCAGAAAATGTTTAAATTAAAAAAAACACACATAAAAACACAATTTATAAGTTTAGTAACGTTATATGTATAATTCTGATAGTACATAAAAGTGTCACGTGGATTAACTTTAGGAATGTGTACCTAGAGTTACATTCCTGTAAAGGAGGGGGCGGCAGTAGACTTTTGTTTAACTCTTTAATCACTGTTTGTATAATAAAGTCCACTTAACTTGCTTCTTAGCAAGCTTCTTTTTTTTCTAATTTGAAAAATATGAAGAAAAATGCTTTTGACTTATAATTATCTAAAATATTTATTATGAACTCTAGGGGGGAAATATTTTTCTATAATCTATGAAAGATTTACAAAACAATGAAATGCAAAACTTTGTAAACGTGTTAATACAACCTGTACATATGGTTAACCGTAATTGAAAAATATGATAAATTAATCAGGCTTTAGAGGCCTTTAACATAAGGTGTAAAACGGCTGAGTATTTTTCGGTCTGGGAATTTTAGCAGAGTTGAAAGTAATTTCCCACTGGCTTCGGATATGCGGGGACAAAGTTGGAACAAATATTCTATTTCAAGTCGTTTGGGCGAAAATATGTAGTGATAGATTTTTTTCTGGCACACCCTGTATATTCGCAAGTATTCTGGTTTACAGTATTTAGAGTATGGTTACTGAACGTGTCATTCACCACAAAGTTACTTCATTTGATAAATAATTGTATTACCAGTTTACTACTCAACATTACTTATTCAAGACGTGTTGTTCAGTTCGTAATGTACTCGTAAAGTTAAGAGTATGAGTTCTAGAGGATGTCAAAAAACTAATAACAGTTTGACCCACAACTAGGCCAATAAGAGACTTGCTTTTGTAGAGAATATTGCGCTCTAACTGTTCAAACACTGGGCAGCGACAATATTGGACCAGTACTTCTCAACTCACTGGTGCCGCTGCACAGTTACATTCATCTACCTTGTAAGTTCCGCATCATATTCTCATTTGTAAGGTTCATTTGAAACATTTTACTGCATTTCTTTTGAATAATTATTCTTCTTACGATTGTACTCTAATGCGTGAAACAATTAATTGTTGTGTTGATAATAGTTATACGTAATAATGAGATAAAAACAAGTTTCATTAGAAAATATATAAAGTTTATTAAGTATTTTCTAATTATAAATGTTATCACAAAACGTATTGAAATTTCACTTGTAATTATTTTCCTAACTAAAATAAATCAGATGGATTCTTCTCTCTCATAAACGAATGCATGAAATGTTGTATCTGTTAATAAATATGGAATACATTACAATCCTCAGAATTAATAATTTAATATATTTGCAATTCTTAAGTTATTCTCAGAATTACACTTGCTCTTTAAACTGACGATTCTTGTGTCAAACACAGTATGAGAACTAAAATTACTTAGTTACTGCTGCTTAATTTTAAAATATGTTTGTAATATTTACACATTTACAGTGACACTTGAAAGTCCATGCAAGTAAATTATATATTTGTCTACAAGTCATCAATTCGTAACTAATTTATAATAATTACGCAATACAATCTTCTGTAAAAATGTAGTGTATTCATTTTTTTAGCAGCTTCTTACAACGAATAGATTATGGGCGAAAATAAAAATTTTTTCGTAAAAATTCTTTTAATACTATAGTGTTTAATACTATATTGTAATACTATTTCAGTTCATTTGAGGATTTAAGAATATTTCGAGGATTAAATTACTATATTTTTTAATGTCAAGCATGTGATATTTTATTAAACAAAGTTTTTCTTTTTTAGTGTCGTCTTATGAATTTCCAATTGTTTCTAGTTTAGAACTAATTAATTTCTGTATAATAGTCTGTAAAATGGTAAAAAGGTTAGTAATGAGGTTTTAAATTATGTATAACCTCACATATACGCCAAATCATCCCAATGGAAAAGACGTATTTCCTGTTGTAAGCAGCTATACAGTCAGTCCATTCATAAGTTTACCATTGATATCTAAGGCCGCTTGCGCCTTTGGAGTACATATGGCAGCTCCCTTCATCAACCCCCTCATCAGAGTTGATAGAAGCCGTAGACGGCTTTAATCTATGGAAGTGCCTAAACTCTGTGTGAATGCCAGTTCCTTGTGACTGGGAAGGATGATGATCGGGCGTTCCCATGGTTCATGGATTATAAGACTGGATTAGGTCCAAGTCACAAAGGTGTAAAAAGGCTTAGCACCGAGGTCGTCATGGATTTAATCCGCAATGTACATACTATCAATTTCGTTATGTTTAATTACGGAACAGTGCAAAATTTGAAGTGCACTTTTCTCCTGAAAACAAAACATCTTCAAATTTCCTTTGGGTTATTATTCGCTGTATTTTAGCGATTCTGATGATAAATACTGCATTATGATATACTTGTAAAATGTGCACTAAAAGGCTTGCACAGAAAAGGTCATCGCACTCTACTGGAGACGAGTCAACTGCAGCTGAATTAAAACCGACAGTGTCGAAGTTTGTAAACTCTATCACTCGTGTAACCTAGAAACGTCTTCATTAATATTGTCTAAGTTAGTAAACTTCAGCGGGTGTAGGGAAAGGAAGTTAAATGCCTAACTAAGTAATATTACGTAATTATGTTATGAATAATGACAGTGTTTTAAACCCAATTTAATTCAGAAAGAAATTATCACTTCTTAAGAGTACTAATAAATTTGGATGATGAACAGAAAATTGTAACTGTTCAAGATTACTGTCATATAATACAAGAACCATAAGGTTCATTTTGCTATCCTGGTCATTAGCTATTGAATGATGATTTTTACGTACAGTCAATATTGAATTACAATACAATAATTTGTCTCACAGTTGACGTAATTAGAGTGACGTAATTTCAAAGAATGTACAGTGTTCCTCTAATACATTTTTGTTGGATTGTTGATTGGGGACAGTTACATAAAGTAAGGAATAACAAGTAAAGTGAAAAATCCATCTTTAGAGGTAATCATGAAATTTCGCATTGAGGGCTAATCTGTATCTACAAACGGGAGAAGCGTTTGTCTGAAATAAACCCTACGGTACTAACTCCAAATCCATTAATAAACAATAATACAATTAAAGCTATTGTACTGAATTTAATTACAGTAGAAGTTAAAAGATCAACAGAGCTCAATTTTTAAAGAATAATATACAGCAACTGGGTGGACAACATGTATATATTTTACATGTATGAAAAAAGGGAGGGAAGAACTGGGGTAGTTCATGAGCTTGTAGAAATAAGGTCCAAGCTCCAGGATTTCAAAACACTTCACTACCACTTATCACAGTAAATATTGTTAAGAATATTTTTGCTAGACAGAATCATTATTTTCAATCAATCATCACCAGTACTGGGTGGTAGGCTTCAACGACGCTCAGCCAAATTTCATGGTTGAACATACATGCACCATAGAACCAATTCTTGTCTATGTAGAAATTAAGTTTCATGGAAAATTTTACTACATATGAAATCATTCTCGATATATCTTGCCAAATGGTGTGATAGGATAGTTAGGTTGCATGTGTTAAGAATGTCATATATCTTACGAATATTCTTTGTTTGTTCACAAATTTATTTCTCTGCTATTTTCTCGTTCCTATCATATTTACCCACAATACGAATGTAAACATATTCTCTAACTATCCCATGGAGTGACATGTACCACCACCTAACTCTGTTTTCCATTTTCATGCAGAATTGCAAGTCTATATGTCAGTTGGTTTTCGAAATATCTTTTGATAGATAAACAGACAGAAATTACATTTTTCCATCCCCACTAGTGATGGGCTTCGCTAACGCTCGGCCAACAAGCGCCAACTGCTGATTACCAATTCTGCTGGGGCCCTACAGGGAATTTCATAACTTGATAAGCATAATCCCAAAGTTTATTACCCAGACAGTTAATTAAAAAAAAGAAGAAGCCGATCCCCCTTTAAGCCATATCCTACCCGTCCTTATGGGCCACTGGCCTGTGCGAGGTTCCTATCAAACAGAATAAGAGGGAGAGTCGATTCAAGGTCGATGGTACTGATAAAAAGTGTTTTAGTCACAGACAGGATTTTAATCTGCGCTACCTCTAAATCAGACCCAAAGTCCAACGTCTTAGACCGCTTGACCATCGGAACTCCCCATGGCTAAAATATTAGTCATAATGTTAATAAATTAGGCCAAATTTTCCGTTTATTGATTAAAGCAGGTTGAGAAGTGGCTCATGGTCAATTAAAAGATTCCAAAACTGACTCTTTCTCTTTGTTCTATGGAACATGCCAGTGAGCTCGTGCTAATTGTACACAATGTGCGCGCGTCAGTGTCGGCAACAATTGCGCATGATTGATAATGTCAGACAGCAAGCACGCGCTGCGGTAGTTGCTACAATTGTGTCAGGCGCGGGGTTAACTGAGATAGCGGCGCGGCGCCACTCAATTGGCACAATTACTTGTACAGCTTCATAACAGTAAGAGGACCAAGGCGACACTGCCAACCGGTGGTCATGGTGAGGAAGGAAAAGTACTGATCCGATATCCTTACGCATGTTAACTGTCCTTGAGTACGTCCGAAGTCAATGGTGGACAGCAGATACTAGAAAAGTGAAGGTTTAATTGCAAAGCCAAAAGTAAATTAAGGCAAGTACATACCTTGTGTTACAAGGCAAGGCATTAAGTTTCTTTTGGGACGCTTGTATTTCTCCAGGCTCCAGGCTGGTCGACTGGGATGTTAATCCTCTCTTGGACAGTTTCTGGGAAATAATTCCAATGGCTGGAGGAATGCTAATGCTCCTAGCTCACAGTTTAATTTCTTGAGGAAGTCTCTTGAAGATGGGGTTGGAGGGAGGAGTTCAGGAGAGAGCATAATCGGATGGGGTGAGCAGTCATTGTTGCAGCGGTGTTTGGATAGTGATATACCACCGTAGGTCTCTGCAGTGTCCGGGGTAGACCATGCTCCCGGGAAACCAACTCTCTGACGTGGTTCCCTCAGCCACCACCGAGTAGAACCCTCAATCATCGTCCTTGACTTATTTTTGGATCGATGGTAAGACCCGTGGTACGAAGAGACGCTTATTTCATTTACACAACATATACTTATCTTGTACCACCACATATTGAATTCCATTGCTTTTTATTTTTAGTACCAAAGTGTTTTCCATGTTATTTTAAAATTTATTGTAAATTAACATTTTTCTTTGTGACTCCGTTCGATGTAATCACAACAGGGGCGTCTTCGGCATCCTTAACCGTTTCTATAGTGAACGCCTACGAGAAAACTTTTGAGAAGTGCCTGCGAAACGTGCAATGACATTATTTTAGCATTTTATGATATTTAATATTTATCATAACAAAAAACCCCAGTAGGGCGAAGCCCTGAAATCGGACAGCATAATTGTCTCTATATGATTTCCATAGTTAACGGCAGTTATTGTTATTGTTACTATAGTTTGTTTTATACTATCCGTCAGTTGGAAAGTGCTACTGTGTCTCAGGTAACCGCAGCTTTGAGTTTACGAGAATGTCAATGATGCGGTACATAGTTAATTAGTTTGGTAGACATTCTGAATATACGAAGTTATTTTAATTAATCCATGGCATCATCTATGCACCACAACGTGTTGTTATTGTGTAGGATTCGAGGGCCGATTTGTATTGTTTAAGCTCACGAAGTGGTTTTTCTTTAAATCATCTAAGGAATTTACCTAAGAAAGAAACTGAACTCAGCCGCGCTGATTTCGGTAGAGATCTAAATAGAAAGGTATCGAAACGGTTAGACATTTGTAACAAATCTTTTTCTCCGAGTATATTTATCCCACCATGTTCACATAAAATCGCCCTTAGGCACATGAATAATAATTGTATCATTGTTTGACAACTAGTTAAAGAATCTGAATGCCTCAAATGCGGATCTAAACATAGTTAGGTGGGGCTGGTTTACCATTTATTTACAAGTCTAATGGTTTTTTTCAGTGTGTCAAGCTAAAAAAATTAACGATCTGAGAAAAAATTATCATTTTGTATTTTTAACCCTTTTGATACCCACCCATGTCGACCACACCAAAACCAGTGCGGCTGATAGTCGATTTCTTTCTTAGAGGAAATTTCTGTATTGACTGAAATAAAAATCAGATTTTGTGCTTCTATGATGTAAATTAACTCTCGAATACTAAAATCTGGGGCCTGATGATAAGTATTTTCAAAGTAGGTGACTAAATAATAGAAACGATATACTTACCGAAATTATCAAAATTTATGTTTCTAGGTGAATAGTGGCTTCGAGATTGGGTGCATCTTTATTGATACAGAAAATACTTTTCCATAAACAGGAAGCCGAGTTCACACGTTTTGAAAATGAAAGTGAATAAACAGTACGAACAAACCTTTGGCACTGACACCTTCCACTCATAATGACATAAACGACAATCTAACCAAAACTAACAGCAAATAATACCACAGCGAGTGATGTGGCTTGTTTAACACTAGATTACCATAACACATACGTATATTGTGGAAACAGTAAACCTGTCTGTATTGCTAACAATATCGGCTTCAAAGTCCTAACATGAATGGCGCAGTTACAGTAGTATCGCTCTCTCGCCAGTTGCGTTTTCTAAAGAAAGTAGATTCAACGCGTTTGCTTCATTATTTATTTAAATACAGTCGACTCACGATAACTCTTCGAATATTGAACGTATGGTTCGATTTATGAATAATACGATTAAAAGATCTGAGTGAAGATGTGCTTACAAAGGTCACAAACGAATTAAGGACAACTGACTTGCTCGATAAAATTATTTATGTATGTTTCTAAAAGCTATGCATGTTCCAAGTTATATATAACAGATTGAAAGAGATTGCTCAGAATAAAATTTGGTTCACGAAGGTCACAAAATAATTCAATATTACCTGATTAATTCATGTAAAATTCGAATCTGAAATTAATGCTGTATTTTTCTACTTATGAATTATTGCATCTATTATTGAAAGAGATTGCTCAGACGTCTAGACTAACAGACGTCCCAAACTATTTCAAGATTACCAACAGTAAAATTCTAGTTACAGCCGTACTACAACGTTAACTTATTCAACTTATGTTTTATAGAAAATTAATGTGGAAAAATTGTTTTTTTATTGTTCACAGCGTACCGCAATGGATGCTAAACTCAGCAGCAGTCATTTTGTTTCTTTACCCTCCACACTTCCTTGATGAATTGACATTTATCAAGTAAAGTTTTTACTTCTCTTCTATCTATCACCTATTCCACTTGCAGAATATATAAACAAACCAAACAGCAGGGAAGCTAACAAAAAAGTACGATAGAAAAACAAGACTAGGTCGCGCGAAGCTGCAAGTACAACCCCAGATCTCACTCGTAGACAGATTGTGACTTATTTCTTATCTACAGTAGTTTAGTTTTTCGAGTTTAGTTATCGAGGTTAATGTTTCAAGATATTTTTGCATAGCTATTGTTCTTTAAGTTAAAGACATTATTTTGTTTCTTTGCTCTGCAAAAATGAATATCCGTGAAATCGTTTTATTTTACTTTGACGTATCACGGTTTTCACGACATTAGAAAAATTATTCCACAATTATTTGCCGGCAATATTTAATTATTTAATAATATTATAGTATTGATGTACTATTTTTAGGAGAATTGGGGTTGGAACATGAGTTTTTCAAAATATATCACACCGTATAAAGAACTGGTGATTTAATCAAATTATAAAATACAGTAAAATAGTTGTTTCCGGTTATATACGTAAGTTTTGATAAAAAAATGTGTACGTTGTACATACAACGTTGTGCAAATACTTATTGTTTATAAAACTTTTATGGATTTGATTCCGATTCTTGGAATTGCTAAGGTGTGTTGTAACTTTTACCGTACGAGGGTTAATTTTAATGTGGATTCATGGAAAGGGTTTATAAATCATAGTTATAACATAATAAATCAAAATATTAAATGTTATCATAATTACTAACGGTCTGATAAATTTGTATTATTAAAATATAACTTATTTAACTATTAAAAATCACCATTAAAATTAGTTGTGTAGTTAAGGGTGTTTCACGATAGTCAAAGTGAGAAATTTGCTCCATTTTGATGCGAAGCGCAATTATTTATCTTTGATTATCAAAAAAATTTTTCAGTAACATTTTCACAACCAGAGCGCAATTTTTATACTTTTATTTTACAGAACAAATGTTATTGGAGTAAATGAAATTTAAAATCATAAAAGTTGCATAACAGGCATTTTGCAGCTACTTTAGGTGTTTTTTAACTTCAAATTATTTACTGAATTTTTTAAATGTTATTAGAAGCTGATCTGTAAAGGATATTAGGTTTCTACAATGCTAAAAGTCACTCAGTTCACTAGATAGTCAAAAATTTGAAAATTGTGTTTTGTAAGAATCCGTAACTTCAATAGTATGACTTAAATCGTGCAAAATTAGTTAAAATTCGGAAACAAGAGTGATTTGACGATCGAAATGAATATTGAATAACATGAAAAGCACAACTCTAATAAATATGATTATTGTGACGGAGAGTCATATTAATGTAGATTAATTCAAATTTTTATATATTTTAATATGGTTAGTTCTAAGTAATAAAAAAATGTCAGGAGCGATTAGTTTTATATTTGAAACAACGACAGTAAATCTTGAGAAACTGAACAGCTGCCACAATAACACGCTCGCTATCTTCGGCTCCTCTCACCCTCTCGCACCCCCCCCCCCCCCCACAACACCAATCTACCAACCATAACATCGACATCCGCCAGAGGTCCGTAAAACTCTCGAGAAAACATTGTCTTAGAGCAAACCTATAAACAGTATCTTTTTGTCAGCCCCAACGCAGCAACGGGCAGCCTCTTTCCAAAACTCGATTCAAATTATGGGCTGCTTATGGGAAACCCAGAAATTTACTAACCAGATTGCTGTTATTTCGAAATGAATATTTTGAAATGAAATAGGTTCTATACAAATCAATACACCAAACTTTAAATCTGCATAAGTTTGACTACGTTAGAGTTTTCCTCCATAAGAACAATGTTAAACTTTAAATATATTTGAATATCTTAATTCTGGTTTTAGAATTATTATGAATTTCTAATTTTAATTATGTGATTAACACGTATTAAAACGGTTCTTTTATTAAAAATTGTTTATCTATGAAGTAAAAAGGTGATTTTTTTGTAATAAAATATATAAACAATTATAACAAATATAAAAAGCTATAAAAATTAAGTAATAAAAATATTTAAAAAAGTAAAAAGTATTTGAATGAGCATTATATGATAAGTACGGAATCTAAAAGTATTTTAGCTACTTTATAGTTTTATAGAAAATTCAGAAAAAAATCCAACTTACTCCTATGTTTTTTATAATACTTAAAATTATAGACTTTAACAGAAAATCTAATAAGTCGTTTAGGAGTGTATGAAAAATATTTTTAAAATAAGACATCTCCCATAATTCTACACCTAAAAATACTCGTAAAGCGTGAAGTATAAAATTTTTCTTAATTAGCTAAAATCAGGATGGCCAACGAGTACAATTAGCTTTTAAGCACTTAAACCATCCACTGTCTATTTTACATTGATCAAAGAACATTTTGATATCCACATTATCATACTCCAGAGGAGACGTATAACAGCGTCTAAATGCCGGTGGATAGCAAAGTGTGTAGGAGTTGTACAATAAAAACTCAGAACAACAATTTCCTTGCTGCAGATAGAGTCCTATCTGGGTCATACCTGTCGTTACCGTTTAGGAGCACAACATGTCATTTGTACTGCAACTGTTGGCAACAGACTTTGCTTTCGTTCTGGGCCAGTGTTATACAAAAGACAGGGCAAACAATGTATAACCCCCTTACATTGTACGTCATGACAGTTGTATAACTAGGTCCTCGCCACTATGTGGTCTAATCATACGTCATACACGATAGTTAATTTTTAATTGTTGTAAAACTAGTTTTTAACCCCTTTATTTACATCTATTTTCTAAATAGACTAACTAAACAAGGACTAACTATTTTTTAACCTGATGAAGAGGATAGATCTCAATCCTCGAAACGTTGTGTTATGCATTTTGTTATATACAACGATGGAAAATGTCAGAAATCCTATTATCCTTTCAAAGCTTCCATCGTCAGTTTGAACAAACATCAAACAAATAATGTTCCAAATGTTTTCGAAAAACTCTACTATAAACAATAGCCAGTCAGTTGGAAGATATACTATATATAACCTTTTGAAAACCTGGCATGTAAGTTTCGGCCGCCATCTTGGTACTAATTTCTAACTGTACATTTGAACATATCTGTTTTTAAAGTTTATTTTATTAGTTCAAGGTGTTTTGATAGTCTAGGTTTTACATACTGATAGTCGCTGACACAAACAGTACCACTTTTTCGTGATTACATTTCATAACAGGTTCCCAGCATTGGTGTCGTAAAAAAGTTTGGTATTGTTAAAATTACTTCTGGTACTTATTAAGTAAATGACAACATCTATAATATAACAAACAAAGATTTTATATTTAGTAGTTATCGTAGTGGTCACAATTATTTAGTAATTTTCATACCTGAAATGAACAATAACAGACATCTAGTTGACAGTAATATCAAAATCGTCGTATGTGTTAATACTATTGTACACAAATTTTCACTATAATAATAGTGAAAATTTAAAACAACAAATTATTATTATAATTAATGGTCAAATAATGGTATAGGTAATGGTAAATAATGGTATTCATTAATGGGTAATGGTAATTGTGGTAATGGTGTTGGTAATGGTGGTGGTAATGGTGATGGTTTATAATTGGTATGGTTAATTAATGATTATTGGATAGTTAATGGTTTTATTATTATTATATGAAGAATTATACAGTGTTAAAATATTGTAAAAATTATAAAAACTAGATTTCCTCAATATTTTACGTAGATTAGAAGCTTGAGACTCGCCTCGCGTACAACAGTACTGCCTCTGATTCTGACGTGAAAACATCTAAGTGTTATTCATAATTCATAACATACTTTGATCTAGGACGTAAAGGGTAGTTGGACTAGATTTGAGTGTCGGGCGGTGGCTGTTACGTTTCAACCCCCCCCCCCCTTTATACCACCGTATCAAACACTTTTGCCAACTTTATGAAAAATTAATGATCCGTCTCAATATATGGTGCAATAAACATATTACGTCATTAAACCTTACTACAAACAAATATACGTACGTTTAATTGCATTCGTATGCCTTTTAGACAACATGTACTAAATCAAACAGACAGTAGTGACCATATCCCACGTCATTGCGGAAACGGCTAGTGGTCAACAGCGATATGGCAACACTGCTGTAAATGTAATCGGACTACTTTAGTGCGGGCTGCTTTAGTAGCAGCATCTGTGACATATATCAAACAATTGGGGTTTGTATAACTTGACATACTAATTGTCATCTTTTACTGGCCCGTAACAATTAGAAAACAAAACATACAAATTATTGTGTCTAGTTTTGATATTTCCTTAGCTTACAGGTTTAAAAAACTAAAACCATAATTTAATATATTTACAAATAATTACATTTCATTACTTTAAACGCATTTAAGAGAAAATTTGTTAATAGTACCAAATTATCATTATTTATCATTCACCACTACAAGGCAATTTTGGAATTAAATGTTCCAATAGTTAATAATGTTGAAGTTTGTATATGTTTGGTTGAGTCACATCAACGTAAATCTTTTAGAAACGTATATGATATAAATCATAGCTGCCAAAACCGCTGGTCTAGTCGCATCAGACCCACGCAGTCTGCCATCAATTGTCGGTAGTACCGTAATTTTTTACAGATCTGTCTCTGACTGATCCGACAGATGTAAACATCGTTATATTCTCCTCTACAAATAACAGCAAATAATCTTGTGTTACTTATTATAAACTCTGAATTGATAAAGACTTAAGCCATAATTTACTACAATATGGTTATGTAAAGGACGTATCTGCCAATGACTTACTATGGTAAATTTAGTTTGAAATGGATTAAATATTCAGGTAAAAGCAAAAAATGAATTTTATAATAGTTTATTTAACTGTTAGAGCCTTTTAAGAAATAAAATATGAAAATTAAAATACACACTTAACTCTTTACTAGACAATAAATAAGTGGTTATGTCCTACTTATCCTTAAACATTTCAGGATAATAGACCTATGTAAAGAGATCATTGGTAACTGTAATTACTGGGGGTACACAGTCAGTATAGTATATCTAAATGGATACATGCTACTTAAAGGGCTAATTATTAACTGTGCTAGCTGGATACACAGTCAGGATGGTATATCTAAATGGATACGTGCTACTTAAAGGGCTAATTATTAACTGTGCTAGCTGAATACACAGTCAGTATAGTATATCTAAATGGATACATGCTACTTAAAGGGCTAATTATTAACTGTGCTAGCTGAATACACAGTCAGTATGATATATCTAAATGGATACATGCTACGTAAAGGGCTAATTATTAACTGTGCTAGCTGGATACACAGTCTGGATGATATATCTAAATGGATACGTGCTACGCAAAGGGCTAATTATTAACTGTGCTAGCTGAATACACAGTCAGTATAGTATATCTAAATGGATACGTGCTACGTAAAGGGCTAATTATTAACTGTGCTAGCTGGATACACAGTCAGGATGGTATATCTAAATGGGTACGTTCTACGTATAGGGCTAATTATTAACTGTGCTAGCTGGATACACAGTCAGGATGGTATATCTAAATGGGTACGTTCTACGTATAGGGCTAATTATTAACTGTGCTAGCTGGATACACAGTCAGGATGGTATATCTAAATGGGTACGTTCTACGTATAGGGCTAATTATTAACTGTGCTAGCTGGATACACAGTCAGGATGGTATATCTAAATGGGTACGTTCTACGTATAGGGCTAATTATTAACTGTGCTAGCTGAATACACAGTCAGGATGGTATATCTAAATGGGTACGTTCTACGTATAGGGCTAATTATTAACTGTGCTAGCTGGATACACAGTCAGGATGATATATCTAAATGGGTACGTTCTACGTATAGGGCTAATTATTAACTGTGCTAGCTGGATACACAGTCAGGATGGTATATCTGAATGGGTACGTTCTACGTATAGGGCTAATTATTAACTGTGCTAGCTGGATACACAGTCAGGATGGTATATCTTAATGGGTACGTTCTACGTAAAGGGCTAATTATTAACTGTGCTAGCTGGATACACAGTCAGGACGGTATATCTGAATGGGTACGTTCTACGTAAAGGGCTAATTATTAACTGTGCTAGTTGGATACACAGTCAGGATGGTATATCTAAATGGGTACGTTCTACGCAAAGGGCTAATTATTAACTGTGCTAGCTGGATACACAGTCAGGATGGTATATCTAAATGGGTACGTGCTACGCAAAGGGCTAATTATTAACTGTGCTAGCTGGATACACAGTCAGGATGGTATATTTAAATGGGTACGTGCTACGTAAAGGGCTAATTATTAACTGTGCTAGCTGGATACACAGTCAGGATGGTATATCTAAATGGGTACGTTCTACGCAAAGGGCTAATTATTAACTGTGCTAGCTGAATACACAGTCAGTATAGTATATCTAAATGGATACGTGCTACGTAAAGGGCTAATTATTAACTGTGCTAGCTGGATACACAGTGTGGACGATTTATCTAAATGGATACGTTCTACGTAAAGGGCTAATTTATTAACTGTGCTAGCTGAATACACAGTCAGGATGATATATCTAAATGGATAAGTGCTACGCAAAGGGCTAATTATTAACTGTGCTAGCTGGATACACAGTCAGGATGATATATCTAAATAGATACGTGCTACGTAAAGGGCTAATTATTAACTGTGCTAGCTGGATACACAGTCTGGATGATATATCTAAATAGATACGTGCTACGTAAAGGGCTAATTATTAACTGTGCTAGCTGGATACACAGTCAGGATGATATATCTAAATAGATACGTGCTACGTAAAGGGCTAATTATTAACTGTGCTAGCTGGATACACAGTCAGGATGGATATATCTAAATGGATACGTGCTACGTAAAGGGCTAATTATTAACTGTGCTAGCTGGATTACACAGTCAGGATGGTATATCTTAATGGGTACGTGCTACGTAAAGGGCTAATTATTAACTGTGCTAGTTGGATACACAGTCAGGATGATATATCTAAATGGATACGTGCTACGCAAAGGGCTAATTATTAACTGTGCTAGCTGAATACACGGTCAGGATGATATATCTAAATGGATACGTGCTACGTAAAGGGCTAATTATTAACTGGTGCTAGCTGAATACACAGTCAGGATGATATATCTATATGGATACGTGCTACGTAAAGGGCTAATTATTAACTGTGCTAGCTGGATACACAGTCAGGATGATATATCTAAATGGATACGTGCTACGTAAAGGGCTAATTATTAACTGTGCTAGCTGAATACCACGGTCAGGATGATATATCTAAATGGATACGTTGCTACGCAAAGGGCTATTTATTAACTGTGGCTAGTTGGATACACAGTCTAGATGATATATTTAAATGGATACGTGCTACGTAAAGGGCTAATTATTAAACTGTGCTAGCTGGATACACAGTCTGGATGATATATCTAAATGGATACGTGCTACGTAAAGGGCTAATTATTAACTGTGCTAGCTGAATACACAGTCAGTATAGTATATCTAAATGGATACGTGCTACGTAAAGGGCTAATTATTAACTGTGCTAGCTGGATACACAGTCTGGATGATATATCTAAATGGATACGTGCTACGCAAAGGGCTAATTATTAACTGTGCTATAGCTGAATACACAGTCAGTATAGTATATCTAAATGGATACGTGCTACGTTAAAGGGCTAATTATTAACTGTGCTAGCTGGATACACAGTGTGGACGATATTATCTAAATGGATACGTTCTACGTAAAGGGCTAATTTATTAACTGTGCTAGCTGAATACACAGTCTGGATGATATATCTAAATGGATACGTGCTACGTAAAAGGGCTAATTATTAACTGTGCTAGCTGGATACACAGTCTGGATGATATTATCTAAATGGATACGTGCTACGTAAAGGGCTAATTATTAACTGTGCTAGCTGAATACACAGTCAGGATATAGTATATCTAAATGGATACGTGCTACGTAAAGGGCTAATTATTAACTGTGCTAGCTGGATACACAGTCTGGATGATATATCTAAATGGATACGTGCTACGTAAAGGGCTAATTATTAACTGTGCTAGCTGGATACACAGTCTGGATGATATATCTAAATGGATACGTGCTACGCAAAGGGCTAATTATTAACTGTGCTAGCTGAATACACAGTCAGTATAGTATATCTAAATGGATACGTGCTACGTAAAGGGCTAATTATTAACTGTGCTAGCTGGATACACAGTGTGGACGATATATCTAAATGGATACGTTCTACGTAAAGGGCTAATTATTAACTGTGCTAGCTGAATTACACAGTCAGGATGATATATCTAAAATGGATAAGTGCTACGCAAAGGGCTAATTATTAACTGTGGCTAGCTGGATACACAGTCAGGATGATATATCTAAATAGATACGTGCTACGTAAAGGGCTAATTATTAACTGTGCTAGCTGGATACACAGTCTGGATGATATATCTAAATAGGATACGTGCTACGTAAAAGGGCTAATTATTAACTGTGCTAGCTGGATACACAGTCAGGATGATATATCTAAATAGATACGTGCTACCGTAAAAGGGCTAATTATTAACTGTGCTAGCTGGATACACAGGTCTGGATGATATATCTTAAATGGAAAACGTTGGGGTGGGGGGGGGGGGGGGTGGGGGGGGGGGGGGGTGGGGGGGGGGGGGGGTGGGGGGGGGGGGGGGTGGGGGGGGGGGGGGGTGGGGGGGGGGGGGGGTCAAGCGACATAGTGTAGTTGAAAGAACTACAAGCAATACGACAAACTCTTTTGTACTAAAAGCGCACTGATAAAATGGATGGACAGCACTACTAAAACAAGAAAACTAGAATAGCCTACTATGAATAGACTGGCTAATAGGAAAGTCCTAACTGCGACCCAAAGATAAGAGATTTCTAATCGTTACTGTTATCAGGTTTTCCCCGTTTATCAATATATTTAGGACCAAATCTGTAACCCTTGAGGATAAACTAATGTCATAATTCACTTCTGTACAACTGACAAAGCATAATGTAGTAGTTAGCTGCAGTATTCGTTTTGGTTGCAGTTTTGCTTTACTGGGGTTATGGCTACTAATAAAATGTAACCAAGTAAAATCTTTGAACAGCGCGCCATTTTGTTACTGGATCCAATCTTTTTGAGTGCGGTTTGCGGCATTAAACTCTGCTAGATAAGCCCTTTACAATGATGTCCATATTGACCTATGCTCCTATTTAAGATTTCCTTCTGACTCCTTGCGGGGACGTCCCCATGATATTACAGAAAACTGATAGTTCCTTCAAAAAAGTAGATTTTTAGGTGTAGTATTGATGTACCAAATCTTGTTTCTTTATCTGTTATCGTTCAGAAAATATTATACCCGTGCAGGACTTTATGTACACCCTGTATAAATAAGCTATTCAGGTGAATTTAAGTCCTAAATCATATACAACTCATTAAATTGTAAGTAAACGATCGCAGATTTTCCTGTACACAAAGGATCAGTTGTGTGTTTACTAATGCAAGGTTAATTCTCCCTAAGTAATTGTAAAGCCCTAGACATCAGTGGCCGCAGCATACATTAAGGGCTGCTTAATTTCGCTGTTAACCCGCCCTTGATTGCTCTTAGCTCGAGTTGCACCCCTCACCCTCATCTCTTCATCATGGTTTAAAGGGCCTTTCAAAGCTTTTCCAAATATTGAAATAAAAAGTTCTCTTTGTTAATCATACCTTAGTTTTTGACTACATTTAACGAACTGGTACCCTCTTTTAATTGCAGTTGATTTTTAAAACTGCGATTAGTTTAGACATTAAATAATATTAATTCAAAGAGAGGCCTTCATTTTTTATCCTTGTTCATCTCGTCCTCAGGCAATTGGCCTGTACAAGGATCTTATAAAACAGAGTAAACTGATATAAAGAGCATCGAAGCATACGGCAGAACGTAACGAAAGAGTTCGTATTAAAATACTCAGAAGCCTCATTATTTATATTAGAAATATCGGTTAATGAGGCGTGTACTTCTAAGAGAAACGCGTTTTAGTAATTAAACGTTACAATTTATAAACCACAGAACTTTTACTTACAGACGAACATCTTTACATACGCAACTATAACATTACAAAATTTATTAGGTAATGGAATAAAAAAATGTTGATGGTGTAAAGGTTTGTTTGAGGCATGTAAAGGCATAACTGCTGAAAAGATAATATTAATGATTGTTTATTTAATAATACAATTTTAAAACGACAATCAAGTTGTGCAAGGGTACTGGGACATGTGCTGACACACGTTCTACTATATGTAATAAAGTAGTTCTAAATAGAACTGTAAATAATAATGGGTGGTCCAATAAAATCGGACCCTTTTTAAACAGCTGTTTCTCCAGTGTTATTATGTTTAGAGTCTTGTTTGTTGCAACGATTAAACACAGCTGATGCCATTTCAATAATCATGGAGTAGTGGACAGTTCAATATCGTGCTTTTGTTGTCGAAGCTTTCTTTAAAAATAATGAGTCTATGACAGCTACGCAACGGTTATTTCGTTACAAATAACATGTTCCTCGTCAGGGAGCCGTTCCTTACAGGAATACTGTTAAAAGGTGGGTGAACAGTTTAAGAAAAGGAAAACCACCTTGTAGGCCCTAGGGTCTGTACATACTCCAGACAACGTTGAAAATGTGCGTGTGTCTGTTCTGCAAATCCCTAATCGATCAACCCGGAAGCAATTTACCGGATTAGGAATTCCAAAGACAATTTTACAATGAATTTTAAATCGTAATTTGAATTTTGATCCCTACAAATTAGCAGATATACAAAAACACAATCCTGGTGATACTAAATCACGTGTATTTTTTTAGCAAAAGACTATTACTCCTCGTTAATCATGGAAACTTTTTTCAGTATTTAGTAGTGTCTGATGAAGATCATTTTGAGGTTTATGGTAATGTAAACACGTTGTCGTTACCGTTTAAGATAGAATTCTAGGCAAAATCCATCAATGACCTCTGCATATTGAAAAGTGACTGTACTCGTATGGTGTGTTTGCACGTTTTGGTGTTATTGGGCCTTATTATTTAGACAATCAAAGCGGTGAAATAATTACTATGAGTAAAGAACGGTACATGGAAGTAATTCAGAACAAGTGAAATCGCGTTGCGTGACGGTACATGTTCTATCTATGGGATCTCCCTCATCCGGACTAACAACCGAGAAAAAATTCAATAACCTCAAGCATTAGGGAATCCAAAGGGGATGTTCTCCTAGCTTGATTACAGCGCAATCTATAGTAATTCTGGTGGTAGTTAGTTTGATGCAGTTTATCGGACAATGGTATAAAACCATCCCATGAGGATGTCGTCAAGAAAACATCCACGACCTCGAAACTTAGCGAAGCTTGTTACGCTGTGGGGTACCGTACGTCTACCTTGAGTAGAGGTTCTGTGGTGATTTAAACACTGCAAATATTTATTGATTATTAGTATGATCAGTACTTTAGACTGGCTCAATTGACGCTAATGGTATCATCTATTTGTTGTGGACGATCATCTCATACGGTAATAACTTTGGCACACTTGACTCGTCTATGTAAGGACATTACCAGGAGAGTTTTCTTTAAGGTATCTACGCGTGTATTTTTAGATGGAACATGATGACAATGCAGTTGTATGTACTTTGCGTGATTAGGTAGTTTATCAAGCCGTCGCTCGTGTTGGATGAAAGGAGGGGGGTAATTCGAAAAGAATAACTTTCTTATAGATCGGCCATGTGATCTGCGCGCGACGCCTGATGAACAGGAAGAGGAGAGGGTCGCCTTTTCCACGAAAATTGGGCTTTTTCCTTAGAACCCAGCCATTCGGTATTTTCCGAGACCCGTGGCCCAATGTTTTGTGGAAGACTAGTACATCCTCGACCGAGCGCACAGAACGCTTAGCCTATATGTAGGCACCAGCCTCAACTTCATCACTACTATCCTATATTCTTTAAAATTCGTTAAGGCAATTTCGAGGAATGTAAGCGGGATGGGGAAGATTTGACGGTTGGTGCGCCTTTTCATTATACTCCTGCAAGAGTCACGCTGTTAGATTAGACGATGGAAAATTTAAGTCAAGCTATCATGAATTTGCAACTCATGTGTTAACAGTAGCAAAAGCAGTTGCATGATCTCACACGCTAAATCGTTATCTAGTGTAATGGACTTGGCAGCTTCCCAATTAGAGATGGCAACATTTGAATATCTATCCAAGGTGAAAATTTCAGATCATATTCTAGAGGCTTATACTTTTGTCTTGTATAATTATTTTTCAAATAATGTACCTCCTAGGCCCCCAAAGTGTGGTAAATTTTTGATTTCACGTTAAAAAGTACGAGTAAACTCAGAACTTGTTACCAAGAAACTGTCTCGAACTCACTCTCTAACTTCAGGGCTATCCACTATAGACTCTCTCAGATTCGTTTTGGAATATTCCAACGATTATAGCTAATCTCATAATTTCTTGATATACCGCTATAATAAAGATTATCTATGACGAAACCTCAGTTTATATACTTTAAATTAATGAAGCAGATGGTAAAAAAAGTTAAATCTTCTTAATTAGCTTCGTCTTTTCTGTACTGAGCTTCAATACAAATCGCTCGCAACTTACTCAATCACAATAATTAAATATATAATTTTTAAAATACTAATTATCTTGAGTACGTATTATTTACTTAAGGTGTTATTAAGCCGAAAGAGGATATCTCTGGTATAACCTGACTTGTTGGAGTGGACAGCTTGATTGTTATTTGATTGAAACACTGACGCCACTGTTCAATTAAGGTAAATTAACTTAGAATCTCCACTTCAGTTAATTGAACTCAGTCTCTCTAAGCGAATATATTCGTAGTTGCTAACAATACAACCAATACCCCCACGACCTTTGGGAATTTAATTGGCTTTGCACAAACTTAAGTTGATAAGCGCCATATTTTTATACACACTGTACAGTGTAAAGAATATTTTTCCAAATTCAACGTTCAAACGATAATAAATAATAATAAAAAATTGAATATTTATTTTACTCTGTTAACATAAATTCGATACAAAGCTTCGATTCGATACCATGCTATGGTAATAACATTAAACTACAGTTATATGTGCACACATAACATTAATCGTAAATACAATATATAAATCTAACTAGGTTGTTTAAAACTAAAGGATTTAAATAATTAAAACACCGGAAAGTCGTGAAATCTATGAAAAAACGATAAAGTTTAGAGCAACAAAATTACTTTCCTTCGTAAAAGTAGGAAATCGATTATCGAAAACTGTTCAATTCCAGGACTTTGTTACCAAAGCCTCCGTAGCTAATTGAAAATTAATTCTTTCAAATCTTCACTGTAACATTCGAAGTACTTATATTTAACCAATGGCTAATTTGAATTTTATAAACGAGTTAGAACCAAACGCCATATTTACAAAAACTCTAATGATATTTAAATTTAGAGTAGTTTATTATTGGATTAACAACTATAATAATTATTAATAAATACATATTGTTACACATAAATTCCAACACAAGTTCCGTATATTTATTTAAGTTTTAGTGATTGGTGATTAGTGATTGTAATCCATTTATTTAAAGCAAGCTCTGTCCCTGTTAGAAGACTCGGATTTTCAGCATTTCAATCACATTTTTGGTGTGATATATTGTTCTTCTCGTGGGATAACACCACACTAATATTTTTCCAATACAAACCTTAAATATCCTACCTTTAAGAGCAAACCCTAGTGAAGCTACCTTGATTTTAGTACATAGGAGCAATGTTAACCCTAAAACACTTTTTTATTCTTATGTTTGGTCGTAAAGTAATGATAAATGTCTCAATTTAAAGTAATAATGATAAATACGTATTCAAACTATTTGTTTTTTTTGTTTTTTTTTTTGAAGGTTATTTTTGGCGATGGAAGGATTGTCAAGGAAACAGGATTTTTCCGGACATTTGTCATCGTTCAGTGAAACAAGAAATCAGTAACACTACGTTTCTGTCGTAGGTTAGTAGACGAATGCGGACGTATTGTGACCTGTATTCTGTAGTTCAGTTTTAATGATTAGTGTTGTGTATAGATTTTTACTAAGTGCATGTTTTTAGAGTTACTGAAGTTGACAAACAACATGGTGGTTGTGATTCCTGACTTAGGCGTGCCACAACGCTTTGGTACGATAAGTTTATTTTAACCTAGTTTGTAATTATGTATTATGTTAGTTATCTACCTGAAGAAGAGATCAGATTGCATATCTCGAAACGTAGTGTTACTGATTTCTTATTTCACTGAACGATGGCAAATATTTGTTTTGTTTGTTTCTTGTGCAATTATTTCGTTTTGAATATTTAAACAATGGTATAAAAGCACGTCTGAGAGTGTTTTCTGAATAAAAAAATAAAAATGTAAAAAAACAAATAAAATGGATGCATATTAGTAATAATATCTCAAGAACGAAGCATATTCCATTATTGTTTGATTGCAATTAATTGTTCTTAAAGTGTTAAAATCAAGTTGGCCGCCAATACAGTAGGGTTTTAAAAGACAGGAAACAGTACATATATAAAAATAAACATGGCATTAAACTTAAGAGCGATAATAATTACACAATTTAGTATTATAATAACGTGGGCGTTTTAAATTAAGTAGTTCCGACTGATCTGGACAATAACAAAGTGATCGAGAAGATGGAAGCGGTGCAGTAGTTAATGGTCTCAAGAGCTTTCGCCCATTACATGACAGAAAGACACTTATAAGCTGGCGACACGTCAACAAAAACTGTTTTCTTTACATTGGTGACCTAGAGTGAACTAGACGACAGTTTGAGCAAATGATGGTCTGAAAGGGTTTTGGTCCATTATGAGAACGTCGACTGTTATACTATGGCATCTCGTTAATAAAAACTATTTGTGTTAGTAATCTAGACAAAAGATTGTAGGTTTAATGAGTCATAGAAATGATTGTTTAAGGAGTTTTCCTTATAACGTCCAAATGAGACACTCATACACTGTTTAAAAAAAAAACTGTTCTCTTTACGTTAGTGATCTACATTATAAGACAAAAAATATTACAGAGGATACAATAATTTAAGGTCCTACGGGATTTTAATTAATTACGTGTAAGAGCAACTCATTGCCAAACATATCTACAAAAAATGTTCTCTATACCTTACGAATCTACATAACAGATCGAAACAAATAGGGGAGGCACAGTAATAGAATATACTACGGGGTTTTTAGTAAACTACGTGCAAGAGAAAGTCTTATACATTGGCAACCTGACCGCAAATTATGTTCTCTTTACGTTACTAATCTACATAACAGATCGAGACAAATAGAGGAGGCACAGTAATTGAAGATATACTACGGGGTTTTAGTTAACTACGTGCAAGAGAAAGTCTTATACATTGGTAACCTGACCGCAAAATATGTTCTCTTTACGTTACTAATCTACATAACAGATCGAAACAAATAGGAAAGGCACAGTAATTGAATATACTACGGGGCTTTAGTTAACTACGTGCAAGAGAAAGTCTTATACATTGGCAACCTGACCGCAAAATATGTTCTCTTTACGTTACTAATCTACATAACAGATCGAAACAAATAGGGGAGGCACAGTAATTGAATGTACTACTTGGCTTTAGTTAACTACGTGCAAGAGAAAGTCTTATACATTGGCAACCTGACCGCAAAATATGTTCTCTTTACGTTACTAATCTACATAACAGATAAAACAAATAGGGGAGGTACAGTAATTGAATATACTACGGGGTTTTTAGTAAACTACGTGCAAGAGAAAGTCTTATACATTGGCAACCTGACCGCAAAATATGTTCTCTTTAGGTTACTAATCTACATAACAGATCGAGACAAATAGAGGAGGCACAGTAATTGAAGATACTACGGGGTTTTTAGTTAACTACGTGCAAGAGAAAGTCTTATACATTGGTAACCTGACCGCAAAATATGTTCTCTTTACGTTACTAATCTACATAACAGATCGAAACAAATAGGAAAGGCACAGTAATTGAATATACTACTTGGCTTTAGTTAACTACGTGCAAGAGAAAGTCTTATACATTGGCAACCTGACCGCAAAATATGTTCTCTTTACGTTACTAATCTACATAACAGATCGAGACAAATAGGGGAGGCACAGTAATTGAAGATACTACGGGGCTTTAGTTAACTACGTGCAAGAGAAAGTCTTATACATTGGCAACCTGACCGCAAAATATGTTCTCTTTACGTTACTAATCTACATAACAGATCGAGACAAATAGGGGAGGCACAGTAATTGAAGATACTACGGGGCTTTAGTTAACTACGTGCAAGAGAAAGTCTTATACATTGGCAACCTGACCGCAAAATATGTTCTCTTTACGTTACTAATCTACATAACAGATCGAAACAAATAGGGGTGGCACAGTAATTGAAGATACTACGGGGCTTTAGTTAACTACGTGCAAGAGAAAGTCTTATACATTGGCAACCTGACCGCAAAATATGTTCTCTTTACGTTACTAATCTACATAACAGATCGAAACAAATAGGGAAGGCACAGTAATTGAAGATACTACGGGGCTTTAGTTAACTACGTGCAAGAGAAAGTCTTATACATTGGCAACCTGACCGCAAAATATGTTCTCTTTACGTTACTAATCTACATAACAGATCGAAACAAATAGGGGAGGCACAGTAATTGAATATACTACGGGGCTTTAGTTAACTACGTGCAAGAGAAAGTCTTATACATTGGCAACCTGACCGCAAAATATGTTCTCTTTACGTTACTAATCTACATAACAGATCGAAACAAATAGGGGAGGCCACAGTAATTGAAGATACTACGGGGCTTTAGTTAACTACGTGCAAGAGAAAGTCTTATACATTGGCAACCTGACCGCAAAATATGTTCTCTTTACGTTACTAATCTACATAACAGATCGAGACAAATAGGGGTGGCACAGTAATTGAAGATACTACGGGGCTTTAGTTAACTACGTGCAAGAGAAAGTCTTATACATTGGCAACCTGACCGCAAAATATGTTCTCTTTACGTTACTAATCTACATAACAGATCGAAACAAATAGGGGAGGCACAGTAATTGAAGATACTACTGGGCTTTAGTTAACTACGTGCAAGAGAAAGTCTTATACATTGGCAACCTGACCGCAAAATATGTTCTCTTTACGTTACTAATCTACATAACAGATCGAAACAAATAGGGGAGGCACAGTAATTGAATATACTACGGGGGTTTAGTTAACTACGTGCAAGAGAAAGTCTTATACATTGGTAACCTGACTGCAAAATATGTTCCCTTTACGTTACTAATCTACATAACAGATCGAAACAAATAGGGGAGGCACAGTAATTGAATATACTACGGGGTTTTAGTTAACTACGTGCAAGAGAAAGTCTTATACATTGGTAACCTGACCGCAAAATATGTTCCCTTTACGTTACTAATCTACATAACAGATCGAAACAAATAGGGGAGGCACAGTACCATTTGGAAATAATTCCGGCTTAATAGTTTGCATGTGTTCAACTTAGCCGCGGTTACCTTCGGCTGTCTTCGTACTACCTCGGCCATCGTCGGTGAGGTATAGCAGTCGACGTAAAAATCTAACATTTCCAGAATAATTCATGATGCAAAGCTAGAGGCCATTTCTGGGTCATATAACACCGCTCATTCATTTCTACGCTCAGATCCTAAACCCACAGCACTAGTTCCTTTTCAGAGTACCCAATATATGCCGCAACTACCAACTCCTATTGGTCAGATGGGACAATACCCAGGGGCACAAGAGGGACGGTTTGCTGTTTCACCTGATGGATCCAGTAACTGTCCATACACCTCAAACTCAGCAGGGTCAAGTGATACAACATCACATGATAAAACTTATTGTAATATGTAGGAAGTACTGTATGCATAATTTGTGTGTTATTTTTGAAACTATGCTTTCTTACAGATAAAATACATTACATTTTTGAAACAAATAGCCTATTCCTTATTAAAAAAGCCCTGACCAGCGATACATTGTTAAATAATAATTTATTGCTGAAAACACATTTGATGTTATGTTTTCTAACCGAAGAAGAAAAAAAAATTAATGAGTAAATTGTGGTTTCAGAAAATATAAAAATTTACAAAACATTATTTGCATATATTTAATAAAAACGACTTTATTGTAAGTTTATCCATATTTTTGTATTTAATAAAGACTTAGTTAATAACTTACCTTAAACAAACCGCAAGCCTTTCTTCAGGTGAAACTGGTCTTGTTTGTACTGGTCTAAAATATGTGTCTTGTTTTTCAATGAAAGGCCTAAGCATGTTCAATAGCTCATAAAACTTTTCGGGGGACATTCTAAAATATTGGAAAAATGTACGTTTGTCCTTTAATAAATCGGGGAAAAGGTGGTGAAATTCCCCGTATTTTTTTCCTTTTCTCATTTATAGGATGAACCCACATTCTTTTTGGCTCTTCTCCTCCTATGATTGAAGAAAACAAAATAAAAACAGATCTTCATCTTCAGAGCTGCTCATCGTGTAAATTATTAAACAAAACGACACAACATAACCATACGACTGCACACTAATTATTGATAGCACTGCAGCTGTGGTGAGGGAAGGAGTTCGGCGCGCCCAGCGCGCCCAGTATGTGCGACGGTCAGCGGAATTTTCCAAAAGGCGGCGCGGTTCGGCGCGGCGCGGCGCGTCTGCAGTGTGCGCCATGCTTAATTGAATATACTACGGGGTTTTAGTTAACTACGTGCAAGAGAAAGTCTTATTCATTGGCAACCTGTCCACAAAAGATGGTATTTTTACATTACTAAGCCGCATAACAGATCGAGACAAATAGGGAGGCACAGTAATTAAAGGTGTTACAAAGTTCTTGCTCATTACTTGCATGAGACATACTCGTACACTGGTAACACCGTCAACTCCATCATCTTGAGATAGAACAAGATTTGTTTTTTATTTATAATAATGCAATATGAACATTTTTCTCTTATTTTTATAAAGTCTCTAAATCACAATTCAAGAATTCATAATTTGTATTTGGCCTCGGCTTGTTATATTATTTTTGTACTCATTAATGAATTAAAATTTATTTATATTTTCAGTAGTTTCACTCTTATATATAGCTTATTATATTTGAACAGATGTACGAACTACACATCTATTATAATACCACAAAATTACCTTTAAAAGAATGTTATCCTGAACATTTTCCTTCTGAGTACAATATTAATTTTAATGAGATAATCCGTATCCCGTTTTCTCATTTAATTCTGTTCATTTGTTATTTACAATCTCATTTCGATTCCGTTTAACATTTGGGCAAACTAATCCCTAATCTCTATAATCCGGGATTTTCTATAATCCAGACTATAACGCGGGAAATTAAGAATAGAATAATGAATCAATAAACCAAGGTGCAAATTTAGGTGTTGCATTTTTACTTAAACTTTTACTGAAAACCTTCTCTGAAATAGTAGGACATAAATATACTTCCGGTATGTCCAAATAATACATTATTTACCTCTTAATAACTTACCAAGAAGATATTTTCGGAGAGTGGTGAATATGGAACGGTACCTTTCTACAGTACGATACGATGTTATACCACTGTACTAATAGGTTCAAATGAATAATCAAGGTTAAATTAATCATAGTTATTAGCTGAATCAATCGGTTTAATTTTATGCGGAGGTTAAGATATTAGTGCAATATCTGAAACGATGTAAATTATGTAAGTTTATCTAAATCCTTAATTAGTTTGTACTATAATTTGTATGGCATTTGTTCAAATTGGTAAATAAAAACATTCCTTGAGGCGTACATTTCCCAGAAAATGTCTATTAAATCTTCCAACACAGTTTCCCCACAATACTCATAATATGTCTCTCTATACATAAATGTGTAACATATGCTTGTGTGGAGAGATTTACATGATCTTCCAGGGTGTGAAATTTGATTCCTAGCCTACAGAAAACTAACAACTTTTCTCAAAAAATCGAATCGTGGTAATTCAAATTCGCTTGCATATAATTTTCAATCCTTGTTTTATGATACCCTTTTAAAAATAGAAATAACTGAACTGATCATAAATTTGTTAGCATTCACGCAATACATTTTGATCACTCTCGTTTAGTGAATTTGGCCCTATTCACTTTCTACCTACTTAGGTAGTTGTAGAAAGGCCGAACATTAAAAAATGTAGGAATAAAGGTTAGCTGAACATTATTTAAATTTAAATAATATTGTATTGCAACACATGTACAATACACAGCGCTTTAAGAATGCAGTATATTATAAATAATTTACTAAAAGTTTCCATCCCTATCTAAGATTAATACATTGATAGACGTTTCAGAATTTAAACACATGCGTATGCTAATATCCGATACAAGACAAATTATTAATTTTCGTTCAATTAAAAGTTAAAAAATACGTAAAATTTAAGACGCCAATCAGTATTTTGTTTAATTTCCCTGCGGTTCTCCTCGGTATATAATAAAACGTATTTTCATAAGCAGACTTTTAGAGAAAGCTTAAATTTGTATTTCTTGGTTTTTGAAGTTATCAGAGTCTGTTAATAATTAATATTACATAAAATTGAGATTTAAAATGTCAAAAACAATAGTTGCCACAGTCTCGTGAGAATAAATGCCAGATAAGAACTATCTCACACTTGAAGAAGAGGGTGGATTTAAATCCTCGAAAACGTTATCTTATACATTTTGTAACATATAACGATGATGAATGTCCGAAATCCAATTATCCTTTCAAACCGTCGTCAATAACAAACTTTAAACAAAGAAATACCATGGTTTTAAACATATAATATCTTACTATCTAATAAGAGCATATTGTTATCGATAATACAGAATAGTTTCAAAGTTCTAAAGGTAGAAAAAAAATCTGCTTTTCTGAATATCACTACTGTTGGCGGGGAAGGAGAACAGACCTGTCATGCACGAACGTGTGAGGTGTTATTGTAGGTAAGCCTGTCCTGTCTGCCGAGTTTCCTCACGAGTAACTCGATAAATTAGCAACTTGAGCATCAGCATTAGACATGATTTTCCTATTGTGGTAACCCCCCCCCCCTTCAGGCACACATCCTTCGTGTCTGAAGTACACTCCAACTGTCAGATTTTCAAAATTAAAATATTTAATTTTGGGTCGGTTGAATTAAATTTGCTTTGTGTGGATAAATTTGTAAATAAATCAATGACGAAAACTATCTTTAAAGTACGTAACACATTGGTTCCCGAAATTTACATTTTTTTCATTTTTACATCTATTCACTAAATCCGATCACTGTTGTTACGTTAAAAAGTTTGGGCATACGAATCTGTTTTTTGTGTGTTTATAGCTTTTCGCCGATATTTAACATTTAGGGTAAATATTGTGAAAAGCAAAATAAAAGCTTCAGTGAAGTACCATCACCGCCATCACTGCAGAGAAACTATTTACATTTATTGAACTACACAATTAGTTTATTTATGTAGGCATAAATACGACTGTATGTATTTAGACTATTACTAAAATATTTGTATACACATTTATAGTTTTTACGTCACCTTAGTACTTTAAATTGTAAATGCGCAAATAAATTGAGGTCAGGTCGAAATTGTTCACCTGGAGGGGTAGATTGTCTATCAAATAATGCTAACTCCCAAAGAGCTGGTACATTCTGAACAAAACATTGAATGCAAACGAAGTCCGTAATGCGTATAAGTCGATTTTTTCAGAACTGGCTTAAAGCCCTATGTAAAATATTGTTATGGGAATGAAATTGATATTGAAAGTGAACCTTTGTCGTATAACTTTAAAAATAATAATAGTACTCAAAATTATATTCCTTATTTTTTTCCCTGAAACGAATTGGTGGAAGGTAAATTAGTGATTTATCATCCTCTACTGACTAAAATAATGGGCACTTTTTTATGGATAGTCTGAAGATCTAGTCCAGAACAATTTTCACGTTACTACTCCAAGTTAGGCTAATATGATCATTTGATCGTGTGCAAAATCACCATGCCCAAGCCGCAATTCGAACCCAGGACCTTGGGATAATAAGCCGATATGCTCACCATTGTGCTGTCTGGGACGGCGAAGCTCTAGTGCCAATCAAATGTTATATGGATTTTTAAACGCGTACGTTCTATGGTATTCTATTAAATCAGCTCATTTAATTTACCTGCGGTTTTTTTTTCTTTAATTAACTTTTATAGTTTTAAAATTATGTTTATTTGTTATGTACATTTGTGTTCAGTACTAACTCGTTTTAATTATATGTGTAGTAGACTATTAATGTAATGAAATTTCTCAAGTAACCTCTAATTTTTTCAGCAGTTTCCAGTTGTAGTCTTTTTGTCCAGGTGTGACATTAATAATTCCTGCATCATTTGTCATTTGTCCCGCATGTCTGTCATTTAGTTTGGGAACCAATTATTTTACCGAGTGTTTAGCTCAACATGCACTGTAACTATTTCTTAATTAAGTTATAAATGCCTAAATTATACTTAAAATTAGTAACTAGTAATAAATAGATAGTAAGTTCCGGACTGGTTTTAAAATCTGCAATTCACATTATATTTTGAATGTTTTAGGGCATTAAAAGAGCCCAAAAGAGACTTTTTGATATAAAAGTTATACGTATTCTATATATGCTTATGACTTAATATATAAATTTATAAAAAATATATTTTACTCTCGACGAATTAATTTTTGTGTAGGAAAAATAATGTACATAGAATTTTATAAAACCGAAAATCACAATACCTGAATGTCCCGTTAAGACGATTTGTGCTCAGAGCGGGAAACTCGACTGTCTCGGAACCAAACGAAAAGAACGCACTTCTCCCTACAAGGGTAGCTTACGACTGACGACCATAGGGTCCGACAGGCGACACCAGCGCCGGACTTGGTGGGGTGGCGCGGCGGGGAACTGCACACAAGAATTAATATTGTTCAGTTCTAGATACTGGCTAATTTACTGGCCACATGCGCCGAAGGTCAATTTGTTTAATTGTTGTAAACAGGATACCACGTCATGTTCAATTGGACCAGTTTACATTTTTGTGGGGAGCCTCAACAAAATGGGTGCGAGTGTATTCTTGGTGGTGCAATTTTATATTCTTTCAAGGTTAACCCTGCTTTTCAGTTGCGATACTTTCGTATTTTGTGTATCTGATAATTATATTATACGAAACAAATGCGTAATGTAAACAAGTTATAGGTGAGTTAACTATTATTACTGATCAATGAAGGCGGGGATTACTAGTAGAACGTCCCTACTGCGAAGTAAGCGACACTACAGATCATCTGGGATTGTTAAGTCGAAGATTAAGGTTTACACTAAAAATGAGTAAAATTTGTATACCTACTGAATATCTATCTCTTTATAACTAAATGTTACACTGGACGAGGGCTGTATAAAACGGTGCATTTGGAGGAGGGGGAGGTTCAAGTGTCATAACCCATAAAATACATTTTTGAGTAATAATTGTCCACATGTTTTTTTCCAGATAATCAAACCCTCCAGCCAGTAGCGTATATAGACATTTATTTCAGAGGGGGCTGTCACACTGACTGGTTTAGGAGGTATGAAATACCCTCCAAAAACCGGAAGGGCTTGAGAATCTTTCCCCGAAAAAATTGATGATGTTTAAGACTTCATAAATGTGTTCTAGCTTAAATCAAAATACTGAGTGCAATTTGACTCAAACTTTTCAGGGGGTCCTGGGGCCCCTGAGTCCCCCTTATATACGTCCTTGCCTACAAAATCAGTTGAAAAAATTCTCGGCGACAGACAGATTTTTGACAAAACACAAGCAATTTTCCAAAAATTTATAAGATAACAGTGCATGTCACTTAAACATATTTTTGTGTAAATGTAAATTTAATCATTTAAGTATGAAATAGAATAGATTACACAGAATAAGTTACTAGTAGAACAAATCTCCACTGCGAAGTAAACGACATTACAGATCATCTGGGATTGTTAAATCATAACGTCGAAAATTAAGGTACAGAGCATTATGGTCTAAACTAAAAATGAGTAAAAATTGTATACCTACTGATATATATTCATGTCTAAATTTTACACTGAACGAGAGCTGTGTAAAGCGGCGTTTAGGAGAAGTTAGGAATATGCTAAATATATTTTTGAAAAATAATGAGGTTTATAAGGTATCATATCTTTATTCAGCGGAACATGTTTTAGACAAATTGCATAAAAAAGTAAAAAATGTTTAATTTACCACCGTAATAATTTTACTATAAAATAAGTAAGAAAATAGATGTTTGAAAGGTTTTTAGAGTATATTTGGAATGGGCTGACAAATTGTAAATTGTAAATAAACCACTGACAAAATGTACTTTTAAGGTACGTAAAACATGAGTTCCCGAAAGTTACATTTTATATTTGTATTCAGTAATTTTTATGAGAGCTGTAACACCTTGGCCATTTTTTAATGTTATATAAACTTGGTTTATATTTGTTTATATCTTTTCATTTATATTTACAATTTAGGGGAAATATTGTGGAAATCACAACAATAGCTTCATTAAAATAGCATTGGTCACCGCCATCACTGCAGACAAACTATTTACATATTTGCAGACTAACTACACAATTAATGTGTTTATCTAGGCATATATAAGACTGTATATATTTATAGGTTTTACGTCGTTTTATTACAATTTAATTGTATATTTGCAAATAGGTCGAAAATGTTCACCTGGAGGGTAGATTTTCTATCAATATAATGTTTAAATCCTAAGGAGGCGATATAAAAAAAAAATATATCTGTTCTTTCTTTTAATAACGAACAGTAAAAACTTCACATTATCAAAATTATTGAGAACATAATCTGTCTGTGGGACTCGGTGTTTGTAGTTGGACATAACCAGTGAAGTGTTGACATAACCAGTGCAGTGTTGACATAACCAGTGTAGTGTTGACATAACCAGTGCAGTGTTGACATAACCAGTGCAGTGTTGACATAACCAGTGAAGTGTTGACATAACCAGTGCAGTGTTGACATAACCAGTGTAGTGTTGACATAACCAGTGTAGTGTTGACATAACCAGTGCAGTGTTGACATAACCAGTGCAGTGTGGACATAACCAGTGTTTATTGTTACTACATTGCTCTTAACAGTAAACAGGCAAATAGGAGTCACTGTTTATACTGGTAACAGCTCAGAGCACAAGATATGGCAGCGCAATTTTCAGATTTCCAGATTGATGCGAAAGCAAATATTGTTAGGTGTAAGATATTTAAATTTGCAATATAAATAGTCCTTCTGGTTTGGTCGAAATAAGTAGGTTGGTTTTGTGACAGCTACAATATTGTTAATTTATTTCAAAGAGATTTACATCCACCTAGTGTTTCGAAAACTATTTGGGTTAACAAAAAGGTTTTTAATTACAACAGTTTAAGTATTGTTATAAGCATTCCAGAAATATTTTTCTTCTGTTCTCTAGCTTTATAAATAACGGAGTTGTGAATATTTTAAGTGTTAATGACTGCCATATTGAAACGAAATGGCGTACCAACCTGACCAAAGAAGTTAGCCGGGATACGAGATATTTACAAGGTAAATGTTTGTAACAAGTTTAAACTTGTTGAGGCTCTTTTGGGACAGTTATTTTTCCACAAGCCGCATTATATAGCACACATATTTTGAACATGGGGTAGTTTTGAGTTCTGAAAGTCATCTTTGGTGAAGTTATGTAGAAATATTTCTCACCGTGAGGACGATTGCAAAAGCAGACTTTTTATCGCAATCTACCTAAAAAAAAATCTATATATAACAAATTAGGTGCAAAATCTAGACGTATACAAAAGATTCAGCTTTCTACGACCTATTACATCCGGAAGTAAATAAATAAGTGATGAATCAATGAAGAATTTGACATGCGAGAAATAAATTTCTTGTCTTAAAATAGACTAATGTTGATAACCTCAACCTCAACAGTGAAATTGGAAAGCGCATGTAGCAACCTTATCTATTCCGCTGAATAAGTTATGAAAGACTGAAGATATGGAATGTACATTACAATCGTGTTCGTGTTTTCATCATGTTTCATGAGAGCTGTGTTCTATAAGTGGTATTGTTGTATCATAATTAATTCCGTGATTTTCCACGGAGAAAATGGCAACACTGTGTAGCATTCAGTACCTACTAAACATTTCCTTATAACTATTTATAAACAATTGAAGGCTCTAATAAATACAAACATTATTTCTGCAAATAAAAAAAAATGAAACCAGTACAGTACTATATACTTATTGTTTATAAATAAACAATTTATCATTCAAACTATGTAAAATACTATGCATCTTAATAGTTTTACATTTATTGTATATATGTAAGGTACAATACTATTAAGCATTATTTCATAAGTTTCCTTTGACACCCCGTTTATAAGGTATTGCAAGTGAAGCTGTGGGTAGTTATAGTTCAGTCTCGAATGGAATACTATTCCAATTCTATTGAACATAAATCATTTAATTTTTTAATTGTGTTTTATTATGTTCATCCTCTACAAGTTTATGCATCGGCAGAATAATACCGTACAAGTATAAACTCGTTTCAAACACTATATTTTCTCTTTCTTTCAGTATATGCGATGGTTAAGTATTGGATTCTCATTTGTGTTGTGTTTGTGAGTTAAATTGTTAAGTTGCAACATAAACTCTAAGCTATTCAATTATGTTTATAACCGGCGCTCCATCATATTTTAACATACATTACATTACAACCTGAAAATGCCCTTCATTTATGAAGTAACCAAAAGCACTGTATTGCATATTCTATTTTCAGACAGGTCATGAAGTAAACTTTCTGAAGCGACAGTTTTCTAGAAGACACAACAAGAGCTCCGACAGAGACACATTTTGGACTTTTTTAATACAGAAAGCACATGTGTTTCTATTGCTATCATATCAACTTGATATTGTGTTACTGTGTTGCTACAACTCATATGTATAATTCATGCCGCTTTGTTTTAACTTTCTGTTGCATCTTTTAGAGATAATGCATAATATTGTTTTACTAAATAAAAAGTAATATTATTAGTATTATTAGATAATAACGTAACAAAATATTAATTTGAATATTAATTTGTTTAAGTATGGTTCTAGAAGTGCACGAGTTTTAAAATTGTTCTTATTGGAACTAAGGGGTGATCATCACTACAGGCTCTTATCGCCCAATGTAAAAGCATTCATAAATTATACAGATTGAATAAATTTCATATCTCTCTTGTCTACATGTTGTTTAACTAACCATAATGGTTTAATGCCAGATATTGATGTAATAATTTCTACTTTTTGTGAAGAAATCGAATGTCAGTTAAAAAATGTACGAAAATGTTAGTTTTTATAGTAATCCGAATATTATTTAATAAAATACTGTAGGAAATTAAACTAAAGTATTATTTAAAAAAATTTGAATTGGTAATATTAAAAAAGTAATGGTGTAAAAAAGGTGAGATGCATAATGTATAACTGCACATCTATTAAATTTCGGCTTTTCATCAATATAGAGAATTAGAAGAATTAGTGATGTATCAATGAGGAATTTGTAAAGATAGATTTATCGTCTTAAAATATAGGCTAGCAGCTGATAACCTCAACCTTAACAGTAAAATTGGAAAGCACATTAAGCAATTTTATACGTTCATCTAAAGAAGTTATGAAATATTGAAAATATTTTAAGAATTGCAAATGTGTTTTCGTCATTACTTTCATTACAGCTGTATGATATAAGTATTATCGCATCTTAATTAATTCTGCATTGTTTTCCCTAAAGAAAATTTTACAATTTATAACGTATAGCTTTAATACTACCCATAGGCGTATCCAGGGGTAGTTTGGGGTCGTAACCCCACCCCTTCTCCACTAGTACAAATATTCAACGTAATTTTATCTTGCGTTAAACCGAAAGAATAATCGTAGTCGAACAATATATGAGTATCACAGTTTAGTTTTGTTTTTATTTGTTTTAATATTTTAACTATAAAAGCTAATATGTAGTAAAACACAAGACTCATGTTTTTTTTCTATTTTTTAACGCATTGCTAGAGCTATGTTTTCGAAGTTTAAACAAATTTTTGTTACTCAAAACAAAGTCAATGTAATAGTATGTAATAGTACATGAATAAACAGGGGAGTGTTAAGACGAAATGTGACGGAAAATATATCTAATGGATATTGGATATGGATATAATGGAAAAAGGAGGCATTTTTAGGATATCCTCCCTCTGCAACAATATGTAGCTGCGGCTCTGTCCCTACGGCCATTGTAGTTTATTGCGTTCAAAGATATTTCTGGTGCCGTAGTTGAGATTTTCTATAAGCCTAGATTTTTCTTAAACTAAGTAAGTTTGTCTTTTATATCTGCATTACACTAATGACCAAGCACTGCATTCTTAATATTGGTTGAAGTTTTCATTCATAAATATAATTTTACTAGAACTTCCTATTTTATTATTTGGATAACCTCTGTGCTCATCAGTGATTACAGAGAAGGTTAAAATAAGAAGTTTTGTTACTATGCTAACTGTACGCTTTATAAATTAATTAAACATATTAGTACGTTACCACATTACAATGTTTACAAAGAATACATTATTACAAAATCACAATTACTGATTGCACATCGCTGATAAAGTCAAAAAGGGAGTTTTCAAGACCGAGGAATTTTTCGAAATAATAATAGACCTATAGGTTAACCAGGAGCCCAAGAATGTAAAATGTTGTATACAATTTAAATACAATCACTCCAGTAGTATTTACGTGATTGAGTAAAACACATTCAGACACAATTGGATTTTTAGATTAAAGATTAGTCATCAACTGCCCTGTTAAATAGTAATGTAAAACGTTGCAGGAATTACAGGTAGACTATTATATTGCCTTAGACTGTCATAAGAAATTCCGAATTGAAACAACGTATTTTAGAAAACCACTATGAATTTACGTATAGCAAGAGAAATCTTTTCCAAATAAATGTCTTCATCATTAGCAATTTCTGTCAATCAAAACACAAGTATTGACGTTTATTCTTGAACGGTATGTTATTATTGGAATATAAACCATCCATCGGTGCTCTCTGCCTACATTTATTGTTTTGTACAAAAAACCCATTTTTGCGTTTATCGCAACGCAAGAATTGTATAAAATATCTTTCATGTATTAAGTAATATAAGAGCTTTCATTACATTTTACGAAAATTATTCTTTTAATTTTCCACGTTACTGAACAAAAAAGGGAGTACATAACTTATTTCTCTGTTACAACTGTTGACTGTAAAACGAAATTAAATGTTTAAATAATTGTATTCCTTATGTTTGGAAATGTGTCCTATGAAGGGTGAGCCGGTTCAATACCTATATCTCCCCGGCTCATGTGTGTTTTATATAGTGTGTGTGTGGTTTATTGGCTGCAGAGGCGACTGATTTTGAAGGCGTTTGGCCTTTCCGGCAGAGTGGCGTAAAGACTCTGAGCTGTAGTGTACTAGTTAGGAGTAGCTCCTGTTTAAAATTTTGGTTTATTTTAGTATTTTGTTAGATTTGCTGAGCTGATTCCTTCTAACATGTGCGGCTAGGTTTACGGCCCCTCACTGATGAGGTCCAAGGGATGAGCTGTTTATCTCCTGTCATCTCTCCATCATGCGTGGTCGCAGAGAACCTTCACTTTGCGCTCTGCTGAGGGACGGCCACCATGATGGACATTTCTGCTAGTCAAAATCTGTGATACCCTGCATTCTTTATTTATTTGTTATTGTTATTGTTGCCATTTATATAGTTTATATTTTGTTATTTAATTTTAAGTTAGTTTTAGATATTATTTAGTTATTTCTTGGATTTCATTAGGAGCCCGCCCTTAGCCGAAGGATACCGGGTGGAATTGGCATTTCTTGTTTCAAATTATGGCGTGTCTAATTTTTTGTATGCAGGTGCACCTGACAAGAATTGTTCGAGGTATATACTACTGCAGGCACTTTTTATTTTATTTTTTTTTTTTATTTATAATATATATATATATATATATATATATATATATATATATATATATATATATATATACTTAATTATATTGACTGGATAGGCCTGTGTTTTCGTAGTAAATGAACCTGAGTATACTGACCACGGTGTTTTTTTTTTTTTTTTTTTTACCTAGTTTAATTTTGATCCGGCATCCCGTTCGCCACCATGGGCGCGCGTTTCCCTGTTGGTTTGCTGTGGGTGTGCGAGCGGCGATGTAAGGTTTCAATGGTAGCAGATCGTGGTTACCTGCTCTCTCAGCTGTCTCTCAGTTCTGGTTTTGTTTGTTGGTGTAGGTTAGTGTTAGGTAGGGGGAGGTTAGAGTACACATTTTTTTTTTTTATTAGGAGCTCGCCCTAGCACAGGATACCGGGTGGAATTGGTTTAGTGTCTTGCTTCCTGCAGACTTACCCTTTGCAGGGAGCAGGGGACTCTAAATTGCTTAACCGCTAAATTTACCTAACTGTACTCTACTTCTCCCCTATCAATGTGTTGTTTTGTTATATTTATTGCTTCTGTGTTTGTAGGTTGTGGTTAGTGTATATTTGCAGGGTATCCTTCTATTAGGTAGCAGGTATTAAGTTCTTCACTTGGACCTCGTCAGTGTAAGCCCTTTGTGAGTTGAGTCCACTTAGTTTACTAAGTAATTGTTGCGTACGCTTTGTTGTATTTATTTTGTCTTAATTGTTTGGTATGGCGTTTTCCCTGGTGCCTGAACATCTGCGCAAGCCCGAGTTGGTTTTTGAGGTCCTGGCGAGAGGACAGAAGCCCGAGGGAGATGTGAGGGCATTAAGAGCTCAATTACGGGATTGTATAGCGTTGGACCGCAGCTGGAATGCAGAGTTCCAAATTAATACTGAATTTGAGTTTTGTAAAACCCGAATGGAAGAGTTAGAAGACGATATTAATTTTGAGTCACTTCCCATGTCCGGGTCAGCAAAGGCTAGATTGGCATCTCAACTTTTACATTGGCGTGACAGAATAGTTTTACTTATGTCAGCTCCTAGTTTAGACTCTGATATTAAAAGTTGGGCCTTTTCGGCCAGTAACAAATTAAAACAAGCCTTAGATGGTTTGAGTGAGGTGCGCTCGGTGAAAGAGAAGGGGGTACTATTTACCGCTGTCACTCCAACGGAGGTTCCCACTACCATTACCTTTGCTAACCGTCCTCCGGCTCTTTCTTTCGAGCCTCCCAGAGTTACTATGTCTCCGATGGGTAGTGGCCCTCCTGAAGCGGCTGGTGAGGCATCATCTATAGTTGTGCCTTCCTTTTCTAGCTTTGGCAAATTGCCCCATCCTTTGGGGAGTGTTTTACAACACTTCCCCAGAGTTGATGGGCTTGACACTAATTTACTTATCCATTTCCTTCTGGAAGTTTTTTAAGCTGAGAGAATTTCCTGGTATGACAGATGCCATGCTTATGCAGATTTTAGCGCAGTTTTCCTTAAGGCCGCTTTTTGATCGCCTTCTAGACTGCCTTAAGAGAGGTGCCACTTTTGACCAGTTCCACGCCGAGATCTTGGAGTTCTTTGTACCTGCTCGGGTTAGGGAGCGCTTGCGGGTGGAACGCGTTTACCGTCCTCAGGCACCAGACGAGACGTTGAGCCATTTTGTCGGGGAGATACGGGATGTAGCCCGGGTGTTGCGCTTGAGCTTGAGCGAAACAGAGTTGGTGAGCCTTATTTTGGAGGGCATTAAACCTGAAGAACGCTCCCGTTTGATTTTTTGTAGCCGTCCCGCATCTTTTGCGGATTTGGACCGCCTCTCCATCATCTCTAGAGGGGTTCAGGATGCATGATCAAAGGGAGGCCATGTCGAGGCATCTTGCCTCCGGGGCCGGTCCATGCTCCGGTGCGGTCTGAGCCAGCAGCTGCTCCTTCCCGTAGGCAGCCTCCTACCTGTTATGGCTGCAAGCAAGTGGGACATATTAGACCGTTTTGTCCACTTAATAAAAAAAACTAGTAAGCTTGCGGACGAGTAAGCCCGACTCGTGCCGTAAAGGTAATTTTGAGGGCAAAAATGTACATAATTTTGATGGTAAAAGGGTAGCTGGTTTAATACAGAACAGAAAGAAAACAGAAAGAAATAGACTTGGGGACAGATATCATCGTTGGCCGAGAGGGGAGGTTGCTGCTCTGGCCGCGCAGGGAGTAAGGGCTGCCCGCTCAACCTGCCCACAACTGGATGTGCTTGTGGGGAATGTGGTGCAGAAGGCCCTGGTTGATTCTGGGTCAGCACGCAGCCTGATTTCTTTGTCGTTTTTTGAAGATCTAAAATCCTCTGGGCTAATACGGCAGGTTGAGCCTAGTTCACTTATCTGCTGGACTGCTTCACGCACACCTTTACCTATTATCTGTAGTGCCCAGATTCACATCAAAATTAATTATTTCTCTTGGGATTGGAGCTTTTTGGTGGCTAAGGACCTGACTTTTCCTTTCATCTTGGGAGCAGATTTTATCGGAAAAACTGGCATGATTTTGGATTTGGCCTCCAGTCATGTTTTCTTTGCTTTCGCCAGGCGGGTGCTCGTTCCCTTTTCTGATGTCGAGTCTCGTGGGACTGCTGCCTTAGAGATGGAAGATAAGAGCTTGACTCCTCCTGACCAACTAGGACATCTTACGCCGAAAGAGGCTGAGGACATAAGGCAGATTTGTTCCAGTTTTCCTGAAGTCCTCACTGACAAACTGGGCACGACCAATCTCTTGGAATACGAGATTCGTCTTACAGACACCCGTCCTGTACGTTCCCATCCATACAAGCTTGCTCCGCCCAAGATGGAAATTCTGAGAAATATGATCGATGATTTACTTAAGAGTGGGGTAATCGAGCCGTCTTGCTCAAATTTTTCCAGTCCAGCGTTTCTAGTGCCGAAACCTAATGGGAAGTCCAGATTGGTCCTGGATTATCGAAAGCTCAATGCTCAGATAGAAATTGACTCCGTGCCTCTCCCCGATTTGCATTCTGCTTTCGACTGGTTTGGTAAGGCCAAGTATTTCTCCATTTTTGATCTTAATCAGGCATACCATCAGATTCCTCTAAAACACGAGTCTCGACCTCTCACTGCCTTTTGTGTGCCTTGGAATTTGTACCAGTTCACCCGAGTGCCAATGGGCTTGGCTGTGGGGGCCCAAACACTCACCAGACTCCTGGATTCTATCTTTCATGATGTCAAATTTAAGTTCGTGTTCAACTATCTGGATGACCTGCTTGTGTACAGTGAGAGTTATGAGGAGCACTTGACTCATCTGGAGGAAGTTCTAACTAGGCTGCGAGAGTCTGGCCTTACCGTCAATCCTGAAAAGGTGAGTTTTGCTCAGCCTGAAATATCGTTTTCTGGGTCATCTTGTCTCTTCTCGAGGTTTGTTTTGATCTAGAGAGAACCCAGGCAATCAGGGAGTTTCCTCCTCCTAAGGATGCCAAGGGGATTGGCCGTTTTGTGGGAATGATAAATTTTTATCGTCGTTTCATCCCCAATGTTGCTGAAGTGGCGGCCCCTCTGAACTCTCTTAGGAAAAAGGGTGCCAAGTTTGAGTGGGGTGAAGACTGCTTTTGAGCAGCTGAAAGAGGCAGTGATGCAGCCTCCAGTCTTGGCTATGCCTGATTTCAGTCGTAGGTTCGTCTTGCAAACTGATGCTTCCTCCTTAGCCGTTGCTGCTGTTTTATCCCAAGAAGTAGATGGTATCCGGCAGCCCATAGCTTATGCTTCACGCACGTTAACCCCTTGTGAGAAGAAGAGTTGTTCTGTTTATGAGCTGGAATGTTTGGCTGTCGTGTTTGGAATTAACAAGTTCAGGCGTTACCTAGAACATAAAGAATTTTTGTTGGAAACCGACAACCAGGCACTTTCTTGGCTCCTTGCCCACCCCCGTCAGCTCGGGAAGATTGGTCGCTGGGTAGTCCAAATTTCTGCCCTTAAGTTCACAGTGCAGCACGTGCGAGGCACCCAAAATATCATAGCGGACACTCTGTCACGCATGTATCACTTACCCAACGACCACCAGAATTTATCAGAGCCGCCATGTTGTGGCGTGCTCCTAGACTTTCCTCTGGCATTTTCGGACATTGTTCCACACCAACTTAAGGATCCCGAGCTGACTGCTATCATCAATGAGCTTAAAAACGGAGGTGCCCACCCTCCTTATTTTCTGTACCGAGGTGCTCTATGCTGCCGTGACAAGCAGCGGAGAAAACCTAAGTTAGTGCTGCCAAGCTTTCTTGTACCGATGGTCTTTCAGTATTTTCATTCTTCTCCTGTGGGTGGACATCTAGGAATTCATAAGACCATCGCGAAGATTAGGGATCAGTTCATCTGGAAAGGTATGGACCGGGATATTGCAGCTCGAGTACGTTCTTGTGAACTATGCTCGCTAAGCAAACCCGCTCAAAATACCAAGTTGGGTCTTTTGTCATCTGAGGTGGCGGAAAAACCTTTGGAGAAGGTTTTCATTGACTATGTTGGGCCTCTCCAGCGTAGCAAGTCCGGAAATAAGTTCCTACTTGTTTGTGTGGATGCCTTCTCCAAGTTTGTTTGGTTGTTCCCATTGCGGAGTGCTACCGCGCAGCTCACGGTGCAAGCACTTCGTAACCATTTTTTTCAACACTTTGGAATCCCCGCCACCTTAGTTTCCGATAATGGTTCACAATTTGTCTCTAATATCTTTAAAAGAATGTGCTTTGGGCACGGAATCCGCCATGTGACTACTTCCCCTTTCTATCCTCAGCCTTCTCACGCCGAACGGTTTAATCGCAATCTTCGATCTGCTCTCATTGCCTTTCATGCGGAAAATCAGACCACCTGGGATCAACAACTACCTTGGATCCAATTTGCCTTTAATACGGCCCAGCATGAAAGTCACAAGGCGGTACCTTTCGAGTTATTATTTGGCTTTCCGCCAAACAACCCTTTGGCGAACCTTTGGAAAATTAGCGATCTTCTGCCACCTCCTGGTACTCCCGATGTGAAAGCCACTTGGGAGGCAGCCAGGCGGAATCTCATTCGGGCTAGGGAGTTAGTAAGGAGGAAGTACAACCGAGGTCGTATTGCCAATCCCTTCCAGGTGGGGGATCTAGTTTACTGCAAGGCTCACCCAGTCAGTTCGGCTGTGGACAAAAGAGCTGCTAAACTTTGCTACAGGTGGACTGGTCCCCACCGCATCTTGAAGTTTCTGACTCCGGTGACTGCCCGACTGGGAGATCCTCAGTCCGAGAAGATTTTCAGGAAGGCGCACATATCCCATCTGAAGCCTTGCCGGAGTCATCCGTGATTTCTCTTTAGTCTGTGCAGAAGGGTTTTAGGTCCAGAGGCCTGATCACCTCTGCTCCTTCTTCCTGATCAAGGTTCCTGTTTTCTTCTTTGTACCCACGCTACTCTTGGAGGGATTCTTGCCTCCAACTGGATTTTCTTGGTTTTCCCTTCTGCATACTTCAGGGTTTCCGGTTTATAATTCTTCAACCTTTGGGGGGAGAGGCATTTCGTTCGGTTCTTCTTTTTGAAGAAATTAACAGAGGGGAGTTCCTCCTTTTGGGGGGGGAGTCTGAGCCGGTTCAATACCTATATCTCCCCGGCTCATGTGTGTTTTATATAGTGTGTGTGTGGTTTATTGGCTGCAGAGGCGACTGATTTTGAAGGCGTTTGGCCTTTCCGGCAGAGTGGCGTAAAGACTCTGAGCTGTAGTGTACTAGTTAGGAGTAGCTCCTGTTTAAAATTTTGGTTTATTTTAGTATTTTGTTAGATTTGCTGAGCTGATTCCTTCTAACATGTGCGGCTAGGTTTACGGCCCCTCACTGATGAGCTGTTTATCTCCTGTCATCTCTCCATCATGCGTGGTCGCAGAGAACCTTCACTTTGCGCTCTGCTGAGGGACGGCCACCATGATGGACATTTCTGCTAGTCAAAATCTGTGATACCCTGCATTCTTTATTTATTTGTTATTGTTATTGTTGCCATTTATATAGTTTATATTTTGTTATTTAATTTTAAGTTAGTTTTAGATATTATTTAGTTATTTCTTGGATTTCATTAGGAGCCCGCCCTTAGCCGAAGGATACCGGGTGGAATTGGCATTTCTTGTTTCAAATTATGGCGTGTCTAATTTTTTGTATGCAGGTGCACCTGACAAGAATTGTTCGAGGTATATACTACTGCAGGCACTTTTTATTTTATTTATTTTTTTTTATTTATAATATATATATATATATATATATATATATATATATATACTTAATTATATTGACTGGATAGGCCTGTGTTTTCGTAGTAAATGAACCTGAGTATACTGACCACGGTTTTTTTTTTTTTTTTACCTAGTTTAATTTTGATCCGGCATCCCGTTCGCCACCATGGGCGCGCGTTTCCATGTTGGTTTGCTGTGGGTGTGCGAGCGGCGATGTAAGGTTTCAAGGGGTGAGACATACATGGATGTGAGACTAGTTACAGAGACAATTACAGAAAAAGAGACATAACACTTTCTCTCGCAGGCAGTCTTTCACTTTATCGACAGAATGCCACATTTCACTAAAAAGGAACAACGTCCAAGGAATTTAAAAACTCATCTTAACATTTTTCCGTAGAGGCATTTGATAATTATGCCAGTTTACAGGCATTTCATTTTCAAAACTACATCCGCGTTGGCAACAGGATTCGCGAAAATCAGTGTGATGTATTAGTGCAAAATGTTTAATTGTCATTTTTACATTAATCTATTTCAGAGTAGCAAGTCATAAACTTAGTGTTTGTCTTTGGTATTCAATATAATTGTTAACGGATATAAAAGATTTCAGTTCGAGTTTCGTCATTGAAATATATCATTCTTATGTTCAATAAAAAAATTTATTTAGCTTATATTCCACAGTAAATGGGTCATATAACTACAAATTCCAATATAAATATTGTATCAAATTATAACTGTAACTTATTAGTATTAGAGATAACAACCTTGGTCGCACAAAGCTACGAGCTGTTGACAGTAGACGCTTTTTTAATGTGATACATCCATTTATGGGTTGGCGTTAACTTACATGATGCCTTATATGTAGTAGGTTAAAAATGTATGGATCAGTATGTACATATTTTTAATTAAATTTAATAACGGAAAATCTTACTGTGTAGTAATCCCAACTTGGATTATTGCAGGGATAGTGAACGTTTTCTCTTTTAAATGTTCTAAGGGGTGATTTTCAAATTTCAAAATATTTTAAACACTTTTAAAGTTGCACACAGTACCATAGACAATATTGCAGGTCTCACAGGTCCAGATGAAATTCGAAGAATCAGCAGGTACCAGATAAGTAAAACAATTGTCGTCCATAAAATACAAGTATAGAAAACAAAGTCTCGTTAAACAAATATTATATAAATGTGGAAGCCGTAACACAAGGCAGGAGTACGCCACAACACGTGTAGCGTAACACAAGGCAGGAGTACGCCACACCACGTGTAGCGTAACACAAGGCAGGAGTACGCCACAACACGTGTAGCGTAACACAAGGCAGGAGTGCGCCACAAAACGTGTAGCGTAACACAAGGCAGGAGTACGCCACAACACGTGTAGCGTAACACAAGGCAGGAGTACGCCACAACACGTGTAGCGTAACACAAGGCAGGAGTGCGCCACAACACGTGTAGCGTAACACAAGGCAGGAGTACGCCACAACACGTGTAGCGTAACACAAGGCAGGAGTACGCCACAACACGTGTAGCGTAACACAAGGCAGGAGTACGCCACAACACGTACGTGTGTTTCTGAGGTTTGGAAACTCTGCAGATGAAATCTTTCTTGCGATATCTTGTCCCATGATACATTTACATTTTGGTCTATTAATTTAGGTTTTATATCAGTGTTTAAATATAAAAGTGCCGATGAAAAGGTGGAGGGGGGGGGGGTTACTACAAAGCAAGAGTGCGGTGAAATCAAATTTTGTCATTGACTTTCCGCTTTATTATATTTTCTCTGGTTGAGTTAGGCTAAATGTGTTACTATATAAAATCTGCCATTGTGACTGTACTCAATTTGTGTGCACATTTGTTCATTCTGATACTTCTCGTTGTCACCATGGTTACCTGATTGTACACCCTGGGCCACTGATTGTAGCGGTACGAGTGAAGATAGAATATCCGTTTCAACTAAACCCCCCTTATAGTGTGGTCATAAAAGAGTTCGATAAAATTATTTTGAATCCTCCCAATCTGTATGAGGTATTTGGGGAGGGGACCTTTTATTAAAAATTTTTAATTTATCTAGCTGTACATTTACAAGGTATCGAAAATAAAAACAAAAACAACTTTAACAGGCTTATTATGTTTCTTTATCAAACAACTTAAGAAACTCCATATATTACTCAAAATATTTGAGGATTCACCCTTCCAGAAAGTAACTAAGATAGATCAGTTCCCAAACATTTCTCCATTTAAAACTATTTACATTTTTAAAATTAAAAAATGTTTATAACTAAAACATACAGGTATTAAAATACAACCGTTAGTTGATTGTTTGCGTTTGATAACATATTGGAATAAATCAACTGAAAATGTTATTTTGACATATAAAACCAAAACCTCTTGACATAAAGGCAAAGTTTAAATAGAAAAAGAATTTTTCACGACCTCTAATTTGGTAGTAACTTATAACAAATATTATATAAATGTGGAAGCCGTAACACATGGCAGGAGTACGCCACAACACGTGTAGCGTAACACAAGGCAGGAGTACGCCACAACACGTGTAGCGTAACACAAGGCAGGAGTACGCCACAACACGTGTAGCGTTACATAAGGCAGGAGTACGCCACAACAGTGTAGCGTAACACAAGGCAGGAGTACGCCACAACACGTGTAGCGTAACACAAGGCAGGAGTACGCCACAACACGTGTAGCGTAACACAAGGCAGGAGTACGCCACAACACGTGTAGTGTAACAGGCTTCGCTGATGTTTGGAAACTCTGCAGATGAAATCTTTCTTGCGATATCTTGTCCCATGATACATTTACATTTTGGTCTATTAATTTAGGTTTTATATCAGTGTTTAAATATAAAAGTGCCGATGAAAAGGTGGAGGGGGGGGGGTTACTACAAAGCAAGAGTGCGGTGAAATCAAATTTTGTCATTGACTTTCCGCTTTATTATATTTTCTCTGGTTGAGTTAGGCTAAATGTGTTACTATATAAAATCTGCCATTGTGACTGTACTCAATTTGTGTGCACATTTGTTCATTCTGATACTTCTCGTTGTCACCATGGTTACCTGATTGTACACCCTGGGCCACTGATTGTAGCGGTACGAGTGAAGATAGAATATCCGTTTCAACTAAACCCCCCTTATAGTGTGGTCATAAAAGAGTTCGATAAAATTATTTTGAATCCTCCCAATCTGTATGAGGTATTTGAGGAGGAGACCTTTTATTAAAAATTTTTAATTTATCTAGCTGTACATTTACAAGGTATCGAAAATAAAAACAAAAACAACTTTAACAGGCTTATTATATTTCTTTATCAAACAACTTATGAAACTCCATATATTACTCAAAATATTTGAGGATTCACCCTTCCAGAAAACAACTAAGAAAGATCAGTTCCCAAACATTTCTCCATTTAAAATTATTTACATTTTTAAAATTAAAAAATGTTTATAACTAAATCATATAGGTATTAAATACAACCGTTAGTTGATTGTTTGGGTTTGATAACATATTGGAATAAATCAATTGAAAATGTTATTTTGACCTACAAAACCAAAACCTCTTTACATAAAGGCAAAGTTTAAATAGAAAAAGAATTTTTCACGACCTCTAATTTGGTAGTAACTTAATTTCAACTAGCAAATTAAAGGTAGTAAAAAACAAAAAAAGTATTTAAACTTTAGCTTTATTTCGAGGTTTCGATTCTGTAGGCAAAATAACAGTTTCAAATAATTTAAATATTTTTATCCAGGCAATAGTTTATAATAGGACAGTTGAACACACAACTTATACTTTGTAAAGGCCTTTATCACGCTTACGTGTTGGTGCTTACGAGTGCTCAAACTGTTTCCCGTCGTTGCCAAAGCAAAGCTCCAACCGCCCAGTGAAGCTGTCTACTGAACGCTAAATTTGTTCTGAAGAAATGAAGATACTTCATATTTTACCACCATTATTCTTCCTGGCAGTTGGTCTTGTAGCATAAACCACAAACTTCAACTTCCCATAAAGGTTTTGACTGTTGCATCCCATCCTATCCATTTATCACGAAACTGTTCATGAAGTGTATTACGAACAATGATAGCATAATGTGGAGGGGTACCATCTTGCTGCAACCACATTCTTTGCCTAACTTCGTTCGGAAGATCCATCAGTAGGTTAGGCGAGACATTGTTAAGGAAATAATTGTACACACTCCATTTTAATTTCCTGCAAATAAGTGAGAACCAATTATTCTGTTCAATTAAGCCAAAAACGTGTTCAGGGACCTTAGCTTTGGTTGTCTACTGCACGCATCTAATGTGGATTCTCGAATGACCGAATAATGTACGTTATATCGCCTCATCACACCAGAGGACACCATTAAAGTTAGGGTTCTCATTGATTCTCTTTTGGACCCAAACACAAAAGTTGATACGATAAAGTCTTCGATAAGCTCTAGATGTAACGACAACCTGTTTTCGTGAAGGATTTTCGCAATTGTCGTTTGACTCACCCAGATACTTCGGCTTAAGTTCTGTGGGTTTTGTAGAGCAGCCGCTAAAGCATCGGCGAATTTTTTTCTTCTAGCAGGCCTTCTTGCCTTTGTTGTGACCACAATGCACACTTCCAGTTTCTCGAACACGACCAGCTCAGCTTCTCACTTTTCGTTAATCGTGATGTCTTTCAGGAAAGCGTTCAGCGTAAAATGCAACTGCTGCAGTTAAGTATGATAACACTAGCCCAAAACCATGCACTCATCAAACACCTCAGCACTGGCGTGAGCCATATTTTAACTTAACTAATAATATTACAAACGAAATAAGACTACTGTAATTTTACCGCGAGTAAGTTTCAGGAATTGAGTGTTAAAACAGTTGCAAGAGTAATAAAAATCAAATATAATGCTTCTCAGCTACTATTTTCTTGTTCGATACTGAATTGACTGCTTCAAAATTATTACAACAGGTTAGGTTTTATAAAAGTGACAAAACATGCATTACTATCTTTTTACGAAAAGAACAATGCATAACTTATCGGCTTACAAAGTTTGACGGTCAAATTTCAATGATGCTAAAAACGTAAGAACATGACAAATTGCTTTGCATCCTCATGGGCAGATTTTGAAATTGGGGTAGTGGATTTTGTATTAGAGAATAATAAGAGTTTGAGGACTTGCAACAATTTTACGAATTTTATAAGAACATTGTTTAGAGAGTATATTGACTGTATGGTTAAGCTTGTTTGAAAACATATTGTAATAAATCAATTGAATTGTTATTTTCACATAAAGAACCAAAACCGCTTGAGATGAAGCCAGAGTTTAAGTAGACATCATTTTGTTTTTTACCAGTCTATCTTTAATTTGGCGTAATACCTACAATAAGGTTATATTTAATATTTTTTAGCTGTACGATTCTTTTATTTTAAAAATAATTTTAAATGATTTTTAAATAACATCGAAATATTTCTGGAACTTAATTTTCTTAGTTATTTGTTAAAGGGTAGGTCCTCAACTATTTTGGGTAACATTTGAGTTTCATAAGTTGTTCAATCCAGTAACAAGATAAAACATGTTTAAGTTGTTTGTTAAGATTATTTTAACACCCTTAACATTTTTACAGCAATGATCTGTGTCAAGAGATAATGATGTAACACACGCCCGACCTTTGCACTTCGTACTACCCATTAATATTTTTGTACCACAGTAGTTTATTCGTGAAATGTGACATATAACCGGGGAACAGGTGAACACTTGCACACGACATTAATAAGTTTATGTTAATACAATACCATATGTTTGTACCTTTTTGTAAGACCAACGAATGATATTGTAGCAGACTCGTTTATGAACAAATAACGTCGTTGATATTTTTATTTAAAAGTTACATCATATTTTAATACCATTTCTGTACTATTGAGTACCACATTATAAAGTTTTTGTACCATCATAGAGATATTTAGCAATAAGGAAAAGAAGAAGGGAACCAAAAGGGCACTTAACCCGTGGTCGATAATAAGAGTCATTAAACGAATTAATTTATTTTATTATTTTTGTACCATTCCATACTGTGAATAAATATTCTTTGACTAAGTAACTAATGGATTAATAAATGAATAATCTTCAGACAGAGAACAAATGGACACTTACATTCTTGGCCCACACATTATTGCGTTATCATACTACTTTTATAACATTCAATACGAGCTATTAATGTTTTTGTACTTACTTTATTAAAGTAGTAAAAATCTAGATAGTTGAAGTGCTTGAGACAGTGAATAGATGGAGATCGCTATCTGACGTCGATAAATATGATTAAAAAAACATTACGCAGTTTTTAATTTTTGTACAGTTTATTGATGGTAATATACATTGCGCTTTTTAAACTATAATATGTTTATAATACAGTAGTTTTAAAATAGCAAAAAAAATTAACTTTTAACCACTTTTTGGTGTGTACAAGACATTTTCCCTTGATTATCAATAAACATTTACAGTTTTAATAATTTTAACATGCTGGAGAATTGAGTTACATTATTAAATAAATTACCACATTTCTTGCAATACAAACAATAACAACATACAAGTTTTATTATCTCCATCATCTATTCGTATTGCATATTTAAATATTTTATAAATGAATAAACAAATAACATTATAAACATAATGTTATAACATAATAAAACTATTTAACACCCTTGTCTGTTCAACGTACATTGATATAATAATAATAATAATGTTATAAATTAATTTTAAAACATTATAAATGTAAACTTAACTAAAAATTAACTATATAATACCATTTTTATAATGATAGACTACTTATGTATATTTAATTGAACAGTTGTAATATTATTTATTTAACATAATATTATATTATTGAACTTTAAAAATAATAGGCTACACAAATATTAGTTCAACATATTTTAACTTATTAATAACTACAGAGCACAATAAAAATGCAGAACCTTTAGTAATACATTACTTAGTATTTTATTACGTAATTTTGATTTAATATGATGTATAATATAAGTTGGCATTTAATGTTGTCTTTGGTTACTGTAGGAATTATTGTATTCTGTAAATCATCATACGTTTTCCATTTTCCATCATTCCTTTGTGCATGGGTTACATAGTGTCCCACATTTCTTATATTGTCTGAACCAATAAAACCGATACATCCACGTAAAACAAATTGTCTTTCATTGACCTTTAATGAATGTGGCAGGTCTCGTGCCTTAAGTAAGCACTGTACTAAACTTGAGCTACTAACAGTTTCTATTAATTCTAAAATAAGATAGTCGGCTGGATTCATTGTGATTATCCTCTGACCTTGGCATCGAAAAGATACACCTTCTGTAACCTCCAAGCTGAATGAACAATTAGCTTTTCTTGTGCATAGTTCGTGGTCAGTTAATTTGATTGTTGCAACAAACCAATTTCAAGTTGATAATTTATATAAACCGTTAAAAGTACTATTCCAAAACTCCCCCCTCCCCGCCCACTAGGTAGGGGGGTGTATATCCCTTTCTTAGGTTGTCGTACATACACTGTGCTCATTAACGGAATTTGGTTCATAGGTTCTGAAGGCAACATCTGTGTGGCCAATGGTGAAATACATACCTCACATGGTACTCTTTTAGTACTCTCTAGTAAAGTGGCAATTTCTATACACTCAGCCATTAATTATACTTCTTATCAAGTATGTCTTTCTTGAGATTCATTTCAGTACCATATACTTAACAAATTTCATAAATCTATTTTCAAAATTCTGTCAAATTTCTGAACTGCACATTATCAGAAAATGGTATACAAAACAATGTGCTAGACTATGAATGTACAAGTGTTTGATAATATTTACCTTTTCTTTGCCAACTTGCAATGATTTAAGTCCAAATAGGTTTCCATTTTTAAGTAGACCAATCCCAACCAAGGCTCATGCACTTAACATATCAGCAATTGTAATTTCCGTGTTGGGTTGAAGATATGAGCTGTGCTTTCTTTTCCCACTTTCAACGACAGTCACTAGTTCTCTCCAATTCTCTTTTGCTCTCGACTCTAATTCTTTCTTGGATTTTTCTACTTCTGTATCACAGGTAACATCAAGCATATCTTTGCTGAAATCATCTTTCTCCTTTGCAACAGCAATGTTTATAGCCCCTTCAATAGACGATATATGGTGAAAAACAAAGTCATCAACTCTCCTAGGTAATTTTATGTGTTTGAAAGTTATTTTTTTTTTTAATAAATTGAATTCAGATTCGACCGCAGCTGAACTGGCCGTAATTCCTCCGTATTCAAAGATAGGATTTATAATACTTGTCCAAGTAGGTATGGGTTCCTCGGTTGCTAACAACTCTATTATACTCAGCATTTTCAATAATTGAGACTACCATGCGATAAAATATGTTGTTTTCTTTCCCCGAACATTTCATACTCTATGTTTTTGGACTTCTCGTTTTTGTTACTTCTTCCTGTTCAGTGACATCCTCGTCTGTTGTAGTATATTCTCCAATTTTTTAATTGAAAATTGTTTACTTTCTTTACATGGTGTATGATTTTCTGTCATATCCGAGCCTTCCGTAGGTGATATAGCAACTGTAATTACATGTTTTAAAATATGTTGTACGTCTTTGATGCTGGCGGATTGTAGAATTCGACATAAACACCTGACGTAAAGCTGCTTTGTTATTTTGAATGCATGTTTTTAACATTTCCAAGTGATAACTGGTTTAACATGTGCTACATCGTTCCGAACAAAACAGTTTGGAATGTCAGGCACACAACATTCATCTCATCTGCAAGACCCAAGAGTTGTGCACAGCGCCCACAGTAAGCTTTAAGTGACGGCAATGAAGTAAAAGCTTGGACGCAGGCTGACATGATGGTTGTGGAGGAAGCACGCTACCAATGGCGCAATGTTTATGTGTCATAACTCTCCGAAAGAAGGCTGCACACTGGATACATTTTCTGTGATTCCTTTCCCCTAACCACAAATCTGTGCAAACGTAAGTTGCCTGTCTTTACTCCCGGAGCTCATTCTAAGCGCTTCACTACTCCTCCAGTGGCATCAATTGATGCAGAAAAGGGAAGTTATTCTTCAGTGTTGTCTATATACCTGAATTTGCGCAGAACTATGATACCCGACTCACAATTTGTCGTAAGTAACGTGTCTTATTATGTTAACTTATCTAGAAGCATGCATAGCTTTCACCATAGCTACAATGGAGTTTTCGTCTGCCCGTAAAGCGCAATGTTTGGCTTTTGCATGTCTTAACTGACTTGTAGAGGGCAAATTCGCAGGTTCTGGTTTCCAAAACACATCAGTTTATCAGCTCGAAGCCTTTGGTACGCGGTCGATGCTACATTTTTGTCTATAACGCCATTGAAAGCTACTTTTAAAACATGTCCAGCTAAATCTCTTTTTAACTTTTTTGGTGTATAATATTAAAATTTCCTTCATATTTGCAGACGAATTCAGCAGTTTCCCCTTCTTCTGGCAACTTGAACCTGAAGGAATGAAGTTTTGATTTGCAAAAAGTGCAATGACCATCAATCGTAATAGCATGCAAAACACCCGACATTAAAACTCGCCCTCTGGAGTACGAAACTTTACATGGCACTTTTGTATATGTCCATAAATAAGAATTGAAAATGTGTGTCCATAATGTGTGTCGTCTTAATTGAACATATGTCCTCTTAACAGTCTTCCCGTCCTTGTATGTGGCTTGATCTGGTGTCATGTCTTTCAGCCTTTCCTGCTTAAAGTAGTTTTAAAGTTTTTAACTTCTCCTGCAAATTCATCACTGGAAATTTCGTCGAATATTTGTCTTCGTTCTGGACGAGGATATTTGTTCTTCTCTCGGGGATTCCACAGAACTGGTAGATCCATCATAATGAAGAAGAGTAGTTAAGAGCCCGTACCTTTAAGAACATAGATCAGTAATGGATAAGAGAAGTAGCAGGATTGCAATGAAGTAGTAATGAATATATATTACGAATATATAACGACTTCATACCGTTCTTGTTGAAAAACAGGACACTATAATTGACATATTCTTTTTCTATGATATTCTAAACACTTCTGAGACAATCGTAGTCTCTTAAAGCTATTGTAATCTCCTGATACATTTTAGATTTAAGTCTAATGAACATTGTTTCGGACCACCCTAAGGCATATACCACACGTCATGTCTCTAACTTTAATAATTGTACTATGCGTTGATGAGTCAATAAGTCAGTCAGGTAATTTCCTTGTATATACATAGATAGGTCTCGAAACATAATTTGGTTATAAAGAATCAAATTCCATCTGTTTGAAATTCACTTTCTGTCTATGGTTTTTCCAGTACCATCGTCGAGTTTGCCTCGTGCTCTGATTGAGAAAATGTAAACGAATGAAAACCAACTTCGATCATAAAACACCATAAAAAATTAAATATAATATACTGAATATTCTCATTTATTGGCAGCCATTTTGACTGTAGGCCAATAGAAATAAAGTTCAAACTTATGCATTCTTACCATCCCATTTTGTGCCTTCAAATCATGAAAGATTTCCCTTTTTTAAGACGTGCTTAAAACTAATTTTAATTTCCAATATTATAACAGTTTGTTCAGAAAAAATCTCAAACTCCTTTTAACGTTACAGAATAAATATTGTCCCTCTGAAAAGATGAAATGTCGCTAATGTTCTCAAAAAGGAGGTTCTCGGTACCAATGGTTGCCAAAGATTGCGGAGGTTTAATCTTATTAAAGCTTAATACCGCAAAAAGTAATAAGATTATGAAAGTTAAAAACCGTGAGAATAACCCTATTGTAGTGGAACACTATAGAGCGCCTGGTATCGATACACATACATAATAGACATCTTATTTTAAAACTTATAAAATCATTGAACCTACCTGTTCTCCTTCACCACAAGATAAACATTAGATGCAGATACAGAGGTTTTCAGCTCGGGTATTGCATTGATGGCACTAGATATGTCATTCCAAATGTGGTTTTTCTTCTCATTTCCATCTACCACAATTTTGTCCCTATGTGTTGAAATGAGACGCCTAGTTTCATCTACTGCAAAAGTTGATGGACGACCTTTCTTTGGCATTGATGCCATCCCTAAAAATTATAACTGTATGTTTCAAATGGAAGTTATATTGAAAAATATTATTAGTAAAATATTATACTTACATTATACTTATATTTCATATTAGTACGCTACTTCTTCTTGTAACATTATGAGTAAACACATTACACGTAGTAAATGTACACAATACACTTTGTTTGTGTTGAAATATTTAATAGTACATAATTTAAACATAATCCGGTGGAATGAATAGGCTAGACACTTCCTAGATATTCCGGTAATGCTACCCTCCCCCCGCCATTACATCATACTACTCGTACATACATAAAATTACCTAGATTCATAGGTCGATGAATACTAGATACGGTATAGTAGATGATACTAGATTCAATTATGAATGGGGGAGGTTACCACTACAAATGTTTAGTACCTCCCAGTGAAGCTGGTGTACGGGAGCACGAAAAATGTTTTATAATATTAATAATTGTATGTTTGAGCTGAAATTTTCACAGAATATTTTTAACTCTACTTTATTAATTGTGTAGAGTTAGAAAATTATTCGGTGCATAAATGGGCAAGTAATATAAAATCAAACGTTGAAATCTCCTCGTGGTACACTCTGTATATAGAAGATATATTTTGCGTATACAACTACACAAATTTTGAGACCTGATTATTAATTGCGTGTTTTTTTAACGCCACTAAGCGGCTTAAATCCACTGCGTGCATTACGCGTAGATGCGATCAAGTATAGACATCGAAAATATGTACAGTACTTCAAGTTTAATATTATTTGCAAAGCAGGATATTTCATTTACTTTACCCATCTAATTTTTAGTTTTCACATACAGCGTGACAGAAACACGTTATAGCGATCGGTTAGTAACCATCGTAATAATTAATGAACGTACATGCATATACGTAAATCGAAGAAATAGAAATGTGTTGTTTGTTGGCGTCCTACCAGTCATAACAAAGACTCAAATGCCATATTAAATATCCTTTATGATTATATTTTTAGGTCAACTATTACAGGCATCATCCTAAGGCCTGACAGGGGAGTATAGACAACATTTTTGTTAACCTTGCACATATATATTTGTCTTTTGTTTAGCAGTTTCTTAGAAGCAAGTACGCTTAACCTAAAAACAAAACTGTATTTGTAGACCACGACTGTATGTGTCCTTCTGTTCTCTGTGTTCTGTATGTGTCTCTGTCTGAAGATAATTAGTTTATTAATCCATTACTTAGTACGAGAATATTATTATTCACAGTATCGAATGGTACAAAAATAATAAAATTAATTAATTCGTTTAATCATTATAATTATCGACCACGGGATGATTATTGCCCCTTTGTTTCCCGTTTTGTATTTCCTTATTGCTAAATAATAATAATAAATCTCTTTATTGCTGTAAAACAACTCGCATATTGTATAGCATGCGACACTTTCATCTTAATTCTAAGCTAATTGTCTAGAGCACAAAACTAAATGTAATATAACATTCAACATTCAAGTATTTATTTAAAACATGACATATGTTATTGAAATACAAGTATACAAAATCAGTACAGGTTACTTTAAATTAAATTTGGTCAAATTAACCAGTATTCATACAACTTTATATACTTAAAAATGTAAAATTATAAATACTTTAAAATAGTTAACACTTTAAAACAGTTAAAAACTTTAAAAATGGTTAAAAAACTTTAAAATACATAACCATCCTAAGATTTTTCGTGTGCGTGTAATATGATAAATATGGTATCCGATGCAACAGAATCAGTTACTCTCTTATATGACCAAACCCCACCTATTTCACACTTTGTAGACTACTCTTGTACTATGACCGGACACTACAATACTTGACTCTGTGCTGACAATGTGTTCCTTATCACAAAAAACATAATTATCAATCCATCATGATGACATGAATGTTCAAGAAGATTATGCCTATTCTGAGTAAGTACTTCGTATATGAAAGAACTAACAAAACAAAGTCTACCGTTGAACTAATATTTTTATTACAGTTTTTCATCTAGTAGTTATTAATCTGGCTTGAATGGATAATCCAACTACCCCGAGAATGATTAAGGCAATAACATTTGAATATGTGACACTTCCGGTAGTATCCACATGCTGCTTCCGGTCAGTTTGAACAAACGAGATAATCAAGATAATCCAAGTCAGGTTGATGCGATGAAATTTGACTAACGTATCTTTCTACTAGGGTCCACACGCTGTTTCCGGTCAGTTTTATAAAACGAGATAATCAAGATAATCCGAGTCAGGTTGAGGCGATGAAATCTGACTAACGTATCCTTCCGCTGGGGTCCACACGACGTTTCCGGTCAGTTTGATCAAACGAGAAAGCCCCCTCGATTGAAATATTAAAATAATAGTCTGCCATTTTATAAATGCAACCAATACTTAATTTTTGTTCTTCTCTATACAAAAATATTCTTCTTCGTCAGGATAGTTTATCTATAGAAACATGAATAGTCAATTTGAACACAATAATTCAAATTGTCCTCGGCGTAGTGTGCATATATCCATACAGCAAGAAATATATTTCTGACCGATATTCCATTTTCCCTTCTATATTTTCAAGCCACTTTACTATGGTTCAAAATCGTCTTTCGGGAGAAAATTATTCAACAATGTCAACCTACAGTTCGCACAAGAATCCTCTTCAGTTGTTTTATTAGTAAATATACGAGTATTTTGAATTATATGTTCTACAAGATGTATAATATATATTTCTGGATAATATTTATAGAGACTGAGGATATGCTATGAATAACTCCACTTGGTGCAGTGTCCCAAGGTTTATTATTTAGTATACTAATAGCCTATATAAGTAGTAGATGCCTAAAGTTTTATTCTACTATTGGCATTACATTGCTATTAATTCTGTCAAGCTAGAACAAACATCGGTTAGCCTACACAGTGTGGTGCAAAATTGATAAATACATTTCTCTCCTGCTGTTGACACAGATATTAGAGTGGTATTATAAACGTCAGTTATACAGAGACTTGTCTATCTTTCACACTCACACACTTTCACACGCTAAACATTTTTTATACTCACTCGTTGTTCTTCATACCTTGGCATCAGACCAGGATTTAAACAATAATAATAACTAAATTGTAGAAGCTTCTTTATTATAGGATTTACACCGGCAGACTTGGCTCCTTCTCCGGAGGATTTCACCGACAGTTTGAACGAGCCGGTGAGGCTCTTGTATTTAATTAATGTTAAAACAAACTCCAATAATAATTAAATTTTATTTTTGTGAGGCCTTTCGTAATGGAACATCGCCAAAACCACATAACAAAAATAAAAGTGGTTAAGTAATAATAGAAACGATTTTGTACTTAAATTAATAGCTCATGTAATTAAAAGTACAAAGAGATAAAATTTTAAAAACCCGAAAGTGTGTCTATTAATATAGGAATATGTCTGTCTATATTGGACAAACAACATTGATATTTATTTCAATCATAAACAGGTGAATTTTGGAAAGGCCAAGGATTATTATTTACTAAATTACTTTAGTTCCTTATAATTATTATTTTGTAACTTTCAAGAAATATTTTACTTTGGATTTCATTTAATAATTTTACTTTTGAAGAACAGTGTACAGTTCAAAGTGCATGTTTTGCCATGGCTGATCTTTCTTCTTGGTGATAAGTATTTAAACAGCTCTATGTTCCTTAGCTCTCTTTTTTAACTTCTTTTTGTTTGACTAATGTATTTTAAATCACAGTTGTTACAATTATTTTGATGCATTCCAAATATTTCTTCCTTATTTAGTTCATTCTTTGGATTTCCTAATATATAGCACTAAACATGGCCTTAAAAACTCCTATCAGTCAAACCCACAACCATTCACACACAGAGTGCCACAAGGATCACTCCTGGGCCCAGTTATCTTTGTTTTATTTGTCAATGACTTCCCAGCATACACCCAAGACCACAACACCACCTGTGTAATGTATGCTGATGACATAACACTCCTGATCAGGGATGCCACTGCAGAGGGAGTGCCTGTAACTCCTAGAAAAAACTACTTGGCTGTTAACCCATCAACAACAATACAGATTCATTTTAGCAAAAGAATAGACTACATTTCAAAAATACTTGATGTAGAAATTGAAAACCATGTTAACTTCCTTGGAGTAATCATGAATGGGAGTCTCAACTGAACAGAGCATTTGGATAGCCTTTGCAAACAATAAGCACAGGTATAAGCTATATGATGTTCAGCGCATAAAATGGATTGTAAATTTAAAAACAGCAAAACAGCCTACCATTTATTGGTAGAAATCCATATTATGAAGTATTGGCTTGCTGTGTGAGGCGGATCCTCTACTGGAACCCTGAACACAGTGCTTGTCCTGCAGAAAAACACCATCAGACTCCTCGCTGACTTTGAACCTCAACAAAGCTGCAGGCAAACCTTCCTAACCCGCAGCATATTGACAGTCACTGCTCTGTACATTCAAGAAGTTATTTTATATGTTCACAGTCTAAATCTTCAAACAGGGAAAGACTTCCATTTGTAAAACACTCGCCATGCAACAAACTATGTTCTGCCCTCTCATTGCACAGCAATTTTTGAAGGAAAACCATCCTCCATCGGCCAGAAGCTATGGCAAGTTCTTCCAGGAACAATAAGAGGACTGAAGAGGAGTACCTTGGAAAAGAGACTGAATGACCTACTTGTGAACTAGCCTGTTTATTCACTTTACAAGTCCTCAACACCTGTAACAAAGAATGGAGACTGCAAAATACACCTTTACACCTACAGGCATCAGTGGTGTAATCAGGACTTGACTTTGGGGAGTATGAACTGATTAAAGAGCTTACTACACTAGGGAGTATGGAATAAATCTGAATAAATCCACACTTAAATAAATTAGACAGGCAATTTATAAGTAAAACATTTAATTTAACATTAAACAGTAAAACATCCATATTTCAAATGAATTGGATTCCTGTTGCAACATAATTTTAGGAACTTTTGGGGGAGGGGTTCTATGCCCTCATCCCCCCTCTTAGTTACGCCACTGTCAGGTACATTGAAGTGATGAGACTACTAACAGACACCAACTTAAACATAGACTTTACTAGCTGTTTCCCGCGGCTTCGCACGCGTCTCTTAAGCTTTGCCCGTATATTTCTTTGCCTTCAAATAGTGTTTGGATATTTTAATATACGTAACTACTGTGTTGTAATTGCAGTTTATAATGTGCAGGCGCTTTGATAACTTTTATATCTTGCAGTACAGCCTGGTGGTTAGTTACATCAATGGGCATTGCGTATAAACCTTCTACATAGAAAAATACAAATTTTCATAGTGATCGGTCCAATAGTTTCTGAGTCTATAAAGGACAAACACACAAACATTCATTTTTATATATTATGATTGCAGAAACAGTTTAAACAAAATTTGTCGTTTCTCTTAAGCTTACTCTATGCTTTAAAACTATAAGTGTAAAGAAATTTATATATAAATATATTTTTTGTCGCATTATATATGTTTACAAAGAACAGCTGATTAAAAATTTGAAAAGACTCTTTCACTTAATAACATATGTTTGCTGCAATGCATTTCTTACGGGTATTTCTGTAACCAGTGGGGCGGAATCCTGAATCGGGAAAAAGGGATAAAAAGTAGTATCCTATAACCTTCTACAGATCAAGACGAACAAATTAAAAAAAAAAAATTAGGCGAATCCGTCCAGCCGTTTGTGAGTGATGCTGTTACACACGAACAGTTTCATTTTTATATATATAGATGGTAACATAGAAAACATAAAACATAGAAATTAGTGTCTAGTCAAACATCACATTTTTTCAGCAGATCTTACTGGTTTTTTACCAATCTGGGTAATAATAAGAGTAAAATACAATATTAAATCCTCATTTTTAACTCAAAGATAAGGGTAGTTTTTCCAGCTGGATACTGCTTTTGCCTCCACTTTTGTTTCAGATGTATTAGAGAGACGATCAGAACTGGCACAAGCTATTCTGGTGCCCTAAACAATATATACTTTTGCCGCCCCCCACTACCAACCCAAACAACCCCCCCCTTTCCTTCCCCTCTACACAGAAACACCCCAACAGAACTTCTTCTGTGGCAATCTAACATTATTTGTATGCGACTAAATCAAGATGGCTACTAGTACAGCCTGATCTCCACCTACTTTTCAGTGATTGTGAAAAATTTGAGTTTTTTTAGAATTTTAAAACCTGGCCACCATTTCCAATATTGCGGCCAACTTTATCATCTCCTATGGAAAAATTTTCTTCAAATTAATATTTGAAATAATTTTATTTGTGACAATTTTATTTTTGACATATTTGTTTGGGAGCTAAAGTCTACCAAACTTTTCAAAAACCCTATGTTTTACCATTTTTATGCACCATTGTGAAAGTGGTTTTGAATTAGTAAAGCAACATCAGGTTATTGTACATTATCTGTACATTCTATAAATACAACATCATATTATAAAAGAAACAGTACCACGTAACTGGCATAAACTTTCTTCCATTCTTTAAGCAAACCACACAAGATTCAAGTTCTTACCAGTAGTACTATATATCTAGCCAACATGAACTCATCTGGGGTGAACCTCAGGTCTCATCGTTCTTTTTCAGGTTTCTCATTGTAGCTTCATCGATAATCCAATTTCACTATTAGCAGCATATTAAAACTGGCAGTAGTTTAAGTGATACCTTTTAATATCCAACGTATTTAAGAAAATTAATTTTTTATAAATTTACGATACATTAAAGCCTATCTTTTACTCAGAAAATTAAAAAAATTGTGTTTCAACTAAGAGCAATATAGCATATATTTGGCATTACAATACTTTCTAATCCACTAAGTATTAGAAAAAGTAGTAACAAGGAAATAGTGCATAGTTTTTTTTTCTCAATAAGTTGATAAAAATTATAGTCTTTCATTCGTTTTAACAAATTGTTTTTTGCTTGGGAAGATAAACGCAATACATCCACTGTCCTTATTTATCTGCCAAGAAAAAACAGTGTATACAGTACATGACTATAACAGATAACAGAGTGGGTAAATTATTTAAACTTTTAAAGAATAACCCAAACACAAAAACAAAATAGCTTATATTTTACAAATATACATCCATTATAAATGTGTTTAAAATGTTTATCCCTTGGTTTAAAAGGGATGGAACACTCCGGAAGTGACCCTTTACTATTACAACCAAATGATATTTTATAAATGTTTCTTCGTTTTCAAACGATATTCTCTATATTTTTCTGTCTTCTAGCCCTGGTTTTCTGATTTGAGTACATCAATACTTGCCAAAACCTGGCATCTTGTATTCCTGGACAGACAAAATCAAAACAATATATAATTCTAAATATTTAAATACATAAATGCTGTAATCAATATGAATCCTTCTTGTGTACTTTTTCTACAATGGTTATCTCATTATTGTGACAGGTTTTTTTAGACATTTGGCGTTGTTTAATGGTTGTTATAGTATCATTATTGTCTTTAAAGATAGATGCAAGAAAACTAACATTGAAAAAATTAGTAAATTTGTTCAACAAGATTGCCATTTAACTATCAGAGCAATGTCTCCGTTAACAGGAATTGGCAAGGAAAGTTTAAGACAGATTCCTCATTAAAGTGTCAATACACAAATTATATTTAAATCGGTTCTAAAGTATTTCACACCTGAATAGAAGAAATGCCACAGAATGATTTGTTCTGATGTCATACAAAATGATCCTAACATCTTACAAAACATTATTACTTGCAATCTGCCCACATGATATCTGGAAGCTTCATTTCTACATAGGCAACATCAGTTCGATGATGATCCATGTCACAACATTGACCTGGGCTGAGCGTTAGTGAACATTACACTGGTTTTATGGGTACTGTAACCATGATAAGAAAATGATAAAATAAATAAATATGTAAATAAACTGAAAAGGCGTACGCTTCATTCATTCATTCATTGTGACCTTTTAATGCGTGACATATTAATATGTAAAATAATACATTCATATGTGACAAATAATAACAGTAGCTAGAGGCTTCAAATTTTACAAGCAACCTCAACGAAGGTACATGGTGTAGCATACTCCCACCTTGATACAATTAGGTATTATTTTTGGTTCAGGAATAATGCAGGCTAACCAAAATTAAATTCTAGTAAATATGAAATAAACAACGAAATACTGAAGACTAGAACTATCCTTCTAATGGAGCATAAAGGCAAACAGCACCAATACTGAAAGATTTTCGTAAGTCATACTGGATGACAAACTGGTCCAAGACATATGTAAGAACCACCATGACATTCAGTTGGAATCGATTAAGAATCACGCTACCGGTAATCGTGTTTCTTCATAAAACTAATATATTTTTGACATTTCAAAAAGTTATACGACATAATCTAGTAACCCTGCAACCAACCAAAAGACAAAAATTAAATTTTATTGCAAATAATTCAATAATTACTTAAAAACTTTTCAGTTCTAGGGTTATGTGAAATGTAATCTACTTTTTGAAACTTTGAATGACTGTCATCTTAAAACCTTCAGAGATATAGAAGCACAATAATCTTTTGAATTACTTAACATGTTCAAAGCACTTTAAGTTAATCTTCTAAGCTTAAGCAACTTTGACAGATGTTCAGTAGCACCATCACTATTTACTATTTAATTTCTTGTACAAAAATTAATAATTCCGGCACCATTGGAAACATCAGTTTCTGCACCGTCTACTGACATGAGGGGCCACATGGCACCTTATGGTGAACACAGTGGTAAGTTGTACCTAATGGAGATGGCTGACTATCATTGAAATGCAGATGGGTAGATAGTCCGTTGGCTGAACAAAATCTGAGTATCAACAAATTAGACAACAGAACCAAGAATCCGGTTGAATAAAAGGATTTGATTCCACCAACTATGGGAATTACTATCAAACCTCGATATATATAAGACAGGTATCTTAAATATTATAACCTCAACACGTTAGCAGCTCCCTGAGCAAAATTTCAGTCATTTCAGTCTCTTAGTCCAACAAATTAACTCCAAAGTTCCACTCCCACAGTTACAGAAGGGATTTCTCCATATTTAATCACTGAGCACTACTCTGAAAATTGAATAAAGAATTCCCTTAATCCCCCTATTGCAACTGTGAAAACTGCTTTCAGAAAACACTTGTGTGATTGTTACCTCCAACAGGAAATTAATCGGAACCTTTTATTGTAATCCCTGAAAGCTACAGCTTGATGTACCGAGGCACTGCACAGAAATGTTTCACAGGACAGCTAATAATAACGGATGAAACTAAGATGAGCTGAGGGTGACATCATCTGTTGCACATTTTTCTTCCTCACTCGCAACATTATTATTTGTGAAACATTCATTTTAGATTATTGTAGAAGACTCAGTAACAAAATATTTAATGTATCTCTTAACACATTCACTACTCAAGGTATGCAGGTGTACCTACATGGCAGTGTAGTCCACAAGAAGGGTAAGCCAACGGCCATCCGTTCACTTAATTGTAATCATAAGTATGGTAGGAGAACGTTGTTTGTGCGTGACCATTGTAGGAGGAATCCATGTTTATTGTAGACATCTTCATTTGTGGTGTAATCAAGCCTCCTTAACTTCAAGCTGGTTGGGACCGGTTCCGCTAAGCGTGCCGATGGCTGTACAGTACACTTTTTATCACTTACCAGAATCTTTTCCTGGTTTTCAGTCTTCTCTAGTATTAAAGGAAATAGTGCTGTTTCACAATGTTTAAGATTAAGCATTTGGTGGTGATTAAATTTTTGTGTAAAGAGGGTCTTATCTAGGGCATATTAAAGAACGATTAGATGGTTAGTGAGAGAAAGTCTGGATGATGACACATGTTCCAGTCGCAATATGAAAGCAGTCATAACTGAAACAATCCAACTTGAGGAAGCCGAAATACTGTATTGTCTGTGTCTAAGACCAAAGAAATTACTGCGAGGTTTGGACTTTTAAAACCAAGCGTTTTGAGCATCATCAATGAAAATTTGCATATGAATAAGGTGAGTACAAGATAGATGTAAAAAATTATCGAAGCTGCTTATTAAGAAGAACGAGTTCAATACTTCAATGAATTTTCAATATTAATACAATGCAGACCCACAGAATTTCATGGAATCAACTGTCACTGGGCACAAAACAATGCTACTACGATTCCGCTCAATAAAAGAGAATCTATAGAATTGAGAAGCAAACTTTCTAATGGCAAAAGTCACAAAGTCAACAAAAACAATTATGACAATTTTTGAGAGTATAAAGGAATATTTCTGAATAATTTTAAAGAAAGCAACACCACAGTGAATTAAAATGAATTGATTATGCCTCTATTGGATTCAGTTGACAAATTAATTGGGTATTCTTACTCTAGCTGATTTAGGATTTCAAGGGGGTAAAAATACCTAATTAATTAATATTGCCTGAAGTGTGAACAGCCTTATTAGTTAAATAGGAGATCACTCATACTGACAAAAAGTGCTGAGATATGGGAGAATAATCAGCCCTAAGATGCTGGGGCCACACCAATACTACGTGCGAATGATCGGTCTCATTCTAAGACATTCATAAGTTTTAAAGGGAAAAAAACCACCTTCCTTGTTAATAAAGTTTCATGCCGAGTGACAGAGCTACCATGGCGACCACCCCCTTCATTACCCTTCCACCATCAGCAACACTGCACTTGAAAAGCAGACTACAATTGCGATTCTACAAGCGAGCGAGAGGAAAATTTGACTACATTGCACCCTGGGCGCATCACGATACCATTCAAATATTTGCTAAACACCACAGAAAGTAAACCGAGCACTCACTTTTACTGTGCATTACTTTTTAGCATTGAATGGGTTATGCTAAAACTAGTACAATCACAGGTAGAACAACTTAGAGGAGAATATATTGAAAAAAAATAGACTTAATTTTTGTATCATCTTTCCTTCATCCCTGCAGACACTTACACACTTATCTCGTATTATCCAGAACTCGATTCATACAACAGAATTTAACAGTTATAAAGTTAAATAAGCCTGTAATATAAATAAGTTATTGATTTTATTGGTGAAAATAAACATAACTCTTGATCAAACAAGTTTTCGAGTATCTTTTTTTTTGTAAGACCTACCATATTGCAGGGTACACAATCAATATGGAACCTTGCTGCCTCCAATGCTCAGGTTATTCTGATGTACTCTGGACTAATGACTTCATTTCCTCTACTGAATTATGAAAAAAATTTTCCTATATAGAAAATGAACTATTTTAATAGTAGCAGTTTCCTTATTAGCTTCATTATTAGTTTCCTTTACATGTATAGAAAGTTCTTCATACCCTCTTAGCAGTCAATAGTTTAATAAATACAAAGATCTATACATTCGTCAGATAATTACAAAGAATATCATCCTAAAAATAACAATATTGATGGAAACTAGTTTACATAACACTAATGTTTTTACTTACACAGGTATGAATCCAAATAATTCTGTCTCTGCCCAACTAGAGTATAAAACTAAACGTTCCCTCACAGCTCATGTGTTATGTGGTTTCCGTCTCGGACACTTTTGAACTTTTTTCCGTTTTCTTTGGAGGAAGGATTTGAAACCTGACATCTGACCCTTTGGTTCTCTTTTGTACTATTCTTCCATCAACACCAATATTTTGTTCAATTAATTTGTATATATTCTCCTAAAATTAAAAAAAATGATTACAAATTTGCTAAACATTTTTATGTAACATGTAAATATTACAGCGTTAGAAGTTTTAGGTAAGGCAAGTTCTGTCTGAAACTTGACGGTAAACAGACAAACTGCCAACATACATCTGCAACAAACATATTATACCACACGTAAGGCAAGTTCTGTCTGACACTTGACAGTAAACAGAAAAACTGCCAACAGACATCTGGAACCAATATATTATACCACATGTAAGGCAAGTTCTGTCTGACAGTTGATGGTAAACAGACAAACTGCCAACAGAAACCTGCAACCAACATATTATACCACACGTAAGACAAGTTCTGTCTGACAGTTGACAGTAAACGGACAAACTGCCAACAGAGACCTGCAACCAACATATTATACCACACGTAAGACAAGTTCTGTCTGACAGTTGACGGTAAACAGACAAACTGCCAACAGACATCTGCAACCAACATATTACAACAAATTAAGCTATATTTTCATATTAAATTGATTCTACTCCGCAGTCTTTCAGTTTAATCCTGAATCTTGTTAAAAACTGTAATGACACACACTACTTCGCTATATTTATGCATAATCATTGGAACATCTGTAGATTGTCAATTATTTAAGTGAAGTTATATTGATATACATTTGTTTTCACTGGGACTCTCCATCACATGGCGTGAGGTTACCCACGTCTACGAATGCATGGCGCACAAGTGGTGTGATGGAATCCTTAGAAGTTGAGACTTTTATGGAGTCTGAAAAACAGAAAATGCGGTTGCTTCACCGTGCTTAAGAGATCGTGTCAGAAAAATCATAGTGCACTCAATCATGCAACTGATAAACTAAATTACATTATGGGTATTGATAAATCGATAATTTGGTTTAACTGATTTGATTGTCGTGGTGGCCACTTATTATACTCCAACCAAACTCTGTATGAAACATTCTAGGGAAACATTCTACTCTCCTATAATAAATTGCAATATTTTTATCTGAATATATCAATATCTTATAATCATACATCCAGACTTTTTATACACGCTGCATACTGTACAACACTAGGCTAATAGGTTTAAACAACAAGAATATTTGGGGAGACTATAATAAACGACATACACTCGTTATTTGATTGTTTTTATTGAACAAATCGATATATTATCCAGCTTCAATATTATTATCAGTAAGTTGTATCAATTATACAACTTAAGTATAATGTAATGTAATTTGATGTTCAAAATAACATCAAATTTTTTATCACTGGACATTATAAGATTAAAGGCCGAGGTGGCAAATCACGAATTTGACGTTATCAACGTTATCTGCTCATCCTCCTGAACAAAAAATATACATGGTTTTAGGGGGTGCAAATGACAAATAACATGATTTTAGAGGGTATATACATAAATAGTTAAGTTCTTAATGTTTTAATGTTCTGTTTGTTTGCTGTATCTGGATAGCTGTAAATATTATCTGCGGGTGGGACTGATAGCGTATCTGTTATCTGAGCGCTCTGGGGCAGAAGTCAGAGATAATGTGTACTGTAGGTTGTATCGAGTGAGTGCGTGACAATCATGGATCAACCATCCACTAGTTCGACCAATCGTAGTGAACTGGTGTGCCGTAAATATTATCTGCGGCTGGGACTGATAGCGTATCTGTTATCTGAACGCTCTGGGGCAGAAGTCAGAGATAATGTGTACTGTAGGTTGTATCGAGTGAGTGCGTGACAATCATGGATCAACCATCCACTAGTTCGACCAATCGTAGTGAACTGGTGTGCCGTAAATATTATCTGCGGCTGGGACTGATAGCGTATCTGTTATCTGAACGCTCTGGGGCAGAAGTCAATGCTTCACTAGATATCGTGTACTGTAGTTTGGATCGAGTGAGTGCGTGACGATCATGGATCAACCATCCACTAGTTCGACCAATCGTAGTGAAATGGTGTGTCGGAGTGTTTTGCCGGACATGTTAAGAGTTTACATTTCATCCAAAACGAGATTATTTAGTTTCTGTACATTCAGTGGAACACACTAATGGTAAGTATTCTCTATTAATGTCCATTTATATACTTATTCATATTAGGGGTATTCATGATTTATTAAGTTTTTTACACGGTACATAATTGCCTTTCCATTACAATTCAATTTATATTTCTGATCAGCCCCTCTAGAATTTGATATTTTACTGATAGGTACTAACTCGAGGGATGTTTTTCTTTCGTTGACATCAGCGCGGGCTTTGGCAGCACCAAATCCGTGCTGATGGCCGGAGGCACTTGTCTCAACTAATTAATTTGTAGTTCGAAATTTAAGAAAAAATTGGTCATTTGGATCAAAATTCTGCTCATTTCAGTATTATTTTTCATTTACGTTTGCAAAGTGGCGCCGCATCCGATGACGTCATCACGAGGTTGAATCATGGTCACCAAAGGTCATGTGATGCCTGATGTGGATGTAGAACATGGAAATATTGCTCCGTGCTCTAACAGTTGTTCCATTTTTTATGTTCTAGAACAACGTTACTTCTCATTTCCACCCCGCCAAACCTTATATTGGTTTGTTTTGTAGAACGATTCCAATAAGTTAATAACGCGAAACTCGTGTTTTGCCGCTCCGGCCGTTGATATGACAATTACCTTATCACTAACTCTAACTAGGTACCTTAGCCTCACCGACACCAAACAAAATTTTTTATAACTATCCCAAAAAAAGGCTGGCTACTGTGTGTTACAACCATTGTCGTTTTAGGGTTAAAGGTGACAGTTTAATGTAGGCCTTGCTCTTAATCAGTCGTAGCCTAAATAAAAAATGATCAGACTATGTCATCTATGTTATAACTTACTTTAAATGGATCAGTTGGCCTAAAAATATATAAACTGTAGGCTACTTACTCCAGCTTTTAAATCACCTGTTACAACAACTCTTACTTCATATTTCTTTGATAACCATTTCTTCATCATATTAATTTTAGTTAAAACATCGTGTTCATTTATATTAGTAGAAAAAGATACAACTTTACTGTCTGTTATGGATTTTTCACTTTTTGTTTTGGTTTCTTCCCAACCCTTATCATCTTTCAGGTATTGTGATTCTGTAAGCAATTGATAAACAGCCCTGTCTGTTTTGGGGTCAAAATCAACTACTTTAACTAGTTTGTAGTTTCTTCTCAGTGCTAACTTTGCAGCATCTTCCACTGTTGTAACAGACATTTTTTTATCTAAATCCAATAAAGTAATATAAGTTTTCAGCTCCTTCTTAGGTTTCTTAGGTTTATTAGATGATGGTCCCTTTTCCAATGTGGTTTTATTTACATTATCTTTAGAGTCAAATGAATAAAACGCTTTACCATATTTACTGACAAATAAACTTAAAGAAGGCGTAAGTCTCTCTTGAGAAATTCTTAAGAGTGAAGCACTTGTTTTCTCACAAATATATGTTGTAGGATATCCTTTAATAGTCAATGAATACACCTTAAACGAAAGTCTCGACCACATTCTATTTATATATATTCAATCTTTTAAAACGTACGTAAATGTAGAAAATAAAACAAACACAATGTTAAAAGCTAAACAGTTAACACGAACAGTAATGCCAATAAAATTGTCAATCACACAATAACCTTGTTTACAATCACCTTTAGGAGGTTATGTTCAATTTCTCACACAGACACGCTCTTCTCTTCACTTCTTCTTTCTTATTTGCTGTATTCAGCAGGTTCCTTTACTTTGAGCATGAAACCTCAATAAACATTTATAGTGTTTTTCGCCATAATTTACATTTAATACTTAGTTTAGGACTTCACTTTTACAAACTGTCTTGCGTAAGTTTATTCTATTTGTGCCAAAACTGTTTTATTTTCTGGTTTTGAGATTTATTGTATTAATTTTAATCACGTCGGGGAGGAGGAGGAGGAGTTAGTATTCAAGACACAAATATTGGTCTCTGTGCTAGCATATATACTTAATTTTATTACTAAGATAGCTTGCACCCAAAGTAATAAAAAATGTACAACTCAACAAAATTAAATAATTAACAATAAATAACAAATAATGAATTAATTAAGAATGAACAAATATTGGTTATTATATAAACTAAAACTAAACATGCATTGTGTTGTTCGCGCAATTAATCTTCAGCTGGTGTATTATTACAGAAGAAGTCTATATCTACAGGAACGCCATTGCCAAATTTGTGAAGACGGGCGATAGGACCATGGTAGCTGTAGTTGTTCGAGTGATGGTCAATCTCAAAAAGACTTGGATATGGCTCGGAGAAGCTATGAAGAGTCTATTATTCCATTAATAAGTTTGTGGTCCCAATTCAAAGTTAAAGTACTTCACTTCAGAGACATTTCAGGTGGCTTTCTACTCCGAAACAGAAACAGACTCTGGACACACATATAGTGTTTGTTAGATCCCCAAGGATAGAGTGTTTCTAGTAGATAATAAGAGACTTAAAATTAGTATTAATTTTGATTCATACTCTTTCTCATTCAGTTTTCTGTATGAAAACAAAAACTTACCATTTCTAATACTATATCCGAATCAAAGTTGGCCAGTAGATCTTTTAGTTTAAAAAGGCGTATTAATTTTCTTTGATTGCAGTTTCACTTCTAGTTATTTCATGTTTCACTCTCGAATCAGCTGGCTGGATAATTGACAGAAAATTGTTGGGTTTGACAGGTTTGGGTCGGGACCACGAATGCCTGGTTCACTCATATGTGGTGACCAGTGCCATGATAATCTCCAGTGTGACATAATATTTATTTAATAAATTGTTACGATGTGTCGTTTATTATCGTAAAATAACTGCCAGGTTTTAAATTATTCACATTAACCATTTTATATGTGATTTTTAAATAGAAACACATAGGAAGAGAAGTACACCAAATGAAGCGAGATCGAAATATGTTCACAGGATACTTCTTGTTTGTTTTGTATCTATTATCATTTCCCAAGATAAGCTAACCTCTCAGGAAGCATCCATGTAGATAACGTAAGTACATACATTATTTGTTATTATTTCAAAAAATATAATAAAAATATTCCAAGTGTAGGAAGATTAAGTGTGCAATTTAAACATAACATCAACATTCTTAACACAAAGATGTACTATTCCGTTTATATAACTGTAATGGAAAATTATTTTAAAAATAAATAATTCTCAGAGACAGTCTGCATATTTAACATTAAAATCAAACATGCTATTATTGCTATCTTTTTTGAAGTCAACTTTCATTCACACAGAATAAATTTGATTGCGTTGTGATTGTTATGGTATACTGATGTCGTACTCTCTTTCTGTGAAGTAAATTTATTAATAACAAGTCATTATCAAAAATAAAATAACATAATTTTAATTAGTAATTTAACTACAACCACGAAGATAAAATTAAAAATAATCCAGTTTACATAGACAATAGACATTATTCTTTACTTTTTTACTTTATTATTGGAGATGTATTCTAATAACAAACGTGTTAATACAAAGAATGTATTTACATCAAAACATTAATTTAAATGTTCACTATTAATTCGCCACTTGTTTATATGTATGTAAAGGACTGCCACATATTACACCATAGGCGTATTCCGGGGAGGGGATTTGGGGTTTGTAACCCCTCCCCCGCCTATTGATACAAATATTTAAGATAATTTTAACTTGCGTTAAACTGAGGTAGTCGAACAATGTACGAGTATCATAGTTTTGTTTTGTTTTTATTTGTTTTGATATTTTAACTATTAATTAATTGCAGCTGGCATGTAGTTAAACAAAAAGCTCATGTTTTTAATTTTTCGGAATGACTATTCCATCAGTGACCCGTTAGGGTTGACAAAATGTTATACAGACCCTGTCGCTTCCACACTTCACGCGCTTCGGACGAGGTAGAGAGCGAGTATAAGGCTAATGAACAGGTCATCTCTCTCTGTAAACGGCTAATTTGAAATATGTAGTCTTAACATAGTTATCTCGTTTTCTATGTTAGCGCTAGCCGTGGATTAGTAACTTGTGTTAATAATGAATACCGATAGTTGTAGTAACAAAAATAAAATAAAAGTACAAAACCCCTATTTCGCTGATTTCATTATTTATAGGAATATGTTATCTATCATACAAAATATCAATACACACAGTAAGACTGTTAACATTGTTTGTATATATTCTAGTCTATAGATGTTATTATATTGTCTGTTGGTGGAATCCCGAACTTATGTTTATGTTGAATTGCACTTATAGTATTTCTCCTTTATATTTACTGTAATATTTGAGAGTTGCAGTTAATCATTTTTTTCTTACCTGAATGTTGTCATGCAGCCTATAACATAGAGATGGGAAAACCCGTTATTCGTCAATAACCAATTCCAAAATAACGTGGTTAGATGGTATTACGTTTTAATAACCTGTTACCGTGGTAGCCTACCTGCTACAGCAATGTAAAATCGCCAACAAACAAAATATATTTGTTTTTTGTTGATTTGTGTACTTTCACTAATTATTACGATAATTATTTACCGACCGACATAACGTGTTTGTTACACACTGTGTATGAAAACCTATATTAGACAACCAAAGTAATGAAATATCGTGCTTCGTAAATGTTGTACTATATTTATTCATCGCAATGCATGCAAGTAGTGGGTGTCAACAGCTCAGCGTCGGAAAAAACACAATTATTAATTTGATGTCTCAAAATTTGTGTAGTTGTATACACAGTAAATGTATCCTCTATAAAACTACTCATTGATTTATATCCAAAAACGTTTGATCAGGGACAGAACATTTTTTTAAACAATTAAATGTAAAATAAAGATTATTTAAGTAATACAAATACACGTATAAATTCGAAGTAAAAGGAGGAGGATGTGTCTTGTAGTTTAAAAGATATAGCAATTTTTCTGAACCTCTGTCAATCTCTTTAATAAAGCATAATTTTTTACGTTATTTTGTTATCGGAAGGTCTCCAAAATAAGGTCAAATTTTCGCTTATGTTATAGCCGTTTTTTGAACGTAGAATAATAATAATAATGATCTTAGAAAGCTGTCAAACTTAAAATTTTTCTAATTATTAGCCTACCGGGGGGGGGGGAGGTGCTTCCTTACCACAGCTTGAATGGGAGGTACAGAAAATGTTTAGTAGTAACATCCCCCCCTCCCACCGAGTCAAATTTTTACATCATTCTACATACGCCTATACACTACGCTACTACATTATAAGTAAACAATCTTCGCTTTCTCTAATGACAATGGATACTTCCATGTATAAAAAGAGAAAACTCGGATAAGTAAATAAAACGTGAACATATTGTATTTATATTACATAAACAATTACAATGTGATTTGTGTTTAATCATAATATAAGTAAAAACATATCGAAATATTAACCTTATTTTATTGTATTACACATTCGTCTGAAGATTTATCTGCATTACCGTCAAAAATAATAGGTAATTAATTCTCCTTGTCCATGCATTCAAATGTATGCTGCTTTTAAATTACTTAGATTATGAAGAAGTCGATTTATTCCTTAGAGTACGAACACATACGCGGGTTGGATGTTGATATGCAACTCGTTTTTATTTGTATGTGATTTCGTTTTAAAAGAACAGTGTATTTCATTTCTACAATAGCAATATTACTGATATTTAATAAAATAATTACTTACGGCATTGGCCACCAGGCGAACAGTATTGCTAGTTCAGTTTCTGTCTACCAGGGCGCAGGGAGTGTTAGTTTGTACTAAAAAAGGTAGGGTGCGCCATTGTTATGATCGTTTCCTATCTTGAAATATTATTATTAAAAGTAAATAAAACTATACAACTTTAAAAATTTTACTTATATGATAATATGTTTACACTTAATATTAAATTTATAAAAATATCTTGTCTATAATACAAAATATTAACACACACAGCAAAACTGTTAACATTGTTTGTATAGATTCTCGTCTACAAGTTTAAGAGTCTTCTGTTTAAGTACAAACGCTCACTTCTGTACTTCATAGTAAATGTCATGTATTTGTGGAGTATTCTTTGAAAGCTGTACAGTCTATCATTCTTACCTGAATGTTGTCATGTAGCGTATACCAGTTATAAATGGTGCTGCTTCGGGACCTTTACATAAACCGACTCAGTCATACTTGTTCACTGTCACGACATCTTCTGATCGACTGAACGGAATAATTTTTTTTTTTTTTTTTTTTTTTTTAAGCCTCAGCTTTAAGCTATGCTGGCTTCGATGTACACTGTAGAGGTGTGCCTTTGGAGCTGGAGCTGTTTTCAAATCAGCGCTCCGCTGCTGGAGCGGAGCGGAGCAGCGCTCCGTGACTCTCGAAACAGCTCCAGCTCTAACCTTATATATTCATATAATTACTCTCTCGGAGCGTCTGTGGAGCTATCAGCTGTGGCCTACAACTTGTTGACAAACCAAAAACAAACCAGTTTCAGTTTCAGTAGGAGTTCTAACGTAGACATACAGTGAAAAGTGATATTTTTGTGCGGTTTACGAGTATGACTAGTATTGATTGGTTTTTGTGCAGTTAATTAACATGGCATCAAAAAGTACAGAAATCTAAGACAAGTTCAATTTGGTCTCATTTTTACAGTTATTGATGCTAACCTTAAAAACTGTAGATGTGAACATTGTGGCTTGGTTATGTGCTACCGTACATCAACGTACAATTTGAAGAGGCATATATTGAGAGAAAACATGTCGGAATTACTTTGAGTGTTATAAGTTCAAAATCAACAAGTGTAAGTGATCGTGATGTGAATGTTACAACCAACACTGGACCTACCGATTCAGGCCGCTTCATTTAGTAACTTTGCAACTGAAAATGACCTCAACCTGGTGAGTTGCCTTCTAATCAATTAGATAAGCCAAAGGGAAGTGCTAAACAAACCACTCTATCGAGTTTTATACCAAAAAAAATGAATAACAACCAAAAGAAAAAGGTAGAAGCTGCGTTTCTAAAGCTATTTTACAAAGATTTCCAACCGTTTTCTATTGTGGTAAGGACTCTGGTTTTTCGGGAATTCGTTACAGCTTTAAACCCTTCTTTTGAAATTCCATCAAGGAAAGTGGTTTCAAAAAACCTAATACCCACCACGTACGACAAATGTAAGCTTCAAGTAGCTGAGTTAATGAAAAATGTGGAAAACATCTGTTTAAAACGACAGATGCATGGACATCTACGATCAATGAATCGTATATAGCTGTTACAGGGGCATTTCATTACCAATGATTTTTGTGTTGAAATCAGTTCTCTTAGACTGTATTTTAATGGAGGGCTCACATACTTCTAGCCATTTAGCCGAAGAAATCAAGAAAATAACGAATTTCTATAAAATCTCAGACAAAAATCTTAGTTGTTGTAACAGACAATGCCTCCAATGTCGTTGGAGCCATAAAAAATGTTTTAATGTGGAGTCATTGGCCGTGCTATGCACATACTCTTAACCTAGTGGTTCAAGATGCCATATCAAAGGTAGATACAGTAATCACCAAATGCAAAAAGATTGTCTCATTTTTTAAGAGAAGCAACGCAGCCACTGAAAAACTATTAAAATACCAAATCAAACAATGGCGTTAAAGACCCTAAACGCTTACTTCAAGATGTAAGTACGAGATGGAACAGCACATATTACATGCTTTGTAGATTTGTTCAGTTAAAAGAGGCTGTAATAAGCACTTTGGCATTGCTGGACAAAGACTTGCCATCTTTAATTTCTAATGAATGGAAACTTTGCAGTGACCTTTGCAAAGTCCTAAAACCATTTGAAGAGGTCACAGCAAAGATGAGTGGGGAATTCCTACTTCACTGGAAGTCAAATAATTGTTTTGACGCTTGGGCTGCAAAATGTTTGCAGCAAACTATGTACACTAAATTTGCACCCTGATGCAATACAGGTAGTACAGAAACCTGCTCATGGTGTTATCAGCCCAGATAACCATGACATTGAGTACAAACAATGTTAAGTAGTACTTAATACCTTTTTGGACCCAAGGTTCAAATTGTAATGCATTTTCTGACGACAAATGTCAACAGTTTGCTAAGAATCATGTGATTACGGTCGTTGCAGCTATGATTTCCGCCACTTCTGCCACCGCAATGGAACAATCCCCTCCTGGTACACCATCTTTGACTTTGACCAACCAATCTGGTCCATCACAATTTGAAGAAGAAGAATGTTCAGTATTTTTTCTATGTTTGATTCTGTAATAAAATCTGTACAAAGGCAGACTCCCGGAACTCCCAAACGATTGTGCTACCGCCGAAATCGACAGGTACATCGCTGAACACACCACTTCCCAGAGAAGGCGATCCTCTGTCCTGGTGGAGGATTTCACGAGGCAGTCTACCCAAATCTCAGCAGACTCGTTAAAATAAACATGGGGTTTGTGGGTACGTCAGTACCTTGTGAAAGAATTTTTTCCCGAACGGGAATAATAATAAGTGACCGAAGATCACGTATCAAATCCATGAAAGTGACTCAAACTTGTGTATCTAAATGCAAATCATGAATACTTGTGTAAATAATTTGTATATTATTTTATATTTTCTGTTACCGTACTATTTTTTATGTTTTATTACTACAGTGTGAAAATAAATATAAATAAAATGTACGTGTAGTCTTCTTACCCAAAAATTAGATTTTCATAATACGTATTATAAAAAAGTAAGTAGTAATTAAAACTGTCAGCACCTTAGCATATTTGTTTACAGTAGTATTTGCTGTTTATAACATAACCAAGCAATAAGCTCCAATCTACAAGGGAGCAGACAGATGCCGCACATCGCGCCGGAGCGGTTGCCGGAGCTGGAGCTGTTTAAAGAGCTAGCTCCGCAAACGGAGCCGGAGCTAGTTTGGCTTCTCCCGCTCTCGGAGCTACTTGGCACACCTCTAGTACACTGATATTTTATTACACTGGTATTTTTGATTTACAAAGTACACTATCAAACCGTGTCTAAGTATTTATTTACAAAGTACACTATCAATCGTGTCTATGCCTGATTGGACCTCCCCGGGATTTGAAACCCGTGATCTCTCGGTTAGAGAGCCGAGACTATAACCATTAGTCTACGGAGGAGGACTGGAATAAATTTGTTAATGAAAAGATTTGCTTGCAATCAAAGGAACGAATAGAGGAAAGGACTTTATATCGTACAGTCAATGTATAAATATATATAACAATAAATTTATTATGACTGGAATCTAGAAAATAAAAATATTATCCTTCAAAACTTATTCAAACAATTAACTGTAATTTACCAGATACTTTACTAATAATATTTTAATTGTAAGTACTTTATTAACAATAGGCTCGATTTATTAGCAGGCTATGTCTTTCATTTATCATAAGTAAGATAATTCCACTATAAATGTTTTAAAGAAATTACTAAAAATCAGACTCATACATTGCTTGTCTAAAAATAGGTTTATATATTAATTAAGTTCCATCTAATTTTCAAAATACCCTGGCTATTCCACCCCGTCATGTATTAAGGTTACGGTTTTATTTTTAATCCGTCAACAGCGAACGAACGAACAAAATGAATGACGGAATGACTAAAGGAAATAAATGGATGGACAACTTTGGGAGACCTGCTGTAACGTATAACACAACAGAATCTAAACAGTTTTAGTTCATTAAACATAATGATGGGCTATTTTTTACACGAATAAGGTTTATAAAGTGAATATGGTTTTAATGTTATGAGTTTGAACGATTCTTTTAAATAATTTATCTTTTAGGGATAAAAATACGTATTTTATTTAGTAGGCGGGGGAAAAATAAACGAAACTTTTGGTTGAATAGGTCTTTTGAATCACTAATCCTGATCACTCGTTTACCTGAGTGACTCGTTCAAGTTATGACTGAACAACACATCTCTACAACTAATTTCATGTCTCAAAAATTGTGTAGTTGTACACACAGTAAATGTATCCTCTATAAAACTACACATTGATTTATATCCAGAAACGTTTGATCAGGGACAACACATTTTTAAAAACAATTAAATGTAAAAATACATCAATGCAGAATTTAATTAGTAACCCGACGTTGATTATTTACTGCATATCTTTCCATTTTGAAACAAGCTACTCTTAATTTATTCACTATAAAGCCGAAGGTGAAATAAGACTGTCCATATTTGATCAAAGACATTTCATCAGTGAATGATGTGCAAAAGAGTCAGCTAAACTCGTATACAGCCGTGTGGTTGTATGTGTATCTACTCTCATGGGGCAGTTTCTATACCTAGCGAAGCAAGTGAAAAGTAAAAGTCAGACCTACGAATTGTTTACATAAACATTTGTGTATGTTTATTACATAAACAATCAACGGAACAAGAGTTTACGTATTGTGATTCGGACTCTATCTAAACCAGCTGCTACAGTTTTACGGCACTAGGCCAATCCACTTCGTGTCTATCGTGTTGAAAATTGCGTCAATGATACTTTCATTAGTTCGTGGACTGGTTAAACTGTAATATTTATATCTATTGGTTCTTGAGAAGCTTTTAAAACGTAATATTACTTTATTGGCCGTCTATATTAGTTATATTTGGCGTCATAGTTTCTTTTTTATTTTACTTATAACAATTGAATATTTAAAAACCTATTTTAATAATATTCAATTTTGAAACTACGTCAGTCATACATTTTTATCTCCACCTGGACCCACTTCAATTTTTGATATTTATATAAACTAAAGCATATCGTTTATACAATTTATACATAACAATGTTCAGATTGGATTGCAATATCAAGGAAAGGTTTATTTAATATCTGGTGCAGCAAAAACACCTAGGAGAAAATATTCTGATTAAAAGAAACTTGATGTAACTTAAGTGTGTATCGACTTACAACATCCCATGCTCATATTCTTTGATTTACAACGTTTGGAAGTTAAAAACTGGCAGATTACAAATCAAGAAAGAATGAAAAAAGTAGAAAAAGAAATAAATGTATTCAAAACCAACTAAATCGCAGATCTCATTTTAGGTGGATGTTCGGGAACCTTGAGTATACGTCGACAAACGACAGAAATTCCAAAAGAAGATACTTTAGTCATTAGAAATTAGCATCTACATTCACAGAAATTAATGCGAATCTTAGAAAACGCCTTGGTATTATACTAAATATCTAATGTTAACGGCTAAAAAATAAATATAAATAGTAAATAGCTTATCAAATAAGTATAATAATAAGTTGTCCTGCAGACGAACGGTATTGATAGTTCATTCTCTGACCACCAGGGCACATGCACAGTTAGTTTGTACTACACCTGGTAGAGTGTGCCGTTGTTGTTTCTTCTTTCTCTAAAGTAAAAATATTTTTGAAATTTAAGGGGCGTCCGGGGGCCATATGCTGCGCATGTTAAATTAGTCATTTTAAGGTACACATATCTCTAAAACCTTACGACGTAACTTACTAAATTTTTTTTCCTTTTGTTATGTATGTCTTTTAGAGTATTTATGGCACAGGACTTTCTAAAATAACTTTATTTAGGTATTTTACCAAATTTTTCTACAATTGACTTTTTTATTCGAAAATTTTGACTTTGCAACCATGTAGAATTGGTTTTAGGTTTTAAAACCAAATTTCCTGTGCTTTAAATAAAAACCATGAAATTGTGAACAAAACGAAACAAAAACTATACTAATACCTCGAGTAGTTTGGAAGATATGGGTGTACCGAAGTGTAAAAAAACAAGTTTTTCGGGAATTCCATTTTTTCTAGGCTATAACCTAAACAATAGTGACTCATGTATCTCAGTGCATTCCTGCTGCATAGGCTGGGTTATCTGGATCCTCCTGCTCATATATATCCTACACACGTCTTTTAGCTGCCTCACGCTTCTGGCGACACTTCTTTTCAATATCTTCTATCGCCTTTTGCGCCTTCCTTATGCGCATCCTGTCGAATCGCTTCATAACCTCAACACAGTTTTTGTCTGGCATTATACCTACTTTCTTGAGTACTTCACATTTAACAATGTTTCCTTTGTTGAAAACAGGCAATGGCCTCATAAACACCAAACCCAAGGGTCTTTTTCGTAACTAAAAAGTCGATTTTGGAATACGCGACCACACTACACTGTTTAGCGACTCGCTCGGATTTTGGGTCTGTCCATGAAGACATTTCGCCAGCAGCGTCGGGTTTAGCTAAGTCCTTGAACATTTGTTTACCTGTTCCATTACTACAGTGGCAATGTGGAAGTGTTCATTGTGGTCATAGGCTTCTTTCTTCTGGATAGCTTGTTGGTATTTGCACCACGTATCAGCAGTTTTCGGACACAAACTGCGCTGGTTCTTCATTTGTTGAAATGAGATGGAAATACTCCGCCCAAACTGCCCTCTTCATATTTTCCAGACTGCCAACATTTCTTCTAATGGCCAGCCCATAGTATAATTAAATTTCATTTATAGCCTCGAGAGTCAAACTACCTTTCCCCCCAATAGTTTTTATCATCAGGAAGTGTAAACAACACAATTCACAATGCAAATAACACAGAAACTTTGGTTAAAACAGATGACAACACATGAGAAAGAACCATATGACAGTAAAGAACAAACAGTGTTGCCAACACAACAAGTATGTGTAGCTTATATTATTACAACTGTAGTATGTATAAACATATGTCCCTCGCCCTAACGCCGCTGCCAGCGAAAAACACAGTGCAGACCATTACAAATAAATTAATTACATAAGGTTGCACTCGTCCCAAATTGTATGTATGATATGTCAAATTACTCGTAAGATTCCAAAGAATACAAAAATGTCAAAAAATAAAAATTGAAATTTTGACCCAAAATGGACCCCGGACGCCCCTTAAGTAAAAATACAATATGTGATAAGTTGAAATACATTTGGATACATATTTATATTAAAATACTTATAATAATATGTTTTATATTACATAAAATGTACTCAAATAAAGTAAGACTGTGAATGATATTTTATAAACTCCCGTCTGCAGATTAACAAGAAATACCTTTAAGAATGAAAAATAATAAAATTTTGGACTGCACCGTGCCAATCAATCGTTTAATTTTGAAAGGCTGCAGTTAATCACTCTCACCTGAGTGGTGATATGCAGCCTATCTTGCCTTATTGTTTAATCTTTAGCAATGGAAATGATACATGATATATGACTAATTCCACTTTTAAAATACCATAGGGTTCTATCTTATTACATCTCAAAGGCTTTCTTTAGAAAGTTTCTCTAATTGGTATAAAATAGTAAATTTTTATAATATAGTGGGACCTATTCAATGAAATAGTGGAATGCAAACAAAGGAACGAATAGAGGAAGAAGCTTTATATCGTACAGTCAATGTATACATTTATATAACAATCAATGTATTGTTACCAGAATCTAGAAAATGTAGATATTATCCATTAAATCTGATTAAAGAATTTAACTGTAAGTTACCACATTCTTTACTAAATATTTTAATTGTTAGTACTTTATTAACAATAGGCTTGATTTATTAGTAGACTGTCTTTCATTTATCATAAGTCGTATAATTCCATTACAAATGTTTTAAAGAAATTACTTAAAATCAGACTCGGACATTGCTTGATTAAAATTAGGTTTATATGTTAAGTTCCACCTACTTTTCAAGATACCCTGGCCTTCACCTCCCCGTCATGTAATAACTGAATTACAAGATTATGGACTTTAATACTAAGATGAAATATATATAGTTAATTATTTATTTTTCCTAGTACACTTTTATTCATAATTATTAGCAACTGTTAGTAAATTCGTGTAGTATTCTTATTAACCTGACGTTGATTATGTACTGTATATCTTTCCATTGTGAACCATTATTTACTCTTAATTTAATCACTGTAAAGTCGAGGAAGAAATAAGCCTGTTTATGTCATAGAAGCCATGTCATTGTTGAAATATGTGCAAAAAGTCAGCTATACTCGTAAACAGCCGTATCGCTGTATGTGTATCCACACTCATGGGGCAATTACTTTACCTAGCGATGCAAGTGAAAAGTAAAAGTCAGACTTACGTATTGGTTACATGAACAATACGTAATCAACGTAACTGTTTACGTATAGTGATTCAGACACTATCTAAACCAGCAGATAGTATTACGGCACTAGGTCAATCCACTTCGTGTGCCCGTGTAGAAAATTGCATCAATGTCGTCGACGATACTTTCATTAGTTCGTGGACTGGTTAAACTGTAATATTTATATCTATTGGTTCTTCAGAAGCTTTTAAAACGTAATATTACTTTATTGGCCGTCTATATTAGTTATATTTGGCGTCATAGTTTCTTTTTTATTTTACTTATAACAATTGAATATTTAAAAACCTATTTTAATAACATTCGATTTTGAGACTAATTCAAGTCATAACTTTTGATCTTCACCTGGTCCACTTCAATGTTGGTATCTATGTAAAACTGCAAACATATTGTTTATGAAATTTATACATAACAATGTTCAGATTGGATTGCGATACCAGGAAAGGGGTTTGTTTAATAATTATATGGCGCTGCAAAAAGCACCTAGGAGAAAATATTCTGATTTAAAATAAATTTGAGGTAACTTGCTTGAGACATCGACTTTACAATATCCCACGCATCGTATTCTATGATTCGCAACGTTTTTTAAAGGTTAGGAACTGTGAGATTAGAAATCAAGAATAGAAAGAAACAAGAAATAAATGTTTTAAAAACCAATACTAAATCACAGATTTTATTTTTGGTGGATGTTCGGGAACCTTGAGTCATGGGTCGACAAACGACGGAAATGCCATTAGAAGATATTTTAGTCAGTAGAAATTAGCGTCTGCATTCACAGAAAATGTATGCGAATCTTAGAAAACTCTTTGGTATTTTTTACAAAATATATGGCTAATGTTGTTAACGGCTAAACAAGACAAAGAAAGAGACAGTTTAAATAGCTTACAGATGAGTTGACCTGCAGACAAACAGTATAGATAGTTCCTTCTCTGTCCCACCAGGGGCACATTCACAGTTAGTTTGCACTACACCTGGTAGAGTGTTGCCGTTGTTGTTTTTCTTTCCTCTAATGTAAAAGATAATATTGAAATTTAAATAAAAATACAAAAAGTGTGATCAGTTTGAAATACATTTCGATATATTTATACTAAAATACTTATAGTAATAAGTTATTTATTATATAAAATATTCTCAAATAAAGTAAGACTGATTAATGGTATATTTTATTGGCTCCCGTCTACAGATTAATGAGAAATACCTATAAGAATAAAAAAATACATATATAACTTTCCAGCATTAGTAATATTTTTCTTTTTTTTAATTTAATTTTTTAAACGGCTGCAATCAATATGACTAATTCCATATTTAAAAATATGATAGGGTTATATATATTGCATTAACATCACAAGCGCTTTCTTTAGAAGAAAGTCCCTCTAATTGGTATAAAATAGTGAAGTTTTATGAAATCGTGGGAGCTATTCAAATCAAATTAGCGGAACGTTCCAAAGAAAAATAAACTGCGAGCAAAGCCGTGGGTACATGCTGTGTTAAACAAAACTTTGTATGACAATTCAAATGTTGGAACAGTGAGAGACAAGAAATCATTAAATATAGCAGGAATCATAGGTGTATCTAGGATGACCTAATGAGGGGGGGATTATCACTACTAATTTTTTTCGTACCTCCCAAGGCAAGCTGTGGCACCCCTTCCCCCCCCCTACAATATGTTAATGTTAATAATATTTAAAATTTTTGTTGGACATCCGTCTGAGGGGGGGGGGGGGGCGAGCATTTACTATTATTATTATTTGACTCTGCAAGAACGGCTGTGACATAAGGGAAAATTTAAACCGTTTGGAGATACAGAATTAATAAAAAAAAAGTGTCACGATAGTGACGGAGAAACCATTATTGTTTAAAAAAATTAAACATTAATTGGAATTAAACAATAAAACATTATGTTAAAAATATTAAACGAGAAAAAACAGGGGCTCGGAAAATGGCTATAACTTAAGAACTACAGGACACATCCTCCATGTTAGAAAATACAATTTCATATATTCTAAAATAAGTCTCCCAGGATTTTACTTGAAATTATGGGATCGTGTTTTTTTTTGTATTACTTAAATCACTACCCGTATGTTATTACTCCAATAAATGTTCAGCGAAATTTGTTTTTTATTGTAGACATGTATATTTATTTCGAAACTGGATCATAACTACACAGATATTGAAAAGAACGGTGGATATCGAATTGAATGGAAAAAAATTTAACACGAAAAGAAGAATTACATACCTATCTAAATTATAACAAAGATCCTTACAACATTAAAATTTTAAGTAGCAATTTAAAAAAAAATAAGACAAACCCCATCTTTGAAAAGAATACAGAATACTAATCGAAATTTTACAACTGTGTTATATAAATTAAACATCTGTTTAAATTATCCACATGTGTATATTTAGTTGTTTATTGTTTGTTATTTTTTAGAGGTTTAATGTTCACACTGATGATGGTTTAATACCGAAACACGTGTCTTGAAATATAAATAATTTAAAAAAGGGGTTTAGTTGACCATTTTTTCATTATTCTAATATAGAGATAACCCTGTAATGTATGGAGTTTAATAATGTTATATATTTTGTTTTAGGTAGTGTGTCATTGTGGTTTTTGCGTTAAATTTATTAAACGAGTCAAACATCGATAGGAATAAAATACCACAAAAACAAGCCAAGCATAGCCAAAAGCTGAGGTTTAAAGGAGAACAAAAAAAAATTGTGAGCAGGGTTGTTGGCTAAATATTATTATAAAAAATTATTTACTGAAGATAACTTGTGAATAGTACCTCATAATTAGATAACATCGTCTTATGGCATTACTGCAAAGATAGATTTCATGTACATTTGGATTAATTTAACCTCCCGGAAATTTATCTATATTTGTATAAATGTTACATTATCTAAGTGTACAGAGTCTTAAGAAAGATAAGAATAATTATACATCAGAATGTTCTAATGCTGAATTCCACTATCAATTATATTTGTGAAATCAGGAGCCATTATTAACAATAGTATGTAAAAAAATTTTTTTTTTTTATTTAACTGTTGGCCACCAGGAATCAGTAATACTAGTTTTCGCTAACTGTCCACCAGGTTGCAGGTTGAATTAGTTTGTCCTGGATCTGGTAGGTGCGATGTTATAGTTTATTTCCTTGACGTTTTTAATTAAATACTAGAAATTGAAACTAAAAAAATACAAAAATACCTTGTAGTAAAAATAAAATCAGAGAAAAAAACAAGTCTTATTGTTTAACTTCCCCCTCGCAGATTTGACTGTAGTTTCTGATATAAGTTGTGTTGGAGAACTTAATCAATTTGAAAAGTTTCAAAGTTCTTCAATGTTCGTAATCTATACTAGTAGGTGTTTTCGCTACTTTTGATATTGTTACTCAGCGTAAATAAATATCTGGTTTAGTAATATTATATTTTATAGTAAATAATGATTTCATTATCGTAAACTATGATTGATTGATTAATTGTTAGATTGACACAAAAGTTGAGAAACTGTGTTTATAGGTTATGGTCATACTATTGACAAATGTACAACAATAAAGGTAAATAATTGTACACTGATATTTCATTATCGTAAACTATGATTGATTGATTAATTGTTAGATTGACACAAAAGTTGAGAAACTGAGTTTTATAGGTTATGTCATACTATTGACAAATGTTGATAGTGGTTAAGTAAATTATTAGTTTAAATCACTCTGCAATCAAATCATAATATTCAGTCGATTGAGAAGAAACAGCGCGTATTGCTAACCAGTCAAACATTTAAAATAACAAATTTTAAAAAACCTCTAACCTGTCATAACAGTGCGACCAAACAAACGAACTAATACCGACCAATCACCACGCGCGGAGTTTTAGAATTTAACTGTGTTTAGCAAGAATTTCAAATTCCAATTTTAGTAAATGTTTTATTCAACTTTACCATTTACAATAACAAATTTTAATTAATTTCAAATTTATGTAAAATGTTTTAGTAAACAAAATATATTTTCTATAGTTAAAATTTGTGCAATTTCTTATTTTCATTTCAATTCCTTGTTCCATATTGTGCAATTTAATAACATTCATATCAATAAATATTCTACCGAGAAATAAGACGTTGTCACGTAAAATCATTCGCCCGTTTAAAACCGACTTTACAGGCAACCATAATTTTTTTAATTAGTATTTCAAACTACAGTATATTAAAAGTAATAATGTTATGGTTAATAATAAAAAAATGTAGACTATGTTTATTTTTTAAAATATAAATAACAGAAAACAGTATAACATTGACTTGCGTTTTTACTATTTGAAGGATAAGACGTCTCTAACACAAATAAAACACGTGTATATCTACTGAACTTGCTGCCTTTAAAGATCTGCAGTTAGTAACAGGTAATTTAGTGATTACCTATTACCGGGAATTGTTTCAGTGAGGACAGCTGTGCTCAATGATTAGTTTCTTACAACGGTGTTTTTTGGTTTTTGGGTTACGAGGACTGCTATTTATATTTGTGACCTAAGAATGAAAACACAAGCATTTTAAAGACAAAATTCTATTTTATTGTTTTCAAAATATTCTCCATGAAGATCAATACACTTTACCATGCGTTATGTGTTTGGAACCAATTTTCAAAGCACTTTTTCCACTCCGATTTAGGTACTTCTAAAAAGAACAATGGGGTTTTGAATACAGAAGAAACTGCTTCTTCAGGTGTAGAAAACCGTTGTCCACGTAGTTTTTTTCTTGATGTTCGGAAACAAAAAGAAATCAATTAGGTGCCAAATCAGGGCATGTTACGGCGGATGACCCATCAATTTCAATGTTTTGCCTTGTCAAAAACTCCATTGTTTCAGCCGTTCGGTGGCATGCTCGCATATTGTCGTGATGCTGAATGATGCGTCTTTTTCTTTGACTTTTCCACGAAGTGTTCTCAAATGACTTCTGGCAAACAAATAGTTTGTGCGGTTACCATTCCGAATTAACCGTCTTACGTTGCTCTAATGCCACCATTCGCCACATGACGGTTATGCCGAAGAAACAGGCAAAAACCATTTGCTTTGATGTGCTTCTCTTCACGAACAACTTTGGTTGGATTTGGCTCTTCTTGAAAGAACCCTCGTACGGTTAGATTGCTGTTTTGTTTTCAGGATCATATGAGTATATCCATGATTTCGTCACCTGTGCAGATATTATATAACTGCTTTTGAGATGCACCTTAAGCGAATTTCTGCATAACATTTTCTTGCACCAATCAACACGAGCAACCTTTTTCACATGCAAATGTTCATGCAAAGATCTTATTGATGCTTGTCATACTAATGCCTAAAAGAAGCCTCAATCTCGCGATATGTTACATGACGATCATGTTTTATCAGGTCATGCACAGCATCGACGTTTTCTGGCACAACAACCGTTGTTGGACGACCCTTCACGGGAGTTCTTCCTTGAGTGATTGTCGGCCACGATTTGAATTCGTTATACCAGTTTTTAATAGTGCTGTAAGGAAGGTGCTTCATACCATATATGGAATTAAGTTCATCTAAGCACTGTTGTCGTTGTCAGACCACGTTCGAAAGTTATGAAAAATTATTGCACAAAAATGTTCACGAGTTGATTCCATTTTCTCCTAAGATCACTTTTTCAAACGTGCTATCACTAACACTAACAACAACAATAAAAATGACAAAATGTTTTCGTTGAGGTTATGTTTAACAATGTAAAGGTTTGCACATGGAAACATCAAGCTGGTGCCTAGCAGCAATCAGTGTTGCCAAGGCCAGAAATATAAATAGCAGCCCTCGTACTTCGGTAGCATCAGCCTAGACCATTTTGTACAAGCAATATGAGGCATATATTAGTAATGGAAAATATTACTACACCATGCAGTGTTATGCGATATAAGTAGGATCAGGATTAGGTTATCGTTAACATGTAGTACCCAAGTTAAACATAACCTTTACAAGCGCTTACGTGATCTAAGCTTGAATTTGGTTATTATCTCAAGGGATGTGTTTCCTTTTTTACGCCAACAGTACGAAATTGGCGCACCGAAGCCCGTAGTTGATTGACCAAAAAAGCATTTACGATCGGTACTTTCCCGATCTTAGATCACGTCCTAAATATGACAACGTGATCTGAAGTCGAACGATCTGGGACGGGATTTGAAGTGGGGAAAAAATCGATCAGAAATGCCCTTGGCTACCAGTGCAGGCTTCGGTGTTACCTTCAGGCGCCACCACGCACTGCTGGCGGAAAAAAACATCCCTCGTGATATTATCCAAAACTCAAGCTCAGATTACGTGAGCACTTATTAAGGTAATCTTAACTTTTTTTATATTTATAATACATTAAATATTTTTATACCATCAAAAGTATACATAAGATCCCTGAAAATTTAAATAAAAACCTCTTTATAGATTGAAATTCGACAAAAAGTGAAACTGCCACACCAATTGGTACTCTCAGGATAAAGGCACCCGAGGGTATCTTAATTTAAGGCAAATTTATTTTTCTTCGAACCATCAGCTGCTGATCTATTGTACTTGATTTTATAATGTTGTTTTTCTTGATTGATTCCTCACTTTCTTTTTCTGTCATAGCCTAGTTGTTGTTAATATTCATACAATTTATAAGAAGGAGTGTACTTAGATACACAAACATTCATAAATGTTTTGGAAACTATTATACCGTGGTTTATTTGTTGAAGAAAAAACCTTTTTCTGTGAACATATATAAATATATATGTACAGGGTGTAACAAAAAGGTTGGGCTGGCTATGCATTTTCAGATTTTTATGGGTGTTATCCTAACCTAAAAATGAAGAATAACTTTTTTTCCCCAATTGCCACTTTGTTTAGCCACATAGCTATCATTTTTGTACTTTTTATTAACTCTAAAACTAGTAAAGCTAAACCTAGATGTTGAAATTTGGTGTGATGCTCAACTTATAGTACCTCTATGTATTGAAAAAGGCATACATCAGTCCCTTGGCATGTCACTCTCTGGATCAGGATGGTGTCTATTGTAGAATTAAACACAAAAATTCCCACACTGACCCGAAGCAGACTTATGCATACAAGTATTTATACAGATTTATTTAACCTTGCTTAAACATAATTAAGTGCTGCTAACAAAAAAACATTATTTAATACTGGGCCAGCAAAATACCTGCACGGTTTATGTCTGAAATTCATTCCAAACTTTAAAGCTACTGCATGATTTGTACCCAACAATGTTTTCTTTCTTTGAAAAATAAATACCATGCTAAAAACGTGCTAAAAGCAAGCTGTAAAACGTCCCAATTTAGTATAAGATCAAATACTTGACTGGAGCCCAAATTTTAAAGTTGTAATATTAATTATTTTCTGGCAGTTGTCATTATAATTTATGTTTTAAATTGTTTAACTTAGAATATTGTATTTATATTACAGATTAACACAAGTTAATAATAATTTGTATGAATAGTGTTGACTTCTCTTATTGACATTTTGATATGTTGTCTCTCATATCTGTTATTGTGACAGTTGATTTATATATCTTATTAGTAGTGTAATGTTGACATTTGTTGCCAATTCTAGTGTTGTTGTTATTATGTTGTAAAGTGTTTGTAAAAAGGATTTTCCGTCAAATAAATAAATATTAACATTCGGTATTGGGAGTATTCCATTTTATACAAAAAATTAGTAGAAATAAAAATGAAATGCTATTTAAACACAATAGCATTGTACACAACATAAATTAAAATTTCAATTTAGAATAATTGGTAACACAATTTAATTATACTTTCAAAAATTAACAAAATAATGTAATTTTTTTAAAGTTGCAACATGACACAGTTATGGTTAGTAAAAATAATTTTACAATGATTGCATATATTTTAGCTTGTTTTGAAAAAAGTAGAAAACAATCTAAAAGCGGTAAATAAGTGTTTTAATTAATTATTTGGCAAATCCCTGGTTTTAGAATTTTTTAAGGGGGAGATTAAGTGCATAAAAAAATTGTAGTGCCAATGGGTTAAAATGGGCTTTTACTAATTTCCTGGAAGAGGGAATAAATAAACTTATACAGAAACTTAAAAATCTAATAATGTAAAGAATTGAACCTAAAATTTAAGAGCCAGTTGTATTGAAATCATCTTAAGTTTTACGTACATAAAGACAATTTTAAACTTTAAGGCGTTAAATCAGTCCTATAATATCGAAGATGACTTATTTTGAAGATATTATATCATTACATCTTTTAGTTTTTTGTAAAATATTACAAGATATACTTAAAAAATATACAAAATATACTTTTTGAATATTTGGCCTATGAAGTACAAAAAGCTACGATTTTTATTCTGAATAGGCGAACCAGTAACACTATCAAAAATCAATAATCATTTTTTGGCGCATAGTAATTAAACCTTTTAAAATGAGACATCTCACATAATTAGACGAATTAAAAAAAAGGCATCAGAATGTGTTATGTGGTTCTTATGGGGTTAATATCAACATTATTGCCAATACAGTAAAGATGATAGAAATACATTTTTCTCCCCAAGCCTCGACTCAACATATTATTAAAGTTTCAAGGGCAAAATGTTCAGTAAATAGCTTGGATTCTCTGCCCATCTTTAATTCTACTCTTTTTTTCTCTAGTTAATGTGGGAAAAAATTATATCAAATATATAATGTTTGACAAGATCATAAAAAAAAAAGAAAGTATTTTACACATCTTATTACAAAAGGCAGTTAAAAAACAGTATGCTGGTTAGAAAAAAGCAACTGCCACTTCAAGACTGGCACTCGTATTAAATTTATTTGGATGGTTGAAAGTATTGAAAATTTCTAAAATTGAAATCACAGGTTGAATTGGCTAAAAGAGGGATTTTTATTGGATATAAACCAATCTTGAAAAGATAGTATGATTTTGAACATTTGCCATCATTATATTTTACAAAATAGTATGGACACTACGTTTCGCGAGGATCGAGAATCGTAAATAAGGATTGATTGGCATACACAAACCAATGACATTGAAGACAAGGAAATACGTACGACCAGAGGTGGCTGCCCTTTTATCCATCCCATCCCGACAATTGCTTCCTGTTCTCATTCTTTCAGATGACATGCCAATGATATCACAGGAAATGCAGACAATGAATCCTCGTCATTGCCTCACCTTGATCAGTTCGGGATGTGACGTGTTTGTGCTCTTGGGATCCTGAGCAGTGACATCGCTTGGGTTTACTCTCTTCAGTTTGGACTTCATGCAGTTTGTCAGGTATCACTTAATTATTTTAACTTGAGTGCAGTCCTTGCCATATTTTTATAGTTTTTTTAATGTTTTACGTTTTTTTTTACCCTGAAGAAGAGGGTATAATTTCAATCCTCTAAACATCGTGTTATATACATTTTTGTAACTTATAAACAATGGCAAAAATGTCCAAAATGCCTTTATTACCCTTCCAAACCTTTTAATGTTAGTAACAAACATTAAGCAAAGAAATCAATCTTGTTTTTACTAGTAATTAATTAGTAACATTCACAATTGTGGAATGAGGATTAGAAGCAGGACGAAATGAAACTGAATTTTTCAAACATCATTTTCACGAAGGGTGTTGATGAAGGCCTCATGGACACTTGGATCTTCACTGATTAAATAATAATGAACTTTAAACAAAGAATTCACTAAGTAGTTTTTTATTATGGAAACTACTCAAGATTGGGGACGTTTGATATTCTAAAGAGGGATTGAGGAAAAATGTGTGCATAATTCAGGACATCTGTGCTAGTTTCCTCAGAGAAACTTAACCAAGGAAAGAAATTAAATTGCAAGTACTTAACAAACTAAATCTACCTCAGCATGTAGCCCATGCCCAAAAGGAATTGTTAAGCATAAAATTTAAAGTAAAAAAGACATAATTCTTTCATCATTAGGTTATTTAGTTTAAATGTGTCTTTCTTATTCGTTGTAATGTTTTAAAATACTTTATTAATGTTTTTCACATGACAAACATTGGGAGAGAAACAAGCAGTTTTAAACGTTTACAAACAAAGTAACATCAGTGGCTAATACTAATGGTTTTAACAGATTGGTATAAAAAATCATTGTATAAGGCACATAAAATCTTTGTTTTAACATAAATAAACTTTCTTTATCATATTAACAGAAAACAATAATGCTTCATCTATTAACGAAGATACATGTTTAATCAAATTATTTCTTTTTACAAAGAATTATAACTTAATTATTACTAAATAAAAAAGGTTGAAATAGTAACTAAACCGACAAATAACACTTGTAATATCACATTTAGCTTCATTTAACATTATAACTACTACGTTTTACTTTTCCTGGGAGAGTCTGTGTGTGCGATGATTATACACGATGGGTCAATCTTGTTGTGTGTTACAGCATCTACGAGATCCATGAGCTTTTGCTTGAGTATCAGTCTGGAGTCAGCTTTAAACACTGCCGAGATCTACAATGAACTCCCTGGAAGTGTTCAAGTCCGGGTGGCGGAGAGGAGGGAGCAGTCTCACGGAGGGGGAGGGAGAGAGAGGGGTGCAGACACAGGGAGACCGCCTGTATCAGTAGATTTGTCTCTCGAAGCCGTGGCGGAGGAGAGGAGGGAACCGAGGATTGAAGTGATTGTTCCTGAGGAGGAACTAATCGTTGGCTTCTTTATTATCGAGAGTCTCCTGGCTTCTCTCTCCACTATCAATCTCTTTGTTATTTCTGTAAAAGAATATCAAACATTAAATTTCAGAAAATATAGTACAGTACCAATATGAATAATAAGAAACTGTTACCTTGAGCTAGAAAGAATAGTGACTATGAAACGACTTCTAAATGAAGCGCTGGAAGTTATGTGCTCCAGTTAGGAGAGTTTTGACTCTTCCATGCCGATTGTTTGAGATTATAATAATATAAAAGATAATACTGCCAAGTTAAAACTCTGTCTCTTATTACATTTGTCCTGTCAAGTCAACCCCCATTATAACCGGTATGGTAATACCAAAAGTACAATTATTAGTCTAGGCTAGTTCATTGAAGCAACCTTCTACTTATCAAATTTCTATGAAAAATAAACCGATACAACGGAGTATCCAAAAAGGACCCAACATAGTCTTAAAAAGGACCTGTTGGGTCCTTAATAATATATACATAGGCCACCGCTTCCTTTAACAGACAATATCGGGTATCCATTAACACAATTTGAGTGATCGCTTTTGTGCTAGTTTTTATAAACGATATTACTCAATCCAAATAACTTTATTCATTTAGTACAAATTATGTACACTGATTATGTGACAATGTTTTAACTAAAGGAAATATGATAAACTTACAGTCTAATCAAATCACAAATTACTGATTTGCACAATTGTTCCAAAAAATTCTTTAAACTTTATGGAGAGCTTTGCTTACTAAGAAGTTCTCAACATTAACTTTAAAATTTTTTAATGTTTTGTATATATTTTTTATCTTATCTGGCAAATAATTAAAGAATTTTAGATGAGTAAAAGTGTTTTTGCTTGTATATAGGACTAGGTTATGTTGCATATAGGACATAACGTAATTGTTCTTTTATTTATTTTAGTGATGGACCGATGCAAGTTTAAGCAGCCTGTGAGAATTTATCGTAATATTTACAATTCATTAATAAATACACAAAATATCCAGTTATAATACTATGAATTTTGTAATTAACTTTTAAAAATACACTCCTTACATTCCAACTATATCCTTATATATTCCATACATTCATTATAATTTTCATATCTTATTTCATTTCTGTCTTTGAATTATTGAAATATGTCTATATAAAACAGTAATAGCATGTATGGAATCTACAATCTTTCTGTTCCCCCTCTGACTGACATATGACAATAAACAGATATATGGTGTGTATACAATCAGCTGTTTTATAAATAAGGCAATCATCCATATTCTGCCAAATGAAAAGAAAAACGTTGTAAAAACCAGAAAATTGAGCTGTACATCTAAGAAATTACATATTTTTGCTGACAGCAATTTCTTGAAACTAAACCTGATGTTTTATATGACATTATTGAAGAATGAATTGCAAACACAATCAGTGTAGCCGAATTTTAGACAATTTTATTATCAATTATAATTAATTAGGAATATGTAGTAAGAATTGTGGTTTCCCCAAAAGCTATGCACTTTTAACAGTTTCATGTTTGTGGGTTTTGTATAAACATTTTTATAAAAAAAATTGTATTAAAAAATATTAATGCAATTAATGCTTAGAAATACTTCAAAATGACAAAAACATTCATTTCTGAAACACTAAAACCTACTGATGAGCATTACTCAGTAAAGTATCTTTAAATAAGTCATGAAATTTTAATTACTTATTTTAACTAATTGGCCAATTTTGTTTTAAAACAAAACTTATTATAACTCAGCATGTAGATGAATTTTAACATATAATTATTTTTATAAATATAGTAGTTGTTAGACAGATATTTGGACTTGGCATTCTGCTAGAATACTGACTTTCTCAATACATAATTGACTTTGTATACATTGATGAGCAACCAGTTCACACAAAGTTATGTTGTAATAAACATCTTGATTCTATCGACCACCCTAATCTAGTTAGTACAAATCTCCTTATAATAGTACTACAATTTCTGCTGTCTGCTTGGTACAAACTAGTTAGTACAAATCTCCTTATAATAGTACTACAATTTCTGCTGTCTGCTTGGTACAAACTATTAATTACAAATTTATAGACCAACAAATGGTAGTTGTTATTGTTTTTCTCTTCACATTTTAAAATTTGACTGTGCTGAATTCTATATAACATCAAACCAATTAATTATAGAAATACAAGGGTTCGTACTTAACTTACATCAACGGCACAAATGTTGATGTATGTACATTATAAACAGCTTTTACCTAGACACAACATCGTATATCAATAAAGAGTGGTTAACTATTTTTGTTCTCCATATATCCATCATGTATTGTGTTGAATTTCCAAGTTTTTGCTTAAATATGAAGCTAATAAATTATAGAAATATGGCATCTAGCACCAGCATTAGAAGGATTTTGACGGTATAATACCGTAGTCTGTAATGTATGGGTACAAGCCGTACAAGTTTAAACATAATTGATTTCTATTTTTTACTTTAAATCTATTCAATAAGATTTTAAATTTAATCCTAACATAATTAACACTTCTTACAAGTCACTCTAATGTAAACGTACCTTCGTCAGGATGCAGCCGTATCAGGTGATGCACCCAGTTCCTACGACACGACAACACCCTCTTGCAGACCTGGCACTCAACTGGAAGTGAGCTGAGTTTGGGGATGGGGAGGGACTCGGCCAGGGACAGATGTGAGTTTACCACAGGAGCGATGGGATCTACCGACATCTCCGAAGTAGCAGTCGCACACTCAGCACCTCTCTCCGGAGACATCACCACATCCGGCAGAACACTCTCCGGTTCCTGATTAAACTGAGCCTTCACCTGCAGACTAGGAGGATGTTGTGCCATAGGATGCACATTTACCTGAAATTAATATTATATATTAAGTTTTAACTACCTTATCAGGATAGAAATTTACATTTCTATTTACAAATTCTACATTTAGTGTTTTCTTAAGAAAGAACCAATTTTTAAGAGATACTTTGCACATAATCATACCCAACAACAAAATATGGAGATTTTTAAACTTTTAATCATAGTCATCATTAATATCTTAAATTTTGTTAAGCCCTGACACCATATTTTGGATCATCTCATCAAAAAAACTCTGCAGCCTGACCATTACACCACTTCATTTTCCAATCGCTTTTCACTAAGAAATAGTGTACATTTTGGAAAAATATTAACATTTGACGGTGCTAAATCTGAGCTCTATGGTCAATGGTCTAGTACCTAATGAAAGTTGTCTAGTTGAATTTATTTGCTTGTCACAAGTCTTAATTCGTGACAAGGCCTTTTGTAATAGGTCCAGTAACATTTGTTCTTTCTTCATTAAGAAGCCCACACCATTTACACATCATTCATCAACCACCTCGTAAACTTCACCAGGCTGCCACTGAACTTCATCTAGAGCTATTTCTTAGGCGTTTAAAAGACAAATAACAAAATTAATGCACTTCACAATTGGGAGGATTATTGATCGAGATGGCTACAAAAAAGCAGTACAACCACACAAACAACACTGGCAGTGAAATATAATGGTGGTGGTATGGTGGGGAACGCTGAAGAGTGGCTAAGTTTGAGCAGATGTCTACATGGCTCAGCGCATAATATGTTCTATTTTTAAAAATTAACCATTTTATTTTGTAATTAACATTGACCAAGGATAATGTATGTGATAGCACATAGCATAACTTGATTTTATAAATAATTGAAATAAATTAAACCAACTGAAAATTGATCTATTTTAATTGAACAAAGGAACAGTTCTATGTAAATATTCCAAACTGAACAATTTATTTACAGTTTTAAATAACGGTATTACAATCTTAAATTTGTTCTCAATAAAGAACTGGTAACTAAACAAATGTGTTATTACTTTTCAAATTAGTCAACGAAAATTATCCTAAGATAATATTATTAGAAATAGCAAAAACTTTATTTTGAATTAATGTAAAATCCATTTTAATTTTAAATTGGATGTTTTGAAATTGAGGTATCTGGTAGCCTATCCTTAATGTAAAGTCTACCTCTTGGTGATCCATGTTAGTGTCACAGAAGACAGTCTCAAATAGCTCTGCAGAACTTCCTTCCGCCTCAGTTACTTCCTGAAAATTTATTTCATTTCACTACAAAGGAAAAAACATAATTGTAGTCCCTTAATTTAAAATTGTATTTTATAAGTATAATATAAACGTTATGTTATTAAAATGTGTGCAAGTAACATAATAGGAACTTTAATACCTCCATAGTGACATTAACCATGTACAGATTTTAGGACATCCGGTAAGTAATAAATTTTGTCCGTACCTAGCAGGGATCAGTTCTGGCTGGTTTATACCTTCCAGTAGAACCTAGCACTCAGCACAGCAAAAGCCGATGTGTCACTTAAATCTGGGCAACCTTATGGATGTCCAGAAGCAGCACATCAGTAACCGCAAATGTCAAGATTTTGGGACGCAAGGTTAATTCGATAGGTCTAGTCTACTGCGGAAGATGACATTTGGAGTTGGTGGGGTTTGTTTCCAAAGTATCAGAGGTTCTTGCTAGCCTCAACAAGGGTGTGCCACCCCCTGCCTACTTCAACTGGAGGGGCTGGTTCAGAGCTGGCCTCCCCTTCTTTCAACGGGATATAACTTGAGATTAGTGCTCTAAATTCTTCCTCGTGGATATCGATAGGAGACGGCCTCTACCCCCAACTAGAATATTTTGTCACTCCAGAAGCAGCGCAAAGGTCCTTATAGGACTAGGTGTAATTTATAAGCTTCTTGCCCCCTGCCCCCTGTCTAAGAGAAAAAAATTGTATCCACTATAGTCAATGTGTTACACAAATAAATAGAATATGAAACAACATCAGTGTACAGATTGTGTAAAATTACAAGAATCCTAAAAATATTTAAGCCACTTTTACTCTTAGGGTTTTATTAACATCTTTTTACTTACAATTTCGGGCTCCAAAGACTCTGATTTGATAAAAACATTCATTTCTTCAGGATCCATTTCATTTTCAACTCTCTACAACAGAGACAACAATAAACATCAAAGAAGATACATAAACAATAGTTACATTAATTTTCAGACACATTTTCACGTTATCTAATTTGCACAAATTAACAAATATTGTTACACCATATAGCACAATTAGTGATGTTTTAGTTTGTAGAGTCACTTCCTTGATCCCACTCTGCAACTCCCATATAGTTGAACCATTGCTGGTGCCATGATTATTTGTTTCACGTCAAATCGTACCTTTGCCCACTTTATTTGTAACAAATTTCCCTCCTTGGATATATAAATTGAATGTTGTTAGAGACATTGAGATGGCACAATACTGTTGTGACGGTAACATCACCAACATCTACAATAAGACAAGATCCTGTTGTCTCCAAACAACATAATCTCTTCATATTGTTTATAAAATTTGCAATAATTTTACTTAAATAGGAATAAAACCTGTTTGGAATTTAGATGAAAATTCCTCTCTTAAAAACTTCATTGTACCTATGTTATACTGATGGTTCGAATTCTAAAAATGGTTCTAGAATTAAGTAATATATTTATATAATTCATGAATGCAAAAAAAACCATAACCTTATTGCAAAACTATTTTCTTCTTTGATACAGTTGTGACCTGTAACAAAAACCTGTGATAATATTTCGTGGTCAATACACATGCTAAAAATTGTTCAGGATTGAATATTTATTCAAGAACGGAACTTACTGTTTCAGGTTCCAAAACTTCTGACTTAATGAACACTCTTGGCTCATCAACCACCATCTCTTCAACAAACACCTAAAATATTCAAATAAATTATAATAGGTTTAGTATACAAATTTATTACATCATTAGTGTCATTTCCTAACAAGTTGTAAAGGTCTAGCAAGATCACTTCCGAGCACTTTATATTTACTGTACTCGCTTCACAAACACAGAAACATGGAATATTATACAACACACACAGACAAAAACCCCTGCACATCGGTCTTTGTTAGTACGTAACTATCTAGCTAAGAACAGTGTTACCAGGCTAGAACATCCACCCTACTTGCTTGGTCTGATGGTGCTGTTGAAAACATCGTTGAAGGGAAAACTATTTTGCAAATGCTGAGACTGTCAAGGAAGTTGTGACGAAAACAGTTACAGAACTTTCAAATTATTTCCAAAAGTGTTTTAAACACACACGCACACACACACACACACGCGCACACACACACACACACACGCGCACACACACACACACACACACACACACAATTATATGTTTATACATTATATATAATTATATATGTATGTGTTATAATTATATGTATATGTATTCCAGGAGCATTTTTACTCTACCTCGTATATGCTTAATTAATGCCTGGATGTATCTCTTGAGACAAAAAAATTCATAAGTTTCTTTCTAGGACCAGGAAGAATTTATGTACAAAGTTTCAAGTATATAGGACTTTTCTATCAAGAGTTATGGTACTTACAAACAAAACGGACAAACTGCCATTTAACCTTTTAGTCACAGCTATCGCTTCACATTTAAGGCTGTTGCTCCGCAACCGTCCATTATTTTTAGGCCTAGTTTGAACTATCGTATTCTCCATGAAATTTCCTATACATATCATATAGTATAGTGTGTATTCATGTTACTAATGTTTGCTGGCTTAAATGAATCCAACAGTTTTCGTTTGACCTGGCGGCAGACGAGAGAACAGCTGTCTACTCGTCTCGTCACTGTTTTTTTTGGCGACTTTGCGTACTGTTATTGTCAGTATATTATTGTTTATCGCGTTGTTTGTGTTACCGGTAAATGTTTAGGTTATTCGTTCGTCATGGAAAACGTTGGGGTACTTTGGGATTATACCGACCACACCAGTATGAGGAACACAAACATAAAATTTTTAGAAAAAAACATTATAGAACGAAAAAAGCAACTCTTCTATTACAAACTTACAACGATTATTAATTGTTAATGGGTTTCCTGTGACGCCCAGAATGCAGCAATATCAAGGATGAGTGAGTGTAGTGGATTTCCGCCTTCAGCCGCAACTGCTGACCGCCACGCATATGTTAGATTTAGGCAACTAGTCATGATATTGTAAAAAAACTAATGGCTCCCTCTTCGCTCCTGGGTTAATCCCAAATTCTCATAGTGTCACCCATCACTAATCTATTACACACACAGTAAAAACACGGAAGTACAACGAAGCGACGCACTCGACAGACACTTCGGCACGAAAGTACAAGAATGCGGCGCACCAGCTGAACGGGCAGCGAGATTCTGTAGTCACGTTATCTACTAGACCGCTGAACTTTGACCTCTGTCTGAGGATGGGAAGGGGTTTGCGATAAGACAATTCCTGTTTTATATTTAGGAAATATACTGTGCTATGACAAACTAAGCCACTATTATAGGCCCTAAACTACTGGGAGGAAAAGACAAACCCTTTCTAGTGACTAAAAAAAACCAGTTTGTACAAAGATTTAGTTTTTCCCATCTAACTTTTTTGTTGTTGTAAATAGAAAAAAATGTATAGGGAGTAATTTGTTTAGAATAAAATTGTGTATATTCGGTGAATTTGACATTATTTTGTGGCTCCAGTAGTTTCAAAGTGAAGGACAGTAGAACTTAAAAATTATTTTTTCTAAAAGAAAATCTTTACACATCTACAATGATATTCATCTGAAAATAAAGGTAAGGAACCAAATATTATATTTTTTCTTATTCTAGTTCATAAGGAAAACAAAAATATATAATGTTGCTAGGTTATCACTTAGACAATATTTTCTAAAAATAAGTTTAACGATCATGGCAATTTACCCGAAAACGGCCTGCCACTGAGACAACAAATGACCGCCACTTATAGGGTTAAAGAGGAACAGTTTAGAGTCTCTAGTACCTTTACATCAAGTGATTTTGCACAGTCATCACAATATAAAAAGGTTCTGATGGGTCCTTAATAATGTTCACTTATTGGGCCAATAAATAACTAAGTGATAAGTTACCAATACATTCTATGCTACTGAATCATGTGTTACCGGAGGTGCGGTTTTCTGCTCCGAATGTGCCTTGGGCTTTCTTGTTGGTGAAGTTTTGATTCCTAATGTCCTGCAGTATCTCATCATTAACTTCAACCGCTTGATGTTGAATGTCTGGCATGCGGAGAGGAATGGCATACCTTCTGCTACCGCCTCAATTGCATCTCGCATCTTCTTGGACCGACAAAATTCCTGCCCAACATAACATAATATTATAGACAAAATCACAACTTGTAATTACTTTGTTAAATATTTATGGTTTGCTAACTGTTTGTATATCAAAGACATCAGTAGGAGTTAACTATTGTAAAAAAGCTTCATATTGGTATAAGAACATTTTGAGAAGAGCATTTTCAATGAGCGCTAAGTTTTGGACAAAAATCTTTCATGTTCAAAAATATAAATGATTTAGATGAACTGTGGTCGTTATTAGGGACAGAGTGGCTTCTTGTCGACATCGCTTCCTTTTGGGAGGTAGAAAACAAGAACCGATCATCATAATGACATGTAATTCTCACAGTAAGTCAAATAAAGTCTGTTCTTTCTAATAATGTAGTTTTTAGGTCCTCTGGATAATACCAAAGTACCCACGTCAATTTCGTTAGCTTTTTTTATAATTACAAACATACTAGACATATATTAGTACATGTATCTTATATTTTACAATAGCTTTTCCATGATTAACTTTAGCAGTAGGTTACCTCCTTCTATTTACATAGATTATTGAAACAGTCCTTTCTACAGATGCTTTCTACATTTTAGAGAACACGATTGTTCATGGACAAGACTCTCCACTAATATCAGGTTTGATAGCTTCATTACAAAGAGCCTGGATAGCTCTTATAATATTGTCACCATTTAAGTTATCACTGATTTTTTGAAAGATATATACACACACATTGTGTAAAATAAGGTTAGATGACGAATTAACATTTGGGCTTGAAATAACACAACAGCTAAAAAAAGTTCAAGATAAAAGTGGCATAAAAGGTGTGGATAGCTGAAAATGAGTATCTCTACATTGCTGCCGAAGTCAATTATTTCCAAGAAATCATGTAGGACTGATTGGGTCAGCATGCTGATTTCTAATAAATATTTTACAGAAAAAAATAATTTTAACCTAACAACAGTAATTAACAATAAACAATTACAAAAAAAATTAAATAAAAAAAAAATAAATCAAAAAAAATTTAAATCAAAATAAAAAAAAAAATATATATATATATAAATATTAAAATTTGTTATTAATATATAACATATGTTAAATGTTACATCTTTTAATATGTTATTTAAATATTGTCAATATTAACAACACAATAATAATTTAATTTTAATTTAATTAAAATTAATTAAATTAAATTAATTTAATTTTAATTTTTTTTAAATTAAAATTAAATTATTATTGTGTTATTAATATTGACAATATTTAAATTTATTTGCAAAAAGTAAAAGTAATTTTAACAACTGGTAAATAATACTATAAGAAAATTAAATATATTATCTCACCTTCTGTAAGATACTCTGGCCTCTGGAAAAAAACAATTAAGTATTAATATAAAATATTAATATATAATAATAATTAATATATATATATATATATATATACATATAAAATAATTTATACAGCTATATGGAGAGTAAATAATATTCCAGCAACCACTGTTGATGATAAGAAGCTCACAACTTAGTATCAGGATTTAAGAAATTGTGACAAATAAAATGTCCAATATATTTTTTAGTGCAATGTAGTTAGCTTCTTGGATTTTAACCCCTTAACTGCTGTAGACGTGTTAACACGTGCAGTAGCTCAGAGCCATTACCGCGGCAGAGTGGGAGAGTTGCGGCACAGCCAGCGCGGAGCATTCAAGGTTGGATAGTCCACGTTGTGCCGGCACGCTGTTTTAACAACTGCTTAGGCTCTACAGATCAAAATTACAGGTTATATTATATTGTTGTAAGATTCCGTATTTTATGAACAATAACAAGTGTACATGTACATTAGTTTCTGATAAAATACCGGTACAGTAAACAATAACAAACTGTAAAGAATTCTTACTAAATGCATATCCTGATACTGTTTAAGTAGGAATAAAGTTGTATTGTTCATTTGTATACTAGATTATTGTTTATTTACACTATGTACAGTCACAACCCAAAACTCACTACGTTTATAAAGTGTGGTTAGACACAAACTAATATTTTGTTGATGTGAACACGTGCTACCGACGTAGTACCAAAAATATAAATCACGCAGAGACACTTGTGAAGGGGAGCTACAGTCATTGTAGTACTGAAAATAGCTGCCAGAGTGCAGTCAATGCTCCGTAGGCAGGCAGAAATAAACAACAACCAGCCGTCTTTCAGAAACGTTTTAACACGAGAGTAGCAGTGAGGGCACGACGCATCGGAACGTGTTAACACGTGAGTAGCGCTGTAGGTGCCCGGCTCATGGTATTGCTCAGCAGTTAAGGGGTTAAAAATATCCATCAAATCTTAAATTACAGGCAAAAGGTTGAAGCATACAAGGTATTCGACCTTGGTTTAGAGAATAAAGACCAAAGATATTTATAATTCTAAATCCTAAAACAGCCAGAGTAAGATACAGTAAAACTAATTTTTACATTGCATTTATAATCTGACTACATACACCTCATAAATTACATCAGAATTATTCCTCAATGTAGCTTTGTTGACAATGTTCAAAGTTCAACATAAACAGGTACTGGTATTTGGCACTTTCAAGTTTCTTAGTTATGAATTTTCAAAGTTACAGTTTGGCTGAAAAGTACCAAAAATCAGTACCTGTTTCGTTGTTATCCGACATAAAAACTGGAAGTTATTGTTTGTTCATGATTTGCTTTATGCGCCTGAACACAGAAATAAGTGAGCTAAATCCTAATGTAACCCCATTACTGTACCTCAGTAGGATTTTCAGGCTTTAGTTTTAGGGATCGGTCTCACCTCCTTGAGAGACTCAGTCCTTGCTCTTCCCTATAGCCCTAGTTCCAAGATTGCTCCAACACATTGTACAACTAACCACCAGACAACTAGGCACACACCTGGTGGCAATGAGTCCACCGGATCTGTCACACGTGAAGAAGGGTTTGATGTTGTTTTCCTGCTTCATGAACATGGTGGGCAGAGCCTCTGGCCTCAGGACCACAGAACCGTCACCATGGGTCATCCACATCTTCGGTTCAAAATGTACCTGAACAGTAATTTATTATATCACTACTAATTACAGAATCACATCACAATATTTACAACAATTTGAACAAGGTTTAAAATATCCATTTTTATGAATAAACTAATGTAACTATTTAAGGTACTGTATGCTTATGAAATTGGCTAGATTTTCTACGTGTAATGCAGAGAACTTCAGACACCGTAGCTCTTCTAAGAACTGGATGCAAAATTACCCGACAGCCTTTCTGCTTATTCGCAAAGAAGCTGTCACCAAGGGGATCTCAAGTACCCACTTACCTGTCTAAAGATCTTCAGATGACAAATTTGAGGTGAATTAGAACATATTTGGCTATAACTATAAAAGAAAAAGGACCATACATATCTATATATTATTGTTTTGTTTACAGTCTGCAAATAAATTCCATTTCAGAGACTAAATAAATTAATGCATTCATCATAAATAATTCACTACAGGGTGATAAAACATTTAATATTTTGCATACAACTTCAGAAGGGAATGTAGGCTCAGGAAATTTTAAAACCATTAAACTGGCAATTTTGGACTTAATGAGGACATATGTAAAAATTTCTAACTAATGAAAATAACTTGTGAATATTATTGGAAATAAATAAATATGAATAAAAAGATGGATCTTTTTTTTTCAATGTAAAACATACTCTTGATTCCTAATACTGGTTTTGAATGTGTCATTTACTTGTTTATACCTTTTGGAACCCCAAATTAAAATTTCTAGGTTATTAATCAATTTTATACTTTATTCAAGACTCGTAGGTACCTCGCAGATCCTGGACTGCTGAGACGGGGACCAGTTAGGGCGTCCGATCCTCACCATCCATCGTCGCTTCCGCTTCGGTTCTATAGGGAAACTGACCAATCGACATGAGTCTGCAGTGTTTGGGCAAGTCAGCACACAACAGCAGTCTTCCCTGTACAGTGTAAAAATCTAAATTTATATATGAAAAGACAATCCAATTCCTCCTTCACCTGTACTAATCTGGTATTACAATTACATACTCAAAATAATTTCTGATGTATATTATCAGGGTTTAAGCTATGATTGAGTATATTGCATTTTACGAAACAGACTGAGAAAATACAATGCCGTTTAGAACAGCTTTCACAAAATTGCGATGATAGCAAGAAAGAACAACTGATAACAAGAGCTATATAGTTTTTTGAAAGTAAGTTTAAATCATTAGAAATATTAGGTTTCATGATACATATGTATTATGTTGTCATCACATTTAAATCCATGGAAATAAAACATCAGACACTAGGCCGAGTTACCAACAACAAACAAACTGTCTGGTTGGAAAGCATCAGCATAGTGTGCAATGAATGTCCATGCTTTGTTGCTATGACAACGTTGCTGATGAGCCGTGGCTTACTTGCATGTGCATAAAAACGAAAACTGTACGCTTCTAAACATCTAGTCTTGACGTCTGTAATTAACTAGTATTGGATATCTTTTGAGGTTATATCACGGTAGATTTGATTTAGATCAACAGACTATCATAAAAGGTTAATAACAACCTAGTAAAAGAAACTAATTTAACTAATTAACTAGTTTAAGCAATTTGTTAATATTCTTTATTGAAGGTCTTAATAGAAAGGAATTTATTTCAAAAGGTTTAAACATTGGGGCTAAAAACAATAAAGGCTTAAGTTGGTTCTTAAGCTAGAGCCCAATAATTTTTCTAAAGATAAACTGTTGTTAAAAGTAATTTATTTTACGAAAAAAAAATCATAGCTTTTAATTGTTAAGCTTCTAAATATTTTAACAAAAGTAGTCACTTACACTAGCTGGGATGGTACTAGAGTAGTGTGCGAATGCAACATTCTGCTGCACAATCTTCAACTGAGTACGCTGTAACACAGTGACAGCTGAAATCTGCTGAATATCTGTGTCTGAAGAGACGAAACAACGTCGAAACAGCTTCACTAGTTGGGAGTATCTAACTTGGTTTCCCAAGAAAGTCAGGTACAATAGCATAGCACATAGACAATGTAAGATCCCGCCAATTATATTGACTGCTAACGCATAGGGGCACCACCCCTGTAGACACTCTTCGAGTACCATCACAGCTTGAGTAGGAGACTAAACTCGACTACTAAACTTTCCTTGCTAAGACGACCTGATAGACTCAACTAGTCTATCTCTTCGTTAAGAAAAGTATTTTTATTAATTTGAATATTGGTTCTGGCAGGATTAAGTATTATAAAACTTTCATTAAATTTATACATTATTTCATTTATATTATAATACATACTTCGGGACAAATATGTTTGCTATAAGTCAGGAGAGCTTGTAGCATTTTTGCTACGAATATATTTCCATAACAGCTTAAACCCTATACAGGGTGAGTCAGAAATATGATAAAATATTTTAAGACATGATTGTAGAGCTAAAAATAAGAAAAAAATGTTATATAAAGGTAGGTCCGGAAACGCTACCTTACTGAGTAATGGCTGGTGAAAGATTTTGCTTTGTTTTGAGTTCACTTGGTTCAGTTTGAGGTCATTTAGAGCACCATTTTTAATCTTCCGATGAGACTTAAAGCGATTGTAGATGTTCATTGTATTTAAAAATAAAATTTTTAACTAAAAATATGTTCCTTTTTCACCAGCGGTTACCAATCAGATACTCATTCCTTATTATAAACAGCAAAAGTTTGCTGTGTAGTGTAATACGTGAGGAGTCAATTTCATAACTTTTTTACACATTTAGTTAACTTTGCTTATTATAGTTGTTTTCAGAATTAAATTCTCTACAATCTGTATTAGGAAAAACAATTTGTTTATTGGTCATTTAACAATGTTATTCGACATCAAACATTTTAGACGGTATTTTTGTTATTAGATTTTTGGCAAATTTCATACTTTTTCTCAAAAACTGTTCACACTACAACCTCTAGAGTGGTTTTATTTGATTTTTCAGGTAATTTTCCTTATAAATCCATCTTATTTGAGTTAAAAAGTAAGAACAAGACCTTTTAGAATCACTTAATTTCACCAAACTGTAAACTGAAAACAAAGCAAAATCTTTTTGCCAGCCATTACTCAGTAATGGAGAGTTTCCGGACCTACCTTTATATAACATTTTTTTCTTATTTTTAGCTCTACAATCACGTCTTAAAATATTTTACCATATTTCTTACTCACCCTGTATATTACCCATTGTTATTAGTATTGAATTAATTAGGGGGTAATAATTGAAGTTACAATTTTTATAAAACGTAATATGGATAAAACAAAACAAAACAAAAAGGTATGCCAACTTCCATTTAGCTAAGAGGACCAGACAGTAAGAGGTGTTTGAGACTAGCTCGGAAGTCAGTGGGAAATCTAGAGCCACTTGGGGTAAGATTGGATTTGGGGTAGGATTCCTCCACTGAGTTGTGATAGGCAGACAATCTGTTTCTCTCCTGTGGCCTGTCACACACTGGGCGGTTATTATCACAGTTTGGTAAATCTGCTATCAATGCCTCACCATAAAAATAAAAATAAATTAAAAGTGTTAAGAATTAAACTATTCTTCAGCGACAGAAATGATGTTAATGGTTGATGTACAGGTGCACAACATTCACTGCTTATTTTTATCATCACTGTCCAGACAAATATGTGTCTACACACTTCCAGTCGTACTGTCAACTAGTCAAATTTTAAATAATAAAAATTAAATCATGGTTTGGACCATAAAGACCACTTGGGCATAAATGGGCTAGGAATATGTTAAATAATTTTGTTTCCTACAAACACTATTAATTCTCTAGCTGACGAGTCAGAGTGATTGAACATCTTTCGCACTTATATAGCCACATAGCTTTGTCAACCGTCTGTTATAAATAATTATACAGGTGGAGTGTTTGAATAACTAACTCTATAGTAACAGTGTACCAAAAAAACAGACCTGTCTTCTGCACTATCGTTCTTCAATGTTTGGATCTCTGGGGCCAGATCACTTCCTTGGACAAGGCGCTTAAAATTATTTTTCTGAAACATGGAACGATAAATGTTATTTAATTAAAAGTGACTGTTAAATTTGTAACAATATGAGACCTATGAGAAATATATTGAATGAATCTCTGTTGAGAAGTTTATTTAAGATCTCTATTATTTTTTATTATAAAAATATGATACAGTAAAAATTACAACATTCTGTTTTAATAAAAATCTACAATGAAAACATTTGAGTCTTTGTAATTGATTATTCAATTAGAACAATATTTATCTATATTATATTCAGACAATATTAAAATCAAACAAATGAACAAAGTAGAATGATAATATTTTAACTTTAATTCATAACTATTCACAACCAATTTATAAAATCATTTCAGAGGGTTTAAAAATTAAATTGATATATTTTTCTGCATAGTATTTTTTACAAATTAATACTCTTTGTACAAATAATGGCTTTATATAAGGGGGGACTCAAGATTGCTTCACAATTTTGAAAGACAAACATTAAAATTGTGCCCAGTAGTTGTTTTTCAAGATTGAAGAACACATTTATGAGGTCTTAAAGCTCAATAATTTACATTCACTCCTAAAATTTATAGTGGTGCTTCAATCAGGTTGATACATTTATATTTTACACCAAAGAAATTAAAGAACCAGCGGATAAAATGAAGTGGTTCCTACTAGGCAGATAGCCTTTGGTTACCAAAATGAAATGGTCTTCACTAGGGGGATAACCATTGAATACCAGAATGAAGTCGTCTTCACTAGATGTATCATTGCTAATTATTAATTAGCAAAATGAAGCGGTCTTATTAGGTGGATAACAATTGATTACCACAGAGGTTCAAAAACATCAAGTTGAAAAGAAATCAACCACTAAAACTGTACAGATAAAACATTTTTATCTGTGGGTGTATTTCATGGTTGGTTTCTTCTAATAGCGACAATCCCGACATTCTTATCTATAATACTCTACTGCTTGAGGTACCAATTAGAAATGCTTAACATTGTAGCAGTTAATGGACTGAACAGCTAAGGGTGGGTGACATGGACGTTGCATTTACATTAGGTGCTTCATTATTCAGTACACCTTTATGTCAGTTTATTGGCTGAGCATTAGAGAAGCGTATCACTCGAGGGACTGAAAAAATTTAATTTATATATGTACAATATCTCAAGCACAAACTTGAAATTTAGCATGAAGCTTCATTTAGGCAACATTGAGTTCGATAATGCTGCATGTCACTCCATGGGATTTGGCAAATCGTTAGCAAATACTTTTACATTAGTCTTATGGGTAATCATGATGGCAATGAGAAAGTAGCAGAATAAATAAACTTGTAAAGAAACTGAGTACAATAATATTAGGTTTTTTTTAACATCTGATCTTTTCTCATAGAGTAAAAGGAAAATAATAAGAGTAGAAATCAATGCTAAAGGTCGATAACAGGATTTGATTTCAGCGGTCATGCGCTGTAATTCCTTCCCTAGCTTACCCGAGCTATATTATTTTAACAATGCTATGAAACCTTACTTAACGAACAAAAATATGGCTAGATAGTCGACACGGATCGCATCTGAGAACTTTAAATTTTACATGAAATTTTATTTCTAAATAAACAAGAATAAGTTCTAAGATGGTGCATGTCCAACCATGGAATTTGGATGAGCGTCATTAAGCCTATATCACTCAATAGGCTGACAAAATTTCACTTTGTCTGCCAGGGAGATTTAAAATATCTTTTCTATATGGCTATCGATCTGTCCGCAGATATATCTCGAGAATGAAATATAGATAAGAAATCTATCTCAGCCTGTTACACAACACGTGATGTGGCATACTCGTACATTATTTAAAAGTAGTAGTGAAAGTGGCAATGAAGAAATTTAAGAAAATTATGTGACAGTCAAAGTTGGGAGTGGCAAAGGCAAGCTAAATGATCCTCATAATTTTATTTTAGTGATATATCTGGTATAAATCCAATTGGTACTAGGTAAATAAATACTTGAAATATAAGATAATAAAGTACACTTTTAACATGTTATATGATCGTTTCATATTTTTAATTGACCCTAAGCACCTACACAATGTTTTCCAGTGCAAAAGAAAAGTTAATTTGGTTATACTCAGTTATCTTGTGTTTAGGCTGAGGAATTACAATAAAAGATAGATAAGCTATAGTCTCAAGTAAGATAACATATTCTTTCCTGTCCTGCCTTTAACCTGTTCAGAACCATGTTGCAAAGTAAGTTTTAAAGTACTCTCAGGGAATCAGCAGATAAACTACAGAATAAGGAAACATTAATTTTCGTGGTAGGTACTTCTGGTTTAGCATTTCTGGCTATATAACTATATAATAAAATTAAAATAAGTCATATTTGTACCTACATTTGCACGTGCAAAAGCTAGGATCTTTTTACTGTCACTGCAATACAAATCGTCTATTAACCAATATCATAACAAAACCATACTATTTTAACGTTTAATTATTTAAACATCAATTTGGTGTGAATTAAATTAATCATATTGTTTCATAGTAAATTATAGGTATGTTTCTTGCATACCTACATTTTTATAATGATACAAACATCACAGATAAATAAAACAGATATAAACATGAGCTAAGGTACAAAAGGTAGGGTATAGTAAAATCTATTTAAGCGCTCTAGCGTGGGTCGTGTGGACAGTTGACGCAAACCTCAACTGGGCATGATGTTAAAGGTAGTAACATGAGTATCTCCCATTAGACCTGCATTGCACAGTCAGTAAATGTGGAATCGACTAAATGTTAGCCTATTTCAGGATAGACTTGATTACCATTTCACTCTTAAGTCTCAGAACTCTTGAGTCCACTGGTGGCTCCACAAAACTATTCACAGGGCGCCACTCATCGTCAGAGTTCTGCAATCAAACAATAATAAATCACTGGATACTTGTCTTAAAATCATATATCTGTAACAAGTCCACAAACAGTGAACAACAAGCTGGTGGATTTACAGTTTCAATTTTACACAGCATACTGCATAAGTAAACATATTCGATTATAAAGAAAAAGGAACACTTTTAGTAGAACTAACTGTCCCATCGGATGATCAACACTTACAAGTAAAATGTATTATATCTCTGTATTATATGAAGAGTTAGTGCTTGGTATGCGGATTCGTATTTTCTCTGAACACTTTTAATCAATTGAAATAGATGAAGACGATTACAAGACCGTACAATTTTCAGAAACTTTTAGGATTGTCTACGAACGTCTGAACTCTTTCTTTTGTTTCTGGCCATAATAAATAAAGGACACCAATAGCAAGAGTGTGAGAGGAGGATAAAGGCCTCATAAAGGCAGTTAAAGGAGGTTGCATACCTTCCTATATCGTCCATGTTAAATTATGGCTACTACTTTGATTGATCTTTTCTCAGAAAAAATTGTAAGAAAGTCTTAAAAGACAATTACGTCAATCCATCCTGTAGATTAAAAAAAAAATAATTGTATATGTCTAACTAACTAAAACAGCACATATTATAAATGTTTCAACCAGAAAGAAAAGTAGGTTTATAAATCAATAATTAACAAAAACAAATTTTCTTTTTGAGATTCACAACTCTCTTAATCTACCCTCCGCCCCCCCCCCCCCTCTGACACCAGACCCTGTACCAAGTTCAAGAAAGTATATACCTCTGAATTAGATTTTTACAATGAGCCTATCATTATTATGAGCCTTACTTTATGAGATTACCAAACATTCTATTTAATTATTAAATTTAAATTATTTGTACAGTTTTGAACAAAGGTAAAATGAGCTTGGTTTATTATTGATGGACTCTGGAATTGAATTAGCAACTGGTTTAGTATTTGTTGCACAAGAGACATTATTATTATTATGGTAGTTATCAAAACATGCAAAAATTAAATTTTACGATTAATTTATTTTTAATTTTTGAACATAAAAAAGTAAATATTTAGCAAACAAAGATTTGATTGCTTGTGTTGAACCAACTAGACTTACATATTTCTTCTTGTTTCAAACCTGTAAAGAGCAGGAGGCAATATTAAACTTATTTTAACATCTCACTTCCAATCACTATTTATAAATCTCTCTATTAATTTACAAATCTAATAACTTTTACCGTGTAAGAAAGTGTTATATTCACATAGTTGCTATTGCAAAAACAAAAAAACAGATCATAAAGTCATCACTATGACTGAAAACACCAAACTGCACACAATTAATGCAGAAAAATCAACACAAAAATTGTGGTGATGCAAGTATATAAGTAATTTTCTTTGCAATGCAGAGGTCTCCTCTCCAAAAACTGTAAATTGTAGCAGTTCAGCTGTTCAATAACAGCTGGCCGAGAGAAAAGAATAGAGCACAGCTGTTATCCGATGTTCAGTTAACATTCTAACACTTTTTATCATTAGTTGTAAGAACTACAGTTTACGATGGAAGACAAAAACTTTGATTGTTACATTTCCCACCATATGTATATAGTTTTTCACCACACATTTCCTATAACACACATAGGAAAGGTTACAAGGAAATCAGGATAACTCGTACAAACCCAATAATCACTAAAGACCACAACACACTTTTTTCAGAATAATCAGGAGAACAGACCTACACTAATAACAGAACTAGTACTTTTCGTTTTTCTTTGAACCCCTTGAATGCCATTTTATTTTAAACATATATGAACCCTCCTTATGGGTGTAATAATTGTACAAAACATTTTATAATTATAAAAAAATGTTAGTAATAAATAATAATTAATTAATATTATTAATTATTTATTATTACTTAATTAAAATAGGAGACCATCATTGGCCATTTCTGCAATATTCAATAAAAGTTTTTAGCATACCTAATGAGTGTAAATATTTTTTTAGCACTGAATATTTAAAATATCTTCCCGAGAACAAAGGGTTAATAGTCTAATACATTTTTTTTATTTCAACTTCTGAAAAAAATCAAATTTATAATAAGTAGCATAATTTATTCATAATTACCGGATCCTTTTTTGGCCTCCCTGGTTTTCTCTTCCTTGGTCTGCCTCGTCCTCTCTTAGGTGTTCCATCTTCGTTCAGTTTCACTGTAGGCTCAAGTTGAGTGTTGGGATTGGCCTGGCCTTGAATATTGACAGACTCAGTATTGCTACCTTGTGGTAATCCAGTGTCATTGCTTATCTGTTGGTATAAATAAGCATTCAAGGTGCAAATAAAATTCAAGCATGATGTTAAAAACTCCTGACACCCAATTGGGACAAGTAAGCAGTGTTGAATACATAATAGCACTAACTAGCTAGGTTTTAATGTCAACTAACTTCTTGTTGTTATGAATATTAACACTGTTGGACCTCTAGTTTTTTTTAATTACGTGGCTAGACACTTGACACAAACAATCTATTTTCCAAGGTCCTTTGGTAACTGTAATTATAACCATCCTTGTTGTTAAATAAATTTTGTTACAATACATTTTGTTACTAATTTTAAAACATTCACATGTATTATAACATAACTTGAGCATTTCCTAGCATAGTGAAAACAACATTTTCAAAAGGGGGGAAGAATATTTTTTAGTTGAGATATCACCAAGATACAATGAAAAATTTGCTTTGAAGAAATAAAAAAATGGTATTTCAAATAACTACCTACCTTATATTTTCTTGGCCGTCCCCTCTTCCTCTTTATCGTTCCATCTTTGTTGAATTCCACACCAGGACCAAGCTGAGGGTTGCCAACCTTAAGCAGGCCATTACTCATGGAAGACTCTTTACAGTTTATCTCATCTTCGCCACTTCTATGAGGTAATTCTTTGGTAACAACCTGATCGTCATTTTTGACTGACTCATTGTTGAAATCCTTAATTTGAGACACACTATTGGATGATTCCCTGCTAGCCTTGGGTTGGTCATCCTTGTTGGTAGACTCAAGCCTGCTGACTTCCCCATAGCTTTCAATACAAGCCAATTCTATTTTCGCAAACTTAATCTTCTCATGACTGTTGGAAGACTCAATTCTGCTAATCCTGATTTGGTCTTTATTAAGAGCTGGTTCTGCGTGGTGGACCTTCACATGATCACCATGCTCAATGCTGAGATCTTCAACCTGAGCCTGACTATTGGATGATTCAATGCTGCCATCTTTAAACCGGTTATAATTACTGTTGGTAGACTCAATCCTACTAACTTTATCATGAGGCGATTTAATGTTGGCAACATTAACCTCAACATCACTATTGGAGGACTTAATTCTATTATCACTGGCAAGGTCTTCATTATGATGTAACTCTATGATTGCAACCTCAGCCTGATCATCACCGTTGGAAGACTCAATTATGCCAACCTTGTCTTGGTCTTTCTTAACAGATTTGGATGATTTAATGATATCAACCTTCCTGTCATCAATAAGTGATTCTGAGCTGTTAGTTTTTACCAGGCCATCATCAGTTTTGGGTGACTTAATGCTGAACTCAATGCTATCAGCCTTCACTTGGATTTCATCATGTGATGAAAGTGACATGACGCTACTAATTTTGATTTGGCCAGCATTATAAGTTGAGTCAGTGCTACCAACCTCTGTCTTTCCATTACTACTTGATACTCGGCCTTTACTATCGATTGACTCAATGCTGCTTATTTTAATTCCATCTACACTACTGAATAATTCAGGACTGTCCACCTCTATCCTTCCATTAATACTGGATAACTCACTAGCGTCAACTTTAGACTGGTTGTCACCGTTGAGTAACGTACAACCAACCTCGACTCGCTCTTTACTACTGAGTGACTCAATGCTGGCTATTTTAATTTCATTTACATTGTTTGGTAATTCAGGACTGCCAACTTGTGTCTTTCCTTTACTATTTGATAACTTTGTGTTATCAATTTTAGATTGAGCGTAACTATTAGGAGATTCAATGTTGGTAACCCTAACTTGGTTTTTTATATTAAGTAATTCACTATCACGAGTTTTTATCTGATTAACATTGTTGGGTAACTCACTGCTATCAACGCTGTTGGATGATTTGATGCTGTCGACTTGACAATCAATGTTTGGTAACTCATTATTGTCAGTTTTGACATAATTTTCATTCCTGGATGACTCAGTGTGACTGCCAACCTGGCCATCAATATTGAGTAAATCATTACATTCAATTTTTATCTTGCTATCACTCTTCGGAACCTCGATATCTTCGTTTCTTATTGGGTTGTCAACATTGGTTAGTTCTATACTGGCAACTATTGTCTTTTCTTGGGCTTCAGAACTCTTCCAGAGAGGAATCTCTCCTATCCTGGCGACAGCTGATGTCTGTAATCAAACAAGAGATTATTTTTACCAAAAACATTGGCCAGAAGCAACTCATCCTCAACAATATGCTTGAACTAGAGTGATTTTGAGAATAACTTTCTTTTAAGCCACCTCAAAGATGTGCACGAAATACAACACTTAAGTTTGTACATGGTCGCTAAGTCAGCTTATCAAAAACTACAATTAACTTTAATAAGAAATCAAGAGCTAGGTCTTATATTTATTATTTTACAGGAGAATTTATAAGAAAATTAAGATTTTTAATTGTATACGCATCATACAAGAAATTTTATTTGTTTTGGCTACAAACACCCATTCACCCATTTAAACACAAAACATTATCCTCAATATTAAACTATTTAACTCTTACAACACCAATATTAGGCCTAAATTTGTTTAAACGCATAAGTATTGATCCACAATAGCCCACTTAGCATATATAAAAGTAACTGCATTGAATTGAATAAAGCTGAGTTTGAATTAAAAAAGAATTTAGCTGTTAAGAAGATGCTTGGAAAACTTATTGTAAATGTAATTTTGTTGTTTTTGAATAAAACTTGTAATTATTTTCTCTCACAAGAACCTGAAACTAAACCCTTCCTGAACCTACCCATCCTTAGAGTGGGCTTACGCACTATCTACTTATTTATCTTAAGAAAGCTCTTTAAAAATTCAATACTTTAATTGAAATTCACCTCAAATATTTTTTTTATAAAAAAAGGAAAAATGTTTACTTTAACCATGTTACCTAAAACTATTTAAATCCACTTTTAACAACTGTCTTTTAATTCTTTTTAAAGTAGTATACTTTCATTTCAAGAAAGAATTTTTAGGCGGTTACAAACCATTTATTGCACAACAGTTATTTAACATACAGTCGACTCTCGATAACTCGAATTTCAAGGGAACGGCTGGTTTTATTCGAGTTACGTATAGTTCGACTTAAGAATAGTTTCGAGTATATAGAGGTAATATTTCACTAAATTCGACCTACAGAGGTAAACAAAATAAAATTCGAGTTATAGAGGTACAAATAAACTATGTTTTTTATTCCCTACATCCTTTACAAAACTAATGTATGTACTGTAACTACATACATCATTTGTACTTACTGTCACACTGAAATGTATGCCTACAATTTCATACGTACATACAATTCAAATTTGAAATAATCATCTTCTGCCTAAGGCTTTTTTCAGAATTTAAGTCTATAATGTTCTCAATAACAACAACAGCAGAGAACACGTTGTCTGGTACGTCACTTGATTGTTCTAAGTAGCTACGTAAAGTGTTCACTGCGGCCTTGGCTTCTTTGGTTGTGATATCCGGTGGCTGCTCCATGCCGTCGTCATTGTCATCATCAGAGAGGAACGTCTTCACTTGTTACAGTTGCGATGATGTCTTGGTCCGATAATGATCCGTAGACTGAAACACCCTCGTCGACATTTGCAAAATCATCAAAGTCTAAATTCGGGAGCTCGTTATTTATCACGGTCCCACTCAGCTTCAGCGTTGGGAAGTCTCGGTTCTAGTTCATGGTCATTGTCACTTGGAACTTCTTGGTCCCTATCTATTGCAAACCCGCACGACTTAAAACAATTGACAACAGTTTTGTTTTGTTACACTTTTCCAGCACTTGTCAATCAACCGCATGGCTTGTAAACAGGTTGATTGAACACTCCTTTCCGTCTTCAATATCAGCCACAAATCTTCTTACAACTTCAGTTTCTGTAAAGAACTTTAAAATTCTTAATAATGCCCTGATCCAGAGGTTGTAATTTTTGATGTTGTATTTGCTGGTAAAAACTGGACCTTTACCCATTTGAGCTCAGGAATAGTGTTGTGAGTGAGCACTGCAGTTGTCAATAAATAAAATAATTTTTTCGCTTCCCCTTTGCCCATTTGCTTATCTAAACTTAAGTAACCAATCTGCAAACAACTCCGCATTCATCCATGCTTTCCCTATTTGCTGTGTAGTCAACAGGTAATGACTTTACTCCAGCAAAGCATCGAGGTTTTTTTTGATTTCCCTATCACTAGAGATTTTAACATATTCGTACCTGTCATGTTTGACGCAAGCAAAAGAGTAATTCGTTCTTTGCTGTGTTTGCCCCCGTGACATTTTTTCCTCTTTAAAACTCGTAAGTCTTATCAGGGAGACACTTAAAGAACAGAGCAGTTTCGTCAGCATTGAATACGTTTTTGGGGTCATAATCTTTAATGAGATCTGGTAATGAAGCCTTCCAATCAACTACTACGTCATCGTCTACAGCTCCACTTTCTCCACATACTTTCTTAAAAGAAATGTTGTGCCTTTTTTTTAAATTTTTCAAGCCACCCATTGCTGGCTTTAAACTCTATGCGGCCCAAAAATCTAGCAAAGTGCTCAGCTTTTTCTCTTATCAATGGGCCGCCTAGAGTAATATTTTTTTCTCTCTGCACTGTTTAAACCATTTAATCATACACTCTTCTACATCTTTAAATTCAGCATTTCTTTTCCTTTTACATTTTAAGTTACCCTTCGATAGCCCTTTGTTGAATTTCTTCTTTGTTTTTCAAGATCGTTGACAGCGTGCTGCAAGGAATGTTGAAGTCTGCGGCAATGTCTTTTTTTTTCCTCTTCCCCTTCACCCACTAACTTTATTATCTTCAACTTGTCCCCTATATTCAAAGTTTTCACTTTTCTAGTGCTCATGTTGTCACTCATACTGTACTGTAGTCACTCACATTCACTAAACGCAAAACAGGGTTAGACCGGGGGAACGAGAACGTGCCACTCTATTGACTAAATGCGTGGGAACTGACTGCACACGGCACTGACGTTTGGTAGACAGTCGGACAATTCAGCGACATGTCCAAACCTGTTCGGCTAGGTCTATGACCTAACACAGGTTCGCTGTAAACACAGCACAGCTTCGAGTTAGCGAGGGTTGATCTGAAAATTTCTAGTTGTAGAGGTAAATGTATTTAAAGACTTCGACTTATCTACTGAACTTCGAGTTATAGAGGTAATTTTTTCTATCACTTCGAGTTATTGAGGTAAAATTCGGGTGCAAAATTAATTCGAGTTACGCATGGTTTTTTTTTTTCGACTTAGGCAGGTTTTTCTCAAGGAACGGAAAAAAATTCGAGTTATCAAAGAATTTGACTTAATGAGGTTCGAGTTATCGAGAGTCGACTGTACTTTTAATTGTACAGTTTATATCTCAATTAGTCCTTTCGTGTGGGGAACCGGGGAGAATCAGGGTTTCTGGATGGAGGAAAATAACAAGCTAAAGAGGGGTAGATATAAAAGGAGGGGATAATGCGGTTGTTAATATTCATTCACATGAGAATTTGAGCAGGAAGACTAGGTCTACCAACTACATTTAAAGGTAATTAAAGTTTTTTGGTACATTTTTCTGTTTATTATTTTAGCCACAGTTTCTACAACAATGGTGAAGATCATGCATTGTTTATTATTTGTTATTTTGGTCTTGTTTGCTACTGCACAACTTATTCAATTTAAATGTGTTGTGAGTGCACCTTTAAGTACACAACTATTATTTTGTCAGTATGGACAGAAGAGACAGTGTTGTTTTATTTTTCTTCATGATGGGAATTAAAGTTCTTTGTGCACTTCCATTGTCAGACATTACCTTTATACTTAGAATAATGTGGTTAAGTGAGTTTGTAACACTGATCTTAAGAGTTAGTGATCAACCTTTTAAAGTTTTATATTTGCCTCTGATCAGTACTATCTCGAGGGATGTTTATTTATTTGTTGCCATCAGCGCAGGTTACGGTTGCACCTTTGGTGCCGGAGGTATTACAAGCTATTTCTTGATATAACTGTAAGCCTATTCTATACTAGTTCCTTTTACGAGTTTTTTTTTCAGCCTTTGTTTTCGCCGGTAGTTTAGATAACCATGAATATCGATGATTCAATTGTGGGGGTGGCCGATTATTATACTACAGTCAAAACTTACATAAATCCTTTGTATATATTATAAAACAGATTAGATATGTTGGGCTATCTATATTTTATTAGTTAAAAAATTGTTCACATGTTCAGGCTATATTTAGCTTGACAGTGGAAGTTTTAATTTAAAGTTAGAACTGAATCCTCGCCTTGAGATAAAAAGTTGAATTTTTAGCTTTATCGAAATTGATGTGCTGTTGGCTGCAGCATAAATACATCCAACACTCGAGTGATCGATGATATTGAATCATCGATATTAATGAGTAAAGAATCTTCGCTACAACTATTAAACCAGATTATGTTATATTTTAATTACATTGTATTTCAAATTACAGTATAAAAAGTAATAATGATATGGTGAATAAAAACAATCTAAGATATGTGTACTTATAAAATATAACAAACAAAACAGTATAACATTTACTTACGATTTTTTGGTTTTAGATTACTCGAAACCAGTAACAGCCGAGGCCATTTTGTGCAAGCAATTAGGCTAGGAATGGGCATATTACACTATGCAATGTTATTATGCGATATAAGTAGGTGTAGATTAGGTTACCATAAATGTGTTACTAGTAGTATCAAAGTTGAACAAAGTTACATGTCTGAACTTGAATGTTACCATTACATACTATCTTGAGGGATGATTTCCCTTTTTGGCCAGCAGTGCTGCAAAATCATACAAATTCCTAAATCGTACAACGTGGTCTGATGTTGAAGAAGTTGGACGATCTGAGGCCAGGAAAATACCAATATGAAATACCCCTGGCCATCAGTGCGGGCTTCGGTGGCGCCTTCCACCCCGCAGTTCTAGTGAAATAAGAACAACATCCCTCGAGATAGTACCCAAATTCATGCTCAGATCACATGAGCGCTTACTAAGGTTATCTTTAATTTTTTATATTTATAATACATATGTATGTATAGCCTAATAAAGAATCGTAGGTAAGGACTTTGCAGTACCGAATAATTGTTTTGTACAGTCATTGTTTCTGCCAGTGTCACTTGTCACTAAAATAAATAATTGTACTTTACAGAATTAATTTAATTTTCAACTATATTATCTGTTATGTCATGAAAACAGCTGGAAATGATTAATTATCAACATCTATAAGTAATTACAGAGATTGGTTCATATAGTAACATTTTGTCAGGCTACATGAAGGTAATAACTGAACACGTTATTTTGTAATAGCTATTGACAAACAACAGTATTTCCCGTCTCTATCGGTTATTACTCAAATACCACATATATGATTTAGCTTTGTTTAAATTAATTTGGAACAATAATGTTGGCCTGAATTACGTTATAGATTTTTAAGATTGTATTATAGTGAAGCTGTATTTTTATATGTCAAAGAAATAGCCTATATGCACTTTAGATTATAGAATACAACTAATAATACAACTTTGTTTATATACCACTAAGTTTGAGTAGCAGAATTTATAATGTAGGCCTGTGACCTAACAAGGTAAACATGTCTGAAAGCATTTAAATTGTTCTAATGATCATTCAATATTATTATCAATCACGTGTTGGACGCTTATTATATTGAAGCTAATATTTATCAAACATTTTGTTGTGCTAAGCTGTTGTTAGATTACATAGTAAAATTATTGGAGACTTCTATAACTGTACTTTGTGAAAACGATTGTGTTAGATAGGCTATCAAACCTATGGTGAACACTGCGGGTAGGGTACGATAAGCGGACCCGGTTTTTTATATTGAAGAATATATTCATCGATACCTTATATTCGCATCTCGAATCCTAGACTATCAATTGATATAAAAGTATCTACAGCCCTAAATAACAATCATATGTTTTAAATTAAAATATGAGTATATAGGAATATAGGAAAACTCATAAATAAATAAGAAATGATACAAATAATAAAGAAACCGGAACGAGATCGATCAAACAGGAAAACTCATAAATAATTATGAGCCACAATTCATGTCATAATTATTGAATTGTTTATAAATAATTATACATGCATAATTATACATTATTACGTGTATGTATAATAATGATTATTGTCCTATACACATAATCGTATATATAATAATAATAATAATAATACGATTACATATTATTTGAGTGTTTACAGCTGTTGATAGATTGAGTTAATTGTTGAAAATAATTAATAACTATCGATTGGTTATATCGATGGTTATAATTAAGTAATATCCTTTGCCAATTTCGATATAAAAAACCGGGTCCGCTTATCGTACCCTACCCGAACACTGCAAAGGACTTTATTGTTAAAAATGCACAAGACCTAAATTCAAAGTGAATTGAAATCAATGTCAACAAAGATTACTCATGTCAATAACAAAATACAAGTGTTCACAATATCAAAACACCGGCATCTTTTTATGAAAGTTAGGTTAGAATTTACAAATCCGTTATCAGACTTGTCTCATAATGTAAATTTTCAGTGACATAATTCCTAACTGAAACAATAGCAAACATATTCATTAGAAACTTAATAAAATTTGTTTAAGTTAATATTTAATATTACCATTACAGCACTAGAGAACTGAAAGAACAACTCGGCATTATGCTCGATATCACTGCCGCGATGATGATTGATAGGATCTTAGACATCATGAGCCATTATCATCATCATAACATTACATCAGTCCCTCGCTGTGATACTAATTGGTTTTAATATTGTTCTTTATACAGAAATCACACTCTTTCTGGTACGAATGAGGCTCAGCAATATAACAGACCTACGGTACGCACTATTAATACAGTATGTACTTGAATACAACACAATTCCTTCAATGTCAATGTCTTCAATAGTTCAATGTTCAATATTTGGGTACAGTCCCAGGGTGGTAGAGGAGGTGGAATAGAACAGAACAGTGTGCATTGTGCGGGTGCGTTGCATTGCTGACATCACACTGGGTGATAACGTCAGCAATCGAATAATTTATTACTAACAAAACGACGGCAACAGACAAACAAACAATTAAAAAGCCATCTAACAGTATCCACTCATTCAAAAATAAAGTCATAAATCAGTACACATAAAATATTACACATAATATACCAAAGATTATTTATTTATACTAGTCAACAATTTATTCAAGAATCAGAACCTGTTCTGTGACCTATCGAAACAGGATGTGATAGGCCTATATCAAGTATCATACTGATATAACAATAATATTATATCATTTAATGCGGTATTATTGTATTGCACTATTTTGGAATTAATGGTTTTATACCTACTTAACTTTTCAAAAAATGTGCATGGCTTAGTTATAATTGTTAATTTTTAAATCGCAAATATTGCAGCTTTTATTCTACATACGATATTACGGGTTTTCTTACACTACCTTTGTGCATTAAAAATAATCGTGCGCAGTTTTATTTATCACAAAACAGTATACGATTTATAAATAATATCCAAGAACGTAATTTTAGCAGGGTCCGTATCCGACAGTCTTTCAAGCGGAGGTCGCAGCCATTATGGAATGTGCTCGTGAGAATCTTCGTCTGCGATATAGGGGCAAGACGATTAACATTTTCACAGACAGTCAGGCAGCACTGAAGGCGCTGGATTCCTGTGCAATCAAATCCAAACTGGTTTGGGATTGCTATCAGACCGTTTCCTCCCTTGCCAGAATCAACAATGTAACCGTCTGTTGGGTTCCTGGTCATGAGGGGATTCTTGGGAACGAAAGAGCTGATGCCCTGGCCAACCAGGGCTCAGCAACAATTATGACGGGCCCTCAAACCATTCTGCGGTGTTCCAAGGTGTGAATCCTCTAGGGTTGTCTCGAAATGGATTCGCGCGGAGCATGGTAGAAGGTGGAGGTTGCATCCGGGTTTGAGAGTGAGTAGAATGGTATTACAGTCACCTTCCTCCAAGGTGGCCTCGGACCTTCTCTCATTAAACAGATCAATGTCTTCTAAGGTCATTGGTCTCATTACGGGGCATGGTCACCTGAAGAAGCATCTACACAGAGTTGGCATCCTTCAGGAGGATCCGCTCTGTGGAAGGTGTAATGAGCAGGAGGAGACTGCTGAGCACCTGCTCTTTGATTGCCCAGCAATAGCAAGAGAGCGGTATGCCATCTTTGGTAGCTTGAACAGGGGTGGCGAGTTTTCCCAGGAGGACTTGATAGGTTGTTTTCGGCGGTTTGTTGAACTGCTGAAGTTGTAGACTGGAAGTCCTCATGGTGTTTCCGGGGTGCGCAAAAGGCCCTTGAGGCTTAAGTGCATGGCAGTAGGCCGCCCCAGGGGAAAAAAAAGAAAAACAAAAAAAAAAACAAAAAAAATTTTTAGCAATTACCTCACTAATGATATATGCCTACGGACGCTTTTAAATTGTTGTTGTCACTTGTTTTAGGCCTAAAGCCGTGTGGAAAATAATCTGAGCTGCATTCTTTAGCTGAGGGAAATATAGTAGCCATAGTACTTCACGTTAACATCTAAATTGATACACATTAACGATCCGTTTGATCTCATTTTAGATATGCGCACCAAAACCGACTTCCCTTCGCCGTATCTTTGGAGCGAACGATGTCCTTTTGGTTGATTAGTTGATGAGTGTCATCTACTGGCTTTTTATTGTCTCATTCTTTGGGAGAACCTACCTAGTCAGTGATTTTCATCTGGAGGAGCCGCATTGCCGTATAGCAACGTTGGTGGCACCAGAATGTAACGGGCGCACAACAGTGCAGTTTTTGTCTTGCCAAAAACAAAACAACACAGCCGTGAGTGCGCGCCACGCAGCTCAATTCCAAGGTCGAGCAACAAGCGTGCCGTAATAAATAAGATTGTAATTTCTTTCCAGTCATATCGTACTATCGGGGCAAAAATTATTCATCTTCGAGTTTGAAGTTTTTTTCGCAATAACAATAAAACTTAAAACAAGTCCATTCATGTCACTATTCTCCTAGTTTAATTTCACCTTAGTTATGTAAGTTTCAAACCTTTCATCAAGTATTAAACGATTCTATTGTTGTTGAACTGGATAGTTTTTACCATGCATAGTGCTTCAACTTCAAGTTTTAAATCCAAGGATATTGTTATAAATAAGTTTAAAATCCTCTATGAAAAATATATTTTATGTTTATCATAAGAGGTTGTTATGTATTATGATGTATTTGTAAACACAAACAAAGTTACAGTTTTGTGTTAAAGGTACTCCTTATATTTCTTTATTTAATGATTATAATTATCGTGATTGGACATAGCAGATATCAAATGCAAAACATAATATAGGTACCCATTATTCAGCCAAAAAAGAATTTTTTTGCAAATGCAGTTTTTACAATACGTACAATGTATATTAAATTTTAAAATGTATAGCCCATTTTTGTTTAAAAATAGACATGGACTACACGGCTATAAAAGTTGCAGTTACACAGGTTTTTAATTTGGCATAAAATGCAATTCAGTAGGCTATGTGGTGACGGAGTTATACCTTCAACCAACCTGGACTTTTCTGAAAGCTCCAGTATGTGAAAATAAAAAGAATAAAGCTGGTAAAATGAACAATAGCAGAGATAAAGGGGAAACTTGATCGATAGTTTTACATAACCAAACATACTGTTTTAACTACAGTAGAACCCCTCATATCCGGCCACCACGGGACCGAGCCCCTGGCCGGATAACGATTCGGCCGGATAAACCAACCTACAGTACACAGCACTTGACGAAACAAAACAATTGTACTGTACTGTACTAACCGCACTGGAAATAATCAACGAACTGTTTACAGGTTAAACCTATTAGCTCAACTGAGGACAACACAGGAAAATGTAAACAAATAGATACACAAAAATAACGCAAGAGTCGTGGGAGACTAGTGCGTGCAACTGCGCGTCTGCAAGCCGTGGTAAATAAATTTCGATATTGGCTTCCGGGAAGTGGCCGGATAAACCGAGGTGCGGTAAAACCGAGGCCGGATATGAGGGGTTCTACTGTATTCAGAATTTGATGAAGATGTCCCGCGAAGGCTGGTGCTTATAAATCAAAATTGTCAAATGACATCCCCATCTCCTTTATGTAATAAATTATTCGGAAGGGAACAAAAACGCGATATTTTTAGACCGATAAATGGCAATAATGGCTATTTCCTGACTTTATGTGTAATATAAAAAACATATTCTTGTACTGTTCAAATTTAGGTTGTAGCCTATAGTAGTGAACACTTTCCTAAAAAGGACCTACTGTTATCGAATGGCCTATATGTAATATTTTTATGTAGTAAGAAATTGATGTTTTTCGGTCTCCGGCCCCAGAACATGCATATGTTTAAGCCTGATGCACCCAATTCCACATTCTCCTTTGTGCGTCCACTGCGTTCGCTGAGCCAGCTTGTTCCTGAACTTTTGACCTCGAAAAATATACAACTTCAGCAGTCGTGACGCTGAATATATAATATTTATGCATTTAGAAATGAAGTGTTTGAAACCATTGGGTTATCCAAATAACACTGATATAGCTCCTGAAATGTATCTCACGAGGATCTCAATTATTTCAGTAATAAGATAGTTCAAGGCAGATAAACTTTTATCTCAAACAACCTCGGAGATTGCTCTCATCAATTTGAGGTGACGGACATATACCGCCCTTTCTTTTTTAACACGTGCTGACTTTCTCTTTGAGCAAGTTAGTCAAGTTAAAGTTGTACAAAAAGGTATTACTAAAGGAACATTATCCAGTTTATCCTAACTTATTGGTGCTTAACCGGAAAGCGCTGTTTTAATCGTCCTATAATGACACGTTCCCAATCTAAACATTTATTGTAAGCAAACTATGTGGTGTTAAGTGCCAAAAACACACGAATATTAGATAGTTATTTATTCCGATTTATTCCGTCAAGATAGTGGAGTAACAAATGAAAACTATAGGTGGAAAATCCATCATGTTAAGACGATTCCTAAATTTGATAGTCATGCACATTCACTTTGTACACGTAGTACCATCATCAGTATTAGTATCTAATATATATGAATGAATTGTTAGCATATTGACTGCTCTCTAATTAAGTGCCTACACATAAAATTGAACGTTCAACTGTGCAAATAAAGATTCAATTCAATTCAGTTTCTCTACATACGAGTGACATGTACAGAACGCAGACAAAATGTCAGTGCTTGATAAATGATTCAAAAGCGATATAATATGTGGCAACAAGGCAAACTCAACATTATCGTCGGAAATATAATTAATTAGAACCAGAAGTGCTCATACACGTGCAAAACGTACGAAATTGCGCGTGAAGCCGCGGGTAACTGCTAGTCATTAATAATAGTATCGATAGCATCAAGTAAGATAAAATGCATACATAAAAGGAGGTCATTTACTATTTGCAACATAAATACGTATATATACAATTAATAAAAAGAAAAATAAAACACATTAAGAGTATATGGTACACATCTGCGTGTCAACACAATGTTAGAATTTGTAATTGTAGATATTAATTGTATCTGACCGAAAATGTTCGTTAATAAGATGTCCATAACATTTTAATGATTTTGAATGTAGAATGAGCGTTTTTTTTTTATTTCAATTAAGAGGCAGGATGACATTACGTTAATGCTAAAAGTCGGAAGGCGTATTGAAATAAATTGTTGCGAACAACTTGCGACAAAATTTACAAGTTTAAATATGTTTGTTTACGTATTCTCCACATTCTAATCATCTTGGTTATTAAGGTTTGTATACTGTACTTTGGAAAAAAGTGCTCGTGATAAAGAGTCCTACACACATTTTTTTTTTTTTTTTTTTTTTTTTTTTTTTTTCTAAGAATCAATATAACACCAGTAAAGTAAAGTTTTTATTGTTAGACAGCTTATTCTAAAAATGTCCTTTGTAACCAATTATTGTTTTATTGACAGAAATATACTAATCAACATTGCATTGATATTACAAACTGCATTGTAATATCAATATTGTTTGTAACGATCCCTAGATTGAGATTAAATAATATAATAATATCAGCGAACGTATTGATGTATTTGAAGGTTAAACTAGATAAAAGTTATAAAATAGTTTTAGGCCATAGCTTGCACATTGTGATTAAAAAATCATTCTCGAGATAATTAATAATCATATATTAATTAGTCTTTATTCTTTGGAAATCACAGGTTTGTTACTTTATAATGTTTAGTTTAGTTATAGTTTACACCTCGTTCCAGGGTGTCCACAAAAAACCAAAATTAAAAATGGCATGACCTTTCCGAGCGTTTTCTTTTTTATTATAATATTATGCTAGAATTTATTTAAATCCGTTTAGAAACATCAATTTAAAATAGGCCATTAAAAGGCTATTTTTAATATTTTTGTCATAACTCCACGCAACCAAACATTCTTTACATTGATAGCTTGTTTACCGAATAAATCTGAGGGCTGGAAATGTTTAATTTCTGTATGTCTATCGGCCACGTTATCTCGAAAACAAAAAACTAACCTTTAGACTTTTAGACTTTCTATATGAGGAATAATGAGTTCGATGGTGGTACATGTCACTGTATGGGATCACAAAATATATCTGAAGAATGTTTTTACAATGGTCTTATGGGTAACCATTTTTTCATTTTATGGTGACTTTTATTGTATAAACACTGATGTGAAACCCAATTTTTTTTAACGAAACTTATCAACATCACTCAGTAATCTGACCCAATTTCTCTTTTCTTTTTGCTGAGTGATGTAATAATTTCTTATCCGTGTGAACGATTGTCGTTCTATCTGTCAATAATGAAATTAGCTATGTACTTTAAAATTTTCACTAAACCAGCGAAGCCTGTTACGCAAGCCGTGGTGTGGTACTTCTACTTTGTTATAATAGGTCTACACTATACAGTATAGCTAGATCGAGTGATGAGACCCTCGACTGATACGCTTCACCAACGCTTAGCGTCCCTAACGTTTATTCTGTATTATTTGTATTGTTGGCTATTTGCTGAGAACCTCAATGTTGGCCATGTCTTGTCACAGTAAATTTGCTCTAAATCAGTTATTTATTATTAGATTTAAATAATGTTGGTGTTATTAGACTTGTGACAATATCCTCTAAAAACTGTTCTTCTTGTAATTCTTGAGAAAATTTACTAGTTTGTAAGATATTCAAAGTTTTAAAGTTTAAATGACCACCATTTTGAAAATATTAAAGATAATTTCATGATATGTTTCTAGCTAGCCTTGTTATAAACATTTGAGCCCAATTGGGTATAATTTAATTTATCGGTTGTTTGATATATTAATTTTTTAATAAAAAAAACACGTACAGACAGTCAGATAGGAAACTTAAGCATCAGAGACCCATATTCATATAGTGAAATATGTTTGACTTGACCTGAGCAATTACGTGATATACCTTTGTCCAGTTACGGGACACCCTGTATATATTACAAAAAAAAGAAAAAAGAAAGAAAACACACACACACACACACACACACACACACAACACACACACATATATATGCTCTAATACAATAATTTAAAATCAAGGCCGGCGTAATTTTACGGTGTAAGTAATGTAATAAAGTGCTTGCTACGATTTACAGATAACGCAGAAACTTTAAAAATTTAGATCTTATACACCGATACACCCACATATATTTGAACGAAATGCAACATAGACACAACATCATTAAAACGTGTTATTGGTAAATAATTATTCATGCATAACTTTGTGAGATGCGATTAAGACGACTCCGGACGCCCCTTTCTTTGCTCAAATGAACTCGTCCGTGCCCGTGACTCATGCGTGACAGTGACACTCGATCGGCGCCAAACAGGCATAGCACCATTTTCCATTCACTAACTAAGCGAAAATCGAAGTCGTGACTTCGTGAAGCAATCGAAGTCATTCCAAGGAAAACAAAAAGACAATTCTCCTAGGATAGTGAGTATGAGTCCGTCCAGGCTGAAATAACACCATTCAAAGTGAATTTCGTTTCATCCAGCAATGTTCTCGGTTAAAAAAACTGTTTGAACTCATGTAGAAATACAAAACACTTAAAATATTCTCTGACATAATTCAGAATGTACAGACATTAATTACATAACTGGAACCTGAAAGAGTCCTACACACAACGTTGCAGTGTTCTGAGCGATAGAGAAGAATGTGACACAAACTGAGTAGGCTATAAATATAAGGAAATAATTGAAGTATATAACGTGTATTTAAGTTGAATCATGTGTTGAGTTAACCCTGAAATTTTAGTGTCCACTCTTATTTCAAAATTATAGTTTTTTTAATTCTCCAGCTAGGATCAGCTAGGATCATTACTGTCCTTGGGGGGGGGGAGGTGGAAGAGGCCGTCGAAATATTGTTCGCTTACATTATAAAAATATCTACAACCCCTGTTCAAAATATACAAAGCACCAAAAAATATATCGATGCTCAAAACACAAGTATTAGAAAGCTATAGTACGACATGTTTCTTGAAAACGGTATAAATCGAATATTATAGTCGTACGTTCTAACATCCTTATCACACACAACGTAGCTATGGTGGGAAGGATTTGTTCCATTTGAATTTTGAGTTTATCCCCAGTTCACCTTCCTCTTGTTGCAGCGTCTGGTATCTGACTTGACTTGTGGAGTCATTTTCGTCTGAAGAGATCCAAAGAAAGTCGACGATGTAGAAACTCAAAACGGACCTTTTCATTGTTTCGACATCAGACACACCTAGACTACAAAATACAATAATATAGTGTAATCTAAGTGCAGTGGCAGTTTCATTGTCTTATCAGGTGCACAATCTAGGTTCTAGAAGTCAAGTCTGAGACAGCGTCAGATGCCAGACGCTGCAACAAGAGGAAGGTGAACTGGGGATAAACTCAACATTAGTGTGTATTAGTGACACAAGAGATAACTCGCCCAAACCTATAAATTGTGGGACAAAAAAGCGAGCGCTCGCAATGCCCTCTGTGGAGTGAGGTCAGGTATGAATGATTTACCCCACGTGTAACTAATAAAATCAAAGATTTAACTTATATATTCTTGAATTAAGATGATATACTGTATCTCAGTTTTTCTTTACAAAAATATACATTTTAGACTGTGTCATCAGAATTCAATGAATAAAAGGAAGATACTCGAGGTATCATGACCTTACCTCGTGCTTGCTTTTTGTCAGTGGACGTCAATTCGTCTAATGAAGGACAATCTTCAGGTTTAGAATCTGAAACAAAAATATTATTTGTAAAAATACAAAAGGTAGATAAGATCATACAATAGAATTATTTTAAATCTAAACTCAAATTGTATAAATAAATTATTGTTAGGACTTCACCCGTTAGGGTTCTAACTGTAGGATTGGTAGGAACCTTTACGTCGGGAATCAACCTTTTCCCAAAGTGCGCTAAAATCACGTTTTTTTATAATCAAATCAAAATTATTTATTGTCGTAAGCACATTTTGCTATCAACCCTTAGAGGCAAAAAATCAGTGCTAATGCAGCTCTAAATGACATCGCCTAAAGCAACACTAGCAACATAAGGCTTTTGAGTTTTTAAGATGAAAGTGAATAAGTGTAGTCTTAGAGGTATAAACGAAAAGTCCATTCAAATTCATCCATTGAAGAAGAGAATTTGTTTCAGTCTATTTCTAGGCGACGATGATCCCCGTTTGCGATACTCAGAGAGGTGTCGTCAGCGAACAATACAAAGGTTTGAAATTTGAGCACAATTGGAAATAGCATTAATGAAAAAGAGAAACAACATTGGCCCCAATACTAATCCCTGAGGCACTTCAGATTTCACAGGTTTCGACTCGGATGTTTTGATAACTAAGACAGCCTCTACTATCAACATACTGAATTACACTAACCTGACAACGGTCGCTCAAAAATAATGAAATCTAGTCATGAGCAAGACCCGTAACCCAAAGAGACTCCAACTTAATGAGAATAATACCATGATTTTCTACAAATTACTCAAATCCAGAAAAACACCTAGACGTTTACATCTGACTGTCCAAGGCAAAGGAGAGAGTAGAGATAAAATCAAACGTGGCATCCAATGTGGAACGATTTCGTTGAAAACTAAATTGTTTTGTAAAAGAACACCCATTAGCCTCAAGAAAGACCTAAGCTTTATCATAAATATCTTTTCAAACAAGTTAGAGAATGTAGAAAGGATTGAGATTGGTCGATAACTCTCGGTAACTTGAGGATCGCCTTTTTTGATATCGGTCTAAATGTAGAAAGGATTGAGATTGGTCGATAACTCTCAGTGACTTGAGGATCGCCTTTTATGAATATCGGTCCGACTGTTATAGTCATAAAAATAAGTGTTCCCTACTGCCCAAGCCCCTTAATTTTGCGGGTTCAGATATGGATGTTATCAAGCACAATTTCATTAATAATCTTAAGTAAAATAAATATTTTTTTCTATTTTCTATCCATATTTCTAGTCTCGGTAATCTATTCAATATTTATAAAGAGTGTTGAGTTCACGTGAGTCATATCGTGGTTCTCCACGTGTTCTCGTGGTTGCTTGTGAAAACATGCAAAAACCCTCGTGTTTATGGGAGTTTACGTGCACGTATTTATGGGACTCATGGGCCTTAATTGTACTTTTAATGTTCAAACAATTCAGAATGTGATAAAAACTGCCAATAAAAGTGTCACGGGTTTTCGTGTTAGGCTAAGCAAATTTCAGAACAGATTCTCAGCGAGCACCATGAGGTAAAACGAACATGTGTGCAAAGTTCCATGTAAATACGTTTTATAGTTTCGGAGATTTCGTAATGATGAAAATTATCATTAACAATATCGCTGTTTTTCGCGATTTTTTCGACAAGTTTGGTAAATTTGAAATAGTTTCTTAGAGATATTGCTAAATACTTAAAACTGTATTTTATAGATTCCAACAAAGGGTATGGCTTAGTTGTGTGTCTAAATTGTTTTTCCAGGGCCAAAAATATTAGTACATTTTACTTACTATCAATAATTATAATCCCTTTACACATTTTCCATTAGTTTTAAGAAATGATTCCATTAATAGATGAGCAGGAAAGGGAAGGGATTATTGTAAAATTACTATCAGATATCCAATAATTAAATATAATGATCTACTTAATTAAATACATAAATATATATTAAACATAATTATCGAAACTGAATATAAACTACACCTTAATATTAACCTTAGAGCAGGTGAAAGTCAAAGTGAATACAATCACTGTACATTACTACTATACTGCATATTATAAAAAAGCAGAAATTGCGTGTCAAATGCAATTTCTAGCTCTACTATTAAGTTTAGTTTCATTCATAGTTTAGTTTGTTTCTGTTTCCGTTACAACGCATGAGTACTAACAACTTACATAGTTAGACAATGGAAAATTATCCTTACACTTCATTAGTGACAAAAATAAACAAAAATAACAATAACCTGTGCCGTAACATGTAAACAATTTGGATTTGAATGCTTTTCTCTAAAACATACTTATATGTTTATAAGGTTTGCGAGTTAAATAATTCAGAGACAATAAAAGTTTATTCTAATCAAAAATTGTTAAATTTTAAAATTACTAAGTTTAATACCAAGGCTATCTTGATAAATTTACATTTTATTATTCAAAAGAGTTTTTCAGATTTGTATATAAAAAAACATGTATACTCGCTCAACAATTTGATTTAAAACAACCTAATAAATTGGAGGTTTACCAATGTGTATTGCTCTCCAAATCTCACTATAACTGTAGAATCTCCAAAGTGGAATGTAGTTGGTATGTTTAGAATCAGTTTCAGAATGTTTTACATTATTTTATAACAACTATTAAAAAGTAAGTATGCTCTGGTTAAAGACACAACACCATTGCCATCCATGAATTATTAACGTCGGTTATAATTTATATTTGTTTAAGTGCTAAATTGATTGTTATAAGGTTTTTAGAAGTGAGCTTTCCTTGCCACCACACCCTTAACTTCCCTCTGTTTAATTTTATGTTTTATTTCAGTGATATCTTTACCTACATGTTTTCGGTTTTTATAATGCAGTCAAATTTCTAATCATAAAACTAAGATAAATCAGATACAACTAAGAACAAGAAACACCATAATTCTACATAGATGTTGCGATATTAAATATTTTAACACGAACAATCTTGTTTTAAAGATAAATCTTGATTCCTGAGTAATTTTCGTATTGTCGTCTACGTCAATGAATAATAATAATAATATAAAATAATAATTTAAGTAATAGTGACTTTGAATTGCCCGTTACTGCCCGTGTCTTAAGTGGAAGTTACATTTCAATTGAAATAAATTATTAACATCGTGTTAAATTGCTCGTTTTATCCTGAGTTTAATAGTTAAACCCGTTAGTAATTACTTCAATGCGTTAAAAATTAGAACGCGAGTAACCAAATCATTAATTTTAAATTTGTTACAACAAATTAACATTTAAATTTTGGTTGAGTTATTAAAACAAGTTGTTTTTAAAACATAAAACGTTTATATTGAAACCTAATGTATTCAAATGAAATATTAATTAAAAAGGTAAGAATACGCCACATCACGTGTCGCTGGGGATGTATGCAAAATTTCAATCCTATCGCTTGTTTCATTTTCGAGATCATTAGGCATATAAATCATCACCCATCCTCCCCTCCCTCCGGGGAGACAAAAAAATTATTAGGCTATTCAGTGATAGGCTTCAATGACACTCAGCCAAGTTCATGGTTGTAGGCCTACATACATTTTCATAAAACTCAATCTTGTCTATGAACAAATCAAGTTTCATGCTACATTTAAAATCTACTGATAAAAATATTTCTCCAGATATCTTGCCACTTGATAGATTAACATTTTTGTTCAATACGTAAGTTTTCGTACGATATACTCGTACATATTTTAGTTTTCAATTAATAAAAGTTCCAGTAAGCTATGGAGGGAACTAAAACACTAAAGTGCGCTGAAATCAAAGCGTAGCACATACTGTAAACATTTACTTTTTCTCCTGTTAATTTCCTTGCCTTATGAATAAAAAAGTCAAATGTTCAAAATCGAATTTCATGGTACGCAATTTGAATTAGAACTGATTTATTTTGCACTTGTCCATCATGGTTACTAATAAAACCAATGCAAAGAATGCTAACTAACGCTCAGCCAAATTTCGTTCTATTTGTTCGTTAGTTTTAAAGGTATTGTGCGAAAAGGCAAACATAAATTAAAGTTTTTCCAGCCTCTTGAAGAATAGGGTTTGCTAACGCTCATCCAATTATGTGTTAAATATTAATGTATAAATATTCAGTATATTATTGTAATTGCTCTTTGTAATACGTGAAACCTGTTTGTCAATATTTCAATCTGTTAAAAGGTTGCTAAGAAAAATGTAGGCTAAGTAACAAATCTTAAAGTTTATTATATAGACTTGAGTTATTAGACCAAGATACTTCTAAAACATGAACTTGAATAATAAACTTGATACGTTTAAATGAGGCATGCATTAATAACGTATTAAATATACTATTGTTCAACAAATAGGTGTTTTACACTACTGTACAATATGTGAAGTTAACACCATCACTCCAGCTCTGTACTGAATGATCTTTATAGTGTCAAGAGACGACTCTGAACATGTGCGTCTTCCACATACAACGTGTTAAAACTCGTTACTGTTTATTGTAACAATAATACAAGTGTTGTGTTTTCAATTATCAAGATATTAGTTTAAGCTTGAACGTGCAGGATAAAGCCTCTTCAAAATTATTTCTGACAATTACTGTAATGGTTCAGTTATCTAGTTAACTGAATCAAATCTTAGTTATTAAACAAATGGTGTGTGATCCAACTATGGTCAAATAAATTTATGATAAACAATTAATAAACAACAAATTAACCTTTGAAAGAGCTGACGTTCTTTTAAGATTAAAAACTGTAGCCTAATTTATTATATCGGAAAGTGACAAATGAGTTCCTATTCCTAAGAAACAACTAATTGTAGTGAATATTTTAAATAATTGTCATTTCTCATTACTATGAGTCACACCACAACAACTTAGGGCTGACATATTTGGTTCAGGTATTTACTATAATACATTGTCATAACATTTTAATGTTTCATAAGCAATGAGACATTTCCATTGTTATTCATCAAATGAACCAAGACATTTTCCTAAAAGTATACATTGTACTCATACAGAAGTCTAATGCTGGTTTAAGTACAATTGTAATAATTATCCAAGTAACAAAAACGCTATGAATATATCTTTTACTTCCGCAATTTCACTACATCACTTCTTAAAATTATTTTATTCTAAGTATAACGATACTAAAAAGGCAGATTTCTTCAAGCGTAGCCTAACATCATAAATTACCTATTGGAATATCTAGTAATCATATCCTACATAAGCCTATACTCTTAAGAGTTGATAACAAATTCATTTCCTTCAGGAGACATGTACAAAAGTCATGTAAGAGACAGATTAGAAGACCAATAAAGAAAACAAGATAAAAATTAAGTAAAACTTACATTTTTTCTTTAAGGTGAAATAGTGTTTCAGGTAGTTTTAGAAAAGTGGCGAATAACATCAACAAGGAATAGAACACATATACAATAAAATAAAGCAACATTTTCAGTATCTTAGATTAGCAATATGAACATTTATATCACAGATTTCGTAATCTTAAAAATCTGATCACCGGTTACTTTCTAAAATCCTTGTGAGACTAAAACGCCTTATTTTAAAGCCGTCTTATAATAAGAGTTTTAAGTCTATTTATTAGCAAAATTCTAGTGGCAGCAAGAGATGTGTTATTAGTCTAGTATTATTCATATAATAATGGTGGCTCTTAAAAATCTTACTTAAACTATCATTAGAAGTAACAAGATTGTTTCTAGTTGACATCTAGAATGTTATGTACTAAAATGTGAAATATGCAATACAATGAATTTAACTGTTATTACGTTCTTTATATTAGTACTTTAGTAAAATTATTTTCAGAAGAAACTAAAAGGGATTTAAGTGAGTAGAAACAACCGTCTATGAAACTAAACTATAAACAATCGAGAAGTGTTACTCGAACGTCACCAGTTTTTGACAATCATGTTTTTCATAATTATTGCGGTTTTATGAGCAGCTGAATTTTATAAACGTACAGATACCAAAATTAGTGTAGTTATCTGTTAGTTTTGACGTAAACCCAAACAACACGTTTTGTTTTCAAAAAATACAAATAACCGTACAAAATTTAATATTTTACTATAAATTTAAAGAAGAAGAAATTATTTGATTGTAACATGAATATTATTAGCTTTTGAAAAAAAAATAGTTTTTGTTTACAAAGGCGAACAGAATTATACACAGTGTGCCCTATGTTTGGATTTGTAATTATTGAAACATAAAATTCAGTTCATTCAATTCTCAAAACATGAGCTTTGGGCACACCATGAATTCAATGCAAATATTATCGTGTTGCATACCTAAATAACCCTGAGTAACTTTGAAAATAAATAAGGAAATAATTTTTTTTATCCTAAGAACTGGATTTATTATTGTGTAATGAGTAAAGACATTTCCGGCCGCCATTTTCAAATGAAAAATAAAAAGTTTCGTATTTAACGAAGAGATAATAAAAAAATATTTGTTCCGCTAGGTCTGGAATCTGAATCTCTCAATTACCGGGGAAGCATTTTAAATATATACAATATAAATCAATTTTATTTATTATAACTTATTATTATTTTTATTTATCATTATTATTATTAATTATTATATGTAGATAGCTTACCTTTTGGTGAGTTTCTTGTTTGTCTTTTCACTATATCACTCTTTGTGTTCTCCTCCGTTACACCCCATTCCTGGTACCTTTCTCTAACCAAAGAGTTTCTTTTTACAAACAAATATACCGCTTTGGCGGACATACAAGAGTTTAAACTTTTCGAAATGCCTCCATAAACTGTATCCGACACACTTACAACTACCCCATTTCTGAAGATTCGCTTTCTAAACTGCGATATAATGTCTATTATTACTTTTCAGCTGGCACTTTCAGTGGTGTTCCTCGCCCCATATGCACACCTTTCCTGCTCTACACTTACAAAGACACTAACTGTGTACTAACATGGAGTGTTAAGAGTGATACTTTGTCCACAGCGCGCCAAGCCTCTGGGGTTGTGACTATTTGGGGCCGGGGGAGATATGGGAAAACCCACGAGTGAATTCCCAGAAATCTGATGGGAAGAGTTCACAGCCGAAACTTCCTTAAAAACAGCCATTTTGCTATTTCACTAAAGAAAGAGTAATCCCCTGGAGTGGTGGAAGATGTCATTACAGGCTTATCACAAATTATTAATTTATTATATATTAACACTCTTTTTTCTGAATAAAATAACAATGCAGACACCTCAAAGAAAATTCCCACTTACCAAACCTTATCAGTTGAATGGAAATGCCTCTAAAATATTTCCATACACGTGATTCAAGAAGATATGCAGAAACTATGGGAGCTCATTCTACATGTAAAAGTTTACATAAACATTTGTCCGGTTATGCTTCGTTAGCGAGTTACTAACGGCTAGCGAAATATTTCGTCAGGATTTCAACTCACCACGTAAAACAAGGTCTTCTGGTAAGGTAGATCAAGGGGTGAATTGTATCGATTCTTTTGATTTTTTTACCTGATAAATGGAATAAAACAGGTCCCAGAACTGTAAGTTAAATAGTTTTTATGAAAACCAGCGTTAAATACCAAAATGGAGTGGAAAAACACTTGTTGCATTTATGGGCAACAATAGCCTTATACGAGTATTTCCCAAAAAATGTTTAATCAAACTTGTAGGTAATTTTATTCTGAACAAAACTGTGTAAATAAAGTAAATGGAAAGCGAATAGATATGAGATTAAATTAATTTTTATTCATAACAGTACGGAGTAAAAGTAACCTGAAAACGTTAATCTAAACCTATTCAACCAAATTACAGTAAATTTTGAAGTGTCTACGCCGACTTCAATGCATTTTCTGGTCGTTTTAGCTCTTTTAGCTTTTTTCACTAATTTTTCATTATTTTAAAATGTTGAATGAGCTCCCAGTTTCTGCATATCTTCGTGAATCACCCTGTAGGCTATATATTTCCAAACCATTCTTTAGTGTGACCGTCTAAGCTGGGATGGCTATAACCAGAGCATACAGTACTTTGTTTTTAACGATTGTTGCGTGAGGAAAACATTCTGCTCTGCAGTAAGAAAGCGCAAAAATGGGTGCTATATTGGCATGTTCTTTAAAATACTACGTACATATTAACTGGCGTAGCACTTACTTAGACCCGCTCTTTATATAATGACAAAAAAAGTAGTATGAAGGCCTACTACGCTATTGTGTTTTAAAAAAAATAAATACGTGGCCATGCTGGCATGTCACTGTCTCGGCTACTATGTATACTTAATAAATAACCTTTTACTGTATTGGGTGCCAATTCTGATACTGCTGTAATTCTAATTGTAAAAATTAGTAAAAGACGAGTACTAAATCGTGATATAATTATATTCATGAAATTCATCCACGGAAAAAAATTGTAACATGTCGCTAGCCCGGCCGATAGGTTAAAAAAAATTTTTACATTGTTTGGGTACAAATTCTGATACTCCTGTACAAAATGAGTAATAAGTCACAGTGTAGTTATTTTATTTAAATTTCAACATTCCTGGGCGGCGATATAATCTGGCCAATGTGTTTTTGTTATTAACTTTTTATTGTTGTGTGTATAAATTCTGATAGGCTACTTCTGTACAAATTAGTACTAAATGAGTACTCTAAGTCGTAGCATAAAATTATTTTCAGAAAATTCCACCAACGGAAGAAATTACACAATGGCCAAACTTTTTATTGTATTGGGTACAAATTCTGATACTGCTATACAAGTTAGTGCAAAATGAGTTCTAAATCGTGGATTAATTATTTTCATGAAATTCTAAGATGGCCGGGCCAGCGACATGGTCTGGCCACTATGTTTTTGTTAATAACTTTTTACTAAAAATACTTTTGTTATGTAAATATTTTGATACTTCAGTAAAAATTAGTACTAAGTAAGTATTAAATCGTGGTATAACTGTTTTTGTGAATTTCCAACATGGACATGAAACTAGGGCTGCCAAAAGGCGAGGTGACGCACAGCTGGCAAAATATAAATATAGGAAATTACTTAGAAAATGAATTCTGATCGACCTACTCAACCGATTTTTAAAGATAAATTTCCAAATTCATGAAAATGTTGCATATTAATTTTGATAGCATATTAAAATTAATCATATTAGAATTAGTTCCTATCAAAACGGCAGATAACTAAACACACGTGTTGCTTAACCAGTTATTCTCAATCCACCAAACCAGTTTATATCAGCTTATTTCCTTCAGATGGTTTACATTTATTTAAAATTAGGATAAAAAATTCAATGTACTCATAAACTTTATCAGAATTTCGGGTAGGTGAGGGCCTGGTTACCAATGGTTACGCCCCTGAATGAATTACCTAGCATATTCTTTGTTTAAAGTTTGTTATTGACGATGGCAGGTTTAAAACCATAACATGATTTCGTACATTTGCCATCGTTATGTTACGAAAGGTATAACACAACGTTTCGAGGATTGGAATCTATCCTCTTCGTCAGGTGAAAGAAGAAAGAAGGGTTAGAAAAGGGTTGAGACTAACCCGAAAGCTTCTTGGAGTCCAGTCCAAGCGATGTCACTGTACAGAATCCTTGATTATAGCTTCTTCTGAGGATCTATAATCAAGGACAGAATGCAAGTGCCGAGCACAAATCACGAGTACGAAAATCACAATCATACATCACACCAGCACAAGCGAAAGTGGGATGATGTATTAATAATTAACCTTTCCTCACCTGACGAAGAAGATAGATTACAATTCTCGAAACGTTGTGTTATACCTCTTGTAACATATAACGATTGCAAATTTCCGAAATTTGTTAACCTAGCATATGTAAACTCCCTTGTCTTACATGAGTGGGGACTCTCCCTGGGCAGATTTTAGAGTCTGCCAGTAATGAAAATCGCTATTATTTAAAAACACGTGAGGTATAATATTAGCCAATGAGGTTGTGTGCTAAAAAGGTTTTAATCAACTTTAGTTTTTAACTAATTTATTTCCAGACGAATATCAAATAAATTTTCAAAAAAAAGGAGAATTCTGACCGAATAAATAACGATACAGGGCTAAATGACGATAATGCGAGTATTGCTGCCCACCGCGTCATGGACCGATCGCTACTCCGGAGTTGTCCCAGTATTTACAAGTGTGCACTGTAGCTTTGCACAGTTTGGCAACACAGGTCGCTATCTCGTACCGTATGACGCACGTACGCGTCGTGTTTTGGCAATTGCTTTACAACCAGATGGTTTAGTGAAACCACCCTTTTTTAAATAAGTGGGTAAAACTTTTGTTAAAGCTATCTATATAGAGAGATTTTACGAATATAAATGATGATGATAAAAGAAAATTGCTTGAACAATATCTCTTTACACTTAACGCAATGTGAAATAAACGAAGTCAAGGTCTAATCGGTGTTCGATTAGGATATTTTTTTTTTAATTTTGGCCACAGCCATTTACGATAAAATTTATGAGGACTGGAAAACATAAATGGCGGGCCTTTGAAGCAGAATTTGGAGGCATCTTATCATCAGGCCAAAATAAAAACCAATGAAGAAAAGGATATGAGATTTTACAGTATGTACATAAAAAGTTTCTTTATGGACTAGGGGTTAAAAATAATATTTAATGGAATAAGAATAAATGAAATTTTCTAAACATATAAATGAATATCAACTTGTTATTTGTTGTTATAACTCATTGTGTTTTTCATGAAACTACTCAAAATGCCATAATTTAATACATTATAAGCGTGTTAACTGAAAAGCTAAGGACTTCGACTTTAGTCATTCTTCACACTGGCATAATTAAGTTCAATTGTTATTGAAATCGTTAGAGCTATTCAATAAAATATGAAATATTGGAGAGAAATTCGAGGAATTTCAGAGGTACTTATAAAAAAGGTTCAACCTCAGAATTCAGGACCCCATATTTAAACTTGAATCTGAAATGAACCAAGTGATATATCTTTCAGTGACTATCACTTATCTCAGGATTGTTTGTAATATCATTAAAAAAAAATATGCTCATGGTGTCTTTAAACTTTAATCTAAAATCTAAAAGTGACTTATCTTTCAGTGACTATTATAGAATTGTTTGGAATAAAATTTAAAAAGAATACGCTCAACGTTGTCCCTGTTTTTCAAAATGAAATTTGGTGTTATGGAGAATCTGTATATATCATACGTACTAATGTTGTTGTTATAATGATTATGATTGTTGTTATAACAAGAACGTAACATGATTGTATTTATCATACGTGTTATAACACGTCCAACTCATTGTCATAACTCTATGAAGCTACAACCCATGCACATATTCCAAACAATTTACATTTTTATCTTCATTTTATTTACTTAACCTTATTACAACACTGCCTAAAATTCTATTTAAAATGAATAATTCTTCGTTGTATGAACAAAAATATTTTTATAATATTTTTTTCTTCACAGAATATGTTTTATAGAGCTATGAATTTTAAAATAAAAACAAATAGATTGCGCCACATTAAAATTGTCATGACTTTCAATATTTTTACACATTTATCATCAGCAGATAAATGCTAATCATGAAATGATAATAAATACTAAAAGTTGTAATAAGAGGGAAAATTATAAATTTGTTACTCTTGAAAGAGCCACGTTATGACGTGCACCTGCGACGCCGCGATAAGCCAGACCGCCTCTGGCCTATGTTGCTGTTCGTCGATATCGCTTTCATTCTCAAAACTAACTCAATTACAGTATCTCAAACGTAAAGAGGCCACGTACTGTAGAGTTGAGCGGAAGCAACCGATCCAGTAACATTATTATCTATACTATTATATATAAATCTAATTGTGTCCGTCCGTGTTTTCGAGTATGTATGTGTTTTTTATCATGTAAAAACTACTGGCTTGATAGTACTGAAGTTTGGCATGGATATTCTTAGGGTCCCTTATTAGCATATATTCCTATTTAATTTATGAAACCCCACACTAGTGTTGAAAACTTGCATTATATTTATGGATTTGGCTTAATCACTATCTAGTAAATGCGTTTTTACCACCTGTAAAAGTCAATAATAATAATAAGTATAATAATTTATACACATTAAAACATATTATAGGAAATATTTGTTGTTATTTGTCTGTCCAAGTCAGTTGGACATTACAATCGTCATGTTATGAGCAGACGCTTTTTTGTCTGGGTTTGTTTTTATTGGATTTTTCATAAACTACTCAAAATGCCATAATTTATTACCGTACGTCATAAGCGTGTTAATTGCAAAGCTAAGGACTTTGACTTTAGTCTCTCTTTAGAAGTTCTTCACAATGGCCTAATTAAGTTCAATCGTAACTGAAATCGTTAGCTATTCAATAAAATATCGTGAAATATTGGAGAGAAATTCGAGAAATTTCAGTGATACGCATATCAGGATTATTTGCAATACCATTTAAAAAAAAGCCCCTATGGTGTCCCTTGTTTTTCAAAATTAAATTGTGTGAGAAGCCGTGGGTCCATAAATAAATACTTTTGTTTTATTTGAGTTGTAATAAATGAGTAAAAAAGCTTAAAAATAAATAAAGTTAAATTGAACAAAAGCTGCAGGTTTGCTGATAATTCATATTTATTATTTGAGCCTTAGACCATTATGGCTGTGTACGTGGACTGAGAACTTAAAGTTACATGTATTCTCACTTGAAATTGCTAAAGTAACAATATTTTAACAAAAATCTCTATAAATGATAATGTGCTGCTTATTTTAAATCATACAAAAGAAGTTCAAATAATTATAAACTAATGTAACTTAAAAATTACTTACAGTAGCACCGTCTCCCCCAATGACCCCTTCATAATTACCCAGTTCCCGCCTTTGAGATAATAAATTCCGCGTCGGATTGCAATATTACAATATTACATGATATTTATAAAATATTCTTTATTTTTATAAGCGTTCATATTTATGCACTATTAATTTTAATAGATTTAATAGTATTTATTTAATTTATAATTTCACAATTAATTACCATTTTTTTAACAATTAAGAGTAATGTTATTAACTATTAAACAAAATAATGTGTGTCATGAAAAATTAGACAGTTCAGGTGTTTATTATTTTTTCGAAATTCCAAAAACTAATCTAAATGAATTCTGACTGTGATTTAGTTTTTGCCATAAATTCTTCGTACATTAACAAAGAAATAGGGGTATACAATGCCATAAATTACAAATTTGGTTTTAGATAATGAGCTCAGTAAATATTAAAATAGTACAATTATTATGTTCCATATAATTATAGGCGTAGGGTAATGTATGCCTATTATAATAAATTGGTACAAATAAAAATGTTCTGATAAAATAATTAATAATTATACGGTACCTGTGGCTTTGCTCGATAGACTTTCCGTCGACGAAATTAAATTGTCTTCAGCTTGGGTCAACCCTGATGGTACCACTTGTTCTTTCGCCTCCTCGCTTATCACCGGCGATTCAGAACAGGCTGGAGACAATTCGATAAACAACTTGGGCACAGCGTTTCTACTCAGCATCGGTCTCGGTAATTTGTACTCGCACCACACACCTTCTTTGTTCTTGTAGCGTTCGACGAGCACGATGTCATCGGGATGAAAGTGTTTTATACAAATATGGGAATAATCTTTCGGGGTCCAATTTGAACGTGTGAAAGCCCGCGCCCACTCCTCGCGCCGCGCGGCTTCCCTGGGCATTCTGAAACAACGCGTGTACCCATCGGTCTTGGCCGTGAGTTTGTAATTGTTACGACAACCGGGCACCGAACACTCAGGCATCACACACGGCTGTGTACGTTATACGTCACTGTAACACACACATAACGTGTTGACAGCATCACAGATCGCGTCGCACACCGGGAGAACTGAGAGACAAGAATTGAGCGGCCGGCCGCTGCTCACAATGCGACGTTGCCAGTTCTACTGTGTACAGTACAGACAATTGGGAGAAATGGCAACGAGGCTCGGCCTTGTCTACCCACCGCACTGCACCGCCCGCCACGACCGCGTCTGTGTCTGTACTTGCTTGCCGTTTTGATGTTAGCTAGCAAAATACCTTAGCTTTTCTATCTGTTTGATTAAAAACTTTCAATGTTAACTCAATTTTACTCACTGGTGCTATGTTCGTAATGCAAACAGCTATGTAATAATTAGTACCGAAACATTGGATATAGATTTAAATTCGGAGACAAAAATAGAACGTAACCTGCAATTTTATTTTAGTTTTAGAAAAACCTTTAAGTATAAAATATTTTACGGATCCATCGTAAAGATTGTGGGTAAAAACTAAACTATAATAATTTTAAAACTATTGTCGATTTTAAATTTTATTATGTAGTACATTTTTTTATAAAGATTAGTAGTTACAATTTTAGTCTCAAATCTCTAACAACTTAATGAAAAATTTAAAAATATTGTATTAATTACTTCATATACTGTTCACAAAATGTACTCTTCACGAGTAAAATAAAAAATATATTTTTAAACATTTAATTTTAAAATACAGATTATTGTATTTTTAACATTGAAACAGTATTGAGACTCTAAAATCTAAGTTTCAGAAGTGAAACCTATATGGATTTGAGACGAGTTCTTTTTTACAACGCAGTTTTAAACTTGAGCCTCATGGCGGAGTCGCAGTTGCGCGACCTACAGCATAATGGCGTTCCCTCTCAAGTATTTAACCAGTAAGCCTATATTATTCTATTACATTCCACTAGTAATCTTATAATAATTATGGTGGCTAGCATTTTAGCAAGTATCTACTAACACAAAGTTCGGAAAATAAATACCAGCACCAGGAGGACTAAGAGAAGATAATATACGATCGATATTTAATTTGTTACAGTAAACCATTCTAAGTTACCTATACAGTGTTGAAGAGATTACTGTAGCCGTGAAAACTCGTAAAAATTAGAAACGAACTTTATTTTGACCTTATTTAACGACACTAAATATTTCTTTTTAGGGTTTATCGGGAAAATGTTGGTTAACAATATTTTTTTTATTCCAATTATTTTTTAGCAACTTAACACTAATTGGATTTCCAATGAATATTTGGAACGTCAGGGAATGATTGTAATACAAGTATTTGGATGCTAAGCAAAGATTTCACAACACATAGTTATTCAATTCACTCGGCGTTCATGGCGTCATATACTTCCAAAATGGCCTTGGAATTTTTGGAAATTATAAAGAATTACTGAGTTTAGTACAAATTAAAATAAAAAATTACTAAGAAATGAAGTAAACTGAATTTTTTTATTTTCAGCCCATATATTGATTAAATTAATAGGTCTGAAATGTAGCGTAATAAGCGATCTTACAATGATGTTTTCAAGGGTGGATCCTACTGCGTAGAATATGAAAGTTAATAGTAAGTTCATAGTACCTAGGTATAAACGGAGAAATGTGTAAGAACAATTTATATAATCAGTAAAACATAGAAATCCCTTCTTCGACGTAAACAGGGATCACGAAGAAAAGTAGATTTCTTTAGGTGGCTGTTATCTTGAAGTTTCAAATTGAAGACATTGTTATTGTAGAAGGTTAATTTGTAGTATGATTGGTTGACATAATTTGCATAATACTTTCATAACTTCGTCAGTTTGAAACTCAGAAGGCTATTTAAATGAACTTAGTGAACTTATTTGTCTGAACTTTGTAAGTTTTAAAATCAGTGATTTACAAGTATACAAAATTGGAGCTGGAATTACTCGTAATTACAGTTTGAAATTATATCCGTGATATAACCTTGCAGGAAACAGGATTTTTCCGGACATTTGCCATCGTTCAGTGAAACAATAAATCAGTAACACTACGTTTCGAGATCTGCAATCTGATCTCTTCTTCAGGTAAAGAACTAACCTAATACATAATATTACAAACTAGGTTAAAATGAACAAATCTTACCAAAGCGTTGTGTTAGTCGTAGGTGGTTAGTAGACGAATGAAGACGCATTGTGACCTGTATTCCGTAGTTTCAGTTTTAATGATTAGTGTTTTGTATAGTTTTTTATTAAGTGCATGTTTATAGAGTTAGTGAAGTTGACAAACAACATGTAGGTTGTGATTCCTGACTTAGGCGTGCCACAACGGTTTGGTAAGATTTGTTTATTTTAACCTAGTTTGTAATATTATGTATTAGGTTAGTTCTTTACCTGAAGAAGAGATCAGATTGCAGATCTCGAAACGTAGTGTTACTGATTTATTGTTTCACTGAACGATGGCAAATGTCCGGAAAAATCCTGTTTCCTTCACAATCCTTCCATCGTCAAAAATAACCTTCAAACAAAGAATAACCTTGCACTTCAACCATGTGGAAAGATTGCGTGATGTCGAAAAAGTTTAGTAACAACTCCGTTGTAATTTATTGATGTGAGAATTCTAAAAGCATTTACCGTTTTTACGTTGCTTAATAGCTCGCACCATTCGTCTTCAAACATTTTGAACAACTGACATCTGGAAACCGATGTAAGTTTTAATAAAAAAAATTATTGTCAATAATAAAAATTCAACAAAAGACCTCACATTAATAAAAATTGTATTATTATTGGAGTGTTTGTTTAAAAATTAATTAAATAATTCCAAGTTGTTTTTTAACTGTTCATGTTTCCGAAAAATAATTTATTTTTGGTAAATGCTGTGAAGTGGCCAAAACATCCCTCCTCTCACATTATAAGAAATAGAACCATACTGTCTCTACTTTGAGTGGGTGCCATTTTTAAACCTTAAGAGACACCGGAACATGTTATGTTGCTAATGCTGTTTAAAATTATTCATTATATTGGGAAACACAATTTTTAATGTTATGAAATACTGAAGATAAAAATGTTGCACACATGTCAACAACAGATGTAAATTTGAACTTAACTGCTTTTATAGATACTGGCTAACGAACATTATATCACGTATCAAAAACATGTCTAATTACTATATCAATTCCAAGTTTAGTTTCAACAATTTAAGTAATACGAGTATGAAAGAGTTATCGTACTCACCGGTATTGTGTTGTTATTGTGTACTTCTCAAAACTTTACACGGACGGTAGAACTTACGCTATGAAAAAAACTGTAAGAAACATTTGTTTTAAGATTATCTGGAAATGTTAAAACCTTTCTTCTTATTGTTCTGCTTTCTATAATACCTTAAATATAAGTATTCATTCTTGAAATCCCATCATCTTAAGAGAAACTGGAAAATGTTGTATCGGAAAAATTATTTAAAATTACTCATTATTAAAAACATTCTTTTTATGTTTTGAAATGTGGAGATAAAAGCTTTGCATTGATGCAAACGATCGCGATCCTTTAAATTGTTTCTATTATTTTCCATAAGCACATATCACATGTGCACTGTGTCTTAGAACTCTCTACCAACATTTTCAGGAAAAAAGGTCGTGAGATATCCTTATAATATATTGTATACTATATATATGTTCGAATTATTAAGGTTTTTATTTAATGTGTTTAACTTAATTCGAGAAACATCCCCAACTACCACCAGTAAGAAGAAATATAAAAATTGCATTACAGTAGTATAAACAACTATTGTACTGATTCAAAATCAATTAATGTGGATAAACATATACAAATTTCATAATTTCAAGCCTTTTACAAATAATGCAATAAAATCTGCAATGAATGTCCTATAAAAGAATATGTCACGCAGACTTCTCCATAATTTCTTCCACCGGTAGGCCCATCTGTAAATATATTTTGAAAAAGTTCAAAGGGTCAAAAGTAGGCCTAATATTTGAGTACTTAGTGGTACTTAATTTTAATCGCCTTTGAAAATGATTTTTTTTTGTATTTACGCCTCAAGTCGAATTGAATCGTTATTGCATTAAGTCACATCAAGAATTAAAAGACTATTAACTAATTTGTATGAATTTTGCCATTTGGACTCAAATTAAAATCTATAATTAGCCAATAGTATAGTGGTATTGGCAACTTGGCTATTGGCTTTTGGCAATCAATACAATATGAGTTGTAGGAAGAGCCCGCACTGGGAGTCAATCATCAAAGACAGTGGCATCCCAATAAATTTGGGGCACTTCCAGTTTTGATTAACTACATCAAATTTGAAATATATTCCCGTATGTGATTCGTTGGACAAGTGAGCTACATTGTGTGTGTGTGTGTGTGTGTGTGTTTGTGTGTTTTTCTTTTATTATAAGTTTAATCGTTCCTTCGTTGTGACCTTAAGACACCTTATCTGCTTCGCCCTGCATATACTAGGTGTTCCAAATAGTATGCACACTGAAGGGATCTTGGAAACTATAAGAGATATAGCTAATATTAAATGGAGAACGTTGTGCGTAGTAAAAAGATCAGTAAATCAATGTGGTTAAGTTAATTATTGGTTGCGTCGTTCACCCGCTAAGTTAAAAAATACAGTTTTTAGTCAAACTGTCCCAGCTCTCTTATTAGTACAGTATCTATGATGGAACATTTTTACATACAATCTGCATCACATTTACTATAGTTTTCAAATATTATAATGAAAAATATTTTCAAGGCCAGCAAGCAAGAGGTTTAGGATTGAAGTATTTTTTCAATGCAACTAAAAGGTATAAAACTGCAACTAAGGTAAAAAATAAGTGGTGTAAAAAATCCAAAGGTGCCAAATCTCGGAATGTGCGAGACAGTGGAGTTTTTAGTTAGAGTAAAAAAGCTGTGTCATAAATAGTAATTTAAAATAGTAAATTATAATCCTCAACGAGTAATTCCTCCCTTTTCTTTAATATATAAGATAATAAGACAATTCATCTGGGGCAATTTGTTGAAAATCCGTTTTCCTAAATTTTCATCTGGGTAAATCTTTTGAACAATCAGGTTTTCTAACGTTTAACCCAAAATTTAGTGCCAAGCAAAATCCCAGAGAGAGCACCCCTAAAGGTACTCAAGTAACCTGAAACATGTTATCCGAGTTTTTTAGTTTTCGAGTTGTTACTTTTTTTCACTAAACTCTTGACTGTTACGACGTTCTTGGTTGGCTATAGCTACATAAATAGCTTAATTTCTTGATTCTTTTCAAAACCACCTGACTGGTAAATATATCTGACGGATATAAATTTGTCACCGTATCCATCCATGGTATTTAAAAACTCGTTTTTGGTGTTAGAAAACATAAAATCCTCAACGATTTTAAAATATTTGAAATAAAATACAAAATTTAAATCTTGAAGATTCCAGTTTCATTGGAAGAGTAGAAATCAGTTAAAACAAATAAAAATACAGTTATTGCTGTATGACAACTAAAATTTGTATGACAATGTCAATATCTTACAATTGTTATGACAAAGTCAACAACAGGGGTCTTAGATTTATTCAATGATAAAAGAAAGCCTAAACAGAGGAATCCAATTAAGAGAATCAGGTTTAAAGCGCAAATGTAATACATTTACGCTAAAAACTCTCCCACCAAGTAAAAGCACCCCGCCGACAACTTCTCCCTTAATTTCAGCTTAAATTCCGATTTATAATGAATCATGATTCCTGTCTTTTTTATTCATATAGACAAGTAGTAGTCAGCAGTCAAATACAAGTATAAGTTCTGTGTGACTACACAGTACAGTAAATTAATCAAAACTATACGAATACAATTTACGTTCAAAACATACTATAAACTTTAACATTGCAAAAACCTGGTGTTACAATCAATGCTACAAGCATCTGGAATAGAAATAATCATACAATGATAAAAAATCTTTAGTTTTAGCAGCGGGTTTTATTTAATAACCTAACCATCAACAAAATTGGCAAACTGGTTTACAGTACCATTAGTTTATTTGTAAGAAAGATAAAATTTATCTGAAAACGATAGGGGAGATAAGCAACTATTCGACTGAAATAAAACTTTTTAGAGTGTGTAGAATCTGCATTGAGCACGAGGGTCGTCACTGTATTTTTTTTTTTTTTTTTTTTTTTTTACCAATAAAACATGGTAACAGAAATATACTGGGTGTCCCAAAATTACAGGACCAAACTTCACAAAATTGTTCAGGAGGTCAAACTGAACGAAAAATGTCATATAATGTATAGTCCTATCTAGCTTCGTTTACCTCAGATCGGCCATTTTGTTTTTTACATATATGTAATTTTATTTTCAATACGGGTTTACCGATTTAGTTGAAACTTCCCATAAATATTATAAACATGAACATAAGTTGTAAAAAAATATTTAAAAAAATCGTATATGTATTTTCAAAATGGCGGCTATTTAAAATATTAAAACCTAAATAACTTGAAAACTAACCGTTTTTTAATGGTCGCCATTTTGCAAATACACATAAGATTTAAAAAAAATATTTTTTTGCAGCTTACTCAGCTGTGAAAGAAAGGTTTCTCTTCAAGCTAGAAAAACTGCCCGATAGACTTTTGTGCGAACAACTCGAAGAGTTAATGTCACATGGGACTGATCAAAGTGACATTAGAGAGTCAGAATTGTGCGACAAGCTGGTTTCTATATAGAAACTTTTCACCAAGGAAGGTTAGTATTCTTTCAGTAATTAAATATTGAAACGTAAGTAGTGTTAATTACTTAATTATTTAAACTAACATTAACATTTAACTATCCTAATACTTTTATAGTTTTTATTTTACTAAATAACGATTTAAACTTGATATGTTCATGTAAAGTTAAATTCCACATCTTACATCTTACCTCGTCCTAAATAACCTTTATCTTATATTACATAAATTCATTAAACTTATATATATATATATATATATATATATATATATATATATATATATATATATATATATATATATATATATATACTTTTTTGTTTGTTTTACTCGTACTCTTCACTTTCAGTACACACGTAAATAACGTAAAAAGAAAAAAATGTATATTCCATACCCCCTAGATTCTCCAGTAAGGGCATTAAATGTGAGTCTTGCTCACTTATAATGTTCGCCTGAGGCCGGCCCTGCTCGAGGGTCTGGCGATATTTTATTTCTCTTAGTCTGTCTATGTAATGTATAAAATGACAATGTTTAAAAAAATGAAAAGAATAAAACATTAAAAATCTCCTTTCTTCTCAGTCTTTTCATATTATATGTCACTAAATAACTTACAAAACGAAAAAAATAATAAACAACTCATGTGAATGTTTAGTTTAACTCCAGTTCACCTTCCTCTTAGTGCACTGAAAACTCCTGGAATAAGGAGTCATGGCCGTCTGAAATGTTGGCGACGCTGAAGCTCAAAATGACGCTACTAAAAAGGTTTTCATGTGCTGCACTGAGAGGAACGTGAAATGGAGATAAACTCAACATTCAGATGAAATCAACCCTTCCCACTGTGGCTACATTATGTGTAGTAAAACATTCTTAATTAATATCTCAAAAAGTACTAATTCTAATTACGAAATTGCTGCCGGGAACAAATACATTGCGCAAGGGAATAATCTCTATTTGCGTGGCGGAGTTAAACTGGACCACCCATTAACCAATAGCAGAGTAGGCTATATTTTAACCATTGATTTATTATTTACTGCGAAGTGCAAAGTGCATTCATTAATAATCACAGTACCACATGATTAGAGACATTATTTCAGAGAATAAAGAACATTTTAACTTGTGATATAGTACCACATAATATAGCCTCTTTAAATGAGGTATAGCCTTGAAGTTTATAGCACAATGTCCGTGACGTACTCCTACCTCGAAATATTAAGGTAAAAGAACATGGAGATGATGATTGATAATGTATATGTGAGTTTTGAGTAAATACGCGATTCAAATCTAAACTGTAACCGATAAATTGGAAGATCTTTAAATAAGATGGCCGCAGCACTCCAGATAAATAACATATACAGGTTTTCCAAGGTTTAAATAAGTTTGTAGGCTTCCTTAAATACGTTTTAAACGTAAACGTAAAATAGTAGACATGATAATTTTAAAATTTGTTTAACTGTATGTTTTTATAACGTGGACATACAGAAGTTGCTAATTAGTGCACTTGTGTGGATAGTGTTTTCCGTGAACCAAGTATTGAACGGTTGGGAAGCAGCGTTGCGAGGGGTTACTACGAGTTCCAGCGCGTGGTTACACCAATTATTGGGTTTAATACCACCTCTCATCCCAGGGTGGAGTTTGTACTTTGCAGTCAGACAGGATATAGTTTTTCAATAACAACGTTTATATCTTAAAATATAATTATAATTCATTCAATTGTAACTGGAATTATATTTGCAAATATTGTAATTCAGGGTGGTAAGGGGAATTGCTTTACCACCTTTTGGGTATAGCTAGGTCTCAAACTTGACGTCATTTCGACATCACGGATGGAGGTGCTAATTCAGTGCTATGAGTGTGTCCGTGTGCTGGATAATCATCCTTTGGAAGTTGGTGTGCTCTAGTTCATTATCCTCACCGCGCGCTCGTGTGTGTGTGTGTGTGTGTGTGTGTGTGTGTGTATGCTGAATAAAAATTCCCATGGAAATCGGGAATGCTACATACAAAACTAAGTAGGTAACACGTTTATTTGTTGCCCTATGGGCCGATATAGTGAACTGTTAAATTACCGTGAAACTAAACCCCGATTCTCGTTACATGAATACTAATCATTTCATACTAAACACATGAGTCTATTATGTACACAACTAAGTCTAAATATCACTAAGGTTAATTGAGATGACTAGAAGAACACTCTTTAATTTAGTCTGTTATGTTAACAAAAAGTTCTGTTCCAGATGCCTCCTAGGAAAGCATCACAATCATGGAATTCTAACCTGATCACTGAAGTGTCTCTAGAATCGCTGAAGTAAATGATGGCCTCTGGAAAAAACACTTCATCTCAGAAATCTATTTTATATTTTACTCCACTTCATATTTATAAGGGAAATAAGTCCATTACTTGGAACATTGGCATGAACAATAGAGTATTCCCTTGCATGAAAAAAAGATGAAATTAATAAGCATTGATTGTTAGAAAAGGCCATTTCTGAAACTGTCTCTGCACCATAACACGTGTTATACGCCTTATATAAGATCGTCTCTGGAATCCGAATATAAAAAAAATCTCCCTTACATCACTAAAGTAAATTATAGCCAATGCTAGAAAAAAATCCCTGTAACCAATTCTGTTCTGTTGCTCAAATTATTTTCCAAAGGCCTCCTAGAAAAGAATCTTAATACGAATAAAGACATGTTCCCTATAGCGTATCTGAGGTGAATAATAGATTACAAATAACTTCATCTTTGTAATTTATTCCATCTATTTCCTCCAGTTAAATTTCCAATAACCTCCTAGTGGAGCGAGAAATTCCAATATCTGCATCTTATTCCGTCTCGTCGCTCCACATCATGTTCCAGTGGACTCCAAGAAGAGCATCACCTAGCGTAACATGAAGAGCTAACCATTTTCAATCATCATTGATTGAAGTCATAATTAATAATTTCAGTTTCTGCACTCTGCACAATTGGTCCAGGACATGATTCACATGCACTTCAACAAGAGCGTTGTCCAGAATCCAAGCATGAAAAGCAAAGGTTTTCTTAGTAAAACTAAATAAGGTTTTGGCCATTGTAAGAAAAACTCTTTCTGCAAACGATATTTCTCGTTGTTTCAGGAGAGGCCTCCAAAAGAAAGTTTAAAACAAATACAGGATCTAAGAAATTCAAGTTTCAATCAAATTAGATTTATTTTCAATAACGTTTGCGAGTATAAAAAGTACCCAACATCTTATATTTTGTACACAACCACAACATCGACTTCATCACTTTTTAATGCCTTTGCTTTCCAATTAAGTTAATGTAATTCATAGCTAATCAGGGATAAGTGTCTCGTGTTGCCAAACACGAAAGATGTTACAACGTATTTCACTAATATGTTTTAAGTTTTTAAGTTTTGTGTCGATGTATAAAGTCCGAGTCAATTTCTTAAGTGGATCGGTCAATATTTTACTTAATTAAAAGAAAGTAGATTTTTACTTATTTCAAAAATAATATATATATATATATATATATATATATATATATATATATATATATACTATATTTTCTTTGTGGTTTTAATCACATAATTCATAAAACCCCGTTTTTGTATGGTTGTATGAGGGAAATTTTCATTCAACTACAGTATTCGGATAGTTGGCAGACCTGACTGCTAGGTCACTACTGACGAATGTCCTCCTCCGTAGACTATTGGATATAGTCTCGGCTCTCTAACTGAGAGATCACGGGTTCAAATCCCGGGGAGGTCCAATCAGGCATAGACACGATTGATAGAGTACTATGCAAATAAATACCAGTGTAATAAATCAGTGTACATCGAAGCCAGCATAGCTTAAAGCTGAGGCTTAAAAGAGAAGAAAAAAAACTGACGAATCAGCTGTGCCAGTGGCAGAGCGCCATGCTCCCTTCCTAGATCTAAAAAGGGCATTTTTATAATCAAAAATCAATCACTTTTGTATTATATGTAAAATAAAATTGACTTAGCTCAATGAAGTAATCTTGGAGTACGAGTAAATCTTTCCTAAACACTTCATTTTTGTTGTATCTAAATGCAAAATCACCGGCTGCAGTAAAAGATAATGGTAAATTAAAACCAAAATGGCCTCCTCCGAAAATCTGAACTGGACCCGCCCTTGATATATGGAGTTTTTACCTTTATATAGAACACTCGGTGTATGTCCCTTTTCATAATGGTAGGCTAATGAATTTGAAGTTATGTACCTATCGTTTTGATGGGATATCATGAACTAATTAAATATTACATTGATTATCCTATTATATGCAGGGCCCGATTAACCAGTAGGCTAAGTAGGCTGCAGCCTAGGGCGCGAGACCGGTGACGATTTTAGGGGGGCGCTTCGGAGTTCAAGATGAAGTGCTTTTTATATGTAGTAAATAAAATGGTATGGTCTAAAACTTCACTATACATTTTTGTACATTATTTACACATCCACCTAGACCTTAGATTTACTCCATTTACTTAAAAATAACTATTAAGTAGAAAAAGAAATGAATTAATAGCGATTAGTGACAACGCATAGTAATTATCGTAACGGTAGGGAAACTAAAAGGGGAATTTTGCTTCGCGCGATGGGCGCCGCCGGCCGCCGCCTTCGCCGTTTGCAACACTGACGCTCTCTGACAGATAGAGACAGAGTGTAGCTGCAGCTGCAGTCAGTCGTCTCCTCGTCTGCACTGTTTGTTTTAGGCCTATGGCCTATGAATTATTTGGACTTTCGTTGTGATTAATTGGTGTCATTGCTCGTTATTATAAACACTGACATTTATTCGTAAGTCGAGTAGAGTGTTTGATACTGAAATATTAGAAGAAGCAGTGGTTTGCTTGTTTTACATATGTAGGCTACATTATGAGTAAAAAAACCAAGTGGTTCCGAATACCGTAAACGGGCCCGGGAGCGTAACGAACGGGAAAGTGCTCTTCTAAATTAAATCCATAGACTAGACGATTTTTTCAATAAACCCGAAAACTCCCAGTTGTTCTGCTGAGACATTGCCGGTCGTCACGGGAACTGAACGAAACGTTGTGAGTGAGGACAGCGGTGTTATAGTGGGAAGTGGAAGTGATTCAGCAGCCTGCCAGTGCCACTGCTACCGATGTCTCAGACACCACAACGGAAATTTGCACCTGTTACACGTCCCTTCACCACCATCAACCGAGCAAATAGCAGATTTGGGACATCAGTTGCAAGATTGTGTACCAGCAAATAAAGAGGTAACCGATTCAAAAAAATCTTGATGATCCCGCTTTATGGCTGGTAAATGAGGCATTGCGTGAATACTTTGCAGTGCACAGCATCAATCAAAATGACAGTGGGGATTTTTTCCCAATCAAAGCGGCAGTATTCTGACCAAAAACCGTTATTTGAAACAAAGCTTGTTTTTTCAAAAAACTTGTAAATGGATAGATTGTAAAAAGAACTCATTTAGTTTTATTCCAAATCAACTGGCTATGTATACTGTGCTCCTTGTAAGCTCTATGGGGGACGACTGCCTTAGCTACATGCGGCTTTAATGATTGGAAAAATTCACACAAAATTCAAGAACATGATAATAGTCTAGAGCACAGAGAATGTGTGAACAAATATTTGACCCGGATGAATGCACCTCAGAGAATTGATGCAAAACTACTTGAGCAGCATCAAGTAGAAGTGAAGTATTGGAGAGATGTATTGTCAAGAGTTGTTGAAGTAGTTAAGTATTTAACTTCTCGAGGGCTTCCGTTTTATGGTGAAAATGAAATTTTGGGGTCAACCAGTAATGGTAATTTCCTTGGCTGTATCGAGCTTTTGTGCAAGTTTGATCCTTTCATGGCTGACCATGTTGCTCGTTTCGGAAATAAAGGTAAAGGAGTGCCCTCATACTTATCTTCCACGATCGTTAACGAGTTTATTACTCTGTTAGCTGACAATGTTAAATCCAAAATCGCGTCAGATATCAAGAATTTCTAAGTATTTTTCGATTATTGTCGACTCTACTCCAGATGTTTCCAATGTGGATCAATTGACTTTTGTCATTCGTTTTGTAGCACCTGACGGGTCACCTAATGAGCGGTTCATAACGTTCATCCCAAATTGTGGCCATAAAAGGGGAAGATATGGAGAAGGCTGTGATAAATACTCTTGAAAGTTTGAACTTAAAATATCAGTGACTGTAGAGGTCAGAGTTACGACAATGCAAGTAACATGTCTGGGTGTTACAAGGGGCTTCAAAATCGAATCAAAGAGCAAAATCCTCTTGCTCACTACGTTCCTTGCGCAGCTCATTCGTTACAGCTAGTAGGTTCGACCGCTGCAGAAAGTAGTAGTAGTTCTGTTGAATATTTTGCCCTGGCACAGCAAATGTACAACTTTTTCCATTCATCTACACACAGATGGGAAAATTCTCTTGTCGCAATATGACAAAGAATGTTTGACAGTCAAGACCTTTCGAAAAACTCGCTGGAGTGCAAGAGCAGATGCCAGTAAAGCCATGCACAAGTCATATAAACAAATAATCGCAGCGTTACAAGACATCACTTCAAACGAAGAAAAATAAAAAAGACGTACGACTTGAAGCCAAACAACTGATAGAGAAGCTCCAGTCTTTGGAAATGACCATGATGATTTGTTTTTGGAATAAAGTACTCATGAAGTTTCATGACATCAGTGTACGACTTCAATCTGAAGATGGAGACTTAGATCAGACAGCACTTTCGTACGAGCTCCTAGAGTCTTTTCTAAGTTCATTAAGAAATGAGGAACAATTTTCTAACTTTGAAAGTGAGGCAAAGCTTATGTGCAATTCTCAAGAGTACAAACAAGACAATACAAGGAAAAAGAAACCAAAAATCCCTTTTGGAGAAAGCAAAGAGGGGCACACTGAGTTTGATGGGCGGAAATCATTCCTGATAAATTGTTACTACAAAGCAATTGATACACTCCTAGGGGCAACTAACAGGAGGAGAAAATCAATTTATGTCACACTACGAGACTCCTTCAACTTTTACGGAATTTGAATAAAATTGAGAGTTCAATCTTGAAGGAAAAGGCAACAAAGCTAATGAAATGAATATTCAATAGACCTAGATGATTCATTTCCAGATGAGTGTTTGTATCTTCAAAAATTTTTAAAAGATGATAATACATTCTATGAAGAGGAAAATGTACTGTCAGACAGAATGGAGGAAAAGAAGAAAGTCAAACCGACCGGGACTAAAGCCTACAGGCTATTGAAAACATGTAAAATCCCTAAAACTTGAATCTCTTTTTCCGAACGTGGAAGTGGCATTGCGGATCTTCTTGAGCATGGCGGTGTCTAATTGCAGCGGAGAAAGATCCTTTTTCTGCTCTTACTCGAGTCAAGAATTATTTGAGCGACTCTACGGCAAGAAAAACTCCAGGCACTCGCTCTCTTATTTATAGAAAGTGACTATGTACAGCTCGTTCCGTTTGATGACTTGATCGATGCGTTTGCCTCATCAAAAGCACGGAAGAAAGACTTTGTTTAATCAGGGAATATATCGTCCATGAGAAAATAAAAAGTTCTTTTGTTAACAGTAGGCCTAATAATTTTATAGTTCTAGCTCATTGTTTGTTATTGTGATTAAATGTTCAAGTCACCAAGTTTGTATACCAAAGTCTAATGTCATTTCTATGTAACATAATGTACTTGAATAAACCAGAGAAAGTTGATGACCAATTTGACCATGTTCATTGATTTATTATAAATCCTTTTCAGTGATTTACAGTTAAAACGCTAATTAAACAGGCTATACGTAGCTACTAAGCTTTCTTATTAAAAATGGACAACAATAAAATCTCCATTATTATGGCAGCATTTATACTGAAGTAAGAGATAAAATTCACATAATTTAACAGCCTTAAAATTACAGTATGCATTTTAATTTATTTTTGAAAAAAATAAGCCTACAGATTTTTTGAAAGTAACATTACAAAGTGCTGAACTTTGAATTTTGTGACTATTTAATGATAGTAATCTACAAAAATGTATAAGAATTAAAAAACTCATGTAAGGTTTGGCTGTAGCTAGGACACATTTTTGTATGTCCTACAAAACCAGTGGTAAATAAGAACCCTTGATTCTCTTTAAAGAATGTTACCTACAAGTCTACAACAATAGACCATATTCCATTTTAAAGATACAAATAAATGCTCAGCAGTAAGCATCCTTTCCCTTTGCAAGTTTGCACTTTCTATAATTTTGCTGTTTTTGTTCGTTTGTTTGTGTGTTTTTAGGAAATGACAGCAAACAGCATAGTTCTTTTAACCGTTGAATTTGAACATATTACATAGCAGTTTTATACATACATGTATCATTAGACCTTTGAACAATAATTAAAGTTTATAGTTAGTTGCTGAATGTTGTTCTTTTCCTAAAGTTTAATACTCTAAATGGTCTCTCTCTGTAATGGTCTTTTAAATTTAAGTAAGTTTAAATTTTATTACAAAAATATAATATGGCCGCTATACAGCAGAACACTTTTTATTATTGAAAATTGACAGAGGGAAAGCCGGCCGGAAACCGTTGGGGGGGGGCGCGAAGTACAAGATAGCCTACGGGCGCCAAAAACCTTAATCGGGCCCTGATTATATGAATAACATTTACTAACTATACTGTACATCTTATTTCCTTCATATATGAAAATCACGAACCAGCAATATAACTTAATTGCATTGATAATACATTAAAAGCATTAACTAACTACATATATTGATTTTCGTTGGTATATAAACAACATGAACTATAAAATATCTTTATTTTCTTGTTACATGAACATTATGAACTAAATATACATCTGAATTGTCTTGATATATAAAGGATATACTCTAACAACACACATCTTTATATTCTTAGTTCTTAAATGAGTACCTAATGACTCTTGAAATACTTATTATTCAAGTTGTTTCCTTAATGAAATACCTACTCTTAAAATTGTTTAATACTTTTTTAATCTAATGTATGAATTTTTGTTGATGAAAGAATCGGTTTCTTAATTATATTATTATTTCAACGATTTGGAATTTTATTTCTATAATATTTTAACTAAAATGTTTATAATAAAAATACAATAATTTTGGTTGGTTAGTTTTATGTACGAGTCTAAATTAAAACCACTCTGATAAGTGTCAATCGGCCTACTCTCCGATCAAGAAAGTATAGATACAGAGTTTGACCACAAATTAACTAATAGAGCTACAATTAGAGGAGTTACAGTAAAATTTATTTTTATTCTTGACCTGGCGGTTCAAACAATTCGGACTTGATCACGTTATGGAGATTCTGATATCATTATCTCAGGCGTCTCACTTAATAAAATATTATTCTTCACTTTAATTTTTAACAACGTTTAGTTCGATTTTCGCCGTGACCGCCGGGCGCCTGCACGTTGGAACACGCAACCCGCCAGACTGTCCATGCGCTGTTGCCACGATCGTGCTCGGCCCGCTCGCGCCCAGGACTGCAGAGGAAAGTCGTAATACGGTAGACATAATCCTATATTATTATGCAAACATTGAGCTTTGCCAAGCCTCTAAACAACTCTTTTTAAATACTATTTTAATACATTTGCCCATTTCCTACCCTCAGCATCATAAAGGATTTGCAAATTCAATATTGGCAGGTTTTAAAATGGCTTGCCATAAAGCTGTCGTAGTGACTGTACGCGTGAAACCAGCTGACACACAGGAATGGGTGACGCTTGACGCTTCTCTGTCCACTCTGCAGTCCATCCCGAGCTTGGAATCTGGAATCGCATGACTCATGAGTTGAATGGAGTTACAGAACAGTTATGGAGCGATCAAGAGTAGCGTTAACTCTTAACTGCATTAATGTTAATAAAGCACAGGAGTAGCAATTGCCACGTTGACACGAATGATACTTCAAGTCAAATTTATGTGGCAAATAAGTTCAAATTTTGTTTATCCAGAATTCTTTAATTACATTTCCTTACCTTACTACTAATAATCGAGTATAATTTATCTAGATTTGAACTACTAATAGATAAACGAATAACTCACGATTCCAACCAGTTTTGAATGGGTGGTCTATTTTGAATGAGCCAACTTCACAGACATACGAAATAAAGACTTTCAGATAATAATAATTAAAAAAAACGAACAGAAAACTACTACGTAAACAAACTTCGGGAATGCCAACTAATGTAAAGTAACTAAAAGCTATCGACCGTGATGAATGTTATCTCGAAGTTATGTGGTAGGTGGGGTACTGGGAGTTGCCCTACCTCATATTATGTCAAAAACTAACGGAAAGAAATAAAAACAAACGTTAAAAATGAAGATTCTTGGAGCATTGAATTGAACCAGTGAATTATAAAAAATTCCAATATTAATTTAATTTTTCCAGTCCTTTCAGAATTGTGGATTCCATCGTGAGCACTTCCAAATTCCAAACTTCACAAATTGTCAGGCAACTGAAAAACGTTAAAATGTCTAAACAAACAGAACAAACTTAAACTAACGATTCCAACAATTTTAAGTGGGTGGGCCAACCTCACAGATATCTCCTTGTCCCGATCAAGAAGGTTTATACATACGTTAACCTGAAAATATCTACTTCGGTCCAAAACGACTATTTCCGGTCATAAGGAACGTTTATTTAAAATTTCACCTCTCTAGGACATCGGGAAGTTGAAAAACAAAAATATGGGTTTTCTAGAGGTGGCAACCCCATTTAAACCCTGACGAGTGGTTGAACTTCATGTTTTTCTATTTAATTGATGAGTGTTAAATTTGCATCATTGTAAGGCAGTGAAAAGTTGATAAACATAATAAAGTTGTTCTAGGCCTGTTTTGGACAAGATGAAAATAATTATTTTTAGTTTTACAAATGATCTCTTTACCAACATTTGCAATTGGATTTAAATAAGTTCGATATTTAATTTCATGATCTTATTTCAAATAACTCGCTTGACTGTTGACAATATTCTTGACGATACCTTATCCATTGTAAATGTGGTTTTCAGATGATGAAGAGGTTGTCCTCCTTTGGTTCTAAATAGAGATTGGACTGATAGGGAAGAGGAAATTGCCGAAGAAAGGAGTGGTGTCGAAAGAGGACAAATCGAAGAACATGATGATGAGAGAGGTGATAACGAAGGACGTGGTACTGTCTTTGATCCTGTCAAGGAACAAGACGACGAACATGATGATTGGAGTTTAGAAGATGTCCTTTTGATCCTACTGGTGGTTGAAACATGTCACCGGATTTTAATCCTCGTCCCGCAGCTCCACCCTATGAACCTCAAAATTAAGTACCCGACAGAGTTTCCTTAATTGTATCATTCCTAAATGTAATTGAACAATTACTCATCCAAATAGCTGCTGCAACCTTACAAAGAATATGATCAAACACAAACAAAACTTGAATTAGTCACTGAAAAACATATTTAAAATTTCTCAGAGCAAATAGAGACATGTCCAACATGAATTACCCACGAATACGGATGTATTGGACACATATAAGAAATGTGACTGAAACAGCTGACTGTATTTCAAGAAAACCCTTTGTTATACTGGCATCTCTCTGTTAGAGATTTCCTTACAGTTTCTCAAGATGAAAAAAAACGAGCAGCTAATTTTGAAAGTTATTTCCTCTTATCCAACCCAAAGACACAATCTCGTCAATAGATGAGCAAATAATTCTGTTAAACTACGAGTCAGTATGTTCGAGGAAACCCAAATCGTCTTGGGCTCAAAAACTTTATTTGTGCGTCACCTATTAGATTGTTAATATACGTTTCCTGTATAAAGGAAAGGTAGACAGCATCAACTATACAGGGTGATTCAAAACTAAACGGCAATCTCTCGATAGCTTATTCTATAGATAAAAACAAGTAAAAAAGTTCATATAACCATATGCCCGGAAACGCTTCGTTAGCGAGTTACGCTTAGCGAAAGATTTCGCCCGGATTTCAGAACCCTTGGTGAAGTCAGGCCCGTATAAAAATGGTAAAGGTAGTTACAAAGATACAAAATACGATTGTTTTTTATGTTTTTTATATCTGAAAAATTTATAAAAATTCGTCCCAGAGCTGTAAATGCAATACTTTCAGAGATATCTTACGTAAAACACAAGAATTAGTGCAAAGAAATAACACATTTTTGTGTTTAACGTAAGATTACTTCCATAAATGTTAAATAAAGGTCATTTTTTTCTTAAACAGATTTGTAGAACATTTAATTCTGAAAAGATTCGTGTGAATTACTTAGGAAAAAAATTAATAATAGGTATTGAAATTTAGCTTTATTTAAAAATAAAACAGACGCACAAAAATGCATATTCTTATTTGCATAAAATATTAACTAATGTTTAGGTTGTGAGTAACAGCTGATCATTTTATTCAACACTTTTTATCGTCATATTTTCTTTGCAAAGGTTGGCAATATCAGCTGATCAACAATTAAGTTCATGAAGTAATATTTGAATAACCTTTATGGAGGTTTTTGTATTGTAGCGTGTGAAGATTGTATTTTGTGAGATCCTGTGATTATTTGGAAATATTTTATACAAGTGTATAAAATATTTTTATTAAATATTTATTTTTAAAATATTTTAATAAATATTTTTATAAAAGTGTATTTAATTATCTTAGTAAATAATGGCAGATAATGTAAATGGTATGTATTCGTTTGAAGAGTATACGGACATGATACTGATTTACGGCAAAGTTAACAAGACTGGTTTAGCTGCAGTTCAGGAATATCGTGATACTTTTCTACATCGAAGAACACCTGATCGCAAAACATTTGAAGCTGTGGAGAGACGACTTAGAGGAAACTGGTAGCTTTAAACCGAAGCGAATAGATACTGGTCGTTAACGTAGCGCAAGGAACTATAATAATGAACAAGCAATAATAAATGCTGTAGAATTATCACCAACCACAAGCACCAGACGATTGTCACGTCAGTTACATATTTGCCAGTCAAGCGTATGGCGGACACTTCATGAAGCACAGTTGTACCCATTCCATATAACACGTGTTCAAGACTTATTACCGCAAGATCTTAATAAACGGAAGATGTTCTGCCGCTGGTTAAGAAGAAATTGTTTACGACATCAGTATTTTCTTCGGCGTATTCTCGTTACTGATGAATCCTGTTTTAACTAGAAATGGAATTGTAAATTTTCGTAATACCCATACTTGGGCGTACGACAACCCACATGAAACTGCGACGAGGCATTTTTCAACATACATTTTCAGTCAATGTATGGCTTGGTGTTCTGGGTGATAATTTGATTGGTCCATTTTTCCTCCCTAATCGACTTAATGGAGTAGCGTACTTAAATTTTTTAAGAACAAACCTGCCTACCCTCTTGGAAGATATTCCTGTTCAAAACAGAATAAATGCATGGTTTATGCACGACGGAGCACCTCCACATTTTTCTAATGATGTGAAAAAACTATTTAAATGATAGATACAGTAGACAATGGATTGGTCGAAATGGACCAGTAAAATGGCCACCACGTTCTCCTGACCTCACGCCAGCAGACTTTTTCTTATGGGGTTGGATGAAGTCAATTGTTTATTCAAAACGGATTAACACCATAGAAGAGTTACGTAATCGCATTACAGAGGCGGCAGAAACTATCAAGAATTCTCCAAACGTTATGAAACGCGCGAAAAAAGAGTGGATTCGTCGTGCTAAAAACGTGCATTGCTAACAACGGAGGACACTGTGAGCAACTATTATAGGTGATTATTACAGTTTTATAAAGGTAAATACATTTTATGTTAATGTTCAGTCTAGAATAAATGATTCAGCTGTTACTCACAACCTAAACATTAGTTAATATTTTATGCAGATAAGAATATGCATTTTTGTGCGTCTGTTTTATTTTTAAATAAAGCTAAATTTCAATACCTATTATTAATTTTTTTCCTAAGTAATTCACACGAATCTTTTCAGAATTAAATGTTCTACAAATCTGTTTAAGAAAAAAATGACCTTTATTTAACATTTATGGAAGTAATCTTACGTTAAACACAAAAATGTGTTATTTCTTTGCACTAATTCTTGTGTTTTACGTAAGATATCTCTGAAAGTATTGCATTTACAGCTCTGGACGAATTTTTATAAATTTTTTCAGATATAAAAACATAAAAAAACAATCGTATTTGTATCTTTGTAACTACCTTTACCATTTTTATACGGCCTGACTTCACCATGGGTTTCTGAAATCCGGGCGAAATCTTTCGCTAGGCGTAACTCGCTAACGAAGCGTTTCCGGGCATATGGTTATATGAACTTTTTTACTTGTTTTAGCTATAGAATAAGCTCCCGAGAGATTGCCGTTTAGTTTTGAATCACCCTGTATAGACATACCATTTCCATTGGATATTAGAGAATAGATACCCTAAAATTATGTGAGATTATCCAAGAAGGTTGCAACATCCACGTAGATAGGCAGTCCGCTCGGTATGCATTGTAGATGAGCTTCATGCCAAGGGCCTGCACGGAATAGGTACGATAAAGAAAAAGCGTCAAGATCGAGAAAGCTATTTTTAGTGTGTAAGAGACGATGATCAAGTAGCCAATTTTAAATGACAGGATAGTACACTAGTAATTATTTTATCTAATGCCCATGGCAAAAGGCCAAAAACATAAGTAATACGTTGGTATATAAAACAGTATGTGCAAATCAAAAGACCCACAGTTATTTCTAAGTTAAACTCCAACATGAGAGCATTGACCTGCTAGACAGAATGATTGCATACCATAGTACTGTCCTAAAACGAAAAATGGATATAAAGGGTATTCTTTAATTTCATCGATTTCGCCATCGGAACAGCATGAATAGAAAGAATAAGACGTAATAAAAATAACAAACATCTAAAAAAGACGCGTTTGACTTTCTTAATTTCTAGATGACAAAATATATTCTTTCCCGAACGAAGAGAACATTCCAAGAAGAAAATATATCCAGAAGAAAAACTACTCCTTTACCTAGTCAGGCATTCCATACATCTGGGACCAAACATCTGACAAAAATCACCCTCAACACCAAATATTCCAGATATAGATTCCTTGGCTTCAAGTACCAAAAATCTCAGTTTTGTGCGACACGTTTCTCTGTATGAATACTGGTAGAAACGTTTTTCACAAGTAGTAAATTTGAAAAGTTCTAATATTTATAATTGAAAGAAATAGAATGACATTTATTTTTAAACACAAATAATATCATACTTAGGCCCAAGGTTTTGCAATTGAACCGCAGAGAAGACTTTTTAGTACTAATTTCGAATCCGAGTTATTTTCTATTCTCTCTTCATTTTTATGTACGTAGTCTACTTAGTGTAAAGTGATTGATACTTATTCGTCAACACCTTAATACTGTAATACAAATAAGAGTACTACTGAACAGGTTTTACAAATAGTGAAGCAATAAAATGACAATTGTTATGTGGAGAGATATGTTTTGTAACGTATCTGTTTGCATTATATTTTGTTATAATATTAATTAATAATCAAAATTAGCTAGTATTTTCTACAAATGAGCCAGTCTATTGTAGTTAATTCGTGTCTAAAATAGCTAAAAATATGGTTTTCATGAGTGTATACGTTATTTTAAATTCTTATGAACCATGAACTCCTTTTTGCTTGTTGTAGATGGAACTTATATTGTTTACTGTTAACTTAATTACATTAAAACATAAAACCAATATATAATACTTTTATTTTTGTGAGAACTTTCGATAGCAATAACAAATGACTCAAATCATCCACCAACACAAAAACGAGCAGTCTTCCATTCATTGATATATAGATTATTAAACACTCCTCTATCACAAGAAAAATTAAAAAAAAAGAACTTCAGTATATACAAGATGTTGCCGTTTTTAATGGATATAGGCTTAAAACAGATTTAGTCGAAAATATATTTGAAAAAGCTAAAAAGAAACATGACAAAATGTCAAAGACAACACTTTTATCTATTACAGTAAAGACACAAACACAAATTGGATTAGCATTACATGGACAAATATATATATATATATATAATATAAGATAGATGAATAAGATGTACAAAAATCATTCAAAAACATACAAATAAAAACGTCACATATAAAACAAGTCACTTGAAGAATAAATTGAAAAATCCAAAAGATGACGAAGAAATTATTAATAAACCAGGTATATACCAAATTAAATGTAGTGACTGCAACAAAAAATACATTGGACAGACAAGAAGAAAAATTCATACACGATATAAAGAACTTTGCTCTCATATTAAATTCAACAGAAAAGAAAACTCGGCCGTCGCACACCACTGTATCAATACTGGACACACTATATCACAGGACAACTTAAAACTAGTAAAACATGTTAACACTCCAAGATATTTAAATGCATGGGAGTCATATTACATTAATTAAACAAACACAGAAGATTTATTAAATCAAGAAGATGGAACAATACAAAATTCAATATTACTTAAACGAAGATTCAAAAATAACATTCAAACTTTATATAGTATAATACCAGTAATAATTTTTTACACACTACGCCACACAGAACAAATTAATATTAAATCACATATGTTTAACTATTATTAAAAATCAAATTTACTTTTGTGATATGTCTGACGAAGATAGCCTTGCTATCGAAAGGCCTCACAAAAATGAAAGTATTAAATATTGGTTTTATGTTTTAATGTAATTAAGTTCCTTTTTGCTTATTAAATTTCATTCCTAACCCCCGACCCCAGTGTATTTGTTTCCCGCGTATTATGGTTACGCCACTCCGTGACACATGGCACGATACCCAAATCTTATATTTTGAATCTACGGCATGCCCCGGTTTTGCGTATTGGGCTTCGATCTTCAAAATTTATAATTCAAATGAGCACCATATAAACAGCTGATGAGTGACATAGAATACATATTCTTGTGTAGTTGTATATTGTTGTGTAATAAGTAGTCGTTCCTACATTTTTATTCACAGAAAACGGTTCGTAAGAGTGGTTTTAGGTTCGTTATAATTGAAAGATATTAATTTAACTGAAACAATGCTATAATAAACATTATAGGGCTATTCTAGTAAGTTAATTACTTGCTCATTAAATTATTGCAGACTACATTCGCTTCGACTACTAAACGCGGGAACCCGCCAAAGAGTAACACGAAAGAAACAGCAGAGAACAGACCTCGCCATCTTGGCAGTGTTTTTGTCATTAAATTTTGTGGTGTTGATGAATTTGTGTTAGAAAATTTATTGTAACGTAAATAAACAATGTCAAAACCTGAAGGTATGGAGACTGGAGACACAGCTGAAAATTCGGTAAGCCTCATAAATAAGAATATTAATTTCATTCATCTTTTAACAGTTTTTACCGGTTTATTCATGAATCCTGGAGATTTTTACAATGCTTCTGCAGCCCAGATAGACATAGCCTGTTAGATTGTAACTTATTTGAAACTACCAACAAAAACAATTTATGAAGTAAAAGGCATCTCACCGTTTTATTCAAAATTTACCACGTCAATGTTGTATAATCAACTTTGGTTGTGTCCTAGTTGAAGTTAGTTTTAAGACTAAATTATACATTCTCTTTCCTTTAGTTTTTTTATCTCTCTAAAAAAAAACCTATAAGCATTGTAACCTACTTGTACTGTTCTGTAGGTTAAAACAATTATTCATGGAAAAAATCATTTCAGTAGGCCTATTATGTTCTATCAAAGTAAGTTGGCATGCATATATCTTCATTAACTTGGTCTTTTTTAAGTGCTAGGAACAGATAGGACCAGTTTTAATAATTTTCTAGTATAATGTTTAGATTGTACTTTTCTCCAGACATGTTACCTAAAATGGTCCAAAACAAGTTTTTAAATTTTTTTTAATTAGCACACTTTCATTTCCGGAGAGAGGAGTTTTTAGTGGATTGTAAATCGTATATTGCACAATAATTGTTGAAGTATTTTTATTTTAGGTTATATCTCAATTAGTCCATCAATCTTTAGAATTGCGTGGGAGAGATAACAAACTAAGGAGGGGGGAAATAACAGGATTGTCAACTTTCATACAAGAATTTGAGCAGAAAGATTATTTGCAACAAGTGCATTTTTGATTATAATTTAAGAATTTTTGGTACTTTTTCTGGGGGGCATACTTTTTCAATAAGTAGCCTACACTTACTATTCAATTGTTATTATGGAACGATTTGTTTTATGACCCAACTATAAAATATTTAGGGTAGGGTACGATAAGCGGACCCGGTTTTTTATATCGAAATTGGCAAACGATATTACTAATCAACCATCGATATAATCAATCGACACTGACATAATTATTTTGAACAATAATTAACTTTAAAAATCTATATCAACAGCTGTAAACACTTTCAAATAATACACGTACGGTATTACGGTACGGTATTAAAATTATTTCAATTTTACATAAGTAACATTTATTATTAAAAATGGCAGTCAATTTTAGAAAACTACACGACATAGCTTTGAAAAATGATAAGACATGTTTTTAGTGGCTTCAACATGTTGTATTCGTACCGAATAACCCATGGCTTCAACATGTTGTATTCGTACCGAATAACCCATTATGTGAAATTTGTGGGAAAGAAACAACTGTAACTGTGAGAGGAGCAAATATGGTCATCTTCAGTTTTCATAATTTTGATTATTATAATTTGTTTGATTACTGTAAATATTAAATTCATACTTAAATTTAAAACTTATGATTGTTATAATTGAGGACTATATATACTTTTATATCGATTGATAGTCTAGGATTTGAGATGCGAATATTAGGTATCGATGATTACATTATTCGATATAAAAAAAACCGGGTCTGCTTATCGTACCCTACCCAATATTTATAATATCGTACATAAGTATTATTATACATTAACAACATAACATATTACAATAGCAAAAGTAATTTAACAATAGCATTAAAAATAGCAAAGCCTAATTAAGGCTAGACCTACATATCAGAGATACTTTACAATACTTGCAGCTTACCCGGATTCCAGTGTGGAACTGCTTTTGTGAAATGGAGGAAAGGATTCTCTATGAACAGGTGCACTTTCCTCCAGTATAAAACGTTACAAAAATAGTCTTATATGTTATACATGCCTCCTATACCTATATACATGCCTTGCTTCATAGAATAATATGGTTAAGTGAATTTATAATAATTCCTTTGTTAATTTTATATTTTACTGAACAGAAGTATCTTGAAGGGGTTTTCTGTTTGTTGCGACCTTTAGTTCTGCCCCCCCCCCCCCCCCCACTGATGGCCAGAGGCATTAATGTTAGCCCGTTCGACTATTAGTGCCTTTTAAGGGATGAAGAAAGTTTCGACCCTTCTTAAATTTAATTGTGGTATTCTGTTTTTTTTTTATTTAATTTTTAAGCAATTCCTTAAAAAAAAAGAAAAAAAACTCCAAGTATTGTTTGGCTAATTAGTAACACTTACCACTTTCTATAGTACTTTAGTATACTGGGCTACTTTCACGATGAAAAAAGATATTTAGGCCATCACAAACAGTATGTTATATAATCTATTTTAGATACTTTATTAATAACATTTAGTCTACCAAAACTATTTAGGACATTTTAGTTAGACTAAGTGAGTATGTAATATTTTTAGTCATTTCAAGCATTTGTTATTTTTTTATAAGTACTGTAGAATTTATAAGAGGTACCATATTAAGGGATGGTTTTTGTTAGTAGTCGGCACTGATGGCTGAAACATTAGCCTGTTCAGTTAATTCACTTGTTAATTAAGAAACAATGTCTTAACTATAGAGTAGGCTATAGAGCCTACAGTTAAAATCAGCTAGAACTTCATTAGTGTTGCATTGTCTCATATTATTGATATACGCGATATCCTTTAATATTCCCCTATATTTGAAACCAAAATATGACATGTACCAAAATTGTTGTAATTTTGATTCAATTCTAAATAGGCATACCACATCAAACTAATAGGCTAGCCGGTTGTCTTAAGTGGCCTGATATAGACTACATGCTTTGAATGTTGTATGACTCTTGATTATTATTTTGAAAATATAACTAAGTAGTATTATGTCAGCCATAAACTTATTTACTAGTTCTATCATTATAAAAATAAATAGCTTATATTGATTTGTATTAGTGGACATACATGTGTGTCCACAGGACATTTCTCAGACCTCGTTTATCTTTTGTTCCAATTTACAAATATAAATAGAGCTTTCATGATGTCATGAAGTCCCGATGTGGACTGCCATGTAGTTGTGCTTCTATAGAAATATTGTTTGATATGATAGGAGTTAGTGTAACATTCAATACAATATATAGCATTATGCGGTGGCGTAACTAACGCCAATGCAACCAATGCGGTGCATTGGGGCGCAGGCCTTCAGGGGGCGCAGGCCCTAGAAGGGCGCAAAAGCTTGTTTATATGGATAAGAAAAAATAATAGAGATATCAAAACTCTTTTCTATGACAAAGAAGATAAACTGGTTGAAGTAATAAAGAGAATTTTGGATGTTATCATAACAATGTCAACCTGTAATCTAGCTCTTAGAGGTCATCGATCTGAGAGCATAAAAAATGTTAAGAGTGAGTCAGGAAATTTTCTGAATATTATTGATCTCCTTTCTAGATACGACCCTATTTTAAAGAATCACCTGGAAAACGAAGATAGTAGGGTAAAATACTTAAGCCCTTCAATTCAAAACGAGCTTATTCATTTGACATCTCATCATATTTTGAGTGAATATTGACTGATGTTCAACAGTGCTCCATTTTTTTTCTCTCATTTTAGATACTACACAAGACATTTCGAAAATTGATCAGTTATCAATAATCTTAAGATATGTTTTATACAAACCAGACCTAAATCAGCTTTGAGATAATGGAATCCTTTTTAGGCTTTGTGCAAGTACTAGACCAGTCAGCCGAAGGACTAGAGGATCTTGTAGTTAAATTTATAGAAGAAAAGAAAATATCTTTTGATAAGTGCCGAGGTCAAGGATACGATGGCGCTTCTGTCATGAATGGAATTTACACAGGACTGCAGACCAGAATAAAATCAAAGTCTCCTAACGCCGAGTATGTCCATTGTGCTAGTCACAATTTAAATTTAGTTTTAAACGACAGTGTGAAATCGATTTCAGAGATTTCATCATTCTATGATACAATAAACAGTATTTATGTATCTTTCGGCCAAAGCCTACCAAGATGGCAATGTTTAAAAGAGTTGACCGACTCCTGTGTTATCAAGTTAACCTTGAAAAAACTCTGTTCCTACTAGGTGGTCGTCAAGGTACGACGCTTTACTATCAATCAATGTAAATTTTGTCGCTGTGCTGAAGTGTTCTATCGAAAATAATTTTGACTTCAAGCAAGAACAATGAAGTCGCAGAAGCAACTGGTCTTATAAAGGAAATGTCTTCTTTTGAGTTTGTTTTGATGTTAGTGTTTCAAAGTCGAATTTTAGAAAGAATCCAGATCACGTCGAAAACCCTACCAGAGGTCCGACGTTAATCTAGACGATGCAAAGAATCTCCTTCAGAAGTGTTTAAATTACTGTGAGCCAACTGCGAGGAGAATTCGACGATGTCCTAGATCAAGCCAGGAGGTTAGCTGCTAAGTGGAATATTGATTCGTCAATGACCTCCAAACGTAAAAGAAAAGTAAAGACTTTTTTTGACGAACTCTTCTAGTGACTATGAGTTTAGTGATCCTGTGCATTGCTTTAAAGTTAGGGTATTTGTGAGAGCTGTTGATATTTAATTTCACAGTTTTAAACGAAAGGTTTTAAATCTATGTTATGTATAACTGACACGTTCAGTTTTTTTAAAACCCAGATAAATTTGTTACGGTTTTCTGACGAACAACTCGTACAGGTCAGCCTCTGACTTTTGTAAAAAATATGAATCTGATGTGTGACTCATGCTTTAGTTAACGAAGTCCATTTGCTTTAGAAATATAGTCAAAGACGGACGACATCAGAAGTAATAAAATAAGCAAAATCAGCCAGCTGGCTGATTATCTATTGATTGAAAATAAGTTTATTTCATCAAGTGTGCCAAACGTATGTACTGCATTCATAATGTTTCTTACATTACCCGTGACTGTGGCAAGTAGTGAAAGGTCTTTTTCCAAACTAAAAATAATTAAAAACTACTTAAGAAATTCTATGTCCAATACTAGACTGTGTGACCTTAGTGTAATTAGTATTGAACATGAGAGAGCTCGGTCTTTAGATGTAAAAAGGTTAGCTAGACGGTTCCTAGAAACAAAGAGCCGTAGGGGCTTTGTCAGGGAGTGGGAGTAGGAATTAAAACCCTCAATTAAAATGTCTATGTTTCATGTTTAGCATAAAATTAACATTAAGATAATGTTGGAGCTTCTTACATCATTTATATGTCACTGGATAAATGTAAAATAAATGTAAAAAGTAAAAAGAAGTAGTCTTATTTTATCGTCCTAAAAAGTACAATAATTAATTGAAAGTATGTAATGTGATCCTAGTCTTGTAGTTAGCCCTAATTGAAATGTTTGTACATAATCTTTGACAATCAAAACATGTAAATGTAAACAAAAGATTCATCATTGGTGTTAACATTTACCAGGTGTTTTGCCAAATTTAACATTAGTGTTTACGTTTACCAATTACCAGGTGATTGAATGATTGATTTAAATTTTACTAAGTTTGAAACTAATTATGACCAAGAAAATACAAACAGTAAAAAGTCATAACATCATAAGTTTTAATAAACCATTGATTATAAAACATTAAAAAATTAGAAATACCGTCATTTTTGACAGGATGATAACCTAAATAACCTAGTATATCATATATCTTTTTCTAATTGGATAGAGATTGTAAATGCCGTATGTAGCGAAGCAGTATCTAGGAAGACTTGCATTGGGGCGCAATCAAACTAGTTACGCCACTGGCATTATGAATAGGTCTAATTTGGGCACTTGTGCATCTATGTATATCACTGTAAATCCTAGTGTTTCACTTTATATATAACATAAGGCTGCAGAATAATAAGCGACCAGCATTACAATTGAATCATCGATATTCATGTTGACCAAAAATGTCAAATCGAATGACATTATAAGTATTTAAAATTATAGTTCAACTGTTTTTATATCTAAAAAAGTAATGATTCAATGATGCATTAAAAACTATTTAGGCTATGTGTATTTGTAAAATGTAACAAATGAATTAAGATAACATTTAATTACTTTTTATTTTGAATTATTTTGAAGGATACACGTGTCGGAGAGCTTGTAACACAAATAACACCTAGGTATTTTTTTTACTTTCCATTAATTAATTTTGGAACAATAATGTTATTCAATACATAGTAAAAAGCTGGCAATAAGTAATTGTAAATAACTATAATTAGAACAATTTTATATTCAATAGTTTAGGTATTTCTAATCGATAATTTGGTAGCCTGTTAAGTTGTTGTGGTTGTCGCTTACTATACTGCAGCCCATCAAAGTGACAGCCAAATACTTTTATAAAATTCACTGCACCAGTCATAACCTCAATGCACTAATAAATAGATATCTAACTTAGCCTATACAATTGGGAGGAAGCAGGGCTGTATGAGGCGCATATATGCAGGTCATGAATGAAATGTTTATTTGCATTTGCAGCAGGGATTCTATGAAAGGGTATTCAGGGATTCCATCGTAACGAGTGTTATGGTTGAACACGTTTTCAATTATGTAAACCTTATAAAAATACACAAATATAAAATAAAATTAGCATTTAATCAAAGTATATGATCCTAAATTGTTATCCCAAGCATCATATTGATACATTTTCAGCTAGAATTGTAGTTGTAACACACTGAAAATCAGTTGTAACCGGTGTTACACAATTTGGACTTGGCAAGAGAGGTGTTATTAAATAAATCCAGAACTCTGTAAAAAATCTAAATAAAAAAATATTTATTTCATCATTAAATAACAGTCCACAAAAACGGGTGTTGCATGTAAAAAATTAGATATATTATGAATAAGAAAAAGTACCTCTTAAGTAAATTATTTATATTTACACCATCAATGTTGAAAAAGTTAAAAGCATTTTTGACAGGTTTAGCTTTGTACTCTATAGAGGAATTTGAAAAGGGTATTTTTTAATAATAACAATTGATTTTTAGATTTAGTTTTGGATGTAGTCTTTATTTTATATTATTGAAACTTGACACTATTCTAATGTAAGAAATGTACTATATGTTTTTGAATAAAGAATATTTGACTATTGACTATTGACTATTGATATATCAGTTACTCTGGTAAATATATGGAACAAAATAAAAAGCACTATCTAGAAAATATCGGCAATTAAAGTTACTTTTCGAACTTTGTGCTGAATTCGTAAACAATTGTAAACCTTTAGGATTAACAGTTAGATCAGGCAGTTTTCTATTAATTACTCAAATTTGATATCTTTGATGCCTTGATCATCTGCCATAAATGAATTAGTGATGGTGGAGTAGGGATTTTCCTCTTCTTCAGAATCTGTGTCTGAATAAAGAACGTTGTAGTGGAGACGGTGCCTAATTGTGAGTATTGTGGTGTTCATCTTCTTCTAATACACAGGAATCTTTTTACATCAGTGATGGTTTTGGAAATTTGGACATGAGATTAATTGTACACTTTAAAGTTGTGGCAAGAATGTATGTTTGGAATATAACAAGGATCTTTGACCTATTTCTGTTTTCCTCGTCTCTCTTCTGATTTTGTCTCTTTCTCTTCCTTTTTCAAGATTTAATTTCATTCATTTCCAACTTTTCTCTTGACTGCTTCATTATGTTATTTTTTGGTGCAATTACCTGGAAGAAAATAAATCATCAGGTACTATTTAATAAGCATCGATGAAATAGTTAAAACCAAGAAATAAGTAATGTTGAAATAAATGAATAAACATTTATCAAGTAACTAAGTAAACAACTGTGACCTTAAGAGGTTTTTACTTTCCTCAAGTGTAACATACTGATCTAGACTAGTTATTTCTATAGAAAAGCCAATCTAAATTTCTGAACATCATACAATAGTGTATGAGTTATAAAAATCCTATTTGTGGACTAGGCCTAAAAATCTGTTTTATATAAAATTAAAATTAGCCTAAATTAGATCTCTGTTGAGACACTTTAGTTATCAAATGTGTGTTTTTATTGTATATTATGCTATTAATTGTAAGTTTCTTAAATTGGGCACATAGGCTTATCTTGCTCTTCTATGTGGATCTTGAATTCAACATAAAACATTTTTAAATGAGTTAGATTTTAATTCAATTTAGTATTTAAAGTGAAATTGTAACACCCGTTATTTGAAAATGCGTAACACCCGTTAAATGATTTAAATATATTTATATTGAAAAATATGAACAGTACCTACCTCTACAACTTAGTTAAAACATGTGCTTAACCTTACTTCTGTAAATGTTCATTGATAGTTTTTATGTTACACAGCTGGTCCTAAGCTAAAAGTGCAGTTGGCTAATTTATTATGATTAAACATCACCCAGCTTCCTCCAAACAAGCATTTCTATTCACATTTTTTTACTAATACTTCAAATCTCTGATTGAAGTACAATGACTGGTAATATTGCAGGCCTGTTTTTGTACTTTATCCCTTATTAGTTAATCTGTGAGGAACATTCAGACACTTCAAGTGGCAAACTTTGTTCCAAGTTCACCCTTAAGATGACTCCCCGTGTTGACTCACAAGTATCAGAAAAGGATTTTAGGTCACATTTTAGGTAGGATGACTTAAGGTTTATTTAGAATAACAATATAAATACTGAAAAAAGATACAGTGTAGCTAAATACAATTTAACTATAATACACTCTTTGATAATGCTTTTGTGTTAGCATTTTTAGATTTAAAAATTAAAAGTTATAATATGATCGGGAAGTTTAAACAATTTTAATTTTGAGATTGTGCTGCTCTAAAATTTTTAAGAAAGTATCCAAAATCGAGTAAACCTGTCTATCAGAAAGAAGACTTAAATTTAAGGTGTGGAACATGATTGCCGTACACCATGAAGTTGTCTATTAGTAATTAAAAAAAAGTCTGCATAAGTTTTCTTAAAATATACTGTTTTATTGAAGTTTTATAGTTGTGGTGAGCTTCTTGTGACTAAAAATAACTTGTGTTAGGAGTTTAAGCTTTCCACTTCTTTTCATTTCTGAGATTTAGTGAAAAATAGTATTTTAGCTTTTTAATCTGCTTAAATACAATTCTTTAATCTCTTCTTATTGCACCTGTAGAGCTTAAGTGAAAGTACTAAGAATAACAGCAGAACAAAACATTTTCGTCGTAAGGAGTGTTCGTAACTTCAAGGTCAACCTTACATTGAACTTAAAATTGTGTACACAAGGAAGCATTTCCCATGGAAAATGAACACTGTAGGAGAGAATCTTTGAATTCCAGTTTCTCACAAGACTTGCATCTATGAAATAGTGTGATGATCAAGTCCCAATCAATCCATTCAGCAGAATACCTTGACAAGGATAAGTTGTTGAATTCTTTAAGATGCTATGAGTCGCTACAGTAGTTTTCACACTGTAGCCACCCACAATACTTAGTTTATGGACACACTTTTTTGACTAGCTTTTTCTGTGGTTTGTATAATCGGGGCAAAGTACTCAAGTTTAGATCAATTTTTCACTCAGATCCTGTAGCTGGACGTGACATTCGAAGGTGTTGGGACTTTCCACAGAAGAAACAGGTCTTTGAAAACTAAGCTACAGTTGCGGTGTTAGTACTAGTTTGTGGTTAAAGCAGCTTCAGTGAAGTGGATGACGTAGATACGAAATAGATTGCTGCTGTGCTAGATCACGAGATCTTGTCTCATAATATGTTTCATCAAGTGTGAGAGTTTTATTTTCTAATTGTCTTAGCGGATTGTTAGCCAAATTACTAATGAAAGCATCATGGATGTAGTCATTTAAGTATTCCATGGCTGAATAGCTTCAAAACTCCAGTTTGTACTCATTTGCTTCAAAATTTGCAAGTATTGGTGATGGACCAGACTGCTGCTGACTTGACTTGCTGCTGAAAATCACTTTTTTGTTTCACATACAATGGTTTCAAGTTCATTGCTTTGTCATTCTTGTGAAATAGCCATCAATGAGTGAGTGATATTTGGCTTTAGAGAAGGAAAGATTCTTGATGTGTTATTTGTACATCCTAAGGCTTACTTGGAAATACAACTTGGAACTTGTATTCTTGAAATTTCCATGATTTTGAAACAGTAGTACCCGTTGACATGGCCACTGAATAGGGAGGGCTCTATGAACAAAACCAATATATTTTACTAAGTACTCAGTCCCTTAGGAAGATTGAAAGTAACTCATGTCCATTCACTATTTCACTGCCAGAAAATTTGTTTACATCATGTTTCCATTTTGTCAGGACCTTTCATCAGTGACATGTCTTCTACCTGCCAGTCCAGTTTTAGATACTTTACAGTGTTTAACATAACATTAATTTCCTTGTTGTTTATTAGCCTGTTATAAACAGCTAAATTTATTTTTTCATTCTAGTAGAAATTAATATTAGAAACAATGTTAATTGTTCAATGTTATAACTAAAAGTGAAATTTTCCCTCTGTTTAGATTTTGATTTGAGTTTCAGAATATTGAAGATCCATCTTAATATTTTTTGTAAATCCATTAGTTTATACTCAATATCTTTCTTAATCAATTAAAAAAATAATATAGAGATGCCTTAACATCTCTGTAGAGTTGTTTTTATTGAGTTAAACTTATAATCCTTTAATTTGTAATTCAAATACGAAAATTACATATCTTAGTGTACAAATAACTAAAATAATTCAGCTTTTTCCTAGAATGTAACTGTAAAATAATTGTTTATATATAAAATGATTAATTCTAAACACAGTACTCACTAAATTGGCTAACTGTTAATGTGGTTTGATCATTTCTTTAATAAACTTTGCTAATGTACAATAGCAGTTAATAGCGAAGTTTGATTTTTGAAACATGGGTAGTTTAAATATGGTAGCCTAGTTTTCAATGTCTGTGAAACGGGGTGTTAGTGGTAAAAGGTTAAAACCAGTGTAATTTTTATTGTAATCTTTTCATGGCGGTAGATTGGTAAGTTGGAATGTTCTTAATTTTGGTTTTAATTTCAGAATGAATCTTCAGCTGAGACTGTATCATCTAAAGGAAGACCTGAAGATTTCGATACAAAAATTGTAAGTAGGCTATATTATTTCCATAACTGTACAAAAGTACTAGAATGCTCAAATGTCTTAAATATTTACATGAAATTTCTATTTTCAGATTTTTTTGAAACAATTCAATAAACATTTTTCATCCTTATGCCTAATCTTTTAAGTATTAATGAATATGTTCTTTCTATCATTGGAGTGAAAAACAAAATTAAAAGCACTTGCGCAAGTACTTTTAAAGATGTACGATATTGATCTCACTATTTCTTGTAATTTGTATTTAACTAAATATGAGCAATCATCATTAACTTGTATAAGTTTTATCTTTTGAAATTTTCTCATTGTGGTTCGAATAGTCATTTACACATGCTTATAGAAAAATCTGTAATTTAAATTACATATTAATCATTTAGAAAACATGCATTCACTAGTATTTTGAGAAAGGATGAGACCAAATCTGGATGTAAAAGTTGTTAACCACAAGAATTTGTAATGAATCATAGGAATCAACAAACATGAATAACATGTCATTTGTCAAAGTTTGTTATCTCTGACCAAAGTCCTGTACCACAAATACTAAGGACCTGCTTTTGCATTTTATTACTAATATGAGTGAAATTTAAGAGGTGATTTTAAGATGTTTAATATTACAACATGGATTTATTTATGAGGGGTTTTAGGAGAAAATTCCAACTTCAACATTACAGATTTATAGTTTTTTTAAATACACATCTCTTCTTTTTTAATACCTTTAAAATAAGGTGTCGCTTAATAATAATTCTGATTAAACTTGGAAAAATATTGGATTTGTCCCAATATTATTCCACTTCCCGGCGATTGATTAAAAATTTTCATATATTAAAAAACTCCTTTGGTTGGTCATATAAACTCCTTGAAAACTTTTTTGTCTCCGTTTGTGAAAGAATTAACAGCACCCTGCGTTGGGAGTTTTAAGACACCCTGTGTTGATAGCAACATGCAAAGTTACCAGGTCTTGATTTAAATTTTGTTTTGCAATACTTTATGTCTACAAAACTTTTAATTATTCCATTTTTTAACATTTATTTTTTTGGGACTGAGTTATCATTGAATTGAGATAAATAGTTCCAAAATTACAAAGTAATGGACATGAAAAGGTTTTGGTGGTTGAGAGGCAGATGTGAATTAGAAAGTCATGTACATGGGTAAGATAACAGCGTTGCCAACTGTTGGCTGTGGTCCTAACACTCACTGCAACCACCAGCTATCGCTCAGTTCTTGTTTGTATAAAGGCAAAGAAATGAAAACATTTAGAACACCTAATAGCATATTAGAAAGTAAAACCAAAGTACGACAGATTTTAGTTATTAAGCAAGTATTATGTTTCTGTTCAGTATAAATAATGTTCTCACCAAATAACACGTTCTTTTTTGTTTTTCCTTGTCCTTTCTAATAGGAAATTTTGCAATCAATCACACATCAAACTTTACAATTTCTCTGTCTCTTGTTGTCTTGCTTTGGCTTTCTGACTATATTCAGTCAGTGATTAAAGGTAACCCTACATCAGCAGAATCATTGTTTACCAAGGTGTGACTGGCAACTGGTAGTCAACTAACCCTTAAAACATGGTTACAGATGTGTCTGTACTATCGAAATCAATCTAATTGCGACATTCAGAAATATGTGCATTGTCTTATTTTTCTTTATAGTGTACATTACAATTTACAAAAGTGCCCTGTATATGCAGGAATTCTTAAAGGTATTGAGTAGTGCATGTTGGGAAGCAAATTGATTGCTTGTCACATTGAAAATTTAATCGGTTACGAGTGCAAATCCCCATTTGTCGTTTCAATGTTGTCATTCAAAACATGTAGTTCTATAATCACATACATTTAAAGTAATAATAATTACCTAAAATTACTACTTTAAATCCATAAAATTCTTTGTGAAGCGATCAACACATTTTTTTTATTTCTCCTGACCTCAAGAAATTTTTTAATATTACTAAAAATTGATTCATCACTTTTTTAACATCAACTTTTTTCAAATTAGATTTCACTTTAAATTTTAGATCATAACTAGATATCTAACTCTTAAATAAATAATATATTCTATTCGTATCACTTCATCATGAATGATAGTTTCAGTAAAAAAGAGCTTGACTTAGTAACAATCATATTTGCAGGAAAATGACCGCAGTAAGAGGTTCGACTACCTCCTGCGGCAGACGGAGATCTTCTCTCATTTCATGACCAATAATACTAAGGACAAGGCGGCCAGTCCAGTCAAGAAAGCGGGCAGGCCACCCAAGAACAAGGACCCAAAGCCTCCTGCAGGAGCTGCCTCAGGCGATGCAGGAGAGTAAGTAGTTCTGCAGTTTTTAAAATTTTATGAACAGAGGCATTTTGTACGTAACAAAATTTTAAATGTTCTAACTTTTTTTTATAACATGATTGATTATGTCATGTTATTGCTTACTGAGGTAGGTAGATGCTTATAATCTTAAAAAAGAAAAATTAAACCTAACATTGGAAGCTTATTAATAAATTTTAATAAATTGTGTTGCGGAAAAACAAAATATTTCTGATTGCCTAAAAATATAATAAACACATAGTAAAAATTGTTAGAAGTATGTTATTGTTTGTAAATAAAATATATATCTTCTGACAAACAAAACATTGACAATAAATCAACTAGTAGTCAATGTAAAGTTTTGCTTATATGTGCAGCTTTTAATGTGTTGTGGTTAATTAAAAAATTATATTAGCATAAGTAAAAGAAATGCAAAATTTTAATTTTGAATGAGAACATATAGCTTTATAAACATTATGTAACGTATGTGATAATGGAAATGAGTTGTGAACAATGTATGTCTATAGCGATACTGATAGACAATGAAACTATGTGTTATTTTTGTACATTCATATTTATCAATTTGACTACTGATCAGTATAGTGTCTGATGGCACACACACCTCAAAATTCTACATGACAATTGGAAGCAAGTCTGTATTAAAAAAAAAACTATCTTGCTAAATTACATGTAATTTTTTCTCTGTCAGACTTTAACAGTTATTGTGCAAATTAATTGAACCAAACTAGGTGTATAATTTTCCAAAATATAAATTTGAAGGACATCGTATACACATTCACATGCAATTAAGAAATTTATTATCTTAAAATGTAATAAACTCCAATAAACCATATGATTAGAAACAAATCTTCTTAGTGATGGAACTCTTGCAACGTGATAGTTTCTTTTTTCTTTTCTTATGTTTACTGGTTTAAAGTACTCAATTACATTTAGTCTTAAGTTTTGTTCATTGCTGAACCACAGGTAACAAATATATTGCCTTTTTTTAATTAATGTTTAACTGTAATACAGACAAGTTGTACCGTACACTTCAACTAGTAAGTTATGGTGTGAAAAGTAGGTCTATTTATTGTCAATGCTGATTTATGGTCTCTAAATTATTAAAACTCTGTACCCTGGGTCCTTAATAAATGTCTTGACATGACTCCCAGGGGCTTTTTTCATACTTGCTGTAAAAATATTGTTACATAGTTTGTCAGTCTAGTTGTGGCAGTTGGCCTTGTGGAACTTTTCTGAATCAAAGGTGCACAAAGTGATTGTAATTTACAGCTGATTTGGGATAAAAAAAAGAAAATTGGTTAAACATTACTAGGATTCTCAAAAACTTGTTTTAAACTCTAACAAGCAAACTGATGGTGACTGCAATCGCTGTAGCAGCTGCGATCAGCTGTACAGTCTTGATTGTTATACGATAAAAAATATACATATCTTTTTACTAAGACGTAATTCAGAGATCCCTAAATCATCTAATAAGTAAATGTAATACTTTGTCACAGTCACCGTCACCGGAAGACGGAACAGGAGGAAGATGAAGAGTTGCTAGCGGAGACGAACGTACAGAGCAAGACCATAGCTCGGTTTGACTCGTCACCATTCTACATCAAGAATGGGGAGATGCGTGACTATCAGGTGCGTGGTCTCAACTGGATGATCTCCCTGTACGAGAACGGCATTAACGGTATCCTGGCCGACGAGATGGGGCTGGGCAAGACCTTGCAGACCATATCACTCCTGGGGTAAGTCCACATCCACACTGTGTTTTTGAGGAGTGTAGACATATAATTACTTTTAGTGATACAAAATAAGTAAAGATAAAGTTCTTTACTGGTTCTACAAGGAATTTTCATAATATTTTTGCTCATATAGGCTTACCACAACAAGCACCTCCTGATATTCTCTGATAGCCAAGCACCTTTGTTGGCTCTTGATTCAACTCAGATCACTTCAGAATTATTCTGGAATTGTTTCCAAACCTTGTCAGTCTCAATTTTCTAAATAATGTTCAGACGTACTAGGTGTTGAGGCACCTTGGAAGCACTGGTATTGAGACAACTGATTTCTTGGCTAAAAAAGTAGCTCAGGCCACATTTGTTGGTCCTGAACCAGTCTTAGGAATTAGCCGTTCCGAGCTTGTGAGTACAGTTAAAAAATGAATTCACGATGAAAAAAGTTGTAGGTGGTAGTTTCAATCTGGCTGTATACTCTGCAAAAAAACTTAAGACTCCCTATCTAGTATTCAATGAATTGCAAGATTGACGTGTCAGCCTTAGAGCTACCCATATCTTCATTCATGTATTCAAATAGGCCTATACCAATTTATTACTTCCTGAGAGATTCATGGCATTTTGTGTCTGAATTGTACGTAATTTTCAGTGTGTTAAGAAATATTTGTGTGTTAACATTTGTTTTTTTTTTTCGGGTAAGAACTGCTAATCATTTTTGGCTCAAAGAAGAGCTAAAACATAAAATCACAGTGAGATTTTTGGTGAGATGACTTATTATTTGCCTTTTTCAAAAAATATGTGGTAGCAAACAGGTTTGCTGAATTTCCTTATTATCTGCATAACTAAATCATTTGTTGTATCCAAAAGTACATGCTCTTCTTTATTGTAGAATCATTGCATCAGACTCTCAAGTTCACATCCTAGTCACTTCAAAAACATGAGCTTAAACCCAGAATAACAAGTTCTCTTACTATATAAAAATATTAATTCATTATTTTAAGAAACTTTAAACTATTATAGGCTTACTATATCTAACTGTACATTCACTTCCAAACAAACCGTTGTATGTGTGACGTTGAAAATGCTTTTATGTTTGCAGATACATGAAACATTACCGCAACATTCCTGGACCTCACATGGTGATTGTGCCCAAGTCCACACTGGCTAACTGGATGAATGAGTTTAAGAAGTGGTGTCCGACTCTAAGAGCTGTCTGCCTGATTGGTGACCAGGAAGCCAGGGTAACTAAGACTAATTTTAATTTTGACAGGATCCCCTGAAATTTATTTTAAAAATATGAATGTTTAAGATATTTTGCTTACATTTCATATAATTGACCAGAATTTTAGGCATCAACCATTTTGATGTCTAAAACTTTTACAGTGTCCATAAATTGCTTTATCAAACTTCCCGATCTGATTTGTCAAAATAAGTAAGAAATGTCACATATAGTATAGTCCTATCTTGCTTAGTTTACCGTCTGTGTGTCTTTCTGTGTTTTGTAGGGGAGAAATTTATGTTTAAATTGAATAAAGGTATAAACTTAAATTTAGAAAATATTTAGTCTAATTAAGACATTTTGAAAAACCTTGATAAAAGTGATTTGAATACATTACGTGGTGTTTTGCTGAATTTATCTTTATTTGTAGTTTTATTAACTGTTTTGCTTGTTTGAACCAAATACTCATTATTAGATATAAAATTTAAATAAACATTTCATATTGTTCTACATTTTGTATACAAAATCCTCGAGGTAGCACTAAGGGATCACAACATTGCTTTTTTTATGGACCTAGAGAAAAAGTAAAAAGTATTTTTGGAATCCATGACATTTCCTAAACTTTGTTATAAATAGTTTTTTGTAACTCATATGGTTTAGAGATAGTGGTTACATAATGAATCCTATGAGAATATTTGGATTACCATGAACTGACGACGAAAGACATGTTGAAACAAGTTGAAACTTTGATCTCATAAATATCTTAAAAAATTTCATTGGCTAGCTCGTAAAGCCATTTTGTTCCAATAAGTTAGTCATTCAAATTATTAAAAAATCACAACTCCTTTATTTACAGAAAAATTATTTTGTACAAATGTAGTTGAAATCCTGTATTTATAAAATAAATCATGCCAATATTTCAGTTGTCACAAAATCTACCTACATCTTTTAACTGAGCTAGAAGGGTCATTTTTATATATTGTATTCAATTATTTTGATTATATATTGGATTAGTCTAAATACTAAGAAATTGTGGTTGTATAATACACGTATTGTGTATTTTAAAACCTTCAAATAATATTTTATTTACAATTATTGTAATTGGTGTGTATTTGGATTGATTTAAAATAAGATCTGGAGTAAAAATCAATGGCAATAATTAGAAATAAATAAATCTGAAATATTAAATTTCATATATTACAACGTGAATTGATTTATGTATGCAGCCCACTGGGTGGTGTGTGTGGTATCTACGATTAAACTAGGCCACTGTAAGTTATGCAGAATAGACACTATAGTTAGGTTGTCATATTCTCTTAGTAGCTATGCAAATTTACTCTTTGTTTTCAGAATTCTTTTATTCGAGATGTACTTATGCCTGGAGAGTGGGATGTTTGTGTCACATCTTACGAAATGGTTATTCGAGAGAAAGGAGTGTTTAAGAAGTTCAATTGGCGGTAAGTTAAACAATACCATTATGTCAAATCACAATTTTTACATCGCAGTTTGATTATAAATTTTAAGTTTAATTTTTACTCGTAAATTTTAAATAATATATAAGTTTACTATTAAAATTGGTCAATTTATAGACATTTATGGATTGATGATTATTACAAATAAGTGTTAATATCAAAAATTGAACAGAACTCACTTGATAATACAGACATTTGCTTATGACGACCTATTTATTTCATTGTATTTTTAAGTTTGAAGTGGGCATCAAATCATTCTGTAGGATTTTATATTATAATCATTAGAAGACTCGTCAAAATATTCATCTATTTTCCAATAGACCAATTCTGATGTCAAATTCAGATTCAGCAGGTGAAATATGATAGATTAACATAAATCTAGCCATCAACCTGATCTTGATTTGTGGCTGTTTAATGGTTGTCATTGTATAATAATTGTAATTATTTACATGTAATAACAACTGCTTTATATATATGGTTAGTACAACATGTTGTACATGTCTAGGATCTAGATCTAGGAATTGTTTCCACTCAAGAAGCAGTAATCTAATTCAGATTGGTGAGTAAGATTTTAAGTGATAGAAAAATTATCATTTTGTAAATGTTTAGAAAATGCTGAATCACAATATTTTCAGGTACATGGTGATAGACGAGGCTCATCGTATCAAGAATGAGAAGTCTAAGCTGTCGGAGATTGTGAGAGAATTCAAGACGACGAATCGACTACTCCTGACGGGAACTCCTCTACAGAACAATTTGCACGAGTTGTGGTCCCTACTCAACTTCCTGTTGCCTGATGTCTTCAACTCCTCTGATGTAAGTCTCGTTCTCTTTGTTAAACTTGACATTTGCAGGTGTGTAGGATATGGTTTGGCCATGAAAAGTGCCTTAACTGTTATAACCGAAAATTTATATAGACAAATATAATTGTTTTGTTGTAGACTAGTCTTGATTAAAGTAGCATTTTATTGAACAATATTTCCAAAATTAATTACACATAGGCAAACATGAACATTTCTTGTAGTGATAACTCAAAAGGCGTTGAAAATAAACTTTGTATAATTATAGTCATAAACTGATACAACAGAGTATTAAAGGATCTTAGAGAATTTTAACGAAAGTCTTTACTGAAGTATGAACTTGTCAATGTCAAACTTCATAACAGAGCAAGCTGTGTATAATAAAACAATCACCATTCATGTATTGGTTTTTAGTTTTTATGCTTGTGAATGTCTTAAGATTTTTTAACACTTAATGAGAATAAATTGTAATTCTCAATGTGCTGCTCTATTTTTGTAACATACAATAATGGCAAATGTCTCAAATCCTGATATCCTTTAAAACTCATCTATAATAAACTTTAAACAGAGTAGTTAAACTTGCTAAGAAGGTGATGTTAGATCTGTTTACATTCATCAGATCATATTTGGCACAACACATGTTCTTTGGTATGTCGCTATCCCAATTTGGTAATTGGTCTGTCCCCCACACATTTTTAATGCTCTGTTTTGTTTTCAGGATTTCGATTCATGGTTTAACACAAACAGTTTTATGGGAGACAATTCACTCGTTGAGAGATTGCATTCCGTAAGTATAGAGTATTATAGGTTACTGAGTGTGCTGATACTGGTTGTTGGTTAACACTGATCCTCAAATTTAAGGTGGTACTTAAACTTGAATAAGTAACCCGAAGAAACAATTCTGCAGTGTAAGTTTGGTTTGATACAATAACATATACAAAAACAGAGCTAGACTAATTTTCATGCCGATAAACTTTACAAAATTAGTTTTTCATAATAAGTAAAACACTACAATGTTAGTCTTTTATCCGACTTTTACTTTTGTTTATCTGGTATAACTGTAAGGTTCCAGATTTGTACAAAACTCCATCTTCCTTAATAAGAGTTACATAATACAACTACTCATCGAATAGAGAAGTGTGTATATTGTATCAGCATAGCATCTGATCTGATAGTGGATTTCTAATGAACCGTTGTAGCAAACGTAAAGCCTGCTCATTTTGAAATGGAAATTTTAATACAATTTTTTAGTTTAATAATAATGAATAGAGTTCTTAATAGGAGGCTTATCCAGCAAAGCATTACTTTTTAACATAGTTTACTTGATTGAAGTTTGTGAAGGTACTATTGTGCTTATTATGATCTCGATTAAGCTGTGACAGGCTGAATAAATCTGAAAAGTTAAATATTGTTCACACTTATCCGTAAGCATCCAGTATAAGAAAGCAGTCCACTTCTCTCACATTTCCTGAACTAAAAACTAATCCTATTTGAATATAATTATTATTAATATACTTTTACTCTTGTGAAATGCCTGATGTTGAAGATAGCTTTGCTGTCGAAAGGTCTCACGAGATAAAGAGTATAGTAATTAAGTTAGTTTGTGATTCTAAATTAAGTAACCAATTATAAGTTCCATATTCAAGATTATTGTTGTTGTTTACTTATTCCTATAATTTTGTTTGTTACATTGAATCTCTTAAACTGCTTATTATGATGTATTTTAACATTTATTATTTTTACTCTAAAATTTATATTAATACATTTTTACAAATTGTGTACATTTGTAGTACTTTCTTTAACTTTTGAACAGTGAAGGTTGTACTAACATGGTTAGTCTTTTTTATTATCCTATTATTAGTTTTTTGTTAAAATCTAATGGACACCATCAAAGGGTATTAAAAGTTTATAAAGTTTATGACGTGATTCAATAATAATAAATTCAACAATAATAAGTTAATATTTTGTATTCTTAACAGTTTCTTGTCCAATATTTGTTTATATTTATCTTTTAACCAGTTGTCTCCTTTGTAGGTATTAAGACCTTTCCTTCTACGACGGTTGAAATCTGAAGTAGAAAAGCGGCTGAAACCCAAAAAAGAAGTGAAAATTTATGTTGGCTTGAGCAAAATGCAAAGAGAGTGGTAAGTTGTATTTTTGTTCTGTAATGTTACTGTGAAACACATAGTTTACTAATATGATTAAAAAAAATTTGATTGGAAACTGAACAGTACCTGAATAATAAGTCGTTTGGACTAAATAATGAAATCAAATGATTTTGTTACATATATTTTTATTTTTCTACATCTCCACCAGAGCAGAAAAGTACTGTCCATTTTGATGTAGCCTGTGATGCGCACGTTCGGTAATATATTCCTGAAAACTGAATGATAATTAAATTACCACTTAAAAAAATTTTAAAAAATACAGTTACAAAGATGTTTGCATTGAATATATTTATAAACAAAAGTTCATACAATACTTCAAACATTCACAGTTGTATATTTATAAAATTTGGCTTATAATATAAATAGTATTGTTGAGAATTTTTAGAAGGATAATTTATTCCAAGCAGTTCATCTTAGGCATCTAATTTAACCTAAAAAAAACATTATTTTGTTGTAATAATATTAACTATTGATGTGTTTGTCATAGATTTGGTTTTACATGTTTTTTTTTTTTAATTAACAACCCTTTTATTCATTTTTATTTTTTCAGTATTGGTACACTTATACAAAATAATACAGAAAACAAAAAGAAAACTTCTACAGAAAGATCCTTAGGTTATCTCCTACTATAACTGTATCAAATTAAGACATTTTTTTTGGTTTTTTTGCACTTTCATGTTATAAGTATTTTTACATTTCATCACAACAACTCTTAGAAAAAATGCTTGATAATATGCTGTTGTACTTTGTGGAGTATGTCCCAAAATTGTGATATGCAATTTCGAGTCATATTAATTTTTTCGTTGTGATCCCAAAAGGATTAAATTAAAATAGTAACACTTTAGTTTGGAAAACAATAAAATATTGTCACTATATAGTAGATGCAGCGTGGTATAATTTTTTGTTGAAATAGTGGGTACAATATCAACTAGCCTAAATAACAGAAATATTATTACTTTAGATAAAAGAATATTGCAAAATATTATGTCAAATATTTAGTTGTTGGGTTTTACACCAAAACATAGATTTTGTAAATGAAGTAACTGAGCTGAACATTGTGCTGTGAGGAAGTGTAACAAGCCTTGTTGGTGTTGGACCTGTCCATCCTTATGTTACTGCCTTATGTTACTGACACACATATTACGAGTGTGACATTGTTCCAGGTACACCAAAGTGTTGATGAAAGATATAGATGTGGTGAATGGAGCAGGCAAAATAGAGAAAATGCGGCTCCAAAACATCCTGATGCAGCTGAGGAAGTGCAGTAACCACCCTTACCTGTTTGATGGTGCCGAACCTGGTCCTCCGTACACCACCGACGAACATCTTGTGAGTTGTCACATTAGTTCTAGTTGAGAATGAACAGCTGTCAGTTCATTAACCCTTCAACGTATGACGTTTTTGTGGGACCCAGTTCTCCCAGCTGTGGGAGTAGTACTGCCCACTGTCACTGACATCATGAGTCAGCGAGCAAATGTTCATTTTGTGAAGTTGCCTGATGATGGAATCATTTGATTCCGAAAGGCCTTTCAAGAAAAAAATTAATATTGTAAAATGTATATTCATTCACCAGTGATATTAAATAAAACTTTTTCCAATGCTCAAATATTCTTCATTGAAACCAATGTTATTTACATGACATTAAACTTATTTTCTTGTAAGCTTTTGGTACACACAATATGTGCGTATAGGCACAGTATCTTTAAAGACTGTGCTAGAGACACTAAATATCGTAGTGTATATCGTGGGATATCGCCATGGAGTAGTAAAAATATTGATGTAAAATCAGTTGTATTATTAGTAATGTTATTTTTAGTTCTATTTTACTTTGGTTATCATTATTGGCATTCTTATAGTTTAACTGCAGAGGTGACTGTTTTAATGTACAGGCTGTTTTGTAGTGCTATCCCATCAAGCCTAAAAGCCTTTGTAACATTGTGTAAACATCGCATTAATAGTAATAAATTTGTTTTATATTTTTGCTTCAAACAATGTACAAAAGTCTACACTATTTTTTTTATGTATTCTCCTGATTTTAAGATTTTACTGTTGTGCTGAATTTATTTATCTATTTCATTTTTGCAAGCGTTGGTGTCAAAGTTTCCCATCAGCATTGTATATAAAAAAAAAAAAATCTATTAACTAACAAATAATAAAATATTCTTGTTCCCAGAAGACAGTATACTAGAGATAGTGATTACTCAATTGGATGTATAGCCTTTAGATTACTGTCCAGATGATAATCTACAAAAATATTGATATGTAACTGCTTCTGAATTTTAAATTGGTCTAAAGTTCCTATTGCTTGTGGGCCCACATACACGGAATGGTCTATTAAATAGTTGATGTAACGAATTAATCATCAGTTAGAATCTTCACTCCAGCTTTACTGAATGCACAAGCCACTGCGCAGTGAGGCTTCTGCTGCAGTGAATGTCTTTATTGTAGAATTTAATCATAAGAATTCAACAATAATATTCTTTAGTTGATGAACTGAATTTGTTGTAGGTATACAACTGTGGCAAGATGGTTATTTTGGACAAACTACTACCCAAATTGAAGGCTCAAGGCTCTAGAGTGCTAATTTTCAGCCAGATGACGAGGATGATAGATATCCTTGAGGACTACTGCTTCTGGAGAGGCTATCAGGTACCACCACCTTTGACTGTTATTAGATTTCTAGTTTATATTAGTCAAGAGGCTCAAGGCTCTAGAGTCCTAATTTTTAGCTAGATGACGAGGTGATAGATATCCTTAAGGACTGTTCTTTCCATATTGCAATACTTAATATTCAAAGGAATCTATGATAATGTACCATACATTTTTTTTTATAAAAAGGAGAAGCTGATCCCCTTTTGAACCTTACTCTGCCCATCCTCATGGACCACTGGCCTGTGCGAGGATCTTCTCAAGCAGAATAAGCGAACATGCGCTATCTCTAACTCAGACTCGAAGTAAATAGCTACGTCTCAAACTTGATGACTCTCCTTGTCCTGATTATGTTCATGATCTGTTTTTAATCTACCGTCTAAAGTTAGTTGTCACTGCCACATTTCATCTACTGTTACAGCGTGATAGCTGTGTGTTTTGTTAATTATGTCACCTCTTGTTAAAATGTCAGTTAAATTTTTCTTCAAAATAAATTTAATTGTAATTAAATTTATATATATACATATTTTATTTATTATATATTTAAGTCGTTTGACAGGTATTTGGTCTTCCGATCATATGTCAGTTTAGTTATTTAAAAACGCATATGTGACAGATACGGCCAATACAATATAATTGAATCGTAAAAAGTAGGGGCTCTGTGGTGTAATGGTAGCAGCACATTCACCCGGCAAGTGAGAGATCCGGGTTCGAGTCCTGGCGGAGCAAGTTTTATTTTATATGCGATTCAATGTTTATTGAAAAATTTTATATATATATATAATTGTTTTGGAAAGTATTCAGGTATTACTGAATGTCTCTTAGTTAGATTTTAGCTAAGGCATGATATAAAACTAAATATGGACACATTTCATTTCAATTCATTTTGATACAACAACACAAGTAAAGATTTTACTCCTTTAGTATCTCTATTTTATATTTTTCTACTATTACGGTTCGAGTTCAATATTATGAATCACTTTTGAGCTTGATAATGTAATTACTTTATTTTTAAACCTACAGGTGTTAAAAAAAAGACTTCCAAGTTTTGAGTAGCTTAGACACTTTTTTTAATTTATTTTATTAATTTGGAGTACTTCTGTTCACAATCTCTATACTGATACTTTGCTCTTGTTCTATGTCAGTACTGTCGACTGGACGGTCAAACCCCTCACGAGGACAGGCAGAGGCAGATCAACGAGTACAATGAAGATAACAGTGAGAAGTTTGTCTTCATGCTGTCTACCCGTGCGGGTGGTCTGGGTATCAATCTGGCCACTGCAGATGTTGTCATCATCTACGACTCGGACTGGAACCCTCAGATGGATCTGCAAGCTATGGTCAGTCCGTCTTCTGTTCTGTACATATACATTATAACAAGTAAAATATTAGTTAACAGCTTATTCTGTCATAGATGATGGTGAAGGATAGTCATAGGCAAATCTTGAATTTTAAAATCTTGAATCTGATTCCAAAGCTTATAATATTGATTCCCAATTCTCAAATTTCAAATCCTAATAGCTTTTTTTTAACCACTCCAATTATATAATTATTGGAGTGTTTGTTTATAAATATAAAGTAAGTTATTTCAACTAAGTTTTATTTAGATAAAATCATCACAAATCCAGTTTCTTTCAGTATAGTAGTCTATGATACTACTCTGTTGTAAGGGATTTGCAGAGTTTCAGAGAAAAGCTATATTTTAAGATCAAAGTTAATATCCTTTATCTTCTACTTTAATTTGATAAGATATAATATGGTTGTTAAGTTCAAAAAAGAAAGACCAAACAATGTTTAAGTTCAAGAAAGAGAGATATCCGGCCCTGGAGAACCGCACAGTGTTGTATAAGAAATTGAAATAAATAAAAACTAAAGAACCTACCCAGAGGTCGAAACAATGTTGTGTAGAGAAAAGAATTAAAATTAATAAAAACGTTTAGAGCACCAGTCGGGGTCTCCAGCTTCAAAAATTTTAAAAGAGACAATTTAAGGATAGGAAAGTTCATGGAATGTGCCAAAGAAGTCACAAGAAGTCAAGAGAAGATATCTTTCATGAGTACCACCACAAGAAGAGTCCCTGGACCAGGCCCATGATATCAGAGGGTGATGCAACAGAGAGAGATTCATTGGTGGAGGAGGGGTTGCTACAGAGGTACACACTGACGGATAGTCCATGTTTGCGAGAGAACATACACTTTAGCATGCACAACGGGGCACATAAAGGGTAAACAATGTATAACAACATAGGAAAACAATAAAGGAGAATAGTGAGCTTGAGGGTGAGATGGGGTAATGAGCAGAGAAATGAATGTGTGCAAAAGACACAGGAGTAATGTAGGTTGGAGTAACAGAGGAGGTAGGTTGTGTCGGAGAGTCACAGCGACCAAACAGGTACAAGGATACAACCCCACTGCCGCTAAATGCAAAATATTACTGTATTTACAAAAGTAAGATAATTATTTAATTAGGTTATGTATTTACGGGTTTTAACAATCAAAGTACGGCAAAAACACTTCTAGCGGTTAGCAATTTGTGTACTGTTGATCGGACGGTAATTAATGACGTGGCTTTTCTCTGCAAATTCAATTGTCAATTCTTGAATCTGAATCTGTTGTTGAAGATTCAGTAGATTTGAGCTTCTGCTTCAACACATCACTAGTTTAGGATATCATATATTTTGGATATTGAAATAGTTATCAATAATGTTGTCACTTTCATTGTGCAGTTTTACACATAATGTCGAAATTTAAAATATTTAATAATTAAATGTCTTGGATTAATTTAATTGATGATTATAAATAGATAATCTTTCTCAACCAGAACCCTACAGGTTGCAGAGAATGCTCTCTTCTGCTGTTTGATAAAAATTGCAGTGCAATCAAAACATTCTAAACATGTGTACTTCTATATGTATTTCTTTGAAATCAGTGAGCTCTAGAAGGTAGTTTTCAAAGTAAGACTGCAGATTTTCTAATCAATTACAATTTAACTATTTGTTAGATGTTAATTTAACAAATTAACATCTAAGAGGCAAAGGATAGAGAGATCTGGAGGCAGTGTGTTGGCGAGGCAAAGTACCACCATGGGTACCAGGAGCCACGGCAGTAAGTAAGTAAGTTAGATGTTAATTTGAGTTGTTTGAATCAAAGAAACATTTGTAATCAATTTTAAAAGAAACATAGTGATAAGGCTGCTTGTACCTGTACAGGACCGAGCACATCGTATCGGACAGAAGAAGCAAGTGAGGGTGTTCCGTCTCATCACCGAGAACACAGTGGAAGAGAAGATAGTGGAGAGAGCAGAAGTGAAGCTACGGCTGGACAAGCTGGTCATACAGCAAGGTTGGTCTGCATCCACATGTTTCACACCCACATGGCAGCACTTGACTGCTTCTGATAACTAAGACGACTATCATGTTCACAACACCATAAACATAAGCCAACAGATTGCCCAAGTGGCCTATTTGAGTTTTTATTGAAAATTTATTTTGTTTGTTCTGAAACTATTGAGATGGAATATTGAATTTCATTAAAAGACATTAAATAATTAATTATCAACTATGTTACATTTTAGTCTTTAAAACCATCTGGAATGAGAAGTCTATATCGTTCGGGTATATTGTAAATAGACAACAAATTTGGAATTCACATACATTATATCACAAGTTATTATTGAAATTAAATATACTAAAAATTAAAATATATCCATTTGAGTCATCTTAACACAGATTGAATTTTGCCCAACCTACGTTTAATGTGTAACATCCAGCAGCGTTGATTAATTATTTTTGACTCCAGTTTGGTACGAAAATTACAAATCAATAAGATTATTTATTTTATTTTGTTGAAGCTCATACACAGGTAAATTCTACCTTGGTGCCGTGTTATTCCATATGCTGACATGGTTTTAATTACATTTCAATGTTTTAAAAGAATAAATCCACTAATTTTAGAAAACAAGCCCTGTGTTAACTGAGTATTAAGCTCTTTGATGAATGATTTAATGAAGTTTACATCATATTTTAGAGTATATCTAGAGTTTGTATCAATATATTAACCCTTTTAATGACGACGTGCGCCGCGAGCATTAAAGTGCCTGATGATGGAATCTTCGATTCAGAAAGGCCTTGCACAAAATAAAAATTATATATTGGAAAATGTTGAATTTGTTTATACTAGTGATAGTACGATAAACCTTTTTTCCAATGCTCCAAGATTCTACATTCTACAAATACCTTAAGGTTTCATGTTGATCTAAAAATTTACATCCTTATAGATGTTAGAGTTATATATTAGACATTATTTCAAATTTCTTTATGGGAAAATAAGTGCTTTTCGTTCATTGCTAATATATAAACTGTATCAAATATATATCAAAATTTAATATTTTGACCAGGTTTTCAAATTATACAATTATTAATATTAAGTACTTTACAAAGCAATTTATGATTTGATAAAGCATGTGTGAAAAAAATGATTTAATTATCATTTCATGATTTTTAATTACTGTCTCGCTTTTTGAGGAAAACCAAATGCCTTTTTTTTTTAAAAAAAAAAGAATGTAAACTTGTGTTATTTTTTTATTTAACCAATGTATGAATTAATAGAATGTTGTAACTAAGTATAAAGTGTTAAGTGTGAAATCATTTTCGGACAAACGTGACAGCTGTTGTGTTTTGCAGGACGTCTGGTGGACAACAAGAATGCTCTCAACAAGGATGAAATGCTGAACATGATCAGGCACGGAGCCAATCACGTATTCGCATCAAAGGATTCTGAGATATCTGACGAGGACATTGACACCATCTTACAGAAGGGGGAGGCAAAGGTGAAGTAGGATTTATGTTCTACTGATCATACTATGTTAGGTAGAGGAATAATGCTAGAAAACTTCCTTCACAGAGTTAACTTGGAGATCAATAGTTAAAAGCAACTAGCTAGGCTGTTTGTAAAGTTATGGTGTGTACACATATATAAGTCGCAATACATTGTCTACACATATGATTCCACAAATTGTGTGGACGCATATTGGAATATATAGGAAGTGTTCAGGGTTAATTTATACAAAAATATTGTTTTTTGTTATAAAATAGTTTGTTTAATTTTATTGTGGAAAGCAATTGGAGAATTATGATGTGTTGAATGAAACTGTTATTGAATATTGAAGTGGGCAGTAGCAGAGCTCTTATATGATGGTATCAAAGATCTGGTTTCAAGACCTAGGAGTTTATGTAGTAATAATGAATATATACGAAAATAAAATAACAGTTCATAATGTTGCTTCCTATAAAAGTTATCCTCATAAATACTTTTCAATTTATGACGTTTGAATCAACATTTCTTAAGTTTTAATGTATATTTTCATGTAATGCATATTGTTGTGAAAAAAATGAGAATAAAATGGAATTCTACTTTTGACAAATTCAATGTAATTTGTCATTCAAATAATACGTATACAATTTTTTAAAGTAGCTTTAAAGTTTTTTAAAAAGAGGGAAAGTATTGTAATCTCTTGGTATTTTGGTCTATAGACAAATCTCTTCAATATGGGCTCTAATCTCTTCCTGTCACAGTATGTAACATCAGAGTAAGCATCTCTTCTCAAAAGCAAAATGAGCGTCAATGTCTAATCAATTTCAACTTTCCGTACTGTTATATGAATCCTTAAACAACAAGATTTCCTGGTTGGGAGTCCAACTAAAACTAATATATTTTGTTTTAAAAGTAATATTGTTGTTGGATTTTCAGACAGAAGAAATGAAACAGAAGTTAGAGGCTATGGGAGACGAGTCGTCCTTGAGGAATTTCACGATGGACACTCCCACTGAGTCTGTGTACAAGTTTGAGGGCGAAGACTACAGGTGTGTATGCATAATGCAATGTTGGGTATTAGGACATACATACTTACACTGTGTGGTTGAGTTGAGATGTATTGTTTTGAGTAAAGCTTTTCTAATAACATAAAGGGTGGAATAAGAAAATATTAATATTCAAGATGAAAGTGCTTCCTTTCTCTTTAACCTTGTGAAATCCAGAGGACAGTTTTAAATGACTCAAAAGTTTTTCTGTTATCATACTATACTCTATCCAGCAAGCCATGGTTCACTGACAATACATAGATTATTGTTTGGGACTCGAAGGGTTACATTCTATATATTTTAGTTAGTTGTTATTGTCCCACAAACCTGTGCTCCTTGGCATCAACAGAACAGAATCACCAAATGTTTTTCTTGTCATACTAGATTTAATTTGGGGGTCTAATTTTAACATTCTATGTGTTAGCTAGGTATTGTCACATGAACTATGCCTCTAGGCAATGTTTGAGCCGAATCATCAAAATTCTTCTCCTATCATAAGAGATAGGATTCTTCTCTTATTCTTCTAGATATAAGTTTAGGGATCATATGTTTTAGTCTATTGTAAGTTTTTTGTAAAATGTTTTATCATAGAAGTAATAAATATTCCTTACAGCAAACTGCCTGTGGATAATCAGAAGTTAACTTACTTTCTTACTTTTTCGAAATATAATTTTAAATGAAATATACCAGTTCGCAAGTGTTTAAAAAGTTGACTTCATTACTAAACATGTAATTTCTCTCATTCAGTATGGTATATCATCTCATACATGGGTATATCATTCGAGATGGAAGTGTACAAATACAAACATATAAGATTGCAAACAAATAGTACAAATAGTTAATTTTATTCTACAATGTTAATAGGTTTGACACATTAAATTCTAAGATTGCTTTGTCTATTTCAAAATTATTTTTTACCTAACACAAAAAATCCTTCTCACAATAATATAGACAGATGATTGACATGTGGTATCTTTGTGTGTAGAGAGAAACAAAAGGTGATGGGAATCGGGAACTGGATAGAACCGCCCAAGCGAGAACGTAAAGCTAACTACGCTGTGGACGCTTACTTCCGAGAGGCACTCCGAGTGTCTGAACCGAAGGCTCCTAAGGTGAGTTCTCTATAAGAGAAACATTCTATGGTTTGTGAAACAAATAAGACTGGTTGTATTTATTTTGTTGCAACGTATTTTATGTAGCCTTTCTTGTATGTAAAAATTTTAGAATATTGCTGAATTGAAAATTGTATCAATCAGGGGTACTAAACGGGTTTTAAATTAAAAATTTACTTTTTAATGTTTATTTACAATAAATAAGGTTATTGGGCGATGAGGACTAAAAGTAGATGCAATAAGATAAATTGGAAATAACTGGCTAGTTTACATTTATCTAATTGGAATTTTAGTTCTCCTATTCCTGACAAAGAAACACTGGGGTAGAAAACAATAACCCATTTTTCCCTCCTTGACTGTCATAGATATTTTATAGTGAATTAAGAAGTTATGTGGTAGTAAATTTCATGGTGTATTCACATATGGTCCAGCAAATTGGTTACAGTTATCAGAAAAATTAGATACAGTTATCAGCAACAATGTTTGATTTAGTGATGAAAGTCACTTCTAAACTTTATTTAATAGAATTTAATTGGCAGGTACTGAAGAAAATAAAGTTTTGTATATAATGAGTCAATAAATTGTATTTACATGTTTCCTATGATGGGTCAGACACAGGACTGTTGGATAACAGCTGTTATACATTGATATTGGTCTATTATAACCCTTTTGAACTTTTGTGTTTTTGTAATGGTCAATGAATGTACAGATTTTTTTATTTTAATTAAACAGCATGATGACCAAGAACAAATTTCTGTAATAAAAAAGAGTGTACTGAGTTGCCGGCAATTGCAGTATGACGGAGGGTAGTAAAAGAAGGATTGTCTCCAGAAATAAATAATAACAAGTTATGTAAAATGGCTATGCAAATTTGTCTTAACTTTGCTTGAGTACGCCAACAAGCTAAGTAAAAAGACAAATATTATTGGAATTGAAATTGTACAATACAAACAAACTAGGGGTTAAATTAAATTAATGTCCTACATGAATGTATTATAGTATTTGTCGATTATTTTGTTGAATAAAAAACACCAGAAACCTAGATTAAAGTAAATGTTTTGAACTTTTTAATCCCTATTAATAGTGTTAGATGACTTAAAAAGACTAGTGATTCTAATTTTGCCTCAATATAAATACAACCTAATAAGTGTTTCTTTCTCACTACTTATTTTTAGGTGTTGTTGTATTTTGAGTTTTCAAAGTGAAGTAACAACTCATATTATATATTACAGGCTCCTAGACCACCAAAACAACCAATAGTTCAAGACTTCCAGTTCTTTCCTCCCCGGTTATTTGAGCTATTGGACCAGGAGATCTACTATTTTCGTAAAACAGTTGGTTACAAGGTAAGGTTCTTTTTACGAATTGGAAAAAATAGAAATTAACTAATTGAGTGATTGCAAATTGTGTACGTAAAATAATGTTTTGTGAAAGATTTTCAAAGCAACTGAAAAATTTGAAACTCAACTTTTATAGTCAAAGATTTCATCATCAGAAAACCCCACTAGTAGAACTTTTTGTGTGAAATTTCCTAAAGATCTTAAATTTTACACAAAGTATAAATTTATATTTGAAACCTTGTACTGTACTTGTAGGTATGTTGAATATTCTTTCAGCTCATGACAGGATATTATTGTTTAGTTTTACAGTGATGCATGGTTTGACGGCTGGATGCATGGCAATGACGGGCTGGCATTGACGGTCAGCCCAGTGCTGACTGTAGAATGTTAATCTTTCTCTATCTATGTTCAGGTACCAAAAAATCCAGAATTAGGCAGTGATGCATCAAGGATCCAGAAAGAGGAACAGAGAAAAATCGATGATGCTCAACAGCTCAATGACGATGAAATAGCGGAAAAAGAAAAGTTATTAACGCAAGTGAGTATATAGTTTATTCTAATTTACAAAAACTGGTATTTTTTAAACATTAAGATTATATTGTTACCAATTTCTAAGATATAAATTTTAAAATAGCTTAATGACCATTTCACAAGAAATCAACAAGAAAACTTGAAACCACTTCAAAACATCAACTTGGCAAAGAAATAGTCACGATATCATTGAATATATAAAAAATAAAATCTTTATTGATATCTGTTTCAAATAGCAGACTTGCTAGGTGCATTGTTAACATTAGTGCCTGGAACTGTATATATATAACTGTTTAGAAATCATATGGTAAGTTAATATTTTTATTACACTAAAAGGGAATAAAAATATAATTTGCAGAATTATTTTTTTTAACGTTTTTCATGAATTTATTTATTATGAATAAATAATTATTTTGCTTACAGGGATTTACGAATTGGACTAAAAGGGATTTCAACCAGTTCATCAAAGCTAATGAGAAATATGGCCGGGATGACATAGACAATATCTCTAAAGATGTTGAAGGTAATAATCTTATGTAAATAATGCTATTTGTTAATTCCTTTTTTTAATCATCAGTCTTAGATGAGAGGGAATGGTTTAGTATTCCTATAAAGATTGATGCACAAAAGTACAGATTGTGTATGATTCATTATCAAAAGTATTTTATTTTTTGACAATGCATAAGTAACTTTCTTACAAATAAGCTTTTTTTTAATTATATGCAGTGGTTTGATATATACTTTTAATGTAATTAATTTCAATATTAATTGACGTTTTTTATGACATTGTCTTAGTATAGCCAAGAGGTATTATATTTATAACCATTATTCTGAGGCTTGTACACTTTCTCTCAATTTTTGTTCCGTAATACATGAAAGTCCTTACCGTTAAAAATAAGATATTTGATGTGTTTCCCTGTACAGTCTGACTTGTCCAGCTATTTCAGTCCTCTGAATGTGTCATGTTCAATGATTCATTAATGTCCCATCAGCTGGCACGTCCTAACATAAGTGATTCAATCAACACTGTATGGTATATTGAGTGTGTGAAATTGTTTATAAAGAGTCGGGCATGTTCGTAGTGTAGTTGGGTTTTTTTCTATATTCATGGTTACTCCTTAATAATTTGTTGTTTTAATGCTTTTACCAACTGTTAGTTGTTTGAAAAAAATTGTCATGGCATCTTTATGGAAGCGAGTTGTCGATGAAGACACAGTTGAATATCATTCTGATTCATTAGATTTTATAGAAAATGACAATGATGAAGAAGAATTGTTATTTAATTATAAGAGTTTCATAATTATAACCCTAAAAACTACTGTTTTGTACAAATTCCTGGAACACGGAATTACTATCGCAATATATACCTGGGATTTTAAACTTATTAAAAAAAGTTAATAGCAAAGTTTTATTGTTTATTATAATTCAGTCCAATGTTATATGTAATTAATACTGTAGTGTGGAAATATTGCTTAATGTACTGTCTATTGATGTGTACTGCTGTATTATAATACACTTAATTTTTGGGAAACTAATTAAATTGGAGATAATTTATATCAGAGATTTGTAAAATAAAAATTAATCAATGCAATCACTAAAATTTCTGCTTAGTGATGGAAAGTATAAGTATTCTTTCTCTTAGCTTTTAAAACCAAGGAGAGATAAATAGTTTCTTAAATATCATTACATTTCCATACATTACGTATATAAATCTTAATCTTAAGTGGTATAACTTATAAAACGTTGTGTAGGCCTAGTTTTGTTTGTTATTGATATGCCCCACACTGATGTGACAGGGAAGACGCCAGATGAAGTGCGGCAGTACAGCCGTGTGTTCTGGGACCGGTGCCACGAGCTGCAGGACATCGATCGCATCATGGCGCAGATAGAGCGTGGCGAGGCCAAGATTCAGCGGCGAGCCAGTATCAAGAAGGCCCTTGACGCCAAGGTCGGTGATGTATGTATCTTTCTCCTGCATCCTGTGCACTCGCTTACGGTCCTCCTCCTCTCAACACAGCATTTGTGTCCTGTTTCCTTTGTCCTGCCTGCATTTCAATCGTGGGATATTGTACGCTTACAGTAGAGTGTTATATTCGTATCTGTGAACACTCCCATATCTGAACTCGAATGAATACTAGTTCATCTATAAAATTGTTTCATTTTATAGGGGAAACACATTTATTTACTTTAACTGATAACTTCTATAGATAGCTAACTGAAATAGCAATGACAATGCTAAATCAGGGTGTCTACCAGTCACAGAAGTCAAGGATTATGGCTTTAAGTCACTGAATATTTTCTGTTTAAAATATCGATTTTTGTGCCATAATGATTATAATTAGCGATGTGTCAAAGCCGAATCTCAGATACATTGAATCTTAAACAAAGATTCAGATTCGAGAATCGATTGATGGGATTTAGCGGTCTCATTATGTTGATAAAATTATTGGCTGGTCAGTAATACACACATTTCCGATTGCTGAAACGTTTTTTGTTGTTGTAATTTGTGCTTGAAAAATCCAAATTCGATAATTTTATTAACGAATTATCTGAGATTTAAAAATAATATTTTGCTTACAGTTACTATTTTCTATATTTACGTTCGCGTATCACAGCGAGCCTGCTGTATATATTCCCATATGGCAACTGATCGGCAGAATGCGAATTAGTTACAAATTGTTGAATCATATTTATCTTTATATTTTTTGTATGAGAACTCGTAGATAGATAACCTAATTAATGAGTTATTTTAGTTTAGCAAATCATACTTTGTTCAGTTGTGCATTTATGTACAGGCATCGCCGTGAGTCTATTGCAAATATTTTCAAATGACAGTTGATCAGCATTACACTATTTAGCAATCGTTGAAACTTGCTTATTATTATACTTTGCACATAAAAATCTTAGTTTTGATTATATATTTACAAATAATATTTTGCTTTCAGTTAGTATTTTCTATATTTATATTTGCACATTGCCGTGAGTCTGTTGCGTTTATTTATGGACGGCAGTTGGTGGTCAGTACACAAAATAGTGATCACTAAAACGTGTTATATTTTGTGTATGAAAATGGTTAGATAGATTACCATATTAGTAAATTATTTTGCTTTTTTCAATAATATTTTGCTTTATGTTAGATTTGTTTTGATTTTTTACAAGTATTGCTATGTAATAAAATTGTTTGGTTTGCTGAACACTACACACACAATAAGGTAAGATTATTGTTGTAAAAATATTTCTTCAATCTATGCATATATTACCCAGTTTAATTAGTAAAATATGTCCTATGATATTGCTTTGTAAAGATGTTGTTTTTTGTACATTTCTTTTATAATGGTTGTTAAAAATGTTGATAAAGGTCGCCAATATTTTCTTTAAAGGTCACTGATTTTCATTATAGCTCATCAGTAGACACTGTGTAGGTTTAAAACTGTGTTATAAATTTGAATTAGTTTTAAATCCACAAGTTTTTCACTTCAGAAACTTAAGTTTTGGTATGCTCATTGCTAAAAAATTGTTAGAAATACAATAATAAATCATCTTTAATACCAATTGTTTCTAATTTATATTCGTTTTAGATTTTTCCTTAAGAAACTTGTTTTGAAAATAAGTTATAAACCATTAGTATTTACAGAAATATTTTTAGCAATTCATTAGCATATTAAGACAGTAAAATTTACGTATTTGAAGTGAAACATATATGGATTTGAGACGAGTTCCTATTTATAATACCATTTAAACTTCAACTCCCATGATGAAAGCGGAACCTCAATATATCTGTCTGTGATAGGCATGTACTAACTCAAAGTTCATTTCCCCAAAAATAAGATATCTCTTTTTTCTTAAGTAATTTCTTTCCCCAATTCTTGACACTTAGGAACACTTTTGGTCCTGTAGATTGACTCGCAGAAATGCAACATCCGTGTGATGGTTGATGTAAATGTTCTGTGCACTGGTGCTTCTTTTCTGCAGTGCTTAAATGCTATTTTAACACTTTCACTGCTGCCTCCTAATTTTGACAACTTTCTTACACTGTCGCCCAAAGAGTTGGCTCTATCATTCTTTTTATAACGTAGGAGCACAAGATAATGGTGGAGAAATGTGAATACGGTATTTACCTCTGTTTTAGTTGAAACTGGTCTTGTCTTGGTAGACTAGAATCAAGAATCTAAATCTTTGCTTTGTTGTACTAAACATGTGTGCATGTATATTGTATGTTTGAGCATGTCTACTATGATTTGTGTTGTGTTTGGATTGTTGTGGTAGAATGGAGGGTTTGTACATACACAGTAGATGGGTGTATTTCTAAATTTGTAGCATTAATCTGAGCATGTAGTTTTTAACAAATTAAGCAATTATCTATTCTTTTTGGTTATTACGCTTTTGAATAAATTAAAAATTAAAAATATTGACTCTTTGAACGTACAGAAGCATGTTCTCTTATGCATCAGCTTATTTCCCAAAAGGAAAAAACAAAGAATGAATGAATGAAATTAATAAAAATCAACTTTATATTTGAAATGACCTGTCATCGTAATCTTTAAATACTACTATACTAATACTGTTACTTTGTGGAATAAAGTGAAATTTAACTTTCAAAATATTCATTTATAGGTAACAAAGATTTTGGTCTTAATTGCTTGAACAGTTTTTTTTTAATATGCTTAGCTCAATTTTTAACCCTTTTATTGCCATAGTTTAAAAAATCCACATTGAAAAGTGCCGGATTATTTTTTGTGTGACTAAGCGAAAAGTGCCTTACACAAAGACAGTTCAAAGAGAAGAAAATAAATTTCTATTTTGAGATAAATTACTATTATTAAACAAAGGTATTTCAAAATTGTAATACATTCATGATAACGAGCATTTAAAAATAGTATAAAATCTTATGTAGTAACCTAATATTATGCCAAAAACAAATATTGTGCTAAAACATAAAAAGCTCCTTTTGATTTTTTTCTAACCAATAAATACACATATTGTACATTTAAAAAAAAACATTTAGAATGATTTATATTTAATAAATTTTTAAAATCGCTTATACAGTAATTCCGTGGTAACAAAATAGTTGGAGGTGAAATAACTATTACAAAACAGTATCTTGATATGTAAATAATTTCACGATAAAGAGCATTCAAAAGCAATCTAAAATCATATTTAATAACCTAATATATTATGCCAAAAACAACTTTTAAAGAAATAATCAAGCGCTAGAGGTATTCTTTTGTTAAAACAGGGCTAAAAAAAGAACTATCTACAATTAATTTTAAAATCATGTGCAATAAAACAATGCATACTAATACAAAACTCTAAAACATAAACTTACCTTTTTCAGGCAATTTATTTGTACATCCAATTTCACAATGATAACTTCCATAAAAACAAAATAACTTATATTTTACTATTTGCATTATGTACATTTTCTTCTTCTACTTAGGATAGTCTTATTTGCAATTTGCTGTATTGAGGATGCAGAACTTTCAAAATACTGGTAGTAGTTTGAATCCAAAGGAATTTGGTTGCTGCTGCTGCTCCTGAAGTCCTTCACCTTGGTGCTTGTGGGATAGCCACTCCTTAGCAATCTCATCGATAATTACTTCAGTTAACTTGTACCTAGACATTGGTTACTGTGGTGGCTGAATAGTAGGTCTAATTGTGTCCTGGTACAGGATGTAAGAGTTCACCACCATTCTAGCAAATATATGAAAGCACACCTTCCTCCAAAATTTTACAGTCCTCCTCTCGTCCAGGTACGCGTACATCATCATGTCTGCCACATCAATACCCCCCATATACTTATTATAATCTAAAATAATATCTGGTTTCTTTATAACCTTTTCGTCTTGTGTCTCTTTCTGCTTTTTCCTCACCTCTGTGACAGTAGTTTGGTCTTTGGAGGAGAGAAGTAGAATCTGTTTTATCTGGCTCTTCTTTCTCTATAACCACAGAGAAGAAGATTCCTATTTTTTTAGAAACGAGTTTCACTAATATTAAATTAGTTTTTTATGGTTTTGGGTAAACACTTCCTATTCATTCTTATGGTAGTACCAGTTGTATATTTACCAAGAGTGCCGAGATGTTTTGCCAATGGCACAGAAGAAAAGAAGTTGTCGACATACGTGTGATAGTCTTAATTTAGGTATTTACCTGATTCAAGAAGCCACTGGACCACTGCACATACTTGCCCCTTTTCTTTTTGTGCTGCCTTTTCTTCTGCACTTTTAGCACCCTTGTAGACATAGAAGCTGAGGCAGTAATTGGTAATCGAGTCACACAATACCCACAATTTACACCCCAGGTGATGCTTCTTCAGTAAATATTCAATAAACAATGTATGACTTTTCGTACCAATTAGACTTTCACTGTCTGAAAGTTACAGTAAGGTACAACTGTATCAGCTGGAATTTCAGTATGAGCTGGAATCGATTCCTGGTCAACATCTGAGAAAACTATGGTGTGGCACTACAACCAGTTGTTGACCAACAGGCAAAGATGGATGGTTTCTTCATTAGTACCATGTTCAAAATACAAGCAATGAATGCCTTTATTTCATGAGCACTAACAGGCAGCCAGTCTGTTATACAGGGAGTGTTTGGATAGCGTTAGTGATTACAAACACTGGTTCAAGATTGGTTCAAGAAACCAATAGATACGCAAATCATTTTTGAAAAACAGTAACAAAATTAAAGAGGAGAGGCATCCTTGTTTGGCACGTTTTTGGGGCCAGTAGCATAAAATCCACTGATATGTTAGGAAAAATGTCACTAGAACCCACCTCATACCAGTTTTCATCCTCATTTTCATAACTGGAATTTAATTCCTCATCAAAGTCACTTGAATCAGGGTCATCTGAATCCTCAATCATTTTCCAAAATAGGCCTAGAAGAATATATTGGTTCCAAATTCAACGGCGGCATCATCATCTAACGTTTTTTTATTGTAGTAGAAGTAGGAATAACTTTACCTCTGCCTGCAACTTTCCCCCTTTTTGAACCTTTAGGCCTACACTTAGTTTGGATTGAGGTTTATTCAAGATCCGATAAAGGATAATAATCCTTATCCTCATCAGTGTTGTCCACCAGTTTACTGGAATCACTATCAGTGTCTTTAGGCCTAGACAACAAATGTTTTTCCGCACTAGTCAGCCGAGAACTTGGACCAGGTTTATAAATGTCTTCTTTTTCTGTAGTTTGAATAGGTCACTCCACGAGATCTTCCTCCAGAAATTCAACAACACTTTCTTCGTAGACACTCGGATCTACAGATGTATCACTGGCATTGACGTCTTTTTATGCAACTTGCATCACTTTTCTTATTCATTTTAAAAACTATGTTAACTTAAGCACTTAAATTGATAAAAACGTACAATTACACAACGTAAACAACGCTCTGCTACTAGTCACAACACCGCCAACAGAACTGAGAAAGAGTTCTATTTTTAGTGGTATACATCATCTAGCAGCAGTACTAAAGAGAAATAACCTTTAAAATAGTTAGTTCAGTTCATATTTTAACCTTTGGTATGATGTCAGCCTGTATTAGATATTTCATAGCCATACTATAAATAAAATAGAAATCTTCTCGCTCTGGCACTCTTTGCGTAAATACATATCGTCTCGTAGCGAGACTCGGCACTCAAGCGTATATTTCACATCGCCTTGTAACGAGATCCCTGGCACTAAAAGGGTTAAAGGCATGTAAAGTACGAGGGCTGTTTTTTTTTTTCAACTTCCGATGTGATATAAAAATTAAAACTAGGGAGAGTAATTAAATAAATTTATTATCAAAAGTTAGGTACATTATTAGTTACTTTTGAACATAATCGCCATTTAAATTGAGGCATTTTTTCATACCTGGGTACAAGCTTCTTAATACCTTCTTCATAGAAGTTTGCCGCCAGTGATTTGAGATGGGTCTTCACGGCGTCTCGCAGCGCGTCGTCTGTTCGGAAGCTCTGCCCTCCTACATCTTCTTTCAGTTCCGGGAAAAGGTGATAGTTCACTCGGCGCTAAGTCAGGACTATACGCCGGATGGTCAAAAACATCCCATTTAAAACCGTCAAGAAGACGCTTTGTCAAAGCAGCACTGTGAGGACGGGCGTTGTCCATGAATGAGCACTACTCCCGATGTGAGCATTCCTCTCCTTTTGTTCTGGATAGCTCTCCGCAAACGTTGTAACGTACCGCAGTATCCTTCCGCATTGATTGTGGTACCTGGCTCTAAAAAACTCAACAAGCAATACACCTTTTTGATCCCAAAACACTGTGGCCATAATCTTTTTGTTGTTGAAAGTTTTTTTGAATTTTTTTGGGTTTGTTTGGAGAGTTTTGAATGCATCCATTGTTGGGACTGCTGTTTTTCGTTTACTGGGGTGTCGTACAGAACCCATGTCTCATCTCCTGTCACGATTTTGATCAAAAAATCTTCGCCATCAGCTTCATAGCGGTTCAGAAAAGACGTTGCTGACCGCCATTCGCCGAGCTTTGTGGTCATCAGACAACATCTTCGGCACCCATCGCGCACAAAGTTTTTTGTAGCCTAACTTTTCAGTTACGATAGAGTATAGGGCTGACCTTGAAATCTCAGGAAACTGATTGGATAGCTCCGTAATCGTAAACCTTCGATTGCTTCTTACACTTTGGTCAACTCGATCAACGAGGTCTTCGTTTGCGACCGACTTTCGTCCTTGGCCCCCTTCATCATGAATGTCAACTCGTCCATCTTTAAATTTCCTACACCAATCACGCACTGCAACTGTCACTCATAAAGCTTTCACCGTATACTCGTTCCATTCTACGGTGAATTTCTGCTGCAGATAACCCTTCAGCTTGCAAGAAACGAATGACACTTCTCAACTCACACTTGGCGGGAGATTCTATCATGGTAGCCATGTTTATGTGTCGCTAGATAAATTGGAAATGGCGTCGGCCGTCTGAAATTGAGTGAGGTTGTAGTGGGAGAGGTGCGCAGTCGACTGCCGCGCATTGCTGGCCGATACCCGCTCGCCCAGCCATCTAGCGGCACGATCGGAAGTTGAAAAAAAAAACAGCCCTCGTACAACCAGTACCTACGAAAGATAATTTAATTATGGAACCTATCAGTTTTTTCAGGACACTGCTGTAGAAGTGTACTTCTCTAGGCAAATAAACTAGTTAATATCAGTTGGAGAAGGTTTAAGAATACATCAAGGATAACTTAAAATACAACTCATGAAATTTGTGGTAAACACAGTATCTCGTTCCACTGTTAACTAGTAGATGGACATTTGAAATAGACGTGCGAGTAGTCTTTGGCTTGTTGCTTTTTCAGTTTCTTGATTACAGATGTATTTTTTAGAAGTCTGCATGAATCGATGCATTATTCGACAACTTTATCTGATTGTCTTGAGTTAGTAATCAACAACAATTAGTTAATCAGCATATTTATCTTAGTGTTGTATTTGCACTGAGCTGAAAGTCACTGTCATAAATTTATTAGGAGAGGATTTTCATACTATGATTATTTTAATATTTGATCACCCCAAAAAGAAAAAGGGTAGAGCGTCTTAATCTTGCTTTTGTATTGAGACTCCATCAGGTACCACTGTTTTTTTATCGTATTCTGATTTATATTCTTTAGCAGCGCTGAACTGGACTTAAACTGTTGAAGGATATAAAATTGGAACGACAAAGGAAACATGGCAAGTGGTACACTCAACAAAAATATTTGTCAGTGGTTTTAGGAGTGAACAGGAGGGGGTTCTAATGTTACACCACACCAACTCTTCATCTCACTTTGCTGTACAAACTTTGGAATTTTTGAGTGGAAATGGTATCAAACTATAGAATATCAGCCTTATTTGACTAATCTTACTATGTGTGGCTTCTGGTTATTCTTCTACTTCAAAAAAATTGGTTCAGTCATCGCTTTTCCTTGGAAACTGACATTAATGATTTACTTTTAAAAATAGCTTTTCACCTTCCTTTTATTGCAGCATCTGGTATCTGACACTATCTCAGACTTAATATAATAATAACGTTTTGAGCTTCTTCGTCGTCGACTTTCATTGAATCTCTTCAGATGAATATGACTCAGGATTCCAGGAGTCATGTCTAAGACAGTGATAGTTTTTGCTAGTCATTTAGTTTGATTTTGTGTTTTTTTTTAATTTAAAAAACACAGAATAATCTTTTCCAACTTAAGAGTTAAATATTTTATTTGTAACCCCATACATAATAAAAACATTGGTATTTATTTACATTAGCGTGACCATGGAAAATGGACTTTTTTTCATGGGTTGGGCATTTATAGCCAAGTATTATTATCACAGGTGCATATGAACTGGGGGGAAAGTATATTATTGTATTATATTTATGCCTTTCGGACATTATTGCGTTAAGGAGCAGGGGCATCACGTGATCTGGGATTCGACTTTTGCAAGCTCGAGTTAATTTTTATTCTAATAGAGCAAGCAGCGGGCAGGCATCGTTGACAGGATTAACGTATTAGTCAAACTCGTATTTACGAATTGCTTTCACGTGAGATACCGAACATCCAACACAAAGGTGTGCCATTACCACTACTGAACTAGGAGGTTAAGATTAGACGTGGAGGAACAACGGTAGTTCAAAATGGCGTCCCTTATTTATTTGAGAAGGCGCGGAGTATTACCAAACTGTCAAATATGGATAGTGTTGCCAGAGGTACGATAATTATCGTAAAGGTACGATAATTTCATTGATTTTATGTGCCGGTAAGATACACGATGGGTAGTTATTATCGTACCATGAAAGATTTTTGACAAATTTATACAAGTAACCAACCAAAAGTTAATTATAAGATAATTTATTATACGAACATAACATACTTTTTCATTAAATGTGTTTGGTGCGATTATTTTATATGACAGTACGATAATTTCTCGTTGTAGGTATGATAATCGGTTTTTAAAATCTGGCTATACTGAGTTTGAGCAGACGCGGAGTTTTAGGAAACTGTCAAAAACGGAGTTTACAGAGGATTTAAAAAAATTGTAGTTCCTTTGATTTTCGTTGCTGACGAATTTTTTCTTCAATATTGTTTTCAGGAAAAAAAATGAACATACCTTTGCATGGTCACGTTAATGTAAATTGATACCAAAACATTACTGATGATTCCGCCAGCTGAGGTTTGCTTATGGCACTAATAAGAGGATTACTGAACATTCCACCAGCTGAGGACCGCTTATGGCACCAATAAGGACAAAAACTTAAATTGGGAGGACAGATTACTGATGATTGATATCGATATGATATTGTTGAAGTTTGTTACAGATGGCACGGTATCGAGCACCATTCCACCAACTGAGGATCGCTTATGGCACCAATAAGGGCAAAAACTTTATCGAGGAGGAGGACAGATTCCTGGTCTGCATGCTTCACAAGTTGGGCTTTGACAAGGAAAATGTCTATGAAGAGCTTCGAGCTGCTGTCAGGTTTGTTAACTTATAATCAATTAAGACTAAGAAGGTAACCTGATTAGGTGATGTGATAATGTGCTGAATCTTCAAAAATTATTCAAAATCGAGAATATATTGATGAGATTCAATAATCTGGTTTTCTGAGATTCTCTCCACTATGTCACTAAGTATGGGACATGATGTCTCACCATATCCATACCATTGATCAGCTTTATTCTGTGTTGATATTATGAAGTTAATGCAGCATACACTAACATATTGATGATTCAACAAAATAAGAACTGAACAATAATTTAAGCTACTAAATTTTTTGTGTCTGTTTAAAATTTTATATGCAACAACAAATTTAATAGTTTAAAAATATATTTGTTGTCAGTTGACAAAATCAAGTTATTATAATTAATTAATTGTAGTTAAAAAATATCAATTCAGCATTGGCTGCAAAAATATGACTTGTGTAATTCCAAACTTTCGCCTTCTATATATTACACATTTATTCATGTCATACAATTAATTTACGTAGTGTATTCTGAACTGGTTAAATCCTTTGTTTAAAATCCCATGATTAAGTAGGAAATTTGATAAAGTTCTTAAAACGCAGGGAAGTCAAATGAGCAATCCTGACCTCCAATCAAATTCAAATAAAAACTAGTTCTACGTGATCAACGAACGATTTACAAGTGTAGAAGAGTGTAATGCTGTAGTACTGTTGCTGAACATTAAGTGGTCCTTTTGGTATTTTGACAATTGTTGCAATATTAAGGTCTTCAAATTGTGGACTCTCAGCTAGAAAATATTGAAACTAAACTCATCATTTGTAGTACATTAAAAATCTGTTATAGGTCTTTTAATTATTCTTCTATAGAGAATTTATGTAGGGAAGTAATGTAAAAGATGTAGTAGATTTGTAGTAAAAGCACTCTCCTCACCCAAGCAAGATATGTGTAAAAGTTGACACATGAACTGTATGTTCTGGGCAGGTGCGCACCCCAGTTCCGGTTCGACTGGTTTATCAAGTCCCGGACAGCGATGGAGCTGCAAAGGAGATGCAACACACTGATCACCCTGATTGAGAGGGAAAACCAAGAGTTGGAGGAGAAAGAGAGAGCAGAGAAAAAGAAGAGAGCGCCGAGGGGGAGTGGCAAACGGAAGAGTGAGAATATAGGTGGACAAACTCCTGACCAAAAAACACCGAAAAAGAAAAAAAAATAATTTTGTGCAAACCGAACTCGATGTTAATTTATTAATAAACGTTTTGTGTAACTTAGAACTTTTCCTAATGGAATACACTCTAATAAATGTGTCCTTTTTTTTTTTTGAAAAAAAATCTGTGTTGAAAATGGTGCTGAGTTTTCCTAAATTTATTTGTTTCGTACCACCAGGATACAAAATTTGAATAAATAGAAAATTTCTTAGTGTTTAAAAGTAATATTAAATGTTTTAACAAGTATTGAGACTATGAACAATTATGTATTGGTTATTTTATGATTTGGTTGAATTAATATTTCATAACTTTGTACCATACCTTCTTTAATTATTACAACTTGAACATTCTGTATTGATTATTTAGCTTTATGTACCTGAAAGGTTTGTGAAGGAAGACTGAGTAAAGACGGGGTGTAAATAAATTATTCTAATATATTTTAATTGAAAAACCATATTTAATGCAATCGTTTCAATTTTTTCATATAAAATACTAAATCAATAAAAAAAAGTCAGTTTTCAGCCAAATTACTAAACAATTTACAAAGTTAGGGATGTGCAACAGTTTTTAAAGTAGGTTTTTGTTATATTCAATTCAATTGAATTTACAGAGCTTGACTAATTCCAGCCTATTAGACTGTTCATTGCTGAAAATACCAGAAGTGATAAAAAATAGTACATAATAGTAGTTTTTGTAAGAAAAGACTTCAATTTTATTTATTAATGTAACAACATTCATTTTCTTTTAATTCGCACAAACCACTGTGCCCATCGAATTTCTTAGTTGAGCAGAAGGTTATATTAGGTTTATATCATGATAAAAAAATCTATTTTTTACGTATTTTGTCATTTCAAGATTTGTTTTGTTTTAGAAAATCAGTACAATACAACAGCATTAACCTTAGCCTGTTGCACAACAAGGCAACTTAATCTATTGATTTTAATCCTAATTGAAATTTTCTTGAGCCTTTATACTGGTCGTTGCTGGGATTTCTTTGCTAATTAAATGATATGTACATTTTTAATAATAAATATTGTGAACATACTCAATTAGCTTTTGTCTGAACTGGTATACAGAGAATGTAGCTTTTGGTGATTTTACACTATAAAGTAAGCTTAGTCCTACCACAATATCGTCATATTCAGACAAGTTATCATTCAGTCTATCTGGTCATTGCTATTTGAAATTACTTTTAAACCGCACAAAACCGTGTTTATTTAAACACAAAATGTAATTAAATATCGTGAAACACTATATAAACACGTGCTAGATGATAAAGAACATCAGACTTGATGTTGAAAATGTAGGAATTTCGTCTAATGTCAAATTAAAAAAAAAGTAAAATAAAACCTAAAACATGTTTGGTAAATAGAGGATGAATTGTTTAATTACGAGTCAGACAATGACCCGAAATCGTCACGTCGCGTAGGTGTACAAACTACACCCAAACATGATGTTCATGTCAACCGGTGGGGATAGTTTACTAGCTGAGACTGTTACATGAAACCAAAGCTACATTGGTATTTTACTTTTGAAAACATGATGAAGACTAAATAATTGTGTCATATTATGATGCATTGCCATTTAACCTTGGTCCATAACCATCATTTGATTAATTAACAATCCCAGGTAATTGAGAATTTAATGTAACTTTTCTTATTGTAATATATTTTAATAATATTAATGGTTATAAATTGATACAACTTAAGCAATATTTTGTATCTTATTTTATTATCTAATAGAAAGAAAGTTCACTGATTAAGTACAAGAGTTAATCAAAGAGATGATATAATCTGAGTGTTGCTCTAATACAGATTTCACAAGTGACGCAGTCGCTGAACCGAATATGTCTGTTGTCATGTAGTTATATAGTTGTGGGCTAAATTTACCGTTGAATTTTAATTAAAAACATACTCAAAGTATTAATTTTATTTAGTGGTTAAAAATAATAACTTCATATTATGAAATACTTGAGAATATTATGTTTGAAAAACATGAGAATAACCCTGCTCAGCTCAGTAGAAAATGGTGATTTTTGCAAAAAAAAAAAAAAAAACACTTGTAATCTTGATTATTCTGTACTAATAATTTTCTCTGTTTTATTCTTCTTAAGGTGAACACTAATTTCGCATCATGTGCACAATATAATTACTAATAAGACGCGTAGTACAATTACTGCTGGTAAAAATGTACAGACTTTGAATTCTCTGACAAACATTAGATCATGCCAATGTATCTAGGCTGTGTAGACACTGGTAGTGAAATCATGATATTTTTAGTAGTTCACTCTAGACAAAGTGTATTGCCCGCTTAGGGAAGTTTGTACTGTCAAACAGTTGGGTGTTTACAGTGAACTATCAAAACAACACAATTTTTGTTCCAAATATTTCCCAAATAAAGTGTTTAAAATATAACTATGTGTTATGGAGGTGTTTACAATAAAAAATGTTATTTGTTTAGGTAGTACATTTTTTAAATGTTTCTGAATGATTTTGAAATTACGTCTTAAAATTAAAACTTTTTTCAAAATTGTACAGTAATAAAAATAATTATTTACCTAAAGAAGTAATAATGCAGAAGTTAATGGCCATTGTGTAAAATCAGAACGGATTGCATATCAGCTAAATTTCCAAGAAATTGCATGATAAATACATTTAAATAAATGTAAAATACAGTACCGTATTTCTTTGAGACAAAGTAAATGTCCCTTTGTTAGTAAATAAATCCCTCCTTATACTGAACAGAACATGAATTGGAGCAAAGGAACAATGAGATTGGAAATAATAAACAATTTTCAAAAAGTCAAAAATTATACACTTAAAATATTTAAAAAAATAATGGTTTCAGGTTGATGTATTCATAAACTGTTATGTCTTAGTTAGTGAAATAGTCTGTTTCCATTATTTATTGTAAGTTCTATGACATTAAACATCATATCTCTAATATGAAAAATATATTTTCTCTATGATGAGAACTACAAAATAGCTTTGTAGGTAGTATGGATTAACGCTATACCATAGTTGTGTTTGGACATATAAAATTATTTAACACCACTTTAAGTGTGTCCACTTTTAAAGAAGTACATACATCATGATTAATTGCACTGCCAAAACCTAAACTTACCTCACTGCATATGCCTCCTTAAGTATAATGAATTTTATAAATTACATAATATGACAGAATTGAATTGTATCTTTAATTTACATTTATTTTTAAATGTACGATTTGTTTAATGTACATCATAAAATTTTATTATTCTGTTTTTTAAGTGTGTATTTTTTTTGTTTAATCACTAAATGAGATTTATTACACTCTAAAATCTAAAAATTCACTCTTCTAAATTTGTTCTCTGTTACATAATCAAACAAGATATTTGTGATAAATGTGAAATATATTAGCCGTTAATTGAAAGAGCTTGGCTTGTTGGGATTATACCTATTGTGAAATTGTACAATTATTGTGTAGTATAATATTTTTGCTTTGTGATTCCATTTACAAATTTACTCGGTTAAATTTTAGTTTGTTTTTTATGTGAATACTGTGACATTAGTAATAAAGAATTTTTTATAATAAAACGGTAGTGATTTCTAACCCTATTGGTAAAATCTGATATGTTAAATCAACCAAAATTAGGTCCATCACCGCCACTTTACCATTATTGTATCCTATTTACACAAACTGAATTCCTTGCTCCCTTGTAGGAAGGTGATTCAGTGTACAGATTACACGGCTCTCAGTATTAACCCTGGATTTGGCTGCTGAAATTCCTGTAATGTCAAGCACTATTTTGCTAGTTGTGCACATTCAAGTATATGTTATCTAAGTAAAGTAAATTATATATTTTCTTTTTCACAACATTGCAAGGAACATTTATATGCAGTTGGATCTAATTTTTATTTCAATTTAGGATATTTTTGGCACTAAAAATTGACGCTGAACCCCGGTTGGTCAGTGTACCAGCTCTTTTATTCCAAGGGATCCCCTCATGCCCAGGAACCTAACAGTCACGTTTTTGATTCTGGCAAGGGAAGAAACGACTTGATAGCAATCGGAGACAGGTTTGGATTTGGAACACACAAGAGTCAAGTGCCAACAGTGCTGTCTGATTATCCATGAAAATATTGATCGTCTTACTCCTACATCACAGCCGAAGATTCTCACGAGCACATTCCATAATGGTTACGACCTTCGCCTGAAAAACTAGGATAAGGACCCATAGGGACCGCCAGCTCACTGCATGGTCTCACCCCCACAATTCCAGCGCCCGTGTCTCTTATTTTTAGAGCCGTCTGTAAACCATTGAAGCTCCGCTGGTGGAAGAGGTTTCCTTCCCTCCGACCAATCGTCCCTAGGAGGTATCAAAATCTTAAAGGGTTTGTCAAGGGAACATTTTTGTGGCATCTGATCAGAGATCATGTGCAGAGCATCCCCCTGAATCTGGATGCTAATTGTACAGTCCCCACCACTGCAGCCCGACCAGTCCCGCTTGCTGAAGACAGCAGGTACTCCTGGCCATAGCTCAAATGACAAAATCCAGGGGGCGAGGTTGAGTCAACAACCTAGAGCTGCACCTGACGCACTAGGAAAAGCCCCAGTGATAGCAAGGCAAGCCATTCTTTGGATGCCAGCCAGACGAGCTACCGCCATCTTGGCCTTCGTTTTTGGCCACCAGACAACAGCCCCATACATTAGTGCAGGTCTGACTACGGAAACATAAAGCCAATACAAAAGCCTCGGCTTAAGTCCCCAAGAACAATCATCTATCACGTGTCTGCATTGAATTAAAGACTATTTCCCCCCGGCGATGACCCTTTCTAGATGAGGTCCCCAGTTTAGGACCTCCAGAAGCAACACCCCTGTTGTTTGTGTTGGTGCTGCACCACACCTCGTTGTGCGAGTTGGCATTGCATCCAACCACTAGCTCCAAGCCGCTCCTCCCAAAATGGTCCACCAGGGCAGCCATCTCTCTGTAGGGCGTAGAATCCACATCATCATACGGGAGGTATGATGATGCAATCAACAGGGTTCGTCCAGTCCCAGCTCTCATCAGCCTGACTGGTGAGATCCCTGCAACAAAACTCCAGAACAGGAATGATGTTCACCTTGTTGCTTACAACAGTACAAGCTCTGGCATTATTGACCTGGGCACTAACAAATTTGACCCCTGTCACAAAAAGCCCTGATATTTTACCCTTACAAATCCAAGGTTCCTGTATCAGGGCCACATGAAAATCTTCTGACAGAAAGCGTCTGCAGAACACAGCTGAAGCAGCTTTATTGTGCTGCAGATTGACCTGAAGGAACCAGGGTTAAAGGAAAATACTTTTCAAGACTTGAAAATAAAACGTTTTATTTCCTTACTCTACCCTGCCTTTATATTTACTACAAAGTGGTTATGTATTGCTAATTTAAAAGTCTGTACAAGACTAAAACATGTATCGATATGAGACATGGAGCAGGAATAATTATCTTATTTGAAACTCAGAACTTAAGCTTTTGAAAATATGCCATCCCATATTGGAGTGAAATTGACAAACAGGCCACCTAAAGACATTAAACAATCACCAAACTAATTATTTTAAAGCTTGTCTGCAACATATGTTGGTGTTCAATGCTTTTACTTGCGGAATATATCTTAGCTGGTCAATATAAAACTTAATTGGTATAGAAAACATCCTTGTTCTGGCACAGACTGTGATGACTCACTAATAAGTAAAATTTGTTGAATCTAAGAATGCTTGTGGTAGGTCAGGTTTATAAAAAAAACCTGTATTGGAGTTTGTGATGCAATAATGTGTATTATTGTCCACACATAATCTCGTATTATAATATGGTGGTTGGTAGTACCACAATCAATGGACTTGTACCCAGGCTCATCACACCTCCAACAATAGTTTGTTCTGTTCAATTCTTGCCTTCCAACCCAAATCTCAATCATTACCAAGGTTTAAAACTCGATTGCCTTAAGCCCTTTTATTTGATTGGAACAAACTTAAGATCTAACATTCTAGTTTGTGCCTTGAGATCACTGACCTCATCTTAAGCTCCTACAGGTACAGAAATGGTAGTCTGAAGAGCCATTGAGCCACTGCTCTTGGCGAGTTCCAGAGGTTTGACATACTGAGTGTAGCATATCCTTTTGTCCTGTACTCCTCGAGTTGTACATCCTTGCATGCCCTCACCTGCTTTGATTCCCCTTTAGTTGCTTGTGTTTTAGTCACTCCCCTCTTGCTCTCTGCTTTCAAAGCAGCCTGTCCTCCATCCCATTAGGATTGACCCAGTAAATCTGCTGAGAGGACAGTTAAGTTATATAGGAACATCACTAATATTATCTAAAATTTGTTGATAAAAACAGTAGATACTTTACAAAACTTTGTGATATCAGATAATCTTGCTTCATTTATTTAGATCCAAAAATCGGTGTATGATTTGCCCTTTCAAGCACTGATACAATAATAGCCACTGTGGTTGAAATAGTTTAGTCCCTCCACACTTTCAACCATTCTTCAGATAAACATATAAGAAAATAAGATATAAATAATCTGAGACTTGAGTGAAAAATCCAATGCAGTGGTTTTCATTGCTTGGGCGTCAAATATTAAAGAAATGTATAGTACAGTTTTCTTTCTGAACAGAGTTGGGGTAATAGGATTTAATAGCCTTCAAAAGAGGAATCTCTTGTAGTTTATTAAGCATTATAATTACAATGGTGTATGTAGTGAAGATGTCTGCAGTTTCATCCAATGCTAATTGTATTATAGCATAGATGGATTTGTTCAATACTATTAAGAGGTGCATAAGTCCGATATGCACTTCATATCTTATTCCTGTAACGTCAAGCACTATTTTGCTAGTTGTGCACATTCAAGTATATGTTATCTAAGTAAAGTAAATTATATATTTTCTTTTTCACAACATTGCAAGGAACATTAGAGGCTTATGATCTTTCATTGGTATGCTATATGAAGTAAAATATGTATTGAAAGGTTTATATATGTTTAAATGACATCCAAATATTGATAGATGTAGCACTTCTTCTGACACTTAGAGGTGATAAAATTATCTCCTTATTGTCCATGATCATTAAGGTGACAGGAAATTATCATTTCGGAAGTTGGAGTTTCCATAGTTTTTATTGCTAGGGAGGAGTTCCTTTGTGTTGGCTGCTAGAATGCAGGTGAAGTCCCCCTAGTTTTGGCTTCTAGAGTGGAGTTCCCTCAGTCTTTGTTTCTAGAGCGAAGACTCCACCTAGACACGGCTGCTACAGTGGGATTCGCGCTAGGGTTGTATTGCCCGCTAGGGTGGAATTCCCCTAGTCTTGGCTACTAGAGTTGAGGTTCCCGTTTTTGGCTGCTACGATGGAGTTTATCTAGCCTTCGCTACTAGTGAAACGTACATTTCTTGGTCTACTGGACGAAAGTTTAGTCTAATCAACTAAACAAAGTTATATTTGCATAGTGGCGCGCCAACGCAAAATTCGTCATTCACTAAGATAACGGAGTGTGCCCGTACCGGCCTTGATAGATAACGTGGTAGTTGTTATCTGTTGCGGTGAAGTAGGCGACCGTATGACGATAGTCGAAGTTCAAGGTTCGTCCACCTGGCGCTGGGAGTGATGAGTGAAGATTGAACGTTGAGATTAGGAGTTCCTGGATTGATTATCGGAGTGCAGTGTTCAAGACAGGTGACCGACTCTCTTTAGCTCTGTGGGAGAATTTTTGTGACTTTTCGATATTTTGGAAGACAGTTCTGGTTTTTGCGCTCTGCACTGTGCGTCAGGCAGACTGCACGCGCCTGGGCATTCAACTGCACATACCGTACGCAGGGTCTTCTGGGTGCTTCGCTGACTCTTCCCTGTGAGAAATTCCTGGTGTGAACGCGCATCTCACTTCCTAAAGTCACTAAATTCAAATTCCTTTAATGCCGTAAGACAACTTTTCTTGTATGACAGAGTCAAGTACATGCTGTATATACATAGCTTATAAAGTAAAACAATAAAAATATAATGGTTATACAACAGTAAATATTATACTAAATTTTTTTTATTAGTCTACATAATTATAATTATTGTAAAAAAAAACTAAAAAATGTAAAACGAGTCACAACTTTACAATTGTTAGTTTATGCCCGATTAAAAAGAAGTTTACAGTTCCAACTAATAATGCAAGAAAAACAAAACAATAAAACAAAAACATTATTATACTAGAAACTCTCCCACCGTGTAAAAACAACCCGCCACTAAATGCTCCTTTAGTTTTCTTTTAAATTCTTCCTTATTTTGGATGCACTTCAGCGGTTCAGGAAGTCTCCAAAAGCACCTGGCACCGACATTGTGCGGTAAACTCGCCGCCCAAACGGTCTGGTGTGGAGTTTGGCGGAGGTTTACTCGAGCCCGGGTGTTGTGCTCGTGTACTGCGGATCCATCAGTAACTGCTACACTGTTAAATTTTGCAAACATTATTGTTTCAAATATATACAATGACGGTAGCGTTGAGGTTCAATTCTTTAAAAGCAATTTTGCATGATTCTCGTTTTTTCAGTCCAGCGAGTACACGAACAGCACGCTTTTGCAACACAAACACTCTATTAATTTTGTGCTAGTGTAGCTGAGCCCCAGACCAGCAGGCCATATCTCAAGCGAGACTCAACGAGAGAGCAGTATACAAGTTTAAGAAGAAACTTGTTACGGTATTTGGCAAGTTGGGACATTAGGAATACAGTCGAAGACAGCGACTGGCATACACAGTTGATATGAGTACGCCAGCTGAGGTCATCATCTATTTGTACCCCCAAATATTTGACACACCTTCTTTGTTGTACTACTGAATCATTAATTAGAATAAAAGGTGAATTATCTTTCATACGTTTTGAAAATTCCACAAAAACTGTCTTTTTGAAGTTCAAATTGAAATTGAAATTATTTAAAAATTGGTACAGCTGTGTCAAAACTATATGACTATTAATTTCTAAGTCCTCGACTGTCCCGCTAGAAAACCCGAGGGCTATGTCGTCAGCGTACATAACAAGCTGGTTATGTGGGATCGCCTGGGGTAAGTTGTTTACATATAGGTTGTAGAGTACTGGTCCCAAGATCGAACCCTGAGGGACACCAAAATTGACTGGAGCCCACGATGAACGACTACCCTCAACCTGCACACACTGCTCTCTCTGAGTTAGGTAAGAGCTCAGCCACTGTAGAGCCAAGCGCCCCAGACCGAGACACCTTAGACACTCCAGAAGCTGTGGGTGACCGACACAGTCGAACGCTTTTGTCAAATCCATCATCACCCCCACAGTCCGCCGATTTTGATCCAGCTCGGTCACAATATCCGACACGAAAAAACTTATTGCCTCTCCGGTACTTTTACCCGTCGTGAATCCAAATTGTTTCTTATGTAGAAGTTCATTCGAACTCAAGAAAAAATTTAATCGGCCAAGAAAAATTAGCTCGAAGACCTTACTAAAGGTAGACATTTTAGAAATGGGACGATAAGAATCCAGAGTATTACAATGCCCCCCCCTTGTGTATTGGAATCGCAATTGTGCTCTTCAGTGCCCGAGGGAACCGGCCCTGTCCGAAAGTAGCTGAAACTATGTTAGACAAAGGTTGGCTTATGGTTTGAATGCAAGATTTTACTACTTTACTTGGTATACCGTCAATACCAGAGGATGTTTTGTTTTTCAACCTCTTCACAGCAGAGACCACCTCCCCCGGGGTCACCGGGTGCATCGATACTGGATTATCATGCAGGTAGTTCTGCACCTGGAACTGTAAAGGAGGTTCGTGCCGATTTTTATTCAAATTTTCACCCACTGTCGTGAAATGCCTATTGAATGAGTCACAAATTTCTTGCTTGTTCTTTACCGTACGTCCCTCAATCTCAATTTCAAATTCAGAATTCGAAATCAAGCCTTTTCTTACATTCGGCTTGATGAGTTTCCAAGCGTCTTTGCTTTTATTGGAAGATAATGAGAGTGTTAGTGTAAGTAAGTTTGCATGCATGAATGGTTACTTGTTCAAACTAAGTCTGCCTTAGCAGTGAGAGCTATAACAACTACGAGAGGGACAGGTCCTCGTATTGTCCTTAAAGGAAGTAACCCGCCACGGGGTGGTGCCCTGATAAAATCTACATTCAGCCTACACTTGGTATTGGTAGTAACCATAACACTGACTGCCGCTCTACTACTCCAACCCCGCCTGTGCAACCACTGGGACGTTACACTTGGGTGGAGTTCCCCTAGTTTTGGCTGTTGGGGTAAAGCTCTCATAGTTTTGGCTGCTAGGATGGAGTTTATCTAGTCTTGGCTACTAGGGTGTATGTTTTCTAGTCTTGGCTGCTTGGAGCTACCATAGTTTTGGTTGCTAGGATGGAGTTTATCTAGCCTTGGCTACTAGGGTATGTGTCTCCTAGTAGTTTTGGCTGTTTAAGGTAATCATTACTATGATTCTTAGAGACTTCCATATAAAATTGAGCAGTGGAACAAATTGTTACCAGAATTGCAGGAGGTATGTGAAATATGGACGTTAATCCCTCCTGGAATTTTTCTGAAATAAAATGGGTTGATGATTTGTTTGTTTTTATAGCCCTTCTTAAAAATATTTATCTCCTTTATATTATTTTCCCCTTTGTTTATTTCCTTGTACGTTGGTAGGAATGTGTAAAACAATTTTAAAAAGTGGCAAGTATCAATTCCAGAGAGACATGTGTGAGTACAATTCTGTACATGTAGCAACTGCAACTCGTCTCCCATCGAGAATCGTCTTGTGACTAGACCTGCTTGAAAATATTTTGAAACTTAATAAAACAAGAATTTTTCAGTATTTTCTGCATTACTATGAAACGTTTTGCTTAAAACATTGTTACATAATTTTAAAATAAACTGATAACAATACACATTTCTATAACAACCAGCCAACACCTTCCAATATGGAAGTCACATAACACTAAACATGCAGTTTTTCAGATACTGTGTGATCATAGCATGTATGGTAAATGTCAGTTCAGTAGAAAAAACACAATGCACATCTGACCACGAGTGGAAGTGGATGCAGGACATCAGTCCCAAAAATCAAAGAAGTGTGAGCGCTTTCCTCATCCAGGCACCTCTTCGTACCAGGCACAATTGCTCCTCAACCATGAGATATCACCTTGGAGCTTGTAGAAAGGTTGAACCACGCCTCGAGTTTTCTATAAACAAAACACAACCACTTGGAATGTCTAGCTCAGACGCTTTAAAATGAAATGAAATTTCTCATCTTCTCAACCATGTTTTCACCTTAAACCTCAACAACAAAAAAGTCAACAGTAAAACATGTGTATAATAGTGTTAATTCGTATTATTTTAATCTGCAAGGTATCGGTGTGTTTGTAAGACACATTTATTAAAAAAAGTTAATTACTTTTTTGTTGTTTTGAATTTTAAAATATAAGTTGAAAGTATGGCTTTAATGATTGATATGGTGTAAACCTTAATTGAATTGTAAGATCTTAATTCAGGTCAACATTGAATTCTGTTGAAGAATATAATTTTCTTCAAAAGAACCGGGGGTGGTTACTGCCAGTTATTGACAATTTTAACAGTCTAATTTGATTATTAGCAAGTGCGATTGCACTTGTGCTTGTGTTTAATCTTCTTGACTTGTGGAATGCATTAAAAGGATTCCAGTCAGTTCTATGAAAGTTGACAGCCGAGGGTGACTACCGTAGGATCTATTGGACCAGATATCATTGCGCTGCTACACGCGGCAGTTTGGATCAATCAGAGTCAATAAATTCTGCGTAAGTTGACAGGCGAGCGTGACGAGCTCAGGTCCTATCAGACCGGGAATCATGACTTGCTAGAGCTACACACGACAGTTTGGATAAATCTGAGTCAATTCTGCGTAAGTTGACAGGCGAGCGTCACGAGCGCAGGTCCTATCAGACCGGGAATCATGAATTGCTAGAGCTACACGCGGCAGTTTGGATAAATCTGAGTCAATTCTGCGTAAGTTGACAGGCGAGCGTCACGAGCGCAGGTCCTATCAGACCGGGAATCATGACTTGCTAGAGCTACACACGACAGTTTGGATCAATCTGAGTCAATTCTGCGTAAGTTGACAGGCGAGCGTCACGAGCGCAGGTCCTATCAGACCGGGAATCATGACTTGCTAGAGCTACACACGACAGTTTGGATCAATCTGAGTCAATTCTGCGTAAGTTAACAGGTGAGCGTGACGAGCGCAGGCCCTATCAGACCGGGCATCATAACTTGCTAGAGCTACACGCGGCAGTTTGGATCAATCGGGGTCAATACTGCGTAAGTTGACAGGCGAGCGTGACGAGCTCTGGTCCTATAAGACTGGGGATTTTGAGTTGCTAGAGCTACACGCGGCAGTTTGGATAAACCTGAGTCAATTCTGCGTAAGTTAACAAGCGAGCGTCACGAGCGCAGGTCCTATCAAACCGGGCATCATAACTTGCTAGAGCTACACGCGACAGGAAATTTTGTCCTTACTGCCAAAGTCGACCGCCCAATCCAGCGTTGAGAGATACTAATCACAGAAACTAATTAGTTACATTATTAGTCTATATATGAAAGGTTTTTACCAATTGCTACCCATATTAGATGTAGGAATGTAAAAACACTAATTTCTTCAGAACTATTTGGTTTGTTTTATGGCTTAAACTAGTTTCAGTAATTAAATTTTCTTTTTCTGTAAAATAATATTGACTATGTAGTTAGATATATATACGGTATATATTTGGAGTTCTGGATTTAAGCTATGTTAATATAAATGACATTTTATAATAGATTACTAAATATATTCTTCTTTCTAAATTTATACAAAGGATCACACATACTCGTAACGAGCGTAATGAAGCGCCTAGCCTTATCAGTGCATTTAAAAAAGTAATATTTCAGCACATAATTTATTTGTAAGGGGACAGGTTGACCTAGTTCTGCCGATGGTGGGGTGGGGTTGGGTTGTGGGTGGGAGGGGTATATGACGTCACTGTTACGTCAGAGCTGCTGTGGATTCAATATCTGCCTATCCTGTACTCCAGGTAGGCCTAATCGTACAGCACTAGAATTTCGATCACGTAGATTACCTGTGTTTTAAATTATGTGTATAAAATTAAAATAGGAACAGGGTTTAACAAATTCCGCCATTTATTTTACAAGTACAATAAAAAAATAATTTAACGACTTAGAGACCACCTGGATTTAGCCCAACTAATATACAAATTTAGTGTTGAAAATTGTATGAGAGTTTTTGGCGTATTTTGCCTCAAACTTTTGATAGTTGGCGAATCACCTCAAGACTTCAACGAGCTTCCTTTGTCAATGGCGCAGTTAAGCGGGTACAGCGGTTATCTCAAGATAGTCAGCGTGGCTGCTACTTGGATGCGTGACCGCCGAGCGATCCTGTCCTTGCAAGCAGCTCGCCTGTTCGACTGTTGGACGTAGTTTGGAAGTAACTTATCAGGAGTTGGTTCCCAGGTTAAGTGTTAGAGACGGTTTTTTATCCCTAACTTCGGCTTGTAAAATAAGACACCCCTTACTTATTTACCTTTAGTAGACGTAAGATGGCCTCCAGAGCTGCACAGTCGGTATCAAATAATTAACATGATCAGCGAGAACAAATGCGTGAGTTAAGGATTCTCGGTTAGGTAAAATAAAAAGGTTTTTGTAAGTAAGATAAAAATGTAACTTCATCACATGTTTATCCTATACATTATAATATGGTACATATCGATCTTATGCCAGCATAAACAAGGATTGAGGACAAAGCCTTAAAAGTTTGATTGACTCACGCCTTGGAGACAGGCAGCAGATAATAAATCTGAACATGGACGTATCCCGTTTTCCAAGAATTACAGGAGAACCTCAAGGCTACTACTTGATCCAGTGATGTTTACATTTGTAAACTGTTGTTTCCAACTTGGAAAAAAGTGTTCAATATTACGTACATCCATACTTAATGAACCTTTAACTTAGCCCACGTACCTAAGCTCAAACCTATGATTCTAGGTGCCTGGTAAAAAGAATTCAAAATAAAAATGTAACCCAAATTTAGTCCTAGATTATGACTCCAATTTTCTTATGATTATGGAAAGGAACTGATGAGATGTTCCTGATTTTTGACTATTGGTTAGAAAATACTAAAACTTTAAAGTACGCATTACCCAAATCTGAGCTTAAACTACAGAAGCTCCTAGTTAACGGTTGATTGGTGGAGATTCAGAATGTGAGAGCTATTTGTAGTCCGATTTTGTCAAGTCCTGGTACTTTTCAACTCATTGTTTAAATATACGGAAAAATCAGTAGACCTACTGCCTACTATTAATAAGGCCCACTCCAAACAAATATTATAAATAAACAATATTAAGAAATGAAACAGATATTTTCTGTTAGCAGAAAACATTTAATGAGTGATGGTTCTCATTCTCACGTGAACGAACTGAAACAAGAATGTACTCGTATATCTACGACCCACGATTCCAAGGGAAGAAGATTTCCCAGCCAAGAACGTAGGCAGGAAAAAGTTTTTTTTTGAGGGGGGGAGGGTCAAGGCATCTGATATTTTCCAAACACACAGAACAGAAAGTAAGGCCTCATTTTGTTTCTTAAAAAGTTCTTGACCCGTAGGCCTATCAGTGTTGGGAACGATCTTTCAGCAGTACATGTCAGTAATACCGAATCATTTAAATAATAATAATCGTTTACTAAAAAAGTAATTTAAACAATTGAACATTTGTGGGGGGAGGTTCGGACCCCTTGGATCCCTTCGCTGGCTATGTCCTTGTTCCCAATGACATTCGTCAATTACCTAACACCAAAACTGTCCATCAAGCTATGAGGTGCTTAATCTCACCACTTATACCACAGATTGTCCTCCGCCATCATGAGTAAGGAATTCCGAGTCTAAGTGATTCCTTCTCAAACCATTTAGAAAAGGAAGATGGATGACTTATGCAAGCTGCCATGAAACCAAGAATGGTGAAAGGCAGTTGGGACGCCTTGACCAACTTCGTACGCTGTAGCGTGGAAAACCTTTTATCCACATCTTTGAACAATGAAGCTTAACCGAAGCTTGATCAGAAGGATCTTATCTACTTTATTTTTTCCAATTTTAATTTACAGAATAAAGAAAAAGGGTCACTGAGAATTGAAAGGACCTTCTTTGCTAGGTTAGATACGAGTAGATGTTCTTATTTGGCTCACCTTCCTTGGCTCAGACTGGTTCTTGAAGTTCAAAGTAACGGCCTTCCCTTCAATAAAGGAGAGGCGGACACCTTTGGTAGTAATTACGGAGCTTACTTATTCAATGTGGTAAGCTCAAAATAATTCAGATAAATATACTTGAAAAAGGTAGTTAACGATTTGTAACTGCTTTGGATACCAAAATAAAACAGTAGCGATCGTATAGCAGTTGAGAATAAGTACAGTACCGTTATTAGTTTTCTTTGAATTCAAAATATTTTTATTAGAAATAGTCCATTAACAACAATCATTCTCCTCCAGAAATTGAGTTTTTGCCATTCGTATTCAACAACACTGATCGGATACGCGAATTAGCACGCCAATGGTAGGCTGCATTTCGTTTAATGGAAGTGTTAAAATTTGTGATCACAGTAATTTGTCACACACATTCCTCCTAAGACATTGAGTTTAGCTTTCTAAACAGAGAGATTTGTGTTTTATCTCTTTATAGCTCTTGACAAACAAATCAAAGCTGGCTTTTAACACGCTTTCTGCAACAAAGAAACCTAGCAATGTAACCAAGTCTTACATTAGTGTTCCATTTGTAATGATCGGGTCTCAAAGTTTTATTGAGAGCATGCAAGGGACAGTTCCTGTTTCCATTGGCAGATTCTGGCCTAATTGTTTATTCACATCCATAGTTGGTAGGGGCTGATCATTAAATCTGACTATAGTAATCAGATACAATGCAGGTTGCTGCAGAGTAGTCAACCTTGTTTACAGGTAGAGACTCCCATTTCATGGGATTTAGATTCCTTCACTGACTGCTTCTCCCTCAAATTCACTCTTAATTGATCCAGTTGATACCCTCTAGCTCATGATAAGTTTGTGTGAACGAATTGTCTAGTAACGTTTCCTACGATTTGATTTGAATGCTCATCCCTGAAGAGTGTAACCAAATCGGAATAAGCGATGGAAGGGCCAAAGCGATGGTGAGCTACGGATGATCTTTTTCTTGTAGTTTTTGGTTGATAATGAGAGAAATGTTAATTGCTGAACAATAATGTCTTCTTGGTGCAGTCAACAATGGCTTCCGTAAGAATCGAATTCTGGGCAGCATCTCCGCTTTAGAATCAAATGGAACTTATAAGATTCAAGAAAGAACACATCATAGCAAAACGAAGAAGATGGTGATATACATTTTTAAGATTTTGAAGTTGGAAATTCTTTTTATTCAGTGAGCTTTAGCTTGTTTGTGTGTGCTTATAGACTTGTTTATTAGAATAACTGATGTTTTAAAAATGCCAATCTCTAAAATGTTATCAACGAAGAAATCTGAAATACTGAAATCAATGAAAAAGTAACTTTTTGCATATTATCTCTAAATAAATCTGTATCTGTCTACCTCTTGAGAAAATTGGGAAGTGTTTAAATTAAAAGTTCAAAAACTAGTGTCTAACAAAACAAAATTGAATCAGTGCTTTAAACCAGTGAAGAGACCAAATTTTCATTAAGTGGAATTATACAAAGCACATTTTGTTTTAAGCCCGTTTTTGAAGAAAATAGGATCTTACGTTGAACTTAAGTGGCTGAGCGTTAGAGAAGCTTATCATTACTAGAGGAACTGGAAATTTATTTTCGTCTGCCTGTATGTCTGTTTTCCTCATGGTATCTCACTATTATTCAAATCTGTTTACTGTTATAAATACAAAATGTCGCCAACAATTCCTACCAAAATTAACGTGCTTTAGCTTGAAGTTATCGTAGAAAGTAGGTTATCGTTGTAGGCTGAGCGTTGGCAAATTACTACTGTGGCTGTTTGAGACATTGGCATTTAAATCTATTAAAATACTGTTTGAGTATGATCAAGTTTTTAAAAACTTTTCATTGATTCCTTCACATTTACACATGGATCGTGTCACCTTAAAAATCAATACCCTTTGTCTAAATCTGGATAAATTTAATATTATCCATTTTGTGATGCTTGATGATAAAGACATTTTTTTTAAATATTCCTGTCTGTTTTCTTGGAATATATTGTGACATTTGAACAACAATCAAATTTGGTAACGAATCCAAATAAATCAGGCTATAAATTCAAATTTTAAGCATTTTGTCTCACAAGACAGAACACACGACTTCTATAAACGCACTAAATAATTAACATTTAGTGTGAAAAACTTACTATTCAGTTTGATAGTTTTAATGTAAAAAGAGTTCTAAGAAAACGTAGAGTTATGGTGGGAAGAGTTGATTCAATAAGAATTTTAAGTTCACCTTCCACTTATTGCAGCGTCTGAAATCTAACGCTGTGACAGACCTGATTCCTGAAATCTGGAACAACGTCTATCTGAAGGGATCTAACAGTCGGCGACGAAGAAGCTTAAAACGAACTCTACATCGTTTCGACATCATAGACACAAACTGGACTACAAACAAATGTAATCAAGATGAAGTGGTGCATCTCATTGTTTTTCAATTGTGTAGCCTACCTGATGAGACATTGTACCTTGAACTAGCGTGAATCAGTAATCTCGACCCGATTTTATGTTTGATGATTTTTTATTTATGTTTTTACACCTTTAGAATCGTTAAAACATTTTCTGCATCCGGTTGTCAACACAACGTACTGTCATTAACTCTCGTCTCCTCTATGTAGTTCTAGTACTCGCCGCATCTAAGGATCGCTAGGATCACCGACGAAGTCTTCCATGGCGTACCCGAAAATCTCATGAACCCCGCAGAGCTCTATGGGATTCATTACACAATTAAAATAAAATATTAAACCGTTCACAATTTAAATCACAACTATTTCTAACTTATCGAATTCTCATGGTGTCCGTGTATAAATTAATTGTGTACTATGCGTTTTTAATTCACTTACCTTCCTTATAGCTTCATTCAGGTTCCTTAATTTTCGTAGCAAATATACTACATAAAATGTATATTTTTTACAATAAAAATTTTGTAAAGTAATACATACTTGAAATTTACTACCCATCTGTACAACATTTCCTCCCGGATAGCCGCTCAGCTAGACTACATAAAAAGCCATATGTGTAAGCCATAATTAGAATTAATGAATTCATCTATAATTACCAAGCACAATTTATTCGGAATAGAAAATTATGACGAATGAAATGTGCAGTAGTGCCTAATAGTCACGTATGTATGATAGGCGGGTCAAATCTTTTATTAAATTATGATATGCTTTACACATAAAGACTCTATTAAAAAAGACTTCTTAGGCAGGTAACCGTTTATATTTACGTTTACAAACTTAATTTAAAAACACTTTCGTGGTAATAATAATTATTACTAATACCTGAAATGTAGATTTTATTGTACATAATGCAACTTCTATTGCATTTGAAGTACCTTATTTAATTTTTTTGGAAAATATTATTAAACGCTGTTATAAGACCCACCTTAATGAGGAAAGCTGTGAATGTTTGCACATAAAATACTCAAACCTGGTTGGTTTCCTTGACATTGAGATATGGCATTTTCACAATAACATGCTTCAACAAACCGTTCTTTCCCGGACTACGGTCCAAAAAACAAGACTTCTACAACTCAATACCTATCTTAAACGATGCTGAAATTCTGAATAAACTTACTAAGGAATTTCCCCTTATACTGGGAGTAGATGTTTTTGACTGATTACCCTTCTTAGACTTAATTATATATGTATATTTTTTCATTGTGACAAAAAGGTAAACTCAACTATAGTTGACAGAATCAGGTTTTTGACCTTAGATAAATACTTTCTTGGTCGGGACAATAAGACAAACTCAAATGTTACACCGTAAATACATTATATCGGAATTGACTTTAAACGGCTTGTAGTTTTTTTTTACCCAAGCAGGCTTCTCAGTCTTATTTACAACGTGTCAAGCTCTACTGTCATTGAAAACATCAGACCGGAAGTCAACGCTTTTGACAGAAGTGGGTTTCCTATCACACACCCATATAACTTATTCATAAATAAGGCAAAATAAAGCGTGGCACCGTGAATACATTACACTAGAAATGAATACGACAGAAAGTAGTAGATTTTTTTGACCGGAGTAGGCTTCTTAGTCTTTAATATTTAAATATATTTCCTTTATCGGAACAACGAGGCAAACTCTACTGTGGCATTGAACATATGTTAGACCGGAAGTAGATTACAAGGGCTGTAAATAAACAGTTTTTTTTTAACTAAAGAAGGTTTCTGAAACCTGTGTATATTTATTTTCTTGTACCTGCTCGTACGAAAGTTTGAAAACTAACATAGGAGATTATGACAAGTGCTTTGACTAAGTAGGCTACAGACTTTGGTTTCAAAAATTGCGTGCAGTGCGCGGGTAACAGCTAGTCCGATATATAAGTTATGTTTTGCTAGACAAAATCAGGCAAGTAGGCTAACTAGCACAATTAATCTAATTCAAGAGCATTTATTAAACAATAATTTTAATTTAATCGGCGATTTGGAAGACGGATGAAAAAAAGTTATTTTATTGGCTGAAAGTTAGTTAAATCTATTATTTGCGGGGCTGGACTTGCAACAAATTACTTCGTGTTTCTTTCCCTCTGGATATCTTGAGCACGAATTGAGCTGTGGGCTTGAAACTTTTGCGTGTAACATCATTTATACTTGCTCAACGTCGTGTTGGATAATGGGCGTTATCCTCTCTGGAATTTGGCTAAGCCTAATTATTTTTACGTGAAACCTCTTTTCTCCATAGACAAGAATGAGTTCGATGAAGACGCAAGTCTATCCATCGGATTTGATTGAGCACCACTGAAGTCTATTAGTCAGTAGGCTGACAGATGTTCTCTTCTGGTTGCCTGGGGCTTTCGGTGTGTATTGAATGGCTTCTAGTACGAACAATACAGACGTGTCTTTGCTAGCTTTTGAATAATGAGCGAATTTCTTGAGCACAGTTCAGTAGTAATCCATCCAGTCTCAGATAACGCTACCCATCCAGTGGTAAGCCTAACTCAAGTTCTTGTTGTTTTCTCTTTCTGGGGAAAATCAACATTGCTGGCACAAAGGCACCTCCTGCAGACGTGCACACAAGGCCTGCTACTGTATCTCCATTATCAGCCGAAGTCAAAGAGCCAACTTGACGTTTACCCTTAAACTCAATAAATTTTGATTGCAATTTCGGGTTGACTGTGACCTCTGTCTCATCACAAGATACTCGTATTTTCCTTTGTCAAGTGATATTTGGCGATCCATTTTCCAACAAATAAAAAAACTACTTGTCTTCTATCTCAGTTTCAGCCAGTCTGTAGGATCTGAAATCTCGAGAATGAGATGAAATTCAACATCATAGACTTGAAATGTTGCATGCTACTTCAGGGAAGCTTGTTACACAATACCCCGTGAACTGCTCCTACCTTGTTGAAGGAAAATATTTTGTTGTCTAAATTTGACAGTATGTTACGTGTTATTTTTAGTGAGAACATTTTTATTTTTACGTTCGATATGTTATTTTTATAGACACAAATATGATTTCGCGTCGCAAACATAGATGTTTAATATTGCTTCTATTTTAATAGTTTTGAATAGTTTTTAGAAGCAGTCACTTATAAAAAGAAATTTATGAAAACTCAATATTTGTTTTGTCTATATAAGTTCATGCACAGTTGACGCAGTTTTTAAACGCTTTTAACACTTTTATGTTCAAAAGAGGACAATTTCATGGTGAAAACACAAAATAGTCACATCTCTGCTAGAAACACGTTTTGTAGATGGTGCCATTTTCATGTTATCATATTGGATTGTATTTTTTCAGGACTGAATGCTTAAATTATGAAAACATTGAAATGAATCTAAGCTGATTATTTTCTTATTTGGTAAATACCGTTCCATGGCAGCACCAAGATATTCATAAACTAAACAAAACCAATTTAGTACTTCTTTGATACTTTTTCCGTTTAGACACTCTTTTTTCACGGAAATCAACATTAATGAGTTTGAAACACATGAAATGACTGTTACATGAGCATAAAAATGTTTTTTCTTTGCATGTAGTGTTGTTGTTTATATTGTTTGTTTTTATTTTACGTTTGTTATTTATTTACAGCTTTTGTGCATTTGTTATTACTTGTAGATAATTTTCACTCTTGATTATTGTATATATATCTTATTGTTTATATATTCATTGTTTGTAGCACAGTAGTCTAACTGTCCATATTATTATTTCTCATATTTTAGCCTGTCATAGAACTGTAGCCATTAATGAATGTTTCTTATTTATGTAATGGTTTTGCCGTTGTATGAAATAAATAAATGAAACAATTCACCTTGAAAAACTTAAATCATTTTGCTTACAATAAACACAAATAGCCTTAGGGATGGGAGGTAATTCGTTCTGACAACATGAAGAAAATATGTAGACATTCTTCACATATTTAGATTATGTAAGTGTACAGTTGTACAGTTCACATAAACTTAAAAGTGACACCATTCTGCAATTTATCCCCCATTTTGTACTAAGGCGTATCTAAATAGACTTAAAAAGGCTCCTTTTTATAGCATAAGATAATTCATTGAGTGGATTTTAAATACAATTTGATTATATTTTAAGGGTGATTGCGGATGTATATATACCGTATGCGCCGATGGTCAAAATTTTAATTGGGATAGGTTATGGCCGCCCGAGTCGATATAGCAAAGTGCGCCGATGGTCAGTTTCCATTGTTGTCGTTCCAATGGGCCGAGGACAACCGGCTCTTCTGACCTGACCTTAATTGCGCGTCAGGGTTGGTCACACAGCTTTCAGTACCTAGGCTATGATAACTGAAGCTGTTCGGACCCAGTCGTTTTAATGCTGCATGTTTCAAGCGGCATAGCCAGGGCCGTAGTCAGCTTTGGCGGGCCCCGTCACACCGATTCACCCTCCCCCCCCCTGTTGTGTTGACATTCCAGTTATGATTCATCGGATCAGACCGGTCGAATGTGTTGAGGTGTTTGTTGTTTGATCGCGGAAACTTGTATTGACTTTTCCGTTTGATTGCACGATATAAATACAAATCGACATTGTTAAATCAAAAGTAAACTTATTATTTTTTTTAAACTCTAATATTGACAGTTTTTTTCGAAATTGTAATGAACGATTTTACAAATGAAGCCTATAACGTTATAATTATTAGATTGAGCTATCTCGTCCGTCTACACGGTCCCTTCAAATTAACGTATGACGGGGACCAGTCCGGGCTCCTTGAAAGGAAAAGATACTAACAAGCGTTTTTGCGTTTTATACAAATTTGATAAAAACATTGGTTTATATTAGATATTACATAAAACAAAATTGCCGCCATTTAAAAAATATTAAGACCTACGTCAAACGATGTTTTTATGATATAGCCTTCTGAAATGGACCCGTTTACCAAGTCTTATAACAATCATAACGATAGTCTAATAATAAAGATAAAAACGGTTTTAAAATAAATAAAAAAAAATTGTGATAGTTGCTAAACAAAGTGACAATAGGAAAAAAACATATTCTTCATTCTTTAGAATCAATGTGATTGCTTAGAATCACACATAAATTCTGAAAATGCATAACCAGCCCAACTTTTTTGATACGCCATATATTTAGAATTATGTATGTAGGCTTCTTCTTAAAGTTAAATTTTTGGAATTAAAATAATAGTAGCCTACGGTAAATTGTTTAAATTGTTAGTAAAAATGAGTTAAACAAATTAATTGCGTGAAATATTACATAATTTTGAAGTTCAATTTATTTTGGCGACTGTCTTTAAAAGGCAGGCAAATCTTTGTGTTAGGACTTATAAATATATGTGCTGTTAACAAAATAATGAGTACCACGGTTGAATGTATGGTGAAGTTAATTAATTTTAAAGGCCACTTTATGAAGTCGGACGTCAATAGAAGTCGTACCCGCTCCCAGATCTGCGGAGGCTCAGTCGAAATGATCTTCGTCAGTTTAAAACTTTTTCTATTTTATTTATTTACCTAACCTCTGTTAGTAGGGGGTGGTATGACGTCACATGGGGGTAGTCGATACGTGTAACCTCGAATCTCAAGTGTCTCATCTCATCTCATCATGTCCCACGTCTCAATCGACCGACTGAGTGCGTAAATACTCGACTTTACATCGCGGAATCCAAACGCATCCTTTATTAAACACGCGTTAATTGTATATGTAGCAATAAGATAACAATAAAGGGAACAATAAAAGAAGTTTTTGAATAATGTTTAGCTGCAGATGCCCCGCCCCCCGGTGCCGGACCAATGGGAGGCGCGGACCGCGGATCAATCGGCGCTGACGTCACCGACCGTTCAGCCAATCCCGACGTAGTGCCATTCACATGCCGTCCAAGCACTGTTGATTCACAGGCAAGCAGTCGGCCGCGAGCTACTGACAGACGTGGTGCCGCGTGACAGGTTCTCGGTGTCATACTCTGACAACTGTGCCCGCCACTGTCACAGTCACTCCTCAACTGTGGGTCAATAGTTCACCACGGTATGCGTGAGTAGTCGACGCCAGTCACAGTCTGTCCATTAAAATATAATTCATAATTTGTCATATCACAGTAATTCAATCTAATGTAAAATCAAAAACAACATATGCACCTCTCTGTTTATGGAGATTTTTGGTTTGTTTTGAAGTTAAAAACCAATGAACTTGTCTGTACTGTGTAATCAACTAAAAAGAAGACAGACCAACTCTTTGGTTATGTAGATGATCCAGTATTGAATATTGTCTTCAAAATGTAATTTTCAATCACCTGCTCTCATTCATTTACTTGATATCTACAGCTGAGTTGATTACGTTTTTGATTGAACACCAAACGTTTGTACAGAATAAATTATATTTAGATTAAGCACTAATCTTGACTTTTCCAACGATAAAGTAAGTGTTTTAATCAATATTAGTGAAAGCACGAATGCAAAACTTCAACCCGTTATTTCATTCTGTAACACTGTAAACTTTGCTCGAAAAGATTGAGGTTATGTTTGGTTACTTATAATGGTAGCGTCGCGTCGTTTCTATAAACACGATCCACTGAAGGTATCGTTAGCATCGCTCGCCTTATCGTGAGTAGATAGATGTATCGTTAGCTCGGTATGTGAATGGATCGTGTGAAAATCGTTAATGGGTCATGCAGAAAGGCTAATAACCAACAACGTGTACTGTAAGGGTTGGGGTGGGAGATGGGTGTTGGGGTCATATGGTGGGGTGAGGAGGGGTATCCAACATCTTACACGAATCGAACCTCAGTTTCTATTGTCTTATTTTCTTGTGTTACTTTCTTTGAGGGCCATGTGTAGTAAAACACATTTCCCTCATCTTTTAGCAATTTAAAGTGTTTAACAATTTAAGTAAAATCAAATTTTGTAGTCGTTTAATGTATTAAACCAATGTAAACAAATCGGTAACGTTTTTGGTTAAACCCTACAAAATTGGAGTGTACACTCTTATTTACAATTCAACAGTTTCTGTTCTTAATTTATTATAATTCCGGGTACATGAACAGTAAGGTTACATGGGTACATGTACATAAGGGTACATGTACTGTAATGAACAGTATGTTATTAACTTGTTTATGACACAAGCAAAAACATTAAAGTAACACATATTATAGAGATATTACAAATAAACAAATAGAAACTAAAATTGCTCTATCCTAAATGTATGTTCAAATAAAAGCTAAATGTATATAATAAATACAAGTACTGGTCGTTTAAAACTTTATTTTCTGGTTGTTGACACGTATGACGTAATTTTACGAACAGCAATTTGAGGGCATACCCATTTAATTAAATGCTATTGAATTAAAATACCAAATTATTGTGGTTTGTTTGCTTATCTTATTATTGAAAATGTTACATAGAAGTTCTCAATCAAGGAATCAATTTTGTACATTGATAAATATTATTTTAAACTTGATCTGTTTAACTGTATCAAAGAAATAAAATATTAATCTATAGTAACCAATAAATATATTCTTACGTAACGCGTACGGTCTTAATAATGTATAATCTTGACGAGTTATTCTAGAATTTCTTAGATCAAAATACCCTTGGCTTTAGATAAATAACAAAATACAAAATAGATCGTTAATCAAGAAACTACTTGTGTAGGCCTATAATTGATCTTTAATCAATTATACACTACGAAAATAAATAACAAAACGCTAAGTCGCAAGCATCAATTTGGGCTGTCATCAAAATAGGTCGTGTACAACATTTGCAATTAATTGAGACAAAATTTGGAAAATTAAAGAAATTTGGATCTTTAGAAGTAAAATGTTAAATTTCACAAACACGACACGCATATCATTTATTGGTCCACAAAACTGTATGGACCACAATTCAGAATCAAATAATAAATATTTCCATCCAAATATTATAAAAAATCTCTGTGTGTAGTTTCACAGCAATCGAGTAATTTTACCAAAGGTTGTGATTGTAAAACACCATTACGTTCATTGCTTTAGTAACTGTAACTTAAATAAATTACCTCATGTTATTTGGTAATAGTTACAAAAAAAGTGTTAGTGTTTCTTTGTTAGCGTACTAAAACTATAATTCTACATGCAAGTCAAATAGATAAAATATATATCCTATAAAAAAACTATAATATAGAGTAAGGCACTGTAACAGTTGCATACTTTTACCATAATTTATTGTAGGATAAATTCTCACCAGAAAGCTAAAAGAATTTGCATGGGGAACGCGAATGAATGTGACAGAGCTACAGTTGGTCTTCGATATTCCACATACTAATCTCTCAAAACACGCGTGTTTAACTTCCTACAATCTTGTTGACAATGTTTATCGAGATACCCGACAGGTTGTAGATATTATAGTATATAGCAACCGAGTAAGAGATTCAAATCCAAAAGTATGGGGGAGGGAATTTTATCACATTCTCAACAGATCGCATTCTGATAAAAGATTTGGGACAGGACTAAGATCAGTATACGAATACTAAGAACACATGTGCAGTACATCCAACTGGGCTTTCTGACACTTTTCATACCACACAATCTGCTGATTATGTCCATAGAACAACACATACACAAAGGTCACACTTGTAAGTAGCCCTAGTAATTCTAAGGTCTAATTGGTACTCCAAACGTTTTAGGATCCTCCAATCATCCTGGAAGAATAAAAAAGGAATACGTTGAAACCTACAGAATATTTGACTAGACCCAGAAGCTCGGCGTGGTATAGAGTCTGTAACTTTACAGAAGCATGTATTCTGGCGCAGGAGGAAATGTTCAAAGGTAACGAAAGTAGTACAAAAGTGACATGGAGGGAAAAGGTCTGCTTTGGTTGGTAAATGGAGGGTCAAGAAGGTAAAAAACGAGCCATATATTTATAGTAAAAAAAGGAAGGTTGTACTGACGTTTCCTAAAACACACTTGGAGATAAAAGTGGTTTTTGTCTATATAAAAGTGGTTCTCGAGAGTTTATTTGAGCTTATTAGTTTTTGGATGAAAAATTTCCTAAAACCAATAATGTCACACCGATTTTGGGATTCAGGTTGAGTAATAGACGTCTTTCGAACCTCATGTCATCTTACCCAACAAAGAGAATGCCAGAAAAATCTTCTGATCAATGGATAACCGTCGAATATCAAGCCATCCCCTTATCATGTGGAATGCCAGAAACGTTTGGTGTCCAGGTGAACTAATGGACAGCTGTGGAATTTCGATTGTATCTAGTCAATAAGGGGAATGCAAGAAAAAACTAGAACGGCTGTCGAACCTCAAGCCGTTTTTGGTCAAAAACGGGAATGCCATAAATATTACATTGACCAATGACGATGGACGAAAGTGCCATTTCAGCGTATACAATCAAACCGTAAGATCGTACAAAGCAGATCCACGAATTCAAAGCTTCAAGTTTCTCCAATCATAGAGTTGTGGAGTAGTAATTCCTAAGGATATATGAAGTTATACATTAACAGGAATTTACATGGTGCTCACACTCATTATATTCACGATTTAGACATTCAAATGATAAATATTTGAAGTTGGGACTAACACTTCCTACTAGTTTATTACAATAAAATGGGAAAATATAATTCTGCTAGAAGCTATTAATTCATTTTACATCAAAGTACTACCATTGGTCTAAATCCGCAGTCGACCGTTGCAGTATTAACCTTCAACCCTCTTAAAATGCAATTATCGTGAATAGTCTATACAATTTTTCTCTGTTTTGTGAAGCACACTTTCACTGATTCACGTTCATTCTACTTTCAGCAGGAAGACCAAGTAACCAAAAGTAACTTTTCTAAATATGGTATACATTTTATGTATAGTTTGTGAAATACTTAATTAAAATGACAAAGCACTTGCATGCTTAACCAAAATAAACCCCAAATCTAGAGGACTTTACAAATAATGACTATTTTTTAGTTCCCTTCTACATCAATAATGGAATTATGGGTACTTTTGAGCTAATTTTTGGATCCCATATTACATGTTTGCTTTAGGTATTCCCTTTAATTTTTTTTTATAGAGGATATTTTTCATATGTTTTTACCAAAATGCCTTCGTCCTCACCGTGAATCCCATTATATGTGTTTTCTGCTATTTTACTTATTTTAAACTTGAGAAGAGCCTCGTTTGACGGGCATTGTGATAGAGAACATTGTTAAATAAATATTTGCTTGGAATTACTTACACAGCTAGTAACTTGTTCATGGCAGCAAGCAAACGGTTATTGGAATAGGCGATCAACCATCCTACTTGCCGTGCTAATATGGCACTTTATCAGAGCTGTTATCACGGCTGATAAGGGTTATGACGTGTTAGATAAGAGGCGGGAGATGAACCTACATCAGCGCAATAGCGGAGATACATCTCTTCTCAGAACTTGAGTTGAAAACGATGAAAAGCAGTGGGTGGTGCAAGAAGATTCAAGGAGATTACAACCCTAAGACTTGATACAGATATACATTCTATTGACTACACTTAGCTTGTTGAAAGCCAGATGATCAAATCTGGACATTCTGATCTGACGTTGCGTTGTACAGTAGTGGACACAGGCGCTACCAGAGAAGAATCTGGATCTGAGGTTATCAATGCTGTATACTCCAGTCAATACAGACATATCAGTGATATTTCTTCTTTAAGTTGATAGAGAAATGACTGGAAGCAGTCGCAAAAAAGGATGACAATTACAGCAAGATATATTTGGATGGTACTGGTATTTACAATACTGATAATTATAATTCATCTGATTTCCGTGCATAAGCGACGTTTAGATGAGGATGAAATATTTCACCCTTTGTACTTCTTGCTATGATCTGATTTTCTTCTAAACGTTTTTGACTCACAGGTCGTAGCCTCGTACGGTAGTCTTCAACCTCTGTATATTGGTCGAATTGATCTGAGACACTCTTACGTACTTCGTCTCAACCAGAGTTTCTTATCTCTTCGGCTACCAAATGGGAATGTGAGAAGATTCATTAAGACCTATAGGATCAATACAGTCTCTCAAAGTCTTGAGATTTTGAGTATAAATAAATATGTGAAGTATAACGTTATGGACAATCTTGTGGATGTCATATAAAAATCATAAATTTTGAGATTTGGGGTGCAAGGTTATATCGATGTCTAGTCTACTGAGGGAGATGACTGATAGAGTTGGTGAGGCTCCCTAAGTGTTAAATGTTGTTGCTAGTCCACACATAAGGGCGTGCCTGCTTGGACTAAAGAGGCTAGTGCAGAGTTGACTTTCCCTTCTTCCAAAGAGACATGACTGAGATAAATGCCCAAAATCCTTCCTCGTGGATCTTGATAGGAGGCGGCTCCTACCACCAACCTTATCCGTCCAGAATAGCCTGTTACTCCGGAAGTAGCGCCAAGGTCCTTTTAGGAATAAGTGAAATTTCTCACCCTCTTGCACTAAGAGAGAAAAACAGTCTAATAGGAGATATATTATTTCTTTTCCATGCCAGGATCTCTGCCGAGGTTGTAAGCTTAGGAAGGCCGTCGTCAAATTTCCTCTTGTGCTATAAACCAGCATTGAATCACCGTCGTAACCTTTGCTTTGAAACTTATAGTACTTATTTAGACCCAATCTGTTGTTAAGGTATGTGGAATTTTTATTATATGCATTGCACAATTACAATAAACGGCCAGCTTGTGGCACTTAGATGACAGACACATTTCATTTTTCTTAAGAGTATTTTTTTTTGAGGATACGGTAAGTAGAAAATGAATGCACTGTAATTATTCTCGATCCTGGATTTCACAGGAGTAGGTGATGCATGGTTGGAGTGTTGACACTGTTTTCCTGAGTTCGCAACGGATTTTCTGATCTTGTGATACAAATGTTCCAGTCACCACTTCTCTCGTATTAACTTACTAAAAACTTCCCCTTGATTAGTTAGAGTTCTTATGCAATCTGATTAAGAATAACTCGCTTCACGACAAATTTGGAACAGAGCACACTGTTGTTATACTGGGGATTAGGACTGGCTATCTCACAGACTTATCTAGGAGATCCCACTGAGGATGATCTAGGGACGATGAAGCCAGATAAGAATGCGCGCGCATTCCAGTATGATAACGTGGGAAATGCTCCAGTAGGCACACAGTTGAGCAGTAAACCTATTCTCTACACAAAACTTGGCATGAACAATAACTTTCTGATGGGTTTGAGATTTTGAAGTTACTCATATTGAAATCCCAGAAAGGATTTTGTCTCGGTCTTGAAGTCCAGACCAAGGGTTTTGTCTAAAATCTAAAAGTTTGAATATAAACAAGATTATTCTCTCATTGGTAGATCTCATGAGAAGATCTCATCTTGATCTTCTTTCAGACAAAAAGAACAATTCTCATTATTTTATTTCAATGGATATTTGTTTCTAAAGAAACGTGATAATTCAATATTTTAAACACGGTTTATTATAATATCATACAGTTTGAATATATTTGCATATTTGTTAGTGTGTTTTTATTTTCGTCAAATGTTATGGCAAGAAAAATAATGAGAGTTTAATAAGACTCATTTCAACACACCTAACCTCTGTATTCAATATTGTAGCGTTAAATAAAGAAAATGCCAAATACAATTTCTATCTACAATACATTGGTGCAATAAGTTTTTCAAATCTAGTCACAGCTCAAAAGATGGCTTTTTTGACCGAAAAATAAGGGAACAGACCTTTTATTATTCCACAAAGAATTGTAAGTGTATTTGCGGTCTTCTTGAAATCAGATCCACGGATACCGGCTGGTCAAGGATGTGTATTTTCACACTAATTAGCCTATATGAAATATACATGAACAATACATTTCTTATATTAAAAGTCATATCCTATTAAAACAAGTTTTATTTTAATTAACACACATACAATTCCCTGATTTCATAATTGATATACATACATAGACTAATGTAAAGGATACTTAACCTTAGCTATTTTCAACCGTTCTCTCTAAATCCAATTACTTTATATACCTATACCTCCTCTTGGCTTCAAACATTAATTTTGTTTCTATTTTCTTGTCTTCTTGGATGGAATCCCTAAAAAATGTCACTATGAAATTAAAAACACCAACTCAACCAAAAGCCTATAGCACATATTGCATAGTAAACTATTACGGACAAACAATGGCCAATCAACCCCTATATGCAGCCCATGCAGGTCATAGGTAAACATACTTTACTTTGTTCTACTCATAAAGCTAATTTGAAAAGCAATTTCATGCAGAATATTAAGCTGTAAAATATGCAAAGTACTCACCATTATCGTATTTCAATAGGCTAAATGTTCTAGATTGGCAATGATTTTTTTTTTATTATTTACTAGCAGTTATCTGTGAATTCGCACGCAATTCCGTAGGTTTTGTACCTGTATGAGCACTTCTGGTTCGAGTGAATTATATTTCTGACGCCCATATTTAAATGTATATTTATGGCCATTGTACTTTACTCCGGTCTTAGTATTTTTTGTTCCACAGATGATTTTACCTCTTTGTTGATCAATAAAATATATATAAATAGACAGGTCTGAGAAGCCTATTTCTGTCAAAAGACAACCAATATTTGATAAGTCTTTAAATATATATTAAAGTTAAATAACAACTTTATCTGTTATATCTGTTATACTCAATATTTGCTATAAATGTACAGATAAAAGTACATTAAAAATTACACTATTAACGCATTTGTTTCTTTATAAACTGAAAAATATTAATATTTTAGAACATTTAGAGCTGGAATTTGGTACATTATTTCAAAAGTACAGTCCAGCGAACTTTCTTCTAGCATAGTTCTTGCCGACTGCTTCAAAGGGAGTATTCAGAGTCAAATTCTGACCATGTTATGTTTTAGGAAATTTTATAATATAGGTGAATACTAATCGCTGAAGTTTAAAACGGTTGAAAACTAATGGTTACTCGTTAGAGAATTTACACATTATAAATGTAAACGAATTAGAAATTATGAAGGATGTTAATCCAGAAAATTTGACAGGATCGTTATATTAATTAATATTTCACAACCTTAATGAACAAGATGGGATTGTTCGCTACTTTAAAGACCCGTGGGGCATAGCCCGGAGGAATTTTCGAAATGAGAATAGGCCTATATTTATACTAGGGATTGTAATAATGTACACGTAAAATTGTAAAATTTTAGTACAGTGGGTTGAATAGTTTACGCGTGAAATCATAACAAACAAACAATAGAACAGCCCAGCAAACTTTCATCTAGCATAGTTCTTATCGACTGCTTCATAGGGAGAAAATCAGAGTAAAATTCTGACTGTATTATGTTTTAGGACATTTTCTAGGTAGATTTTCTACATGGGATTTTCGCTACATTAAAGACCAGTGGGGCGTAGCCCGGAGGGATTTTCGAAATAAGAATAGGTCTATATTCATCCCAGGAACCTCAGGAATGACCATGTAAAATTTCAGTACAATCGGTTGAGTAGTTTATGGATTGGCAGGTCAGATTAAGACTACCACCAGAAGTCTAAATGAACTTCTATTCGCAAACTGTTATCCTACAGGTTCAATTTACTGATGCCTGGACCAAGATATTCTTGTTTATAGTCACGGAGAAAAAAAGATTTCTGTAGGTTAGCAAATGGAATTTGGCGTTGAAGCCATACACAATTAAGATCTGTAAATCACTTTTACTGCATTTTAGTTTTGGGGAAATATTTTTGTCTTTTCCAAGCAGTCTAAGATTCAATGGTGACCGGATAGCCGGAAACACACCTATGGAAGTTTTCAAGGAACTTATTGTGGAAATTTCCAATACGGCTTGCAATTTCTCCAACGTTCTGACGTTTCCATTTTAGAAATTTCAACTCGGGATACGTGGGTTGAAATCTCTTAAGAAATCCCCTATTTCACTAAAAAATGTACACACCAGTCTGTAGACGATTTCCAAAAGTTTGATCTTCTCGCTTTTCCTTCTGAGTAGTAGCAGTCTGAGTACTAGTAGTTCTTCATACCCCCTTTCTTCTAAACAATTGTCAAGATCAATCTCCTTTTTTTAACTTTGCTCGTCCTATGCAGTAAACATGCTCACTCATTCATATTTCTTAATTAGATTTTCGTATATAAAACCAAGATTTTATCGTCGCCCTATACACGAAAAGGCACAGTTTGGTTAATTTTTTTATATAATGTGTATACCTATATGGCAAGGACGATAAAATTTCAAGGAAACAATTGAATATTCAGGAAACGAATATTGTAAACAGAACTTATATCTGTAATATACAACCTGGGAGCATAATTTGTGTAATGTCTATTTGGTTACAATCAGTTAGAATCAATAGCGATTTTTTATGGTTATCCTATATTTGATAGAATTATGTATGTACGGCCGCAATTTTCGAACCTTACAAAATGTCAGTATGTAAACGAATGTGTTGTAAAATGATTTAGAATTTTCAGAATCTTTCAAATTTTGTACTACTAAATAAATGCCTTAGAATCTTTGAAAACCCACAGTCTGGAAACCTTGAAATTTATTTAAATATATACAATATTAAAAGCTGTATTAAATTATTTTAAATTTGTAAATGCATATTTGATGTTTTCTCTATATCATGTGATAATTGTGATCCAAATTGGCATAAATGTGAAGGACAACCATATTGAAACTCTTGTAAAATTGAGGCTGGCAAAAATGTTGTCTAAGCATGTATAGATTCAATTTCAAACCGAATTTACACGGAGTATATCAGAAATTGTCGCACTTATCTTATTTCTACTATACTATATTATATTTTTAAACTATTTCATTGTTTTATCTAAATTTCTTATTATGTGTCAAATATTGAATTGTTCGGTAATAATGAACAAGTGTTTATGATTTTTATCGTTTATTTTTGCCCTGGATTGTGCAATAAATGAGATGTAAATACTTAAGGACCATGGTGTGAAAGTAATTTATTGCGTAAGGATAATTGGCCAAGGCATGTGTAATTACCATGGAATAAAAACCTGTTTGGATTTAATCAGTTCATAATGAACGAATCTGTGAAGAATGGGTTGCAATCGGAAGATAAAGTTCAAAAGATTTGAAAAAAACCCATAAATTTGATGGAAATATACAAATTTTTATATAAAATGACCTAAAATACTACAGAAATTTACAAATTACGTCAAAAATTGAATTGTTCGGTAATAATGAACAAGTGTTTATGATTTTTATCGTTTATTTTTGCCCTGGATTGTGCAATAAATGAGATGTAAATGCTTAAGGACCATGGTGTGAAAGTGATTTATTGCATAAGGATAATTGGCCAAGGCCTATGTAATTACCATGGAATAAAAACCTGTTTGGATTTAATCAGTTCATAATGAACGAATCTGTGAAGAAGGGGTTGCAATCGGAAGATAAAGTTCAAAAGATTTGAAAAAAACCCATAAAGTTGATGGAAATATACAAATTTTTATATAAAATGACCTAAAATACTACAGAAATTTACAAATTACGTAATAAGTAATGATTAATGTTTTCTCTTGTCGTCACCAAGAGAAAGCATAAACTTTTGTAGAACATGTTTCGTCCAAAGATTGATTAAATAAATATTATAGTCAATTCTTTCATTGATTAGGTAACACTGTTTAGGCTATAGTAATGACAACAAGTACGTAAAAATGGTCCATAACATTGTTTTAAGACAAGCAACAAAATTTGTCCAATAATTTAAATATGAGTTTGAAAATGTTTGGTGCATAAATGGGCAAGTAATATAAACTCAAACGTTGTCACCTCTTCTTGGGGCACCCGGTATATTGACTAGAGTAAACGTATAGTATTTTTGGTTATCCCACATTTGGTATGTATCAGCCTGTGTAATATTATGTATTATATGTATCAGCCATTTTAAATTCTGTGACAATATACGAATATTTTTGCATACGTATCTCACCATATCATTTTTTTGATAAGATATATATTTTTCAATCTTCTACAAAATCTGCATCACCAGTGACATTTACAGTATGGTTAATCATCACCCATAACAATCCTTTTACGTACTTTCAGTGATTCGTGCGTTTCAGACGTCACACATTCTTTTAATAATTGTTACTCTTCCCAGTGTTTGTCCCCCGGATTGTGTTTCCCGAATGTATATCAAGTTTTTTACTTTGGTGACTTCCGTCTATACGGGCTCACAGCGTTAGAATACAGTCTAGAAGAACAGGCCTACCCAAGAGCTTATTTGAACTTTTAGTACATAAGATATGGAGATTTATTAACAAAACTGATATTTAGGTTGTTTGGAAAGTCTAAAATATGTGTTTTTGGTGGATTTAGGAAGAATCTTCTTTTAAACACCACGTTCACGTTCACGTTCCAGGATTAAAATTTACAGACAGCCATTGCAAACTGGTATGATACAAAAATGAAACTAGTATGATCAGCAATAATAGAGAAGCTAAATATAAAACTATTTTTGGCAGATAAATTTATTCAAGAATAAAATGGAACCCACTATAGCGCATTGAGTAAATCCCGAATAACCGGTAGAAAAATAGTTGTTAGCCTTCATACTAAACAAACAATAAATATAAATGATTATTTTTTAACATATCTGTAAAAAATTCCATATATAATTATGCTTCCAAGCCTTTGTTTTCTTCTTCTGATCTCTGTAATCTCAGACTAGCTATACAATTTTATGAATCATCACAACTGACTTATGTACCGGATTTCTGAGGATATTGTGAACTCATACACTTTTAAAGACTTGCTAAAGAGAACCTGAAGGATTGTTAAGGATCTGAGATGGCAGGAGAGCGATAGGGAGTCGTAAAAAATCGTTACTACTATCTTGTTTTGAATGAAATATAAAGCGCCATGAAATATAAATAAAATAAATATTTATCTAATAAAGTTAATCTTCCTATGTACATAACTTTTTTATGTTTGATTTATAATTTTTCTACACATTTTCAGATTGAATAAGAAACTTATCATTACTTTTTATTTATAGTATTAATTACCTATAAGAGTTTTATATGGTTTCTATAGGATAGAAGCATAGTGGGCGAAGAATATAATTTAATATAATTATAATATAATATAATAATAATATAATATAATTGAATTATAGCGGGTAAAAACCAGCTATAATTTAAAATGAACATATTATTACGTTTTAAAGCATCTAGTTTAGTATTATTGGACAATGCAAAAAATGATATTAGTATTAAGAACTAAAAATCACAACACTCTATTTTGAAAAAACTACCATAGAATACAAAATGTAATACCAAATAAATATTAATCTTTTAAAAACAAAAATAACAGAAATAGTTAATATTAACAGGAATACTTTTTAAACCGTAGAAACATTAGTACTTATTAGGACTAGAAAGGGTGACAATTCTACAATGATGTTTTTACAAATTTGTAATGGTTGGTAAAATCTTTAAAAAATTACACCATTCGCGAACCGATTGCACGACTTATACCCGTATAAAACCTTTTAGAGACGAGATTCATAAGTGATTTTATAAGGTGGTATTTTCTATTAAATGCTTTTTCAATTATTTTTCAACTCTTTATCATTTAAATATGCATTAAATTTCAATAAATAGCATGAATCGTATCTTACTTTAGTTTTCATGTTACTAACGGTACTAAATACTGTACTTAGTCTTCAAATGACATAGAGGCTTTTCTTATGATTTTGGGAAAATACAAAAATAGTGGTCTTATTGCAGCCACTCGTGTTGTGATTCTGAAAATCGTTTTATTAACATATCTGTAAAGACCACCATTCACACCTTGGTACCAACCCTGCCTGAACCCTCCTCCCCTCCGTCCATCGCTTTATTTCCGCCCCCTATTGTCTCTTTATTACTTTACCTCCGGGCCTGATATTATTTTTTAGTATTTTTAGCTCCTCGATCTCACCGCTTACAAAAATACTCTGATCAATTTCCCACTGCAGGAGAAGGTCGCTAAGACAATATCATTATTGTAAGAGGCTAGTTATTGTTGTTTATTTGTAAACCTTAATAGTCCCCCACTTTCTAGAGCTAAATAAAAAATAAAAAGTCAGCGCAGATAAATTGTTGCTGATTGTAGGAATCACCAGAAGCCTGAAGAACATAAAAAGTTTAGACATTTAACATCGTACTAGACAAACTAAAACACAGTTTGGAGTAATCATTTGGTAAGCTCGCTTACTACTAAATATCCTCAAATAGAAATTATATTAATTCACTAATTTGGCTCAAGGTAGGAATTTCACCACTCAATTTGAATAATAAAATCTTAAACATGCTTTCAAGAAAAGAAATTTAAAATGGAATACTCGTTCTTGTAACCTAATTTACAATTTGTTAATTTAGAATTTTCATCGGAAAAATAAGATTATCTGGTATAAATCTGGGAGAAGGGAGGAAATAGAACCTCCGTTTACATTCTTCGTACAGTTTAGCAAAAAGTTTATCTTTAAAAAAAAAAACATAGTAAATCTTACCAACATTATGGACTTTACCTCATAACAATGTTAAACGTCAAGAACTGTTAAATCCTCATTATTGTTCGCAGAGTAATGGGAGATTTTATACTTTTTATTATAAAAAAATGATAAATACGATTCCAATTGATTTTTTCTTTGCCTTAACGATAAATTAAACAGAAGCTTGAGATTTTTCCTGGATTACCATAAACGTAATTTTAAAAGTACAAACGTTTTCATGCATATTAATGTCTTTGGAATTATGTATCACTCATAATTCTACGATTAAAAAGTAAGGTGTAACATACAGAATTTGAGGTTTAAAGTTATTCTTATGCGGTCAAAATCAAGATGGCCGTCAGTATAGCTGATTCTTAAGAGACGTTTGTAGGGTGATATGATTGCGTGTATAGCTAAGAGTTCTAATCTATACGTCTCCCCCGGGTGGTGATTTTCACAAATCGTGATTTTCCCACTATCTCAGACGCCAGAAAGAATTCAAAACATGCAGATTCAGTTTTGAATCCACGTTGTAACGCTGATAGTCTAATTTGATCCAAGTGCATTTGACTGGGCAAAGTACTGGTTGAAGACAAAATAGAATGTACTAAGTAGTAGTATAAGAAAGGTAAAAAGTTCCTGTATATAGGCCTATATTTGCTTGTAGACAGCATTGTGTACAGAGTTGTTATGTGTCGACTTGTGTTGGACTGGGCATCAACACAAGTCGCATTGATTAAGTTTGCATTTATTATCAATGCGCCATAAATGCTATAATGTTGAAATATTTACTGAAGCGGCAATAGTGTCCGAAACTACACATTGTAGAATTTTCAAACCTCAGTTATCACTCACTATTATCCCAGTCTTTGAATATTCTACAAAAGATTTGCATACGTTCTATTTCGTCTGCTGTCACCAAGGTATTTGCCTAATTTATGCTTCAAATGGCACATCAAATCTTACCAATAACAACCACGTTTAAAGTTTGTTATTGACGATGAAAGGTTTGAAAGCATAACAGGATTCCTGACATTTCCCATCGTTATAGGTTATAAAAGGTACATGACAACGTTTCGAGGACTGGAATATACGAAATGTTCGTTACTTCTGTTTGTATTAATACCTCCCCCAACTGACGAAGAGGATAGATTCCAATCCTCGAAACGTTGTGTTATACCTTTTGTAACCTATAACGATGGCAAATTTCCGAAATCCTGTTACCCTTTCAATAAAAACTAGCTTTCAGAAAGCGACTGGGAGTTTTTTACAATGATATTTTTCTTCTAATATTGATAGGAATGCAGTTTCCTTTTAAGATCCTTTCTCTACGCCTAAATGCAACGTCATCAAAGCTGATTGGAGTCTGTTCTAAGCAGTTTGATAAGGACATCCCATAGTAAAACACAAGTTCACGAAGGTAGTTAGTCTTTTGCGAGGTGTGCATCGCCAAATGGTTTGGAGAAGAATTCACACAACACGGGAGTTTGGAGTGTGTTCTAAGCAGTTTGATAAGGACATCCCATAGTAAAACACAAGTTCACGAAGGTAGTCAGTCTTTTGCGAGGTGTTCATCGCCAAATGGTTTGGAGAAGAATTCACACAACACGAGAGTTTTGGAGTGTGTTCTAAGCAGTTTGATAAGGACATCCCATAGTAAAACACAAGTTCACGAAGGTAGTCAGTCTTTTGCGAGGTGTGCATCGCCAAATGGTTTGGAGAAGAATTCACACAACACGAGAGTTTGGAGTGTGTTCTAAGCAGTTTGATAAGGACATCCCATAGTAAAACACAAGTTCACGAAGGTAGTCAGTCTTTTGCGAGGTGTGCATCGCCAAATGGTTTGGAGAAGAATTCACACAACACGAGAGTTTGGAGTGTGTTCTAAGCAGTTTGATAAGGACATCCCATAGTAAAACACAAGTTCACGAAGGTAGTCAGTCTTTTGCGAGGTGTGCATCGCCAAATGGTTTGGAGAAGAATTCACACAACACGAGAGTTTGGAGTGTGTTCTAAGCAGTTTGATAAGGACATCCCATAGTAAAACACAAGTTCACGAAGGTAGTCAGTCTTTTGCGAGGTGTGCATCGCCAAATGGTTTGGAGAAGAATTCACACAACACGAGAGTTTGGAGTGTGTTCTAAGCAGTTTGATAAGGACATCCCATAGTAAAAACACAAGTTCACGAAGGTAGTCAGTCTTTTGCGAGGTGTGCATCGCCAAATGGTTTGGAGAAGAATTCACACAACACGAGAGTTTGGAGTGTGTTCTAAGCAGTTTGATAAGGACATCCCATAGTAAAACACAAGTTCACGAAGGTAGTCAGTCTTTTGCGAGGTGTGCATCGCCAAATGGTTTGGAGAAGAATTCACACAACACGAGAGTTTGGAGTTGGATTAGTCAAGATCTCTGCCCGGAATTCAAAGACTGGAACTCGGGTGTAGTTGATATATTTCGTGATTTGTTCGACCAAGTGGACGATAGAAGAAAGAAATATTTGGGTACCTTTGGAAACTTTAAATTGACTCATATCAACAGAAACATTTTCACGTCGTGTAGAAGATTTATGCTGGTGTCTCAATTACGTCACACGCAGTGTCTCACTCAAATTCTACTGAAACAGTGGATATACTAGTAAATGCACCTAATTCTTTGCGTCTTGCTTCTGAAAGACCTAATTACCTAAACGCTATTGAATAAAAGTGACAAACCACCATCTCAGGTTATTAAACAAATTACCAATAATGGACTAGATGTGGCAATCGCCGCTTTACAAGCCGTATGACACATAAACTAGAAATGTTGTAGTTCAACACTACTTCTAACAATCTTTAATAAATAATGAACACTGCCGATATACTGAATATATGTAATAATATACAATTTAGAACATTCTTAACGAGGGTCGTCTACATTATTTTCTTTAAAAGTTCTCGACCTCCATCTTTTATGGGGAACATGACTTAAATGGCTCAGCGTTTTAGATTTCATGTAAACATTTACACATTTATACATATACACTTCATGCATTAGATGGGGTCTATATCATTCGCAATGCATATAAGAATTAAACTTCCCATTGATATCAAGTCGTAATAGATTTTCTCAAATTTTATTTCCTCTATTGGGGTAGGGTCAGCAGCCACGAACTTCATTGTGTTCAGGACACGAATTTTGTTTAATGTATGTATGATGTAATTATTTCGTATTAATTTTAGTGAACTATTAGTAGTTAATTTATAAATTATTAGTAGAATAATAATTTAATGAAATTATTTACATTAAAGAATCCTTAGGGTTAAATAAATTCAATATCAATAGAAGAAACTTAGCACATGGATTTGTTATAGAAGTTATATTTCTGATATCAAAGTACTATGTAAGATGAAATTAATTTTAACACGAAATTTTAATACGTGATTAAAGAGTTTTCAAAACCTTATACTAATATAATAAAAAGTAAAAGATATAAGTAATATTTTCTGTCTTATTTTATTGAAAACGTATTATATATCACAATTGGGCAGTTTTTTGAAGTTAAAATAAGTTAATACAATATAATTAGCTTAAAACTTGCTAATAGAAGACTGCGCACGCATATCTCGAGGATTTGAAGATAATAAATCGGAATTTTTAAGCACCTGAATGTGTTTCTGGCTTACACGGTTCTTAAGAAAATCGTCATTCATTTTTCTCGCTGGTCCTTGGAAAGAAAATGTGGTTACTAAGTATCAAAACAGATATTTACTCAAAGTTTTGTTCAACTATTGAATCTAAGAACTTAAGTGACCTTAAAAAACAGATTTTAACATTTTTAGCATATTTGCAAAGATTATTGTTTCCTTTTCAGATTTACATTAATACTTTCAGATTTACGTCAGACAAATATCTCCTACTAGCATAGTAATATGAATAGTGTCTAACCAGTGAATATTTTTCATAGTACTCTTTTATATACATTTTCATGCACTTCCTATATTTGAAGGCCGTGGTTTATTCAAGCTGTGTTTTTGTTCTCAATTATTTGAGTTTAGTTTATTTTGTGTCCTTATTGATGTTCATAATAGTTGAAGTCGATCTAATTTTTGTTTTGTGCACGTTACTGAGAGTTTATAAAAACTTTAAACGAATGAATACGAGTGTTACTTTGTGGAATATTGTTATTTTTGTTTTGAAAAATGCCTAAGTAGGAAAACTATTAAAAAAAGAAACATTTCGAATGCCACAGTAGTACTAGGGGTAATACGTCTACCATCAAACAGCTACAAGTACTTCAGGTATACATACAAAGGCTGAGAGAATTCTTGAAGAAATTTCAAAAAAGTTATCAAACTATTCAGGTATTGCCTTTGTAACGTTTTAAGTTAAACTGCAGAAATTGGTACTATCCGGAGTCCACTAGTTTTAACAGTGTTTCTTACCGATAACCTAAACAACTGCATTAATAGCCTAGCAAGAGCACACTTTATTTGACTTACGGTGAAAATTATATGTCATTATGACAGTCGGATCTAGTTCCCAAAAGAATGCAATGTCGGCGAGAAGAGGACCACTCTGTCCCTATATACTACTTGTTATTAGGCTATGTTTAGTTACGTATGTATTATAAATATAAAACGTTAAAGATGAAACTTACGGGCACTCATGTGATCTCAGCTTGGATTTAGGTACTAACTCGAAAGAAGTTTTCTTTTTTTTGCCAGAATTGCGGGGTGGTGCCAGAACTCCTTCGACGTCAGATCATGTTGACGATCTGGCATGTGATCTGAGGTCGGGAAAGTAGGTACCGATCGGAAATGCCCCTGGCCATCAGTGCGGGCTTCGGTAGCGTCTTCGGCACTTGTTATTTTGGATCCCCGGTAATAAAAACTGTTCCAAAAATAGTGACCTACTAGATAATACCAAAGTAACCACAAATTCCTACAAATCTAAAGTGAAAATCATACAATTTTCTACAGATTGATATTCACTAAGAAATAAATATGGTCTCCGTTGTTAAAGCTACTGTATTCTTGCCTTTATACTTGTACATCCGATGACATTCATGAACCACATCCTAGGAATGATTGTACGTATGGCAGCTCGTCTGACCTTTATAAAATGGATCGTGAGACGAAGTTAATATAATTAACATTCGAAATAAGCTGCCGGGGTTGAGTAAGTTAAGTGGAACTAGCAAACATTGGTATAATGAAGAGCTGTGCAGTGCTGAACATAACCGTAAAGGTCATCTATGTACAAGATGGGCCCTTGGCAGAGATCCTTCATGAATCCGACCTCCCACTACCTACTCAATTTAGTGACCCGACTTCGCTAAACGTCTGCTGGAACGTAACTCATTCTGGTATTTCCTTGTCAAAGTCGTAATACAATTCTAAACTTGTGTCTTGTGTAATGATGTAAAACAATAATTCGATATTCCGTTAATCACGGAGTTCGTCGGAAGAGTTGGGGACGGATGCAGTATAATAAGAGGACACCAACACAATAGAATCATAGTAAACAGTAAAACACAGTTTTTTTCCCTTAAAAACAGTAAAAAGTAACTAAATGTTAAACTGTTTTTGTTTGTTACATTTTTCAGATACACATAACATAGATAGTTTTTATATAAAGTAATTCGTCTCAACATTTTTTTTCTATAGTTTAGATAATCATAAATATGATTCTATTGTGGTGGTGGCCTCTTATTATACTGCAGCCTTGGTGACTTTAACGGGTCTCCGTGATCAGTTTAACTCAATCATATACGAGCTGGGTCGTACTTGGTTTTCACCAAAATTTAGGGTATAGGCCCATTCACTTTAAGTGTTCAAAACGAATGTCACACTAGCTTTGGTAGCGGTCGAAAATGTTAAATGGGGTAACGAAAGGGTTAGAAATACCTAATAATAAAGCTTTTCAGAGCTCATGTTTTCTAATCTAGACACCAACCGTCACACATGTAAATAATAATTATATCAGAGCCAGCCAACAAGATAAAAGAACATTTGGAATTGTGATGATCATCACCAAGTTTATAGCTTGCTAGGATGGATACAAAACCTTTATCAGACTCTGAAAAATCTCCTCTTTGAAAATAGAAAACTCAAAGGAATGAAACAGTTAGGGAGAAATACGTATAGGACTTTGTTCCTGACTTCGAAAAGTAATAACACAACTAGACCTAAATAATAAAGGAAAGATATTTCTGTCTGCAGTGTATAACATTCCAGATCGCTGTAACAATAATCAAGAGAACGTCAAAGCTAGAAAACCTATCCAGTTCAGGTGGGCGAATGATGTTCGCCCGGCAACAGTGACGTTCCAGCAATGACGTCATACTCCCACGCTGTCGACGCTGACGCAACATCGCTGTGTTCTCTCAATAGAAGAGCAATATAATCTCTCGGTTCGGGATGTAATAAAGGTTATGTAACGTCTATACATATAAACTCAATTGATGTGTTATATGTCCTCTAATGCGCTTCGTTGATTTCGTATTAGAAACTGTACTCTTTTCTAGTTCTACTGTACTATTTGATAGTCCTCAAGGACACTGTTAAGAAATTACCACCGAAGGTCCATGGTGGATTCTGTTGTAAACAGCAGTGGGACGTAGAGAGTAACCGACCTGATATGTATACTCGTACTAAATGCTAATACTATAGTATACTAGCAGTTGCCCGCGGATTCGCACGAAATTTCGTAGGCTTTGCACGCGTATGGACTTCTGGTTCGAGTGATTTATATTTCAGACGCCAATGCTTGGTTTGCTTGGTTGTCACGTTCTAGAAAATATGTAAAAAAATGTATATTTAAGGCCACTGAAATTTATTCCGTCCTTTGTATTTTTGTGCTATAGTTGATTTTGCCATGCTTCCTGATTAAGAAAATATTCTTGTATAGGCTATACATACACAGGTCTGAGAAGCCTACTTCTGTCACAAAACAACTAAGATTGGTTTTATAACAGTCTTTACATTTATAGTAAAAGTTAGAGAGTAACTTTGTCTTTGATATCTGCATTAGAGTACTGAAATCTCGCCAGAACAATCTTGTTTTGTCCCAATGCCGATCAAACCTTACAACTGTTGTACTGGTGAGACTATGTCGTTGTTGTCCGTCTTCGACGAAAAGGACATAGAGACTTGAAACTGGGAACATAGGTTCCCCATGGTCCCAGGAAAAGTTCTAAGTTAAAGGTAAAAATATTATTCTAATAATTTTCTTTTAGATGTTATGGGTATGTACTGGTACACATTAAAATTTTCAAATGTAAATATCTAGTCTCAAAATATTTTTCTGTATATTTACATTTTTTATTATTTTTTATATTATTTTAATTATTATTTTATTATTTTTTATTATTTTCTGTATTCTGTATTATTGTCATATACTATGACTATACAATTTTCGACTTGCTCTAGAATAAAATGTTGGCACACCCTTCGAGCGACTTGTACTCTCGAGATGCTAGCAAACCCAAGTATAAATTATAGAGCGGATACCGATGAAGCATGAGTGTGAAATGTGCAATAGTGAAAATACAATTTTTTTATCGTGTTACTAGTTTAAACGGCTGATCTTATATGGTCATATATTCTACCCAATAAACGTATTTAAAACAGCTTTAGATTTGTATTCCTGAGAATGAGGCAGTTAAAACAATGTGCATAATGACTTCTTGCTATTTGACAAATTCTTCTCAAAAATCCAAGATGGTAAATGTCATGACGGTCTTTCCGTTGTTACAGTTTCTAAAAGCAGCGCTCCAACCTATAGACCCGATTTTATATTTAATACATCTAACGTGTTATTTCACATTTGAAAAGTAGCATTTAATAATGAACGTACATTCATTTATAAATTTGCAGACGTCCTATAGCCTGGTAGGATATCATCAAGACTCTTTCTCTTGAATGTCTCAAAGTCTGAGATGTTTGCATTATATCTAGATGCAACTAGAAATAAAACACTCTCTTGGGTGGATCATCGCTCTAATGTACATGATGAAAAACATACACAACCTAAATATAATTGTGGTTAAAAATATTACTTACTGTAATTGAAAATGTCTAATGAGTTTTTATTGTTATCTTTAGAAATTTTACCCTTTTGCACCGAATGATAATTCACTGATTCCAATGTATAAAACCCTCCAAGTGAAGTGCCAAAAATTATAAATTTCACTGAAGTTTACAATGACTCCGATGTACAGGTAGGTTCGATAAGGTAGTACGATTTCTAATATAATTAAATATGGTTAGGTTTCATTGCATGAGCTCGAGCAATTTATAACATTTTAAAATATAGTATAAAGCCAGATTCATCAGGAAAAGGTTAAAAACACATGTATAAAAAGATCAAAATGTTTTATTTACATACGGTATAACGGATAGACGACCTGTAGTTCATTATAATAAAAACAGTGAAGCATTTTTAAGGTTGAATTGTTTCATATTTTTTCTTAATAAATTTACAAGTTTTCTTATGAACTTGTCCATGTTATCTCTTATATTCAGTAAATCTCTTTATGAAGGGATATTTCCCAATACTGGATATTTGAATCGGTCTTGGTTTATAAGAGCAACCACCGTCGTGATTTGACTCTTTCCTAACCAATTTCTATTATTCTTGCTTTTCTAAAAAGAAAACAAAATCACCTAAAACTCATATTCTACACTTTTACGGATTAGAACATTTCTTCTGTCTTGAGTCCATATCTCAACCAAATATTCGCAGCACGTTCTTTGCTCAAACAAATTCATGTTTTTTGTTTTCTGAAACAGTTTTAAAAGGTCTCTTCCGTGATCTTCCGATCATATTGCTTGGAGTTTGCCCACCCAGGAATATTTGTGTCCTCCAAAAAAGGCATTGAAGATTGTCTGTGGGCTCCGACGAGATGACAGTTCTAAAAGACGTTTTCAAAAAGATAATATTTTATTTTCATTTTTAATATACTGTACAAATGTTTTTAATAGTTTATAAACCCTCTAAATGATGTCATTGCATTCATACACTATTTTAAATTGAAGATAATCACATAATATGCCGATTCAAACTCTTTCTTTCCATTGTCATATTTTATACAAAGTTCTATGTTGTCAAAGTTATTTTAAATTTTAAATTTGGCATTCTACAGCTGAGAGAAGGCTCCAATAAGTTAACCTGTTTATATTCTTATTGGTTTTGTGGATGTGGCTTAATCGACTTTGAGTGGTTTATTTTTATCTAAATGGGTCAATATGTACAAAATAGAAATCTTTATTTTGGACTGACGCCAATAATATGCTTTATGGTTTAATAAACCTTTTGAATTACGGTTTAACAACGGTAAAATAACATCGGTTTTCGAATAGAAAACTATTGCAGATAATACAGTAATCCAGTAGATTTATTGTGCTTAGAGAAAAAAGTTGTCTTACAGACAAAGCACTTGCTTTTAATTTGAGCATTATCTCATTATTTATATTATTTGTCACATTGCCAATTATTAAATAAAACACTTAGGGTAATTATCTGTGTACTAATTACATACACACAGAAAAAGACTAATTAGACAAAGCAGTTTAAAAATATAAATATATAATTCCAAGTAAAGCGTACTGAGACATAAAGGTCACTTAAGTTTGAAATTCGTGTAATAGAAGTTGAACTTTAAACTGTAAAAGGCCATCAGACCAAACATTTTTCGCTGAAACGATGCGGACCTTCGTAGCCCTCACATGATATTTTCAATCAATATCTTCATCAAATTATATCAATATACTTTCCCAATTTATCCTCGTAATCGGTCGGCTAAATGAATGTTACTTACAATAAAACGTACACCATTAAAAACATTTATTAAACAAAATTAAAGATAAAATGGAGTATGTTTAATAATACAGTGTGTGACAAGTCAACTCATTTGGCAAGTCTACGAAATAAGATTATTTGACAATGTTTTTCACATAAAATTAAATGGTACCATTCAAAAATTTGGATTGCCTCATGGACTCTCATTAGATTCTTTATTATTTATTATTTGTGTCAATGATTCATATAAAAACATTTGAAATAAAACTGTTAAATCTGTTTGTTGATGTACTAAGGTTCTTTGGATAAATACGTAACCACTTTAATAAATAGTTTTAATGTCTGCTATTTGCTTTATGTTTGACAACATATTTTAAATCCTTTATCATTGTATTCAACCAGTGGTATACACGGTTAATGCATGACTTAAATACTAAAAAATAGATATGACAGCTAGTTTTATGCAGAAGTTAAATCCACAGAATGTAATTAGTAATATAACATTTCTTCGGAATAAAGTACAATTACTTGGAGTTGGCAAGAGCACATACAATGAACAAGTAAAACAATAATTAAGACATGTTTCAGAGGATGTATTGCTCGCTGTTCAGTTGTGAAAAAATTTGATAATTTTAAATGTCATTTTAACATGTTCCATATGTTACATTTTGCTGCATTGTTCTTTGAAACTTTCATCCAGTTAAAATCATATTGTCAGCATTTGTTGCAAGTCAAGAAATTTATACATTTACGAATTAAAATTTTGTTTGTAATCATGATGCAGGAATGGCATTATAAAATGAACCCATAGTTTAACACTAACATTATCTACTTTTATGACTACAAAAACCTCTAGTGCTTAGCGTAACTGAGTTTAACCCTGCAATTTTAAACCTTGCTAATCAATCAAATGATCCAAAAATATAAATGGAACTGAGAGCAAATTCAGAATTCAAGTTATAAACAGTATTGTAAAACTATAAATTGTTCGTCATAATCCATTAGGACAATCAGTGTTATTAAATTTAAATGTCATATATTGTGTTCATCAAAAATCTATCCAACCAAATGGATTTGATTATTATTATTAAAAGCTCATAACACTCACATGATACTATTAGTTCAATACCGAATACTCTATGGCAATGCTTGTGCAGTATATGCAAGCAATCCACCCCTGCGCTATAGGCTAAGTTGGAACAGGACTGTAGGGGAGGCACGCTGTTCTCTGGCGGAGAGCGTTGAGGCCTACCGGGCCATTGAGATTTTGACTCACTCGCTAAGCTCTCTCATTGAGTAATAATCTTGTTCATGCAATTTTATTCAAAAGATTATTATCGATGCTTAGAATTGAATATCTTAATATTTGGAGCCCAGTATATGAAATCAAAATACAAGATTAAGAATTCATTTAGAGACCCATCTAACTTTTCAACATTCTCAGCGTACATTTTTAAGCCAGCAGTTGAGGCAAAGAGCTTCTCTCTTAACAATTTGGTAAGACGAAGTGCACTGATAGTGTTTTTCAGTTACCATCACTGATATGAATTCCTGGTAGACTTTTCAGGATAGAGATACGCCAATACAAACATACCTTTTGCCGAAATAAAAAAAGTTTCGAGCCCAGTAGCTGTCTATACTAGTTAAGGGGTCAAGAGATTTGTTATACGAGAGTATGACCAGTCAGCTAGAGGGATTAATACATATTCACTGTTTCTCAACCATTCATAATTCCACTTTAGTTGAAAAAAATACATTTAAGTACTCAATATATACCTTATACCGCATAGTAAGGCAAAAACTGAAGCCAATAGCACAAGGATACTTTTACACTTACCTAAAGGTTTGAGTCGAGACTTTATTTAATAAAACTAATTCAATTTTATAGTAGGGTAAGCAATATGCAAAATTGATCAGAATTCTTGTTCTAATTATGCACAAAAATGAGGCAAACTACTGGAGGATAAGTTACCTATCGGAGATAGTAATTTAATATGGTTTCTCACATTAATAAGGATCTCAATACGCGTACAACGGTCATCGCAAGATAAACGGATCAAGCAGTGTCAAGCGTGGCGGTTACTTGGATGGGTGACTGCTGAGCGATCCTGTTCTTGCAAGTAGCTGGCCTGCCCAGCCATTAGTGGTGATGCAAAAGTCACCTTTAAGCCGTTGGCCCCCAGGTTGTGTTAGAGAGGGCTTCTTAGTTCTAACTTCGCTTGGTAAAAAATGACACCTTTACTTTACATTTGTCTCAGTAACACATTGGAGGGAAAAGCTGAACCATGCGGAACTCCATAAGTTTATATACTAAAATATTGCTAATTGAATTTAATTTTTGTGTTATTTGAATTATTAATATACTTATGTTTAAACAACATCAAGGATTGGTGGCTGTAGTGAGATGACCTCGAGTTTTCTCTATAAGAACAACGTTAAGCCTTGTGCATACTTACAACATTAGTTTTATTCTAAGCGTTATAGGAGCTGACTCGTTTTAAAGATACGATTAGTATACACCTAAACGACCCCATCGAAAATAACCACCATAATTCTACCAATAACAATAAGATCGTAATAGTGCCTGCAGTTCAACATTTTTGTATAAAGTTACCATTACAGATGATCGCGATTACTGGTAAAGAATCTTCTACAATTGGAATTTTAAATACATATAAATTAGTTCAGAATTTAATTGCTAGGTTTAACCCGACTTGCAAGACACATCCTGTGAAGACAGTAGCAAATTCAAATGGCTGAGCTTTATCGAAGCCTATATCTCGAGAGGCAGGAAAATGTGCACCATATCTCGACAACAAACTATTGTTTATATCGATGCTTCTTTCATGTCTTTTTATAATGTTTGTTTTTCATTATACGCCAGAATACTTTACGTTCTCCTCACGCAATTTGGTTGCGATAAAACATTTGGTTGTCATTTATACATTTTGCTATCTAAATATAACTCAACTGAAGGATTTAGATTGCAGTCTTCCTTGACAATGTTAACAATGTTAAAAGTGTAAAATGCATTGGTCTACTACATTTAGCAAGGAGTGAGAAAAATTAAAGAAAATGTTAGGTTTATTATATTATATGTGATTTTGATTATACGAGAAACTCTTTGTTATTGGCTGAGCTTTTGGGGAAGTCTATCATTCAAGAGACTGGTAAATTCTACACAATAAAATAAATACAAATGCTTTTATTTACGAGCGCTTCTCAGTACAAGGTCTGCTTTACAGAATAACACATCAAAACTCTTAAAATACATCTAAAAATAACAAAACTACAATTCGGTTAACATTTCCATCAGCATTCAGACATTAATTTACAAATTTACCTGTACAAATAAAAATTACAAATTACTTTTGTACTTCACGTGCTTTTGACGCCCCCAGATTGTGGCCGAAGGTCACTGGGGAGGTCATTTAAAATCTTTGGCCAAAATAGGAAAACTTTTCCTACCAACTTCCAACCGAACTTCAGGAAAATACATGCGGATATCTCGAAAGCGAAATTACCTATAGACTTGAAATTTTATATACAGATACATTTCTAGATAAGCAATACTGTGTTCGATGATGGTGCATGTCACTCCATGGGATTTGGCTGAGCGTTAGTGAATATTTTACATTGGTCTTATGGGTAACCGTGATATAAACGACAAAATATAAGAATATATACACAGAATGAGTACAAACATATGAGTTTTTAACATGTAATTTTTATTCATACATTAAAAATAAAAATAGTTGAGTAGAAAGTTATTGTTGTGGATTGGTGATAAGATTTTATTATGGTGCACCCTTGCGTTCTAGTACCCTCTCTAGCCAATCGGAAATTTTAACCGTTGATCACTGCTATTACACCTAACGTAATGAAACATATACAAATAATTAATTTTATGATGGTTTATGTCCAACAAAGGAATTTGGCTGAGCTTATTTTTGTGCCAATTTCTTTTTTGCATGGTTCTCTGTCTGTCTATCTACCCGCAGAACATCTAGAGCATGAAATAAGTTATAGATTTGAAATTTTACATCAGTGTGGTCTGTTAGCAACGCGTAATGATATTATGTACTACATTGTAACACAGTACAACATACTAATATTTTTGAAAACCTTTTTTAGTTCAATAGTTGATCCTTATAGATTTGTATGCTCTGACATCAACTATGGCCTTAGTTTTTTGTGTCACCCCTAGTTTTGAGCTAGCTTTTTATTATATATTATAAAATCTCTATACACGGTATATGGTGGAATTAATGAAATACTGTGTTATATCGTAAGTATGGGTTATGTTTACAATCGGCTACTTAAAACAGTGATGTAATGTGGTATTATTGGTTATTCTAGTCAGCTGGCATTGGTTTATACTTCCTTTCTCTTTTTTTCTCTGAATCTTCATGTGTATAAGTAACGAAGAGCTGGACTTCTTGGTGAACTGACCAACAGTATTCCCCCATCATGTTGGTATTCCAGCAGCCTTGGTAGTGTTTTCTATTAATTTAATATCCTGCTAAAACGCTCACCTTGCTCCTCACTAACATCTTCCAAGAAGAACATTCTTTAGAAGTAATCAAGCTTACTGTTAAAAAAGTGAACTTTTAGGCTCACCAAATGTTAAATTTTTTAGCTACAACAGAAACATTTTCCGGGCCTTTTTTTATTTCCGAAGATTGTTTTTACGACTTGCTTGAATTATACCCATGCTTATTTCTCATTTAAGGTCTTTGTGGATTCAAGGTGAACGTCAAACATCATTTTTCTGTCAGTTCCAACAAAGATGCCTTCTTTTCATTTGGCTTTTGAAGGGTGGAAAACTTTGGCAGATATGTTTACATTCTGTTTCATAAAGCCTAACTTTATATGTAAAGGTGGTATGAACACTCTTTGGCTCTTCAAGGTTTTTGTCTACAATGTTCTTCTTACCAAGTTTGAAAGACTACCTCACAGGCCAGTTCTTTCTCCACCAGTGTTGACCCTAAGCTCTACTGTCCCATTCACATAAGAAATGTGGGAATTTGGATAAACAAACTTGCTGACCAAGGAGCATGCACGTTACTTTTAAATCACCACGTTTCATCCAACCATGAGCAGAACGACCTATTTTATTTAACACTATCTCTAGGTTTACACAGCTTTCTTCCATATGCACAGGAATACTAACAGTTACAGATGCGTGCATTTTATCATTGTTTAATAAAACAGCCTTTAAACTAGTTTTGGATAAATCAATAAAGACCCTATATCTTCCTTTTTGTATTCAGTACCAAAACTCATTCATCAGACCTGGAAAGTCTGAGTAGTACACCAAATCACTTTCTTGCTAAAAAATCTTGGAAACTTACTGCTCTCTTTTCCTATAGGCTACACATAACAGGTATTTTCTTTTAATCCAGAGCCAAACAATTCAGCTTTTTCTTCTGTTAAGCCAAGACCCCTACCCAAGTCGATAAGTTCGATCTGAGTAAACAATTGTGGCTCTACATTTTCTGTAATACATTCTAATTCTTCATTCTCTTGCTCGAATAATTCTGATTATTCATCAGAAAATAATTCAGTTTGAATAGAATTTAAGCCATCTGGAGGTTCAGGAACCGGTAAATATACACCGTTCCCTACTGGTAGGATGGAAGACAAAATAGTAGCGTAGCTTATTGGTTTCTTTTTTGTACTTATGACCGGTAGCATTAACACCGCAAAAGTAACAATCATCAGAATTATTTCTTGGTACCCTCCATATCATAGGAACTGCAAATTTAAAGGTTTTTTTCTCCCTTGAGACATTGCACACATACATAACATGCCTTACGCGGCGCCCAAGACTTTTCCTGATCACCAAGTTTCCAATTTCAAAGTAGGATAAACCCTTTTCACCAAAGTCCTTAATATTGTCTTTTCTGTTTATTAACTCACCACAAATGTAACCACAGTTTTCACAAGAGTTTTACAACCACGATTAGACATTGTACTAAGCAAGTACAGGAAACTTAAAAGTGAGGTTAGGTTAACATATAAAACATGAGCTGTCAACAGAAAAATATAACCAACCTCTTTTGGTCAGAATATTTTTAAGTATAATATTTGGATTTATCGCCCTAAAATAGATTTTTCATCATTGGCCTGTGTTACTTATACAATAACCAGTAATATTGTACCATGATAAAGAGACACAGTTTGCACACCATAAATTACAGCGAAGTGAAGCGTCTGTCTTTCTGTACACAGTTTTGGTCATAACAGGAATTTTCCCAGATACCAAGCCAATCGATAGATGAAAAGATAAAGTTTGTTGGTTCGTGCGTTTCACCTTATAGTTTTAAAATATGTTAGTGAGGTCGGCTACCAAGAGTTCAAGACTTAAGTGTTGACGTATTGCATCAACAGCATCCCTTAAAACTGACTAATTTTCTAAGTTTCTGGTACTGACGTGGATATCTTGGTTTATATTTGGCGTAATTGATTCATATTACTGTCTCACAACGACCAGATATAATGAACGGGGTGTAGACTAAATACAAAGCCTTGCATGAATATACACCCATATACATACACCCACCAGACTAACCAATATCTTCTATCACTAGATATCTATGAAAGGACGCTTTCAGTCGTGATTTGTTAATGAACTGCTCCCGCCGTGCACCGTTCTTTCATAAGTAACCGAGGATGAACCGTGTTACAATAACAATGAATTGAGAGTTGTGAACAGAAATGGCCCAACAGAATAATGCTGTTTATTTGTTTCAAAGTTTAATATACTTAGGTAACCGAGGATGAACCGTGTTATAATAACAATGAATTGAGTGTTTTTAACGGAAATGGCCCAACAGAAGACTGTTATTTTCTTGTTTCAAAATTAAATATCCACAGGTAACCGAGGATGAACCGTGTTGTAATAACAATGAATTGAGAGTTATGAACGAAATGGCCCAACAGAAGACTGTTGTTTGTTTGTTTCAAAGTTTAATATCCACAGGTAACCGAGGATGAACCGTGTTGTAATAACAATGAATTGAGAGTTATGAACGAAATGGCCCAACAGAAGACTGCTGTTTATTTGTTTCAAAGTTTAATATACATAGGTAACCGAGGATGAACCGTGTTATAATAACAATGAATTGAGAGTTATGAACAAAATGGCCCAACAGAAGAATGCTGTTTGTTTGTTTCAAAGTTTAATATACATAGGTAACCGAGGATGAACCGTGTTATAATAACAATGAATTGAGAGTTATGAACGAAATGGCCCAACAGAAGAATGCTGTTTGTTTGTTTCAAAGTTTAATATACTTAGGTAACCGAGGATGAACCGTGTTATAATAACAATGAATTGAGTGTTTTTGAACGGAAATGGCCCAACAGAAGACTGTTGTTTTCTTGTTTCAAAATTTAATATACACAGGTAACCGAGGATGAACCGTGTTATAATAACAATGAATTGAGTGTTGTGAACAGAAATGGCCCAACAGAAGACTGTTGTTTGTTTTGTTTCAAAGTTTAATATACATAGGTAACCGAGGATGAACCGTATTATAATAACAATGAATTGAGAGTTATGAACGAAATGGCCCAACAGAAGAATGCTGTTTGTTTGTTTCAAAGTTTAATATTCACAGGTAACCGAGGATATACCAGACTATTGCCGTTATTTTCAATTTCGTATCTAAATATTTTGTACAATCCGGCGTAATTATATCTAATTTATCTATCGCTAATTATAAGTTAATTGTTGTAAGAGTTTCACCATAGGTTTTGTCTTTTCTTAAGTGCGTTTTTGCTTTTAAAACAGTTTTACCACTTATGCATGCTTTCACAATATGTCGCAAATAGAAATATAGATTCTATAATACTTATGAAAGCGCTAGAAAGTTGACATTTTGCACGATTGGTAGTTAGTGCTATATAACCGACAGGTAAGTCTTAAAACAGGACATTGTTGTTTTTACTCCTCAAAGAACTTTGAAAATTGCGGAATTACAATTTTCTACAAGCTTATTTTACTTTCGAGTCAACTAGCGACCAAACTAGCGACCAAACCATGGCTGAAATTGAATTTTCAAGGAGTTTTCTATTTTTAATTGATCTTGAATAGACGTTCAGCGGTTTTCTCATAACTCCAATTCCAATAGGCTACATTCAATATTTGTAAACATGTTTCATTTCGTAAAAACCGGATAATTTACGAGATCTCTGACAATACCACGGATGAAAACAAAAATAACACACACGCAATCCCCGCACACGCACACATACATCATTTCCACTGGACTCTTTCCGTCCAAGTCAAAAATTCCAAAATGGATGTTTCCACTTAATTAAATTTTTATACCATTACTACTCTATGAAGAAAAGTAATAATAAAAGAGGTTTTGGTGATATTTCGGTGTTTATTTGAAATTACTTGATTCCCCACATATAAAAACCGGATAATTTACGAGATCTCTGACAATACCACGGATGAAAACAAAAATAACACACACGCAATCCCCGCACACGCACACATACATCATTTCCACTGGACTCTTTCCGTCCAAGTCAAAAATTCCAAAATGGATGTTTCCACTTCATTAAATTTTTATACCATTACTACCCTATGAAGAAAAGTAATAATAAAAGAGGTTTTGGTGATATTTCGGTGTTTATTTGAAATTACTTGATTCCCCACATATACCAGTTGGATAAAGTCACTTTGGTATGTACATAAAGCTCTGTCTAATATATTTGATGTCGTTATGCTAAATAAATATTCTCATCTGGCTGCCATTACTACAACGAGATATAACTTTCTGGAGGCCTCCACGATATTCCGATTATTCTAGGAATCATCAGACTTCGCTAATTTCTGTTTGAACTAATAAAGCTTCTTGTTATAAGGAATTGCTATTTTGAGCAAGGAGGGAACAAAATTTCTCCGAAATACGCGTATTAAACTGCATTGCTATGTGAACTTATAATATCGTTCAATTACACTTTTTTCAGGCGAATAAGTAATGAAAACTGTGCGTAAATTGATCAAGTTTTCCTCAGTAACCATAACGAAATTGGTGTGAAATTATGTTTGTAATTAAATGACTAATTTTTTGTTTGTAGTAATAACGCTTGAGCCACATTGTTCTTTCTTATATCGTGTACAGTGTTCAGAAACAAAATATATCATCAAATAATCGTATGAAAAGTACGAGTATGCATGTAACCCAGAGGAGACAATACTTGAATAGGTACACAATTATAAATACTTACCGTACACATTCGTCGGTATTTTGTTTGACGTTAGTCATGTCAGATGTGAGAAGGTAATCTGCTGGAGGTACAATTCCTTCAGCTGTGTTACAAACTGAGGATGGTTTGCAGTGCACACAATGAAAGGGGAGGAAATTCCATAGCTGCAAAGATTATTCAACAACTGCAGCCCTACGTTTGGAACTAATTTGTTCATGAATCTGTTAATTATTATATTGGAACTTGCGAATAAATAAACCCATGTTAACGTTTTAGTTTAAACCTTGCAGTAGCATTCAAATTCTGTTAAAATAATATGATCCTCACATGCCACTGATGACTGAGTTGTTATAGTTATAATATCAAACATTTGAAGAAATTTAACCAAGTTTTATGTCTGATGATAAAGATCTCTCTGCAGTTATTTAGGAACGAATCATGCAATACATTATTCTGAGAATCTTCTTAACTCTATAAGTAAGTTGAAGTGAGTGGTTTTTATTCAGTTCAAGGTTTAAGGTGGATACTATCGTAGTATGAGACGCATTAAACATTATTTTGATTTTGTCATGAATCAGTCTACTTGGTTCTTTTGTTCATGTCTTCATTTACTTTGTTTTATACGCATGTTGTCGACATAAATGCTCACCATTCGCATATACAAACAAGAGAGGTCCAAAAACTAAACCTTGCGGTACTCCTTACCCGATCAAATCATGGAAGCACACAAACTTCTAATCAAATATTTGTGACCTCAGCATTCCTGGATAACTTGCAAAAATTGAATTTATCCCCTAAAATTATAAGTAATATATTGGTGCAACCATTATTTAACGATTAAAATAGAGACATCCAGCACTTATTATTCAGGAACTGAAACTATTTTGAAGTCGGGTTATGCGATATTGAGTAAAGTTCCAACTTTTCGTTCAAAAGACAGTGTTTTTATAATTCAAGTAAACAAACTATTTAAATTATACCAAATGGGAAACTTATAATCTGAAGTTTTACATTTAAAATAAACTCATAAATAATTTTAGAAACCTTATTATTTTAGTTTATAATTTACCTATAATTTTTTAGATTATTTGCTTCGAAAAATCACGATTCCATGAATCACAAACATTAATGTAGATTTAGTATGAATTATCTATTAAGTATAAATCTAAAAATATATTTCAATAAGCAATTTTTATAAACCTATGAATTAACAAGGTTCCAAAAACTAGTCACTTTAAATCATGTATTTTCTAGAACCAATATAATAACAAATGTTATTTAATAAGATACTAATGGACGAAATGAACAGGCAATAATTCTCCCCAACCTTACTTTACTAGTTTACTAATCACAGCTACTATATAAATATCATGGCTGGAATGATAACGAGTGTTATGAATCCTAAGAGGCCAAATAAATGTGCTATTCGAGATATTTATTGGTTAACATTTAACGTAATATATTGACTTTATTTAAATATAAATTGTTCTAGATTTAATTTATTCAGTTTATAACCATTACTATAATATACAATTATATTGTGTTAATACCAGTCCGGTATTATTTATACAAATAGGATGTTCAGGAGTTAATTGGAACGAAGTTTCATAAAAATCCTATTTCAAGGTACAAAAGCCGGTGGTTCCAAGAAAAGTGGCGTTTCTTTGACGGACCGATGTTAAAGAGGCATTTTTACTCTCAAATTATTTTGGGAAAATAAATGACAGATAATAGGCTTTCTAGAGTATGTATAAGTTCACCTTTTGTAAAGATACTTTTGTCAATTTATAAATTACCGGTTTAGATATAGGCATTTATTATTGGTAATAGCTAATAAAATATAGTTTTAATTTATTCTTTAGTGTATACGCTATTTATGTTTTTTCGGTTAGGAAAATACAAACTCATTTTTTTCATTTTATTAAACCATATTCTTTATTAGAGGGCTTCATAGCTAAGAACGTCCACAACGACGTGCCTGGATGTCCTGGTGAATTAAAACAGCATTTACTTGTATTTGCCAAAATAACATAGATGTTATTTTGGCCGATATTATCTAAAGTCTTGGCCGAAACTGTTACGATTGGTCTTATTTAATACCAATCATAGTCTGTGTTATTATTTTAGATGTGTTCTATCAGATGTAAGAATAGCGCTTGCTGTAGTAGCTGTTTTTTCATTTATGCGATATTTCATTTTATAGCCATTATATTTTTGTATCAGTATAACTGGCTTCCGAAGTATCTCAGGTTGTAAACATGTTCTCAGCTAAGCGTTTTAACCCCTCCTTCATTTGAAGCATTGCATTTTATGAAACCTATTATTCAAATCTCAAGGACGTCAATAATAGTAATTGTAAGATAAGGATTTAATTAAAATTCGACAATATAATTTTATTTATTTAATAATTTCTGAAATGAAAGTTAATTGACCACAAATTAAATCTGCGCATTCTTGGAAACATGAAATACATTCTTATATAGTTTATGGTTGGAAAAGCCAAAACAATGTAACTTTTAAAACATGTATTTTCTTTAGTTTTCTTACATGAATTTTTGTGGTTGGTATATATTAATCCGTATATATGACATGGAATGTTTATTATTTTAATTAGGAAAAGTGCACGCTATATTAGCGTGACTTTTATTACGCCAATTATGACTTTATTGCCTCATAATTTCATAAATATATAAGTATAATGCGCATTACATCACATTAAATTATAGATATAATATTCACTATACCATTTTGAATCATTGTGAGTTTTTTTAATGTATTTATATTAAAAAATTAGAGTATTTATTATTTCAATAAATAATATCTATTATAATCAGAAACACAATATTTACTGAGACTGGCTATCTTTTTGTATTAAACTAAACCTTATACCTCCACTCTTTTACCAACCCTCAAGAGTGATGGAAAATTGAACAATTTCAGTCTGTCCGTCCGCGCAATAAATCGAAAACGAACTAACCTATAGACTTGAAAGTTTGCATGAATCCTCATTTTTATATGATCAACACTGTGCTCGATGATAGTGCATGTAACGACATGTAATTTGGCTGAGCGTTAGCGAATGTTTTGTATTACTTTTATGAGCAACCTTGATGACATCGATAAAATAGCAAAATAAATAAAGTTTTAAACAAACTGAGTACAAACATATAAAGTTTAAAGATGTGAGTTTTATTCATACAGTAAAAAATAAAAAACAGTATTTGTGCAAGAAAAAATAATAGGGTGGAAAGTTAGTGTTATGAATTGGTGATAAGATTTAATTTCAGTATGCTCTTGCGTTGTAGTACCCTCCCTAGCATACCCTACCAAACTTGTATTATTTGAACACTGCTATGCAACCAAATTAAATGAAAAAGTGTGCGTGTATCATGTGGCAAGACATCTACAGAAAGATGTCACCCGTAAACTTACATGCAAAATATGAAAATTCATTTCTACATAGACAAGGAATGTATGATTGTGCAACAATTGAATTTGGTGAGCGTAATTTTTGTACCATTTTCCTTTCTATATGATTCTCTGTCTGTCTATCTATTCGGAGAATATTTAACTCATGAAATAAGTTATAGATCTGAAATTTTGCATGGAACCTTAGCGTAATATTTTACGCGACACGTGGTGTGGCGTATCCTTACCTTGTATTAAATAAAATAACCTTATTGAATGACTGTCCACCAGTCAGGTTTATTGCATACTGGAATTGTCTATACAAATACAGTTATGTTTGTTTGTGGATCTCAAGTTAATATATTGTATATGTTTATTATGAATATAAACTAATTATTTTTATTTACCAGTTGTATTTTCTATTTTCTTGTGCGGGCGTTTATACAATTTGTATTTTAATTTTAATGATACTGGTAAATATTCTTAGAGTTAACACATACGCTGTGACTTATAAACGAATGAAATCGTTGTTCCTTGTTTTATGGAGCTCAATGAGGACCTCGTACAGTGTTTTTTACGCTTAATGTCTAATATAGGGTTCGCGTGGCTCCATCTGTAATTCTTTCGTTATGTTGACGGTAATACTTGTAAACCCGCTTGTAAAAATGACGGATAATGTAAGAATTGCCGATGAGAAACGCGCTGTAATTTTAACATTGCTCTCGTAAATGTACGTAATCACATACAGAAATAAAAATTGAACTTTTTTAACTGACCACTAATTTACATTTCATTCTTCATTGGATCGATAGCGTGGATAGTACTTTTACATTTAATCTCAACTTACAGGCATGTACTTAGGTTAAACGAAACCAATTCCAACAGCATTTTAATCGGTAATCAAGAGGTATTACTAAATTCTACATGTCTACTCCGAAAAATGGAAGTGAAGAACTTTCATTCCTGAATCAGTTCCAGCAGCACAGTCGGAGTGTATCATATTTATTGTCAATTCCAAACCATCAAAATCATTTAACCATACACCGTTAAACCTGTCATTAATGGAATTAGTGAACATGCGAAAAACCTTTAGAATAAGAAAATGGAGTTTAGTAATTTAGTTTGCATTCGTGGATTTATGACTTGCTCAGTACTTGATGCTAAAACAATTCTGATGAAGATTCTCGTGTTAAGAAATATCAAAAACTTCGACTTGGTGACCAATGACAAGACCAGTACATGTAGCGTGCACAGAAGTATTGCATCCATCTTCAACTTATTACACAATAATAACTTTTTAACAGCTATAAATTACCCATAACATTCCCAGCTGGTTCTCCGAGGTATTAATCTTGAAATTGTATCTTCAGGTCTGAATTAGTGCGGTCTTAAGGAATAATTTGTATCTTCAATTCCAACGTATCCAACACCTTCAACCATACACAATTAAACCTTTCACTGTTTCATCTGGCATTAGTGGAATACTCTTCCAGGCAGTATCAGGAATGTTGACAAGCTCTGTCGCTTGCGAGACGATTTCAAGGACATTCCTTCAGAGTTAGAGGATTTGATGGTTCTTCGTTCTCGTGGTGCTATTTTTACGGCTATATGTGTAAAAATGCTCAGTTTAGTACATATCTTTGTTAATTCCTCAATACGCGTATTTTATTTAAAATATAAGATGCGCTTATAGGTGTACGTTTTCAGCGTTGTTACATTATATCAGATATTAGAAATTATTGGGTAGTATTCTGAAATTTATAAGTATAAGTAGCAAAAATATCTTGTAAATGATAACTTCGTCTCTTTACTAAAGTATGATTTAATCTATTTTAAATTTGTGCAACCACCAAATCAGGTAGTGAAAATTCAAATAGACGATTTTAACTTCTGTTACTTTTTTAATCGCGTTTTCTGATCCCCGTTTATTATACTTATACTTTATACTATCATACTTCTTCCTATAGTAGTATTAATTATTCATATGCAATAATTTGTGCTTGATTAGTGTTATTTTGTGCTTTTTCATTAAAATAACGCCTACTAAATGGAGTTTATATACAAAAAACAACTATAGGTTTATAAACAATTTTTATAAGGCTTTCAAGATCCTTTTATTTAGTCTTTTATGTTGAAAATGCTTGAGCAATTTGTTAGCGAATGTCATGTATATAAATTTAAAGTAACATTACGAGTAGAGATACGAAAGTATCATTTTTAGATTGTGACATAAGTTTTGTTTAAAAAAATACACATATCGCTTTGACCTTTGTGATACTCCAGTTTCTGTAGTGAACATATTTAAAACACATTATGGAAAAGCTGAAGGAATCATTATATTAATGAATACACGAACCAAACCGATTTAAACTGCTTTCGCTTGGCTCTTCGATTTATTGTAATGGGACTTTTACAGTTACATATATGCGCACACACGCCGAATAAAAAGAAAGAACAGTAGGGTATTTGCTTCAATAGTAAAGGTTCTCTTAAGCGTATGTTTGTAAGTTCATAACAGTTACTGATATACAATAATCATCTTGTCATTTGATAACGAAAGCAAGTTGTAGTGTGGAACTATTACACAATGTAAAAAGAAATTAAAACTGTCCTAAAAGTGTCATCAAATCATTGTAAAATAGGCTGACAATTACGTAAATTTCATTATAAAATGCAACGACATGATCCAGATCTCTGTTTCGCGAGTTTCAAACTTCTGCCGAATTTTCAAAACTGCCGTTTGTGATTTTTGTACTTTAAACGCCAAATGGCTTGGAAACAACAGCTCTCGACTGTAAACGAGTTTAAAAACATTTATAATTAACGGCTTGAATATAACAAGCTTATAAAAAGTTGCGCCCAAAGTCTAAAGCTACCGTAAAGTCAAAAACTGGTGAACTAGGTTGAGCAGCCGTGGCAGTCAGCGGTCGGGGTCGGTTCAATACGATTGTTTATTGGTGCCGAGCGGCGAGCGATGACGCACATCGGCTGGTCTGACGTCACTTCTGACGTCACGGCGCAGCGCTGCCAACCCCCGCTAGCGAAATAGTCGTACCAATCTCGACATTTCAATGTTTTCCGATTGAGTTTTGGGACAGTTTGCTAAGTAATTGATAAAATGCATGATTCTTAAACTGGATAAAACACATCTTATAGAAATATATAAATTTTAATAAAGATCGCCAATTTTTACTGGTTAGACTTGGTTCAGTATTTTGGGATTTATTTAATTAGAACATTTATTTGTAATTTTGCGTACTTAAATGATTTACTCTTAACAAATTATTATATAATATAGTATTTTATGCAAATAAATTACTATGTTACTGAAATGTAATTTTATTAATGTATTGATAATAAATCGTTAACTTTCAATTACCGAGAGATCTTATTACAGATAGTGTAGTATCTGTGACCTTAATTTCATAGCTTGCTTAGTTGTTTCTTCAATATGCAGAGAATTTTAAATTGTAATTGTTCTTAACCATTTGGATAACTTAATTTGCGTATACGAGGAGAAATTGGATTCTGTATCTATAGAAGTTCGTGTATTTAATGTAAATTGTAATCTAAAATTAAGACAAATTCAAACTGTACAAAGTATACAAATAAAATAAGTTTTTAACGTGAAAAATAATCAAATACATGGTAGTGATGTACCAACTATACATTACATCAATTTTGAATGTGAATATGCATTTATTATTTATATTAACCAAGCTATAAGTTTACTAAAGCAACTTAAATTTCAATTTAAGGAATTTAATTTATAAAGGCAAAGTTAGGCCCATGGCCTCTTCTATACTTAACCTGCTATAACAGAAAATGAAGAAATTAAAAATTACCTTACTAATACAAAAATAAAACGCATAACATGAAGAAATTATTAAATTATTTAAGACGTAAGTAAAAAAAATCACAAATCAATAAAACTAACTACTCGTACTTCTTTAAGCCTTAAAACATAAAATGATACTTATATTTACACATAAAGCTAAACTAGTTATTATAATTAGATAATAATAAAAAATAACTATATGTATTACTAATCATCACCCTATCAGCTGTTTTAATACTTTGCCCATTCAACAATCAAAATGAATTACAGTTATAAAACATGTCAACTGTGCCTGATGAAAGGTTAAGAAAATAAGTATAAAATATAATAAGTATATAAAGTATCCCACATCACCAATGAGGATGGGAAAGGCTGTTGGGGAATTTATGATCACTGATTGACAAATATATGAAATTCCTCTCTAGTTTTATGGGTATTAAATTTTTTAAGTATTATATAAAAAAAACGGATTTAGAAGAGAAGTCGAAGACTAATGTTTTAACGTTATTGAAAAATTGAGTATATAGCCTAGTGATGTATATTATTGCTTAGAATACAACTAAGATTTCCTTATGCATTTATTATTGAAGCGGTTACAATCTATTGTTCTATTTTATTGTTATGGGGAAATTTATTTTAGTTTTCTTCGAAGCTTAAATAATTGTTTAGTTGTTTAATGATGTGGTGAAAGGGTTAAAAATGTTAGCAAAAATAATTTAAGAGTAATTGTTGTCCACGTAATTGTTGTCCACGTAATTGTTGTCAACGTAATTGTTGTCCATGTAGTTGTTGTCCACGTAATTGTTGTCCATGTAGTTGTTGTCCACGTAATTGTTGTCCACGTAATTGTTGTACATGTAGTTGTTGTCCACGTAATTGTTGTCCATCTAATTGTTGTCCACGTAATTGTTGTCCATGTAGTTGTTGTCCACGTAATTGTTGTCCATGTAATTGTTGTAATACGTTCATTCGCTTATCGCTTCGAACAAATTGCTTACCAAAAATGGTTCTAACCAACTTTTGAATTTTAAACCGTTGTAAATGTTTTCTGTTATGAGATAAGCATATACAGCCTCCGTAGTGCTATATTCAGTGGTTTTCCACAGTCGTCCAACGATTCTATGTAGTTTATAAAAGAGGTGAAGAGACGTGTGCTATTGACATCAGGTGGCAATGGTGGTGTTTGTGTTAAGCAGTTTGCACCCACAGACAGTGGCCGGGGCAGACTCAGTATCAGACGGATTACGTTGCGTGCAATACCACCATCTTCTCTTCGTGCAGGATCTCTTGGCATGGGATTAGATTATCTCTGTGGCAGCAGTGTTGGGAACTTCTTCCGCGGAGGAATCGCAACTGGAGTTTCTGGAATAATCGTATCAGCTGGTGCAGTAATGTAATCACCAGAGCTTCAGGTTCTGCACAAAGTCTACCTCTCCCATTCGTGGGAGCTGGGTGATTTAAACATTAGTCAGAGTTGGTAGTACTAGCGGTTATCCTATAGGACTTTTCGTCACATCCGTGCATCCCTCTATTTCCATCAAATCGCTAGCAATAGTTGAATTTAATAAAGTTTTAATCTGGATGAAAACATATACTTGAAAACCACAATAACAAATTCAGTTAATGCTGTGAAGCAGTCGTTTATAATGTTCAAAATTAAGTCATATGAACAATATCTGAAAAGTAATAAAACAACTTTACGCCAAGTATGACTTGTGTTTGTGAAGATGGGAAATGAATAAAATCAATAATAAATAAAGTACAAGGGTATAAACTAAAAAAAGCCAACTAAAAATGTATAACTGGTTAAAAATACCATTGACTTAAATGACAGTCACATTGTTTTATGAATGGACAGTTGGAACTTTAAAATCCAGCTGCTTTTACAGTACGAGAATCGGTTTAGGCCTTCAAGGTGACGATCTGTGCCTTTTAAAGATTCAAAATATCCAAAATTACTCTTAGGAAAAGTTAAACATTGCAAATTAGGACGTTCCGAACTATACGATAATTTTGGTGACCCAGATGTTCGGTTGGCAGACTGTCTAGGAAACGCAGCGTACGCTACTGCGCATGTCCAATATCATGATTGAAAGGGACAGAAATAGCTGGAACCTCTATAAATAGAACAGTGGTCCATTACACATCTTTACCTTGTCTTCGCTCCACCTTTACATGCTATCCTGTACTTTTAATAGATTTAACTAATTATTTTTAACCCTTTTGTTTCGTCATCAGGCCTTGTCTCGGGCCAGCGATGACACGGATGCTATATTTGTTCCACTATAAAACATTACAGCACTGCCAGCTTTGCTTTATATTTATATTGTGTTGGGCTTTATGACATTTTATAAGACTCACGGCTTGACCAAGAGAGTTTGAGCGATCTTCTGATGATTTACGCATTTAATCTCGAAATCTCTGTTAGGTTAGTGTGTTGAAAAGGACAGCCAGATAGTTCGCACTGTTCGCATGTTTAGGATGTAGATGTTTTGAGGATATATTCTCACACAGTTTCATGGTCTTTAGTGATATGTCCTTTCACAGGCATGTTTTGTTTGTTTGTAGAATTTGCTGGTTTTGATAATATTGTAATAGTACATTTATAATATTTACGGTTTTATGACTGTTTAACTTGATCACGTATGGTGCTTAAAATCTGATTGTTTTGATCATTTTATCGGCATATCTGTGGGTTTTTAAATGTGTTGGTTTTGAAAACTTTACTGGCACATTTGCAAATATTTTCAGCGTGCTTGTTATGATTATTCCACATTTTCACGTAAGGTGTTTAGAATATGCTAGATTTGATCATTTCATTAGCATATTTGTGTGTTATAGAATCTGTAGTTTTGATCATTTCGTCTGCATATTTATGAGTTAAAGAATCTGCTAGTTTGGATCATTTCATTAGCGTATTTTGTGGTTATGGAATCTGCTGAATTTGATAATTTTAATGGCATATTTTTAATATTTTTGCCGTGTTCGTTTTGACCATTCTTATCATGGTCATTATGGTATTTAGGATATTAGTTTTTATTAGTAGTTTGAAAATACTAAGGACAAATGTCTAGCAATTAGATTTTTGGTCGGTGTAATATATAGAAGGGAGATCAGGAGTTTGCAAAATCTTCTCATTTAGAGTCATGTTTCCATTCCATTCTTTGAATTTTAACGTCTAAGCTTAGATAATCAAATAATCAGTTTTAAATACACAGTAATTAATTCTAAAATATAATTTCCTCCAAAGAATCGTTTATCATAAACTGGAGTAAATTTCTCTAGTGTCAAACCTTTTTGTGTTAAAATTTAGAGTAATTTCTGTATACATACTGCAGGGATTGAACTGTATGTGAAGTGATTCAATATATTATTAAGCTTTAGTAAACATAATGTTAGTCGAGCATTGGTAAGGTCATTATGAAACTTCCACTGTCCTGGCTCCATCTGGAACTGTGAGAATATTTTACACGCTATCTTTAATTTTAGTAAATGATTAACTGACTAATTTTGAACTTCAAGAACCCGTAGTTTCGTTCCGTACATAACGAAATATTAGTTACACGAGTATGAACAAGGTTATATGATGTTTTAGTTTTGAACACTTTTAAAACACGAAATAATACTTTTCTTAATGATTGCGGAAGTGCGCATCAGAGAGAGGCCAAGGAATAGTCCTATACGGCTCTTTTGTCTTTAAATTCCCCAAAAACAATTACATATAAAAATATTCAAACGCAAAATAAAGTAATAAACTGTAAATATAAAAAGTAGTAAACACTAGAATGTACATTTTGTTTGTCAAAGAAGTCGCTAATATGATTCCTGCAAATTTGTGGTATACCCGAAGCAATATCTTGTTGATACTATTTTGAATATACATCATACTATTAGTGTATGTAGGTAGTTGTAAATAAAAATTTGTTCGAAATCCCAAATTATGATCTATTTCATGTATTCCATTTTTATTCATCGCTTGTTTCAATATATGCTAATAAAGCAAGCTTAATATAGACAGTGTGTTTCAGAGCAGCCTACTAATACTTTAAGACATTATTTTTGCCAAAAACCAAATATAAATAGCATACTAAAATCGTCAAAAAGCCACCAGTTACTTATACAGACGCCTTGTTGTATTATTTATTAAAAACAATTAAACTTGTCACCATAGAAATCTTCTTTTTATATTTATACCATTCAGACCAAGTATTCGATTGTTTTAAACGCTAAATCGCGGTGAGTCAAATTCTTTGTACAGAAATAACTTTAAAAGTGTATCATCAAGTGTGTTAAAACATTGTTTCAAAGTTTACAAGGATCATTATTTGTAACTAACTAACAGCATATCATTTGTGCAGGTTGAGTAAGATTCATTTACGTTTTATTAATCACTAGATTTATTACTTGTTATGATTCTTTGTAATATTCCACACAACAATACAACTATTAGGCCTACTTCTTATCACATTTTTAAAAAGAATAGAAAATTTATTTTCTTTTAAAAATAAACAACAATAATAGAAAATCTTTATTATTTTCTGTTATTATTGTTATAACAATAAAGCACACGTGGAATCCAAATGGTAATTTAATATTTCTAACAACTCTGGATGTGATAAAAATTCGCATATAAAATATCACAGTTTTCGTGGATTTTCGCGATTATACCACGAAATTTTCAAACTCGTTTCTTAGTAAGCACCTAAAAGGTATAAAGTTCCTCAGTTTTGTATGTTTGATGATTTTGTGATGAGTGTCAGAAGTATTTGGCTTAACGCAACTAGATAACAGAAAATAGACGAGAAAAACAATGGCGTGTTTGGATTTTTACGCCTATTACTGTATTTAAAACATTATTCAATATCGGGGTTCATAATTTTTGTGTTCTTCTACAATAATTAAAATTTATAATTAATTGTTATAAATCTTATTAGTCTGAGTCTGATTCACAAGTGGAATGGATGATAGATATGTGGAAAGGTTACTTAAAAGGTATAGAATGTCTTCATAAATTATATTTAATAAATAAGTTAGCTTACTGAACTGATCAGATGAAATCAAATAAAATTAATATATAAATGATCGAAATATTAAAATTTAGAGGCTATTTTTAGGGAGTACTATTATAAAAATTTTTCTGGTGAGTGCCCCCGAAACCCTGTTTATTCTGGGGGAGGAGGGGTATTCCTTGGCCCCCAAACCCAATGGTAAGCGCTCAAAATATAATTTTTATCTACGCCACTGGTTTTATCAGTTTCAAGTAATTTTTACCCATTTAACATTTTTTAAGATCTTCCGGAGATTTTGGTTCTCTCTAAACTATAAAACTATAAGCTATAAAATACTCGAGTGAAAAATTTTTATTAAAATTTCTATCGAACCCTTTAACGTAAGGGCTAGAACATTTGGATGGTTCCACAAGGTAGGTGAATTATTTAGGATCGTGTTACGTTGAGTTTATATTCTTTACAATATAATTTCCTTATTAATGCAAAAATGATTTATGCTTTATAACAATAAATCATATTTTTAACGTGTCCAATAAAATACAGAAGTATTTTTTTTACAATGACTAGAAAGGGACTGTAACATACGACTCGTATTATGACGATGTGTAATGACTGACGAGCTGGGTGACCCTGGTATTGTATTTTTTACCGATATCCCCGTGGCTTTAGGAATATTTCCGATTTTATTAAAGGTTAGGTAGGGATTGACTTTTAAAACATCTCCACAGCATGACGTTTAGACGAACAGGAAACATTGAGAATGAATTCCAGTGACAAACATTAACAATGTTATAATCAAAATACACATTTGGATTTTATTGATATTTTATTCAATTTTAAGACAAGAAAGTAATAGTGCTATTTGTATGAAACTACTGAGTGAAAATTACACATTAAAAAAATTAGTTTATTTTTATATGTGTAGTTATTTTTTATAAAACGAAATTTTTTTTAAAATTTGTGTTATTTTAGCAAATCTATTTACGAGTAGCAATCTTATTTCAAATAGCAAATTGAGTATTATTTTCAAAACTGTTTAACGAACATAAAGATTATGTTTTCATATGTTATGTTGAATCAACCTTAAGTATTAAACTTTATAAATTACACCAGAAGTATAAAAGCAAGTGTTCGCAAGAATCAATAGAGTGTACTGTTAGCTTTTCGTTTGTAAAATAGTGTTTATATTGAATTTTTAAATATATCCTGATTTTTATTAATGTAACTATATTCCATGCATTTTATTGGTGCTATGAACAATAAAGATATTTTATTGTAATCCTAAAGGATTTTCAACAGACAAAACTATCAAATAACTGTAACGGTCCATTTTTTGTAAAACCTTGTTTACTAAACAAAAAACGATGGCAATTTATTTATTTAAAATCTCAAGTGGTTCAAATAAGTTGATGAATGAACTCCGATTTTTTTAAATACACACTTTGTAGTACCTCCCTTTCAAGAATACGCGTGATTTCCTTTTTTGCTTTTTTCGTAACGCCTTCAGAATTGTGTGAGGCCGACACGTAACTAATTTCGTGATTGTAACTAACAATCAGTACATGTCTCATTAACTAAACTCGTTCTACTTTGAACAGGAAATGTTCCCGTCTGCAACAACGGGACTGCAATTATTTATAGAAGCGAAGAGCTAATTATGAGATGACGGTGTGATGACATAGTCACTGCAGAGCTCCCCCTTCCCTCGCCCACCCGGCCTGACGTCATAGCCTCCCATGACGTCACCGAGCACAGCAATATGGCCGGGTGTCTGTGGGGACTTTTAGAATTACATCAATATACCGTAGCCGAGGTTAAGTTTTGTGTCATAGTGGTCCCATTGAGCACAATATTGTATGCGCTAATTTCCTACATTACTCCAGGGAGATGCTCATCATTGTTTCCAAAAATTTTTCAATTAGCAAAATTTTATTTTTATTTTGTCTTTGACGAATTTGTTGGTATATAGCATACGAAGGTTGCCATGAAGGTTAGATTTACAGAATATTCAAATTAACGCCTATTTAAAACAAGATATTTTCTCAGTGTTAAACTCCACGTGGATCTCATCCCTTTAAACTCTCATATGTCCGCTATCAAGGGAAATAAAGGGTAATAAAGATGTCTAAATCACCTTTCCCATAAAAACCTAACAATAAAATATTGGTTGTTCCATATTAAATGAGAAAGTTGACCACAATTTTGGAAACGTGTGGCAATTTTTAATAGTTAGAAATATCTTGTTAAAGGCATCTGAAAACAAGGAAAAGTTATCCATTTAAAGATTGCTGTCAGTTTATAGTTTCCAAGATTACAATGGCGGCCTATTTAAAAAAACGGTATCATGTATAAATAAAACCTATACTCATAAAAATACTCTGGATCCTGGTGTAAGTAGAAGCTGTAGCCAAACTACAGGCACTTGGTCAACTTAAATTTCTTAAAAAAAAAGAAAATTCATATAGCCGTACATAAGTTCATAGAGAACTTATTATATAATTTTAAACTTTTTACTATATTTGTATAAGAATAATTATTCGCAACTACCTTAGCAAGTTACTTGAAAATAAAAAAAGTGAAAAAGTAATCATTTAAAAACAGTTTTTTTTATTTTGAGGTTTAGTTCAAATTCCTACCCTCATACCACGATAGAATATCACTAAATTAAATTAAATACTTTCAGAGGTAATTTTTCATTAACTTATTGAAATTATCAAGGAGAGTATAGGGACGTATTTCTCAAAGAAGGATGTGGGAAACAATTTATAATATTCTCTTCCTTTACTGAATACGACAAAATATTTTACGTTATAAGAGTTTACGACATTTACTGAAAACCCCTGATGAATATGAACCCAAGACCTTGTGCACTGAACGCTTAGAGACCAGCTTATGCTTAGAGACCTATGCTTAACTTTCTCAGTTAATGATTCGTAGTATTTGTGCCTTGCAATAGACGTTTACGTCACAAGTTATGTAATGCTCTCTATTATAGGAGGGCGAGGGAAGAAATAAGTAAATAAGTAAAACCTAGTTGTCATAATCATCTATACATAGGTCTCACATAATATGACAGACACAATAAGTTTATCTAAATTCATTTTCACAGCGTTCCAAAAACTAAATAATTTTTATTAACCACTAAACAGTGGCTGAGATATTTCTAACAAAGTAAGATTTAGTTCCAAGATTTCCATTGGCATTGATATACTATCTTAATGTAAACAGCTGTGGACGATAAACAATCGTGAATGATAAACTATCGTGAACGATAAACAATCGAGGACGATAAACAATCATGAAACGATAAACAATCTAACGTGGATTAGTACAACAAAAGTGCATTAATGCAGGTTATCGTGCGTCTTGCAGGGTTTAACGATTTAAGTGGTTTGAAGAAAAAAACCAAAATTGTTACCATGATTTGTAATGGTTTTAAACATTGTTTTTCAACATCAGCGGCAGTTCTTTATTAAATATGAACGTGTATCAGAATATATCGTTTCTCATTTCGAGATTTACTTTTTAACTTAGTGTGATTCATAGGTTTTCGAAACTTTGCGCTGTTATCGTAGTTAACATATAAAGGGTGTTTAATACATTAAAGTGTGTTACAAAAGTTTTCATTTTTATTGGATAAAACTGTGTATGAATATTTTCACATAATATAGCCTATATAAATAATAAAAATTATATATATATATATATATATATATATATATATATATATATATATATAAATATATAATATAATAAAAATTATATATTATATAATATATTATATAAATAAAAATTATATATATATATATACATAATATTTACAATGTTGTTTATATATATATACATCTATTATATATGTCCCATATTAACACAATATTTTATTTACTGATCTGTGTTTTATTATTGAATAAGCATAAAATATTGTCTTAATATGGGACATATAATAGATGTATTAAATAGGTTGTCCTGTCTCATTATATAACTGGGAGTATAAAGGGTGTTTAATACATTAAAATGTGTTACAAAAGTTTTCATTTTTATTGGATGAAGCTGTGTATGAATATTTTCACATAATATAGCCTATATAAAATAATAAAAATTAATATATATATAATAAAAATTATATAATATATTATATAATAAAAATTATGTATTATATAATATATTATATAATAAAAAAATATATATATATACATCTATTATATGTCCCATATTACGACAATATTTTATTTACTGATCTGTGTTTTATTATCGAATAAGCATAAAATATTGTCTTAATATGGGACATATAATAGATGTATTTAATAGGTTGTCCTGCCTCATTGTATAACTGGGAGTATGTGTTGAAGGTTAAAGATTTTGGTTAGAGATTTCATAAGAGTAGTATAGAAAATCTTAAGGTTTTGAAGGATTTCGACAAATTTGCAGCAATGGTTGTTTATACTGTGTTTTAAAATTTCTTAAGGTTTTAAAAAGGGAACCACAATAAGTGATGAGAATTATGAAAAGAAAAATAACAGAATAGCAATACGAATGAATACGATTACGGCCATAATCTCTAAGAACGTCCAACAAAATGCTGTATGGTAAAAGTCCTTACAAATACATAACTCCCATGTAATGAGTCCCGTAACAGCTATTACTGAAGTTGCAATAAAATTTCAAGTTCATAGCTCAATTTTTTCTGTAGATATTACCCTGAGCTATACTGGCTTTTACTTATGCTCAGCCAAATCTCATGAGGAGACCTTCACTATCATCGACTCTATCTTGTCTAACTAAGTAAAAATAAACTGAAACAAAGGAGAATTGAAGCCTATTATGTTTTCTGCAAAAACCCCATATTAGCCTATAAAGTTGCAAAATATTAATCTTTATATTTATGGTTAACTTGCTTGAAAAAGATTTCCTTCTCGTATAGCACGAAGAAAGGTGTGGCTGTTATCTGAAAATATCAAATTGAAGAGTTTAAAATAGTCAACATTTTTTAATTACTTCACATCCGTATGTTTGCGACCTCGTGGCGTCGCGACCGGAAGGTGGGACCTTATAGAGGAATAATCCGTGGATCCGCCACTAGATTCCGTCTATTCCAAAACCTAACCAGCTTTGATGACTAAATAAATACTAATAATTTGGGTATAGTTCCGAAAGGTCCCCTAACAAAATACTACTAAAATCTAGACCACCCACGCTAACTTTCTCCCGGTCCACCCTGCTCGAAAGCTGCAACAACGACTCTCAGTGTGCACAACCTCCGGTCACAGCCTGAAAACCTAGCAGGAACCATCCTACCAGAACCTGTCCGGAAGAATTCCGGATGGTAGGAGGCTCCTATTGTTTGAGCTAAAGGCTAGAGGTCGGCGCAGCTGGCTATAGCGTTCGCGGCAACAGACGGATAACGCGCGCCAAATTCAAAACTGTAGCGCACTCGCCGCATCCTCCCCTCCTTCTCCGAGGAGTCGAAGGCTTAGCCATTAAGAGTGGTAGAAAGGGTGATAGGAAAGTTATTTGGAAGTGAAACCAGTTAAAGTTTAAATTGAGCCAAAAATCTTAAACTAGAACGCAGAGTTTACTAAAATATTCAAATAACACTACCATGCAAGAAAGGCGGTGCAGAAACCGCGCCCATTCTCGCTGAACAGCTCCAGTCCTCAACCACAGACAACTTCAACCCATAAGAGGAAAGCAACTAAGATCTATCTATCACCAATATGTCACATACCTGCTAAATACTTCTAACTCTTCCAAGGTTAAGGTTGGGCTTCTTTAAAAAATTTTAATTAAATTATAGAAGATAGTCTAGGTAAAAGGAATCAGGATTCTGGAAACCGTGTTTGACTGAGAATCACGACCTTCATTCAGCCCCATCATCAGACTCAGATTTCCCTCCAAAAATAGGCCAAGTAGGAAAGGAGAAGTTAAGGAAAATTTAGTCTTGTGTAACTCATAGAATATTTCTTCCATAGTAGCTGGCCATAATCCTAGTCCTGTTCCCCTTACTTCCCTCCCCCCCTCCCGCAGCGGGAGACAAGCCTGCTGCCAACAAGCCAATCTACCGGACGCAGAATGAGAGGGAGTGAAAGGTCCCCATGACCTCTCTGGAAGAACATATACAATTAATTGTTTGTTCATATTCTTTCAATATTTGAAATACAGGAAAGGTGGTGAAAAGATGAAATGGCCATTGGAAAAATAAATCCAAATCTAAATGATGAGGTCTCCTAGTGACTACAGTCATAAAAGGCAAGGAAAGAGGAGAATTGGTCTGCTAACAAGTTCTTTAAACTTATCTACCCTATTAGTTTTTCAAGATTGTTTGGTGACATATGGCGAGTAGTAATTCCCTAAAATGGAGTGTTCAGATCGAGAAGGAATGGGCCAACAAACAATAACTCAAAAGAAAAAAAAAAACTCCTGTTGGCTCAGAGTTAGTAGGCCAGGAAATGATTGGTAAAAAAAACCATTAATATGTGGATAGGATAACCACTCTGTATAACTAACCACATACAAATAAATATACATATAACTGACCATTATAAGGTCGTAACACGCATGCTCGAAAATACAAAGTAATATCTATCACGAAAAAACCATACACGAACACTAAATTACACAGAGATAAACATTTATAGCAATAAATAACGATTGACTAACTGGCGTGAGTGCTTCGCTATAGCTTTAGCCTAGTTGAATATAGGAGAATACTTTGTTGAAAAGTCGACTATAAGGGAAATGCTAAATAATGTCGGTTCTAAAGCATTTATCGATGCAAATTATTCTCTATCCCTAAATGCCTTAAGTTATAACTTAACAAAAAAAATAATTAATTAATAGGATAGAGATAGTTAAAGATGTGTTAATGAAGTGTGTTTGGGGTTGCGCATAGGAGGCAATGAGACTGTCGCTGCTCCCAATATTGATTACAGAAAAAATATATAAATAAATGCTAAATCATGGAAGCTGTAAATACTTCAAACAAACAAAATCTAAACGGCAGATCTCATAACCACCCATCCCCGTGTAAGTGTATAGTAGACAGTTTTGGACCAAACATCAGAATTGCCAAACCCAACACCAGGTAGCAAGAGAGAGCACACGCAGGTGAACTCCTTAGCCAAATCCACCTCAGCGTCAGGCAGAGCCACCAATGCAGGGTCCCAAAGAAGAGTAGAAAAAGAAAAGGAAATGTTATTTGTAAGGTGTAAAATGAAAGAAGAATGAAAATAACTCAAATTTAAACCTAATATCACAATGGCTTTTCGGAATAGAGGAAATATCTAGTGGCAGATCATTGTCGTGGAGTTGGGAGAATGCACTTTTTAATATGGGATACATGTGCTGACCTCACAAATTTCTTGGTTTTTGGGTCACGCAAGGCAACTGTTACAGGGGGAAGTAAAGGTCTCAATTTCCAAAGGTTTAGACCACATAGGCTGCAACTTGGCTGAGATGTGTTTGGGTGCATTACTCAGGTTTAAATAGTCGATACATAACTGTATCACCCACTCTAAAGGGTACCTGTGCTCGACCTTTATTATACTGTTTGGATACTTTATCCTTAGCACGGATCAGATTGTCTAGAGCTTTACTCCATCTCTGTTCCATGTTTCTTGGTTCAGAATTAGGTTCTAGAAGTTGGTCAAGATTCCATTTATTTTCCAAAGGAGTGCAGATTGTGTGTGATTTGGGTTTGGGGAGCTAAACAAAGCAAACTGGTACCAAAATATGTTACTTTTTTAATTATTAGACTGGAGGAGTTTGAGAACAATAATAGTAATAAAACAATTATTTCAAAACAACTTGGGCTGACCTAGCTTTGAGAAAATACAGCAAACCAACACCTACTGGGAGGAAAAAAAAATCAGGTAGTTACTTTAATAAATTATAAATTAGTTTTATATTGATGTTAAAAAAAGTTTAAGTAGTTTAATTTTTTATAATATTTACACTGTAAATTAGCTTGTATATCTCTTTTGAATAAATAAAAAGTTATTATATTCAATTTGCATTGTTAGACTTGTAATATTGTAACAACTGTTTTAAGTACCTGAAACAATGCTCGTATCTAACATTAAACATATTTCCAAGCGAAGTGATATTTAGAACACAAAGGTTAAGATTCTACCGAAAGTAAAATATTCACTATAACAAAAAATAACAAAGTTACCAACTACCTTACCTGTATTCGTAACTCAAGGTTAGTTACAAATGATCGTCATAAGCTGCAATTTACACAAAACAAAAGCACCAGTTATTATTATGTGTTTAACACTAACTAAATATAACCAACATCTAAACGTATATAAGGCTAAGTCGTAAAAATAATTTAAAGAAATCATTCGGTTTACAATTTATTTAAGTGAAAACGAAAAACAAATTACCGTTTACTTACAAGGATAACTTACGTAGTACCTTAAAACATTGACCGGAAATTATAAAGATATTCGTACTTAACTGTAGTAGTAAAATCTATAAAGTAGATTAAAATAATAATTAGACTTCGTTATCTACGGAGTGATACAAAAACCGGATCTGAGGAACTCTGCTTACGCAATTACGTGCTTGCACGGCAAACTGACTAAACTTGTGTCGAAAAATATTACTGCAGTTCCAAAAATAAGAAGATCTAATTCGGATAAAAATATGAAGTAAAATAATTATAACAATTGCGAGCTTAGAACTATAAGTATAATTACAAGGAAAAATGACAAATTTAAATTTTAAAACTGTCTTAAAACGAAACGAGAAATTCTTGTTTGAAATAGACAGACAGACGGAAATTACGAACTCCGTGATAATAAATTTTTAAACGACTTAAGCCTTATGAAAAAACTTGAAAAAGGAATTGTGGCTGTAATAAATAATAAATGGACAGTTATGTAAATTAAAGTCAACAAAGAAAAATACTGCATAACACCTATAATTAGTGAAAATAAAATGGTGGTTAGAGTCTAATACAAAGTGTACTTTCAGGTTACTAGTATAAAAGAAAAACTATAGAACTTGGTTAAACAAGTCGTAACTCTGCTTAGTTAAAGCTTAAATGAGACTTTACTGTTATTAGTTATTAAAAAAAAATACTATTTAAGAAATATTTAAGAATATATTTATATTTAAGAAATACTTTATAAAAAGGGCAAAAAAGTACGGTATAAATTATTAAGGTTGAACTATGAAATTCTATTAAAGTTAAACTGAGAACAATAAAATAAATGTTTTAAATTAATTCAAGTAATAACGGTTTACACTTTAAGCTTATTTTAAAATGACTAGAACTAATTTAGTTATCTGATTCTGTTGGTGAAGGTCGCTGTTTCCCTCGTGGCGTCGGTCGCTGCCCTGGGGTGATTTACGCCATAGTTTGAGAAATTACCACTGTTAATACGAAAACTAAAAAAAAAAATGGACGGAAAGCGTGAAATTTAAATTAAATGCTGGTTAGGAATGGTGTTGGGAATCCGAGCGGACGGCTCGCGCTACCAATATTTGCGACCTCGTGGCGTCGCGACCGGAAGGTGGGACCTTATAGAGGAATAATCCGTGGATCCGCCACTAGATTCCGTCTATTCCAAAACCTAACCAGCTTTGATGACTAAATAAATACTAATAATTTGGGTATAGTTTCCGAAAGGTTCCCTAACAAAATACTACTAAAAATCTAGACCACCCACGCTAACTTCTCCCGGTCCCACCCTGCTCGAAAGCTGCACAACGACTCTCAGTGTGCACAACCTCCGGTTCACAGCCTGAAAACCTAGCAGGAACCATCCTACCAGAACCTGTCCGGAAGAATTCCGGATGGTAGGAGGCTCCTAATTGTTTGAGCTAAAGGCTAGAGGTCGGCGCAGCTGGCTATAGCGTTCGCGGCAACAGACGGATAACGCGCGCCAAATTCAAAACTGTAGCGGCACTCGCCGCATGTTTTCATGAATTTAACCACCCTTTTCAATTTGTTTACACTTCTAATGTGAAAGAATAGAAACAGTTTTGTCGAAATTACACTTCTTATTTCCAACTTTTCAGAAATCGCTTATGAGCACAGAAAAAGAAAATATCCAAACAAGAAAAGTATTGTACAAAATAATTATGCACTTTTAAATGTAAATTTGAGCAAATATTAACCATGCAGTGCTTGGACAGTTCTGTACTACAGATGTCAAAGACAAAGTTACTGATTATAAATTTAAAGAGTGTTATAAACCCATCTTAGTTGTCTTTTGACAATAGTAGGCTTCTCACACCTATGAATGTATATACACTTTCTTGATCGGAAAACAAGGCAAACTGACCTTAAACAAATTACTGAGACCCGAGTAAATTACAATGGCCATAAATATGCACATTTTGACAGATTTTCGTGATTGCGGCAACCAAGCAAAATCAAAGTTGGAGTTGGAAATATAATTCACTCCAACCACAAGTGCTCACAAACGTGGATAGTTATAACATTGCGTGCGAATCCGCGGGTAACTGGAAGTGTTATATAAATTATACTCAACTCTGTTTTATTTGTTCTGCGTTTTTCTCGCTATTATCATGGTTAACCATAATACCAACGTGCATAAGTTCGCTAACGTTCAGCCAATGAGACATGTTAGTTTAACCAGTACCATTTACAATTTCAATATGGCAGCCGTTTGTGCAAAATAATTACTCGTCTATTACGTATAGACCAAAGGGAAAAAGTTTATAAACATTAAACAGTTACAACAACTTCTACTTTTGTACATTTTTTGTGTAATTTCGGCCGTTTAAATTTGCAGAACGGATGGGTTAAATCACAGCAATAAAGCATCATAGACAAAAATTTTAAGAAGCTTTCTCGTGTAAATTTTAACAACTGTTTTTCCTGTAAATTTTCTTTTATTTCATAATGTTTCATGATGGATGGCCTACAACGTACTGAGAATATGATAGAATACTATCAATATGAGAGAACACAATCACTTCCACTACTTCTAAATGATTATGATAAACATTTCAAGATCATATCAATTAAAACCTTCAATATTCTGATTCTTGTGATATTCGTTTTTTATATTGCACAAAATAAACTGTAATAAATTAGTATCTAAATTGCTGAGTTTTATATTCAGATGTAATTTCGACTCTAAATAAAAATAAACTAGCCTTCAAAATCTACACAGAAGACAACTATAAGTTTTTGTGATAAAGTAGCTTCAAATCCTCACAAATTATTTATTAACATCCAGCCGTTTAATTTTGTTATGCCGGCAAAGATCTGTTTGTACAAACAAATTTTGAAAATTATTTAAGTTCTTCAATTTGATATTTTAGATAACAGCCACACACAAAATCCACCTTTCTTCCTGCTATGCCAGAAAGGAAATTTTAATCAGGCAAGTCAACCATAATAATATAAGAATAAGTGAACTATACTGCATATTATTTTCCTATAAGCTATTTCTCTCTCTAAAAAAAAAACACGACTGAGAGAAATATTATTGTAAGTTTTAAAATAGTAGTTGTAATATTAAATGTATACACCGTGTTTCCTAAATTTTAATTAGATTAACCCAAATTAACAACTTTTCTTTACCATTTTGTAAAATCTAAATAAAAGAAGAAAATATCTCAAAAAGGTATTACCAAATCTCGCGTTTTATTTTTTTATTCAATTCAAGCTATTTATCATCATGAAATAAGAGAATGTCAAATATAAATTAAATTATTTTTATGATAAACAGTAGGATAAATAAATAATAGTAATGCATAGGGAAATACTGTAGTAAGTATCATATGCGTGTTTGTATACTGGAAGATATTCACAAATATTTATGATTTGATACTGTAAATAACCTTAAATAAACTCTAAAATGTATATTAAACTTTAATGAAATAAATAACAAATTAAAGCTACTTCATTGTGATTGAAATGAGATGAAAAAAATTGAGTAAAAATAGCTACTAAACCTTCGTTTTATGTGACAGTGTTTATAAAAATTAAAATGTGTATATAAATTAATGTACATTTATATCAAATAAAAAAGTTTACTCGAACTGGTTTAAAACCATCATTGTGTTGTCGAGGAAACGTCACTATTGGTTCATACACATACCGAGACGCCTTCAGATTAAAGACGCAATATATATGCTACTGCATTTTGCCTACCAGCGCCTGAACACCGTTGTTACTAAATCAAAATATTGTCTGTATGTTTCTTATTTATATATAATAATTGTTTGGTTAACTTAAAATTATATAAAAATCAGAAATGGTAAAAATCTAATTTATCATAATAGTCATAAGTATCCGTATAGGTATAATATACGTCAATAAGAACATTTATGAGCTACTCATTAAAAAATATTTAACCGTTTCAACATAGCCACCTGCCATTACTTTTGTTTTGGACCATAATTTTTGTTGTAGACTATGAAATTATTTAATTTTATTGTAGACTGTAAGGGCTACATTACCTAACTCGGTCATTTGGTATAGGTCTAACTCATCCCTACTTAACTTTTAAACCAGTTACTTACATCGTAAACCATTTTAAAATGGTGGTATTTACCCGTATGTAAATTCCGTGATATAAAATGGTACATTTATTAATATGCTATGACATAAACTGTTAAAAATACTTCTTTCGTCATAAACCAGACATGAAGATTACCGTCCCCAGAAGAGAGGTTGGCAGGTCGTTTAGGCTCTTGACAGTTGCATGTTTATAATAAATCAAGATTAAATTTAATAGTTTGTAAAAGAAAATGCTTATGAAAATGTTATTTATGCAACAATTGAAGTATTTAACTATCTGAATAAATTTTTTAATTGTAATCAAAGACCATAATAAGTTCTAAGCTCCATTTTAGACCAAATTTATGATTTTTAAGTAAAAGATAAGGGGTAAAATCTGAAAACGAAAATACTAAAATAAAATATTTAAAAGTTTTCAATTTAAACCAATTAAAAGAACGCTTTAATGGCTATAAATATGTTACATTTTAACGCATTTTATTTTTTTCTGGTGGTTATTAAAACGAAATAAACTTGTTGATATTTAGTGAGATAGTTTACTAAATTAAACTAAATTCTCCAAATACATTTATTATACTGCTCACTTTAGTTTTATTTTTCGTGTTATGTGTTGATATTACAATAATTTAAATATTTTGTAAAGTAATATTTTGTGGTATTTTATACATTTAATAAATATGATCTTTTTGATTCCAATCGAGAACTCAGTACAGGTAGGTTTAATATACATGATAACTGTAGAATTCTATTCAATAATTCGTTAAAAATCTTTGTCAAGTATTTATACACTTCTTATTATATTACAAAATTAATATTACTGTAAAAAGCTTATATTAATATTTAAAGTTTCTTAAAATTCCTTAAAGTTTCATATTCAATGCTGTGTTTACGATTTTATTGTAATAATATCTGATAGATATATTTTGCTAATTTTTTAAACTGATATATGTCTTTAATATACGAGTTTTTGTGTATATTTGTTATCTGACACTTTCATAAGTCATTCATAGCACCAATGTTAAAACTACAGAATATGATCGTTCTAAAACAACTATTAAATTATGGTTCAAAAAGATTAATTGCTACTCTTTCCAAATTTTAGGGTTTCTCCAGGGGCCTACATGTAGCTACAATCTGAACTATAATACCCATCATAATACTAATTATTTTTAACAAAAAAATTAAAAAATATTAGTTTTATTTACTAAATGTCAACATTACTTTCAATATTTAATTATACACATTTTCAGTGCTTAAAGTCCATGTTTTATGTCTTACAGGTATCAGAATTAAATATATATAACTTTTAAATGTATTTCAGGTGTTGAAAATTAAAATAAAACCTGTAAATAATAAGCAACAGTCCCCTTTTCTACATTAAACAATTTTTTATGTTAAGAACTTATTCTGAGATTGACCTGAACATTTGATGAGAAGTTAACTATGAGATAGCAAGAAAATATGATTTTTTTATTAGCGAAACCTTGATGACGATCCGAATACTGATCCCAAACTTGCAATTCAAGCTTTATAGATGTAACTTATAAGCGTAGTAGCACTCAAATTAGCGACATAAATGTACATTTGGAATACTATTTCAAAATGTTTATTACATTAAAATTATAGTTAAATCCAGTGCCTGAGGCCAGAAGGGTCACCATATAGACGTAGTGAGGTAGAATCGCTGGTAATGCAGGCAATAGGATTTCTTGGGACATTTTTTAATGATTTCATGGACGCCGCGCACGTAATTTCTGGGAAAATTGCGTGTATTTTTAATATGTTTATGGTAATTTGACCTTCACCATAGAGCAGGAGGGAGGAGGCTCTACGACCGAGAACTCGTGCGCTCTGACCTAGAGGTCACAGGTTCGACTCCTGAGAAGATCTATAAACAAATTTGAAAATGGCTTTGTTTGTAAAGTTTTCTCTTACAATTGCCATACATAATAAATTAAAATGGTACCGTTGTAGAAGAACCTCCTTGAAAAAGAGAAGTGAGAGAATGAGGGTTACCGAAAGACATACTTCGTTGGTAGTAGTTGTAATTAATAAAACGTCCCCAGGAATATTTCGAGGTAATTCAAAATGAATGAGAATAAACTTGTATTGTTGTGTGTACCCATCAATTTTATCTAGTAACGCACATTTTTGTACACAACTAGATCGGGTCTGAGGGTCGTTTCCCACAGCTATTCCCGCACGACTCCCGGCTGGCGAGCTGGCTCCAACACAAGTGTAGATTTTCCGTGTTTCCTGAGATACGGAATGTGAGGGATGGGAGTGTTGCGGGGGTGGTTGCTGAAAAAGGGGTGGAGGGGGTATGACGTCATCCGCGACCCGGCACGTGGCCATGACGTAGGCAGGCTTCAATGAGTCCCCCATCACTCAACCGAAGGCCTAGAAAGTTGCTAATTAGTTCCCTATGTTTATTCAACTCATACAATTCAATACTTCGTTAATTATTATTTTTAGTCGAGAATTAAAAAAATATAAAAATTGGTACATTACAATAAGCGGACCCGGTTTGTTTAATACCTAAATCATCAAAGGGTACTGAATAATTATACTCATCGATATGATCAATAAATACTAATTAATTTGAACAAAAACTAAATATTATTTGCACTAACTGTATACTCATTTTTTTAGATTCTAAACGCATTTTGTTGTAACGGTGACTACTTTTAAATAAAAATACAGTTAACTTTAGAAAACTGAACAGAATAACATTTATTTATTTCATTTCAACGGTAAAACCATTAATTGAAATGTAATAACAAGATAAACTGTACACTGATAAAAGAAGGTAGATAAAAGAACCATTGAAAGATTTTTAACTGTGTCTTTATTGGTTTCATGGGTTTTTTGGTAATTTGTATTTATTATTTAATTGACAATTTTTTTATTACCTATCTTAATTTAATAGTTTGATTAATGGTTATAGCCCCTTTATTATTTATGACATTACGTAATTGTTAAAACTATTTCTATTTATTTGAATCATGTGACTTTAATTTAATATTTTAGATACGTTTGTATCGATTGATAGTGCTGTTATTCGATATATAAAGTATCGATGATTGCAATATGCGATATCAAAACCGGGTCCACTTATCGTCCGGCTTATCTGTGCCCGAAAGTTCTAATTATTGAACGCTTTACTTTAAGTTTTTTTTAGATTTATATGTATTATATAGTCATATTAGTTAGGGCCAAAACGCCTTCTTTCTGCAAAAACGCAGTCGGTTTTGATCATCCTGAGCCTGAACGCTCTGGTATGTGTTTGAGTATTTTTACGTACATTTTTTCTGTTGCTAAATAAAATTCCATGAGTTAATCACCATGTAATTACTAATTTTAATAAGATTTTGTGTACGGCTAACCTTATACCTCGAGGTATTTGACGTCTGATGAAGAGGGTAGATTCCGATCCTCGAAACATAGTATTCTGTTTTTTGCATTAGGTATAAAAATATTCGAAAACCTATGATCCTACCTTTGATTAGGCTAAAAACTGAAACGAAGTAAGGCTCTGGAAGATATCCACACAGCTTCTTACTTAATTAGAAATCTATTATACGGTTTGCTAACAAACGTACATGTAACGACACGCACTTATCCATGTGACATAACCAAACATGTGGCAGGTTTACGCAAACCACCTCGCTACAAATCTGACAAAGAATTTGTGTAAAAATTTAATAAAGAGAAGAAAATTTTATATTCGCCATTGAAAGTTTCTGGACTCATTACAGCTGAGGAACTTATGTCGCTATATTTTCTCACAGGCTTTGAAAATGTCTTCCTTAAGTTCTTAGCACATATTGGGATTAATATTCTGAGTATACTCATCAGATTCTTTAATCCACATATAATATCAAACTATCTACAGTTTCCCTAAAGTTAAAAAATTGTTGCAATCTTAAAGTTCGGCAAGGGTCAATAAGAGGCAATAAGAGTGAAAATCCACAATCTGACAATTCTTCTGAGTGCCTATTACAAACTGCTATAAAGTATATTATACAACAGAATATTCCTACTATCAATTCCAACACCATTACAGAACAAGCTGTTTTAGGGCTTTATCGAAGCTGTTGTGATTTTCGCTCTCACTAAATATATTGAAAAATGATTGGACAAATTTGAAATTCTCAACAGAGTTCTTTACTTCTCCGCAGTCTGTGAAAGTGTAAGGGAAAGTCTTCATTCACAGTATACTTCATTCCCTTTACTACTTCCTACTTTAATTTAATTGCTTAGTGAAAAGGATGACAAGGAAAGTTCTATCAGATACTTTAAAGACAGTTAGCTTGTGATCTGGTTTTGTCACCACGATGTTTTAATATACATCACCGACATTTAGTTTAACTAGGCGAGGAAGTTTACTGATGCCGAAGATATTGCTCTAACCTCCTATCACTTTGTCAACTCTTGAAGGCATCATCAAAGGTTACTTATAACCTAAAGTATAATACTAAACATCACAAATATGAAACTTTCCTGCTTTTAACCCAACAAAACATTTGTCAACAGTAAGCATAAGGGAAATTTTGGTTGTATCCTTCTTTGACATAACAAGTTTCCACAGCACTGGGATGTTACGCTCCCTGATTTTCAAAAGCTAAGACCAAAAACCTGCAGCGAAGTTTAGAATCCGGGCACATACAGTGTAACTTGCATCTCATGCAACTTGGAGGGTCGCTTCAAAATTTCTTTGTGCTTCAGGTTTGGCCTTTGGTATTTTCGAGTGCTCAATGTCGAGCAAATGTCAATATAGCACACGTCGGGTATGTTGCAGTTCAGAAAACGAAAGCAAATCGTGGTACTCTAATGACAATTCCATTTTCCTGGCACAGTTCAACATCGCCCTTCCAATGATCCGGCCCAGAAAGGCTCTTTTAGGAGAGTATAATGTGAGTTCCACCTGTCCATGCTCTCTACCTATGTATGGAAGGATTAGCCATCTGAGAAACATCACTTGCAGTTTCGAAAAAAAGCCATATTTTCTTTATAATTAATTCCTATTCCTACGAATGGCCAGTGTGGCGGGTACAGCGGTTATCGCAAGAAACCGAATCAAGCAACGTCCAGCCTGACTGCTGTTTGGATGGTTGAGCGATCCAGTCACCCGCCTGCCCGGCAATTGGTGGTGATTCGGAAGTCACCTTTATGCCGTTTGTCTTCTGGTTAATTAGTGGCTTCTTATCCCTAACTTCGCCTTTTAAAATAAAACATTCTTTGACTTTGATTTTGACTATAAGGGAAGTCTCAGTTTGAGCTAAATCAGGTAAGGATTAGAAGAACAAAAACACGGCATGTAAAAACTTTCTACAACAACTCTCGTTGGTGATAAGAATCTTCTAGAGTTAACTGTAGCAAAAGAATGGATTGCACATCCTCGCTTCATATAGACAGGTCTTAAAGCAATGCTTTAATTATGGACCAAGTACTAAGCAATGACTCAGATGGTAAATTATTGTTCCGCGTGTTTTAGTGGAAGAGTCATTTCTCGATAGAATCAGTAAAAGGGTAATCTTGAATGAATCGAGAGATATAATTTTAATTTATTTCCTTATAACCAACAAAAATCAGGTGCAAATTGTTTGGATGCAGTCAAAATTCATTCATATGGATTTACCCTCAGGTTGCCTCCAGAAATATTTCAGATCGTGAAAATAGGTCAGCATTTAGTAACAGCTTAACTGCAACCAAGGCGCTACACATTGTTGAATATTTCAATCTAAAATTGAAAAGTTGTGTCAACACCTTATGAATACAATAATTCTAAAAACAAAATATTATGTTTTATTACTGAAATTGAATACATGTGGTGAACAAGCGTTTCTTAAGGGATGATGCTCGTTTTGAGGCTATCCTTTGAGATTCTCTGAGAAATTAGCATGAACTAAGCGTGAAAATGGCTGTATCTGTATTTTGTCATTCTTATCCTTTTGGGATTCAAAATTAATTGAATTGTATTCCTCATCCGGAATTTTATTTGTAGTGTAAATTTTTCTGGGGAGGCATCCTTTTTTAATCCGAGTTTTAAGTTACATTTTTACGTGAAGGGTTATAATAATAATAATAATAATGTTGTCTTTATTTTCATCAAGCGTTTCTCAGTTACATACAGAACACCTGCTTTTCAGAACAACTATCGTCACATACAACATATAAATGAAAATGAAATACAAATAAATAAAGAAAATCTATACATTAAGCAAATTTTGCCTCATCTTATTCTTAAATGTAGCTATCGAACATTGTTTCACGTTTGGTGGGAGGTCGTTGTACAATTTCGGGCCGAAGTAAGAGAAGCTCCTCCTTCCCAACTCCAGCCTAACTTTGGGAAAGTGAAGTGAAGAAGATTCCCATGGCGGGTTCTGCGCTGAGAGACCTCATCCCGAAATGAGAGCTTCTCACTAAGGTACTGAGGCTCCTGATTAACAAGAGCTTTGTGGACCATACAGCACGTCATGACCCTGCAGACGGTCTCTACCGAAATCATCCCAGCGGCATCTCTGTAAGGAGAGACATGCTCAAATCGTTTCAAATTAAAAATGAAACGGATTGCAGAGTTTTGCAACTTTTGAATGCGATGCATGTCTTCTCCAGAAATGCTATTCCCGTAAGCTGGGAAGCAGTAGGCGAAAACGGACAGGACTAGTGACTGCATGATACGTAGTTTCGCAGACTCAGGTAAAAGATCTCTAAATCTGTAGAGTCCCCTCAGTCTACCGAGTGCTCGTTGACAGGCATGCGTGACATGGTCAGAGAACGTGAGGCCGCTGTCTAGCACAACGCCAAGAGTCCTCGCCCTATCAAATACAGCCAAACTCTGGCCATCAAGCCTTACCATCACTCCTCTTTCACTGAGGGACTGCACAATGTTGTGTGGCGCCGTATGTAACACAGTGCACTTGCCTATGTTTAGTTTCAGCCCATTCGCCATTGACCACCCCAATATTTTTTCAAGGTCGACATTGATCATATCACCACCATCTGCGATGGCTCATAACACAAGTGCAGCTGCACTTATCTCCTGTAGCAACTTACAACTTAAATTATATATCTCAGCAAATATATAACACATGGTTTACCCAAGGTTTCAATCCTGTATGACCGGATAATCTGCTCTATATTTTTCCAACTCGTTACAAAAGGCTGTGACTCATTAGGGCGGATAGAATAAGGTTAAATGAAACATTTCACGTACAAGTAATACTTAAACTTCGCTAAAACGAGTACTAGAATTTCGAGTTCAAGAAATTTGTTCTCCACCACACCAGAATAGAGTACCGGCATAATGACTGTTGTCAATTGACTGTATGCTCTACCTGTAAATCGTCAGATGAGGATCTGAGAGGGAAATATAGAACTATGAAGTGAGATTTACTTACTAAGAAATGAAATTCGATAAAAAAATAAAATCTGGCTACAGTTTTCAACATATATGTCTATTTTATGGTCAAACATGCAATGTAGGTCAGCTTAGTGGGTCAAATATTTCACGAAGATAACATTAATCTTGCAGCAAACAGCTTGAAATAATGATGGTATTGCTTGTGTTCTGCGCTTTTTATACGATATATAAAATGTTGCGTAATTTTTATCAACTGTTTTCCATGTTAACTTGATTAATAACTTCATGAATCGCATTGTCGGGAGAGCAGGCCCATTCACTGTTAGCGTCCAAAAATAGAACCCCCCTCCCACTGGGTTGTCGGTGGGGGAGGGGGCGAAAGTAGGTCACGGGATCGCAGCCCTTGGAGAACACGCGTGTTTGACCTTACGCCTCCATTCAGAACCTGGGCCATCGCCATCGCACGCATCATTCAAAACGTGCGAAAATGAATGGAGCTTCTTATCGAGCCCTAGGAAACCGGATCTCACCGCGAGTTTACGTGCAATTCGTTTGGTCGTCTAATATTTGTATGCACTTGCATTAAAACTATCGATTATCCGTCATAGTACTTCATTCATTTTTGCCTCGGTTTGTCTCTTTTATAAAATAGTGTGGTAGATTAGCAATACAACTACAGTTATTTACTTTATTGTTATTTGTTATATAGCAGTAACACACTTCCTAGATCACCTCTAGACTGTTGTAGTATCCATCCCTGCTTCAGTTTCTTCATAGAATTATTTGAGAAATTCATTCATGAAACAGATTTAAAAGCCGTTCTGGACTTAGGAATAGGTTTGCGTATTTTATATGTGTGAGGTAATACGGTTACAATGTTGAACAAAAGTAATAAAGTTAAGACACATACTTGTAATCGAATACTTTAAATCATTTTTGGTTGTTTTGAGCAACATACATCTTATCTTTCAAACAGGGTTATTGCATATGTGACACTACTTCTGTAACAGGAAGTTAATACACTTCCCGACGTGAAAGTGCATGAAAGTTCGCGAAGTGCATCAACTGCACTTTAAAAACTTGTGTCCCTGCTGTGACCCACATCTTTCCATCTATTTCCAGAACTTGCCGTGTTTTTCTCGTTCAGCAACTCAATGGCTCTCCCTGAATGAGTGACCTGGGCGGCCTCGGTGCGGGATCAGTCCCACCCTCTCCCTCAGCTGTCCCGCGGCACGTGCCGCCAATGACGTCAGACCCTCTCCCCCCCAGCGTAACCATCACAGGGCAGTGACGTCACTGCTTCTCAAAGTCGGTCATGGGCCGCCTCACCATCAACTGTGTCAAACTCGATTTAGCCTTACCCACCCGCTAAAAAAATGTACAAAGAAAAACAATAAATCTTGTTTTATCCTCCGAATATTATATTTGTAATTTTAAAATGGCCCAACTAATTGTACGAGTATTTTCCTTTTATAGTGTAAGTAAGGAGGAACATTTATCAGCATTGTAGAGTTCCTGATATAGCCCAAAAATACGTTATTAGCCTACAAACATTAACTGTCTACACATTTTATAATAGGCTCATTATCATAAAATATATATTTATCTGTCTTATTCAAATTTCTTCATTATTGTCTAGTTATGTTTGAAAACAGAAAATCTAAAGAGGTGTCCTATTATGAGTATAGGTTGTCTCATTCATGCACATACATATTTGTGATAATGGTCATGAAGGTATATAATTTCGTTATTGCTCTGTCTGGCATGGTCAAGCGACACCATACACATTTTATAATAGTTAAACGTGTTTTGAATAATTGTAAATTATCTAACAGAAACTAATCAGAATTTTAAAATTTTACCATCTAGGAGCTCTAGATAACTAATATTGGTCAATTTATTGAGAATTGTATTATTTTTTATAAATGAAGGCTGACACGTAGACAATTCATTATTTTTCTTGAATTATAAGTAAGCATAGCTTGGGTTAGCTATTTACCTGTAAACCTACCAGTGAACATTCTTTCAAAGCTAAATTAAAGACCTTTTTATTAGTGAACCCTTTCTATTCACCGAATGTGATTTTTAGCACCACTCATCGGGAATAATAGACAATATTATATTTTAACTAAACAATAATGGCTAGAATTTAATGTTAAATAAGAAAATAAAATATTATCTGTCTCAATACAGGTACAGTGTTAAAGTTGCTTTTGAGAATAAAGAAGTACGATTTGATTTGATTATTATACCTTAAGGTATGTGAATAAAAAGCTTCATTAATCACAGTTACGTTATTTGGTTAGTAACGTATTACTACTGCCTACGAAAACTTGCTAACCCTATTGAAACTACCAGCACAACCACAAGAACCAAATAATGCAAAAATGAATTTGGCGTTGGATATTTCATGAATCAGACCATTAATAATCTATGTATATCGAGGCCACGTTTTTACACACAATGGTGTATTGGCAAACAATCTTACGACAAGTGTAATACCGTGTAAACAATATGACAATAGTATACAACACTATCAATAGAAGGAGGGAGTATTATTTAGGACTTCGCAGCTGGCACCTTCAGGCCAACCGTGCGTTGTAGTCTCCAAGTGCTGGCGCTGCAGTCTTGGTTGTAACACAACAGTAGTAGTGTTTGTAGTTACATGATATTGTCTACAGACGTGCTATGCCTCTACAGTTTGCAAACTCATTTTCATCTTTTTTTACTTTAAAAAAAAAAAAAAAAAAAAATAAATAACATTAAGTCTGACATAAACCATCAGTAAGTCTACTCTGCTGAGGATATAACAGAACTGTAAAGTTTCTGAATGTGAGCCAATATTGTAAAATTGAGACAAAATTACAAAATTAATCGAACCATATAAAGAGTTTTGTCTATTTCAATTAAATAATTTTGAAAATCAATTCCTCTACATTTGTTTTGGTTGTTTGAAAAAAGTCCAACGACTCCTGCCACTTCCACCCACCTAAATCCGTAATAGAGAGCAAGAGTATCTTTGATATAGTTTAGATATTTAAAAAATATTAAAAACAAATTGGAAATTTCGTTTGTAAAAACTGAGGATTAGGAAAAAAGGAAATAATATCCTATTTTATACAGTCGGTGACCATAGTGCTCATGTACGTAGTAATATTAAAATATAAAGTATTCCGGCCACTAGTCTTGACAAAAAGTTACCCTCTTTAGAAGTTAATCAGAAGTAACAATAAAACCTTGTTACACTGTTAAAGTATTGTCAGTTAACCATAAATTCACCTTGTAGAGCACTCTGCATAATTATATAGTATCCAGATAATACTAACCTATTTAGTAGCGCACCAAAGGTTAACATCGCATAGTACCACTAAAAGTATTGTCAGCTAACCATAAATTAACCTTGTGGAGCATTCTGAATATATTGTCTCCAGATCATACTAACTTTAACATCGCATAGTACCACTAGTTAAGTATTGTCAGTTAACCATAAATTAACCTAGTGGACCTTTCTGAATCTATTGTCTCCAGATAATACTAACTTTAACATCGCATAGTACCACTAGTTAAGTATTGTCAGTTAACCATAAATTAACCTTGTGGACCTTTCTGAATATATTGTCTCCAGATAATACTAACTTTAACATCGCATAGTACCACTAGTTAACTATTGTCAGTTAACCATAAATTAACCTAATTGGATCTTTCTGAATATATTGTCTCCAGATAATACTAACTTTAACATCGCATAGTACCACTAGTTAAGTATTGTCAGTTAACCATAAATTAACCTAGTGGATCTTTCTCAATCTATTGTCTCCAGATAATACTAACTTTAACATCGCATAGTACCACTAGTTAAGTATTGTCAGTTAACCATAAATTAACCTAGTGGACCTTTCTGAATCTATTGTCTCCAGATAATACTAACTTTAACATCGCATAGTACCACTAGTGAAGTATTGTCAGTTAACCATAAATTAACCTTGTGGAGCATTCTGAATATATTGTCTCCAGATCATACTAACTTTAACATCGCATAGTACCACTAGTTAAGTATTGTCATTTAACCATAAATTAACCTTGTGGAGCATTCTGAATATATTGTCTCCAGATCATACTAACTTTAACATCGCATAGTACCACTAGTTAAGTATTGTCAGTTAACCATAAATTAACCTTGTGTAGCATTCTGAATATATTGTCTCCAGATCATACTAACTTTAACATCGCATAGTACCACTACTTAAGTATTGTCAGTTAACCATAAATTAACCTTGTGGAGCATTCTGAATATATTGTCTCCAGATCATACTAACTTTAACATCGCATAGTACCACTAGTTAAGTATTGTCAGTTAACCATAAATTTAACCTTGTGGAGCATTCTGAATATATTGTCTCCAGATCATACTAACTTTAACATCGCATAGTACCCACTAGTTAAGTATTGTCAGTTAACCATAAATTAACCTTGTGGAGCATTCTGAATATATTGTCTCCAGATCATACTAACTTTAACATCGCATAGTACCGACTACTTAAGTTATTGTCAGTTAACCATAAATTAACCTTGTGGAGCATTCTGAATATATTGTCTCCAGATCATACTAACTTTAACATCGCATAGTACCACTAGTTAAGTATTGTCAGTTAACCATAAATTAACCTTGTGGAGCATTCTGAATATATTGTCTCCAGATCATACTAACTTTAACATCGCATAGTACCACTAGTTAAGTATTGTCAGTTAACCATAAATTAACCTTGTGGAGCATTCTGAATATATTTGTCTCCAGATCATACTAACTTTAACATCGCATAGTACCACTAGTTAAGTATTGTCAGTTAACCATAAAATTAACCTAGTGGAGCATTCTGAATATATTGTCTCCAGATAATACTAACTTTAACATCGCATAGTACCACTAGTTAAGTATTGTCAGTTAACCATAAATTAACCTAGTGGAGCATTCTGAATATCGAGGGGTTTCTGGTAAAATCACCCAAGTCCATTTTTTTCTGAAATCATGATTTTGTAACCTATAGATGGTGGAATTCAAGATCTACAGGAGGTAAAACCAACCATGTCAATTGTTAACAATAGTAAACGAATTATGGGCAAAATAAGTTTTACCCAAATGGTTTTTACTTTCTATTCAGTAGAAGTAAAACCACCCAAGTTACTTTGGGTGATTTTACCTCTATCACTTTTGCTGTGGCTAGATGAGCCAGCTGTGTTTTTTTTAACCTATAAGGCATGTGAGTGATTTTACCTCTTGTGTATACATTGTGATTGTATCTATCTGTATCACATTGCCTTTAGTAAAGTGCACTAGTAAGGATATTGATAATTAATAAAGTGCTTTAATTAATTGTGAAAATGAAACGTTCTAAATTGATTTGTGAACTAAGCTGAACGAAATGAAGTGTTGGAAATTAACAATCATAATGAACTAAGTGAAAGGAACCTAACCAAACATGATACAAATCTAACCAATCATTGTTTTATAAACAGTGGTGAAACAACTAGGTTAAGTTCATCTTGTTCAATTCCAGGTAATAATTGTAGTTTACAATGTAGGCCTAAGGACCTGAACCAATCTTCTAGTTTCCTCAGAATCTGATTCTGACTTAGTATACGACTCAGATGCAGATCCAGAATACTTACCAAAAAACAACCGATCCTATTGCTAAAGGACTGAGAAAATATTTAAAACTACAGAGTACCAGACCTGTACTAAAAAAGAAGCTTGACGATGAATCTAGGCCTACGCCTATGACTACTGGCAATATTGTTATTAGGCCGACCCAAATTGAAAATGATATTGCTTTAACCAAATGCTTTATCTTGCCCAGAGGTTACATTACATGAAGCAAATGGTGATGTGGCTGATCCTGAAATAAATATCATTACTATCGCTGATACTCCTGAAACTGAACCATTAAAAAAGAAACCAAGAAAAAGATGGAGCAAACCTCACCCAGAAACCTGGAAAGTCAACGTAAATAAATCCAATAGAAAACTAGGCCTACCATACAAAGCCAAAAAAGGAAAAAGTATGCCACCTAAAATCCCTAAGCCCGTTGATTGCTCACAGTGTGTTTTCCAATGTACGTCCAAGTTCAGCGAAAATATCCGTAAAGGAAATTTGTGCAGAATTTACATCAAGTTCATTCGAGCAACAAAAAAATTTAATTTTGTCCCTTGTTTACAAAATCTGTAGTTGAAAGAAAAAGAAAACGAGATGATGACTCTAAAAAAACCTGGCAAAATGTTCAGTTTATTTCTATTTCTTTGTGAAAGAGGTGAAAAAGTTAGGGTATGTAAACAGTTTTTTTTTTAAAACCCTTTCAATTAGTAACGCTCCTCTGAAAACAGCATTTTCTATGCAATCTGAATTAACTGGTAATTTTAAAGGCTCTGATAACAGAGGTCGTAAAGAAACCTCCGAACAAGACTTCTCAAGATTGGATTAATAAAATCAAAGCTCATATTGAAACTTTCACTACAATGGAGAGCCATTATTGTCGCAAAGACACAGAGAAAAAGTACCTTGATTCATTGCTTTCCATAAGTAAGATGTATGAACTTTTCAGTGAACTGTACAAAGATGAAGAAAACGTGCCAAAAGAGAATGTGTACAGAAAAAGTGTTTTGTACAGAGTACAACCTTAGTTTTTTTCATTGTTCTAAAGACAGGTGTCTCATATGTCTGAACTATGAGAGTGCTACTGACGATGAAAAGAAACTGCTCCAAGCTTCATATGACGAACACATTAATCAGGAAAAACGAAGCGAACGACAGCAAAGATTATGACAAAAAAAGAGCAACTGAAGATCCAGCTTTCGTTACTGCGAGTTTTTTGACTTGCAAAAGGTTCTACAAATTCCTGTTTCAAATGCTGGTCCTGTGTACTATAGTAGAAAACTATGTGTATACAACCTAACAGTGTATGAAGCAGCACCACCTAACAAAGCCTATTGTTTTTTTGTTGGAGTGAAAATAACGGTAAGAGAGGTAGTTTGTGAGATCGGAACTTGTCTTCTACAGTGGTTTAAAACATTACCTGCACATTTTAAGGAAGTTTCTTTGTATTCTTGATACATGTGGAGGTCAAAAATAGGAATCAGTTTGTAGCAGCTCTATTTTTGTACATAGTAAAATAATTTCCAATTTGATGTTATTGAGCACAAGTTTTTAGAGAAGGGGCATACGAAAATGGAAGTGGACTCAATGCACAGTGCAATAGAGCATGCACAACAAAATGTTTCTATAATGTGTATGAGAGATTGGTTAACAGTTTTTGCTATGGCCAGATCTAACAGGCATACTCACAAAAGGAAGAAAGCCAAAAAAAGACGGTATTTAACAAAAGAACTTCAGTTTAGCGACTTTATTGATTTAAAAGATCTAGCAAAAAACACTATTGAAAATAGAACTACTGACTCAAATGGAAAAACTGTAAACTGGCTGAAAATAAAACGTTTACGATATGAAAAAGCGAAAACCTGGAACTGTGCTATTCAGTTATAACTGTAAGGGGGAACAGTTATCAAGAACTACGCGTGATGGAAAACAAACCACGACCGACCAGTAAAAGCAGTGCGATCCTTAAGAATCTCTATTCTGGACAGCTTTCTATCTCAGAAGCAAAGAAAAGGACTTGCTGAAGTTATGTAAGTCAAATGTCTTTCCTACAGAGCACCATTCTTGGATACAAAAGTTAAAGACATCTGGACACAAGAACACTGTGGACAAAACTCCAGAGCCAACCACCGAGGAGTACTTTTTTGAGGAAGATCAAGAAATTTCTTATGCCTAAGATGTATACGGACTACCTACTAACGCCATACCTGTTAATTGACATCAAATAAGTAAACTTTTATTTATACAACTAGGTGTTTTTTATTTTGTCTAAAAATAAAGTTTAACTTAATCAGCTCCGTTGTCCATTCTTGAGTAATGTGCTTAAACCCCCATTTTCGTAGTGGTAAAACAACCCAAGTCCACGTAAAACAATTTTTCTTATTTTTTTAAGCAGGTAAACAAAATAATATTTTGGTTAAAAACTAAATTACTTAAGGTAGTTTTAGTTGAACTACTAGTTGCTTTGTTCCTTTTCTTATTAAACATCAACAGTGATTTTACAGGGAAATTCGAATGTTTGTTTTCGCTCTACTGAAAAATTTAAAAAAACTAGGACTTGGGTGATTTTACCAGGAACCCCTCGATATATTGTCTCCAGATCATACTAACTTTAACATCGCATAGTACCACTAGTTAAGTATTGTCAGTTTAACCATAAATTAACCTATTGGAGCATTCTGAATATATTGTCTCCAGATCATACTAACTTTAACATCGCTTAGTACCACTAGTTAAGTATTGTCAGTTAACCATAAATTAACCTTGTGGAGCATTCTGAATATATTGTCTCCAGATCATACTAACTTTAACATCGCATAGTACCACTAGTTAAGTATTGTCAGTTAACCATAAATTAACCTTGTGGAGCATTCTGAATATATTGTCTCCAGATCATACTAACTTTAACATCGCATAGTACCACTAGTTAAGTATTGTCAGTTAACCATAAATTAACCTAGTGGAGCATTCTGAATATATTGTCTCCAGATCATACTAACTTTAACATCGCATAGTACCACTAGTTAACTATTGTCAGTTAACCATAAATTAACCTTGTGGAGCATTCTGAATATATGTCTCCAGATCATACTAACTTTAACATCGCATAGTACCACTAGTTAAGTATTGTCAGTTAACCATAAATTAACCTATTGGAGCATTCTGAATATATTGTCTCCAGATCATACTAACTTTAACATCGCATAGTACCACTAGTTTTAAGTATTGTCAGTTAACCATAAATTAACCTAGTGGAGCATTCTGAATATATTGTCTCCAGATCATACTAACTTTAACATCGCATAGTACCACTAGTGAAGTATTGTCAGTTAACCATAAATTAACCTAGTGGATCTTTCTGTATCTATTGTTTCCAGATAATACTTACTTATGTAGCGCACCAAAGACTAACATCGCATAGTATCACTAGTGAAGTATTGCCAGTTAATTATACATTAACCTTATGGAGCATTCTGTATATATAGTCTCCAAATAATACTAACATATTCAGCGCACCAAAGCCTAATTTCGCATAGTACCACTAGTGAAGTATTGTCAGTTAACTTTAAATTAACCTCGTGGAGCATTCTTTATCTATAGTTTATAAATAATACTTATCTTATTCATCCCACTATGTTTAACATTTGAAAAGTGCGATTTAAACGTAAATGAATAAGTGCTACTCGATGAGTTAAATGATCTTACACACATATACATTTAAAAAAAAACTGCTTGGTTTGTTACATCAAACATTTATCATAACAATTATTGATAACAGAATATGTTGTGTGTGAAAATCATCCAATTAATGGAACGTTGGTTTATGATTGGTAGAATACTGGTTAACTGGGCATACAAGTATACTTAAAATAATTTGATTATTGAAAATTCTTTAGATTTTTTGTTAAAATCTTTTTGTTTTCATCTTCACCTTCTCGGAATTAACTTATACAAACTAGAACATATATATGTGTTATGAGGACATTGAAAAATATCGCACATAGACGTTTGCTGTATGAGTCGAAGCAGTATTCTTCAGCCAAACAATATTTTTAAAGTTTCTAACTGTTACTACGCAAAAGAATAGTTTTCTAAATATGTATTCGATTATCAGTATTTTTTTCAAGGGGATAAATTTTATAAAGTTGATATTTTAGCTTAAAATAAAGTATTTACACAAAAAGGTATTTATTGATAAATTAGCCGGAATAGAATCATTTTTTTATTTTGTTTAGTGGGGATGTGGAGAGACCTATTTGTAACTGCGAACCCAGACAATAGAACATCTTCATATTGTTGAAGGTCGCTCTCTCTGTTATTACTAATAGAATTGCATTCAAGAACTGAAAACTGGCATGCATAATTGCATATACATTTGCATTTTAATGGATTTTCACGGTTGAATTCCAGGTTAAAAATTAAGTTTTTATTCCCAGACTACACATCTTTATCTCGTGTTATTTCATCTACGTTACGTACATTGATTTTGCCTTTTGCAATGTCACAAGTTTTTATCGTACGAAATACTATCTCAAAACATTTGCTTGGTAATCAATCCCGAATATAGGACACTGCTATATTTTTAATCCCTAAGACACGTCAGTTTAATATCTTATCTAAAGACAGAGAGTCTTTTGTCATCCTCTGGCGTCAAAGTTTTGAACAAAAACTTCTTTTAGTAAAAATGTGTAGGTAAAGTAAAAATTATTTAATATTAATCAATATAAAACTATATATATCTATATATATATATATATTATCTAGCTGATACTAAGTTCAAAACTACAAAACTGTTAACGTTTTAACAGTTAACATAAATTTAGGGCAAAACCTAAATTGTCCGACTCATTTTCAGACCGTAAAAAAGTAGATGGATGTAGGTTCTATTTTACCAGACGAAGTTAGATAGGGAGCCATCTTTAACACTTCAACTTGCAATACTCGTATAAGTTTTGTGATTCTGCAAACATTTAAGCTATTTAAGTGCTGTCAGTCAGCGGTATCCCTTTATGTAGCTTACTTTTAAAACTCATTCTATCCTTAAACGCCACTTTACCAGATGAATAAATTAATAAAGGGACTATTATTTTTATATTCGTTATTTATTTTATTATTTAATTTTACTGTGGCTCAAGTATAAACCTTGTATATAATATTTTAAGAACTATAAAAGAACTTCATGCTTTATACGCATTGAAAAATGAAATTATGACTTAAATGTAGCCTACTAAGCTTTAGCGAAGCCATTCACTCCTGGGGCAGGAAAATTGTATTTCTGTCTGTCTGTCTGTCCGCACGATATCTCGAAAACGAACCTATAGGCTTAAAATTGTGCTTGAAGCTTCATTTATATATGAGGTACACTGAGTTTGAAGAGGGGACATGTCACTTCGTGGGATTTGGCCTAGCGTTGGAGAATATTTTTACATTGATCTTATGGGTAACCATGATGTTCACGTGAAAATATCATTGTAAATAAATATGTAAGCAATCTCCACACACTCATAAAATATTGAAACATGTGATAGAACAACACATGTAGCCTAACTATCCCAACACATACATCATTTCACAGTGACTGGGTGTGTAGATTTGTGTTATTTAAACACTGCTATGAAACACAATCTAATGAACAAAAATCTGATTGTATTATTTGGCAAGATATTTTGAGAGTGATTTCGTGTGTATACTTTAAATTATTCATGAAACTGAATTTATACAAAATGAGTTCTTTGATGCCAATTTTGTATAATTATGTGTCTACCTATGTGTCCGCAGGGCATCTCGAGAATAAAATGCGCTATAGATATGAAATTTTGCGTGCAACCTCAGCGAAGCCTGTTACACAACACGTGATGTGGTTGTTACACTGGTTGAAACCAATTTTTACAGTATAAATGTTTTATGACGACAGTTTTATTAAATACGATTTGAAGAAATGGTATGTTTTCATGTAACACCATATCATGTTTTCAAGTCGTATTTCATACTATAGAGAAACGTTCCCTTATCATCAACAGTTTTCCGTCGGCCTCATTTCAAAGTATTACTCAAATTACTACTTTAAATGCATACTTCTTGTACTATTCCTCGTGTAGTTACTAAAGAAATTTTAAAATTTTCCTGTTTTAGTGTAATCTTCTAAATAGCCTATGACAATGCAATTAAAAAAATATTCCAACCAAAAACTGTTGGTTTCTCGCCTTAAAGCCCTGAAATTAACAATTCGAAAAATGTTTGAAAAACTGGAGTCGGTCCATTCACCAAATCTTATGTACCGATATTATTACAATATTTCAAAAGTAGGTAATCAATATCAAGAGGTTGAAATATATATATATATATATATATATATATATATATATATAATATATATATATAGTAGCGTTAATGTTTTCTACTAAAATATGTAAAATTAACAACAAATAAAATAAAAATTTTAAATAAACTGTATAATTTTTTGTAAAATCTTATCAGTACGTCGTCTTAAGTTTATTATTGTAACAAAAAGCATGTTTAAACTATGAAATTGTATTGTACTATAGCACTATTTTGTAATGCCAATTTAATTGAAATAATACAATATAATATATTTTACTGTAAGTATCGAATGTAATGTAAATGCAACTTCGATTTTAGGTATCGATAATGACAACATCGATGTCCAATTGTTGCGTGGTCAGTGCTGCCATCTCTATTACAGTTAGAGACCGGGAACTGCTGCGCTCTCGCGGCAATATATAGAACCATCAACGACAGTTCTAAAGGCAGTACGATGGTTATCGTGATGATAACGATGTCTCAAAATAAAGATCACCTTTTCATATTTGTTTCAGGAGTTAAAGAATTAAGATATTTAATAGTGGCAGTTAGTACAAAAATGTATAAATGTTACTATTTTAATACCACACAATGACTTTTTCGGCCTTGAAATTACAGTTCAAAATCCTGACTGAATTAAAATGAAAAGATAACAGCGAGAGCGAAATATCTCAAAATTACAATTGCGATTTCATTCAGTATACCGAAAAGACGAGATAGTGGTTCCGAGAGACAGCTTAGCATAAGAACTATGATTATAAATAACACCCTAATCGATTTTATGTTTTCTAAATAACACCAGATGTTTGAAATATGGTACCCATATCGCTAAATCACAACTTTAAGTTATAAAATGAAAGTAGCAATTTATTACACTTAAATAGTGGCAAGTTCACTCAAATTTGTGAAGTAAAACAAATATTTTATCTTGGCCATAATAGGTATGTCACAAAGGACTAGGTTTACAGAGAAGTTTAAATACATCTACTTTTTAGTGACAATTTAAAATGTGAATGATTTTAAACTTCAACTTGAAAATTTCTTAGCAACGCTCTACATTTTGAAGACTCTTGGAGCAATTTAAAAAAAGAATGTTAAAAGAGGAGTAAACGGTATTAAAACAATACTTTTCCAATATAGTTAATTTTATTAATATGCTGTAGCCAAGGACTGCATTGAATCAGGGCACAGAATATACATTCTAAAATTAAATTTAAAAAGTCTAAAATTAATAAAAGAAGTATCAAAACCAACGAACTTAAATGCTTGGAAAACAACAAACATTAACAGAAATGAAGAAAAGTCATAAACAATGAAGAAGACCCTAGTGAAAATTTCAGTCTTCTTTATTCTAAATTTATTAAAAAATTAAACTGTAGTCATATCTAATTTTTCATACATGCTGAAATATTTCAAAATTTTTGTATTTGCATATCTACACCATATGTTATTTTAATATTAATTGTGATAAAAATCGTGAAAATAATTATTCGTGGAGTCGCCTGACGATGAAACCTCTGGTGTCGAAAGGCCTCGTCTAAAAAATAAACTATATTGGAAAAAATATTTTTTTAATAACATTTAATACTACTCTATATTTTCTTGCACTTTTGAACACAAAACAGAATTTAAAACATAAAAATGGCACTATCAGTGAACAGTTCAAGCCATACAACATGGCAGCGGTTTGAATTAATAAATATAAACTTGTTGAAAATAATTATGGTGAAATTCTTACAACTAGTTAGAATAAAACAAAACTCCAAAAATCGACACTGGATATAAGGAACAATAAAAGCCGCCATTTTTTGTAGATCGAACAGTAAAAAAGTCAGATTTATGGCATTGTGTTCTCAAAATACTTTAATTGGATGTTCCACTCTACGTTTTAGGACTTTGTTTTTCCTCCTTAAGAGCCATCCATTGATTTTCATGAAAAAGAAGATATTCATGTATAGTATTGTAAGTTTTTATGATTGATAACTTAATGTGCAGGCTGTAATAATAGTGCACTTAACAATAACGGCGTTTAAGTTTTTTTACGTTTTAAATTACAAAAAGTTCTTAAACGTATTGCGAGATAGGAGTACACCACACCACGTGCAGCATACCTTCACCTCAGGCTTCGAAAGCAAAATTTCAAGTCAGCTTACTTCATTCTCAAGATTTCCTACGGACAGATAAACATCATACAGGAAAGAAACCGTCAGAAAATTTTGCTATTCCTATGAGTGATAAACTTCAATGTCACTCAGCCAAATTCCATGATTGGATATGGACTATCGCAGAACTTACTTTTGTCCATGTAGAAATAGTTCCATACAAAATTTAGTCCTATAAATTGATTTTGATATTTTTTTATTCCAATCAAGAAAACATATACTCGTACATATGTAAAAATCGTCTACAACCGTTGCTTGTGATCTGCTTCCGGCATAAGGAAAGTGTGGAAGATCCTAAATTCCATAGTTGATAATAACTAATTTAACAAAATCAGAAATACTGTATTTTTAATGCTTTTAAAGTATAGTTTTTCAAAATACCACCATTTTGTTTTAACAATTGCTAGAGAGCTGAAATTATCACAGATTCTTTTTAGAACCTATTTAATGAATTTTGTAGAGTTTGAAAATGTTCGGTGCATAAATAGTAAGTAATATAAAATTAAACGTTTAAACCTCTTTGTGGGACACCCAGTACACACACACACACACACACACACACACACACACACACACACACACACACACACACACACACACACACACACACACACACACCCGCGCGCGCGCGCTTGTATATATATATATTATATAGTGTGAGTTAAAAGTATGAATACACTCTGTTTAATTTTTGAAAAATAAAGATGTAGGAATTGGACTTGTGACAACTTTCTAGGAAATAGAAGTGAACTGTTTAGTCACTTTTACAACTTTGCCCGTTTCCCAAAATGGTATTTTGGGAGGGGCGGCTCAGAGTTGAAACTAGAACTTTTATCTTAACCCAGTACAAAATGGCAGCTTATTGAAATTAATTGAGACAAATACAAACATCAACATTCAGAAGATAAATAAATTCAATAGACAACCACTTTCCTTCACACTCAGACCTGTTTTACAGTTATTACCTGCTGCAGGGCAGGACTCCCATATCTTTTTGAATTTTATTTCATTGTATTACTTCGCTTTTTAAATTTTCTTCAGTTTTGAGGAAGTCCAGTATCATATTCAGTTTATGATTGGAATTGACAAAGTTAAGACGTATTTTTGTGATATTTTACGTTGAATGGAGTGTTTAAGTGAACAAGAGCGTATTATGATCCTGATGATGCTAGACTTCGGAGACCGGGTGGGATCTTATGATGAAGTAAGGACTTTTATGTAATGACACTTATCCCAATCGAAGCCCTGTATCTAAATCAGGATTAAATAAAACAATCCAACCTTTCCAGGAAATAGGCATAGTTAAAGACCACCCCAAGCCTGGACGACCAAAATTGGCTACGAACGAAGCATTGTCACTTGACGTTTTACAGTCTATTGCAGAAGATCCTCATGCCTCAACAAGATATGTTTCTCAAATATTAGGTATATCTCGTACATCAGTTTGTAAAGGTTTTACATAACAGTAGTTATAAAGCGTACAACATTCGTTTAGTTCATGAGCTAAGTGAGAACGATTTTGATCGTCGAGTATAAGTTTGTGAAATATTGATGATGTGGAACATTGATAATAATACAATTATATTAAACAACATTGCTTTCTCAGATGAAGCAACTTTATATGTTTAAGCAACTAGTTATTGGGCTGATGTTAACCCTCATCGGATGAGAAAGAAACATGTCCAGCACCCTGAAAAATTAAACGTTTGGCTTGGCATTGTGAGGGATCAGTTTGTTGGGTCCTTTTTTTATTGATGTTAATCTTAATACCGTGGTATACCAGGAAATGTTACAAAATCATGTTTATCCAGCTGTTCAAGTATAAACCAAAAACTGTAATGAGTTTGGTTCCAGCAGGATGGAGCACCTCCACACTATGGCCTGCATGTCCGCGAGTATTTAAACAATATTTTCCCAAATCGCTAGATAGGCAGGAAGTATCGAGTGGCCACCACGATCGCCAGATCTATGTCGACTTGACTATTTTGTGTGCGCTCACATTAAAAACAACGTATATAATACGAAACCCCAGTGCATTAATGACCTTAGGGACAGAATAGTAGCGGAAATTCAAAACATGTAGCGTGAATCCGTACAGCGTGCCGTTTTAAGTTTCTACAACAGGCTTGGACATTGTCAAACTGTCCAGGGACAACAGTTTGAACATCTAATATATAAAAATGAAACTGTTCGTGTGTAACAGCATCACTCACAAACGGCTGGACGGATTCGCCTAATTTTTTTTTTAATTTGTTCGTCTTGATCTGTAGAAGGTTATAGGATACTTTTTATCCCTTTCCCGATTCAGGATTCCGCCCCACTGGTTACAGAAATACCCGTAAGAAATGCATTGCAGCAAACATATGTTATTAAGTGAAAGAGTCTTTTCAAATTTTTAATCAGCTGTTCTTTGTAAACATATATTACACTTATAGTTTTAAAGCATAGAGTAAGCTTAAGAGAAACGACAAAATTTTGTTTAAACTGTTTCTGCAATCACTGTTAAACATAGACTTTACTATCCAGATAATACAATTCAAATTTGACGTAAAAATTCACCTTTAACTGCAATATTTATTTAATATAAACCATGCTCATGCTTGATCAGAAGAGCAATGCAGATATCATAATTACTATCTTACGTTGGCTACAAATATAAAGAATGTTATAAAATCAACCTTAGTTGTTTTTTTTTTTGACAGAAGTATGGTTCTCAAAACTCCGTGTGTACATATTCTCTCGATCGAGACAACAAAGCAAGCTCAATCGTGGCATCGGAGATATAACTAATTTAATCTAAAATTTATTATAGTAAAAAAAAAAATTTACTAAGTAATATAAGGACTTCGGTTCTTAAGATTTGCGTGCGAAGCCGTGGGTAACTTATTGAAATGCGCAGCGAAGCGCGCCGGGTCCGCTAGTATGATATAAAACACACAGGTTAGTAAGTTTTAGCCGTTTTTTGTTACCATAATAATTGTAATTACTAGTGCTACTGTCACTTTACATTTAACAATTTTAAACTGCCCCTCAAAAAGACCATGGTTTCCTTTTGTTTCTTTGAAGGGGGTCCTGAGTTTCATTTTTCTATCTCTGTTCCTTAATGGTTGATCAGGATCCATCCATGATTTTAACTTAATTAATTTCAATGAGAGTACTGGGTTGAAATAGAAAGCTCTAGTTTCCACCGTTCTTTTTCTTTCATCAAAATCTTTCAAATAAGGTGTCATTTAATGATCTTTACATCAATCACTTACAAATGTTGAGCCCCCGCCTACATAATCCCATTTTTGGGAATGGGGCAAAGTTGTAACCGTGACTAAAAACTTCACTTCTATTTCCTAAAAAGGTGTCTCAAGTTCCATCCCTCCATCTCTATCTAACAAAAACTAAAAACACACATACAATTTGTCTTCAAGGGAACCTGGATACCATTATATATTTTTTTAACTAGATAAAATGAAGAATAAATTGACTATCTCATATTCTAATATTTATAATATTATCACACTTTACCAAATGCAGTCCCACTACTTTTGAAAATAAAATGTAGTGGCCATTTTTTATCGTCTATTTAATGTTTTTATACCATAACTATCTCTACATTTTCATGAAAAATAATGTATCACACATATATATGTTCATACTAAATTGTATTTTTTACAAAATGTTTAAATTACGGGTACAAAACAGCCAAAAGGTTCCTGCCATCTGAGAATAAAATTACTGCCAGTTTTAGAGTTAATATTATCTTAAAATTAAATGTAAATAAGTGTATCTGGTCATTTTTTTCATTCAGGTAAAAATATAAACAGCTGAATACTATCAGTTCAATTTGGATTAAATTTCGTAAATATTATCATTAATTTTTCTAATTGTAAAATATTCCGGGAAACTTTTTCAATCTTCTATGTATAAAAATAACTCTGACTTCAACGAATATTTGGAAAAAACAATTACCTAAATTAGTCCATCCGTTCTCGAGAAAACGCTTAGCAACACATTTAGTTTTAATATTACTTTCTAAGAAGATATTATAATCGGAGTGGAAAATTAATAAAATTATCAGCTACGCTTTATAAACAATTTAACTAAAACAAATGGATGATAAATATCTATTATTTTTAGTACTTGAATGAAAATATTAGCAACTTTAGATGTATTGAAGTTGCAACACAAATCTTCTTCTTTTCTGCTACAAACAATGTTCAATACAATTTTTAATCGTTTCATTCAATGAGTAATTGTAGAGTAGATGGGAGTACAACAGTAATACAATAGCTTTTGTATCATTCAGATTCCCTGGCCCCCAAATTTTCAATTTTTTTCAATTATATTTTAGTAAACAATTATTATTATTTAAATAATTCAGTATTACTGACATGTACTGCTGAAATATCGTTCTCATCTCAACAAAGAAACGAGCCAAGGACCTTTTAAGGAACAAAATTGGGCCTTACTCTCTGTTTACTACGGAAAAATATCAGTTGTTTGGACCAGCCCCAAATTTTTTCCTGGTTACGTTCTAGAAAACAACTGTGTTTTATTATTTTTTTCATCTATATCTCTTGGTTATGGCATTTTTATAGACTAAGCGTTAGCGAAGCCTGGTACTAGAGATGCTGGAAAATTGCGGTTTTATGTCTGTCAATTTATCTGTATTTACACAAGATATCGCGAAAACGATCTGACCTTTACTTGAAATTTTACATGGAGTTTCATTTCTATATAAGCAACACTGACTTCGATGATGATACATGTCACTCCATGGGATTGGTCTGAGCGTTAGCGATTATTTTTACATTGACCTTATGGGTAACCATGATGGCAGTGAAAAAACTGCAGAATATTTAAATTTGAATAAAAATTGAGTACAGTCACATGAGATTTAACATGTAACATTTCTATTCACAGAGTAAAAATAAAAATAATTGAATTAAAAGACAATGTTAAAATTCGGTGACAAGATATGATTTCGGCAAGCTCAAATGTACATTTCAGCAAGGGTTAGTAGAACCCTTACTAGCTTACCGTAAGTTTTATTACTGTGTTTATGCTGTTTATTTTGTAGTGTATATGTCGAGAAGTATTTCATATGTAAATTTAAATTCTTCATGAAACTTTATTTGCAATTATATGGAGACTGGGCCTCCAGCGGTTATCCTTTATTTCGTATAATCTAACAATTATTTTGTCAATTAAATGTGTAAGTATAGTAAGGTTGTATAATTTCAGTTTCGAGTTCAGGAATAGTACCTAACCTAAATCTCAAATATTGGTTTTTAACTCTAATTACTTACGCCTCAATGGCAGATAGCACCGAATAGTATGAATTAAAAGCCAACACACACAACTTGTATTATACTTCAGCGGTAAAATAAACCTCATGAGTTAGAGAAGCGTGTGCTTTGCGTGCTTCTTTGTGAAGAAGAACAACATTCTAATCTAATTAGTTAACTGACGGCGGGGAAAACATTGCAGATTACCGTAATACATTTCCCGAGTTGCATTAAAAATAATGATTGAAGGTAGAGACGTGAAGATACAATACATGTGGGGGTATATGAGGACACGTGAATTAAATAAAAACCTTTTCCAAGAATTGTAGAACGTATCAAAGTTGTGAAATAAAAATGTGTTGTTATAATCGGTCATTTATGGCATTGCCGTTGGAAGAATAACATAAAATACGTTGACCAAAAGTCTGTACTCCAGAGAGTTAGAAGGGGACAAACAGTTCTAGCATATTACTTCTAGACCCGAGTTTAGGGTAGTATCGGTTACCTCCAGTGGGGTGGGGGGGGGGCACACGCCTCCTAGTACAGACGGAAGTGAGGCGTCCTTCCGGTGATCTATGCGGCTTCTGTACTTCCGGACCCCTCAGACACCTGTCCTCGCCCTGGCTTGTGGCCGTCTACTTACCGGTAACCGCGACCGATGAACTATTGACTTTTGTCACCGGCCTGTAATGTATCCTGTAGCGATACGAAGGCTAGGCTGATTGGGTGTTTTTAGGACATGAGGTTTGATATTGTAATGTAAATGTATGCGTCCAAACGATCGAGACGATTCAACAAATCGATGTTCTTATATTAATCGTCTTGTAATAAACATATACGTAACCCTTCTAACAGACACCGCGTCTAGGGTCCGCTATATTAATGTAGGAAACTTAGCAGCGATGCCGGAACGAATCGAGGGTAATGAAAAATCGATTAGAAAACTGTATATTTTTAATTTTAAGGCACATGAGTTTTTTTAATGTATAAATAATTATTTGAAAAGCTATTTTCTTTGTTTCAGCCAATGACATCACATGTACTAATGGTTGTTGTAGGTCTATAACCATAATTAATTGTATAGAATTAATTTAATTTTTTGTATTTACAACGAAATGGATATATTCAACAACATCTATATCTATATCTTGAACAAATCTGCACATTTTAAAAACAGTTAGGAATATTTTTATTTCTTCATTTAATAACACAAATTTTTGTAGTAAAACTCGGTTTTAGTTCTGGTCATACTAGATTACTTTTAAAAGCTGTGTTTTATAATGGCTTTTGCGTTAAAATGTACTACGGCACATTCGATCTTTGGCTGTGTGTATTAGCCCATTGTTTAATTGTATTAAATATTTAATGTCTGGTATAGAAAACTGCATGACATGGAGGTGGAAGCATTAATTCTGTAATTACCGTATTTCCTTCATGTTGAGTTAAAATTAATTTAATATATACTAATCAAATATTAGGCCTAAATCAGTAACGCTGTACGTACAACTTTGATTAAAATGGAAAAAATGTTAGTTTTGTTCAAAAAAATTACTTCTTAAAAAAATTAAGAGTAATTTTTTTAACTGGTTTGGTAGCACTGGCGTTTACATAAAAATGAGATACAAGACACCTGATTTCATTTTAGGCATTAATTTAAAACTCATATTTATCTACAAATAACGTAGATATGGTGGGAAGGATGGATTGTGCAACTGATGAGACAATGAGAATACCTCTTAACCTAGATTACACTATATTTTATAGTATAGGTGACTCTGACGCTGACATGATGTAGAGAGTTCGTATTGAGCTTCTTGGTCGCCGTCTTTTTTTATCTCTTCAGAATCGAACATGACTCCAGATTCCAGAAGTCGAGTCTGTAATAGCATAGGATTCCAGACGCTTCGCTAAAAGGAAGGTGAACTGGAGACCAATATTCACACTATACTCATTGTCTTCTTGGATAATATAAAATAATGCTGTAGAGAAACGACTTTGATTTTTTTTAAGTTTGTTTTTGACGATGGGATAGTTGTGAAGGAAACAGGATTTTCCGGATATTTGTAATCGTTCAGTGATACAAAAAATCAGTAACACTACGTTTCGAGATCTGCAATCTGATCTCTTCTTCAGGTAAATAACTAACCTAACACATACTTACAAAGTAGGTAAAAATAGACAAATCATAATATAATTATTAGAAGAGATCAGATTTCAGATCTCAAAACGTAGTGTTACTGATATTTTTGTATCATTGAAAGATGACAAATGTCCGGAACAAATTCTGTTTTCTCGATTTTTTCCTTAAGAATAATGTAAAACCTCACTGCATTATTTTATCCAACTTTATGCATTACTTTTTATTGTTGTTGTATGGTCTCATTTTAAAGCTATAATAAATAGGCACACAATCGAGGTTTTTGGCAGTGTTTACTTTTTAAATATTATTTTAACAATAAAGTACAAAGCTGAGATTTTTTTTAACCTAAGGAAACAGTATAAAAAGTTTTTGGATGAATATTAGTCATATTTGTAGAAATGAGACATTTCCCATTAATTGGGATGAAAATAAGATCGTAAATGTGCATGAGTTTAACATTGTTCTATGGGGTTACAATCACGATAGGCGCAAATCAAGTGCGTTAAGTTTAGGGAATTTTATTTACAGCTGGAGCCAGATTCAGAGAGGACCATGCATGTGAAGTTACATAATGTAAAATTGATAATTAAATTTATTCCTTACAAATTATCAGATTTGAAAGCAAAATGTATTCTTTTATAACAAAATGTTTCTCATAGAAGTGGTTAAATTTGCTCCTGGTAACATAATTTTTCACGCAGGGACCCGATCTTTCACTTTCCTGGCGAGAAAGAGACCATTACACTACAGAGTCCTTATTTTTGTCCATAAATTATTTTGTACTTGGCTCTATCCTGTCACATGTGTTTAATAAGCGAATTAACGTGTGATCAGATTTTCGGAAGGCCAAATACTTTATCTGTCAAATAACTTTTAACATTGGTTAGAGACCAGGCTTGGCGATGAGTATTTATTCTTAACAATCTTTCTTGAAGGTAAATTAGGTTACTGCCACGTATACAAATTTAATTAATGTGACATTGAAATTTAAACGTTTATGTGGATGATTTAAAAGTATTGGTAATGAATTTGCAGTCAAAAGTATATGATTATATTGTATCGATCGTTCCGAGTGGAAGAAAATATTTTGAAATACTACATACCTGTATAAACCCTAAGAGGAGTCGTAGCTTTTTGTGTTTCTCTAATTGGTCAGCAATTTATTCATTGAGCAGGTGCAACACTCGATAATAATAATCTTTTTTAATATTTTTTTTAATTGAGTGAGTAACATTGAGGGTAGTCGAGAGGTTTGGTATAGTATATAAATTTAAATACAAGATTGTAACATATATACAAAATACTGTTTATGCTTAGTAACTTTACGCCTCTTCTCAGCCCATAATACAGAGAGAAGAAAATATAAGTGTAATTCAATTAGTTCACATTATTTTTATGCCTTCACGAGATGAGAAAATAATCTAGAAAATGAAATTCAACAACGATGAAAACGTGCGGTTATTCGGTGTTTTAGGATGTTACTGTATGTTAGCTATTAATTACGTCGTGATATTTTGAGTATATAGATATGTTTTTATACAACTAGAAATGTATAAAAATTTTCCACACACATTTTCCATTTCAAACAATTTTCCTATATCAATTTTAATTTTGAGCGAAGCGTTTTCAAACCCATAATTTCATCTTAAAGCGACTCCACAAACAAATATTTACACGTTTTCAAATAATAAAAATAACATGTGGTAAAATATTTGAAAACATGGATAGCCAGTTTAAATTATTCAATCAGAATTACATTTTAATTTTCGTATAAATGTATATGATAGTAGAATCTAATTTTCAATAGGTCCGTCTTCATTATTTATAAACTATGGAGATATGGTTTCAAAAATATCCTATTATAGAAATAATAATAAAACATAATGTAAAACAATTGGAATGTTTGTAAGGTTATTCTAAGACCCCTCCCTTCACCGCGGGAAAACCCTTGTATTTTACTCAAGGTGTAATTAAAGAAAGTAGGTAGGCTAAGCTCTTGAGGAGAGTGAGTTTATAGGTCTGCTCTGACGTCATATGGGACCACGGACTGCATGGCCAGCGACAGCGCCGTGCTGCGCACAATTTGTGAACTACATCTAAAACTGCCATAAATCACAATTCCTTTGAACAACAATTAAAAATGTACCTTTAGCTGCCTTTTTTGTTTGTAGTTATTCTTAATAATAAAGACTAATTAAATTCAGGTCTCATTTAGACTCGAAATCATGCTCTCTTAGGAAGTTTTTTTTGATACGGGAGAGTTTTGAAGACACCAAATTGTATATTCCAAGATCCCATTTTCATGCTACAAAAAATTAATGTATCTCCTCATTTCTAAGTAGATTTTTCTAGACATCGGCGTGTGATATACCTATCTTAAGTTCTAGAAATTATTTTGTCTGAACTATGACTGCTGAATAGGTTTTCAAGCAATTTAGTGATTCTGATTCAGTGATAATCATTTTGAATTTGATAACGTTATTTCTTTCTCTATGTAAACATAATAAACAAAGGTCCCAACGGTATCCCCTGTGGTATGCCTGATTCGCCTCTTTTAGTTATACACGTTACCAGGAGCTTAGCCAAACTGGATTGTTGCATAAGTTACCCCATCGACCCGGCAGCCCGCCAAGTGTAAGCGGCTTGGTCCCGGGGCTTCGCCACCCTCGCCCCCACCCCCGCCCACACCCATACCACTACCAACAACGGGATTGCGTTACCCCGGTTAGCTGTCCAGCCGCACCACTCCGCCATCTTTATTCGCTTTGATGTATTGGATTAGTGACCTACATGACGCTCCTCTGCTGAAGTGTGGGAAGTCGCAGGTTCTATTCTTTGTCAAGGCGGTTAGAATTGTCTGCTGAATTTCACCAGTAAAAGTAGTCCTTCCGGCACAGTCGGAAAAAATAGGTAGATTTTGTAAAGACTAAAATATTACTAATTTATTCTCATGGGATTTACATTTACTCAATACTAGGAAACTCATTCAATATACAATTCCATATAACAAAGATTAGGAAATGTAATAGGCACTCTGGACACTTTTTAATTTTCTCTAGCTTTATAAAAAACGCAGTTGTGAACTAAAGTTTAAACGGCTGCCATAATGAAACGAAATAGTGTACTAAGCTGCCTAACGAACTCGGTCGAGATATTTATAAAAATGTTTGTATCAATTTTGAACTTGTTTCAGAAATCGTCAGTTCTTGACGTCAGAAATATTCGTATGGGATTTACGAATCTACACCTCGAAAACTGTTCGAAGTGTATACAAATTGTTAATTATAACATGTATAGTAAATACATACATCAAGTCTTCTAAACGGTTAGCAAATGTAGCATGATGATGTTAAAATAGATTGATTAGAAAATATTGCGTACTTGGTTTAAAAATACCTAAAACTGTTTCAAAGTACCTGTAGCAACAAAACAAGATTGTAGTAAACTGTATCGTGTTCTCTTTCAACTAATTAAATTTCATTAACCAATATGGAGAACTGCCAGATTATTTCGTTTATTAAAGTAATTATATTCCACAACAGCTTTAAAGATAGGCTGGTCGAGGGAAAGTTAATCACCCAAATGTCAGCCCACGAGTATAGAACACCACTTCCGTTTTACCTCATCAGGCCGTGGCTTTCTAACTTCCGGTTAGTTTAAAATGTTTAATAATAAATATAAACTAAGTCTTAGATAAAGGTATACAAAAGTAGACCGTAATTTTTGCACATCAATAACAAAACCATAGCTATAATTGCAGTAAGTTAATAAGTCAGTAAGTTTCTCACAGTTTCAACCAATTCGAAATTTATCGTGCATAAAGACGCACGCTCAAAAAAAATCTTCTTTCGTCCTCAGAAACTCCGCTGAACTCTCAGACAATTAAACTTCTATGTGGCTAATTTTAAATATAAGTATGTGTTTTAAGGCCACAAACCTAGATTTTACAATTAATAAATTTATTGCAATGTGTCCTTCTTCTGTATACATCTTCTGTACACAAGTAGATACAAGACGAGTTCACTTGCATCAGCAAAATCACATAAATTAACAAAAACTGCATTGTACAGTGATAAACATAATTTATTAAATTAAGTACGTAGTAAGTTAGAGTAGTAACTTGTTTATTACAGCGTTGTTTTTTAGTTCTGAGCTATGTTCCAAATTCATACCCTAAGTTTTCGCAAAATTCGTTTCAAGTCGAGATTATTACTTATCAGTTCATAGTATCATTTAAGAAACAGACAAGAAAGTGAGTAAACAAATTTTGAAGTGCCTCATATGATATACATGCTCCGTCTATCCCTCTTAATGCGTAATCCCAGTCAACAAAACGAACTAAAACCCCACTTTACAAATTATCTTGCTGTGAAGGTCACATTGCAGTGATAAAATGAGTTCATCTTTATGTGAAATCAAACATCCGACAAAGTATTATATTGGTAGAAGAGTTCTCAGTGTTTTAATTGGTAAAAATTTAATTGGTAGCAAACGTGTGAAAAGTCGATCGATTCCGTCAGCGTAAATATTTGGAGTTCGGGATTTGATGAAGCCGACGAAAGCCGATTTGGCCAGGTCCCGATTAACGCAGGTTCTACCTGTGAGAAAGTTATCGAAGTGCTTGAAATGCTGATAGTCGGTTGGCGAGATGTCTGGGGAGTATATTAGAGGAGCCAGAACTTCGACGTTCAGTTTTTGTAATTTTCGTACGGTGATTTGTTCAACGTGCTGACGGACGTTACCGTAGAGCAGGATCGGACCTCTCCTGTTGACCAGTGCCGGCTGATGCTGACCCAATTTTCGGTTCATTTCGTCGATTTTCTCACATTAGGTCTCTGCTATGATGGTTTGGCTAGGTTCCAAAAAGTTCTAGTGGATCATGCCGGCTGCAGACTACTGTGCTGAGAGGCTCGTCGGCGTCCAAACACTACCCCTAACGTCTCCGGCTATCGTACAGGATCCACTTTTCAGTTCACTTCGTCGATTTTCTCACATTAGGTCTCTGCTGTGATGGTTTGGCTAGGTTCCAAAAAATTCTAGTAGATCACGCCGGCTGAAGACTAATGTGCTGGGAGGCTCGTCGGCGTCCAATCGTATCGTATGTCTCCGGTTATCGCACGGAATCCACTTTTCGTCGCACGTCACGATTCGATCCAAAAAAGGGTCGTTTTGAATTCACGGAAGGAAATAAGAATAGACTTCGAAACGTGACAACTGCTGTCGAACGTTCAGGTCGTGGGGTACCCACCTTTAGAGAGTTTTCACCTCTCCAATAAACAATCTAAGAGTGCGTGGTGACTGAACCTAATTCTTGCGCAATCCCTCGGGCCGTTCGCAATGGATCAGCTTCTATCGAGGTCCTCAAATTGGCAGCCATTGCACGTAGCATCACACTATGATAATGAGCACAACATTACTAAAATAAATTATAAATGATTAAAAGTATATATGCTGGTAAATGTAAGATATTAGCTTTACGAAACATTGTTTTGCAAAACTGCATTCTATTCAGTCCGAAAACAGTTTGAAGAGATTTTCTTCTGGGAATGTAATATATAATTTCTCTTATACTACTATTGCCTAGAAACACATACCATGCTGAGTCCCAGATAGGAACAACACACAACAAAGTGGGTAGAAACAACCGTAATAAAGAGTCAAAAGAACAACCAATTTAGAATACTGAGTAAGCTTACACAGAGAAAAAAGGAAAAAACTATGTTTAGCTATTACCTTTCTAAAATTAATGGTAAGCTTCAATTGAAAATCAAGATTCAGTCCAAGAAAACTGACTGATTCGAAGCAAATCGTAGATCATCACATAAACTATTTCTAATTTTAAATAATAAAAGTTGTTTTCCGTATTTACAACTAATCCGTTCTAAAAAAAACCATTTAAAAAAGAGCATTTGATTCAGTAAACATGTTTTATAAGGTCTGAGATATTAGAGGCATTTACAAAGAGCGAAGTATCATCAGCAAATAGACAAAGGTCAGCTATATTCACACAATAGTTTATCAAAAGCTAAGAACAATATTGTTCCCAAGACAGAATCCTGTGGGACACCATACCCACCTGCAATTCATCGGAATACTGCCTCTGCAAACAATATAAGTGATCGAAAAAACACACCTCGACGTTCTGAGTGGGCCGGAAGTACGATGAAAACCACTTGGGAGCCTGACCTCTGATACCCATATTTGGGAGTTTGTACTGAAGTGAGTGATGAACTAGATCAAAGGCCTTGCACAAATCAACGAACAACCCTTAATGTGCTCTTTCCTGCCGATAGCCTAGAGTATTTTATTTTTAAAAAGAATTGCATTCATTGCACACTTATACCATTGGAAACCAAACTTATTAGAAAACAACAAATTACTGTTGGCAAAAAAAGGCGACACTCTATCAGCCATAACTTTTTTAACACTTTAGAAAATGGAGAAAGATTAAAATAGGTCTATAATTACTACAACCTGTCAACTATTACCTCCTTAAAATAGGTTTAATAATGGCCAGTTTTAAAAATAAAGGAATACCACCACAACTGAAAGAAAACTTTATCATATGAGATAGTAAGTAGGCCAGTCTATGCAATCATTGAGCAATTTAGAAGATACATCGTCCGCTCCAGGTGAGCTGCTTCTCTTCAAGCAACCTATAATACTTCGGATCTCATCTTTATCAGTTGAATACTGAAAAAACTATTGGCAAATGAAGGGTTGGTTAGTTAGTGTGTGCATTGAAGTAATTGGCAGTGCAAACAGAAACTTTTTACTCCATATTTCACCAAGGATGAATTTAAAACATCTAATGACATCTAATGCATTGTTAATATTTTTAAATACTTTTTAAAATTTAAAAACCAACCTTAATGAACAAAGCTGTGAATGATTTCACATATGGTACTCTCAAACTGGTGGATTTCCTTGACATTGGTATGGAATTTTAACAGTGGCTTGAGGAAAAATATAAAAATAAACACTAACATGCCTCAACGATCCATTCTTTTCCAATCTACATCCCCAAAAACAACAAGACTTGCTAACTAAAAACCTGATAAATGAATATTTTGTAAAGTTGTGTGAACTTAATAAGAATTCTTCCCTTATACCAGAAGTAAACAGGAAGTAGGTAGGATTTCTCCCTAGATCGTAATAGGCTTCTCAATCCTACGTATGTATGTAGCAAATATATGGCACTGGAAATACCTTAGATATAAAGTATATTACAAGAGCCGGAAGTAGTCACCTTTTGACAGAAGTACGGTACATGTTGAAAACTACATACGTACAGTATATAGTTTATATAGTTTCTTTTATCGGAGCAATAAGGTAAACTGAACTGTGGCTCAGTAAGTGATGTTATACGGTGGGAAGTAGACACCTTTTAACCAAAGTTGGCTTTCCAAACGTATGAATGGAGATATTTTTTCTTCGTCGGGACAATAAGACAAAATCTACTATAGCACTGGAAATATCTTCAACCGGAAATTTATAACAAAGATTAAAGTAAGAGCTTTTTAGCCGATGTAGGTTTCCGAGACCTATGTATTTGTATTTTTGACCGGTGCAACAAGGCAGACTCAGCTGTAATTATGAGTACCAGATTTTAACCTAAGTCTTATATCATATTTTACTCGTGTATGAGCATTTCTGTTTCCAATTAATTATATTTCGAACGCGTAAGTATAATTAACACGAGCAAAATATGATATGAGTCAGGTTAAACTCTGGTCCTCTTAAGCATGAACACTGAAACAATATGCACCTGATGTATGCCTGCTTACGATTGACAAATTTCGTAGGTCTCCATCATATTACTTCATATGTGATTTCACTAAGTATTATAAGGACATCGATTTTGAAAATTGCGTATGAAGCCGTGTGTAGCAGCTAGGTTAATAAATGTTCCTATTGAAATATTTTAGTTTTTAACTCAAGAATTTTTAAGCTCAAAATCTAGAGAGTTTCCTTAAATAGTTATTCATGACCAATGCATAACCAATGTGTTTCTTCAATTTGCTCTTGGCTTAGTAGAGATATAATTATTCTTAATTATATCCATGTTATAATTCACAATTATAATCGTATATGCTCTTGACTCAGCAGAGAAATAACTACCCTTAATTGTATCCATCTTATAATTTAAAATTATTAATCGTATATGATCTTGGCTCTTTTTATGAAGACAAATATACTGTATTTTTATCCATACCGGCAATAAAATATAAAATTAGAAAATATCCATTTACATACCTTAATATTTCAATTTTATATTTCAATATGTTCACATGCATGCATGAATAGTAAAATTTATTGATAGTTATTTATTAATAATTCTACTATCCTCTATATTAAAATATTACCTTCTTTGTTGTGTTTACATAAGTGTTTGTGTATTTAGCCTATAAACAAATTGTTTTTATTAATAAAAGTATACTTTTGACAATGCCGTATTGAAAAACGGCATGTTAACACAACATTTCTAGCTTCAAGACGTAAACAAACCTATGGAAAAATGAAATTAATACAGTAGAATGTTGATATTTTATCTTTTCTGGACTCCATTCGTGGTATACAGATGTCATATTATCACAAGCTCTTACTTGTTTTGAATGTTGAGTTTATCTCCAGTACACTTTCCTATTTTTGCACACTGTCTCAATTGTGCACCTGATGAGACAATGCTACTGCCACGTGAGTGTGACGTGCTACGTGTCCCTGACGTCGAAAGGATGAAAAGGTTCGTTTTGAGCTTCTTCGTCGCGGACTTTCTGTGGATCTCTTAAGACGAACATGACTCCAGATTTCAGGGGTAAAGTCTGAGACAGCGTCAGATACCAGACGCTGCAATAAAAGGAAGGTACACTGAAGCTAAACTCAAAATTCAAATTTAATAAATCGTTCCTACCATAACTACGTTATGTGTAGACTCTTGCTTGTATGTCACATATATTAATAAATTGATACTATAGAGATTTCAGGAGTTGGTGTTTTACTCAATGCAGTACTGTACTTGACAACACATTTCCACATAAGGCCTCTTGTCAATGTGGGCTCTGATCTACCCGAGTAATTAATGATGAAGATTAAGGGCTTTAAAATTTGTATTTTTAGCCCATACGTTCACAACTATACTTAAGTATTATTGTGTCAGAAACGCCTTATACTGTATAAACCCCTCCTCCTCTCATACCTTATATTGCAACGAGACTTCACAGGGCACACTCGTTCTGTATATCACTGGTATCGTATTTGCCCACTGGGATATTTAACTGATTGGGTTCGGGCTGTAGCGCCATTGCAAATGTACCGATTTCCTCACCTTAATAGGTGCATTTTATATCTCTTGCCACCTGAGGCTTACAATTAATTATCCAATAGAAGAGTCAAAAAGTTTATATTATTGAAAGTTTTAACATGTTTCCACTAACAAATTCTATTAACCATCTTGTACATTTCTGTGGTATTGTGTTATGTCCATTTATTCCTTATACGTCTGATCATACTATCTATTGAATGTGGGTAGTTTGTTTTTATCTAGGAAGAATTGTAATAGAAGGAGACAGAAATAGAAGAATAATACAACTGTTCTGATATCTTGGTTTCCAAATTATTGAAAGTTATATAATATAATTCAACTATTAATAGTCCAGGACCTGATCAGTCAATTTCCAAGTATAAGACGTTCCCCGAGAAATTAAAAAATCGCTAAGTTTTGGTAGAAATCGAAATGGGCGATCCAAAGGATTAAAAGTGTCAATAAATATATTTGTTTACGGATCATATTTTTTATCTTGACACATTTTAAACCAACCGTTAGATAGAAGTTGAACAGTGGGATTTGTAATGTCATTAATATAAACTAGTAAAAAGAAGGGGCCCAAAATCAATCCTTGTGGAACTCCACTATGATCAATGTTTTATTTGACTATATCGACAACAGTCAAATAGCATGACAGCCACCAAATAAGACCATACTGAATTCAACATTAAAACTGGAAGGGATAGAATGCGCCCTGAGCCCTTCTACAGCTTCTGTTGGCCCTTGCCGTCGGTCTGGTGATTGCCCTCCTTCAGTTACAGTTGCGTAACCGACGACATCGCGCCAACCAGACAGCGAGCACGCGACCAGCCGCTTCTCACCTCTCATCGATCCTCGGTCGCTAAGCAGTTTACAGGAAGCCCCTGTGGGTGGAGGTGGTGGTGGAAGTGGAGGGGTGCCCAGAGGACAGTTCAACCACTGTCAGTCGAGCCAGGTCTGCCGCAGAACATCGGTCTCCTGTCACCGTCAGCCACCTTCGGGTAACCACTGTCTGGTAACTAGCCTTGCCCATTATCATTGTTGGTCGTATTGCTTTTTCTTCTAAGGGGTTCTATAGGTGATTTTGCATAAGCAAGTGTACCGATTTATCTTTGGAATCTTAGATTGGTATATTGAAAACACTGTGCAAAAATCAAAATCGTAAATTTTCTTCGTTTTTGATGCATTGATTTAAAAAGTATGTTTTAAATTTAAGAATGATTTATGGTGAAATGAAACAAAATGCCAAGTCGTTTTAATGATTTAAAACAGAGCTATGAACAACGTATCAATAATTGCGGAGTTTGCTTTATGATGTTCCATAGAACGATATAGTGTATCTGTTCTTGTTTGCCCATGCTTTAATTCTCGATATATAATAATTTGATAGGTTTACTGCAGTGCAGCTGCGAAATACGATGGACCTAGAACCACGTCTCACTTTGAGTCGCAGTGTCCTCTCCAAAGTAGTGTAAATAGCAGATAAGTCGGTTTAGCATCCCTCAAACTCCAGTGTGTGTAGATTCGCTGCAGGTGAGTCTTGGAGGACTGAAGATCCGGAATAATCGTTCAATTGTATTATAATACTAGCCATTCTCTGTTACATCTGATTTATTACCTAATCTGCTTATGACAGACGTACAGTTACTTTGCTTGTATTATAGTACGGTTGGACTCGCAATTCGCTGTCCACTCACTGCCACAATAGGATAATATCGGAGACTACATTTTGGAGACTCATATTTAATATAAGAGTCCATGAAAGCGTTTTTATACCAAGAGACCGAAACAGCATTGTCTATTAGCCTTAGGTTCAAACTACAGCTACATAAACTTATAAGATAAAACAAATTTTGCCCTATCCAGTTTTCTCTACTGCGGAGTTTATTACAAAATAACCTTCTTATAGTATAATATTAATGGTCAGGATGTCAATTTTGCATACAATTACACATAAAGTTCAGTTTAGGTTTTGAATTTCATGACATTAATGATGATGCTATTATGATGTCTCATGTAAGTTTCGTGATATCATAGCTCAATTAAAGAGCTGTATTAAGATACAAAAAAAGAAAATCCTGGCAGAATCTTTCTGAAATTTTGCGATAATCTTGATTTTTAAAAGTCACTATTTTCAATAACTACTCTTGCAACAATGTTAATATTCTCTATGATATAAAAGTTGTTTGAGGGTTCTTGCTATACCTCAAGATTCAGTAATAGCGGTGCCTTAAAATTATCTATCTTAAATTAAGGTCTAATCTTAGAATATATAAGCTTAATAATTATTGTAAGAAGACGTTAATCCAGATATGATTAGCCTATTTTTAATATGAAATTCTATTTCTAAGATGATTTACAGCATACCAAGCGCTCAATTTAAAATTATTGACAAGTTATGGTGCAGGGCATCAATTAGCTGAGGATAAACGGCATGAGTTTGCTGAGGATACACAACAGTACGCTGAAGTTAAACAGCATGAGTACGCTGAAGGTATAAGGCATGATTGTGCTTAGAGTACACGACATTAATACGCCAACGGTTAAAAACGTTAAGGATGCACGTAACGGTACGCTGAAGATAAACTGTATGAGCACGCTGACGGAACACGGCATCAGTACGTTAAGGACGCACGGCAACGGTATGCTGAATGTAAAAGGCGTGAGAATGCAGAGTACACGACATCAATACGCCGACGGTACACGGAACCCCTGCGTTACGAACGTTAAGGATGCACGTAACTATACGCTGAAGGAAAACGGCATGAGCACGCTGACGGAGCACGGCATCAGTACGTTAAGGATGCACGGCAACGGTATGCTGAAGGTAAAAGGCGTCAGAATGCTGAGAGTACACGACACCAATACTCCACGTACACGGAACTCCTGCGTTATAAACGTTAAGGATGCACGTAACGGTACGCTGGAGGTAAACAGTATGAGTACGCTGACGGAGCACGGCATCAGTACGTTAAGGATGCACGGCAACAACATGCTGAACGTAAAAGACATGAGAATGCTGAGAGTACACGACATCAATACGCCGACGGTACACGGAGCCCCTGTGTTAAAAAACGTTAAGGATGCACGTAACGGTACGCTGGAGGTAAACAGTATGAGTACGCTGACGGAGCACGGCATCAGTACGTTAAGGATGCACGGCAACAACATGCTGAACGTAAAAGGCGTGAGAATGCAGAGTACACGACATCAATACGCCGACGGTACACGGAGCCCCTGTGTTAAAAACGTTGAGGATGCACGTAACGGTACGCTGGAGGTAAACAGTATGAGTACGCTGACGGATCACGGCATCAGTACGCTTATGATGTCATTGGTCACGCAGAGAGCGGGGCAGCCAGTAAACCTCTTAATACCACCGAGTGGTTGACTGAATGTTGAAGTGTTTGTACAAGGTAGGTTACCGCAGGGATGACCACTTAGGCCGGACATTATTGGCAGGTCGGTGTTCGCCTTTCTGTAGATAAAATTATTAATTTAAACACCGGCTTCATGTTGTGTTCAGTGCCGAGTTTTTGCGTGTATCAGCATTTTTACATTACCGCATCTCATTATATTCATATACTGTACAGACACCCACAGCGACTCATCGCGAACTTTCTGGGACTACTGAACAGAGTCAAATGTATGCGTTAGGCCACATTACCTCTTATCTGCTAACTAAAAATATTTGTTAAGGTATCGCATCCAAAACGCGGAAAAAAATTTTCAATCGCAATATTTCTCCAGCTGCTGGAGCCAATGATACATATTTTGAACTTGAATGGTGGATATCATATTCTAAACCATATTTTTTAGTACCTCCAGCTTTGTTACCACTAAGCAATATACATTTTGAATATAATTTAGTTAAGTAAAAAATATAGGTATTTAAAGATTCTGGAACTGTTTTGGAATGCATGGTAAAAAAAGCATTGTAGGAAACTTGTTTAGTAAATCGTTATGTACGTTGGGAAAGTTACCCGTCTACAACAAAATACCAAAACTTGCCATATATTAGACAATAATTTGGGAGTTAAAACTTGAATGGAAATTCTACAATAGTAATGACAAGTAATTATTGGTTGATTTAATTGACTATTACTCTGAAACAGATTTAAACCAGTAATTCCATGTCTTACGCACTCATAATAAGGTAAAATAATCTTATAAGAGTCAGATAATGTTTTAATACTACCCAATTTCAGTATAGTATGAAATATTGTGAGCTACAGAATTTTATTCTTCCGATTATCAGTACATTGGTAAGACAAAAAAGAAATATCACCAAACCGTTAAACCGTTTGAGCTGACCATTGCTACATTTGATCAATTGGGAATAGAAAAAACAAAGATTTCGGTTGGTAAAACAAAAACAACTTGTATAACAGATTACATGTCTGTTTCAATCCCAACAAGATGGTAGAGTCGTTCTGAGGAGTTTACCTGCAAGTAATTATTGTATAATTGAAATATATTAAGGTAAAGTGAAATGACACTTGTGATTCAAAACCAACTTTACTTTTACTTGTAAACGCAGTTTACGGAAAGTTGTAAATGGAGCGGACTCTTGATTGATAGAAGATATACAACATTTAGCAGAGGCGCTTTCACGTGCATCCCTTGATAAAGCCACTTTCGTTTGCCAGATGTACTGGAGGTTATTATTTAACTTACAGTAATTGTTCACACTAAACTTTAATCTAATGACCTTATATTTGAGCATTTCGTTATTAATAATGTTACACACTTAATGTTCTTTCCTTTATTTTGCGGTATTACTATGATGTTATTAACAACTCATTAGTAATATTTTTAATTTAAAAATTTTATTAAATGGAATGGAAAATGGTGTGAGTATTCTCCCTATCAGAGATCAATACTTATATTATATTCGGCTGTAAATACAGATGGTTTTAACTGGTTTCTAAATCGAGATCTACGTATCTTAGACCTAACTATTAACAAAATCAAAAGCTCAATAAGGAAACAGCTTTAAACGAATATTTTGTATTATAGTTGAGAAATAGTCCTTAAATATTGAAAATTCAACGCCACTGGATATGCACAGAGCGATATAGGCTATCCCAAAAATTGATCGAAATACGCGTATATTGATCGGACAGTGAGAAAGTAAACGCTAATCAGCTTTTACTGAACCCTAACAATTTTGTATATTTTCTTGTAGACTTTAGTTTTTTTCGTAGATACAACAGTTATGTAGTCCATTAAGACTTGTATTGTCAGAGAACGCAAAGTAGTACATTTCAGTTGGAAGTCATTGTTATTCACCATATCTTGCTCTAAAAGGGCTATCCAATTAATTTTTGGATTGAAGAAACGAGAAATTTGCATGCAGAGCTATCTGTAAGAAACCTACCATCTTTGTCATCTTTCTATTGTACAATTTCTTTCATGTTTGCGCTCAAATATTTTAATTTAATTCTAGAAAATGTACTAAATAATTACAAATAACAGTGCTTTAAAGTCAATCTTAGGTTTATTTCCGTGTGGGAGTTGTTAGGCCTACTCCATTAACAAATTTTTCTACAGCACGTTCTAACATTGGAAGTAAATTATAAGTTCTACGTAATCAATGAGTTTTTGTTAATGTGGAACATTTTAAATTCTAAGTAACGTCATTTGGTTTTATTGGCGAAGCATTCAACAGAAAAATGGCATACTGTAGTACTCATATTTTCCTAATCAGGAAACCCTCTATATTTTTAAGTATTTTTTAGAAACACGAGTCATTACATAAAATTAATCACATGTACTTGATAATTTATTTTTTTGTGGCTTCGCTAAAATTGTGTGAATAATTTTTAAAACTTGACAAAAATTATATACAAATTTCATAAAAAAAACTGCATTAGAGTACCTCACCAAGAACAATTAATTATTGAGCACGATGGAATGGTGTAACTAATTCCAAACTTATATACAATTATTTATCTTGTTATTAAACGTCACTTTTCTCTTTTAACTCAGGTTCCAACTCCGTTTCGATTCATGTTTCTAATTACCGCTCCTATTTTATTAATCATCACTAATTTACTAGACCCTCGCTCAAGAGAGGTCCGCGGCGTCGGGAGATCGATCATCGATAAATATTATACTAGAAGGTAAGCGAGACAAGACAAGACACTCCCAAGTGCGTGACTGTCCGACAACTATACATACACAAGTGTCTGATCGGACAAAGGCTCAAATTTCAAGTCAATAACAGAATAGTGCTGGTGTACGTGCGTGCGTGCGCCACGCCATCCTCGCAGCAAAGTTCGTTGGTGCCGTCTCGCCGCGCTGAAGAAATAAATACCTCTAGGAGTTCTGACTCTTCTCCAGTACTACTTCGTTTGAACATATATTCATAAAGGATTATATCCTTCTGCTATCTCCTAAACATTGTAAACATTAGTAGCTATCTATTGGATAGTTCTAGTACTAATGATGGCAGAACCTAATACATCACTAGGGAACTCTGACTAATCCCATTTAATAACCTGTTTCAGTAGGACAATCATGAGAGTTTTGTAAGACGTCTCTTAAGCATTCATTGTTTTTGATACACATTGTATCTATCCAGTGGTTAGTTCTAGTAATACCACTAGCTGGAGCTAATATGGCACTAGCAGATGTTTGGAACGGTTCCATTTACTAACACCGATGGGACGATCTTTTTCAATTTTGTGAGACAGCTCTTAAATATTCCACTGTATTTTATCCAAAATGTATATATCCAGTGGTTAGTTCTAGTAATACCACTGGTTGGACCTAATACAGCATAGTATACTCAGTGGGGCAAGATCTTGTGAGACATTTCTTGAGTATTTGTTGTCTTTGATACAAACTGTATCTATCCGACGGCTAGTTCTACAACTAGCATTGCCCGGACCTAATATGGCACTAGCAAATTTTTTGGAATGGTTCCATTTACTAACATCGCTGGGGCAATCCATTTCAATTTTGTGAGACGTCCCTTGAGTATTCCATTGTCTTTGATAAAAATGTATCTATCCAGTGATTAGTCCTAGTAATACCACTGCCTGGACCTAATACAGCATTAGTGTACTCAGTTGACCGATCTTAGTTACTAATCTCTGTGGGATAATCTATTAATGATTGTGTCAGACATTTCTTGAGTATTTTTTATCTTTGATACAAACTATATCTAAGCGATGGTTAGTTTTAGTATTACCATTGGCTGGACCTGATATAGCACTAGCAAACTTTGTGGAATGGTTCCAGCTACTAACATCAGTGAGAGAATCCATTTCAATTTTGTGAGACGTCTCTCAAGTAATCATTCTTTGATGTAAACTATACCTATCTTGTGGCTAGTTCTAATTCCACCATTGGCTGAACCATTAGCAAGTTCGGTTGACTGGCCATACTTACCTCAGAGAAATATCTCAATACAATTTAGTGAAACTCTTGATAATTTTCTTTGTCTTCGACAAGTTATACTTGTAACTAACGTTATTTGCTAAACAACATACGAGACTCGTATTTGCTCGTATTTTACTATGACAGTTGATATATTTTAACATTAAAACAAAACATTGCTAAGAAAGATAAGTGTTATAATCAACATTGCCTACCTACATGTACTATATAGCTAGACACATACTGTAGTAACAAGTAGAGTATGTAACCATAAGTATGATTATCTCTAAGTTTTCTTTATTTGCCGCTTGTCAGGGTATTAAACTGTAAGGATTATTTAAAACAACAATACATTTAATTATTTATTGTATTGTTCTTAAATGAATATTTTACTATATATACATATTATTTGTATAATATTAAATGTAAAATAAATATAAAGCAGACAATTTAATGTCAAGCTTAAGTCAATTTTACTACCTAGAATATTGGTATATATTGTATACTGATGAATTCGATTAGGAAATCTGATAAAGCCAAAATGGATTTTGGAGTTGGTTTAAGGACAGTAAAGATATTTATTTGTACAATAAATTTTTACATACGTAATATAAACTGTTCTTTGTATAATTATGATGTATAAAGTATCCCAAAACCACAACATAGCTTTTGAACATCTAGATTTAAAAAAATAAATAAAACTCATCACCATTCTACATAGAAACTATTTTTATCTGATATCAGTAACTCTTCATCTTCTAGGAATGGTAGTCCATTATTTGGTGGATATTCTGTAATGTAAGCAGAAATTATATAACATACAATTGTGAAGGTTTGATCAGGTATAGCCTAATAAATTATGAAAACAATGCTATTTGTCACCTATATAATTTTATTTATGGGGCTTATCAAAATGCAAATTCATAACAAGAATTTAGAATAAAGAGGGTTACAAAATTAAATGGAATAAACTTGTTTTCAGAATTCTCATCCCAAAAACTATGTAAATATATTTCTGAATGGGACTTCAATATCAATATGTAACATATAATTTTGGATTCCATAAGTATTACGCTAAATCCATTTATTTTGTTTTTTCATAAATCTCTGTCTTTACAATTATATGAACTATTTAATCTGTATTACTAAAAAAATTAGAATATCTTTTTAGGGTCATATAAATTTAATGTATTTTAAAATGTATTATTTTTTATGATATGTATGCAACCTTTTAAACTATATACAAATGATTGTTTTATATGGTGTGTCATTTGAATGATAGATCTCACACTATGCAACCTTTTAAACTATATATATATAATAAATATATAGTTTATATATATAGTTTTTATATATAAACATTATATATATAGTTTAAAAGGTTGCATAGTGTGGGATCTATCATTCAAATGACACACCATATAAAACAATCATTTGTGGAACTTTCTACTATTCATGTGCAACGCTATAAAAGTATGTATTATATCCAACAATTATATTATGAGTAACGTTATCAAATGATCATAAATTGTATCAGTAAATATTTTGTTTACTAAATAAGTTATTATTATATTACAATCTTACAATAATCATTTACGAAATTATTTATTTGTTACTGGTTTTATAATTGATTCTTTTTTCTGTGTGTAGTAATCTATCACGTTAAAAATATTATATTGATTAATAAATCATATCCATGAGTAAACATCTAAAAGTCTATTATGATGATAGCAATTGTTTTTGTTGTGTTGTTATTGTTTTAGGGACATGTTAATTATTATATATTTTTATGATATGTTTTTGTACTATCAATACATTCATTTTAGTTTATAAAAAATAATGAATTAAGCATTTTTATTGTTACAAACTATTTACGTAATTCACTAATAGAATCATATTAGTAAAAATTATTATATCATCTAAACTGTATACTTATCCTAGTACCTACATTGTATTATATATTAATACTATTTTTTCCACATTTGTTTAAGGGCTGCTTGTTTTGAAATAACCTTGAGTTTCACCCTGAATAATATGAAACTTCAAAAACTATTATGCTCTTCTTTTTGTCAAAGAAGTATGGGAGATGTCTCATATTAAATTTGATTAATATACATCCTAACACTTTTTAGTTTTTATCATGGAGTGTATACTATTTGAATATTTAAATGATGAAGAACAAAATATTTGATTTTTTTCTGTATAGCTAATAGAGTATGGAAAAAATTAAAAACTTGATATGTGTATGGATTACATCTTTAAAATGAGACATCCTTCATACTAACGACTAAAGGTTGTGAAAGTGTTTAAAAAAGATCATTATTGGGGCTAATATTGATATGGCATTACAACCAGTTCTCAAGAGAGTAATTATGAGTAATTAAACAACTACTAATAATTACTTACCCTTATGAGATTTACTAAGCTAAATGTATTGTACAGAATGTTATAATTTCACCTGTATTACATAATATCGCCTGGCTATTACAATATTTGTATTCACAATAAATAAATGAATAATTATGGTACATGTTAACTTAACAATCATAGCGATAAATCTAAAATGAAGAGATGTGAGAAGATGAAGATATGGTGGACTAAGATAAGAAGAAGTTGGAGGTCCAGAGCAGCTGCTGGACACTGCACAAGATTAGACATTGACTCTTGTGCGTGTGACAGCGGCTATCGTGGAACCTCCTGGTCATCACAGCACGACAGGACAATGCACAAGATTAGATATTGACTCTTGTGCATGTGACATCGGCTATCGTGGAACCTCCTGGTCATCACAGCACGACATCCTCTCGCTGTAGACAACACTGTTAGACAAGGAATAAATGGCACTCTGGGTCATCCAGACATTTTCTTTCAAGGGCCAAACTGAACAATTTTAGGATGCAGGAGCACCAAGAACTCTGAAATGTATTTAATTGAAAGTTCTACAGTAACTGAGTCAATGTAATTTGTTTCTTAAGAAAACCATTTCCATAAAAAAACACATTCTTTAATTCACTACAGTTAATATTCTTCACAATAATTAACAAAACATTAGTTATGTTTTTCTATTGAGTCATCACTTATCTTTCTTATGTATGTGTGAGCTTTATGCAATTATTTTTGAATAACAATATCTTGGCTTGAACTTTGACATCCTTATCACTAAAATATATTTTATGTGTTCATCAATAAGGTTTGCTATGTACTTGGATTTCACGTAAGTAATTTTCGAGAACAAATGTTCACAGGTACATACATGTTAATCCAAAACTGAAAACATTCTACTTACGAAATGTTTTTATTTCTCTTGAAGACATAACATAGACCTGAATGAAAAATGAAAAAAGTAGCAATTGCTCACTGACTATAAATTTAATTAATAAATAAACCTCAACTACAAAATACATGTTAAAACTTAACAGCAAATTGGAAGTATTTTGCATTCTTGTAGCATTCATTGTAATACTATTTTAATTCCCACTTGCAAATTCCCACTGACTAAAAATTTAATTAATAAATAAACCTTAACTACAAAATACATTTGAAAACTTAACAGGAAATTAGAAGTATTTTGCATTCTTGTAGCATTCAAGATTCAAGATTCAAACATTCTTTATTCATATTATGTACAAAGGTACAATAAATAGCGTCAAATTACAAATGGTCAAGACTTAATACTAGATAGGACTTTAATATAGATTTTATTTATATTAAAATATATTATGTTATACCAAACATAGAATGGCCCCTCCTAGATTCCTTACAACAGTTAGGCCAGAATTGCTTAATTCTAGCTGAGAAAATATTCATCTCATTGTAGTACTCTTTTAATTCCCACTTGCAAAAGTTTAATCAGTTTTAAAATCTGAAGGTGAATTTTAAATTTAAACTTTTAATGAATTGTAAAATTGTTTTGTTTTCTGCTGTGGAAGTATCATCCTTCGAAGGAAGCAAAGCAAGTTTATGACTCCTCCCTTATTTTCTCAATAGTATCAACTGTATAATGCGATGGGAAAGGGACATGAGTTCCACTGTCAAACTGGTTAAAATGCAAGTGGTCCAAATTGTCTTTACCAACTGATTTTTAAAGAGAGCAAGTTTTTCCAAAGATGATTTTGCAATTTGAATTTCGAGTTAAAAAATTATAAGAGTGGCAAGATTTATTCCAAATGCACGCTACTAAAGTCAGTGATCATGTTGCAGCGCTCTTAAGGGCTTGGATTGTAAAATCATATTCATTTCATAGTTTTGCGTTGTTCAAAATATTTTTTGCAGCTCATTTACTCTGCTTAGTCTTTGTGCCATATTTGAATATTTACTCTCAATAAAAAACGATTCTTAGGCTGGTGAAATGTCAAGTGTGAAACCTAAATAATTCACTGTCTTAACAACAACCTGGATTACTTCTCAAATCTAAAGGTTTTTACCGAACAAGGCTTGTTGATAAATAAAATAAATTTCTATGGATTTCCCACCTCCAGCATTTTAAACTGTATTCCAAACGTAACCTATAAAGTCTGTTTTAGCGCCACATGTACCTTCACCTCTGACTGTAATAATTATTCTTTTGAGATTTTTAGATCAGTTTGAAGTAAATACATTATTTTATTTAACTTTTAAAATATTTATGCTCCAATAACACTGTTTTCTATAGCATAAGTATCTGTTAATTCATCAATTATTTATAAATCACTAATGACAACACTCTTAAAAAAGAAACTTTTATTCAAACACTCAAACTAAGAACTAATTTCAATGCCTTTTCTTCTATTCAGCGTGTAACAATATTTTTTCTAACAAACTAAATGTATTAAACAATTGTTTGATTGATGCTTACTAGTCTAAATTAATGTGGAACATATTTTAAAACTGGATCAAACAGCAACCATTTCCTCTTAGTAAATATGTTACATTGAGATAACAACAATGCTAACCATACTAATAAAATTCAGCACGCACAGATTATTTTATTCTATTCATTTTCAACTTAAGACTGATTATAATATATCTTCTTATTTTGAGCAATTATCTCTAATAAAATAAAAAGAACTTGGAGATCTTCATTTACTTTGTCTATTGCACACAATAATTCATAGTGGTTGTTCAAGTTATTTGGGCCACAATTTCGTTTTTATGTCTGTTATTGGTGCATGTAGAACTCGTAGGGGGTGCATTTTAATTATCAATTCCAATTCATTGGACAGCCTTATATATAATATATCTTTCACTGTTTCTGAATGTCAATTGTGGAATGCTCTTTAGATAATAATATCAGAATAATTGACAAATGCAATCACTTTGGAGCCGAAGTTAGGGCCTTTCTGCAAAGGACTTAGTGGGAGTGATGGTTGGCGGTTTTGTGGTCGCACTTGGGGTAACTGCATGTAAGCTGAGTGAAAGGAGAATTAAAGCTTATAAGAATAGGATATTTTATTAGTTGCCTATTGTATTAAATACATTTTTGTTAAGAGTTTAATATATATACTAAATTTTAATTTTTAAAATGCAAATTGTTATGTTGGATCCACAATGTAATTTGTTGTTAAATGTAATTTAAGTTTCACATGCCAGTTTCAATACTGTAATAGGAATGATTTTCTTTTCTTTAATTTGTGTTGGAGGTTAGGTAGAAGACATGACTTTTAAGTCCTTACTTCACCTCTTTAAATAAAGATATTTTTCATTTCATAGATTCTTTCAAAGGTTACACATTTTCTACTTAAAATTGACTAATATTTTGAGCGTATGTGCTTTTAAAATTTTTTGGTCACATACATTGCAACTGTCTAAAAAAATTGCACTATTCCAACATAGATTATTTTTCATTACAAATCAGATTAAAAGTAGTCGATACTCCATATATCATTAAACACGGGGCATTATCAAGTTTCCACTTTTTGGATAATCAAGATCAAAAACCACACCCAGGAAACTGCAGAAGCAGAATTTAGACATCATCAAGAGGAAACTGATACTGAGAGTGAGAAAGTAAAGCTAGGTTAGGTTATTGGTGTTTGTTTGGAGCCAATAACTCATGCTAATGACCTAGCCACCTTACTTGAACCATACACACAACATTTCCCTCTCCATTCTACATGACAGCATACAGTATATTTTAGTGCCAAACAGTAGTATTTGCCTCATTATGCAGATTTTGAAGCAATTACTTCGTTTCCAGTGATTAAAAATGAAAGTGCTACCAAAGAAATAGTGTTTGCTTCACATTTCCTGCATCCTGTAGCATGTGCTTCAGATTTATGTGAATAAAACTTGGATAACTACTCCCTTTCTGTAGTAACTGCTTTGCATTTGTGTAGCTAAGCATATGTCAGAATTCATTTCAGTTCAATTGATATAGGACGATGTTCATGAGTTGTATAGTGAGGCATGTCATTGATGAACAGTTTTTATAGTGTGAGGAAGATTGTGTTAATTTCATAACTGCTGCCTGAAAGCAATAACAAGAAGCTTAGGCACATAAATAGAATTTTTTCCAAACTGCGGCTAATCCACAATTTTTATTAGGAGTGGTTTGAAATATTTCAAAGCTTTTTTCCAAAGTAATGTCAGAACTTCCAGGTTCAATTTTGTGTTCACTTTGTTTCAATAAAATGCTATTACTTCACAGTAGTTGTTGCGGCTATTTACTTCTTTTTATTCCCTTCACCCATTATATTGTTCAGCACTGCTTAGGAGCAGACTTTTGAACTATGAAAGGTGCAGGCTATTTGTGGAAGGTAAATATCCCACAAAAATATTTCAAAACAAACTGTACCATTGGCTTTTGAACAATCCTTCTATACCCTATCAGAGTTTTTTAATTACAAGGATATTCAATTTTAGTTTGTTAATAATGTATACAGGATCCATTGCACAGCTTGCTAAATCTGTTATACTACAATTGAAAACATATATTTGTAAACAACAATGAGATTTCAGTAAATTGTGCAATTTTAATTTAGAAACTGTCTTATTTTTATTCAGTACTGTAAATTTCATCTGTAGAATCTTATATTGTAACCTGTTAACCTAAGATTTCAATTTGTTGTGCTAGTATTGTAGTAATTCACGCGCAATCAGTTAAAATATTTTTTAATTTAATATCTGTTAAACTTTTATAAAATCTTTTGTTGTTAAACTTTTATAAAATCTTTTGTTGTTAAATTATTTTAAAATCTCTCTTTGTTAAACTATTGTCTTACATTATGATATTAATATTCAAAGAATAATTTTAAATTGTTATGATATCTTAAAAATTGAATAGTTTGGTTTTATTACTTGTTTCTGACCATGTCATCTAGACAATATTACTGGCTTTGTCAATGCATGTCATATGTAAAAAGGCAAATAAAGATTGATTGATTGGTGAAGGACCGTGTTGCAGACTGTCACCCTCCCCTCACCAGGATTCATGCTGTCTGACTCGGTCTGTACAAGGAATATTGGGCACACACCAGAGCAGGTATTCATCACCTAACCTTGAACTCTGATAGACTTTAGTATTTAAGGCATTACTTTTTTTTCTTTTCTATGACTACAGTTCCATCTCACCACATCGGGATGAACCAATTGCTTGTTTAGAATATAATATATAGAATGAGATACTAACTCCCAAGAATGATGTTTGCAAGTTAGACATGACCAATATTAAGTAAAACGTACTATGATAGTCTAATGATATAATAATGCATAATTATAAGAAATACTATTTAAGACTAAACTCTAACCAATAGTCAAGTCATCCTAGCTGGCATGAATCTCTTACTACAGTACTAAAATCAACCATCATCTCTCTATCAACAGAAATTAATTTTTGCTGGTAGAAAACTTCTTCCACAGCCTGTAGTTTGTAGGCTTCTGATTACATATATTCCTGAGGTATGTTTAATACAATGGATAATATGAATTTGCCACATAATATTCTCATTTATCACAGTTCCAATGTTTTTTTTTTCAATTCAGTAGTCTAGCTCCAATTTTCTTTTTTTGGATGCTAAAAGTCATCTGCAGAGTTTTCTTGTTCAATACAAGATCAATTGAGTAAAAGTATTGTACAGCCGATTAAAGGCAATATAGACATACATGTCAAGTTGCTCATTTTATTTTGTTACAACAGTATCATCTGCAAATATGAATGTCTGGCAGATAACCATAGGTTGGTGTTGTGATAATTTGTTAGCAATTGGAATAGAATGAAGCTGAACTCTGATGCCTGAGCTAAAACTTTCCATAGTGTTGTAAGTATTTATTGGGCTTCCTTTACAGGTAAATTCATTGTTGAAAAAAGTTTGAGGTTTCATAAATTTTATTAATGTTGTTTGTTGGAAATTAATGTAAGCCTATATCGCGTATATGTACATTTCTTTATTTATATCTTGATTATATTATTTTTAATTAAAAATACAATTAAACAATAAAAATAAATCCAGTGCAACTTACTAGATTGGTAGAAAAACTAATGAAAAAACCAAAAGGTTTTATTTTAGGGTGTTTTTTTTTTTTTTTTTTTTTTGTATAGTAATGAACAAAAAACATTTATTTGGTCTTTCAGCCAGCCCTCATCAAATGTTCATGAGAAATTCCACTAATAATTGATTCACTGTTTTCAGCAGATTCTGAGTTGGTGATCCATTTATTAAAATGCTAGGTTTTTGTAAACAATTCACTTGCTCAGACAACCCTAGTTATAGCTAAATTGATCGAAGTAATTTTTAACATCTGTAATATTAATCATATATTTTTAAACTGAAAAGATTTTAAAAGGCTTTGTGGGTTCAAAATCTGGTTGGTCAATTATTTGCAATAATTTAGTGCCTTTTTCAGTTAAACGGGAGTAGCTGTACAAAGCAATGTAGTTCTGCATTGTGATTTTTTTAACAATGTTCTGTGTTGTCACAATCCACTACATTTGTTGTATGGATAACAGAATATTTGCTGTTGTTATGTTACGAAAAGAGAACACTACGTTTTGAAGATTGGAATCTATCATTTTCTTCAGGTGTCAAAAAAACATGACACAAAACAACTAATCGAGCACAAATCAATACATGACAATGAACTCACCAAAATCATACTTGACAACATTAAAAGCTGTAAAATTAAAGCATATACCTGAGAGTCAAGTATTCACAAGAAGAACAAACCATATGACTGAATAATACAGGCGCACTGCCAAAACTAGTGTTCTTTTTTTGTAACATATAACAATGGCAAATATCCGAAGTACTATTATACTTTAAAATCATCCATCGTGAACAATAAAAGGACACATGTTATATTATGATCTTGAGTGCATGTTAAAGTTATTGACAAAGAGAACTGAACCTAAGAGAGATCCTTTTGAAATTCTTCACTGTGCAGAAAGTGTTTATGACTGTAGTGTTTTTATAGTTTCTGCTGTTTGTACGTCTACTAATAGTGTCTCAGCAGATGTCTCACAAACTGTTTGTTATGTATGCGATTCCCTGTAGAGTTACTTTTCTTGAGATGATGTCATGTCCATAAAAGTAAACTCTCTGCTATAGTAAATAAGTGTGGATGTACACTGCTTCTTATCGATTTGATCAATGTGTTTTTTAAAACTAATAATAGCTGAAGTAATAGATTTTATTCACTTCATTTTTAAGAACTAATGTGACACTTCAAAACTTTCTCCAGGAGATGTAGTACACTGAGCAAACCTGTCTCTACGGCTTGGTGATTTCATCGATCCACAGCACTTGGTTCCATTCGTCTGCAGTTCAGTTTACATGAATTCGAGAAAACTCCAAAACAAGATCTCCCATGTCGCTGTAGCAGTCTAGGGTCTGTAGCTGGGTGACAAACTCCAAGTTCCACTTTCTGCAACCTTCTTGTAATTGGTTTTGGAAATCTTAACTCCACGGGACCTCATAAGCTCATTACGAACTTCAACAGAAGTTCGAATAAGACTGCACAATTAACAAATACAACACAAAACGATCATCTCAGACACTTGCGTTATAGCCTGATCCCCACCTCGTCTCAAAACCTCCAATCAATCTAAAGCAAAGCACAGCTCTGCTAATGCTAGATCTAGGGAACCCTGCAATGTTATCACTTCTTGCAATGTTAAGCTATTACTAACTAGAGCGATAACTATGGCACAATTACTTGGCAACTTATCATCTCCACACAGTATGGCTAGCAGTGTTGAAAAAGGGAATACAAAGTCCAATTCTGAGCTGATCAGGAAGAAAGCAGTTTGTGATCATAACAAGATTAGCAATACTTACAATTATAACTACGATAGTTTTGAGTTATCATTTGAGAAATTATATCCACAGATAATATAACTATAGAAATATTTAATGCAACACAAAATATTACGTAGTTATATCAATCTAACCCCTTCACTGCTGGTCTATATTGAGTAAGGCCAATTACTCTCTATGAGCTTGTGCACCATAAGGCATCTGCCGCAGTCAACATGGTAATTGAGTGTCCTAAATTTTGTATCCCTGCGTATTACAGTTAATTTTTCATTGTTGAAGTTAATTCAATACAGTTAAATATTGCTTTAGAATACACAAAAGTTTATTAATTGCATAAAATTCAGAACAAGCACCATCTAAAAAATATGTGAAATTACATTAAATAAAAAATATTATACTTTTGAGTTTTGTTGATTACATAGTGGAGTCATGGCCATTCCCATGGTCTAAACATTTTTTGACTGTATATATTGCTTTCTTTCCCTGCTAGCAAAACAACCTCCTCTTAAGTTTTTTACTTCCATATGCTGGAGTTCAGCGGAAAGAACACTGAATGTTTTTTTCTAATGTAGGTGGCAATTACTGCAGTCCTGCCACTTGGTATATTGTCAAGTCCACTAACTTCTAGATCCATGGTGAATGTTCCATGTTAAACTTAGCGTAACAGTGAGGTAATGATAAGGACATCTAACTACAGCTGTCTCAAGGTTAGAAGATCAGTCACCAATTTTTAACTGATCTTTTCTGTTTTACTGGATTTTGTTTGAGGCTGTCGTAAAGTCTAATTCCACATCTTGATTTATTTTCAAAAGTGCATATTTTTTGTGCATGATACCTTTAGATGTACTGACAAATTTAATTGTTCTAAGAGCAAGCAGTGTGGTGTGGTGTTGTGTCGATGATAAACAACAATACAACACCTGTGAGTATCAACATGGATACTCCAGGAATGAAAATAATCCAATACCGATCCTAAAGATTTTTGTTAAGTACACAAATCCTTTTTATTTTCAAACACATCAAGTATTGAAATAGCATCAAATAGATGATTTATATAAGTTAAATATAATATTTAGGTTTTTCAAGCTGTGTCTTTTTTCAATGAACTCGTTAAGTGTCTAAAAGGAATTGCTGACCAGCCAACCAGTACGTGGAGTCTTCAGTTTGGTGAGGCATCTCAATCCTGGCTGAACATTGTGCAGCTTCGTGCCTGTGTAGGAGGGTTTCTTTTCGTACTGGGAGAGATGATGAGCTGGTAGTTGGCAACACATGCTGTGTCATGAAAGTGTCTATTTTGTGTTTATAGATGTAAAATAAAAAAAACTCTAGAGTAAGAAATTTGAGTCATGTGGATTTTGTGTGTGCTATTCCTTGTTTATTTCCAAATGTATGTTTAGTTTTTCACTATTAAAAACAAGAACATTTTCTATATACAGAACAAAGACCAACAAACAACAACAAGAACAAAGGCTAACAGTATTGAACCACAAATTATAATAGGATGTTTCAAAACAATGTTCTGATTAATCCATTTCAGAACACACAAATACACAGAGAAATGGAATGGGAAAAAACTAATACATATCAATAGCAGGCAAACTCCAGATATCACACTTATAACAAAATTAAAAGGGACACTTCGTTTCACTTAGTGAAAAAAACCATGTAAGGAAAACACAAAACTCAAATAAGGGACACAGAAAAGATTACACATTAATACAATTACTACACAGATAGAGTTAATGAGACGGTTAATAAAACCAAACGAATACACAGATAATGAGTTTAAAATTTGAATAGTTAATAGGCATTATCTCGGTTGGATTTTGATGGGAGCGACCGTCTCACAGGTAACCAACTGCTTTCACTGAAAAACAAATATATCCTTCAGTGAATGCAACATTTCCCATTTTAAAGACTGTGCTTGGATGGCTTAAATTTCAAAGCCTTTATGCCGTACAATTACTTAGTTACTTTGTCTATTTAGTAATTAAATAATAATCATGTGTATCACATTTGTGTATTTACTGTCATGATTTGTGTATGTGCTGTTTTGTGTGTCTGATTTTTTTAATGTTACAGGTACAGTGTTTTGTCTGTTTAATTTAATGTATATATATTTATGGAGATAGAAAATGGGCAATTTTTCTATTGTGTAGAGCATTTTTACAGTTTTATTTCCAATGCCCTAACTAAAATAGATAAATAAATAAAATAAGTGTGGTGAATGATGTTATTGGACAATGGAATGGTACATTCCTTATGTTATTATTTTTTTCAATATTTTATTCTAAAATACTGAACCATATATGTATGTTAATCTTTTGAATAAATGATACAGTTTTGAATCATTTTAAGACAGACCAATTTATTTAATAAACTTTTCATATTAAATACAAATTTTCTACAAATGTTCTTTACTAGATTTATGGCAATATGAATATTTTTGTCATATATGAGTTTATTATAGTTTAAGCTCATTAATAAGAAAAATACTTATATGATATATTGAAACAACTGTTATTTTTTTTAAGTATCTGTATTAACTACTAGATGTCTCCTTGTTTTCTGCATACATTTGTAGTTAAATATTATAGCGAGTATATAAAATTGTACATACTGAATATGTATATCTTAAATTACATGCTATTTATTTATAAACTTAATAATGTATAGCAACACAATAAATGTGCTAAATAGATATAAGATGTCAAACGATTTCAGCTCCACATGTGTTAGTAAAAACTTGTTTTAATAAATATTTACAAGTTTTTGTTTAGATTTCCCTTATTAAATAGCTTCAGCTAGAGGAATAAAAACTAAGAGGTCTACTGCTTTGCAAATTAATGTTTATTATGAATAAAGAGTTTTAATTTAATTGAATGTATTTGACTATAGATGGTTTGTTTAAACAGTGTCATCAGCATAGAAAAAAGTTAGAAAAGAGTAAGGTCATTGGTGCTTAGAATAAATAACACAGAACTCAGTTCAGAGCTATGTGGAACACCTTAAGTAGCAGTGATGTTGATGTTTCAGTTACTCTGTTAATTACTTGCTATTTTATCACTACATGATCTAGACAAAGTTGTTATATATTTTTAAATTAAGAAATTACATTGTATTAATATTAAAATAATTGTTAAATATTAAACAATTAGATACCATACTTGCATTTCTGGTGTTCATTCAAACCACCCCTCACTAATGGTGAGCTATAAACAAAAATACAATATGCTTCTGTACTATTCATTATTAGGTCTGATATTTATTTTTGGACCTATGAACTATTCTGCAGAGAACTAATACGTTCATGAATTCTCAATCAGAATATTTGAACCAACACATTAAATATTTACCTACACAAAGATGTAATGGCAAGGATAGAGAACACAAACACTGTCATCAAGAAAGTTTTTTAATAAAAATGTTACAATTCGTAAAGAAACATGTTGGCTAGATCATAAGCTAGTATAAAATAATAGTAAACTAAGAATTTTCAATGGTTAAAAACTAAATTGAAGTCTTCGTTTTGTGTTACCTTACTGAACTCATCTGAAGAAACTAAAAACAGAAGATTCTCGCATGATATGTACCAAGAGCCAAGACACAGCAATGCAAGGTATACAATAAGAAGCCTTGCAATAAAATACTATATGGTAATCTAAAACTACACATCATACGTTGATGAAGAATAATAAACATTTATAAGGAGTATTTAAATGAATGATAAGCAGATTCCAAAATATATAACTTCTTCACTTTGCAGAATTACTAAGATCGTTAATTGAAATGCTGTTGCTGCTTTAACAATTGATACATTGAATTATCCTCAAAGAAAAAGTGAAACTGATACTCTGCCCACCACTGCTTAAACATTGAATATTTCAAAATTCCAATTTACTGATCAAGTTTTTATAGTAGGTAGGCTCCATGTTACAAGTGAGTATTAACCCTTTGATGTGTCTTATCTCATTTATACCCACCTCCTTGTGTTACTTATTTCAAAAACTGGCTGGACTCATTATCATATAATATGTACTCTAGTGTTATGATATACAGGGCTGTACTCAGCTTTGGCGGGCTCCACAAAAGATATTCAGACGGGCCTCTTTATGTACCGCCACCATGCTCCTGTCACCCGGTAGTCGTGTCGTGGGTCCTGGCCCACGGTCCGCTGAGGTCCTGGACCCCAGTAAAAATTGTCCGAAAAAACCAGTCTGAGTATGGGCTTGATGATATGGTATTATAATTTATGTTGTGTATTATTTCTGATATTTAAGGTTTATTATTTTTATAAATAGAGGCCTAGGCCTGTTTCAATTCCTATAAATAGGATCATCATTTAGGCCTACTCTTTGCATCCTCACAATCTAAATCATAAATAGTCACTTCAATTTCAAATTCACTGTCATAATCTGAATGTCTATTATGTCCTGTCAATTTAACAGTCCCTTATTACTTTTTCCAGCCATAAATTTAGAACGACGTAAAATATTTATGTTTAGTCAAATCCAGAGAAACAAGAATCAAACAAAACCGGAATGTAGACTGGCCACTGACAGTAGTCTAGTTCATATAAACACTCAAAATTCTGGATTACACAACAAAAACTAATCACCACATAATTATTTCAATTGTAACACCTGGAAAAAGATGTTCCATCCAAACTAAAATCGATGCAAAGACGATGTAAATATGAATGGAACAATTCAATAACCGGCCAGGTGATTCATGAGCAACGGCAACGTCAGCAGCTCTCAGCTGGATGGAGACAGAGGTTGACAGAATACATAGATGAAATACATTGAATTTACTTACGTGTATCAGTACTAGAAATCAATTACTCATTTAATTCAGAACAATTTAGTATGCAATCCAAATAATTACTACGAAAATGTACAAAATTCTATCGAAGGTTACAGAACATAACCAAGTATGTCAAAACGCACAGAAAGCTGTGTACGTAATGGGTGAGTCAAAACTCATCAAAGGGTTAAATTATTTGACGAAAAAAAAAAAAAAAACAAAATGAAAATCAATTTTTGCATATTCTCAAAAACAAAAGAGTCTGTCTTCAAACCTAGTACTCTTTTTTTAGATATTGTTCATAAATTTAAATATGTAAAAACAAATAATTATGGTACAAATAAAACATATCCATCTAAATAATAATCTTGAAGATAGGTATACAAAGGATAATTAAAACTAAACCATATCATGAGAAGAAATGAGAGAGGAAAAAAAGAAAATACTAAACAAATGGAGGTGGCACTAATTCTGCCACGAGCAAGTTGCTTTAAATTATATTTTCAAATCGTATGGAAAATAAATTGGTAATCTTATTCTGACAATAACAATTTAGGCTTTTATATTATCCATAATATCAACATTTTAATAAAACAGAGAAAAATAAAAATAGTAGATATTATACCTTTGAACTTTCTATAATAGATTGTAGTTACTGTATATACCATAAAGAAAAATACTTCACTTTGAACATAAATAAAAATGCTTCTTGTATTACGACTGGATAATAAAATTAAAATATATATAAATACAAAGTATAAATCGATGTAGTGGCAGACATAAACTAATAAATAACAACTAAAGAGTAATAACAAAAAGTAAACTAGAATAAACTAAAATGACTAAAACTTACAGCTAAAACAATGAGTCCAGTATGGTAAATTGTGAAAATAACACTTTTTAAGTACATTAGATACATGGGTCACAGGAATGTCTGAGAGGATGTTCGCAAAGAAAAACAATTTGTCTCACACAAATATATTAACACGTCTTAACATTTTTTCTAATGTAAATTGAAGATTAGATTTATGACAGCTACAAAACACAAATATCACTCAAAGGTGGAAAATAAGTTTAACGTTTTTTGGAAACAACGCTTACAAGTGTGTTACGAAAAGGGTTTTCTTTGCAGTTTTTAAGTACAGAGATGTGACATTAAGGCATTGAATATTGTCAAGTTACAACCGTAATGGTTTTAAAAATAGAAATAAGGTTAAGTCTAGTCAGCACAAAATCTCACCCATTCTTTGCTTAGATGAAGGTAACTGTTAAAGGTTTTTATTGAGTCATTTTTGTTTCTTTTCTTATAAATATACAAATAAATTCATGACTTTATGTCTTTGAAAACAAATTTCAAATAAATAAAGTAAAATTACGCATTATTAGAATTAAATTAATTAGTCAGTCGTTAATTATATACAATGTTTATCTAGATAACCATGTGTAAAAGTGTAAATGTAACCATGTTTTAGCTATTTCTTGTGATATAATTTAATAAAAGCTGAATAAATACATGTAATTTATGGCATACATTGTCTTAAAAGGGGGAGACACATTAGGTAACTGGCAAAAACACTGAAAATAAAAATATCAAGTTTCAATGTTTTTTAAAGTTTCAACTGTCTACCAGGTTTAAATTTTTAAATACGTCAAAATATACTAAAAACATTTAAAATATCTGATTTAGAAATAAAATTTAATTTAATTAATTTCAAGTTAAAAAAATCTTTAGGATTTTTTACAAATACCTTAGAAAATTGTAATTTTTAACTCAACAAATAGTTAAGTAAATGCAATATTATTGTAAGTAAAAGTGCTGTTTCTAACAAACTTCCATATAACAATCTATGAGCCCTTATCATGTAAACAGATTTTTTAGTGTTACTCAAGAGGAGAATTTCGCCCATGTCCCTCTTGGAAATATAATAAAAATGAAAAACTGTTCCTATCATTCCTAATGAAAGATAACAAGGCCACAAACTGCTTTTCAGTTATTAAATTGAGAACTGTTTTCTAGAAATAATATTTCTCTCTATAACTTTTTACTTTTTGACAAAAAACTACATTTTCTAAGGTATTTAGGTGTAAAAAAATAGCAAGAAGTTTCAATTATGTAAATTTTTCGACACAATTAAACACCCCTTTTTTAATACACATACAGGATATAAAAAATTGTGAGTCAAAAGTATTATTCAGTTTTCTTAACCTTTTTAGATTACTGATTCATAAATTAAGTCAATAAGTGCAGAAAACGCTGAGGCCGACTTCACATTTTTTTTTAATACACTGTTTTCATATAATTATACTGACTATAAAAGCGTCAGTTTGTTGATTTTAAAATTTATAAAAGATGCATGTTATTCAGTTCCGCTGATCTGTGAATGTTCAGCAGCTAGTGTTCTCTTGTGTATGGTTGTAAATGTTAACGGGTTTTTTTTTTAATTTACCATTATTTAATTGATTTATTGTTAGCTATAATAAATCATAGTAATGAAGTAAACTAAAAACTGATGATATATCAAGTGTTGTAGATAAGTATATTCAGAATATATTTCACGCTAATTGGTTATACTTTTCTTCTTCTTTCCGTTGTATAATTTTAAGATTGGACAAATTATTTTATGTATATTTAAGTGCATTTTATAATGAACTCCAAATGAGTATACATACAAAAAATCCAAAGAAAGGAAGTTTGATCCATCTGATGACCAGACTATCGAATAAAATCTTCGTACTCACGTTAGCCAATGGCCCTATATTTTTAAAAAAGACCTTGAATAAATTACTGTGCAAAGGATAAAACTTAATCATAAATGGAGTGAAGATGACAAACAAGAGCTACTGGACTAAGTAGCAGAGATGAAACATCCTGTGAGACAGGACAGGGAGGTCAGGGAGAAGTACTGTGAGCTTGTTGGTAGAGGGCCAGTGAAGCCTTTCCATACTTCAGAGCATTCTCTGGTTCACCCTAGAATAACCAACAATTACCGGAATGAACACAGGAACACAACTTATCAAACATATGCTATGTTAACCGGATAATAGTTAAACATACTTAATTGTTCTCCAAAGAAAAAAATTATGTATGGTGCAGAAAACCTTGTATTGCAGTAAATTTCTTAGCACCTCCTTCATGGTCAAAGGGTTTAAATTTCAAATCATCTGATAGATTGTTACCCATCTTTACAGCCAAATAACCACATATACCTAACTGAAAATAGCTTTTCTGTGGACTGGCTGTATATAATTTTCTGTAGTTCCATGAACATCACTTTGTTTTGGGGGATATTTGGTCAAACAGTACAGGATGGTTTCCAGGACGTAGATGGAAGAAACTATCAGTAAGCTCGGATAACTCTTTGCACTCACATGTCCTCTAGCTTGGAAGACCATTATGTGTGGCAATGGCAATTTTTTGTGTCAGAACGGAAAATTGTGATCACGTCCCTCAGCCAGCCAATTGTCACTTAGTGGCCCTTTGCGATCTTCCAGTTCAGCTTGACAGGCCACTACATGTGGCCTAATACGTGTGAACTACTTTATTATGCTATTATAACTTTCAATCCTTATCCAGGTGTGACTGCAAAGTGCTGTAATCTCTTATCCTAATAAGGAAATAAATGAACATTTCATTATATGAAGCGCATACAATAGCAGAAGTTGTTTCTTATCTGAGTTTCAGTACCACTGTTTCTGTTGTAGCATATCCTATCGATTTAAGAGATACTAGTGCATTTCGTGGAGCAAGACATCAAAATATTGAAATAAGTTTATATTCTGTTCATATAAGAGATCTACTTGGCACTAATTGGATTTTTCTCTTGCAAATAAAAACTCCTTTTAAATTAGGTAAAACCATAACATAAAACTACATACTACTTGATATGTTTCTAACACAAGAATTAATAACCAATAAACAAAATTTGAAACTTAAAGCTAGGAAACACTGCAAGTGTTTCAGAATCACATTTAAATCCTAGTCAGTACGTGGTTGTGCAATTGCTGTGTCGGTGGCCTGCCGAGCTGAGAGGATAACTGTGATCTCACTAGAACTCTGCAAGTCATTAAAGGCCATACTTAGTGATCTGCTGAGGCCAAAGGGTTAATATTCTCTGCAATTGTCTGTCACCTAAACTTGCCATAATTCTAAATACGTTTTCTCGCATTCTCTTTTTCTGTCTGTATGTAAATACTCCCGTCAGTTTCTGTTTTGGATAGATTTTAGCTGTCGTCAGTATGGAAGGCTATGAAATTCGACTGGAGTTCCTCTAGATCGTTCTAAAATAGTTTTAAGTATTACTGAAATGAGCTATTCAATCAAATACACGCACAAAGCTGCATGCAAATTTTGGGCGAATCCGCGGCTATGTATTAGTATAATTATAATACTGACTGCCTTTATTGGTTTAAAGACAGATAAATGTATCTATCTCTTAACTATTCCACTTCAACACCCACAAAATTAACACAGCTGATGATCATTACCTTTTTTGGAGAAATTCCTCTATAGATTTCATGAAAATTATGTCAGGGTCTGAGGGTTTGATACAATTGAAACTAATACTAATGGGGGCAAGTGTAGTACTCACCAGAGCCAGGTATGTGTGGAACAGCACCATGTGAGCATTGATAGAGCGAGGAGACACTTGGAGAGCCAAACTGGCCAACAAGAGAGCCTCGTGACGGTGACCCAACCTGTAACACACCAATGGTATCACTATGTATCGTGTTTTTATTTAAAACTGGTGAGGCTACTTCACTTTTGCTTCCTTCCCTCACAGTGTCAGGAAAAAAGAATGCAATGATAAAAAAGTTATATTAGTTTTAAAAAAAAAATCCATTTTAAGGTCTCCCAAGTATTTCACACTAGACTGGCTTCAACCATCTATAGCAAAAAATCTTTCACCAGTGCCAATTTCAGAAATTTTCAAAATTACATTACTTTTAGCAAATTAGAAAAATAAAATTAAAAGAATTTAATTTATTACTATCAATTGTTATAGTATACTAAAGTAAGTGAAATCTAAAGAACACTGATAAATTTAATCGATTATTAAACTGAGCCTGATAACTAAACTGCACTGGATGTATATATTTCATAATTTTAAAATTTATTTTACATTTCAGCTAATTAAAAAATATACTTGTGGCTATATCAAGTGACAAACAGCATTTTCTTAGTTTTTGAAAAATACTATTGTTCCACAAAAAACTCTGTCACTGAGCAGTTTTTATCACTACCAGTAGGAAAGTCCATCAGTATAACTGGTATCAAATGTGACCAAAAAACAAAATATTTTAGCCAAATCGGTACATAAATATAGTTAGTGAACACAGAAATTTAGATTTTTGATTATTTCCAAATTTGCTAGGCAAACACACTGATTTCAATATGCAAAATCAAATATTTCAGGTGGAATTGATCCATTTGTTAAAAGATTAAGTGGATTAGGAAGAGAAAGCTGTAGGTATCTTAGTGGACTAGACCATTTTGATAATGAATCTCACAATAATATTTTGAAGCATTCTAAAATAATTAGATATATCTATACATAAAAATTAAATGGCGTTTGATAGTCTCACATAAACTTGAGAACGGATGGACCGATTTGGCTAATTTTGGTTTTGAAATATTTGTAGAAATATAAGGCAGGTTTAAAAGGTGAGAAACAATGGAAAAGTGTCTATAATTTGATAATTCTGGAAAACAATTATTATGTTTACGGCATGTAATCTTAAGTTAACTGACCCTAAACAGTTGTTGACACTTTCAGCTGAAGTTCACCAAAGTGGCAAAAACATTTGTTTATATTTCAGTTTTAGAAAATATTAAATAATGATATAGTGCTTGATCAGTAGTGTTATGCAGATTTCAAAGACAAAGTTACTATCTAATTTTTATTTTAGATTGCACCAGTGACGAATAAACCATCTAATGCATTGAAAATAATATTTCAGCAGTGTTCTAAAACCTACCTTGATGAACAACGCTGTGAATGTTTTTGCACATAAGGTTACTGAAACTGGTTGTCTCGATTTAAAATTTTACTGTAGTTAAAGGAAAAGCAAAGGGATGGCACACTCTTTCCCTTATAATAGAAACAGAATACAAGCGACGGAAGTAGATGCATTTTGACTAAAGTAGTCTTTTTAAGCTTTTGTATTCACATTTTGCCTTGATCGGGATAAAAATCAGTATTACTTATAGCACCATCAGACTGAAAATAAACGCATTTAAATATAAGTTGGATTTCAAAACCCATATATGTGTTTATTTTCTTGGTGAGTTCAACAACATAAACTCAACTATGGAACGTAAACAAATTAGAGTGGAAGTGAATTTAATCGTTCGTATACGACTTTTTTGGTCCATAGTAACTTTTTAGTCATACATTTTCTCTATCGGAACAAAAAAAACAAAACATCACTATGGCGCTTGAAATATCATAGACAGAAATTAACTTAAGAAAGCCAAAAGTAGCTTTTTAATCACAGTTGGTTTTTCTTGATCATCAAACTCAACTAAGGCACTTGAAATACCTTGGATAGAAAATTAATCTAAACAGACAGAAGTTACCACCACTGTTTGGTCAAATTAGGTATATGAGACTTATGTGTATATACTTATTTATTCATACAACAAAACCTAAAATAGGATCGGTCAAAATTGTATTTAAGTTTTTAATCCCTCAACCATGGATACTGAAATGATATGTAACTGATATATCTACTTCAGTTTAAAAAAATTGTAGGGCTCCACCATATTACATCATTCATGCTTTCACTAAGAATATGCTATGGCCTTAGATTTTGAAAATTCCATGTCAAGCCGCAAGCAACTGCTACTCTGTAATAAAAAACGAAACTGATTTTAATGTTATTTTATAAAAAGATAAGAAATATAAATTCCTAATTTTGTTCCTTCAAGTGGTTGCAGTTATATATTAAGTTTTCTTAAAGATTCAGACAGTTGTTCAACATGGAGTAACTCAGGAGGTGACCCTGGGTACATCAAAAACCGATGTATTACTTAAATATGGGCAACCCAACGGATGTCCAGGAGTGGCACATCATTAACAGCAATTTTGAGATATTGGGGTAAAAACAGCTGGTCCATATGTATTGTTTACTGCGGAGGATAACTGTTTGAGTGGGTGAGGCTCCCAATAAAGGCTTTTTCAAATCTAAATAAAAGGATTATTCAGTTCTCCTGTCCACCTTTGACTGGATGAAGCTGGAAAACAGCTAGGCCTTCCCTTCCAAGACGTAAAACTGATAAAGAGCCTGATATTCCTCCTCATGGGATCTTGACAAGCGGTGAGGCCTACTCCCAACCTTACCCATCCTGAACATCTTGTCACCCGGAAGCAGTGCTAAGGTCTTTTTAAGACAAGTGCAATGAGGAGTTTCCTCATCTTCTTAGCCTAAGTGAACATAACATTACATACATTAAGTCAATGCTGCTGAAGGGTGCAAAGCAGTTTTAGACAGTTCTATGGCTTATCTGACACAAAATCTATATGCCGGTGTGAGTAGCCTTCTTTGGTGTTATTTGCCTTGAAAATTCAGCCAGGTGAAATTTCAGGTGATGGTCTGTTAAGTATTTCTACAGCAGCAGAGTATTTTTAAATGATTAAATATTTTGAAGCATTACTACTTTTAAAAGTTAGCTTTAACTTCTAAAATTTTTTAAAAAATATGTTGGTTCTTTTAAGCCATATTTTGCCTCATAGACACACAAGCTAGTGCAAGGGCTTTGTCAAAACAAAATAAAGGGCGAGACTGACAGTACAAGTCAACCACATTGACAAAAAGGTCAGAATTTAGACCTTAGGTACCTCCTACTCAGACTCAAGTTTCAAAATCAAGTTTGGATTTTTAAAACTGATTTTAGTACATGTCTAAATGTTGCTAAAATACATGGACAGGATACTCACGTGAGCAACATGTGTGCTACATGATGTAGTGGAATGTCTCGGAGGTCAGCAGGAGCCTTGTGCACCGCGGCTTGCAGGCAAGAGACCATCTGATGAGTGTCACCCACCCGTCGCCAGTAGATGGCAGCAGCAGTCTCTAGAAGCCACGCAGAGGAAGGATCGTGTCTCGACTTGTCCTGTACCACAAACATCTTTAACTTAATTATAAATATAAATTCTAAATCAGGAATTAAAGTAAATTTACTGTTTTAACAAAAGATAAATTGAAATTATTTTACACAATAAGTAATAAAGCCCAATTCGTTAACCTGTTCCAAAGTGTGATTTACTCACAAATATCAGTCAAGTATTATTTACACATTTACATCTTCAACAACGGCAGGTTTTAAGCTTACTAGCCATTCAACAACTGTCAGTAGGATAAATTATGATGCACATAAGGACAGAGAAGGAGCAGGAGGATGTTGTAACACACTCATGATAGGCAACTAGGCCTACAAAAAGTATACATTTCAAGCGTTATATCTTCCACAATGCACCTTTCATTGTAGTATATTAGTTTTGTAATGTATTTTTACAATGTTTTTGAAGCTAGAATTTCCTGGAAAATTTTAGAAACAACACACAATTATTACTAATGATGGTTTTAATTTTTATAATTTAAATCATTCAAATGTAAAAGAAAACATCCATATGCCTAATGTTTGAAAAACCACTGAAATCAACAACACGTGATTTTAACTAACTCTTAATCATTAATAATTCCAAAACTAACACTGTTGTATGCAACTACACTTGTACAGTAATACTTAAATAGTATAAATGATTAGAATGAAACCTGCACAAAAGGGGGGTTTCAAGCTGAACAGGCTATATGTGCTGTACCTTCTGATGGATATTTATGTATCAACTGATACAAATATTTGTGTATTTATTACTACTGTTAGTTCCTCACACCAAAAAAGGAACTGGTGGTAGAGATCTGCAGTAATAATCAGATAACATTGGCTCACACAACACATTTACAACATTCAGGCTTTAAATGAAATATATTAATTGTTTTCCCAAAAATTGTTATAAATATTGTGTAGATTATTGTTCTGAATTGAGTCCAAATTAATGGCCTTAAGTACAATAGACTTTCTCTGAGTGAAGTGCTTACATTTTTTAACATAAAAGATAAAGTAGGTAATGATGTCAGAGGAAGATGGCAGATAGGTCTGTAGGAGTGACAACACAGTCCAACACAGAGATTAGAACATGGAGCAACCTAGGCTCAAATCTCATATGGTAAAACTTGTCCGAGGATAGTTTTATCTGTGGTACCCGATGGAGAAGATGTTCATTGCCTTGAGTGCGTGTGAGAGATGGGTGGAGAAGTTTGCCAGGGTGACTTCACTATCCATCAGTAAAGAGTGGAACACTGTGTGTAGTCTGGGCTCAGGAGCCATATGATGAAACTTGTCCGAGGATAGTTTTATCTGTGGTACCCGATGGAGTAGATTTTCATTGCCTTGAGTGCGTGTGGGAGATGGGTGGAGAAGTTTGCCAGGGTGACTTCACTATCCATCAGTAAAGAGTGGAACACTGTGTGTAGTCTGGGCTCAGGAGCCATATGATGAAACTTGTCCGAGGATAGTTTTATCTGTGGTACCCGATGGAGAAGATGTTCATTGCCTTGAGTGCGTGTGAGAGATGGGTGGAGAAGTTTGCCAGGGTGACTTCACTATCCATCAGTAAAGAGTGGAACACTGTGTGTAGTCTGGGCTCAGGAGCCATATGATGAAACTTGTCCGAGGATAGTTTTATCTGTGGTACCCGATGGAGTAATGTTCATTACCTTGAGTGCATGTCAGAGATGGGCAGAGAAGTCTGCCAGGGTGACCTCACTATCCATCAGTAAAGAGTGGAACACTGTGTGTAGTCTGGGCTCAGGAGCCATATGATGAAACTTGTCTGAGGTTAGTTTTATCTGTGGTATCCGGTGGAGAAGATGTTCATTACCTTGAGTGCGTGTGAGAGATGGGCAGAGAAGTCTGTCAGGGTGACCTCACTATCCAGCAGTAAAGAGTGGAACACTGTGTGTAGTCTGGGCTCAGGAGCCATGTGATGAAACTTGTCTGAGGTTAGTTTTATCTGTGGTATCCGGTGGAGAAGATGTTCATTACCTTGAGTGCGTGTGTGAGAGATGGGCAGGGAAGTCTGTCAGGGTGACCTCACTATCCAGCAGTAAAGAGTGGAACACTGTGTGTAGTCTGGGCTCAGGAGCCATATGATGAAACTTGTCTGAGGTTAGTTTTATCTGTGGTATCCGGTGGAGAAGATGTTCATTACCTTGAGTGCGTGTGAGAGATGGGCAGAGAAGTCTGTCAGGGTGACTTCACTATCCATCAGTAAACAGTGGAACACTGTGTGTAGTCTGGGCTCAGGAGCCATGTGATGAAACTTGTCTGAGGATAGTTTTATCTGTGGTATCCGGTGGAGAAGATGTTCATTACCTTGAGTGCGTGTGAGAGATGGGCGGAGAAGTCTGTCAGGGTGACCTCACTATCCAGCAGTAAAGAGTGGAACACTGTGTGTAGTCTGGGCTCAGGTGCCATGTGATGAAACTTATCGGGAGACAGTTCTGTCAGAGGGCCAGGTACGCTGGCGCACTGTGGTACCTCTCTGTAAATACAATTTTTATTCTTAAATGCACATTTAATTTTTGAATGAAAATGTTCAATCTATTTTTGCAAGCTACCTATGAATATTAAAATGACCTTTTTTACAATTAATTTGACTAATCAGAATCATTACGTTCAATTTGTAACCCATCTAGATGTACTTGATTCTGTAAAAATATATTTAACAGTATAAATTTGCTTTACAGTAAATAAAGGGATAAATATAATTCATCATTGGCTTCTTCTTTATTCATGGGATAGTTTGGCATGATTTATAAATTTATAATGTTGCCATAGTGGAACATGATTAGTTAATCTCTGGAGTGAAGTGCGCAACCCACGTCTCATCACCAGTCACAATGTGACTTAAAAACTCATCACTATCCTAGTGATAGCGCTCTAAAAAGGGCAAAGAATTTGCCATACGCTTTGCTTTATGATCTTCTGTTAACATTTTTGGCATCCATTTTGCAGCACATATTTTTTTGTAACAAAGTGTATTAATAACAATATTATTAACTACAGAACTTGAAACTACGGATGATGTTCGTCAATAGTGAATCGCCTGTTTTGGCAAATTTCCTCATCAGCTTTTTGTGTTGTCTTCATTCATGATAATAGGCCGTCCAGATTATTCTTCATCATGAACATTTGTCCTTCCTTCATTAAAAATCCTACATCATTTTCGCACATTTCAATAGTTCATTCCACCCTCACTATAAACATCAACAAGATGCTGGTGAATTTCAGCAGGACGAACTGTTTTTGTATTTAAAAGCCGAATTACTGAGTGCACTTTACAATCGGCAAGACTAATGATTGACATGGCAACAAACAAAGTAGTATAACCATACAACTAATACCAGCAGAGAAATGAGACTTAATGGCAGAGACGTGAGACTTAATGGCTGCTTAGTGCGGGACTGGCCAAGAGTGGCTGATGTAGAATGAGTAAGCATGACCCTCAAATTAGATTTGACTTGACAAGCTTTCTTAGGTCTTGGAAAGCCTTTTGATATGCTCTAGCTCAGCTGGCAATGAATAACATAGTAGCATTCATAGAAATGAAAAAGCAGACATCCTCGCCAAAAAGGGAGCGTAATCCATAATGGTGGGGCCTGAGCCAGGTTGCGGGATAGTATTTCCAACAGTAAAGCTCTGGTAAAAGAGGATAAGAAACATTGATTGGAGTAGAGCCTCAGGATTAAGACTATCCAAAATGTTTATCTCTCCTTATGTTAAAGAGTGGATAGCTCTTAGATCAGATTAAGGAGGATATAAGGCTATATTAGGAATGTTGACAGGACATGGCCCCCTAAGAAAACATCTTATGAGGGTAGGCCTTAGCCAGACTAACGAATGTAGACTCTGTGGAGAAGAGGAATCAGCAGAGCATATTTGGTTAGATTGTCCTGCCATCTTAGAAACTCGGAAAAGATTCCTGGGAGCCCTAAGGAAATCAGAGAACAGGAGCCCTCGAATCTGATCGGCTTTTGCAAAAGCCTCGGACTTTGAGGACACAAAATTAAAGTAAGGGAGGCGCAAAGGTCCTTTTAGGACTAAGCACGGGGACAAGAAGGAAAAAAAGCCTTTTGATGTCCATTGATCTGATGATCAGGCTTTTGTTTCCACGTCATAATCAAAAACCGATGTCTCATCTCCTGTGATGACATATTTCAAGAAAAGATCGTCGTCATTTGCCATTTCAAGAAGTTCCTCCAAAACCTGAAATCGGTGGTTTGTAACCAGCAGTTTTGGAACAAATGTTATTACAACACAATGCATTTTAAGTTTTTCATTTAAAATTTATTGACATGAACTAAATGAAATGTTACATTGTTCTGCCATTTCAAAGATTGTTAATCAACAGTCTGAACGTAAGAGAGCGTTCACTTTAGCAACATTGTCATCATTGACTGATGTTCAATGGCGTCCAATGAGCATCACCTACTATAAATATTAAAATGACCTTTTTTACAGTTAAGGTCATCTTTAAACCTCTTCTACCACTGATGACAACATGATCGGCTTAAACATTCTTCACCAAAAGCATCTTGTAACACCATAAAAAATTTTGTTCCATTTCAAACAAAAATTCACACAATCACGTTGCTCTTCTTCACATTCATTTTTATTAATCAAGAAATAGCCAAAATCCATCTCTAACAAACTGCTTATTTTTGTTTCAATGACGTTATGATTGATCTGTAACACAAGCTGTGTTACTGTTGAGTCAGAAAACACACTGCTGCCAACCAAATTGCTATGCGACATTTCATTCTCATACTATATAAAAAGTTCTGGAACTCTTTGATCACCTCTCGTACCTTATATGTTATACTTTCCTTGTGGGTTTTGTCAGATAATTCATAAAAACCCATTTTGTAAGGTTGTGTTTAAAGAGAATTTGTATTATATTATTCGGATGGTTGGTAAATCGAATAATATTTCACTGCACATAGTGTTGGAACCAGCTGTTTACATAAACAGAAATTATATGACAAGGTACTGACCATAAATAAATGTTTAACACAACTTATTTTATCCAGTCTAAAAAAGAATAAAATTATTTTATGTCATAGGAATGTAAACGTTAAACACTCAGTTTTTTAGTAGCTTTCAATTTGCAAAAGATTTTCAATATAGCCCCTTCTCTGCATCACGCAAATCCTACAATTTCAACACTGCATGTTGCTCTATGAATATATATACTTTCTTAGTGATTTTTTCCTAATAAAAACCCACTTGAGTCAAGTCTTACGAACGTGAGGGCCAAGAGACATTTTAGTTAAGAGTAAAAAAGTTTAGTTAAACATTTATTTAGATTGTTCAATCATTTTATATGACGATTGTTATTTTTTATAAGATTATAAAACATGATACAATTTCAAACTAATATTTATGTTTTTGCTAATCAGTTTACAGAAGCGTCAGTAACAGTCATTTTAGACTGACTTCGTCATTTATTTTTTGTATTTCACTAAACAGCTGATTCCAACACTAAATGCAGGGGGAAATATTGGTCAGGTTTACCAACAATCCAAATAGTATAGTAAACATTCCCTTTAATAACCATACAAAAACAGGTTTTATGAATTATATAATAAAACCATCAAAAAAACTATAACAAATGGTATTTTTTGAAATCAGTCCTTTTTTGTATTAAAGTAAAAAAAATGGGTTGTTGCATTAAAACAATTGATGAAATCTACACCACCTGCTTGCTGGTCTTGAATAATGTTCATTATAGTATTTAAATGCTAGAAAAAAATTCATACAGATTTCATGTAAAACAAGTTTCATATTGACAGTACTATAAGAGAGCTGTAACAAAGTGAAAGTTTTGACCAAAAATGGTTTTTTGAGCTCAGCGAGTGAACGATGCAATCAATTAACTTTACCAATTGATTTGTTAAGTCTTATAACACACAACGTTGTCCTTTTAATCTTGGCTGTATCTCTAATAATTTCCATGATCCCTTCAGTGTGTATAAAATTTTTAGCACATGTATTTATGCTAACTCAAAAGAATCTAGTAATACATAAACCATGTGTACTGTTGATGTGAAATTAAAAATTGCTGTAGTTGCAACGCTTTTGTAAGTACCTAAAATCCATATTTATGTTTGAGTTTCTCACACAATTTGAATAGAAAATTTTAGAACTCTGCAAAACTAAAAACATTTTCAAACCTCTCTCTGTTCACATTCAAGACTTTATTATCATAGACTACATGAACTCATGAGTATGATTGGTATGCAATATAGGAATCTATTTTGTAAGTACTTAAAATAATATTTACATTTTAGAAGTTGCATTAGGGATGACGATACTGAGGAACTTGGGGAGAAGGCTTGTTATATAAGTCATGTAAGATAGAGAATAGATTGACTACACTCTGGTAAGGAGTGGATTCAAGGTCAGTATTTGGCTGCAGTAACGTTTCCTAACATTTACTGTGGATCTTCATGTCGGTTTTAAAAGATGTCATATTGATAGACTCCGTGCTTCCATTATCACAAACTTATTCAAAATGATCTGTTACAGCTCAAATAAAAAACTGTTACACTTACTTGGTAGCAGGTATTTCTGACGAGTCCCACTGACTGAGCTGGATGCATGTGATGATGAGTGTGGCTGTAAAATAAAACACATTAAGCTATTTGTAATGATCAATTGTATAAACACTGAGTTCTAATACATTATAATATTTATTTAATAGATACTAATTTTAGATAGTCATAAAGGAAAACAATTAAATTAAAATTATAAACCAATGAATTAACAGATAAATATTTAAATGTGTATTAGCAATGATATACATAAATCTAAGTTTCTGAGGTAAACGAATTTTGGATTGTCACAAATACTTATTTATAACCAAGTTTTGACCTTTGGCAACGTTTTATAAAAAGAACCACAGAGCATAACCACAACTAACTATTAAATTTTCATTACCATGACTGAGTGGTATAGAAGGATCATTGAAGAAATTAGTTTTTAAAAGTACTTTAGATATTTTACTTGAATGCACTAATCTTATAATTTCTCACTCACTCCTCTAATACTATCATGAGGAGCAGAAAACTTTTTCAACTTCTTGCCAAACCCAACAATCACTACAAAAAGTTACATTAACCCGTAATAAATTGTAATGCCCGGAACAAGAAAAAATTCCACCTCTTCTTTCTTCTGAAACATGGGATGGATAGAGTATTTCATAACAATTCAATAAAGTCAATGTTTTTCTCTTTTTCTAATGTGCTTACAAATCACTTCAATGCCTCATTACCACTTGTTAAAAGGGTTTTGACAAAATCAGGTAAATCTAAATGGCTCAACAAGGAGGTGCTATACAGTGGTGATAAGTTAAGGGATGTTGAAGATGGAGCTTGTATTGGCTGTTCTTACTTTATTCAATACATTGAGAACGCACCAACCAATACTAATAACTTTTTATTTTTGTGAGACCTTGCTATCGAAAAGCCTTACAAAAATAAAAAGTTATTAGTATTGGTTGGTGTATTCTCAATGTAGTGAATAAATTAAGTTAAGGGATGCTTGCATCCTACAGCAAAATAGTAATAATATTCTCTATTCCGGTTAAGATTACATTTTGTCATGTGTATGTTGGTATAGTGACTGTCATCGATTTTCTTTTTGATATCAGAAGGGGAATCAAAGGAAAATTTATTTTTTACATTGTTACTAATGCCATTTCTAGCCACCCATTGCAAACTCATCAACAGAATAAAAGACCAGGAAGGGTTTTAGTCGAGACTGAAATTGTTTAGGGTCATTGACAGTCTGATCTCTTCAGGGAGCTTATTAGTCTTAGTTATCTAGTTCCACATTGGTGGACATCATTAATCTGAACTAAGATGAGTAAAGTTTAAAAACCCTATGTCACAGAGTTTCACTCCAAAAGAATCTATAGCTTTCCCTAAGTCTATATTTTTAACTATGAAGTTTCGAGCATCTTTCATTAGGTTCCTAGAAGTCCATCAGGATTCTCACTTGGACTGGGAAACAAGTGTGAATGTTTTAGTGAAGAGACTCAATTCTGATGTATTTGCCCTGAGCTTTGTCTCCAATTATACTTCAGTGGAGACGAACTGGCTTACTGGCCTTTCTGAACGGCAGCTATGTAAGACATGTCAATCTGGGGTTTCTAAAGCGCAAGCACATTGAATGAAACTATACCCACAAATTGTAAATGATGGATCCATTCATAAATAAATAAATTGGATTTTTTCATTCAGAATAGATCTCTAGAGATCGTCTGGTGCCTGGGTCAGACGAATAGCTGTAAGAAATGCTTTTGATTGCTACAAAATTCAGTTTTTAATTTTGGGCCAAAAATCTTTAATGCTTTTCCACCTCACCAGCATTAACTTATAAAACAGTCAATAGTATTAAATTATTCAAGACAAGGGTAAGGGAGTGCTTAACCAGGAGGGCCTTAAGGGCCCTGTGATCTGAGTGCTGATTGATCCCATTTTTGGATCTGAATATTTATGTTTGTTTTATATATAGAGTTAAACATTACAAATTTCCCAACTATGATTAGATTATAATAATACAATATAATTATAGTTTCAAAATTTGTAATGTTCCTGTACAATTGGAATTGCGCTTAATGCAGCATATGGGAATATCCCTATTGTCTTATTTTAAGTTTATTGTGTACATTATAATTCACGAAAATGTTGCGAACGTGAAGGAATGCGTAAATGTATTGATTTATGACTATCGAAAACCAAATTGGATTGTGTGTTATGTAAAAAATCAATAAAAATGTTGTGCTATTCTTTCACTTAAGTTTCGTCTTATGAAGCGAGATGCGGCATGCAGTTATAACTGTGGTGCGTGCCGATATATACAGTGCATCTATGTGTAAAACAATAGAGCTCTTTAAAAAAAAAATTGTTTGTTTGTTAATTTCTTCTTCACATTGGCAAAAATTTAATTTTTAAAAATCTCAAAATCCACGCTAATTGAATTGAGGCCAAATTTCCTTCAGTGATTTAAGGGTTAAGTATGTTGTAATTATGTCAAAATGTATGTATGATTTTTCTAATGTACAACACTGATGATACAAACTATGTTTGTGTTGTTACAAAAAATAATCCTACAAAAATACAAATAGCTTTCTATTGTAATTATACTGATTTATCTCTAATATCAATGTTAAAATATTTTTTTTACATATGGAATAGATGAAAGTATAAACAACAACAATGATTACCAATAACATGTGAAGATGTATTTTGTAACCAACTGCCTTCTTCTACAATACCCAGAGACTGGGCAATCGGCAACACTTGGAACTGAAACAGAAGATGTAAATATTATTCATGAAGTCTAGTACAGTGCTACACATCATGCTCTCACATCAAAAAGTTTACTATAAAGTTTGAAAGTTAACTACAAACTAATCAGTAAAGCCACAATAACAAGACTAACATTAAAATTTAGCTTGTTTATTTCTGTATTTATACAACTGAAGCAAATGGATTAAACCGCTCAGGGTATTTCCACACTGAAAGGTGCTAGTCAGATTAAGTGCTTGGCACAGCATGATGACTCCCCAACCACAAGTCAGGTTGTCAGAAGATATTGAGCGCTTTGGGAATTTTACATGGTAAAAGGTGCTAGTCAGATTAAGTGCTTGGAACAGCATGATGCCTCCCCAATCACAAGTCAGGTTATCAGAAGATATTGAGGGCTCTGATTATTTTGATACGGTGAACGGTGCTAGTCTGAAATATGAATTCTCAAAATTGTAGTTTGGTTGAAAAGTGCCCAAAACCATTCCTGTTTTCATTGTATGGACATAAAACAGGAAATTATTGTTGTATAAATACCCTGAGCGCTCAATATCTTCTGACAACCTGACTTGTGATTGCAGGGGTATCATGTTGTGCCAAGCCCTTAATCTGACTAGCACCTTTTACAAGCCTGAACGTATGTGGAAAACGTCATGGCACTGTATAAGAATACTTGGACTGAAGGTAGAGAAGTCTTCACCAAATGTAGCTGATGATTCAGCCACTGTTGATGCAGTATAATCTATTGGCTCTCTCACCACACCAATTCCAACTTTCCTAACATTCTATGAGGATAATTCAAATATCAAACATGTGATAATAGTGCATTGCTCAACAAAAGAGGTGCACACCTCTTGCTCAGACATGATGGTACTAATAGCCATCTGATATGGTGAGCCGCACCATTCTCTCCCCTCATCTTGACAACAGCACCCAACGTAGATGAATACATCACATCACTCACTTCACCTATGGAGTTTAAAAATAAAAATCTGTTTAATGTTTCATTTACACTTGTAATTCTCATCTGTTTCGAATGGTAACAACACTGAATGACTACCAGGGAAGGATTGAATTTCCTATCCAGTGGTTGTTAAAGACCTGAATTAAAGACACTCTTACAGGTTATGCTGAGTCCTATAATCTAAAACATTACATGTAAGGTGTGTCCAAAACATAGCTGTGTGCTAATGGTATTATTTAAAGTCTAATTGTAACTAGAACAAAACTTAGTCTAGATTGTCTAACACAATTAAAACTACTTCGATAAATACAATTTGGATTAAAAGTAAAACACTCACTTGCCGAGCCTCTTCCTCCGCAGAATTAGATGTCAACCAGTGGTTCAAGTCTTCAGTACACCCATCTGGAACAAGAACATTTACAATTTAAGCACGGCGCGCACTGCAACCGGCCCGGCCCGGTCTTTTTGTGAAGTTGAAATACACGCAATCAAATGGACACCCGCCAACTGCAACCGGCCCGGCCCAGCCCAGCCCGGTCCGGCCTTTTATACTCTGTCAAAATGCATACGATCAAATGGACACCCACTGCGAGCGGCCCGGCCCGGGCAGACTCGACCTACACGGCACCGGCACAGTTGCCCCAAGAGCCGACCCAGGCCGGGCCGGTTGCAGTGGGCACCGTGCTTTACACTACTAAAGTTGAAATTCAATTTAAGATAAATTATTATGGTTTGCACTATTGCTTTTTTCTACTCGCGGAGAAATACTAAAAAAATATTCTCTATGTGGCGTTTCTTAGGGTTTTCTAAAATTGGTGGTTGTCTGGCACTTGGGTTTTGGTTTATTGTGTCTACTGTGGTTTGGACAAAAGTGTTACTGTTAGCCTCAAGAGTTTTTTTCTCTAAATTTGTATCTTAAGTAAATATTTCGTAAGCAGTTGGCTTTGGGTGTGGTCATGATCTTCAAAGATCTGACATAGTTCTGTTTGTTTTTTGTTCTTAATTGTGCCAAGTTGTAGTTATTTATGAACTTTTCCTCATTTGCTAGATAGAATATTTTCAATTTGAGCCCTCTATACTAGTAAGGTTGACTCCAAAGGTAGATTTATTTTTAGAATATTTTCAATATCTTGTCTTAACCCTATCGCCAGAGTAATTTCGCCGATTTGTGCCAGGAGTTGCTGTGCGCATTTTGTAGTGCGTCACTAAAAACTGCCGCCGCCATTACATCCACTAGACGTCAAAACCGCCAAAGCCAAAATTGACAGCTTGCACAGGTTAAATGTCAATTATTCTGCTAATAATTGAGATATCTGCATAATTTTTTTGGTATTGAAGGCAATTAAATTCTGCACTAAATTATGTATTATATTTCAATAATACAAAATTTAAATCCTAATATACTTAACTGTTTTTATTTATTATACAGTTTTTATTTTTATAATTAGAAAAAATATGTTAAAATATCCATTACCCTAATAAGCTTATGCATTTTGTTGAAGGGTACCATCTAAACAACCTTTCTTGATAATTTCAGTCTAAAAACATTAAAAATGATTTGTTTATATATAACACTTTTATTGAAATTATTAATTTCTTCACAAAATATTCTATATAAGAAAATCTGTCCTTTGACACCGGTTACATATATTGCAGTTCTAGTTACTTTTTATAACAGTTTAAAACATTAAATAGTAAGACAAAAATTCAAATTAAAATATACAAATTTATTTTAATACCCATAGTAACCGAACAAAGTCTAATTATAATAATAAGCCGATCACATCAGCCCTCAGCACATTTTAGTCCATATACGCGGGCCAATCATATCAGCTCTCTACAGTTTTATGATCGAACTGCAGAACCGATCGGCTTTTGGCGGTCTTAGGGTTAATGCATTATTTCATGCAATAATGCTTTTCCACTTCTATATTTACGGTTAGTGAAGTTTCTAGGTCAGGTCCATTCAGCGTTTCAAGGTTCTGTACTTTTGATTTCACCTCCGGCAGATCTCCATCGATTCAAATGTCGAATCCCATTGATCGATTCTCGAATTTGAATCTTTGTTGAAGATTGGTGGATTAGAGATTCAGCTTCAATTCATCACTAAAATAAACACACACTATAAAGATTTAGTAAATATCTGTGTCTACATGATTTAAGGTTTTTCTTGCTGTCTTGTTTCTTTCATAATTATAATGTTATACAATTAGTTATATTATTTAAGCAGTTGTATAAGACAAAAAACGTAATTTTGCTAGTGATTAATAAGAAACTCAAATTAGATTTTCTCTAAAGGTCCGTAGTATAGTATTAAAACTGAATTACTATACTCTTAATAAGTCATAAGTTAATTATTAAGAATCAATTTCCGTTCCCCCCTCTCCTACCTACACAAAAGACCAGTCACACCCATTATTCATAATATGTCGACACTTACCTGCGTTAAAACTAGTTGAAGTGCACTGTTGCTTTGGCATTAGCATCTGTAACACAATTAAATCCGTAAATATTGTTAATTTTACTTTAGCAGTATTTTTACAAATTGTGCTTCCTTAAGGAAAACATAATTAAGTCGTGTGTTAATAATATTTTTATTGTGACTAAGAGAAATTCCATTAATTGTTTTTGATTGAAAATATCTGCAATGCACCAATCAACCAACATCAAAGTATGTAGGACAGACAGATGAACTAGCCCACTCTGTACAGTACCTGCACTATTAGATGCTCCAAGACAATAATTACAGGGTGGCCACTCAAAACCTCTCTTCAAATTCCCGGTTTTTCCCAATCGAAAATTTCCGATTCTCCAGCCTATTTTTAAACCAAATAGACATCTCTAGTACTATATTTAACCCTTACGCCGATGGCGGTTTATGTCACTAGCAGTATTTGCAAGAAATGCCACAAAGCTGCGGTGCTCTAGCATTTCGTCGCTATCGATATGCGAGAAATTCGGCAGGGATGCAGGGAAATGAACATATTTAAAATTACAAGTCATTTCTCCTTTTAAGTAATAGAAATGGTATGTTCCAGAATATATTATGTAAAACCGTATTTATAGAGAATATATTTACTTACGACTACGTTTTTATCCACAAATAGACAGACAGTGCAGACTCTCGACGATGCGCCAAAATAAATATAAAAAAATAGTTGTAACGCTGGTTGTTCCGAGAGAGAGTCAATACAAAGTCTGTTCACACATGGCAGTGGTATCTCGACAATGTTTATAATTGAAATTTTAATAACTGAGACTGTTCTCTAGTTCTTGCAAACAACTGTCCGACACTGGTTGCAGCAGCACTCGCGAAAAGCTCTTGCGCCTGTTTATACTAGCGAATTTTACAGTCGGACACAAAACTTGCGCAATGGCTTGCTGGTTTAAATGCAGTTAAGTCGAGATTTGGATGTGACAAAACATAACATCATTGTTTTAACCTATGTTAAGTATTATTGCGTTGAATAACTTGTTTTTTATTGCCTAATATGAAAAGGCTACTTTTATTGAACAATAATTTTGTATATTTCTTTTGGGCAATTTATACTCTATATTTGCCTTTATTTTACTAAACTGTATATACTGCATTAATTCTATATCTCTTTCTGCGGCCTAGTGCCTACAATACCATTCCTTACTGGATTAAAATATTCACGTACAGTGACAGACCAATGAACCATTGTTTCACGAATCAGCTGTTTACTGTACACTCATCAACCAATCACAACGGTTGACTTATCAATTGCCCACCTTGCAAGCGACTGCACGCTTGCTCAGTGTACGCTCAGTCCCGCCTGGGGCACTTATATAGCACTCTAGCCACTGCTGACCATACTTACTCAACACGTGACTTTATGCCCCATGTGTTACTCTCTCACTTAAATATTAGTTTATCTCTATTTGTTGTACATTTACATTAACATTAAAGTCAGTGCTCTGGATTGGCAATCTCTACCAGAACGTCTCTGTTCCCGGACACCCGCGTCTACCGTGCTCTACAAGACTGGCCACAGTGTTATGAACTATTCGTTTGCGGTCGTATTGTGCGTGAGTGAATCCGTGAAGGACATCTTCCCTCTTCACGCCTGCCTACAAGACAGCAGCCTATTTCCACGCTTCCTGATCACTACCTGGCCCTCAACAACAGCAGACTACGGTTACCCCTCATGAAAACAAAGGTAACTGTTTATTTTCTGCACTTTATTTGAATAAGCACTGTTCATAAACTCATTATGTGTAACCTGGTGAACTCTTGTTAAAATCAGTGTGTTCGGCGTCTTCACTGCCTAGTGTGAAGTGGTCCTTCTTAATCGAGCCTCTAAAATCTTATTTCACGGTTCTCATAACCAAAATCCATTCTTTTCAACCTATGTCATTTGATGACAATCGGAACGTGTACAAGGAGCAATTGTTCATAGACCAACCGAAGCCTCGGCCTCGATACGAGCGGTAAACTCTGAGCGCTGGATCGAGCGGCAACTTAAAGTTTAATGTTTATGTTGTACGCATAGGGAATACTCAACACAAGTCATTGCAGCCGTGAGTGGCAGGGCAGTACCACACGATGGTGCTTATACGCCGCCAATTCTAGACATTAAATATTTTCCTGCGCCTCAACCCTCAGCTCATTCTGTCATTGCTGGGCAACAGAACGCAAGTGCCCAATTCTCAGCGTAACTTGTTGTAGCTAACCCAAAACTTTCTTTTTCAAAAGATATCTTATCAGGATTGGTAAAAATCCAACTGACATTCTGGTGTACTCAAAAAACCAGGCTGCACCTCTTATAACACCGTCAAACATATTATTCAACAAACCAAACCCTTAAGCCTGTTTATAACACTGTACATTATACGCCTGTGCTATCAATCTAGAAATGCGTCTTTTCAAAATACTATTTTCACTCAAGAATAAGAGTTGGACAACTTCGTCCAGAGACCCTACTTCGGCAACTGAGTAACACTTAAGTAGAAGAATCCTTTTTGTATCGCGGTCACTACCACTCTGCCGCTTTACAGTTTAAAACATACCACTTATTTAGTGCCAAAGTCCGAAATGATCGGTCGGCCGATTTTAATTGTCCAATGCATTATTACGTTTTTTTAGGGGGGGAGGGGCCTTGCCGCAGCACAGGAGTAGAACTAACCAAGATAAACTCCACTACACTAGTGGAGGTAACCTTGATCAACCGGTGTCAGATGGAGCTCACGAACATATGTCGATTTTCACTCACAATTTTCTGATTCTCAGGAAAATTCCCAGCTTATTCCCGGTTTCCCGGTCGGGTGGCCACCCTGAATTATGACATCCATTTTACTTTTTCCAAACAAACTTTACTACAGTTTCTTTCAACTGAAATAATATGTCCATTAAACCTGCCTGTTGGTCAATCTTTCGGCTCTTCATGAGATCTTCAATGAAGTTCAACACGGAGCCCTGCAGTTTCACTCCCATTCTCTTTAGTGCTTGCAGTCTATGCTGGCGGTACTGCACGGTAGGCTCTGGTTCCTCTTCGGCCCCTTCCACAAATATCTCTAACCCTCCCTCACCCTCGTCCAGGTCCCTCTTGTCCTCCTCCTCCTCCTCTTCAGACCTGTGAGGCTCCACCCCATTGGACGTCATCAGTCTCCGGGACATCTGTTCACTGATCTTTTGGGCCTAATAACAAGCAAAACTTAAAAATAAATTACCAAAAGAACCACTGTGCTACTACTTTAAAAATTAGTTAACCCTATAGCCTGAGGGTTAAAGGTATTTCAAACTGTCGCAGCATAGAAAAAATGTTGTTAAATTATTGTAAAATAAATGTAAAAATTATAAACCTAGCTCAAAGAAGTCTCACAATTTTGTAATCAGCACAAAAAATAGCAATTGTTACAATAAAAAGTATTTATACTATTATGACTGAAGAACTGATACATTTTCATGAGGATAAGTTTACATTTAGTTCCATAATTCAGTAAAAGGTTCTATCTGCAGTTAGACTGATGCTGACACGTGTGTTTTAACAAACTTTGAAAACTTTATTTATTTACAGATTTGTGTGTCATATATATTTCTGTAGTTCCAAAATTTTACACATTTATACATAATTATATGCCAAATCTTATAAAGCATTTCTACAAGCAAAAATCGATTATTTTTAATGGATATTAAAAATAGAACTTATGTGTTTGGATGTCAAAATTTCTCAGTCATTTTTTAAAGGGTTTTACATTTTATAATGGCAGTAATCTATTTCCATCAATAAATCATTTTAGTATAAACATGATAAGTTTAAAACCAAACTGCTGAGTCTAAAGTTTTGTAGATATCAATTTGGTCCTAAAAGCTCAAAAACATAACAAAATTTGTTAATGAAAGCAAACATTGATCTGATCCTAAATTAAAGGGTTAATTGAGTTCTGACCTCTATGACAAGGCCATAAGCAGGTGTGAGGGAATGTTGGTGTCGAGTAAGTTATAGTTTTATGAAATAAATAATATTTAACTTCATTTGTATATACATATTTGCTTTACAATCAGAAAGTAATAGCATAACATACAAAAATAAGTCTAACCAGTATTTGAATTCCTCCTCTGACTGTTATGGGATTTACAATGAATACAGCAGTTTATTTAAGTTGAATTAATTGCATGACGTTGAACCCAAACAATAATATAACATCTATATATATATAAAAATGAATGTTTGTGTGTTTGTCCTTTATAGACTCAGAAACTATTTGACCGATCATTATGAAAATTTGTATGTATATGTATTTTTCCGCGTAGAAGGTTTATATGCTATGCCCATTGATGTAACTCACCACCAGGAGGCGCTGCAAAATATATAAGTTATCAAAGCGCCTGCACATTGTAAACTACAATTACGAGATAGTTGTGTATAATAACCACACACTATGTGAAGGCGCTAAGTTTTTATGGATATTTGTCTTTCAAATGAATTTCTGTTTGGCTTTATAGCTTGAATGTTATACCACTTTATTATTAAGTACATGTACGTGTACATTGGCTATAAACATACACTTTTGGCAGATTTTCTTGATAGTGTCAACAAGGTAAACTCTACATCGGCGTTGAAAATATAATTCACTTGAACCAGAAGTGCTCATACACGAGAAAAGCTTACAAAAAGCATGCGAAGCCGCGGGGAACAGCTAGTATTGTATATAGTTTGAGGTCAATATTTTGTGTGTTTAAGAATCTCTAATTCTGACCTGAGTTTCGACATTTTTCAACAGCATTTGCAGTGAGAGAGTGATGTCAATCTGAAGGTGGTGGGCCACCAGTCGGCTGTCACAGCTGAGTACTGAGCTACCGTCCTGGATCTGGGGCACACACTTGTCTGCTGCCAACAACAAAAACTAAGGTAAACAAGGATGTAAATATATAAGGAATGATAAGATGTTGGCTGCTAGCTGATCCCTGTTCAATATATTAAACCCCCATTCTTAGAAGAGATGAACAGATTACCTGCACCCTCACCTCTGGTGGCCATTTACATTTCACCCATTGCACAAATGTTACCACAGAGAATCATAGATTTGATTATCTGAAGCACTCTGTATAATACACTCAAAAATACCAAAAACCGTAAAATCAGCTTATATACAATTTTGATATTACATTAAACAGCTAAAATAGCCTAGTCTGACCCAAAACAGTACAGTTATAATAGTTTTGGGCATTAGATGATGTTTAGGATTCTCCTAAATTTAATGATGGATAGCTATAATTTTAAATGTACAGGCTGTCTATCCAATATGACACCCAAAAACTTTACCAAGAACACTAGTCTTACAGAATTATGTTTAAAGTTTTCACCAGGATACAATCTTAGTTTGACATTCTGATTCATTTCATTCGTGTCTGTTTCAATGAAAACCACAACCTGTGCTTCATCCAAAGTAAAGAGCCACTAAATTGTTCTATTTATTTAAAACTCATCTGCAAGTTATTGGACACCAAATTTATTTCAAATTTGAATTTAATTCAATTAATTTCAAATTGGTTAAACGGAAAAAATTGATCAAATTTCTCATCCTTATTGGGGTAGTTTTTCTGCACTCCTAAAAGGGTCAAGAAATAATAAAATATTAGATAAACTGTAAGTGTTGGTTCTTTATTTAAATTTTTAAAGTTATGAACTAAACAACATTTGGAAATGGGTTATTTTTTACATAGTTCATAGTTCCACATAAATAATATACATCAATATACTACACCAAAGTTATTTACACCATATTTCTCTGAATTCAGCATAAAAGCTAGAAAAATACATGTGCTGGATATTTTCATACACTACAAGTTAAGAACAAAATAAACTTTGGAGTGTTTTAACAATTTTTTTTTTGTATTCTTTAATAAGTAAAATTATGTATAACACATTACATTTGAAGCTTTAGTTGTTGTAGTTTAAGTAACCTTCTATTTGTTGGCCTTAAACATATTGCCATTAGAAGGAGTATGTGCACCACTTTAAGGGTTAAGTACACCATATTTGTTTAAAATAAAATAATAATGAACATAGCAATCAATTTGTTTGGTGCAAAAACTTCTATTTGATAGGTTAAAACCAAACACAAAATATAAATATTTTTAAAACTATCACTGTATCTCAAACAGTGAACGTGCAGGAAATACACATGATATACCTCTTACCTCTGTGGCTAAGAAGAGCAGAAAGAGGCTCATGTTGGAAGCTCTGTAGCTTGACTTCCAGAGGAGCCTGCTGGTACATAAGCTGCTCCTGGTGCTTCAACCACTGTTCTTGTAGACTGTGATAGTCATGCAGCTGACTCAGGATACCCTGAAGAGACCTACAACACATTATATTACATTATTGATAGAAAAAAGAAGCAGAAGTGGCTCATGTTGGAAGATCTGTAGCTTGACTTCCAGAGGAGCCTGAAGGTACATAAGCTGCTCCTGGTGCTTCAACCACTGCTCTTGTAGACTGTGATAGTCATGCAGCTGACTCAGGATACCCTGAAGAGACCTACAACACATATATATATTACATTATTGATAGAAAAAAGAAGCAGAAGTGGCTCATGTTGGAAGATCTGTAGCGTGACTTCCAGAGGAGCCTGAAGGTACATAAGCTGTTTCTGGTGCTTCAACCACTGCTCTTGTAGACTGTGATAGTCATGCAGCTGACTCAGGATACCCTGAAGAGACCTACAACACATTATATTACATTATTGATAGAAAAAAGAAGCAGAAGTGGCTCATGTTGGAAGATCTGTAGCGTGACTTCCAGAGGAGCCTGAAGGTACATAAGCTGTTTCTGGTGCTTCAACCACTGCTCTTGTAGACTGTGATAGTCATGCAGCTGACTCAGGATACCCTGAAGAGACTACAACACATATATATATTACATTATTGATAGAAAAAAGAAGCAGAAGTGGCTCATGTTGGAAGATCTGTAGCGTGACTTCCAGAGGAGCCTGAAGGTACATAAGCTGTTTCTGGTGCTTCAACCACTGCTCTTGTAGACTGTGATAGTCATGCAGCTGACTCAGGATACCCTGAAGAGACCTACAACACATTATATTACATTATTGATAGAAAAAAGAAGCAGAAGTGGCTCATGTTGGAAGATCTGTAGCGTGACTTCCAGAGGAGCCTGAAGGTACATAAGCTGTTTCTGGTGCTTCAACCACTGCTCTTGTAGACTGTGATAGTCATGCAGCTGACTCAGGATACCCCGAAGAGACCTACAACACATTATATTACATTATTGATAGAAAAAAGAAGCAGAAGTGGCTCATGTTGGAAGAACTGTAGCTTGACTTCCAGAGGAGCCTGAAGGTACATAAGCTGCTCCTGGTGCTTCAACCACTGCTCTTGTAGACTGTGATAGTCATGCAGCTGACTCAGGATACCCTGAAGAGACCTACAACACATATATATATTACATTATTGATAGAAAAAAAGAAGCAGAAGTGGCTCATGTTGGAAGATCTGTAGCGTGACTTCCAGAGGAGCCTGAAGGTACATAAGCTGTTTCTGGTGCTTCAACCACTGCTCTTGTAGACTGTGATAGTCATGCAGCTGACTCAGGATACCCTGAAGAGACCTACAACACATATATATATTACATTATTGATAGAAAAAAGAAGCAGAAGTGGCTCATGTTGGAAGATCTGTAGCGTGACTTCCAGAGGAGCCTGAAGGTACATAAGCTGTTTCTGGTGCTTCAACCACTGCTCTTGTAGACTGTGATAGTCATGCAGCTGACTCAGGATACCCTGAAGAGACTACAACACATATATATATTACATTATTGATAGAAAAAAGAAGCAGAAGTGGCTCATGTTGGAAGATCTGTAGCGTGACTTCCAGAGGAGCCTGAAGGTACATAAGCTGTTTCTGGTGCTTCAACCACTGCTCTTGGAGACTGTGATAGTCATGCAGCTGACTCAGGATACCCCGAAGAGACCTACAACACATTATATTACATTATTGATAGAAAAAAGAAGCAGAAGTGGCTCATGTTGGAAGATCAGTAGCTTGACTTCCAGAGGAGCCTGAAGGTACATAAGCTGCTCCTGGTGCTTCAAGGATTATAAGGAGGTTGTTTACATTGATTACTAATTTATGATTATTATCATAATATTTATTATAATAATATATTGAAAAATATCAAAATTTTAAAGAAACGTAAAATAAGATTTAGACACTCAATGAAAAAAATATAAAAAACTATAGACACCCACACTATGCCTCATTTAAATACCTACAAGCGCTCCCAAACATTTATTAAACATATAAATTAAAAAGTAGCAAATACTATTGCCTTAAAAAAGGCTAGCTACACATATAATATGACTTCTTTGTGGACAAGCTCTTGTCAAGTCCGTAGAATTATTTCCTAATAATTCTAGTTAAGTACATGGAGGTTTAATTTTTGGACAGCCCAAGAGTTGTGTGGATGAAGGTTAATTTCTGGATATGGTAGCCCTAAGTACTTGCATGGAAGAATACCTGTGCAGCTGATACAGAGAATTCTCCAGCTTGTGGTGACAGAGGACTGCAAACCTGTTCCTCTCTGCTAGTGACCAGTGGGCATTCAGCTTGAGAGCGTTGTCATAGCAGGCAACAGACCTGGCAACACAACAGTCAGGTTATCTTCAGTACCATGTGGTTTTAGAACAATTACTTAACAATGCACATGAAAGCGTTGATACTGCAATATGGTTAAAAGTACATGAAGGGAAATATTTGTCCATACGAGTAAAGAAGAAACAATGATCTACACAGATGGGATAGCATCGTACTTACAACTAAAAAGAGATTGGACTTCTGTTGAAATATTATTTATTGAATTAGTAGTGTGCTTATACACACAAAATATTAATTGAACTAAACAGCCAAAAGGTTACCAATTACAAACTGTTTACAATAAACTATGTTGAATATTATATATATAGTTGATAAATAAATAACACAGAAAAATATTATATAGAATACACTATTGAATATAATATTTTTCTGTGTTAATTGTATATTAGATAAATAAAATGCATGACTGTGATAGTATTTTAGATGTTTTTTTTTTTTTTTCAAACACATACCGCACCTAAACTGCTTTTTGTTAACAACTAAGTCCTTGGTCAGTACAATTAACCCATTGACCACTTATCACGGTACCATCTCGTGATGGCCGACATGGTACCAAAACACTGATCACGAGACGATACAGTGATGACAACACACACACGTTATTAAATATTTGTTTAAGTGATAGTGTAGGCTCAAATATGAAAGTTTATATATTAAAATTCAACTAAAGAACATGTACTATACATATAAATATGTATTAACCCCAGAAAAAGAATGTGAATTAATGTATAATACTATACCTTGCACTTTTTTCCTGTTTGCTAGGATTTGTGCTAGGATTTGGTTTTGGCCAAATGTCGCATTTTACAAAAAATCTTTGAAAAATAAAATTTTCCACTTAAAATTAAATTTCCTATAAAATTACATCAAACATCATAGATTATAACAGTGTTTTGTACTAAAAATAATTTCTTGCTTTCAAAATTTACAAAACAAATAAAATTTTAAAATATTATTCTTCGAAATTAAAAATATTTGATATACTTTAGTGCTCATAAATTACAGTATATTATAACCTGTTTTAGCTAAAAACAATGGCTCAGTCAACCAAATAGCAATAAAATTGAATGTGTTTTTGAGTTTTACTAAACTCTTGCATTTTTTGTATATTTAATTGGATTTATAGAAGGAGGTTGAGCGCAAGAATATTGAGTGGCTAATGGGTTAAAACTTTAATAACTGTAGGCTGAATGACAATATTTTATGTGTGTAATAGTGATTTTTGTTCAAACCAAACTTTTCCTTATCTGGCCAAGCTCCAGTCCTTTGGGTGTTGGTTTAGAGGGCACCACTACAAAGATCACTAAACTTGAGATGTCTTATGGAACAGAAATGCGTTTGGCCAAAAACTTAACCTTCCAAGTGCATGTGCAATGCGTTCGTTTTCGTCAAATTGTGACCAAATGGTTTACTAAATAAATCTGTACTTTGTTTACAAGTACATAGGAAGATTTATCTTTCCCCTGACAAAATATGAAGTTCTATTTTGAAAATTCTGAAAATTTGCAGTAATAACAGTGAGCTGATTTAGTCAGCTGTTAGTGTGCTATAGTTCGTTCAATTTGTCTTGTGACAAATGCTAGGTAACTGCGACACATTTTGTTGTTGTATATTATAGCTTTTTTTCTGCATATTTTGTATTGTAACAGGTATTATTTAGCTCTTGTTTTCTTATATTATTATAACCCAAGTAGTCTGAAAATAATTTATTTGGAAATAATGTTCTCTGTACAAGGTATATGATGAGACAGTCTAAATTATTACTAATTTTTCCCAATGGGACTTGGTTATTGTCACTGTTCAGTTTAGTTTTTTATGTAAATACTATTATGTGACGTTTTTCCTATTCTAAATATTACATTTTAAACATTAGTACATCATTTGTACATTTAGGAATTTTAGTGTATTTATTTACTTATAAAATTTTAAATTTTTCTAAAATCTTTGGAAACAACTAAAAGATATATATTTTTGTCTAAATTCTATACCATAAATTGAAGTGTGTATAGCAACAAATCCAAAATAAACATTTTATTCAAAACATTATAGTTTGAAAAACTTGTCCTGAAAAATTTAGTATTTGTTTCAATAAAAATGTATTAATTTATTTTTTTCTTTTTTATGAACCATACAATAAATAAATAGTAAAACTCTACAGCTATTTATTGTTTTGTTGAAAAATTAACTAAAACTATTTAATGTATTATAAATGAATTTATACAACCAACCTGTATTTATAATAAGTACAATATAAACAAGTGAAGAAGTGCAACTCTATTCGGAGTCACTTGATCTAGTTCTAAAATTTTCATTCATTGTTCCCTGTAAATAAAATAATTAATGAGAAAAACTATAATTTTATTCATATAAAACGAACCACACAGGTCTTGTAAACAAAACAGATAAACAAATATGCATAGTCATATGATTGATTTTTTTAATGATTTGATATTGTAGAGAATTTGTGAGAATCAATTCTTTTACTTTACAAGAATGTGAATCATGTAATTTTACAAAATCAATGTTTTTAATTTTAGCATATTTCACAACATAAATTTTATGTTGTAATAACATATTATGTAATTTGACATCTTGTGTTGTTAATAACATGTGTGCTGTATTATGTCAGTTGTCAGTTTGTTTACAAAGCAACAGCAGTCGACCTGCACTGTTTGTTTATTTTCATGGGCAAGACGCCTGCTCAGGCTGATGTCTTGGATTTAGAGAAAAACTTACTACTTCGATAACATTGTATTATTATGACACTTTATTGTTTTATGCGTAAATAAACATTAAAAATATTGTAAAGAAATTGGTTTGCTTTCTTTGTATAAAAACTTTGTTGATGCATTTTAATTTTTTGTTCAAAAAAGTGATATCAACTGTTTTTTATTTTCATATTAATTTAAAATATGATATATGAATTTCTAGGTCACAATAAAGAAGAAAACACAAGAATTTTATAAATAAAGAATTTTTTACTTTAACTAGTAAAAAATCCCAAGCATGTTATGTATGTATGTTTGGAGTTACAATTTTTTCTAAATTCACCCAGACGGCCAGCAATGTTATAAAATGACTATTTTAGGAACAAAGTGTTAATCAATATTATTAGAATATATTAAATAAATTAATGTAAATAATATGTTAGAATTTGAATTAATATAACAAATAAGCTAATTGAGAGAAAATTTGACATAATTGATGTAATGTACAATATGATTGGAATAATTGTAAATCTATACAGTTATTGAATATAACAGCACAGTGTATGAGGTGTTTTTTAAAAGTAACCGGAACTTTTAATTTTCACAAGTTTGACTGTCAAGACTATTTTTATTATATTGGTATTCATGCTTCTGAAGTATAACACAAGTTTCAGCTGTATCCATTGTTTACTTTTCCAGTGGCAGCTGCTAAGGTTATACATATAAAATTTTGGGTGAAAAATGAAATAAAGTATAACAAAGTGTGGGAAATGTTAACAAAGGTGAGTCAGCTATGAGTAAAACAACGGTTTACAAGTGATATAAACATTTCAAAGATGGCCTTCAAGACGATGAATGCTTATGCTCCGGATGTCCCAGCACATCAACAACCAATGAAAACATGAAAAAATTGGAATAAATGGTTAAGTACGATTGATTATTACAATCAAAGAAGCCGCTGATAATGTTGGTATATCAAATGTCTCATGCTATACATTTTTTTGAATGTTTTGGGTATGACATGTAAGAGAAAAATTTGTTCAAAAATTTTGAACAAAACCACCAGCAAACGGAAGTTGCACAGGAGTCACGAAATTAAGTAAACAATGATGCACAATTACAGAAACATGTTATAATAGGCAACGAAACTTGGGTTCACGGATATGACGTTGAAACTAAGGCTCAAATCATCGCAGTGAAGGCCAAGACCAAAAAAGGCTTTAAGAGTGCAGAAACATGAAGGTTCTTCGATTTTTATAGCATAGTTCATATGAATTCTTGCCACAAGGTCAATAAGGAGCACTACCTAACAAGTTCAGCGCAGTTTGGGTGAAGCAATTCAAAGCTCAGATTTGTGGCAAAACAATTAATGGCTTTAACAATACACCTGCTCCCACTGCATTGCCTGTTCATGAATTATTAACAAAAAAAAACAGTACTATAACGATCCCCCAGTCTCCATATTCTCCAGACATAGCTCCACGTGACCTTTTTATTCTCAAATATAAAGAGAACCTCAAAGGGTCTTCATTTTACAAGCATACATGACATTAAAGTGCTTTTGCCAAAAGATATAAAGGCTATCCCTAAGATGGGGTTTGAGAAGTGTTTAAAGGATTGGAAGAAGCAATGGCAAATGTGCATAATATCTAATGAGGACTATTTTGAAGGTGACAAAATTAATGTAAATGAATAAATACATATATTTTACTACAAACTCCCATTACTTTTTGAACATACCTTGTATTAATTTATCACACCTATTTAGTTTTTTACTTGATCTATTTCTGTAAATGCAGATTAGTGGAATAAAAGATTAAAACAGAAGTTAACTAAAAGTAAAAACATAATTCACTATTTAGTTGAGTTTTATCATTATGGAATCTCGTAAAAGCATTTCTCACATAATCACATTATTTTGAATACCAAATTTTTAAGAAAAAAAGACAATATGTGCAGGTACCTGTTGTAGTCACCAAGGATTGCGTAGACATTGGCAAGTGCGAGGTGTGAGGCCGCTGCATGGGGTGCGTGGTCGACAGCGGCATGTAGTAGTATGGCGGCCTCGGCGGGGCAGCGTGCCTGCTGGACCAGACAGCCCAGGTTGAGCAGTGGCAGATCCCGGTACTGGCGAGGTGCCAGATGCACGGCACGCTTGACACACTGTAGTGCCCGGCCGGCATCGCCCCGCGAGCGCCAGTACAATGCTGCAAGGTTGTGTAGGAACCAGGAACTGTGGTTGCGGCCTAGACCGGCAGCTATGTGCGGACCACTTAGTTCCCCCACTCCTTCCAACAGCTCTGGCTCTGTTGTAAGGTTCCACGACAACACCTGTCACAAACACATCATCATATAACAAACTTAACTAACAGGCACAGACTAGTGTTAGTTCTCTCAAGTTTTTCCTAGCCTCAATGGTATTTTTCCACAAGTGAATTTAGTCTAGGTGTTAAAGAGAGAGGATTTGACCCTAGGACTATGTCATAAATATAGACTTTCTTCATAACATATTTTCTTGGCCGTGGCAAGAAGGCAAGCTCAACATTGGTGTGGGACATATAATTCCCTCAACAGGAAGTACTCATACAGATGAAAACCCTACAGAATTGTGTGCTAAGCCGCGGGTAACTGCTACTCAGCAATAAATATGACCAATCAATGAACATTAAAGGTTCTTTATCGAAAAGAGCCAATTTTTATTATTTTCAGTTATTATCTTCTTTGTTGACATTATTTTCAATTTTGATCTAAGGTCTCTCTTATTATACTTGGATAATACAACAGTGTGCTAACATAATAGTATAATAGTGAGAGAGAGAAAAATGTCACCCATTAATAAATCTGTTTTTAAACTTATGCTTTTTAGACACTAAGCTCAAAACATTTTAAAAGAAATAAAATGGACGTGAGCTACCACAAGATTAAACGCCTTATTGCTCCATTGATTAATAATTTACTTAGGAAAGGTGAATTTGGTGGGACCATAATATGTGATATGCATTTGGTGTATTGATCGATTATAACTCTTCTTCACAAAAAAAAGACGAAGTGACAAAATTATATAATTAATAATCAGATAACAAAATAAAAACACGAGTATTACTAATTTGAGAGACAAAAGAGCCCATCAGAAACTCTCGCAACACAACTTATAACACATAATGCAAAACCCACTGTTCCTGTAAATAACAAAACATCTCATCACCATTTTTCTCAATATTAAACAACTCAGGCTTTGCAACATTCAATGCCAACCATGGAGTTTATGGAGAGCCGATGGCTGCACAAATCCTGTCTGTGACTGTAGCACTTTTTGTCAGTGCCATCAACTTTGTACTGAACCAACCTGTTCCTTATTTCATTTGATAAGATCATCGCACAGGCCAGTCCCCCACGAGGATGGACTAAATAAGGCATAAGAGAGAATTAGCCTCTACGTTTTTGGAAAAAAGAAAGAAATAATAACTTCAAACATTCAAGTCATTAAATTATCTAAATCTCATTCAGCCTATTTGAACCTGAAGATGAGATATAAAAAAGTATTATGGACTAATTACAGCACGGAGAACGAAGATATCATCCAGAATGTGTGTAATGGATGATTGGATTACGGAGATTACAAAGTGGAAATGAATGGAGCCCTCAGTTGTCACTATGTGTCTCATTCATAGTTACCTGGAGATGAGGAAACGTCCGCATAGTAAAGCCTAGATCCAGGAGTCCACAGTCCGGTTGTTCTGGAGTGTCCTGAGGAACCTCTCTAGGCACCAACTCTTCCAGGCTGTAAAATAATACCTCAATTTACTATAGACCGTCATTCTGAAAATTTTCCCTTTGGGTATGCATTAAGATAGTTTATATAACAATAATGTATAAAGAAATAAAAGAATAGCTATTTATAGTTGTTATTAGTAACTTCACTGACCCTAGACTATAAATGTGATTAAGAAAGACAGTATCACTTGTAGTCAGCATCAATTAATATCACATCTTTTACAAAGACAAATTGATAACTCATGTTTTATATCAGATTTTTATGTAAAATCATCTTGTTTGGTTTAATCATAAAAATAACTTTAAATGTCTGCCTATGTTTACATATACTGGCACTGAGTTTCATTTTCACACCTAGGAAAGAACATAATTAGAAACTCTGGTATAATTTTATGGTAGGCTGGCTGTTCTCGAAATTCACCAAAAGATTTTATATTTTAAGATTCTCCTCAGATTACTACAAAAACTCATAAATGTTTTTAAGAATCCCTGACTGCTCCTTCAGTAGCTTTAAAGACTCAATGAATGTTCAGTCACTCATAAAAAAGTTAAGTGGTTGTAATATATCATCAAAGTTTTCCGGTTCAAACAGCGTGTAACAATCGCAGAACACAATTCAAATATTTTAGCTCATTGTGAAGAGCCATTTTCAGTCAAAAATGGTTGACCAAAAACTAGCACCTTGATAATGGTTAAGACACTGGCCACGTATTCCTAAGAATTGAGATTGTAATACTACTTCACAATTAAGTGATTGTTATAAACTACCAAAACATATTTTGTGTTAAGAAAAATGTATAAAATTGATTTTATTTGTAAAATATTTATCTATAATTTATTTAGTATTATTTTTCATGTACGAACAGAAGTACTGAATTCATTTTCTCTTAAATAAACATCATATTATAATTAATAATTACAATATGACGGATCTAATTTTATAAGAATTAAAAAAGAATCTAATCATATTTTATACATCAAATAATACATTTTTAATGGGTACCCCATTATAGTTACACTAAGAAAATATCTTAAAAACTAAAAATTTTATTATACACTTCAACTGTATAAAGTAATATTAATAGATTTAATTTTCTTCAAAAATTGTTTAGAAGTATAAAGGACTTTAGTTATAACTTTTCTTATTCTCAAGGATGTTATTAAATAGCCTAATCAGTTGTTGCACTGTCATATTGAATAAAAACCAGTCTAAAAAAAAAAAAAAATAATAATGAATCAGAATTTTATCAGTTTATAGTGTTTTCTAAAACATAATGTTGGAAGTTATTGAGTAAGACTTGTCGGCAATGCAATTAGTCACCAATACTGTGTTCCTACGCTGTGGAGGAGATATGCCCTGATAACAGTTGTCAGACTGACTTCCTGAGTTAGTGACTGTCAGCTGCCCACACGCAGTGGGTGGCTTGTGTAAAGAACACATTTTAACAACAGATTTTGCTTAGAGTAGTAAGATTTATATCACAATAATTCATTCTTGTCCTTCTCGAGAGTATGAACAATAAATTGTAAATCCAGGTTTGGAGCCTCCTTTACAAAATCATTACATTTATTGTTCGTGCACCATTTCTGATCATTGTGTAAAATTATTTTTTTTAATAATAATTTAAATATAAACCAATAAGAATCACATAGCTGTGAGACTTAAATGTGTTATACCTCTAGTAGATTAAGCTACATGGCAGCATTGCACTCTTTTTGGGAAAAATAGCAACAAATTACGTCAGTTATCATTATTTTCAGAAATGAATTGAAAATATTATTCATTCTAAATTTCAAGTCTATAGCTCAATTTGTTCTTCAGATATCTTGTGGAAAACAGAGGCAGACAGGAAAGGAATTCTGTCAGCCCTCTGAGTGACAGCAAAATATGAAGTCTATATCTTAATTCTCTCTCAAGTTAGGCTTCGTTAATAATCTGCAAAACCCCATTGGGCGACACGCATCATCATCCAACTCAACCTTGCTTGTAAAGAAATGAAACTATATACAAAATTTAGGTCTGTAGCTCAATTCATGTATGATATGCTTCCCTGAGAGATAGCTTTGCTAACACTCAATCAACTTTCTTGAATCATAATCGAACTCGATTTTGCCTATGTTGTAATGAAGCTTCATGCAAAATTTGAAGCCTATACATTAATTAGTCTTGAAACATCTTGTGGACAGACAGGTGGGCAGAGAGGAAATCCCCTGCCCCCTAGTGCCAGGCTTCGCTAATCCTCCACCAATCAATTGGTTTAGTTTGTTCGCAAATTCGTAAACAAAATAATTTAAAATCAGAGGTGCAAAAAAATACATTTTTTTAAGAAAATTAACAATTTGACATAGTCACTACCTGCTAAAATGTATGTAGTTGCATTGTTTAGTAGAACCATAGAAGAGTGATAAATAAAAATGTGATTAGGTTCAAATAACTGATAAAACAAATAATAATTACATAATTAAAATAGAAATTATATGTACATGTTTTCCTTAATTAAATTATCCTTATAATTTTGAAAAAATCTAGTATTTAATCTATTAAAACATGTCCTTTATATTCTGTTTATTTCTAAATGTGTTAGAAATATTATAAAAAAGGAAGAATAATGCTTTGGAAACAATGATTTTTCTATATAATATTTGAACATTTTATGTAGCACAGTTTCTAAAAATACTAAGTTGTTTATGCAGAACAGAACTCATGTTGTGACAACAAGTAGATACAAACAATCTTATCATGTATTGCAATGAAGTATGATTACTTACAGTGTCTATTGAACTCGTCTAAGATAACATTTGGGAAAATGTTGCGGCGAAAATATTTACTGATAAAGATAATTTTATATATTTGAATTTAATAATAATAAAAAGGAAATTGTATTAAAAACAATAACGATATATATTGTAACAATAATGGGATTAAGAGAATTGTCAAAATCTGATCACACCACAATTACAAAGAGAAGAAAATACATATCTAAGGGTGACTAAGGTTAGCTTATGACTGAACAAACACAACAGTATCCTTACCACTGCAATACGCTTAAATTTATGCATTATAACAAATACAAACATTCATACAGCTGTAACACAATGTTTGATAAGAAACAACATGATTTTAACCCTGGAACTGGCCATCATTTCTCCCAAAACAGTAGGCACTTTTTGCGATTTTGTAAGGTTCTTTTAAATTTTAAACACTGTTCATCTATTTTCAAGATACAGACATTTTAATAATATCAGTATTTTTAGAAATACAACATGTGTTTTATAACAAAAGAATTAAATATTGAATTTAATTAAATTTGAAATTTGACTTTTAAAAATAAATTGATTAAAGTAAAAAAGAATAAATACATTTTTCCCAAATGTGTAGCACCCTCACAGCCAACATGAAATTTATTTGAATAAATCCAAAATATAAAAAGTTTTGTTATATATCTAACTCACAAATTATCAAAAACACTTCAGTGAAAGAAGTTTGTCGGTACTTTTTAATAATATATCTATAAAATCAGCAAAATTCTCTTATTGCACTATTTTGCATATAATTATGACAGTTTGGATTCTATTGGATGAACTAATGTTTTTACTAAAATTTAAATATGTGTGGAAGAAAAAAATTATACTTATAGAAGTTTATGTTATATACACTTTTTTCTACGGCAACATTTTTGTTAAATTTTTACAAAAGTAATAGCTGTGAAATAAAGGCCTAATCTTTTTAGGTGGCGTAACAATTTTGTTTTCATTAAAATTTATTTATAGGCCTACAGAAAATACAGGAATGGTTCATCCAAGACAGATAAAACTTCATCGATATCTATCACACTAACATTGTCTTCTGATTCACTACTCAGTACATTCCTATGTATGATTCAAATTAACACTCATTGTGAAATGTACGATAAATTATTTATCCAGTAATCAAAATATTTAACCATTATGAACATAGGCCAACCTGCAGGTAAAATCTTACACTAATTTTCAAGTTTTTTACTAAAATAATTTATAAAACACTACACAAACATTTATTTATACACATTAAACAATTAAAAATCTAAAAGATACAAATAAATAGCAAACAATATTGACAAATGGTGTAAAAACAACCGAGAAATCACTATACCACATGATGCATACTTCTTATCTACTAAGTGAGTCTGTGATTGTGCAACAGAACAAAAATAAAATAATAGTTCATCATCTTCAGTGACAATACTGCTGCAACAAGTTCTTTGTTTTGATATGATTTTCACTACTTCCAGACAACGATAGAGTAAAAAAATAATAACATTTAATAGAGCTCTTTTCGACACATTAAACATTTTGAAATTTTACAAAACATAATCTTTTTAAACAACTATTGTCTAAACATTTATTTGCTTACAGGCTATTGAAACGACCTTTCTGAAAGACAAGAATATACCCATTTCAATAACGATATACACGATCATGTAAAACAAAACTCTCAACAGAATTTTGAAAACATGCGGTAATTTTTCCGTATTCAGAAATTACGTGAACAAATTGCAATCTGAAATGTGAACCTCCAAGTTAAAAATTTTTTTGAACTTTTTAATTGAACTAAAAAATGTTTTATGGTATAATATTAAGCTTGGATCTCAAGCATTAAATTAATTTTAGTTTAAAAAAAAAAATAAAAATAGACTTGCTATGAGAGACATTATTACAACATAGTTAATACAACAAAAATAGCTTAGTGCCATTTGAAAATGTAGTTAATGCTATGATAATCGCTTAAAGCCAGTTGCAGGGTTAAAATAAACGTAAAAATCAAATCTTACCGACTTGCAAGAATTATATTTCATAGAAAAGTAATTGAAGTATATGTTAATAACAGATAACTGGAAGAAGAGATGATGTGAATTGATCAAAGGATTGGCACTGAAGCTTGATAAAGACATGACAGCGAATGTGGGAGAATGCTACGTTGGTGGACAGACTAGGCAAATATTACTGCAAAATGTGTGGGGAGAAATATAGAAGGATCAATTTCCACAAACCACCAGACACAAAAGTACTGACTTTTTTAAAGAGCTTCTTGAAATAAACAGACAAGATGTCGTTATAACAATTACTTTTAATAATCTAGCCATAGATGTAACAGCGATAACTATGGTGGGTGCAAAATTGAGGGACATGATTCTATAAAATAAAGACAGTAGCAGAGATATGTTAGTGGAGACCAATTCTTGGCTGCAGTTGTAATTAGAATAATTTCAGCTGAGACTGTGTTGTCAGATTTCTACTTAATCTTTTTAATCTTTTGGACTTCTCTCGCTTACACATTTAAACTACAGGAGTTGCTCTCATTTAAGATTTTCTTCCGACTCATTAAATGCCATTACCTGATAAGATGAATAGTAAGATATTTGCTGCATAAAGTAAATACGAGGGTCGTCCATAAAGTAACCGCTGTTTGGGCGTGGCGCGATAAGTAGTGGGGGTAGCGCCGCCATTCTCACATCGGTGTGCGCAGCCGTTCAGTACGCTTCTAGCTGTGCAAGAGAGAGCATCGTGCGATCGCGCGTTCTTTTGGTACAACGTAAAAACGTGAGCGCCGTGATAGAAAATCCCGCCACGTGTGAAGTGCGTGGTGTAATAAGATTTCTGTGGTCGAAAAGTTACACGGCAGCTGAAATTCGTCGTGAATTGAGTGCGGTGTATGGCCCAAACATTATGAGCGAAGGTGTAGTCCGTCAATGCAATGGGGTCATACCGCTTCGCCAAGCAAGCCGAAGAAAGCTCGCCAATCTTTTTCAGCGAGAAAATTGATGGCTACAGTTTTTTGGGATGCTAAGGGCATCTTGCTCGTTGAATTTATGGAGCGTGGTACGACCATTACAAGTGCTTGAATTTGTATGGTGAATATGTAGAAAAGTAGAGAAAAGCTGCAGTTTTAACATTTATATAATAAAATTTTTGTATCTCAACTAGTTTATTTTTTATTTCAAAACGGAGGTTACTTTGTGGACGACCCTCGTATGTATGCAAAGTATCAATGTGTAAAGTTTGACTGATTTATCTGGAATGATTAAAAAAAATATATAATGCCATCTCCTTACTTTTGTACATCTAGTGTTTTATTGCAAATTTCAGTTTCAAGCATAAAAAGATACAACTGTTCCATTATTACATGTTACTGCAATAATGAAAATCTTCATCAAAATAAAAACAAAAGTGTGTAAAAGTAAATTCAACAAAATTATTTATTTGTAACCTGTTTTTCAATGAAAATAATTTATATAAAATATATTTTACCAAAAACTAGAAGATTTTATTAAAATAATTATTTATAATAATGTAGAGTTGGATACTGTTTAGTATTTTTTATCCTAGTTAGTAAAATAAATTTGCAAGACAATGAAAATGGCCCATCAAACCTAGTTAACATTTATTGAGTTAAAGTTTAGGAATAAAAACAAATTTGTGTACTTGTAACAAATCTATAATCGGTCCATCTTGTCATCTCCTCATTAAATTGTACTACTTTTATCTGTTAGAACATGTAAGTAAAATGGTAATTAATCTTAAAATTTAACTCAAAAAGATTTTCAATGTGCTCCTAGTGAATTAAACGCCATGTATTTTCAGTGAGATAGTAATAAAACAGTGGTTTTTATAGTATGATAAAATTGGTTTAAAATTTATTTAATGGTAAAAAATAGAAATCCAAATATATCTATGTATTTAACTAAGAATAAATCTGTACCAATAAAAATGTCACCTTCAGAGGATTTATGTTGAGAATTTTGCTAATGGATAACAGACATCCAAATCTGACATGTGATCAATAGTAGATGCTGTGTGAAAGCGATAAAAGAAAGGAAAATATTTTCACCAAAAGTTAGCTCATTCAGTTAAGTGATTCACTAACAACAAACAATGTTTATTACATTTCAATACTCACTGAATGCCCTCTCTGCCCAGACCATCTGCTGCTATGCTGGTGTACAGATCAATGTCCGACAGGGGCTTGCCTGCTTGTAGACAATCAGGATCAGTTGTGTAGAGGCGGTTCTCAAGCTCCGTGGCACTCTCTAGCCCTGCCCACTCCTCGTCTATAGCCACCTTGCGCTGTACCATTTCGTGGTAGAGTCGCTCTATCTCCATCGCCCGCTTCTCCTGCTCCAGCAAGGACAGGAGGTCGTACGGCCGCCGCATGTGGAAAGGAGAGTCCAACTGTCAACAAGTCATCCATAATTGTTAGTACTTACTAGTTTGTATAATGATTATTATAATAGTAAAGAGAAATAAATTACTACCTTGACTTGCAAAAGGTTTCTCACATAAAATGTATAGATTCTAGAGAATTCTGAACAATTTATCTGGACTAGGGCATTAGAGAAATTACTACTACTAACTCAGAGAAATCCTGGGAAGTACTCCTAGGCCATAGGCATTCTGGAACTGTCAGTTATTAACATTTCTTTTTTATATGTGTATTCTTTGTCATCAAGATCTGTCCCCAACTACTATTCCAACCTAAATTTCACACAATCTGTTGTTCAGTAAAACATAAATGTTGAAAGCTAGACTTGGTAGACCTAAATAATTCAAATGACAAGAGTTATTCCCAACCCTTTAGCCCATACGTTTCTAAAGTGTGAGCCGTGGATACAAGGGGCACCGTGAAATAAATAATAATAGTTACATATTATCAAACTATATCTTATTATGATTAACATAAAATGTTTAGTGCATTGAACAATTATTTATTGAAAATAAATTGTACTCCTATTAATTGTTGTAAATTACTGCAAATATTAAAATTTGAAGATAATAGTAGAAAGCTGTTAAGGCAAAGACAACAACACTTGTTCAAAATAAAAGGCCATGGCCAACTCATGTGTGAGTGTAGGGTAGAGTCCAGTTCCACGAAGAACAGTGGTTGCTAGGCAACAGTGCATGTCTTCTTTTTATTAACCAATGAGCGTTCTATTTTTGTTGAATTGTGTAGAAGTGTCATGCTCTTTCAGAGTGATTCCTATTTCTGTATCAAAACGCTCAGCCACAATGAGATATCAGTGTGTAACTACACTGTGAAGTGCTGAGTGCTGTCATTGTGTTCAAAACGAACAGATTTTTAGTGCCAGCATCATTATCTAAAGAAGGACGTGTAGCCGGGTTTGGTAGGTGCTACGTTGGGGACAAGTAAAACCAAATGCAGAAAGTATGATGATAAATATTTAGACTATGGTTTTACTTGCACGGAAATAAATAAGGAAGAACATGCTTAATGTGTTATTTGTATGAAGGTTTTATCTTTAGAATCTATGCTTCCATGTAAAGTTAAACGAAACTTGGAAACTCTTCACCCGAGTATGGCAGGAAAACCAAGGGACTTTTTCACAAGAAAATTAACAGCAGTACACAAACAAAAGGCTGCATTTTCAAGACATTCTCATCTTAACAGTAATGTACTTTTAGCTTCCCATAAAGTGGCCTAAAAGCTGCCCAATGTAAGAAGCCTCATAAAATAGCAGAAGAGTTTATTTATGTAAAATTATACTCAGGAAGGAACTGGCAAAGACTTGTTTGAGATTGTTGACAAAGAACGAAATTAAATGGAAAAAGTATGTTGATGTATGTACCGATGGTGCGCTGTCAATGTCAGTGTCTAAAATCAAGCACTCAGTCCAAAGCACCTAATGCTTTTTGGACTTGTTGTATTATACTCAGAGAGAAATTGGCAGCTGAAAGAAATGAATTGAAACAAAAATCAGTGATCCTAGGTGTGAACTTTACTAAAAGCAAACCCAGCAAAGATAGATTTTTTGCCAAAAAATGGTGATTATTCCGTGGTTGTCTCTGGGCAAGTCCTCGCTAAGGTATGAACTCAGAAACAAAATTTATCCATTTTTGCATGACGAAAAACATGTACTTGCTAATATGTTTATTGATATAGATTTCTTGGCTGAATTGGCTTTTTTAACTGAGCTGTTTGAAAGGCTAAATATCCGGAACAGTTCCTACCAAGGTAATAACAATAACATTTTCCAACTCTTCAATAAAGTTGAAGCTTCTACTATGGATGAACAACTTTATAAAAGGCGATAATACAATATTTTCTTCTTTAAATCAGTTACTGTAAAATAATGTACTGATAGTGAAATGTGAATTGAAAAGTGTGTTCATCTACTACTAATCCAAATTGGAACTCTATTTTCAACAATACTTTCCAAGGGATGAAGTAAAATCAAGGGTAATAATAACCTTATGAATGCGGAGACCTTCACTAACGAGAAAGCTGAACAGCTCATTGATATTTCTACAGACTTTTCACAAATCCAAGTTTCAGTCAAAGTTATTTAAATTTTGGTGCAGCATAGAAGATGTGTATCCAGTAGAAAGTAAGAAGGCACTTCGAGCAATGATACTATATGCCAGTTTTTATATAAAGTAGCTACAGTCTACATATAAGATTGAAATAGAAATTCGTGTTGTTCTATCAAAATTAACACCTAGATTTGATGAAATGATCAATGATAACCAAACCTATCCCTCCCACTAGGGCAGAAAAATGCTTTGAAAAAGATATTATTTTGATTTAATTCAATTTAAAAAGTATTATCAGACATATATTGTTTGTTATTTATCCAATAATTAAATATCACATTCTTAGAATTTTTTCTTTAACAGTATTTTGGTTCTGAATTTTAGTAAGATTTCTTTTTTTAGGTATTAATATTTTTATAAATATAATATTTACTATAGTAAATATTGGTAATGTATAGTCTATATGAAATCTAGTCTCATAAAATAGTAATTAAAATTAACAACAACAACAAACAATATTGTTTTTAATTCACATTTTTAGTTTCCATGTTTTATAGTGTATACTAGCATAAAGTGATGGTACTATTTAGTTTGTATTCATGGTGCAACTGACAATAATATGTATACTAAGGGAGCCGCTGGTCTAAAAAGTTTGCAAATCTCTGATTTAGCCTATCAACTGGTCTCATCAGAGTAGTGTTTTCCCCAATAAAGCTTATTCACAATACATGGTTCTTAAGAATAAATGAACAAAGAATAAACATTTATTGTCATAACATATCTTAGGGCCGTTTCATATCAAATCAAAACAGGATATAAGATGACCACCTCAGAATTTGATGAGATTTGGTATGAAGGTAGTCCTCATATAGATTAGGAAAATTGCAGATTTCCTTAAATATTTGAAATGGTTTACTGCTACATAAAGTTTCTCAAAATCCACCAAAAAACTGGAAAAAACACATTTTGAAATAGCTTTTCTCCTAATTGAGAGTGGTTTGTAATTTTACTCAGTTTTAAATGCTCTTTAAATGAAAGTCAAATTAATTCCAGATAAATTTCCATCTACCCATTCCAGTGGGAAAGCAGTTAAAATTTGGTCTTCGTGTGGACGTTGTAGGCTTGTTCTCTCATCAAGTCTCTTCATTGAACCCCCAACTACATCACATGGTCTTTTATCTTGGCCAGTAGCAGAAAAATGTGGAAAGGAAGTGATGTCAGCGAGAAGGTGGCCACTCTGACCTTATCTACTATTTGTTATAGGCTTTATATACATATTATAAATATAAAAAAGTTGACATTTACAATTGTTCACGTGATCTAAGCTTGAATTTAGGAACTATCTCAATGGATGTTTTTCTTTTTTTCACCAGAATGCGGGGAGGCACCACCTAAGCCCGCACTGATGGCCAGGGCCATTTTCAATTAATACTTTCCTGACTTAAAATCACGTAACAGATCGCCCAATGTGATCTGACATCAGGAAAGTTTTGGACGATCTGGGAAGTGGTCTGAGATCGAAAAAGTACTGATCAGAAATGTCCCTAGCCATCAGTGCAGGCTTCGGTGGGCACATTTGGCACCATCCCACACTTCTGGCAGAAAAAGAAAATCATCCCTTGAGATAGTACCCAAATTCAAGCTCAGATCACCTGAGCGCTTGTAAAGGTTATCTTTAACTTTCGCACTACTAGTAACATATTTATGATAACCTAATCTAAACCTGTTTATAACGCATAATAACAAGAAGTAGATAGGGACAGAGTAGTATACTTCTTGTCGACATTGTTTCTTTTTGGGAGGCAGAAAACATGAGCCGATCATCATAATGACATGTAATTTTCACAGTAGGTACACAGTAGGTAAAGTTTTTTATAATATTGTAATTTTTTTAATCCCAGGTAAGAAAAACTGTTAGAATAATAGTGGCCTTCGGATAATACGAAAGTATCTACATAATTTCCATATAACTTATTTCACTTAAAATATGATACCAAATTATTAATTACAATAATTTGTAATTTAAAACTATATAGTAACCAAAAGGTAACCAATTTTTGGAGGATTTGAAAATTGCGATGAATATCAGGAAATTATATGAGATGTCTCCTTAAGTGACGAGATTTGTTTCTAGTGGTTTCCAGATGTGAATTTTGCTTCTGTTAACCCATGAGGGAACCCTTATCCTCTATCTCACAAAAGTAGTTGCTCACTGCTATCTAGACCAGCTATAATATTATAAAGTTTCTCCGATACACAGACTAGGACAAAGTGGTATTTTTATTCTTAATGCAATTTTAAATTTATTTTATTACAAAAATTATGGTTAAATGTATTAAGTTCACCCATCAGGGATCACTTCTGGCTGGTTTTTACCTTCCAGTTGAACCTACTATTGTGCACAGCAAAAACCAACGGGTTACTTATATCTGGGCAAACCTTATGGATGTCCAGGAGCGGCACATCACTAACTGCAAATGTAGAGATTCTGGGGTGCAAGGGCAGTTCGATAGGTCTAGCCTACTGTGGGAGATGACTGTTGGAGTTGGTGGGGTTCGTTCCGTAACTTCAGAGGTTCTTGTGTACCACCCCCTGCGTGGTTTGACTGATGAAGCTGGTTTAAAGCTGGCTTCCCGTTCTTTCAAGGGGACATAACTTGAGATTAGTGCCCTAAATTCTTACTCATGGATCTCGACAGGAGGCAGCCCCTTCCCCCACCTTACCCATCCAGAATATCATGGCACTCTGAAAGCAGCGCAACTAGGTCCTTATAGGACTAGGTGAAATTTATAAGCTTCTTGTCCTAAGAGGAAAAAACCAAGTTATTGTCCTAAGAGGAAAAAACCAAGTTATTGTTCTAAGAGAACAAAAACAACAAAAAATGTACCAAGTTATTCTTAATGTTAATGTATTATAATTCTTTTTGCATTGCCTACTAAACGATTAATATACAACATCGAAGTTGGATAACATATTGAATGGTTCGATAATAACAATAACAATCAAATAACGAGTGTAGGCCGCAAATTAAAGTCTCCCCTTTTATATTTTACTGATCGGTACTATCTTTGGGGATCTGGTTCCGCTTATCGTACTCTATCCCATTACTAACACCAACAGCTATATTCCATGTGTGAAGATTTTTATGATTTGATTCTTTGGCGTGTGACCTAATTAATTATGGCCAACAGTCAAAATAATGAAAGTGAAATAAGACAATTTGTTGGAGAACCCAATTCAAAGTTACACATCTCAAATACCTAGTCATTGCAAGATGATGGGAAGTTCCAACAGTACGATATAACACTTTTAATTTTTAATTAAAATGTACATACAGAAACCATTTTTATTCTAAGTATAAGCAGTTGTTGACACTGCGCATTGACACCCACGATCACACATTGAACGATCAGCTCAGCGCTGGCCATGCCTCGGCCTACCAATCAGCTACACTAATAGATCATGGTTACTGTATGTGTTAGGTATATCACTTATACAGCTGTTAAATCTTTTCAAAATTTAATTGTTTTTTAAATTTAATTTGTAAACATATTCCTTTTGGAAGAACAACAATTGTTGTGAAGTGGCTAAAGTAAATATTTATTCTATAATTACTCACCTATATACCTAGGACTAGACATTGGTTCTTAGCACAAATAACCCATATTTTACATTTAAATTAGAGAAAGCATATCACCAACTAGATAAACATCATTTTAAAAGTACTGTAGTTTTAACGAAGACAAGATTAAGAGGTAGCTATTTAACGTTTTTATCGAGAATACTATACCCACCTGTGGTTGAATTTTCCCATTTTCAGTGACAACCCAGTGAGTAGAAGCCGAAGTCCCTAGCCACAAATTAAGAAGCACTAAAATCAATTCCCAATGTCTGAATTCCAACATTATTACACCTTAATTAAGAATGTCTATATACCCTATTACAGTAACATGTTTATTCGAATGTTTACACAGTGTATTCACTTCATCATAACAGACAACATGCCCTCATTGCCTTCACTATTCTCTCACTGCTCTCTCTTTTCATCAACCAATAAGATCTCAGTTCAGTGTTAACCAACGTGACAAATACAAATTAGACTACACTTATAGCCAACATACGAAACTCAACAAGCAAACTTTTATTTACAATTATTTCGGAGTTCAACAATAAGTAAATAATATGACAATTAATAATACAGACAGAAAAACATATTGAGTTTATTTACACCCATAGATTCAACTAACAGGTTTTGTTGAAGAGTAACATCATTGTCTTCATCGAACTGTTAGGTTCAAAATACTGTCTTTGCTATATAATATGGTCAAGGTTCTTTCTAAACGGACCTAGGCATATGTAGTCACTGTTGTCCTATAAAATACAGTCAGGCTGGGCTGATTGTTGTTTCAACTGGTATCAGAAATTAATCCAATTATAAAATAAATGTTGGCATTATAGTGTAGTACTGTATTAATACGTTGACTGCGGTTGACGCAGCCTACCACTATCCTGGATGTCCTAAAGTTGGTACATGATTCGTGTCTCAGCGAACATGTTATTGAAATTAGGAAATACATATATAGATTATATTGAAATTTCTAAAGTTTGCTGAATTTTCCCTCAGTTTTAAGTCGTAGGTTCATAGGTACTAGCTTCAGAACCACTTTGTTTAGTAAAAGTTTGTTGAAGGGTGCAATCTGAAGCTAAGCTAACCGTCTAAGTGTCAGGTTCAGCTAAATAAGTCTATCCCATACATGGAACACCATGTTAAACATTTTTATATATATACATGTATCTGCTCATCTTCGGTTATTTGCGGAATTTGGAAATTTATTCCAAACAACCGGAGGACAAGTTTTGCTCCTCAAAATGCAAGCAAGATAATCAGATTTATTTTCATATAATTTGATACGTCGCTTTAGCAGTATTGCGACGAGAAGTCAATAGAGCAGTATCGTTTACAAATGCAGCACTTCTTATCCCGCCTTAAAGTAATGTGAGCCGTATATAGGGTATAAGAATTGGGCCCAATACATTGTCCTGAGTAGCATCAATCAAGGCCAATTTCTTAGAAGTTAAAATAACTACTTTAGTGATTTATATGGAAATGTCTTATAAAGGTAAGAGGTTGGGAATTGGAATGAAGAGGAATAAAGTTTTGATTTTGAATGAGTGACCCTCGTGCCACACTATCAAGTGCCTGATGCATTGTAAGAAAGGTTGCTGAGCAGTACTAAATCCTACCTTATACAACTACAACTGTAAAACAGTTTCTACACGTATTGTTGAATTGTTACCACGAAATCTAAATTAATGAGGTAGCAAATTAATATTTTAGTTTAATATTTTAGTTTTGCTTTTCCATTTTATTATCGAGTAAAGAGTAAGGCAGTCTCTTCCTAAGTCAAAGTCTTTCTCTTTGCTTAATGCACATAACTACTTATATTATGATATATCGATATTGATACTGTACTATCTATTAATATCACGTTGGGTGTATTTTACATCTTCCGTCTCTTGGGTATAACTGATAATACGCATTATTTTTATAAAATAACTTTAAAATTAACTGAGCCACTTTTTTTAAGAAAATGTATGCTCTGGCAGATATGTTGCACTCAATTGGGCTCTACCTGTGACTCTCATGAGTTGTACAAGCTATGTTCAGAATGGTTCACAAATTAGATAAACTTTAACTTTATTTAAGGTAAAGTACACACAACACGTAAAGAAGTATGTTTAGTTTGACAATTAACACTCAACATTTTTGTCATTTTTGGGTATTGTTGAAACACTTTTCACAAATGTTGGAATTTCCCTCACATCAGTCACAGAATGTTAAAACCTGCTTTGGATATTTCTTAGCATAGGGAAGCGTATTTGCTTGTTTAAGAGAGAATAGCAACATCTTCATTTTAGTCTGTTATTATCAGGTGTAATGTCAGATGTCATTAGTATTTATTTATTTATTATACAATTTGTATTGCCACAAAACAGATAGAAACATCCAATTAAATTGTAGCACTAATCTTAAATTAACAATATGCTAGATAACAAGCAAGCATTGTAAATAAACATTTAACAACTGACAACAAGCAAAAAATAAATACATATCTAAAATAAATAGTACATATAAATAGCAATATACAAATAAATTAAATAATTAACATAATATAAATAAACTTTTAACACTTTTTAACTTTTTATTTTTATTACACTATGTACATTTCGGAATCATTGATTCCATCTTCAGGTACGAATGAGGTTAAGTTAATTATAAAATAAATAATTAAAATCAATTTGTCATGTGTTTTTTACTACCTTGGTGGCTAAATTTGTTGTATTTAATTTTATGTGAGATCATTGTATATTGTTTAAGAGTCTATCGAATAATAAATTTTTTGTTAGAAAGTCTTTGTCATTTAATAATATATTATGATTAATTTTGGCACTTTTGTAAATTTCAAGAACTACAAAAAGAAAGAAAATAAGAAGAAAGAAGAAAGAGATATCAAATACATTCAATCAGACTACCTTGGTAAACATTGTCACAAAATTAACAAATCATTTTATAAACAAGGATATCAATTGGCATTTAAAACATCGAACAACCTTGGACTTTTAATCAAAAACAAAAGCAATTCAACAAACCAAAATCAAAAATTAAAATTCAACAATAGTGGAGTATACAAATTAAATTGCAACGATTGTCAATCCCACTATATTGGACAAACCGGCCGATCATTCAAAATTAGATTTAATGAACAGATAAAAGCATTGAAAACATCATCAAATTCAAAATATGCAGACCATTTAAATAACACCGGCCATACATACACTAACATCGAAAACAATCTTGAAATTTTACACACAAGCAAAAAAAGTTGCTTATTATCCACTTTAGAACATTTTGAAATTTACAAAAGTGCCAAAATTAATCATAATATATTATTAAATGACAAAGACTTTCTAACAAAAAATTTATTATTCGATAGACTCTTAAACAATATACAATAATCTCACATAAAATTAAATACAACAAATTTAGCCACCAAGGTAGTAAAAAACACATGACAAATTGATTTTAATTATTTATTTTATAATTAACTTAACCTCATTCGTACCTGAAGATGGAATCAATGATTCCGAAATGTACATAGTGTAATAAAAATAAAAAGTTAAAGTGTTAAAAGTTTATTTATATTATGTTAATTATTATAAAACACTTTTTGAGGCTACATCTCTAACATAAATTAAATATTTAAATACCTTTACTATTCCCCAAATTTTAGTATCTGTTGAGCAGTTTCCTCAATGTTGCTATTGAGCGTGGGCTTGAAGAACCTGTGGCCATTTCAGTCAGTCTTTGAACTCACGATACCAATGGAATCTTATTTTTAATCAATAATATATAATCAATGTATTTACTTACCACATCAATGTGCCCAACATTAATTCATATGCAGCCATATAAAACTATCTCAAGTTGCAGGGGAGTAAAATAACTGGGCATTTGGCCCGATAAATCTATTTAATTTTTAGGCAATTGTATGCTTCAGGTTTCAATATAGGCCTTTCTCTTCAGTTTAGCACTTGAAACCATGTCAAGAATGAGCTTCATTGCAATAAACTTAATTACTCATTTGTTTTTTCATGCTCTACTGCAATCCCATCCTTGCTTTCTATTCCAATTACACCTCACTTACCAAGACTATGTTTGACATATTTTAACTTTGACATCACGGAATATTAGAAACTCATTTCCCCAAATCTCACCCATAGTGTCAAATACGTATATCTGGCCCCTCATTATATAAGAAGCCCAAAAGTGACTACTGGTATCATAGGTTATATTTTCGTCTATACTCTGAAAATGCTAATAGAACTAAACTGAAGGCTCAGATTTACCTTATTGATATTCTAGAGAATGTTATATAAGGAAACTACACTTTGCAGCTATTTATTTCTCCGCCAATATAAATTGATCTGTTGATGACATCTTGTAGCTACAGGCGAACTCCTGGGGGTTTGATAACCCTATATTAAGAACCACCGCTTTAGAGCAAACGTTTTCAGTATTTTTATTATAGGGCAAGCTTTAATCAGCGTAAATTCCTTTAAACATTATAGGGTCCGTTTCTTTAAAAGAGCACTATAAAAACAGCAGATTGGATTGCATGCTTTTGTTGCTTTTTCCTAAGCTTAAGACATTGGACTACCTATTATTCCCTGGTCAACTGGTTTCATTTCTATCCACACACTCTTAAATTACATACTTAATGAATATACGGTCCTATTTAAATTTAGTATATTATTTTCAACAGTGAATAAATCATCTCGTTATTTTAAAGGAATAGTGACACAATCCTACTATTGAATTTAAACTTCAAAATCCTACTCTTAAACTTCAAAAGGAAGTTTCAGCCGCTTTTGAAATGTCTTCGTCAATTTTTTTTGGATTTGGATCTAGAAGATCATTAAATAGGAGAAGCTCTTATGCCTATATATTTAAGCGGCGAGGCATTTCAACTTTAAGGCTGTGCATTTACCGTAACGCAACGAATAGAATTTCGATTGGGCATTTCTGTTTCTAAGTTTCAAGACAATATAACTATCTGGATAGGCCCTACATGCAATGTAATTCTTTCACTAATAGGTAAACGCACTGAAGCACAAGCTCTCAAACTTGGTCACAAAATTAAATTCAATAGTAGGATTGTGTCACTATTCCTTTAAAATAACGAGATGATTTATTCACTGTTGAAAATAATATACTAAATTTAAATAGGACCTATATTCATTAAGTATGTAATTTAATTTTTTGAGATTAGTACTGTTAATAGCATCATAGAGGCATTGAAAAAATAATTTAAGGGCAAAGTGATTATTCGATTGTATTTGTACTCACATATGAGGCGCTAAGCGGACAAGTGGCCTAACCCACAAAATAGCAATATTGAGATATGAGCCTTAGAATATCTCTAACACTCTATTCTAAATACTTGCATATCGACCCAAGCCACCTTTTCCATTTTTCTGATAGATAGCAGCACTAGTTTGTTTGTTTATTATTGGTCTTTGAGTCAGCTGCAAACTGAATAGTGGCCCAAGCCACAGCCGTGTGGCCTAACCCACATTCTGTTCCATTGTTGTGGCTTGAGCCATTTGTTTGTTTACTTAAGTGTCACCTCGTAAGTGTCACCTTAAATTGCCGACTGAACACTGTAAAAAAATATTTTATTCCTATTATGACCTAGCGGACCATAATCTACAAACCTCCTTTATAAATAACTTAGTAACAGTTGTCAAAAAACAAAGAGTTTTATACAAAAATCTAATTCAGAGAAACGAATGTTTACAAGGAGTTATAACTTAAAAAAGGAAAGTGGAGAAGAAGCAGGGTTGTAAGGAGTATTTTTTAAAAAGTTTTTTAGGAGTAAGTGATGGCAGAATTTCACGGGCCATTAAAAATAAAGACAACGCCATAACCCCACCAAAAGACAAGAGAGGACAAGGAAAAGCCCCTAAAAATAAAACCCCTGATCATAGGCTGCAAAAGGTAAAGGACTTCATTACTAAGTTTCCAGCTTATGATTCCCACTACTCTAGGGTAAAAAAATCCAAATCGAAAGTATCTTTCGCCCAACTTAAATATCTCAATCATGTACAAAATGTATGTTGAAGAAAATCAGGTTGATCATGTTTCACCCTTTGCCTTTAGAAAGGTTTTTAATAATGATTTTAATTATCACTTTCATGCTCCAGTCACAGACAGCTGCCGTAAGTGTGATGCATATAACATCAAACTTAAATCATTACCAGAAACTGAACAAAGGCCTGTAAAAATTGAACAAGAATTACACTGGCGCTTAGCTGAATCAGCACGAACGGGTTACAGGGTAGATGCTGAAAAAGGGAAGGATCCTTCAAATGACGTTAGCGTGATTGCGTTTGATTTAATGAAAACATTGCCAACACCTGTGCTATCCACAGGCCAGTTTATTACAAACGGCAGTTGTGGACGTATTGTTTAGGAATACACAATTTGTCCACTAAAGACAGACATGTATGTGTGGAATGAGGCTGTAGCCTCCCGTGGCCCTGAGGAAGTGGGATCATGTATTTTACATTTTGTGGAAAACCATGTTAAAACTTCAAAACTGATCATGTACAGTGACCAATGTGGCGTGTCAAAACCGCAATATAAAAGTAGCTGCACTATGTGATTACATTGCTAACGTCTCCTAAATATTTTTGTACTGAGATTGACCACAAATTTTTAGTCTCAGGTACATACATATTTGGCCTGTGACCAAGATTTTGGTCTTATTGAAAAAGAAAAAAAGTATCACTCTGAAGTTTATGTACCAGATGATTGGATCAAGGTGATCTTGTCAGCAAAAAAGCCACCATTTAAAGTAAAAAAAATTGAAAAAGATGACTTTTCATTTGAAAAGCTTATGAACAATATTACAAACCGCAAAGTTGTCAAAACTGGGGATGTGGGAAATGATCAAAAGGTTGAGTGGGCTTAAAATACAGTGGATTAATTTTAAGCAGTCAGAGCCTCTGCTCTTACATTACAAATACTCTAACAACGAAGAGGTCCCCTTTTCCATTGTCAACATCAAAAAAAGGACAACAACGGAAGTAATGCAGTTAGATGTTCTCTACCCCAATGGAAGAAAAATAGATGAGCCGAAAAAGAAGGACTTGATGTCTCTTTTTAGAATACATACCACCAATCAAACACTCATTTTACACATCAATTTTAAGTTCTGGAGATATTCCGTCAACCCGTTCCAGTCGATGAGGAAGAAGATGAACTTGTTTAAATTTTGTATCTTTTGTATTAATGTTTAATTTTTTACTATATCCTGTTTTAAAGTAGTGTACAATTTGTTTCATATCAAGTACAAGCTTAATGGTATCATTAAGTGATGTAATAAAATGTTAATTGACAGTAAAGTTGTACAGTACTTATATTAATATATTGGCCCAACCCACATAAATTTACTTAATGTATAAAATATGCCAATTTTCAAGTGGCCCAACCCACTTTTATTTTTTAAATTAATGAAAATAATTAAATAAAAAGGTTACCATGCATACAAGGGTTATGTTCTTATATAACAGTAACAATTAAAACTAGAAAGCTTGAGTTTTTAATGTGTTTAAAAAATGTTAAAAAAAGTGACAAATCTTTAAACGCTAATAAACTCAATACAGCTGTTTTGGGGTTAGGCCACTTGTCCGCTTAGCGCCTCATATCTAATTACGTAGTTTTACGCGTAAGAAAGGTAAAATAAAATACTATTTTTGTTATACTGTTGCTTATTAACTGTATGAAACAACTGTAGACGATACTCAGACAGCTGATTAAATTGTTGACCTATCACGACACACCAATGTGACGGTGACGTAATGGAGTATGTGCGAGTGGTATAAATTCGTGGAGCAGATTGTTTTCAACCAGTCTTACTGTTTCTTCTCAGTTTAGGTTTTCTTTAGTGATCACTAAGAAATTGTCAGCACCCAGTGAGGTCTACAATTTCGAATATTTCAACATGTCAGTAAATCAAGTTCGTCAAAACTTCCATGAAGATTCTGAAAATGGCATCAACAAGCAGATTAACATGGAACTCTACGCAAGTTATGTATATTTGTCTATGGTAAGTTCTTGGTGTAAAGATAAACTACTGCTTTGTTTTATGAACATCTGTTAGGTGGCAATATCCGAGTAAATATAAAGTTCATTTGTATGCTTTACGAACAACAAAAGCTACTAATAGCACTTACTTACATCCAGTTTTAAAATTTAATTCTAGAATCAAAAAGTTACATTGTGAGTAAAAATTCTACAAGCAATTTTAAATGTTTATTTAACTAGCCTGTCCCATTATTTGTATGATTTAGTATATTTATCATTTCCAAAAAGTGGTTTTATTCTTCAAGTTTGAACCAAGATAGCCCATTTTTGTTTTCTCATGAAAAAGTCTGAAATAATATAGTCAGGATTGTCCTTACACCTAGTCTAGCAGTTTAGTAAACTTAGCTTAGTACAGAGTAGGCAAGCCTGTACCACCTTTCATTTATGTACCACAATTTGAATATGTTCCTTAAAGTATTCTCATTTGGCTTAGAATACTTAGTGAAAACTAAAACTTGGTTTGGATGGTGCCAACACCTTCCAGTAATAAATAGGCAGCCTTTATATGATTGTCTAATTCTTTAGAGTAAAACACCTTATTAATGTTTATTTAGTAATAAAATAAAAATTTATGCATTTCTCAAAAGGAAACAAGAGTTTCATTGGTTAGAAAAAGTTAGGTTATAGGCTAATGGTTTTAAAGTGCCTTACACACTTTAGTTATATTAGAGTAGCCCAGGCATAAGTTATTAGGGGTGAGAAAACTTTCTAAGCATGAATAAGGTTAAAAACTAGACTAAATTTTCATAGGCTAGCCTACCCTTGTTATAAAAAACAAATAATTGCCTAGTTTCAGTGATGTCCCCTAGACTAGTCATGCTCTTTTATATGAAAAAATACGTTAGGTCTTATTCAGCATAATAGTTAGGCCTATCTTATAATTTCTTTAATATTTCATTGGTTTTGAAAACTTTGAAACACTAGTTTATTCATAAGGAGGCTGACTATTGTGTATATAATCCGTAATGCTAGTGGGCAACAATTATTTGTGTGCCTTTGTTTACTTTTTTTTATTCTCTCCTTTATATTATCAGGAGAAAATACTTTACTCAAAATTTCACTGTAATGGATAATAACATTTTTATTGTAAAAAATCCTTAGTTTACAGTAAACGGAAATCAAAAATCTTTCATGTATTTGTTTTAAGTTTAAAATCTCATCTTTATATTTGTTTCAAGTTACTCTCTTGATTTTGAATACAACTTGTAATGTTTATCAATAAAAAAAAAAATGTAATCTGAATGGGCCTATCAGATTTGACATCGGTGAAACTGCCAAGCCACATTTTCTATTAGCAAAAACCCGCTTATTTCCATAAGAAAAAGTATAAAAAATGTATTGTTTTTATCTCTTCCAGGTATAAACGTCAGTTAATGCAAAATATTTTTAATTGAGTAAAACCCTTTAACAGTGTAGATTTTATAAGAGATCATTGCAATACAGTACATTTTTAAATGGTGGATAAAAAATTTTTATTAATTTGAATTCAACAAACCCTTACTTTCGATATTTCATGTCCTCCAACAATCCTAAATACATTATCTCGCAAAATTTTAATTTTTCATGAACCTTTGAATGAGTTCTTGTTGTAATGTAAGCTGTACAAATTATGACTAAACACTGCATTCCAGACATTATAAGTTTTAAGTACATTTATTTCCAATTAAATATTATCACTAAATCAAAAGAACTAAGCCATAATTATATTAAATAGAGACTGCATAAAATGGAATGGAATAGTCCGTGTGGTGTATTATTTAAATCTGCAAACTGATTGTGATATCATCTCGCTTCCAGTAGCTCACATGCAAGAGCATACTCTTGTTTCCTTACATAATATGCGTTTTTACAACCCGAATGAATACAACTGACTTATTGCCAATTTAATATGACCATGCGTGTCCAATCTTAAATTCCTTCACAATAAGATACATTTTCACAACGTAAAAAATAACAGAGATAACAAATTATTTGAATGTGTCAACTTATTTAGCCTACACTGTTTCATTATTGAAGTGCATGTTACCCTCACAGAAGAAACTTGTTAATGGACATGCATGGTGGGGTTGAACATACAATAAGTTAGTTGTTTGATATTTAGTTTCAGCGGACATGCATGGTGGGATTAAACTTGTAATAAGTCAATTAGATATGTGGTTTCTACATTTATTGGTGAATTTTCTAGAAAAAGTTATTTTTATCACTTTCTTCTAAAGTTATCACTTTTTAAGATGTTATAGTTAAAATGTCTGGAATTTTGGAATTAAATTCAACCAAACTTTTTTTATTGATAGATCCCATCAACATGAGGAGTTTACTCAGATTAGATGAATTTAGAATAATGTTGATTGATTAGTTTTTTAAATAAAAAACAAAGATAGACAGACAAAAATAACTTTAAAAGTACTCATTTTGTAAACAAGTGACAAAAATAATATTTGTAGAACATTTTTCAAATAACACTTTTAAGTGTTGAAATCAGATAACAAATATTGGACATCAAGTTTAGTTTGACCATGGATGTCAAATTTAAAGTTTTTTCACAATGGAACAGAGTAACATTAATAGATTAACATTTTCAAAATACTTAGATATTTTAAGTTTAAATATTTTAAATGGTAACCATTTCTAAGTTTGATATGCAAACTCGACTAAGCTGGTTTATTCATAGATTCTGTCCAGGTAAAGAGTTAGTTAACTAAAGTTTGGTTAAATTTCATGGATTATGTTTTAAAATTTGGATTAGGTATGTTCATATATTAATTTTAATATTTTTTTATTGTAAACGTGGGTTATGTATAAATATGTGTTTGGATTTTCATATTATATCAAGTTCCAATTAAAAAAAATAAACTAATAATTGGATATGTTCCTTTTATTGTATCAAATGCAAAAAGAAGATCTGAGACCAATATATTGGGTTTTGGTTTTTTGTGTAATCAATGAAATGTGAGATTAAATAAGTAGGCAGATATAAACATATACAATACTCACCAGTTAACAAACTCATTTTGATATATACAGTATCTAACCTAAAAAATATATAATTTTACACTTTTAAGTTTAAAAGCAATTTATTGATAAACACATCATGTTATCGTGCAATAAAGTAAGTGATTTTTACTTGGTTTGTACATGATCAATTAGGTTAATTATTAATGGAACAAAAGTGTCTAGATAAGTCCAGAGTTATGCGATTTATGAAATACAAGTGTCCAGATAAGTCCATAGTTAATGGAGTCCACCAATTAGAAAGGGTACAAAATTAGTCCATTCCTGAGCTCTGTAAGAGTAAGAGACCCAGTGTAGTTTCTGCTTGATCAGGATAGGTTTCAGTTTCATTCTCTCGTACATGCCATGTTTTTTACCCTTTTCCTACTTTGGAAATTATTGAATAAATTATTCAAGATGACATTCGGAAGAGGTTGCATTTAAAAGACGGATTATAATTGAAATCCTGGAATTACTTTTTATTAAATATTTAAAAATTTTAATTTGGAGAAATAAACTTAAATATAGTTAAGTTTGAGAGAATATAGTAAGGAGTTTTTTTACGATTTTACTTTTGTTTAATTTTGTAAAAAATAGGCTATTTAACATTTTTTCTTTTCAACAACACATTTGGAGTAGGAAATGAATTTGTTTACTAAAACATCTTTATACTATAAAATCATTTTTTGTGTGAATAATTTATGTGAGATAGACCTTGGAGGAGCTCAAGTTTTGTACCCAGATCCAGATGCACTGTTATATATTTCGTGCCCTTGATGAATTTGTATGAGTTTAAAAACTCGTATATTTAAACAGATGGAAATCAAAGTGCAGTGCAGAGAAATGATCAGTAAACGTCAGACAGTCATACATCATAATTATGTTCAATTGGCTATTGTCCGTGGTCCGCAGAGAGTTGCGGTCTTCTTGTGATCAAAAACATAATATGGCGTATTATGTATAATGTAGAAGTTTGTTTTTAGAATTGATGTTTTCCAGGCATATTACTTTGATCGTGATGATGTAGCACTGCATGGAATCAGTGAGTACTTCCGGAAGTCATCAGACGAGGAACGGGAGCATGCCCAGAAACTGATGAAGTACCTCAACAAGCGAGGCGGAAGAATCGTATTGTTTGATGTGAAGCAGCCACCGAGGAATGATTGGGGCAATGCTGAAGAGGCTTTCACTGCTGCACTTCATCTTGAGAAAGATGTCAACACTGTAAGTACAACGGCCGTCTGCCATTTTGTCATTATGTGTTACAGTGATATATGAACCTTTCCCAAATTACACATTAACCGTTACATGATGACTTAATATCTGCTAAGAATAAATTGCCAAAAATAATAGCAATCTAAAATATGAATTATGTGATGCAGTAAAAACATGTTTGGTTACTTTATCGTTTTATATATATATATATATATATATATATATATATATATATATATATGTGTGTTTGGTCTTCCGATCATATGTTAGTTTGCTTATTTAAACGCATATGTGACAGATACGGCCAAATACAAAATAATTGAATCGGAAAAAGTAAGCGCTCTGTGGTGTAATGGTAGCACATTCACCCGGCAAGTGTGAGATCCGGGTTCGACTCCCGGCGGAGCAAGTACTTTTTGCGATTCAATGTTTATTGAAATTAAATAAGGCTATTGCCATTTATACAATTTAACGTAAATAAAAGTCGTTTGACAGGTGTTTGGTCTTCCGATCATATGTTAGTTTGCTTATTTAAACGCATATGTGACAGATACGGCCAAATACAAAATAATTGAATCGGAAAAAGTAAGCGCTCTGTGGTGTAATGGTAGCACATTCACCCGGCAAGTGAGAGATCCGGGTTCGACTCCCGGCGGAGCAAGTACTTTTTGCGATTCAATGTTTATTGAAATTATATATATATATGTATATATATTTCTTGTGTTCGTGTGTATGTGACTAAACTCCTCCTAAACGACGACCGATTTTGATGAAATTTTTTGTTTGTGTTGAAGGGGAATCGAGAATGGTTTAGATTTACAACTCTGTCCAATTTAAATTGTTTATTTAATTAATGTTTTATTTATAAATTGTTGTTGATTTTGGAATGTTTTACCTTCGATCCGGCAGATTGCGCTACAACACGTAATACAAAGACAAGCGAACTGATACTTAACAGCTGTTAATACTTTCAGCTGAAGTTCATCAAAGAGGCAGAAACATTTGTTTACATTTAAAATTTTGAAAATTATTATTGTAAAGTGCTTGATCAGTATTGTAATGCAGATTGCATAGAAGAAGCTATTGCCTAATTTTAAATTTAGATTGCACCAATGATCAATAAACTATAATAATTATATAATATAATAATTTTATGGTAAGTTTGTCAGCTGTGATTGTTTCAGTTTCACTGGACTTGGAATAGCTTCATAGTGAAAAAATAGTTTTGCCACCTAATATGAGTACAAAAATCTGTCTTCAAAAGTAAAATATTTGTACCAACTCTTATCTTTTCTATACATATGCATACAATTAAATGCTGATAATATGGATTCTTTTTGACACATTTGTTATCCTAGATCAAAACTATGAAAATTGAATTTAAAAATGTTGTTTTCTAACCTGTTTCAAAATTGAAATTTATATTGAAATTAGTGTAGGCTTAAGCTCAATCAGATAAGATTACATTGCCAATATATAGCCAGTATATTTTATTTATTTAGTTAAATCTCCTTGCTATAAACTTAATTTATATTTATATTTTAGCATATACCTATTTATTGACAATGCTGCTGTTCTGTATGAATGTATTTTAATGTGCAATAGATGACTTATGACACTTACATAGGTTACAACTTTTTTACATGAATGTTTCGACAAGCTTTTATTTCTAAAACAAGATAGTTCATAAAGGTTTTTATAGTTTGGAAGAAATGTTACAGTCATTGTTTCAGTAACAATATGCTATAAGAGTTTATGATTGTAAATTTTTTTAAAGAAATCTTGATAAGATTAGCTTAGCCATACCATAGCTGTACCTTGTTGGCTATATAAAAAGTGGTTTGTATTTTATGTAAACTTAATTCTTGTGGCATAAATGGTGGCACTTCTTTACATCTAAATAAATATCTGTAAACAGTTTCTATAAATGCACAAATTTTTATGTTTTAAAAAATAAAATAAAATATTTATTACCTATAAAGGGGCTGCTAAAGTTGGAATTTTTATTTTTTGATATATACATTATATATATATATATATATATATATATATATATATGATCAAAACAGGGCTTTTATATTTTTGGAATTTTAATAAGGTAGCCTAATGAAATAAGGCGATTATACTGGGTCACCAGATCTAGGATTAAACCAAGAATATAACAAGGCTTTTTTAGTGTACTTTATTATGTCTTTTTTATGATTTTCACAATCATTATTGCTGTTTGTGTGTTATATATATATATATTTTTTTTTAACCGCAGACATTCCTGTTCATTGGTAATATAGTAAATATTTAAAAAGGGGCTGATAAAATGTTATCACTGTTATTGCGACTGAACATTGTGCAAGATTAATGAGATTAACGCTGAGAGGATGGATATCCCGATAGTGTCATTCTTGGTATTCTTGATAAAGCCTCGTGGCATTTTTATCATATAAAACTAACGCCTGTTTACTGTTATGATAAGAGCTGTCAATGATGAATGATTAGGTTCAGTTACCACAAATGAGTCATGTGTTTGTGAGAAATAACAACAGATACGTGTGGGCAAGGTCATTGTTGCACACTGCACTAAGACTTCTTTGACCTCTGCATAAAGATACGATACGTCACTATTGGTTAAAGTTACGAGATATAAAATTTCCACTGTATTTTACACCAGTTAAAAAGTTCAAGTTGTAGTCTTGAAGTAACAATTAAAAATACTTTATATTTCAAGGACATAAAAATGTAACACATTTAGAAATGTTAGCTCCATGCTGGACATCGAGTTTTGCCTTAAACAATATTATAAAAAGTACAAATCTTGATGTTTTTTTTTAAATGCCCCCCCCCACTTGCAAACACCCATCCAAATTACATCTACTGAACAGTTGTTTTTATAATAACAGAGTATTAAGATATAGATTATTAAAACTGTTGTTTTGTTGTTCAGTATCTCAATTTTTTCTTATTTTCTTTTTTAAATTTATTTTCGTGTTAATAACTTTTTATTTAGAAATGGAAGTTGTGTTTTATATTCTGTTATGTTTAGGAAATATACTAGACATTATTTTTGTTGGCATACAAATTTTTCACTTATTTTAGTAAAACCATCTTAAAGTAAAAATCTAAGAACCTTTTGATTCGTGAAGACATTACTGTTTAATATTTCATTTATGAAGGTTTTACTAATTGTTTTAATGTAAGACAAACAAAACAAAACACAGAGTCGTTCTCTGTTCATTTTGAGATTTGAATCCTATCCCTGAAACATGCAGAAATTCATAAAAACACAGTGTAGCCTAAAGGATATGTTTTTATGGTTCTAGTGAGATTAAAGTATATTATGGTGTGTTCAATAGCCGTAGACACTTAAGTGTATTGTTTTCATTATTAAGATTATTTATAATCTCAAGAACAGATTAATGATGTGTTTCAATAATAGAAATTATTACAATATACTTGGATTGGTTGGTTCAGTAATTATTGTTGACGCCAAGCTGTGACTAGTTGATAACGCCTTTATCAAACAAACATTGATAAGACAGTTAAATTTGCTCTTGTAAAGTTAGTTAGGCTATGTGGAAACAACAAGAGACCCTCCAATGTTTTACTCCATATTTTTAAATATGTTATAAAGAATATTTTTTATGAGACAGAAACAAAATTATTCCGAAATACTCAGTAAAAAGAAATTCAATTTTCACTGGTATTAATATTTAAGGTCATTTTGAGTAGGACTTTTCAAAAGTTTTAATGGAATTCACTTTACCTATGGTACAGATTTTGATAAGAACTTTTTAATATTTTGCTAATAAAAATCTAAATTAAACTTTATTACTAGCTTGAATACTGCTGCTAATTGAAAAGAAATTTTGATATACATTTTTAAATATTTAAAAATATGTTTTGGTCCAATATTGCGAATCATTTTAGGACAGAAGAATATTTTATATAACTAACACGTTCATGACGACGTGCACCCCATTGGGTATATGGGATCTTTCACAACTGCTGTTGTGTACCTGATCGGGTACACGCTGGGGTTTTGTAAAGTGTGTTGTGTGGCCGATGGGTTACATGTTGCTATGCATTTCATTATTGTGTTTTTACTGTTTGCCCTGTCTTGGTGGTTTGTAAAATTTGATGCTTAAATAAATTCCTGACTATCATGTACAGCATGATTGCTTAATTTTTTTAGGTATCCCTTGGGGTACTTGATGAAAAATTGAAAAACATAATTGTTTTTGTGCAAAATTGTGAAGCCTACATACCTTTCTCGTTATACTTAGACGTTTGACTTAAAAAAACCGGTTACAGTTTTTTTGCCATTATTATTGAAAAATTCAATGACAAAATAAAAAAGTCTGGAAAAACACTGATGTTGTGAATGTGTAATGCAAGTTAATTTAATATTTTTTTGAATGAGTTAAGCCAGTTTCTGCTTTAGCTTTAACCCTAATCTGGCAATCAAAAAGTCCATATTTGTGGATTTACGGACCATATTTACCACTTTGCAAGTGATATTAGGTGAGCCAGCTAAAGTATCCTTAACGTATAGTAGGAGAACGATTAGAGCTGTAACAATGAAATAAATAACAAGCCCTCTATTGCATAACCAGTGACGTAGGGCACATTGTTTTAAAAGCTGTATTAGACAGAAACATTATAGTGAAGTTTGTTCTCAAAAGTTTTTGCTGTTTCTAAATGGCGGACAAATATTATAAAATTGGTGTTTTAAATAAAACTATATTTTCTAAAAAGAAAAAAAAAAAAAAAAACTAGCCAATTCTTATTCTGGAATTAATATATGTGAACATATTTACAAAAAGTCTGCTCACCACAAAAATGAGTATTTTGAAAAAGTTTAAAACTGGCATGATTCAAACAATTTAAATGGAAGGTTGTATGATGTATCTTGACATTTTAAATGTTTTTGAAAGAGGCATGTTTTTACATTTAAACTCTATTCTTATCTCTAACACATTTTGAATGAGAACTAAAAAACGATTTTAATGTTAAAATTTAAAATGTATTCAGTATTATTGTTGGAGATTACAGTTATAGAATTTGCTCTAAATATAACTCTGTCATATGGTGCATGGGCTTAACATCTATGTAAAAAAGAAACTAATGTTTTGGTTAAATTTTTTCAATAATTTAAAAATAATGGTCCAAAGAATTTAAAAAATATCCCCTATACCATTGTTTTTTATAATACAAATCAAATATAAAACCCATGCAAATAGTGAATTTGTAATTAATTTCTTCTAAAACTACATGACACATAAACACACCTGTATAAGAGTGTTGTACTTGCCATGTTGTTACATATTGCTGTATCCAGAATGATTTTGTCTTGCATAGCAATGATTTTACTACTATTCTATGTTAAAAAAATAGAAACCTTTTATTTCATGAAGAAAACATTCTCATACGTCTATACACAATAAAAATTAAAGACCCACGTTTTTAAATCAGAGGAAGACTTTTTTTAAAATTTATAATTAAATTATTTTTTAGCTTGTACAAAAGAGACAAGCAAAAACCTAAAAGGCCCAAATTGCTACTTGGTAAAAGTAGAATATTCAATTAAAGTAAATTTTAGGTCAGCTCTAAAGGCATTGTACTATTTGCAAAATTATAAAATTTGCCAAGTAGTTTATTAGTAGTAATTCTCAGAATACTTGTGAAAATCAACTATAAAACAAAAAATGTGATTTATCAGTTTACAAGTCTGGTATGTTATTCTGAAAACATAGACTATTTTCACAGTCTAAAACTGTTTTAGCAGTTCAACATTTCTTTGTCACTATTTCAGTAATCATCTATGTTAACTTCAACACTGCATTTTGCATTCAGGTCTCTGATGTGAATCTGCATGATAACATACTCCTTCAGGGAATTAATCATGTGTTGTATATGCTAACTCGAAATTAGATTTGTGGACACACAAACTGATTGTTCTAAAAAAAACCTACATATAAAGCTCAAAATAAAATGTATTATTTGTGTCTGTAAAAATATAGATTACATTTAGTACAATAAGTTATGTTTAAATCGTAATTAAATTTAAACATTTTGTTTGTCTTTTAAGAATGTGTTTTTATACCAGTCAAGAATGATGAACTTGTTTGTCACAATCACATTTCCTGTTGTGATTTGCCACAGCTGACCATGAGTCACTTCTTGGAAACAGCTGACTAGGAATCAACCAACTGTTGTGACAATATATACAAGGAAGTCCAGACCTGACTTGACCTTGGCCTGCTGCTACCAAACTGCTCACACACAAAAACACACGCTAACCTTGAAATTATGCCACTTCTTTGGTAACAAGTGTTTGAAATGTCATAACTGTATGGTTTATGTTTCTAATGACAACTTAGGCATTAATTTCAAAATATAAGTAGTAAACTTACTGACCTTGAGGAAACTTGGTAGTTTTACCTAATTATTTTTAAACTCTTAATTATGTTCTAATCAGCAAGTCACAAGTAAAATGTAGTGTACTGTTGCTCTTATTAATAGTGCAAAAACTGGCATGACTTAACTGATAAACAATTAAAATTCAGTTTTTTGTGCAAGGAAAGGCTGCAAAAACCTGTATACTATTAATACATTTTTTGTCCGTTTAGAGTTATTTATTAATAGATAAAACAATGATGTTCATATCCAGTTGTATGCACTGTATTTGTAAATCAAATTGTCTTTTGTTTTCCAGGTCCTTAACTCCAATGTACAACCCACATTATACCTATCCTAAAACTCAATGAGCTGAGCCTGTTCCTTCCTTTGTGTTTTGTGATATTTTTGGTAAGAGGTTGAAAAATAAATCCCTTACTTTTGACACTACAGATTATAGATCCAAATTTGGACGAATTGAAACGAACTGAAGGAAGGTTCTTTCTAAGCCTACAGTGGCAAAATGTAGGGCAGAAATTATATTAATTGCTTTATTGTCGTTTGAAAAAATATCATAGTTGGTGTCTTAAAAAAGATTATGCAGTGTCTCTGTTTAGGACGTATGAAGGATGCTCACCAATTTGATATGGTTAAAAAGATGTCTTTCATTTTATCTGAAAACTCAAACCTCCATAATGGTAGTGAGTGGATAGAGCAATTAATGTACAGGTTCCATCGACCTTAAATGGATCTTGTTATAAAAGCTACCAGTATCTAATGGTTGGATAACTGCACAACCCTTATATGAATCCAAACATTTTAAACTCTTGAGTCATGTTACCACAGGGCAAATTTCAATAACTTACTTGCTAATCTGGAAAGTATTAAGTAATATTGAAATAGTTAGAAATAGTTAGGATAATTTGTATCATGTTTGTATTGCACATTCCAATATATAGAAATCTTGTATGTATTCAATAAAAATGTAAAACCCATTCAACTTGGAATATCTCAGGGATAAATTGCAGCCCTTTTGTTTCACTTATGTTACTTAAAAAATGTAGCTATAGCATTCTCAATGATGCTAAAGGACAATTCCTGTAGATTATTCTAATTTGAATTTATCTGGGTGGTCTACAAATAGAGTGGAGGAACTTGCTAATGCTGATTTAATAAATATTGAAAAGTAAGTGATTTTAGTCTTTGTTTAAATATCAGGAAACCTATTTTATATATTTAAATTGATATGGAATTTCTTAGAGATAGGTACCAAACTTTATAAAAACAACAAAATGAATAAATTTATGGTATAACATAAACACATTTTAATTGAAAAAGTTATTTGTTCCTCTGGATGAAGTTTTGTCATGGTTAGTTAGTAAATTATTATCGAAAGACTTAATTATTAATTTTAATAATAGTATGAAAAGTGTAATGACAATTCAATGTTTAATACATTACTATACAGATAATGAATTACACTATTAAGAAAATAAAATAAGTGTTTAAAAACATTTTTATTATTTTTACTATTCATAGTTTTACAGTACTTCTAGATCAGTAAAATTTGTTAAGGGCAACAATTTCTCCTAAATGGCAATTATTGTGTTGAGTTGTTTATGCTCAAAATCATAATCCTAAATGTGTTGTGTTACGAAATTTACAAAATAAAAGAAAAGATATTGTCATATTTGCAACTTAGGGATACTGTATTATTTTGATTAAGCATAATTTAGATTTAGATTTTCAGTGCTCTTAATGTCTGATGAACCATTAGCTCTTCCATATTACGATAGCATAATACAGTCAAGTTTGGAAGTGCATTATCTTTGATAGCATGTATAAGTAGATGCTATCATCATCACTTTCCAATGCTATTAATATTATCGAAAAACTCCAAATGCTGATAGAATCTTTTAATACACCACACAATGACGCCAACCTCTGCAAGTACCTGAAGTCTTGAGTTCCTACTGGAGCAGGTTGAGTTCATCAGAGACTTGCTGATTTATAATGTCATTTGATGTTGCAGAGCTTGCTGTCATTGCATCAGATTGGAACCATACACAATGATGCCAACCTCTGCGACTACTTGGAGTCCGAGTTCCTACAGGAGCAGGTCGACTCCATCAAGTCAATTGGAGACTTGCTGACCAACATCCGTCGTGTTGGCAAGGATGGCCTTGGCATCTACATCTTCGACAAGGAGTTCAAGTCCTAACTCGCCCCAGTACTCACTCTGTAGCTGCAGGACCATTGTTTATCCCCCTGCATATGTTATTATACTATCAACTTTCTGTTATTACATCACTTAAGTGTTGCTTCTAAAGCTAACCAGATATTTTTTTGTCTTTAAATATTGTACTGTTAAAAAAGATAAGTAAAAAAAAAGAAAATGTTGACTTTTTTAGAAGAGGATCTCTTTATAATTCACACCATTCCAGTGTTGCACTATACTTTGTATGCCTTGGATTATTATACGTAACTTGCAATTTTGTTTACCTTTTTCTTTAAACTAAAACCAAAGAATTTTACTCAGTATTTGTTTATTTAGATTTTATACACCAACAAACAGGTTCTAGTTGGTGCTATTTTGTTATTTTATGGTTTTTGTTGTAATTTTTTCACAAAGCACCTTCTGTGATTAATAAAACAAGTTGTTGTAGCAAATTGTTGTCTCATTTATATTTTTCATCTGTACCTTATCTCACATCCTGTTATCATCCAGTTAAAATAAAATATTAATTATGTCTAATACTTGCAGCTATGTGTAATGTAATTAAGGTTGTGAACTTGTGTATTTGTGGTCAGGTCTCAATGCAGCAGCATGACATATTTTTGTAAACTCAGACTAAATTTTTCTATTACACAAGTCACTAACTGTTGGTAATATGTTTGTTGACATGGTTCAAGAATCAAGAATATTTATTGTTGTTCCACAAATATATTGTAATGACAAAGTCCTTATAGCAGAAGGGTTATACATATATACAATATAACAATAAACATATATACAATAGTATATAAAAATAAACATACATATGGTAAATAGTACAAGTCAAAGACAAAGTTTAAAAGAATACATTCAACTTTGTCATAAATTACACGGTTTTTTGCGTATACTGATATTATTTTAAATTATGAGGTGTATAATGACTAAAATGCTGATAAACTTTTAAAAATTGTATTGATCAGGTAAGGACAACTCAAAATAATTTAATAAAGAGTTACACTAAATCAACCAAAAAGTGTAAGCCCTTTTAAAAATTAGTAATTTCCAAACTTGTACAGGTGCAACATTTATATGTGTATAAAGTTCTTAAATTGTTCTACTGTAGCTGTAGAAGAGTAAACAATGGCACCAAAAACCCCTTTATAACAGAAAAAATAAACAACAGAATATTGTTCACTTAAAGGAAATAAAACCTTTTTAGGCATTTATTTCAATATGTTGGACCAAAATATTTCATTCGTATAACGGATAATCCTCCACTCCAATCATTCTTCAAGTCGGTTCTAAATTGGTTGTGTATACATCATGAATTTCTATGGTTCAAAAATATTTTAACTTAGTCTAATAAGAAAACCATGTAGGCCTATCGAAAGAACTAGAAGCACAAAGTATAATTACGTGAATTATCTGGTTTGTGATTGAAAAGTAGTTTTAATAAAGTAAATTTTAATTCTCCTTTATCCTGTACTTTCATGATTATTTTATTTTTATTTCAACCTTAATCTATAAAAATTTCTGGTTTTTGACTGATCTTGGTTTTTGTTATTTTGAAATTCTGTGAATGTGCTTTCTGACTACATTATTGTATAAATATGATAAAAAAATTTTGTAAACTTTTATATAAGTATCATAAGTAGTGTAGTAGGTACCAAAGAGTTGAGATGACATTATTTTGGTAGTTATTTGATACAGTTGGCACAAATGATAATATTTAAGTGGACTGGGCTCAACCTGGTCACACTAATCGTAATATTGACCAGGTTTGTATAAAAATGTATACAATTTGTTTGTATTGGAAGGAATAAATAAAATTTTTTAGGTTGTAACATACTTTGTTTACTGTGGGTTAGCAAAAGTTGGCAGTCTGGTTATTTACCGTTACACAAGAGTTATAACAGTCAATTATAGAATGCTCACTACAGACAAATGTCCTCTAAATGATTATAAAAAACAAAATAAGTGAAACGGCCAATTGGGCAATTGTAGTTTCAGGTACGTTTGGTTCAGTATCAGTAGAAAAACATAAAAACCATTTTAGTCTGTCAGTAAAGCTATGCTAAATTCATCAAACTGCAACACTATTTAACTGGTTTATTGAGTTAAGATAAAAAAAATACAGTAAACAGTTTACTATATTACACAAAAAGCCTAGAAATTAATATAATATCTTTCTGTACTGAAATAATGTGGAGACAGCAAGAATACATAGGACATAGATAAAAACAATCTTATAAGAGGTGTTTTTTATTTATGATATGGAGTCATATCGAGGCTCTGGAAACTTACAGATCGAATGATTTTAATTTCTATTAACATTTAAGGTATATTTAACATAGAACCCTTCTAAAAATTGTAAATGAAACGGAATGGCGATGACACATCTACTATGTAACCAGCTTTTTGTTGTACTTGGAAATGTTTCATTCCATCTCAATAGTTCTGTTAATTCAGTTCAAGCCAAGATATAAGTTATACCAATTTTTGAATTCCCACTTGAACAAATTTGTATGTTCAAAGAGGAATTGTAGATGTTCTGGTGGGAAATCGATTAATTGGCAACAGAAAGGATTATAAAGACAGCTGCAGTGAATTTCATTCAGATAATCTTTTACCAGGAAATGTAAAGTATTCATGAACCTGACCAAGGCATTTAACCCATTAGCGTCTATGACAAGCATGTTGTCTGCCGTAATTAGCAATACCAAAATCATGATGCCGTCATGAGACAGTCTTACCTTGAAATTTTAATATAGCTGTACTGTTATCTGCTAGATAGCAGTACTGAACAGGTTCTGTACTCTTCCTAATCATATATTTAGTGTTCCTGGTTGGTTTAATTGTGTTAAATATTGTTTTATTGCAGCCGGCTTTGTAGTGTTGTTTTGACGATTACGAGGATGACACCCACATATAGCTGTAGTCAGTATAGGGTAAAATGGACCTAATAGGCTATCTTAAATTGAAAACTTTCACTATTCAATTGAATAAGGTATAAAATGGTTACTTTTATTCTGATTTTTTCACTCCAAATGACATTTTCATAATGACACCATCTTGTTTTTCAATTCGTCCAGAAGTGGATAGCCAGTTTGCATTGTATAAGAACACAACCTGGTTGTTAATGTTTTTATTGAAATTGATAGAGGAATTTATCGTAAGAAATAATAGCTATAGCACCACCAGAAACTAGGTACAGAGATTGAACATCGTCATTTTAAGCCAAATACGTTGATCCTGATTTAACATTCATTTATGTATGTGACAGTTAATTTGAATTGTACCAAGATAAATAAATATATGAGAAAAAAATATTATTTCATATTATACTCATTTTATAACTCTTTCATTTCAACCTCCAACAAAATTAGAGGTGGGTGATGATTAGAAAAACCCAGGTTGTATGCTAATACAATAAACATTGACTCTCGGCTCTTGGACTATAAATGCATCATTTCTTCTTCCTAGGTGATTGCACATAGCAAAAGAACCAATGACTGTGTTTTGCAATACTGTTTGAACAGCTGTTATCACATATATGCCTTATTCATTCTGTTCTACTGAGATCACATTCTGTATTACGGCATCATCATTTACAACAAATTGTTTTCCTCTTTGTCACCGGTCACTTACTTGCAAACATCATCTGTGAAGTGTATCTAGCCTTTCATTGACGTCTCGCAGCTAATTTATGTTACTTTAGTCAACACTAGCTTTTTTGTTTGGTCTATTCTTTTTGTATCATTTCAACCATTTCAGGTTTGGCCCACAAATTTTCTCAAATAATCACTTTGTTGTTGAGATTTATCCAAGTGAATAAACCACATTTTTCTGGTTTCTTTCTTAAGTATTTGATCACACTGTCATGAGTATACGAGGCTCTTTTCAAATTCAAATCAAATATTTTTTATTGCTGTTACAATATTACATAGTATGGCAAAGGACCACTCCATAGGCTAGATGGGGATAGATCAAACCGTAATACGCCGTAATCAATACCTGACTTGGGCAGTATTTTGCTAAAGACCTCAGAAAAAAGAGCCTGAACAGATTTTGGTGCAAACATGGTCAATGTGCTCATTCCATGTCAGTCCTCGATCAAGGTACATTCCTAGGAATTTCAAAGAGCTGACTTCTTCCGGTGTGGAGTCAGCCATCAAGATGGCAGGTCCACATTGGTTGCCCGCAGTGCACAAAGAAAAATTTCAAACGTTGGTTTTTGAAGAGTTTATTGTGAAATTGAGGCTGTGGAAATATTGGACACAGTTGTTAATATGTAAAACAGCCTGTCGTTCCAAAACTTTGCTTGATCTTGCATTGAAAAAGAGAGACGTATCTTCTGCAAACTGCACTGTTCTTACATGCAGAGGCAATAATTCTATGACGTTGGCATATGGCAGGAAAAGCACAAGATTGAAGATAAACCTCTGAGGAACTCCATAGATCAGATCTATTGACTTGAATGATTTATTTGGTACATGGAAACTTAGGATCTGTGGCTTAGAAATGAGCTAAGCCATTTAAAAGGCAGTTGATTGCTTTGGACAGGTTCAGAAACACACTCATTGTGTGGTTCCGACATTCAATCCCCTTTACAACTATATCAACAATACTAAACAACTGCTAGGCTGTCAATTACCCTTTTATGAACCCAAACCGTGCATTTGAGAGCTGAATCGTATCTGTAAAAAAAGTGCATGAAGCATTCTTATAAGAAAAAGCTTTTAAAACACTGCTGAATACTGGCAAATAAGAAACAGGCCAGTAGTTATTTATAGAAGCTGGGTCGTCATTCTTAAAATTTGGGATAACTTTTGTAATTTTCAGGACAGAGTAAACACTTCTGTTTGGAATGAATAATTACTAATTGAGTTAAGGGGTTTCACTAAATGTTTGTAGCATTTTTTAATGAGCCACAGGGGCATCAGATGTAGGTTTGTTTTATGTTTTTGGCTGGGAGCTGTATTACAGTTTTGTTTTGAAAAGTTAATAGTTCATATTAATTTATGTTTGTTTATAAAAGATTAATAAATAACTAAAGGAGTATATACCACATAGGTACACACACACAGGAATCCATACAAGAAGAAGAACATACATCCATACAATTTTGATAACTTAAAATAAAGATAAACTAGCAACCTATTTTAGAGTCAAAAATTAATATAAAACAAATTATCATACATATAAGATAGAAATACATAAACTATTGTAAAATTGAATCATCAGACAAAATAAAATAATTTCTTTAGACCAAATACCACAGAATACATTAAATCTTAATATAAAAAACAAGGAGATTGTTACGCAAAGTAAGTTTACAACACCTGGAGTTATAAAGTGAATTTAGATCAGCTGGTGATTTTACAATAATGGAGAATTTATTCTTTTGAATCATGACTTAATATGAGACTGAGAAGAACCTTTTTTCATCAAGAAATATATTAAAAAATACTAAGTTAATCAACATTTGAGTTATTAAATACAGTCATACATTTTATTATTTGTGTTTAAATTGGCGAATCTTGATTTTTGTAAAAGAACAGAATAGACATTTACTAGATGATGACCACTTGAATATTGGATGGCAACCAGAACTCTCAAATCTTCAAGGATCAACATTGCCAGTACTAAATCCATACTAAACCGACAAGGATGATTGGAAGATGAATAAATGTCAATGGAACACACAAAGTAAAACTGGACTTGAACTCAAGTAAGATGTACCCAATTTATGATTCCAAATCTTTCAAAATTCGGACCTATTTTTGTATAAATTCAAATCTAACATGCACCACAACCTTTTCTATGTTGGATATAATTTTTTTATGTGCCCATGGCAGTATAATTCACGAAACCCTGTATCATACATGTGACAAATAAACTCAATAATAATTGTAAATCAAACGTTTATTTATTTATATCAGTAGCTAGTTAAGCAAGGGCAAAGAACAAGTTAATAAATAAATAAAGGAAAAGACTTATTTATTAATAGCTGCTGAATAATTAAGTGAAGTTCATTCTCAGCAACAGGCCCCAACACCACTGATGCTGCTGGGCTCTGCCTTCACGAGGGGGTGTATTTTAGGGTCAGATGGTCGAGGACCTTGCCCGTCAGCAACGGATGCGAAAAATCCATTAAACCGACTGGCAATCTCAGTCTCATCCTCCTTAAACCTATCCCCAATTTTAATTTTGATTTGTTTTTGTGCTTTTGTTTATGTTGCACCAAGTTCTTTTTGAAATGTTTTTTTGAAGAGATATAATTGATTTGGAGACATCAAGTGCTTTGCAGCTTGGACCAAGTTCTTATATTTTTTCCTTATATTTCTAATTCCTGAAAAAATGTTTGAATGATTTATTTGAAGTGTTTTTATGATTTTTGTTTATTAACTCTTTGTAAATGTATTAGTAGTGTTTTTAACCAACAAATATTCATGAAAATACTCACATCTCAACTAAGAATTTGTAAGTCTATTCCAATATAATAAATGATAATATAATTACTCAAAAGAACATAAAAAACAAAACCTTCTCACGCAAGGTTGAAGACTCTTCAAGATTAATGTCAATTGTCAACCATCAAGCTCTTCTTTTTATATACAAGCACTCTTAAAAGTTTTTCAATAACATACAAACACTCTTTAGTAAGAAATTAAAACAATTTACAACTAGTTTTAACACCAACATTAAAAAACTATTGAAAACCACCACATCTGGTGTGACGTCACAGCCAACTCATCCATTGCTGCTAAATACGTCACTTCCAACACTATACCAGTTGATCAGCAAGGTGACAGACAGACAGCTGGAGCAAGTGTGTCAGGCAGCCGGGAGCACTAACCTCCAGCGCTGACGCTGACAGTGCGTCTGTTGATAGCTGACTTCAGGCATCTGCTTGCTAACACATATCAAACTAACCTCATACATTCTGCTACTCCCAAACACCTGTGTCTACACATCGGATTAAACTTTAAATAATTGGACTTTTTCTAACTTTTAATAAATTCTTCATAAACTGGTACATTAATAAATTGACACTAGCAGCTGGCTTTAAATTCTACAGACTTAGTGAAACAGCCAAACACTGAATAAAAAACTGTATACTTTTAAATCCACAGACATAGTGAATCAGCCAAACACTGCAGAAAAAACTGTATATTTTTAAATCCACAGACATAGTGAATCAGCCAAACACTGCAGAAAAAACTGCCCATTATTCAAACTGACCATCTATTAATTTATTTGAGGAACCAGCCAAACCCTCCAATAAAAAACTGATCTTACACCATAACAAAAAATATAAAATATAAATAAAAATGTCCAGGTATCCTTGTGGTGTGTGCACTGTTGGCATGAAGCACAAAGGTATTTTATGTACAGGATCCTGCAACCAGTGGTTTCATTCTAAATGCCTAGAATGGTCAGATAAGAAATTTAAAAATCTATCCAAGAGTGACATTGAATCTTGGCAATGCACTAAGTGCAAATCTATCGACATTACTATTGAAGCGGTAAAACATCATGGAGTGAATTCTTTACAGCTAGAAAATACTTTAACTCAGATTAGAATCCAATTGCAATACAAAGGAGAATCCTCTGAGTTCATATGCTATTCAAAATGATTATGACAATTTAAACAAATCAATAAAAATCTTAGAAGATAGTTTGCTTGAAAATGAACTTTTAGTAAAAAATGATAAAAACGAAGATAAATTGGAAATGGCTGCAAAAATTGGTGCTGCTCCATTAAAAAAAAACCAGCTGATAGAAGGAAAACTTGCACTTCTACAATCCAAACTCACCAGTGCTGAAGCAAACATAGATGAAATGAGTATTGAGGAAGAAAGCTACCTGAGGAAAATTGAAAATCTTCTTCAAAAGATATCTGAACTAGAAGTACAACTTGACAACCAGAAAAAGCTTAATTTAGACATCCAATACACTTTTGAAGAACATGACAGGAAACAGGAGGAGATTATCAATGAGCTAGTACTAAAAAATAGGGAGTTAGAGAAATCGATGCTGCTAAAGAGACGGGAAGGTCACTGCAGAGCATCCTCTTCTCAAGAATATGTAGACACTGAGACACAAACAACCCCTACACCTGATCAGCCTCCATCAAATGCTCCACATACTGGCACACTATTTAGTTCCTCTGCTCTATTGCTGGACATAGCACAATTAAAAAACAGACAGGAGCAACTGGAACTTATGGTCAAGGAATGTACTGGAAAAATCCTTGACCAAAGCCATTCAGCAACTTTGGCAAACAACAAATTTAGAGAAGCTTCTCCTACTTTAGAGCGTGTCCAGATGACACCCTCTAGAAGCCTTACTACCACCAACAAAAAGAATAAACCAAAAGTAATAAAGGGGAAAAATCAATTTAGTGTGTCACTGCAAGTTGAAAAAAGTAAAATTAACCATCAAAAACAACATAATTCTAAAATAGAACCTAACCATAAAAATAAGCAGCAGCCGCCTCCTTTGAAGTTGGGATCACTTCACCCCCCTGAAAATTCAAAACCAAGACCACACAATGAAACTATAGAGTAATTCTTTGACAAAAATATTGACTACTATAAGCAAATTATCACCAGTAACCACCAAAGCAGAGAAACAATTACAGATTTTAATAGCAGTGACGAAGAAGAGGCTCCTTTTTTAGAATTGAACATTTCAAGGAAAGGGAGACAAAAAACTCAATAAAAGGAAAACTTGCAGTCCCTGCACCAAAATATAAGAGGGCTAGTAAATATATCAAATCGCCTCCTTTACTTAGCTGAGTTGAAAAAGCCCGATGTCATCATCTTAACAGAGCATGGCCTCGGACAAAATCAGATAGAGTCCATACAATGGTTACCCGGCTATATCCTAGTTACCCACTACAGCCGTGCTAACCACAAGCTTGGAGGAGTAGCTATTTTTGTAGACAATGCACTCCAAAATCAAGTTGAGAAAATTGATGTGTCTCAATACTGCCAAGAACTTGTATGTGAGGTCGCACTTATGAAGATCAATCTCAACAATTATATTACTTATATTATGGGTAAGTACAGATCGCCAGACAGTAATCTGGATGTTGCAATGGCTACATTATCTCATCTAATAGATGACAAAAAATTGAGAACAAACCTCTTTTAATAATGGGGTGATATAAATGTCGACATACTCAACCCAGACAGAAATACTACAAAAATTAAATGAAATGCTTGCTTACCACAATGTTCAGAGAGTCCAACTTGCCAGCTACAAGAATTACTCCTACAACAAAGTCATCTATAGACTGGATTGTATCAAATAGCACCACTGATGCACTTGACACAACAGTTTTTCATACTGGGCTCTCTGACCACACTGCCCAGATGTGCACTATTACCAACCTGAAGAGAACAAGTTTGCCTAAATCAGTGCATAGAGCTTATTGGGAGTAGAAACTTACATGAACTGAAAGGTTTGCTAACAAACGAAAAATGGGAAACTGTGTATACTTCTTTGAACTCAGAAGAAGCCTACAACAACTTTAGAAAGCTAATGACAGCTGCCCTAGATGCTGCATGTCCCCTTATGACAGCTGGTATCAAAAAGAGAACACTAAAGCACTTCGCTGATGCAGAAGCACTAGTGCTCAAGAATGAATTCCTAACTCATCTTAACAAGTATGAAACTAAAGGAAATCTTGAGGATAAAAACAAAAGCAATGGATCTCAAAAAAACCTATGACCAAAAACTGAAAACTCTGAGAAGCCAAGCTATTTATTGCTAGTAAAATTTCCAACTCAGAAAACAAATTTAAAACAATTTGGGAAACAATAAATACTGTCTGATCAAAAAAACAAAACTGCTCACATGAACTAACTAACCATTGATGGAAAGCTTATTGAAGATACATCTATAGTCGCTGAACAATTCAATAACTACTTTGCCAACATGACAAAAAACACAACTAACCTTAATAAAAACTCTCATAGAAAACCAGTCGAACCAGCTGAACGCATAGGCACTCAAATTAATGAACTTAGTTCATTAAGACCCACAACTCAAGAGGAATTAAGATTAATTATTAAAAACTTTAAATCAAAAAACTCAGCCAGTATTGATGACATATCCACAAAAATACTAAAGCACTGTGCAGAAGAACTTATCTATCCCCTTACTGATATCTTCAATAAATTTTTCAACGAAGGACACTTTCCCTCAGCACTTAAAATATAAAAATCTATCCTAAATTTAAGACTGGCAGTAAATTAGAATTAACTAATAACAGACCCATTTCATTACTACCAACTGTCTCAAAACTTTGTGAGAGAATTGTTCTTGTTAGGCTATTAGAACATTGCAGGTTGAACAACCTGTTAAGCAGCTCTCAGCATGGCTTCGTCAATGGCAAGTCAACAACTACAGCAGTGATTAGCTTGATAGAATCAGTGACTGACAGCATAGAAAAAGGCAACCTGACTACAGCTATCTTCTTGGATTTGAGCAAGGCTTTCGACTGCCTGGGTCATGACCTCATACAGAAGAAACTAAAAGCACTTGGTGTAACGGAAACAGCTCTGAAATGGTTCGAAAGCTACCTCAAAGACAGAAGTCAAATAGTCGAACTAAAGTCTACTGAAAAAGGGTTGACTAAAGCTTTCCGATCACAACCCCGTCCTATACATAGAGGTGTGCCACAGGGATCCGTGCTGGGTCCAGTGCTTTTTATTCTTTTTACTAATGACCTTCCAGAATACTTACATGAATATGTTAAAACTTTGATGTACGCTGACGATACAACCTTAATCCTTGACAACAATGCACCCGAAAACCTTAGTGTAAATGCTTTTATTGTGGTCAACATGGCATATCAATATTGTGATGGAAATGACTTAGTGGTTAACCCCCTCTAAAACTACCCAACTAGGGTTTGGGAGAAGAACAAGACAATTTAATTGCTCACCAGAAGTTTAACTTGGTTGAACAAACAATTCCTCAGAATTACAATTGACTCAAGCTTATCCTGGACATCCCATATTGACCAGCTATGCAATAGACTAAACTCAAGCCTATATGCACTCAAACAGATTAAAGAAATTGGTGATCTGACTACAGCATGTATTGCCTATTTTGCTCTATTTGAGGCACATGTAAGATACGGTCTAGCTGTATGGGGAGGGACATCAAATGCTAACATGACCAGAATTCTAATCCTTCAAAAAAAGGCAATAAGAATACTTGCAAACCTTCATTTCCGGGAAAGCTGCAGAGAGGTCTTTACAACATTAAAGATCTTGACCGTGACCGCTCTCTACATACAAGAAGTTATTTTATATGTTGACAGAGAAAACCTATCAAGGCTTGAAGACCTGCACTACTACAACACCCGCAACTCAACTATGTATCCACTGCCCATTCACCACTTAGCACAGTATGAATAAACACCATCCTACATAGGAAGAAAGCTGAGCAACTGTCTACCGATAGAAATAAGAACGAAGAAGGGGAAACAGCTAAAGACTGAACTCCATAAACTGCTCTCACACCAGGCCATCTACACACTTGAAGAATTTTACCAAATGACCAATCATGGACATTAATATTCTACTCTAAATGTTTTATGTCACCAATTAGGTTTATTAATTTTTGACACTATCTCTGTACTTGATGTATATGAATAAAGAACATTTTGACTTTGACTTAATGAATTTAAATTGCTTGAATGACATCTGGTTCGTAAGCTGCAGTTGAGTTTACATTGATAATTCCTCTTTGTCTAGGTGGTAAAGACAATTAACTAAAATAAACAAAGCGTTATGTTGTAGTTTCTGTTCCTTAAGAAATTGTGTAACTGAAGATTTGAGCACAGACTTAGTCATGAGTGTCTTGTTTTGGTTTTGTAACAGTCAAGAAGTTTAACATTCTAAAATGCCTTAGAGCTTTTGCTTTACCATTTTAATATGGTATTATGTAACAAAATAAAAATTAAATACTAAAAAAGCCATTACCATTGTTTGAAATGAAAAAGGTAATAATGTATTATTACAAAATTGTTAAAAACTTTAGTCCAGTAATTTTAGCGATGGAGAATGATGAATGAATTTTTTTGGAATGGGAGATGATAAGCTGAAGATTTGTATATACCTACATTTTTGCGTTCTAAAAGTTGCTTGGTAAATAAAAATAGTTTTTTTCATGATTATATCTCGGTTTCTATTGCTTTAATGATTGGGGGGGGGGGGTGGGGGGGGGGGGGGGTGGGGGGGGGGGGGGGTGGGGGGGGGGGGGGGTGGGGGGGGGGGGGGGTGGGGGGGGGGGGGGGTGGGGGGGTCCCATAATGTCGTGTATTGTATCTTGTCTTAAAACACAACAAACCTCGTTCCCAATCGCTCAACCCGTTAGTCTGCAAGCTGAACGAAAGGCACTTTTCAGTACATTTGCACATAACAGCAGCTGAGTATTTCTTGAATTCCGTTTCAAAAGCTGTTTACGTGAAACTTAACAAAAGGCTTTTAATTGGAGAAAATCCTCTTAGTTATTAAATGCGTTCCAGGAGAAAAGAGCTCTGAGACACAATAAAAATCGTGATAATTTTAACTAACCACACATTTGGGGGAAAAAAAAAAACCTGGTAATTTGAGATTCGTTTATTTGCAATAATGGGAATCAGACGAATAACTAAGTAGTTCCGAAGCATAATCTTGAAATCCTCATATCATCAGAGAATATACACTTTTGATCTTTTACTTCATGCTTTATACACTAATTTTAATTAATAATTACTTTTTCAAACAGTAATAAGCTGTCCACACCCCCCCCCAAATTGACAATTAAAAACAAGACTATAAAGTAATACATCCCACCACGAACTCATTCGACAAAAGTAATTTACCTCAAAATTTTACATTCTATTCAAATTCATCTTTATTGGTCATCCCCATTTTGTCGAAGGAAGAAACCTTGCCGCCATTGCTACGGACTTGTGTTCTACCTGAGTTGAAACATCTCCAACACTAGATGGTTTTTTATCTAGCTTACTTTTAAACGATTTTTAAAAACTATATACAATCAAGTAAACGTCTATATCATAAAGGAAAGCAATTATTAGTTTTGAAGTAGGTCCGTGATAATACCTTACCTTTGTTAAGAAAACTTGGAAATTTAGAAAACTTGAATGTTTCTTGTTAAATACGACTCAACCCCCATGTTTGGATCTTGTTAAACTTGTGTTTATATTTGATTTTATAATCACATTTCATTATGTTATGTATTTACGAATCAGGTGAATTTTCCTTCTTATGAGCAAAGTTGTAATTATTCGAAATTACAACCCCTGATCAGGTGTTTTGTACTTAAATGTATATATTTAAGGTGAGGAGTACTCGGCAAATATTATATTCAAGTACTCATTGTAGTCCTGCTAAAGGATAACACAGTTGCTGGTTTCCTCCGTACTTCAAACTTCTGGTACAATATCTTGCTCTACCTATCTATTTACGTGTAGTTAACATCTTCACTGCAACTATAAAAAAAAAAAAATACTGGTTTAGGACACGGGCTACTCTCAATCTGGTTTTGCCGTGCTGAGGGCGGTCTTGCCTGCAGTCAAACGTTTTAAACTTACCTGTACAATAAGGCTACCTGTCTAGCTAATAATCCTTTGATTACATATCGAAAAAGGTGGAAAAAAAAAAATCCGTATCAAAACGGCCCATGTTGGATTCTGGCCAATGTTTCCTAGTGCGAGTTCGGTTTGGGGGGTTTTTTCCCCACCAAGAGGAAGCCGCTACTGTGTTACGTCATTAGTTACTCACGTAATACCGACTAGACGTCACAGTGGGTCCTCTGCTATCACACCCTTTCACAGGCATGGAGTGAAAAGAAACAATTAATCCAAAAAGAAATATCCACCATCGAATCTTCATGCCTACAGGAGGCCTTCTCTGCAGCTCTGGTGTGATTACCTAAAGACACCGCCTCAATATCGCCTCCGATGGGCACTCGTTAACGGAAGGGTTGGTATGAATCGTGTAAAAGAATTGCTAGCATACTTTAATAAATTGGAACGACGGCACACTGGCGTCCGTCCAACCGTTGAACGAAAATTCGTTCAATGATTGATTTGGAATCAATTTCAGTTACAATTGATTTATTTTAGGCCTCTGTACTCGTAGAGGTTTCCTAAATTGGAAATCCTTAGTTTTTTTTAGTTTTTGAGCTAGCGCACTTACAATGTAAATATATGGTAGGGTTCGGTGTAGTTTTAAAGCAGAATTACGCATATGGTTTTTGTGTTCATTGTTAGGAGCTTCAGATGTTTAAGCTAAATTTCGAATGGTTTTTCTGCACTTCTGATTCGCATAAATTATATTTCCGACATCATTGTTGAGTTTGTTGTGTTGACATGATCAAGAATATGTATCATGACCGTTCTGTAAAGTCTATATCGGCAAATAATACTTAAGACCCTTGTAAATCTCTCCGATGTAAGGTATTTCTAGTGCCATATTTCGAGTTTCCTTGTTTCACCTGTACCGTATGACGATAACACATGGGGGTGGTGACTTCTGAGGTCGTAGTAATAAATACTAGAAATATAAAGTTTACTTATAAGTTCAGTTTAATTACGAAAACTTAAAAGCACCACTTTTAGATGGTAAAGGAAAAGTTATGTAATGCCCACGTTGCTGCCAATTAGAATATAATAACTAAAAAGTATATCTTCTAGGTGGGCCTAAAATATCCAATGTTCTATTGAATTATGCGTACGACGTTTTATTTTACAAAACAATAATATTTCACTTCCCTTCGCAATAGGTAGACTCACAACCCGGGTGTCCGGCGTCTTGGCACGAGACATTGAAGCTGTAGTCTAAGAACGGTATATTTCTAGAAGAGGAGTAGAGTTGGGAAGTGGTAGCCATCTATTCAAACAACACGTGAGATACAATCAGCTACGTAAACTCGCGGACAAAGCGCGCGAGGTCTGATCGGTTACGTAGTTGGGCTGCTACCAAGGGTTAGAAGAAAAAAATTCATACGCGTGCCAATTAGGTAGTTTACTCCGCCCAATAATTTAGTTCCGGAACATTGGATGTAAAATAATATTAATATTATACTGGCTGATTAGGTTGCGAAATTTACATTGTATGAAATTTAATTAACTAATTTACGGTACAGAATATCCCCCCTGTTTTGATTTCGCAACCTAGTTAGTCGCTTTACTTTAAACATATTCTAAATAACAAACTTAATTCAACCTTTTATTCATTACATAAATTCAAATTCAACCATAACAATACGATAGCGCGGGGTTTTCAAAAGTTTCCTATGAAATCCGCCTAGATCGCATGCCAATGCAGTTCTATGACTGCTCGCTTAGGGACCAAAAATAGAAAAATCAATTTAGGCAAACTATTTTCATGCAGTGCACGTTGCAGCGTTTTTAGAATTTGCGGGTTGTTGCAAGAATAAGGGCATTTAAGGCGATTAAAATCGTAAACAAGTGTAGTGTAGTGTTTTGTTATATAGGCGCCACATTTCATACTTCCTTTTTGCATTCATACCAGTGTTTTGTGTATAGTGTTTTACCATTAAATACCCTGAGACTTGCGGACAAGTTACCAATATGGATCGAATACTTTGGAATGAAACGTCCCCTCACGAGAAGCTAAGTCTCACATTCCTTATTAATACTGCATTACTCTTAATAACATATTTACATACAACATCCTATACATCTTACATCTACATGAATTTTAACACTTCAAAAATATCTACAAAATTCAACATTTCGGCATACATACAAAACACAGACAATTTTTCATATTTGATTCCCTCATTACAAACAGTCAGGATCAACTTTGTCTCATTTCTTTATATTAAGTACTACCTACAAATTTGTTTTACATATTTTATTTCCACTCGATCATTCGATTAGTATCATCAAACAATTAACTTCCTGGGTTTTATGTTTTATTTTAAATTTGGCTGCAAGTGCGTTCCTTAAGCTAGGGATGCTACAAAGTTTTTTTTTTATACAGAACAGGTCTTAATTTGGTTTTAGATCTACAATATGAACTTTTTTTACATTCAAAACATTTTCAGTGTGTTGTACAATACAAGTTACAGGGCTTAAAATATATAAAATTCTATAAATTCCTACATATTTTGGTGCTAATTTTGCACAAAACTTTTCTACCTTATTGCTTAAATAGTGGGTTCTTATCCATACTAAGGAATGCAACTTAAAGGGATGTTTTACATTTTGCTCTGAGTACTTTTGTCTATTACTGTTATGTGCTATACTCCTTTTTACATTGACCACAGCTCTCTTTAAATTGTTTTACAACAGTTTTCCTTGGACAAATTCTCACCAATTAGGTCATTTAGCTTCCATAAATTAGATAAAGCATTATTACAGGAATGATTAAACATTAAATCAAAGGCAGCAAAACCAGTGCTTTCATTATGGGCGGTGTTTAAACTTAATTGTATATAGCCTAGGTCATTATCCCAATTACTATGACAGTTGTGATAGAAACTACGTAATAATGTAGATATGTTTCTAATATGCCTTTCTGATTGATTTCCATTAGCCCTGTAAGGCGCTAGTCTAACTACGGTGTTCAATAAAATTCTTAAATAAGAACTTCTTAAAATGCAGTGATGTAAAATATGCGGCATTGTCTGACACTATTATTTTAGGTACAGAAAAGTTGTTAAAAATCATGCGGTCTAATTTATTACATATTTCAGCACTCTTACATTCCCTCAAAGGGATTAGCCATAGAAATTTACTGGCGGCATCTACAACTACAAGTAAATATACATTACTGTTTCTAGTTCTCACTAAGGGACCCAAAAGATCTATGAATAAACAATCCATATTGTTCTTAAATGGCACAGATTACTAATTCGCCTTCATATTTTCTTTGGCACACTTTACTCATTTTACAAACATTACATTCTTTGACTTTTGCCTTTATAATTTCGTCTAAATCAGGTCTATAAAAATACTGATTAATTTTTCTTTGCGTTCTAGCAATGCCTAAATGACCTCCTATTAAAGAACTGTGGAAGAATTCATATACTAAATCAATTAACTGTACAGGCAAAAATATCTTACTCTTACTTTTTAACATTCCTTTTGTACATCAGTAAATTGTTTTTTATAAAATAACATAAATTGTTACTATTGCTTTTTAACAGATTGAATGATTTCGCTGAGTTTCTTTATCTTGAAGTTGATATTTTTCTAAATCTTTAAACGCTAATGGCAAATCATTAATTAACAACCACAAATTATCCTTGTTATTGCACTTATTATTTATCTGCATTTTAGGCTTTACATTAAGATGTTCGTTTATATGTTTGCCTTCGGGAGGAGTTTGAACGGCAGAAGGAAATCGATAATCTATTTTTATCCTGGTCTGGAACGTTTCCGGCAGTCACTGGGGCTCGGATCAGCTGTTCCCGTCGACTCGCCCTCAAACATACGTGATAGGGCATCTGCTAGCGCATTATCGGTGGAGAACTTTTAAATTCCACCTCAAATGGCAAATTCAAAATCCTCTCGATCCACCGGGCAAGTCTCCCTACCTTCCTTTTGTGATTGAGGACATAGGATAAAGCTTGGTTATCAGTTTATTAGTTTTAAAGGTTCTTACTTCTAAAAATTCGTGCCATTTTTCTATGCAAATTAGTGCACTCACAAAGCTTCTTTTTCATAAACAGTATATTTTAATTCGGCATCAGTAAATTTCCTAGAGTAATAGGCTATTGGCATTAATTCATTTTGGTCGTTTTCCTGTAACAAAACAACCACCTGCGGCTATTCCACTAGCATCTGTCATTACTATAAATTGCTTTGAAAAAATCGGCTAAACTGGAGTACAGGAGGATTCATTATAGCTTCTTTTAACTTTACAAACGAATCTTGGACATTCACTTGTCCAAACAAATTTAGCGTTTTTCCTTCTTAAACGATTTAAAGGATTACAATAATTCGGCATAATTATTTATAAATTTTGAAAAGAAATTGGTCATACCTAAAAAACTGTGAAATTTGTTTGGCGTTTCTTAGGCGGCATAAATTCTCTTATACTCCTTGTTCGCTCGGGATCTATAGTTACTGTATTATTTTTTATTAAGTTCCCCAAAAAGGATATTTCCTCAAAACAAAACTTTGCTTTCTCTAGGTTTGCCGTTAAGCCATGTTTGCTTAGTCTATTTAACAATCTCTCTGACATGTACTAAATGCGAATCAAGGTCTTTACTGTACACCTAAGATATCATCACAAAAATTTTATCACATATTTAAATTTTATATTGTCTAGGACTTTATCCAGATAGGCGGACAATACAGCACTACCAACATGTAAACCAAAGGGTACTCGTTTAAAATTTATATTTACCAAATATAGTGCTAAATGAGGTAAGATCTTGACTATCAGGTGATAATGGACATTGCAAAAAACTTTTTCTTAAATCTATTATTGAAAAATATTTGGCTCCACTAAGATGTTGATAATAATTATTTAAATCACCAATGGGAAAATCAATTTTCTGTAACTTTTTTATTTAATTCGGTATAATTTGACTACAAGTCTGTCCTTTTTGGTTAAAAAGGCTGGACTGGAGTAGGCTGAAGTAACTGGGTTCAATTATTCCTTGGTCCAACCAATCCTGTATTATTGTTTTCATCTTATTTACAGTAGGAGGGCTCATAAAATAAGGCCTAATATTTACAGGTGTGGGGTCATTTAGAACTAATCTCACTTCCAAATCTAGAGCCTCTCCTAATTTTTGTATTAAAAACATTTGGAAAATCCCCTATAAGGTTTTGTATCTCAGCCTCAGCTCTAGTGCACCCTATTTTTACATCAATGCTGTTTACTTCATGTTCAAAAGGCTGTTGTCTGACAATAGTTATTGTTATTTTTCTCATTACAATTGAATTTAAAATAACATGAATCTCCATCAAGATCTAAAATTAATTTGCTATTAGATATAAATGGGTTTCCCAATACAATGTCCCATTTTAAGTTTATCCAATACAGTAAATTTTACTTTCCAACAAAATTTAGAAATTTTTTTATCTTAGCATAACAGTAACCAAAACATTTTATTTCAGTGTTATTTGCAGCAAACATTCTATCATCTGACTTCATTAATTTAGAAACATTTTTTATTCAACAATAGGCTATCATAAAATTCTTTACTCATTATATCTTTTGTAGCACCAGTATCTAATAAGCAGTTTGTTTTTACATTTTTTACCCACTATAGCTTCAATTAAAGGCATATTGTTACACTGTCCCTAACATTTAGTCTTAAATTAGGTTTTCTATAGTTTAATTTACTTCAATTTTTAATTACCTTACCATAGACTCTCATAAAATAGTGTTTTTCTTTTCTTACTGTATTACTATTTATAAAATTATTATTCTTAAACTTATGAAACCGGGGAGGAATATTTTAGGTTAGGTGTGTTGTGTGTAATACCACTCCCCTACCAACTAGTTTTTTGGATTCCTAAAACAGTTTTTTGCTAAGTGACCAGGCCTATTACAATTGAAACATAACTTTGGGGTTTTTGACAGTAGGCCTACTTTTTCTAAGTTCAACATGTGGTGGATACATGTTGTTAACATATGTCTTACTTAAATTGTCCCTTAAGTTATCATTAAAGGTTATATTGTTACTAGCTATACATACATTTTCCAAATCTGTAAAACAAATGGGATTGTTTTCAAAAATTAACTTATTTCTATCTGTAGGCTTAATACCTCTTTTTATACAAGTTACCAAGTCCTGTTCACTTATGTTACACAATAAAACTTGACTGAGCTCTTTGATGTCATAGATGTATTCATACAGTGGCTCATCAAACCTTTGTGGCCTATAAACTAAATCTAGTCTCAGTCTTTCAATTAGGCCTACAGGGATAAAAACACTAATTAATTCCCTGTGTAGATAGTTGACGTTTGGCATGACAGACTTACACTGTATTATTTTGGCTAAAAGTGGACCTTTTGCATAACATGGTAACAATGCTAAAATTTCATTTTCTGATAGGCTAGTTTCACATTTTAGTTTTTAACAAAGTTTTCAAAAAGTTTATTAGCTTCAGGTACTACTAAGCCCATTTGTTACTGTAAAATTTTGTAAATAACATTCTACAGGGTTGTTTAACTTATTAAACATATTTAATCTAGACATAGGTTGACTAATACAATCATAGTTTGCATTATCATTAGGCATTACAGGCAAAGTGGGGGTACTGGCAGTAGGCTGTGATATAATTGGTGGTTGTACAGAAATAGGGCCTATTTGTTCTTGCATTGCCTGTTCCATAGCCTCATCTTGTTCTAATGATTCATTTAAATTGGCTTCTAATACTTTAAGCTGTTCTAGGTTCACTGTAGGTAGCAAGTTTTTAGCTAACTGTTGTTCAACATTTACTAGCCTACACTTTAAAGCTGATAAAGTTTCACTATGTACAGAACTTAGTTCTAGCTGGTTGTCTAAAAATAAACGGTTTATTAAATGTTTACACTTTTCTTGGAATTTGGTGATTTTCTAAAGGTGAACTAGCACTGTTCAATTCACTGCACCCATGTTCTAATAATATCACTTTTTTCACTGAGAAGTTTTAATTCCTGATTGTGGTCTATTTTTAATAGGCTACTAGCAGTAGGTAAAATATTGTTTCTCAAACACTGTCTTAAGGACTTTCTGAGTTCATTTACTGTACTGTCACTATTTAATTTAATACCTCTAGATATCAGTTCAAATACCAACTCATCTTTAGACAAATAATCTATTTTAATGGCAGGCATTGTGGCGTTTTCCCTCAGTTTCACCCAGTTGAATGGCAGAGTAGGCACATCAAAAGCAGAGTTGCGCAATAAAATTGTGTACCGTATGACGATAACACATGGGGGTGGTGACTTCTGAGGTCGTAGTAATAAATACTAGAAATATAAAGTTTACTTATAAGTTCAGTTTAATTACGAAAACTTAAAAGCACCACTTTTAGATGGTAAAGGAAAAGTTATGTAATGCCACGTTGCTGCCAATTAGAATATAATAACTAAAAAGTATATCTTCTAGGTGGGCCTAAAATATCCAATGTTCTATTGAATTATGCGTACGACGTTTTTTATTTTACAAAACAATAATAATATTTCACTTCCCTTCGCAATAGGTAGACTCACAACCCGGTGTCGGCGTCTTGGCACGAGACATTGAAGCTGTAGTCTAAGAACGGTTATTTCTAGAAGAGGAGTAGAGTTGGGAAGTGGTAGCCATCTATTCAAACAACACGTGAGATACATCAGCTACGTAAACTCGCGGACAAAGCGCGCGAGGTCTGATCGGTTACGTAGTTGGGCTGCTACCAAGGGTTAGAAGAAAAAAATTCATACGCGTGCCAATTAGGTAGTTACACTCGCCGCCCAATAATTTAGTTCCGGAACATTGGATGTAAAATAATATTATATTATACTGGCTGATTAGGTTGCGAAATTTACATTGTATGAAATTTAATTAACTAATTTACGGTACACACACCTACCAAGAAAATGTATATACATACACGTTTTTGAAAAGTCTAATTAAAACAAAAAGCCTCTACTTTTCGGCCATTGTAATTTACTTCCGGTCTAAGGCATTTCCTGTGCCATATTTGAGTTTCCTGTATTGCCCCGATCAAGAAAATATATGCATACACAGTCCAGAAGCTTACTTCTGTCAAAAAAAGAAAACTAAAGGTGGGTTTTTCTAACGGTTTTAAAATGTGTAGTCAAAGTTTAAACAATTACTTTGTCTTTGATATATACATTACACCACTGACCAAGTATTGCATACTTAATTGTTATTTAATTGCACGGCTACAGTTATATAAAATGAAATGAAATGAAAAATGTTTTATTTAAAACCATACAAAGGGCCGCATGGCCCTTATATTACACTTAACCCTGCGGCAACGTAAAATTTAAAACATTAAATAAATATTATCTTAAGAATAAAACAAAAAAATAATAATTGATAATAAAATAAAAAGAAATATTTACATTTAAAACAAAGTGGTGAAATTAATGTAATAATTTAACGTGTTATAATTAAAATTTAACACATTAATAAATTAAACTACTTCTGTTATTCTTAAAACATATAAAAATAAAATTATACTTTTAATATACAAATAAATTAAAGTATTTATTGCTAATGAATCCTAACTTTTATCACACACAATCTCACATTCATCCCTCTGCCAGTGTCACGCCCACAGCATCTCAGACCGGAACTGCCCCGGCTAACCGCTCAAGATACATATCTTTCATGTTTCGCCACAAACCGGATACGGCTATCGATGGAAGTAATCTGTTTGGGGAAGGGCATTCCCACAACCTACAAGCCATTATATGGAGTGATTTATCAAAAACACTGCAGTCCTGTGCTGAGGCATTCTCAAAAATGTAATGAGCCAGAGCGAGTGCTTCTTACACCTACATTGAGACACAGATTTAAAATATTCAGAAAAATATCTTGGAAAACCACATTTCAATATTGAATGAATTTAATTTTAGAATTTTTATGGATCTTTGATCTTTTAATTTTTGAATATTTGACTGAATATAGTACGGTGTGATGTGCCGCTCCCGTCTCACATCGTAAACGTAACGTATACAATAGTTTTGAGTTCTTTGCAGCTTCTCACTAAGTACTATGGTAATATCATTGATCACGGAGTTACAGTAATTGAAATGTGGAAGTAACAAGTGGTTTAGTTAAGAAGCAGCTGTGAATATGTTCAAGTAAAAATCGTTGTAAACGTTTGAGTGAGTGAATAGATGCGAAAACCTGTTAACAAATCTCCGCAACAGCGTCAGTCCAAGTCAAAGTCCGAGTTTATAGTCAAACCAAGATCCTTCACCTTGTCGTAGTACGGCAGAGTGTTACCATTTACAGTTAACGTTTTCAATAGTATTGAAGTTTATTGAGTTTTCGTAAACGAGAGTGACAAATAATGATCGGTTTTCGTTTTTGTATGGTTTACTGTAGTCTCAGGCCATGATTTTTGGACCACATAACGACATTTTAAATGTCACTATTGATTTTGGTGATACATTTAATGGAGTCAATTTTAAAGTGTGTATAGATTTTGCAGATCATCGGCATACATGTGATATGAGCTATGTTTAAGTACAGAATGAATGTCGTTCACGTACAGTACAAATAATAAAGGACCAAGAATCGATCCCTGTGGCAACCCACAAGTAACAATTTCCAAGTCCGAAGTCATGTCATCGACTTTTTACACTCTGCCGTCCTCCCTGACAGATAAGATCTCAGCCAAGTTTAATACATGACTATAAAACCATATTAGCCTTAGTTTAGCTAGCAATACTTTATGGTTTACGGCTGTCGAAGGCGAAAAATCGAAAAGAGTGAGGAATTGTGCCCTGTCCTGTGATCCATAGCAAGCCTAATGTCATCCCGCCACTTTTAAAAAGTGCAGTTTCCGTGCTGTGGTTAGTCCGAAAACCAGATTGATAGTCACTACTAAATATTTTGTTGTAAAATAGATATTCAGTGAGTGGGCAGTGCACTATTCTCTCTAGGCCTTTCAATAATGCAGGAAGAATATTTATCGGCCTATAATCTGAAAATGACGCTGGTGCTGAAATCTTATTTAGAGGACGGACAAAAGCAGACTTCCATTGTGTTGAGAAAATACCACTCCTAAGAGACGTGTTGAAAATAAATGTGACTATTGGAAGGACATCAAATCGAATATTCTTTATGAGGCGTATTGGGATGCCATCGTACCCAACAGCATTACTGCGAATACGGCGTATAGCTTTCAACACGTTACCTTGTATCTCAAGGTTTAAAAGTAAACTCAGGATAACCACAACTACGGTGAGCAGGGGTGCCCAGAAGGGGGGGGGCATGGCGCAATTTGCGCCATCAAAATTTTTGGGGGGGGGCATGATTTTTTTTATGTTAACATTTTAAACCATGACGATAACCAGAGAAATGAGAATTATACTCAACAGTTAAGTTAAAAGTACTGATTAATCATTTAACCATATCATCAAGATTCAAGATCGAAATTGCCATAGCTAAATATTATTCCGCCGTTTAAACTAACTCCAGGATCTCCGTGTAAATCCTTAAGAGAAATATTTTATTTGTTTAGGGCGATTAGGTTGGCAGTGGCTCAACTGGCAACACTGTCTTGTCTGCCGTCTGCTGTCTGTCACAGTCACATCACAGCCGTTAGTGATGTACTGATGTGAATGTGAGTCGTGAGTTTTTGAGTTTGAGTACCTATTGCAACAGAAAAAAACTGTCTCGTTTGAAGAAGCTCGGATACGGACGTTAATGAAGGTTGAATGTGCGTGTATTTGTTATGCGTATGGTATGTCTTATGTTATGTTGTAGATTTGTGATTCGTTCATAACTAAAACTAAAGATGCATAAGAGAGCAAAAACGTTGTACAAATTTAAATGCCTAGAAGTGATGTGCAACACGATCCATCGCAAAGACAAATGGTTGGATCACTGTAAGAAGAAACATAGTTACAAGTTTAAGAACAATTTAAAAATCAATTATGAAGTGGTTGAAATAAAAGTCGACAACGGCCCATGGCAAAAATACGTTCCAGACCCAAGCCCAAGCCAATCTACATCCCTGGATGACATCCCTCATACTTTGACGAGTAGGCCTACCCAAGACCAAGATGAAGATGTTTTTGAGCCAACATCAGAAAGTTTCCAAGATAAATCTACCAGCGAGATCGAGACTGATGCAATTACTCTACCACTACTAGAAGTCACAGACTCTGAACTAGAAACACAAAAGGTAGGCCTAACTTTGTAATAACTAACTAATGTAAACCTAAGGGGCAAAAACGGTTTTTACTTAGTCAAAATTTTAATATGTCTAGGCCTAGGCGCAGGGCGCAGGCTGTTATATTGTTTTATAGAGGCAAACACGATTAACACGAATACTAAGCCTTTATGTATCCAACCTACCTAAAAACATAATATCTTGTAAAATGTATGGTATAGCCTAACTTACCCAAGCTTGTATTCTGAGGAGTCAAACCAAAGTCTGATTTGGTTCTGCCGTATTCACTGTTATAGGTATTTTGGTACTGTTCAGCACTCTGTGGAGTTAGGTTAGGTTATAACATAGGCCTAATAGTTATGTACCCAAATAGTTTGACCCAAATACTGAATACAAATATAACCGTGTACAACATTCTTGACGTTCTTCACTGTCTGAATATTGTTGTAGTTCGCCAAAGTCCCGTTAGAGTTCAGAAGCTTCTTGGTTGTTTATCTATCGACGGGTAGAGCATAGAATTGGCGTGCATAGAAGGGTTAATTTTCTTCAGGCATATGTTGGAAGTTATAGGCAATAGGCCTACCATTTTTTGAGAATTTTAAAACCTATTAGCTTAGGGCTTAATAACTTCTCACAGACTAAACAAATTTTGTATATATTTGTAGATCAAACCAAGAACTGGAAGAACAGGAACCTGACAATTTTGGAACAAGTGATGTAGATGAACCAGACTCGGATATTTCATCTAATGAAGATCACAGTGATCCAGCTTCATATGCTAACCTCAAGCTCTCTCCTGAAGACATAAATGTGGCTCTAAATTTGGAAAATCAAGACTTATCATCAATAGAATTTCCTTCAACGGGTGGAAGAAAATTTAATCCTCTGTGGAAAAATTGTATATTGCCCAATAACAGTGTGAAACCTAGGAAGTGGCTAGTGTACAGTAAAAAAAAGGACGCTGTATTTTGTTTGCCTTGCACACTATTTGCACTTCCAACTGAACGGTCTGTATGGGGAACAACCGGCTACAGAGGGTGGACAGAGCATAGAGGAGAAAGAGATTTTTTACTCCACGAGACTTCCAAAAATCATATATCTGCAGAGGTTGCCAGAATTCAATGGATCTCACAAAAGAGAATAGATTCGAGCCTTGCTCAACAATGTAACAGAGCAGTTGAAAAACCGAGAAGTCCTGTCAGTTGTCATTGATTGTTGTAGTTACTTGAGTGAGGAAATGATTGCCTTTTCGCAAAAACGATGTTTTCGAAGGAAAGCTGTTAGGGTTATTTAGACTTATAGGAAAATATAGCCCAGATGCGAGAGTTTACCTTGAAAAAATTGATAGAGCAAGGGCTGAGAATGTAAGACTGGGATCTAATTTCTTGAGTTACAGGAATATTTTTGATCTTATCAATACAATGAGTGACGTGGTAGTTAATAAAATTGTAACAAGTGTGAATTTAACCAACATTTATTCGATTATACTAGACTCTACCCAGGATGTGAGTAAAAAAGAATGTACCACTATCATAGTTCGCTACATTGAGCACATGGATGATACACAACAAACTACAATATCAAACGTAAAACCAAAAGAGCGCTTGGTCAAGGTTTTTACGAGTGGGGATACATCCGGGGAAATGTTGTTTAGAGAGCTAAAGAAATGCTTAACAGCCCTAAACCTTGATCCCAAAGGTATAGTGGGCCAGAGTATGGACGGTGCAGGGAACATGAGAGGGCAGTTTAAAGGTGTCAAATCACTAGTCACAAAAGAAAACCCTAAAGCTTTTTATGTATGGTGATGCTCTCACAGGTTCGCCCTTGTTGTAGAGCAGTCCCCTTGATATATGCTGTCAAATGAGGAATTTGTTTTCATTCTTGGAAGATTTGTATGTTTTCATGTCAGGCCACAGGAGACACCAACCTTTTGCTCGAAAATCTAGAAAAGGGGGAAAAAAGAAGCAAGAGACGCTTAAAAAGAGTACAGACTACTCGTTGGTCGAGTAAAACTGACGCCCTTCAAACCATTGTGAGTTGTTTTGAAACAATAAGAGATACATTGCAAGATTTGTCGACTGACAAGAATTCTGACAACAACACCAAAGCCAAAGCAATAGGCCTCCTAAAGCAAATGACAGATTTTGAAAATATAAGCACAATATACATAGCATCTTCTTTGTTCAAAATATTGTCTCCCATAACAATTTGTTTTCAGTCACCTACCATTGATTACAGTATAGTCCCAAAAGTTATTAAAGAAACACAGGAAAAACTGGCGTTCATGCGCCAAGATTCGGCGTGGGAAAAGATTGAAAGTGGCATTACTTCCTTTGCTGAAGAACACAACATTTCTTTACCCACCAGACAACGAATCAGAAAAAGGAAAAGATTCATGGACGAGTTGGCAATTGAGGAATGCATAGAAGACCCTATTAAGAAAGTAAAGGTTGATATTTATTTCAACGTTCTAGACTCTCTCTACAACCAGCTAAATGACAGATTTCCAGAAAGTTCTCTGGCTATGGTGTCGCAGATGGGATATTTTTCTCATGATGGAATTTTGAAAAAAGGCCTAAAATGTAATCCATCTTCAATTGAGAATCTTTGTGAATACTACAATCTAGACAAGGAATTAATTGTAGATGAACTAGACATCTTCATTGATGTTTACAAAGCTACTCACTTGGACATAGATATTTCTGATGTCATGTCTGAGAAGAAGAAATCAGAGAGAACCAGTACTGCTAACCCCGAGGATAGTTTAAGTTCTGACCATGATGAAGATGAAGAACAGGAGGACGTTACAGTGACTGACAAGTTCAAGAAAAAGAAAAATGTTGACCACTGGGTGAAAAGAGGATTTATTAGACCATACAGGTGCCTATTGAATCTATCAGGATTCCCTCATCTCAGTATACTTTATAGGATACTGTTGTCTCTGCCAGTCACAAGTTGTTCTGCTGAGAGAACTATGAGTCGGTTGAAGATAGTTAAGAATCGTCTAAGAAGCACCATGGGGGATAGTTGGCTTTCAAGCTTGCTCATTCTTTCTTGCGAGAAAGAAATTCTAAAACAGATCTCAAATGAAGAAATCATCAACAGGTTTGCACTTTCAAGTGTGCCAAAGAAAAAAACTTCTTTTGTCAAAAATTTAAGAAAAGTATCAAATGAAGCCAATTTCAACCTTTCAAATTTACACCCTATTTACCACAACAGTAATCAAGTAACTATTGTAATGTTTTATTACTTTTTTCTTTTTTGTAAAAGTTGTTATTGTTATTGGTATTAGTAGATAGAATTTACAAAATGTACTTGTTCAGATGATATCTTTATTCCAAAAATCAAACCATTTAATGATACATTTTGTTAGATTTTTGTTATTTACTCTTGTAATGTAAAAGTAAATACAACCTACAACACAACATCAGTAACAACCTGTTCCAATTTATAATAATTTAGAAATACCTAAACTTGCCAACATTATATATTAATTTACAGCTATGTTTATTCCATTCACTTGTGAAAACTCTGGTTATTTTTAAACATGATGCCTCCACCATAATAGAAACAAAATTAAATTAATACATTTATTAAACTTTTTAATACATGCCGTTTTATGAAATAAAATTTACAACACTATTTGGATTATAATATGTTGTACAATTTGGATTGTATTGTATGATCAGCTGTAAATTGTATCTCATTGTTTTCATGACAGCAACATACTAGACTAGTGACTATAATTGCTATTGGAACTACAGTATAATTACTTATAAATAAAAGTGTTTAAAATGACATATACATTGAAGATTGAAGTGCTATTATTTCATTGCCCTAACCTTTGATAACCTTAACCTTCAGTTCTTCAATTCTTTTTCAATCCTTTTTTGGTTTTTTGGCTGGAATCTAACTTTTTATAAAACGTTCCAAAATTGTATGAATGTTTACCAAAGTTGCTATGCAATATTCTTTTGCAATAAAGAATTATCAATGATATTATTATTCAACTTTTTATAAGTAACCTTAACATTTAAAAGGCAAAGCCTCCCTTACTGACCTTTTAATATCCTATTAAAATATTTGTCATGTAGCTATTCCTGATGTAATCTAGTACTTTGATAAACATATAAATATTAAAAACTATAATAATTGTTTACTACTTTTTAGTCCTCCCGTACATAGAACGGGTGCACTGCTAGTGTCAAAAATTATATCAAAATTCAAAAAGATACTTTATTTCTATTCTAAAAAAGATAATAAACAGTGGTATATATTTTTTACAATAATGAAAACAGAAAGAATTCCTCACAAGACCAAAGGTAAATGATGTCCTTTGGAAGATTAGAATGTAAGATGTGAATTTTATTGTCATACACTGACTAATGTTAAAAACTAAAGGGTTGGGTATTGGGGTACTTTGGGGGGGGGCATTACACTTGGATTGGGGGGGGGCATGCGCCATTGCCCTTGGGGGGGCTGGGCACCCCTGACGATGAGGTAGGTTTTGAAGATGTTGTAAGTAGTCCTCCACTTTGTCCTGACTGATACTTTGACTACAAGATGTAAACAATTTGTTCAACTCATTCAGAGGTATAAGAACTGGCTGTGAAATACATTGTTTTCCTATTTCAAGGCTTTTAACCTTACGCCATAAGTCCCTTGACGATTGTTTCCTATTCTCAAGAAGACCTCGAGTATATCTCAGCCTGGAATTACGCAGAAGTTGTTTAATCCTGTTTCGAATTAAACGGTATTGATCCATAAGTATCTGGTTATTAGAGCGTCTCGCTCTTCGATATAAGCTATCACGATGGGCCATCAGGCTAAGAATATCCTTTCTATTCTTACTGGGTGTCTATCCATGGCACTGGGTGTCTCTTATTTATTCGTTTTGTCGCATAAGGAGCATGTTTATCATAAACAGATAAAATTTGTTTATTAAAATCATCCACCATGTCATCAACAGAGTCAAGATTCTCTAGGATATGCCATGGGATCAATAAAATATCGGACATAAATTCAGCCTCATTCATGTTTTTAAAGTCTCTATACTTGATAAACCTAGCTTTAATCTTAGGTATATTTACTGAATAAACACAATAGACGAGGTCATGCTTTGATATGGCAAGGACTGGAAGCTGCCCATGAAGGACGATATTTTGTGGTTCCGAAACCACCAATGAGGGCAAGAAGTGTGTCAGACTCGGCAGTGTGATGAGTTGGCTCCAGTGGCAGTATTGTCATATTACACGAGTCAAACGTGGAAGTCAACTGTCTGTAGTTACAGTCTTGATTATTTTTCATCAAATCAGTGTTGAAATCGCTCATGATCAATATACGACTATATCTGTGCATGTGGTGCAAGAGAGCATTTTCAAAATCTGTCATATGTCCAACTCTGGGTGGGCGATAACACACTCCCAGTAGTAGTACATCTGAACCAGACAAGCCAATTTCAATAAACATAAATTCTGGCCCAGCTGAGTACTCAAAAGGCGAAAAAAGAAGCGGTTTAAAATTTAAGCCCTCCCTAATATATACTGCAACACCTCCTCCATTTATTCCTGTTCTATCATTCCGTTTACAAACATAACCAGGAAGAAAAACTTCGCTTGACTGAATACTCGGCTTAAGCCAGGATTCTGAAAATCCAATTAAATCAAATTGTTGAAGTCCAAAAATTTCTCTAAGCTCATAAACATGCCCCCTCAGCGATTGCGCATTGATATTAGCGGCTTTCAAATCTCTAAGATAGGGAGATCAGGAAAGAGAGAGGACATCAGCTGTGGATGGAGGCTAGGAGGAGTTAGTGAAGGCGGGGAGACGACCGGCGTGGCGAGGACTGTGTGGGCCCACTATCCCGGCGCCCACAATCAACGGCGCCGTGACATGCCCGCTCCGGACCGCGGCCGCGACACTGACTGACTCATACACACGTACTATTAAAGTTAATAAATACAATGTTAATAGAATCAATATAAAATGCCTGCCAATGATAAAATTAAAAGTAAATGTTCTGAGAAGGAAATAAATAGCCAATATGAACTATAATAGTATTAAATAAAAAAATAAAATTTTATTAAATATTCAGTTCTACAACACATAACCAGATACAACAAAATAAAGAATATTTAATATAAAACAAAAAAACTTATTAAATAAGGAGTTAATACTTTATTATAGAAATTAATAATACCCTTAATTATTAAATGAAAAAAAAAAATATATATATACACTAATAAATTAATATATTACTACTTAAAGTGTTATTATCAAGCCTCTATGATTTGAATTTAAAATTAGAATTAAATTAATTAAAAATATGATAGTTCTGTTATAATAAAATATGAATAGTTTATTACATTTAACAGGGTCTTTCAAGTAACTAACGTGTGATTGAATCAATGCATTTCTTATGGGACTTTTCGCAACTGTAAGTAAACTGTGATGATAATGGGGTGGAGTCCTGAGATCGGAGAGAAAATTCCATACTAAATGAGCCTCTAGGGCATAAAATAAACCTACAGACCAAATTTTATATCTCAACCTGTCATTGATTTTGTTGGGCGTTGATGAATCATCCTGTCAGTGAGTCAGTCAGGAAGGAGATCTCTTTTTATATGTATACTAGCTGTTTCCTGCGGCTTCGCACGCTTTCCGTAAATTTTACCCATATATGAGCACTTCTGGTTAAAGTGAATTATATTTCCAACGCCGATGTAGAGTTTGCCGTGTTGCCATGATCAAGAAAATCTGTCAAAAGTGTATGTTTATATCTATTGAACACATACACGTACTGTATTATAAAGTGGTATGACTCTCAAGGTTTACGTTCAATCAAAAATTTATTTTAAAGTGAAATGTACATCATACCTTAGCGCCTTCAAGTAGTATTTGGTTATTTAGTATACGTAACTGTCTCGTAATTGCAGTTTATAATGTGCAGGTGCTTTGAAAACTTATCTTTAGCAGCGCCGCCAAGTGGCGAGTGACATGAATGGACATACCATAATTATAATCCTTCTCCGGTAAATACATATACATAAAAGTATTCATAATGATCGATCAAATAGTTTCTGAGTCAAGAATCAACCTATGTTACATATACAAATATCCTCTTCTTATATATATTTATATTAAAATATAGATATATTTTATATAGAAAAAGTTTGCGAGATGCTAAAAAGACCTATAATAGTATTTTTGCTATCCTCTTAAAAACAGAACTACAGAATTGATAAAGATACAAACACAATTTGTTGTATTTTCTATTCAAGAAAACGTGTTCATGAAAATTTGAACGATGGTTTAAAATAAACCCACTGACTACATAAATACATCCAGCTAGCCACACCAGTAAATACAATTATATTAACCTCCAATTTTCTCCAATCACTTCAACCCTACAGAAACAAATAAACTATAGTAATTGTATCTTTTGATGAAATAATACAGCGATATATTATACTTTTCCAGGATTAAAACTTTAACGATATTGTATAAATTGAGTACTAATTTATGTCTAAAATCCATTTGGTTACTATCAAAGATTGTAATTATTAATGCCGGGCTGGAGCCAGCGAGATACATGTACGAGTCTCAGTGAGTTGGTGTCTTCTCAGGACTGTTTTGAAGCTGGTGAAGCAGGGTTACCTCCAAAGACTGTAATTAGTAATATGCCGGGGTGGAGCCTGCGAGATACATGTACGAGTTCCAGTGAGTTGGTGTCTTCTCAGGGCAGTCTTGAAGCTGGTGAGCGAGGGTTACCTCTAAATACTGTAATATTATTAATGCCGGGATGGAGCCAGCGGGATAAATGTACGAGTCCCAGTGAGTTGGTGTCTTCTCAGGGCAGTCTTGAAGCTGGTGAGCGAGGGTTACCTCTAAAGACTGTAATATTATTAATGCCGGGATGGAACCAGCGGGATAAATGTACGAGTCCCAGTGAGCTGATGTATTCTCAGGACTGACTTGAAGCTGGTGAAGCAGGGTTTCCTGCTAAGTAAACAGTATTTTTTTTTATTTTTAATGTGTTCATATAAGTAATGAGTGAGTAATCACAATTATTAACCCCGATTTAGATTTCAGCAATTAGTGAAGTATTAATCTAACTTAGAAAATGTTCTAAAACAGAAGAAGACCAAAAATTTTACTCCGAATGCTCCCTTTGAAGCAGTCGATAAGAACTATGCTACATGAAATTTCACTGGACTGTTCTATTTAACTAATGTACCAATCATTTCTAGCTCTAAATATTCCAAGATGTTTAAAAGTTTTTACTACAAATTTAAAGACTGATATAAAGCTCTTCTTAGTTCTCTTTTGACAGAAGTAGGCTTCTCTGATCTGTGATATATCTGTCTTGATCGAGAAACAAAACAAAATCAATATAAGACTAATCATACTAAGAACGAATTAAATTACAATGGCCATAATTATAAACTTTTTTACATATTGTATTCATTGCGGCAACAAGGCAAACTCAAAATTAGCGTCGGAAATACAATTCACTCGAACCAGCAATGGTCATAGACGTGCAACGCCTACGAAAATTCGTGCTAAGAAACAGTTAACTGCTAGCAGTGCAGATATAACTAACATGTAGTCTAACTTTTACCGTACATTTTAAAGACTTGTGAAACCTATCTAAATTGTCTTTTGACAAAAGTAGGCTTCTTAGAGCTGTTTATGTATATGTGTTTTCTTGATCGTGGGAAGAAGGAAAACTCAACGTTGGTGTTGGAAATTTAATTCAGATCAGGAATCAAAAGTCCTCATACAGGTGCAAATCCAGCGAAATTGCGTGCGAAGCCGCGGGTAACTGTTAGTAATTTATACAATGAAGATACTGTGCACGTTCTCCTACGTCCAACCGTACGTGGAATAATTCCCATCAAGAATACATTGATTAAACTGTCAATCAATTAAAGTTCAATATCTGCTGTTCAAATAAAAACCTGAAGATAACCTCTTGAGTGCACTTGGTCTCTGTCTCAGAGATTGCAAGACTATGACCCGGTCACAAATCTTTGTGTGCTTCGAACACTTTTGTATAGTGGAATACAGACTAGGCCTAAATCCATTGATAATATGTAAGTATTCCTACAACTCTCCTTTAGTCGCCTAATGTTGATGACATCAATTGTTGAATCTTTACTCGATTGTATAATATCGAAAACTTTGTTAAATTTCACTGCAGTATGCGTTCAAAACTTTAGATGGTTTTGATGAGCCAAATAAATAGTAGCGCAATATCATAGTCAAATATTGTCAATTTATTACATCTATTTAAAGATTATTCTATCGCTTCTTAAGTTATTTATTTAATGAAGATGCTATTCTAATAAAATGCATTTTAGTTTCAATTGGAATCGAACAGTTTGTCGACAAAATCATATTGGATCACAATGAATCCATAGAACTATATAATTTGAGATTGTCATGAATAATAATAATTACTTTTTCTTAATTGAAACTTCATTGGCAGTTTTTTAAGTACACATCAGTTACTTGTAAAGATGTTGTTAATACTAGATGCAAATAAAAACTAAGCAAAGTTATTGTTATTGTAACTGTTATAGCAGTTACCCCCGCGGTTTCGCCCACAATTTCGTAGCCACTGCACGTGTATGAGTACTTCTGGTTCGAGTGAACTATATTTCGTTCGTCGATGTTGAGTTTTCCTTGTAGCCACAATAAAGAAAGTTTGTAAAATAGCTAATATTTATGGCCAATGCAATTTACTACTTAGTATTTTTGGATGTCATAGTTGATTTTGCCTTGGTTTCCCGATCAAGAAAATATATATACTCAGTTCTAAGAAGCCTATTTCAGCTAAAAAAAAAACAAATATTATGGGTGTTATAACATACTTTAAGTATCTAGTAAAAGTTAGTTAGTAACTTTGTCTTTTGTATCTACATTACAAAAGTATAACCAAGCACTGCATACTTAATATTTGTTAAAATGTTTATTAATTTTCATACCTGAATATTTTCTTACTCAATGATAAACATCGGTCGGATAAAAGGTTGATATAAGAAGTGATGTTACTATCAAGCTTATTCTATGCTTTAAAGACTATAAATGTAAATAAAATGAAATTGTGGTTTCATAATAAACATATGGTTTTACTGTCATAAAACTATGTTTACACAGGACAGTTGGTCACATTTAACAGAATTTAGAAGTTAATTTAAAATTTTTAAAATTAAAAAATGTGTTTGTTCACCTAGCAGAAGGGGTTGTGGGCGCAGGCCCCAGAGCAGGGGTTGGCACACTTCATGTCCACACATGTCTGACTCTCAGGGCAGTCCCTCTGTGCCATGCACTGAATCTTGGCTGCAATCAGGACAAACTACTTGATTGTTATCAGATCATGCCCCATGCCTAACCGTTCAAAATACTGAGATTTGTTCCACGAGGTCATAGTTGAATATTCAACTATTTCACTTTCTTTGTATTGGTTCTAATTTAGCAATACGTGTAATTTTTAGTCACCTGAGTCATAACATAGCTTTGATGTTTCCCGTTTTTTTCGTGGTTGTCTGAAAATTTAACACCATTTTAAGTTTAACCAGAATAGTTCTTGACAGATATTTTATTTAACGATAGGCGCATCCTCGTCAATACTGTAGTAAGCCTTGCCGATCAGATGACGTCTCAGACGTGCCTTGCAAACTGTAACATTAAATTTCTTTATATCTTCAGGCGTTGAGTTAAATATTTTGACCGTAAAACCGTATAAATATAGTAACCGTTTAAACAAATATTTTCTACACTGAGCTTGGATTTGTTTTGGGTATTTAATTATATTGTAGTGTGGGGAAAATATGCTGGAAGACAAATATACGGGTGTGATAAACACAGCAAGTAGTGACGGCAACGTTAAGACTTTCGATCGCAAACACTTCCGGCAACTGTCTCTTCTGCCCGGGCCCCAGACAATTCTAAGAGAGCCCTCCTCTGCAGAACAAAGACTCTATTAAAGTCACGGTGACAACAAAAAACCCTAGAATATTATACCGCACCGCTCTCGATTCAAAAATTCTAAAATCTGCAGTCGAGAACTTTTTAGAGCAAAAATTTGACTGATATCGAAGAACAAATATTGTAGAGTTCAATATTTTGCATAATGAATTGATGTGACCTTTAGTGTGTGACCACTCCGGAAGACTGATATCAATGATTTATTCAGTAAAGTGCCTCCTCTATCTATCTATAGCCTTGAATAGGCGATAGCTGAATAGGTCACAGTAAAAAACATTGTAAGCAAATCGTTTACATTTTTTCATCAGTGACAATACTGCATGTATTTTGTTCCAAATAATTTAAATTTTCTGTGATATTAACAAATTCTGAAGATTGATAGTTCAATAGACTCTTTTTAATTACTGTAAGTTTAGACAACTATGGGATTTCATATAAATTGAAAAATATTAGCTAGTATTGAAAGTCCACTCTTACCATTTAAATCGGTAATTTTATATAAATAATAATACCAATTTTTTTACACAGTAGTGAATAACTTTCACAGTGACTCCGGCTTTTTTCTTAACCTATTTTGGGGTCGACTTTTCTACACGTTTAATAAATTGTACCATTATAAGTGCATCTTATTTCAAATTATGTGTTGTCTTTTAAATTAATTTATAATTGTATACGTAATAAATATAACATTTTGGTTTTACTAGGGTGGAGCCAACTCGTCCTATACTCGTCAGTAACCTATATTTCCAGGATCTGTGAACTGATTGGTCTCTGGAGCTTTAAAACTATTTACGTCACTGAATCCTAACTTTTGTAAATCCAACAACCAGATTTGACGACTCGAGATGTGTTAATTGTAGAGTATAGAACAGCAGGATCTGGAGCTGAAATACTTTCCCGCACTCGACACTATATACTTCAATTATTAGGTATTAGGCACGAAAAGATCCTGCAAACGCTTTTATTTAGATCTTGCTAAACAACTGAGGCAAAACTAAAGTCCAATACTTTATCGAAATAAGACTCAATGACGCAAACCAAGTAAATCTCTAATTCTTTTTATTGTCACCTAATTTTAGTTAAGATAGGGAACCTTACTGAATATCTTTTAGTTTTCATGAGAGTTTCTTACAAATTCAGTTTAGCAAATTTTCTGTATTTGGTAAGTGTTCACAACGTTGTATCCGACTTCCGGGACAGCTTGACAAGACGGACTGATAGCAATTATCACGCTCTCTGCGCATCTCTACTGAGTCTATGTTACTGCCAACATTGCCAAACCTGTATACCCACTTAACCATACTCCACTCTACCATAGCTCTGCCCAGGATCTCCTGGATTGTCCAGAGCAGCTGGATTGTTTACGGCGCCTTCAATTTGTATCCGCCACATGATGCCTTTGCTGCTCTGTGGTTATCGTTTCAACATTGCAGGAACTGCCGCTCTGATTTCGTTGTTATTTTTTAAATATCATTTCAACATTGTTTTAGTATATATAATTTTAGTTTATTTTTATGTTTTTGCTCATGTAGTTGTAGTTGTAGGATACTTGTTTTCTTTGTGGCTCTTTTATGTTAAATATTTTATTGATAGTAGTGTGTTAAAATTTATTGGTCTAATTAGGTTTGTCGTTATTGATAAAATTTAATTTGTCAAATCATTGTTAACTTTGTCATAACTTATTCTAGGTTATTATATATTGGCTTTATGGACATATAGATGTTCAAGAAAGCATTTGATTTGGTTGACCACGAAATTCTATTAAACAAGTTAGAATATGCAGGAATTAGAGGTATTGCTTGGAGTTGGTTTAGGACTCTCATTACAAATAGAAAAACAACAAGTAAAAATTCAAAATACCTTCAGCTCAACTAGAACGTTGAATCTGGGGTTCCGCAGGGGATCGGTGATATCTGCTGTCTTATTTTTAATATTTATAAATGATATTGTTAACATTGAATTTTAACGGGAAAATTACAGCTTTTGCGGATGATATAGCCATTTTTTACTCACATGAGAATGAATTAACTATTAGCGAACAAATAAATAGTGACCTATTAATTATTACGTAAATGGTGCCTCATAAACAAAATGCAAGTTAATGTAAACAAATCTAAATTTTTAAATTTCAGTTTTCAAAATTTTGAATTGCCAGTTCCTGTAAAATTCCATTCTGCATCTTGCAACATGATTCTTTGTAATTGCCAACCATTAGAAAAAGTAAACACTTTCAAATATTTAGGAATTACATTGGATAAAAAATTTACTTTTTGAAGAACATATTTCCATTCTACATAAGAAAATTACATCTACTATTTAGAAAGTTTTATTTTTTAAGAAATTTTTGTAGCATTGAATTGTTAAGATCTCTTTATTTTGCACTAATTAATTCCAGATTACAGTATGGCATATTGTGTTTGGGATGGAACTTATAACTTTTTAATAAACAGATTAAGAACAACACAAAACTATTTCTTAAGGATAATTTTAAAGAAGGCAAAGAGAGAAAGCTCTTTTTCCTCTTTATAGCCAATTAAAGATTTTGCCTATTCAGCATCTATTCATTTTTAAAGTATATTAAAATTGTTTTTTTGTCAGAAGTGGTAACTTAGGTACCAATAAATTTATATTACGCAACAAGATTCGCACATAACAGAAATTACAGACTACCAAAAGTGAACAAAACCATTTTTTAAACATTCAATTACTTATTTAGGTCCGAAAATATTTTAATTTTTTTCTTCCACTTGATATAAAAAATGCAGCTAATTTAAAAACTTTTTTAGTAAAAAATCAATTACTTTGGCTTTCAATGCAACAAGACATAGGTTATCTTAAACGTTAATGTAATATGAAATAATTTGCTGTTTTGTTTTTTTTCTTATTTGTTTTTTTTCTTTTTTGCTTCTCCTGTTTGTTTTATAATACACGTCTAAAGGAATTATGTTTGTAAAGTTTAAGTTTATTTTGTATACTTCCATAAAATTTTAATTTTAGATATGTAAACACTGCAGAGGTGGCGATTGTTTTTTTTTATTTAAGTACATGCTAGACTCATTTTATTTTATATGTTTCTAAAATATTTTTCTTTCAAAACTGGTCACATAAACTTGATACAGTGGCCAGTTAATTTCCAAACAATGTATATGTATTTTTATATTTGTTGTTACTAATTGGAAAATAAATTCATTTATTCATTTATTCATTTATATTGACATATAATAACAAGTGATAGATCACTTTTTTGTGTAAAAACGTCTTGTGTTACAAGATCACGAGTTCTGCTCAATGCATTAGACGGTTTGTATAATCTTGACCAAGATGTTATAAATTTGGCATATAGGCTAACTTTAGTATCGACATCGCAGCAACTATTGCTACGTTTGGCGAGGAAACTAAAAACTCCTCTCTCCCACGTTAAATTGCTCATGGCAAAACTAAACTACTTGGCCAAAGACAACAATGTCTTGAAAGAAGAAGTTAGCTCCTTACGATTTGATCTGTCAGCTGCTGAAAGCCGTTGTATAAATCTCGCAACAATTTACTTTCATTTTGGGTGTAATAATTTGAGAAATGTTGTGGTCTGGAGGTTTATTAACAACCCAGTATTCCAAGTACAATAGCACACAATGGAAACACTACTGATCATCCTATACGAATGTGTGAATTTTTCACTGATTTGTTCGTTTCCGTTTTTGCGACTGCTTCAGTGGAACTTCCTAATCACAATTATTGTGTGCCTGGCGTCTTATCTAATTGCTTTATTACACTTGATCAAGTCCTTTTCAAATTGGCTAAAGTGGATACTTCAAAAGGACGTGGGCCCGATGGTATGCCCCCTTCAGTACTCAAGTATGGTTGCAATGCAATTGTACTTTACCTTACTAGAATTTATCAATAACAAGCTCTCCAAGGGGATATTTTCTAAATGTGCTCAAGAAAAGTTTTATTGTGCTTATATTTAAGTATATCTATACAGATTACTTAAGCTAAACTGTTGGAATTCCTCGTCTTGGGCAATGTCCCCTTTTACTTTAAAAATATTCTGTCTGAACACCAACATGGCTGTTGTATCAGACGGTCATCAGCTACTGTCCTGTTAATTTCCCAGGACTATATTACATCTGCTTTTTCTAAAAACAAGTTAGGTCTACAGTGTTATTTAGATTTCTCTAAAGGCTTCGACTTAGTCATCCATACTTACCTCATAGCCAAACTTTAATCTTATAGAATCCTTGCTCGCTTCTTCTTTGGTTTTTAAAGAGTTATCTTTCCAACCGACAATTGCTGGTCACATTTGCTGCATCAACTTCTTCAGTTTGTAGTGTCACCTCAGGTGTATCTCAAGGCTCTCATTTAGGACTCCTCCTTTTAAACATTTTTACTAATGATATTGTGGCCAAAGTCGATGTGGGGATATTGCTGTTTGCTGATTATATAAAGTTTTTCGTTGAGATATCTCATACTTGGACCTATAGTCATCTTCAGTATAACATTGACAGAGTTAATTAGAGGTGTGAGGAAAACTTTATGACCTTGAACAGAAATAAATGTTGTCTTATGTCTTTCTGTCGTTGTAGAGAACGTATTCTTCACAACTAATCATTGGCAGGTGACCACATTATTCGATGCTCTGAAGTTCGTGATCTAGGTATTATCTTTGATACCTCTCTCTGTCCACAGAGGTACATTGAGGATGTGTAGGCTATTCCAGAGTCTACAGGCAGCTCAGCTTCATTTACAGACTTCCTGCAAGTGCCTTCAATATACAAACTCTCACAATGTTGTATGTCACCTTAATCCGGCAAATTCTTTAATACTGTTTTGTCGTCTAGTCCCCTCAATGTATTTCGCTTTTGGAGAGGATACAAAGGAAATTGTTGTGTTTTTGTTACAATGAAAATTGGTTCCCCTCTCTTGAAATCCCATTTGAAGACTTTGCTAATCATTTTGGACTCATATCCTTATACAATAGAAGACGACTTCAGGATGCCAAGTTTCTATTTAAACTTCTTAACCATTTTATTGACTCTACTCACCTCTTCAGTGGGATCGATTGCCGCATCCCTACTGTAACTCGCTCTAGAGACATCTTTGGACCCAGGCAACATGATAGAAACTATGAGTACTTTGTTCCTCTGTCTTAACTCCAACACTTGGCAATGAACTTCCTCCTAAATTGGACTTATTTGTAGAAATGAGTGTTATCACTTTTAAAACGAGGGTTCTCCAGTTTTTGAATCGCACGTGAATGAAGACTCCTCCCTCATACTAATCGAATTTTTTTGTTTTTTGAAGTGAAAAACTTCTTTAGGCGCGGTTGAGCGTTTTGGTAGAGGGTAAAATCCTCGGTTCGCGTCACCGACATGCTAATGATACTAACCTGCATGAAAAAGTCAGTCTCACTGTGTTTTTTATAACCGTAGACTTGGCCGCGGACTACTAACCTGCATGAAAAAGTCAGTCTCGCTGTTGTGTTAAAACTGTCCCCGGCGGAGTATGAAAAAACAGACTGCGAAAAAATCAGTGACCTCTACGGCTTCCTCTCGCGATTTAAAAGTGAAGCCAATGTCGTACAATTCTGTAAGATGCATCAAATTTAAAGCTCTTAATACTGGCAATCTATTTGGTTACATTTTTAAATATTAAAAAAATTTCGAAATAATTTTGATTATTGTTTACATTTTACATAGCGTTTTACAATGACAAGAAAAAAGTAGTAAGCGAGGATTTTTTTTTTATTTTTTGGTCAGAGCACAAAATTTGTCAGGCCGAGAAAGTTGTGTGAAAATATATGAATATTTTTTTTGTAATTCATCATTTTTTTATTGGAAGTTTAGTTTTAGCCTGTAGTAGCGTATGAAGTGATGAGTGAACGTTTCTGCCGGAACTGTAGTTGGCGCATTGGCTCACTGATACCGTATAACTCAATAAATTAGTTTTATTGTGCAATAAAAATACCTTTACGAAAGAACCAAGTTAATTTAACTAATTTATTAGATTTAAAAATATTGTTGGGTTTAATTGTTATTGCAATTATATACTTTATCCGTAGCAATAAACTGTAATTATTTACTCAACGTGTTGTTCAACTCACTGTTGTTCACTCGGTGTTTACTCACTTATAAATGAATAATGAAAACAACGAATATATTTTTAAACATTTTTAATATTTGTACGAATATTTGTATTTAAAAATTAGCATTATTCATTTTAGTTATGTTTTTAATATTTTTAATCTCTTCATCATGAAATGAGTATTATTACGGTATAAGATTTATCTTACTAGCGTGGTAAAATAGATTTCTAGTTATTTGATAATATTTTTTCGTGGATTTTAAAATTGGAAAATTAAAAACGCGTCACATTTACAATTACAGATGTACTGCTACTATAACCGTATTGTTAATTACTCTCAACTTAATAGTTCCGTTTTTCACTTCTATCGGCAGTCCCACGACTGCTACTGTTTTTTTTTATTAAATTGCTGTAGTGTCTGCCTTTTGAACTTATTGCGTTTTCACATTATTCTTGTTGTATTTAATATGTTTATATGTGTTTTTTTATATATATTGTTGCAAAATGGGAGTACTGTTGTTACATAAATGGGGAAAACTCCAATAAGCCTGAATTTGTAGGCAAAAAGTAAGTCGTTGACTTTATTCGTAAACTTTTGCATGTAAAAGGTATTGCTCTATTTTATGACAATGTTTAATTATAGTAACGGTAAATGAGTAACTTTGGGACAGGTACTTTTTTGTTTTTTTAATTTCCTCTCAAACCATACACACTTTGAATTTTCTCTCAAACACCATTGCTCTAATGTACGGTAGGTGCTGGTACTTAGCGGCGGTGTTTGAAAGTTTGTGGCAGCACTGTGCCTGAATTGTGAAGCCATTTCTTTTAACCATATTTTCTAAAATTGCAAACTTGCTGCGAAGCTTTCTCCAAACCGTCTGAAATTACAATAGTCACGCTGGTAGCAAAGTAGATTACCTTGTTAACTATTCATTTTGATAAATATGTCCTGTTGCTATGGCCATTTTTAACCCTCCCCCATAGAGTTTCATTTATTTTCCTTCAAAACCAAAAAAAAGTTATGGGCACTATCGTCAATTTGGTAACGCATTGCTCAAAACGTGAAAATCAGTAATACGGCTTTGTTGGTACCACAAATGGTGGAAATCACAATTTTTTCACACAAACTTTCCTATCTAAAATACACACCAAAAATTACTTACTAAATTGTTTATGAAATTTTTTTTACGTTACACCTATTTAGCTTAGTATTTAGTTTTTGAAAAATAAAGTTACTATTAACAGAAAGTATCCGTCCATTCTTAGCTGACTGATACGTACACCATGAAGTCTATAGTCATTGTTCTACTCTTCTTTCTTTTTTTTCTCCTGCTCTGGTGGTAAATATGACTAAAATTAACCACACTCAGAATAGAGGACATAAGGTTTATCTAATGAAAAAGTTTATGTGAAATACTTCTCCATAGCAACCAAAAAATGCACAGAAAAATCTTATATAACCTCAGCTAATCAATGTGATGTTGCATCATTCATTACAAAAAAATAATAGAGAATCAATGTTTACTACAACGTTATATTCTACAACTATTCAGGCTGCGTTTATCGCAAATTACGCGCATTTGAACAATTTTATATAGCAGTGAACTCTATTAATCAATAGTCCAAAACATCGCACGTCGGATACGTCCGCCACACTTTGCGATCGTCCGAAATATCAGACGTCGGAGTGCAAAGGAGTAATTAATTTTATTTTAGTTCTTAATCTCAATCATATAAATTTCCTGCACTTTATGGGTAAGATTGGGACTGTTCCAATTTTTACCCCACAAATGTTTTTTTTTTTTCTCCTACTGCCAAATACAATTGCCATCACATATCGTCATCACTTTTCGTTTACAATATTTATAATACACAAACTGTTTCATCACTGAATTTGGTTGGGTGGGGGGGGGGGGGGGTGGGGGGGGGGGGGGGTGGGGGGGGGGGGGGGTGGGGGGGGGGGGGGGTGGGGGGGGGGGGGGGTGGGGGGGGGGGGGGGAACAGGCCCCAACACAAATGATGCTGCTGGGCTCTGCCTTCACGAGGGGTGTACTTTAGGGTCAGATGGTCGAGGACCTTGCCCGTCAGCAACGGATGCGAAAAAATCCATTAAACCGACTGGCAATCTCAGTCTCATCCTCCATAAACCTATCCCCAATTTTAATTTTGATTTGTTTTTGTGTACTTTTGTTTATGTTGCACCAAGTTCTTTTTGAAATGTTTTTTGAAGAGATAATTGATTTGGAGACATCAAGTGCTTTGCAGCTTGGACCAAGTTCTTATATTTTTTCCTTATATTTCTAATTCCTGAAAAAATTTTTGAAATCATTTATTTGAAGTGTTTTTATGATTTTTGGTTTATTAACTCTTTGTAATGTATTAGTAGTGTTTTAACCAACAAATATTCATGAAAATACTCACATCTCAACTAAGAATTTGTAAGTCTATTCCAATATAATAAATGATAATATAATTACTCAAAAGAAACATAAAAAACAAAACCTTCTCACGCAAGGTTGAAGACTCTTCAAGATTAATGTCAATTGTCAACCATCAAGCTCTTCTTTTTATATACAAGCACTCTTAAAAGTTTTTCAATAACATACAAACACTCTTTAGTAAGAAATTAAAAACAATTTACAACTAGTTTTAACACCAACATTAAAAAACTATTGAAAACCACCACATCTGGTGTGACGTCACAGCCAACTCATCCATTGCTGCTAAATACGTCACTTCCAACACTATACCAGTTGATCAGCAAGGTGACAGACAGACAGCTGGAGCAAGTGTGTCAGGCAGCTGGGAGCACTAACCTCCAGCGCTGACGCTGACAGTGCGTCTGTTGATAGCTGACTTCAGGCATCTACTTGCTAACACATATCAAACTAACCTCATACACTCTGCCACTCCAAACACCTGTGTCTACACATCGGATTAAACTTTAAATAATTTGACTTTTTCTAACTTTTTAATAAATTCTTCATAAACTGGTACATTAATAAATTGACACTAGCAGCTGGCTTTAAATTCTACAGACTTAGTGAAACAGCCAAACACTGAATAAAAAACTGTATACTTTTAAATCCAGACATAGTGAATCAGCCAAACACTGCAGAAAACACTGCCCATTATTCAAACTGACCATCTATTAATTTATTTGAGGAACCAGCCAAACCTCCAATAAAAAACTGATCTTACACCATAACAAAAATATAAAATATAAATAAAAATGTTCAGGTATCCTTGTGGTGTGTGCACTGTTGGCGTGAAGCACAAAGGTATTTTATGTACAGGATCCTGCAACCAGTGGTTTCATTCTAAATGCCTAGAATGGTCAGATAAGAAATTTAAAAATCTATCCAAGAGTGACATTGAATCTTGGCAATGCAGTAAGTGCAAGTCTATCGACATTACTATTGAAGCGGTAAAAACATCATGGAGTGAATTCTTTACAGCTAGAAAATACTTTAACTCAGATAGAACCCAATTGCAATACAAAGGAGAATCCTCTGAGTTCATATGCTATTCAAAATGATTATGACAATTTAAACAAATCAATAAAAATCTTAGAAGATAGTTTGCTTGAAAATGAACTTTTAGTAAAAAATGATAAAAACGAAGATAAATTGGAAATGGCTGCAAAAATTGGCGCTGCTCTATTAGAATAAAACCAGCTGCTAGAAGGAAAACTTGCACTTCTAGAATCCAAACTCACCAGTGCTGAAGCAAACATAGATGAAATGAGTATTGAGGAAGAAAGCTACCTGAGGAAAATTGAAAATCTTCTTCAAAAGATATCTGAACTGAAAGTACAACTTGACAACCAGGAAAAGCTTAATTTAGACATCCAATACACTTTTGAAGAACATGACAGGAAAAAGGAGGAGATTATCAATGAGCTAGTACTAAAAAATAGGGAGTTAGAGAAATCGATGCTGCTAAAGAGACGGGAAGGTCACTGCAGAGCATCCTCTTCTCAAGAATATGTAGACACTGAGACACAAACAACCCCTACACCTGATCAGCCTCCAACAAATGCTCCACATACTGGCACACTATTTAGTTCCTCTGCTCTATTGCTGGACATAGCACAATTAAAAATCAGACAGGAACAACTGGAACTTATGGTCAAGGAATGTACTAGAAAAATCCTTGACCAAAGCCAGGTAGCAACTTTGGCAAACAACAAATTTAGAGAAGCTTCTCCTACTTTAGAGCGTGTCCAGATGACACCCTCTAGAAGCCTTACTACCACCAACAAAAAGAATAAACCCAAAGTAATAAAGGGGAAAAAATCAATTTAGTGTGTCACTGCAAGTTGCAAAAAGTAAAATTAACCATCAAAAACAACATAATTCTAAAATAGAACCTAACCATAAAAGTAAGCAGCCGCCTCATTTGAAGTTGGGATCACTTCACCCCCCTGAAAATTCAAAACCAAGACCACACAATGAAACTATAGAGTAATTCTTTGACAAAAATATTGACTACTATAAGCAAATTATCACCAGTAACCACCAAAGCAGAGAAACAATTACAGATTTTAATAGCAGTGATGAAGAAGAGGCTCCTTTTTTAGAATCGAACATTTCAAGGAAAGGGAGACAAAAAACTCAATAAAAGGAAAACTTGCAGTCCTGCACCAAAATATAAGAGGGCTAGTAAATATATCAAATCGCCTCCTTGACTTAGCTGAATTGAAAAAGCCCGATGTCATCATCTTAACAGAGCATGGCCTCAGATAAAATCAGATAGAGTTCATACAATGGTTACCCGGCTATATCCTAGTTACCCACTACAGCCGTGCTAACCACAGGCTTGGAGGAGTAGCTATTTTTGTAGACAATGCACTCCAAAATCAAGTTGAGGAAATTGATGTGTCTCAATACTGCCAAGAACTTGTATGTGAGGTCGCACTTATGAAGATCAATCTCAACAATTATATTACTTATATTATGGGTAAGTAGAGATCGCCAGACAGTAATCTGGATGTTGCAATGGCTACATTATCTCATCTAATAGATGACAAAAAAATTGAGAACAAACCTCTTTTAATAATGGGTGATATAAATGTCTACATACTCAATCCAGACAGAAATACTACAAAATTAAATGAAATGCTTGCTTACCATAATGTTCAGAGAGCCAACTTGCCAGCTACAAGAATCACTCCTACAACAAAGTCATCTATAGACTGGATTGTATCAAATAGCACCACTGATGCACTTGACACAACAGTTTTTCATACTGGGCTGGGCTCTCTGACCACACAGCCCAGATGTGCACTATTACCAACCTGAAGAGAACAAGTTTGCCTAAATCAGTGCATAGAGCTTATTGGGAGTAGAAACTTACATGAACTGAAAGGTTTGCTAACAAACGAAAAAATGGGAAACTGTGTATACTTCTTTGAACTCAGAAGAAGCCTACAACAACTTTAGAAAGCTAGTGACAGCTGCCCTAGATGCTGCATGTCCCCTTATGACAGCTGGTATCAAAAAGAGAACACTAAAGCACTTCGCTGATGCACTAGTGCTCAAGAATGAATTCCTAACTCACCTTAACGAGTATGAAACTACAGGAAATCTTGAGGATAAAAACAAAGCAATGGATCTCAAAAAAACCTATGACCAAAAACTGAAAACTCTGAGAAGCCAAGCTATTTATTGCTAGTAAAATTTCCAACTCAGAAAACAAATCTAAAACAATCTGGGAAACAATAAATACTGTCCGATCAAAAAAACAAAACTGCTCACATGAACTAAAACTAACCATTGATGGAAAGCTTATTGAAGATACATCTATAGTCGCTGAACAATTCAATAACTACTTTGCCAACATGGCAAAAAACACAATTAACCTTAATAAAAACTCTCATAGAAAACCAGTCGAACCAGCTGAACGCATAGGCACTCAAATTAATGAACTTAGTTCATTAAGACCCACAACTCAAGAGGAATTAAGATTAATTATTAAAAACTTTAAATAAAAAAACTCAGCCGGTATTGATGACATATCCACAAAAATACTAAAGCACTGTGCAGAAGAACTTATCTATCCCCTTACTGATATCTTCAATAAATCTTTCAACGAAGGACACTTTCCCTCAGCACTGAAAATATCAAAAATCCATCCTAAATTTAAGACTGGCAGTAAATCAGAATTAAGTAATTACAGACCCATTTCATTACTACCAACTGTCTCAAAACTTTGTGAGAAAATTGTTCTCGTCAGGCTATTAGAACATTGCAGGTTGAACAACCTGTTAAGCAGCTCTCAGCATGGCTTCGTCAATGGCAAGTCAACAACTACAGCAATGATTAGCTTGATAGAATCAGTGACTGACAGCATAGAAAAAGGCAACCTGACTACAGCTATCTTCTTGGATTTGAGCAAAACTTTCGACTGCCTGGGTCATGACCTCATACAGGAGAAACTAAAAGCACATGGTGTAACGGAAACAGCTCTGAAATGGTTCGAAAGCTACCTCAAAGACAGAAGTCAAATAGTCGAACTAAAGTCTACTGAAAAAGGGTTGACTAAAGCATTCCGATCACAACCCCGTCCTATACATAGAGGTGTGCCACAGGGATCCGTGCTGGGTCCAGTGCTTTTTATTCTTTTTACTAATGACCTTCCAGAATACTTACATGAATATGCTAAAACTTTGATGTACGCTGATGATACAACCTTAATCCTTGACAACAATACACCCGAAAACTTTAGTGTAAATGCTTTTATTGCGGTCAACATGACATATCAATATTGTGATGGAAATGACTTAGTGGTTAACCCCTCTAAAACTACCCAACTAGGGTTTGGGAGAAGAACAGGACAAATTAATTACTCACCAGAAGTTAACTTGGTTGAACAAACCAAATTCCTCGGAATTACAATTGACTCAAGCTTATCCTGGACACCCCATATTGACCAGCTATGCAATAGACTAAACTCAAGCCTATATGCACTAAAACAGGTTAAAGAAATTGGTGATCTGACTACAGCATGTACTGCCTATTTTGCTCTATTTGAGGCACATGTAAGATACGGTCTAGCTGTATGGGGAGGGACATCAAATGCTAACATGACCAGAATTCTAATCCTTCAAAAAAAGGCAATAAGAATACTTGCAAACCTTCATTTCCGGGAAAGCTACAGAGAGGTCTTTGCAACATTAAAGATCTTGACCGTGACCGCTCTCTACACACAAGAAGTTATTTTATATGTTGACAGAGAAAACCTATCAAGGCTTGAAGACCTGCACTACTACAACACCCGCAACTCAACTATGTATCCACTGCCCATTCACCACTTAGCACAGTATGAAAAAACACCATACTACATAGGAAGAAAGCTGAGCAACTGTCTACCGATAGAAATAAGAACGAAGAAGGAGAAACAGCTAAAGACTGAACTCCATAAACTGCTCTCACACCAGGCCATCTACACACTTGAAGAATTTTACCAAATGACCAATCATGGACATTAATATTCTACTCTAAATGTTTTATGTCACCAATTAGGTTTATTAATTTTTGACACTATCTCTGTACTTGATGTATATGAATAAAGAACATTTTGACTTTGACTTAATGAATTTAAATTGCTTGAATGACATCTGGTTCGTAAGCTGCAGTTGAGTTTACTTTGATAATTCCTCTTTGTCTAGGTGGTAAAGACAATTAACTAAAATAAACAAAGCGTTATGTTGTAGTTTCTGTTCCTTAAGAAATTGTGTAACTGAAGATTTGAGCACAGACTTAGTCATGAGTGTCTTGTTTTGGTTTTGTAACAGTCAAGAAGTTTAACATTCTAAAATGCCTTAGAGCTTTTGCTTTACCACTTTAATATGGTATATTATGTAACAAAATAAAAATAAAATACTAAAAAAGCCATTACCATTGTTTGAAATGAAAAGGTAATAATGTATTATTACAAAATTGTTAAAAACTTTAGTCCAGTAATTTTAGCGATGGAGAATGATGAATGAATTTTTTTGGAATGAGAGATGATAAGCTGAAGATTTGTATATACCTACATTTTTGCGTTCTAAAAGTTGCTTGGTAAATAAAAATAGTTTTTCATGATTATATCTCGGTTTCTATTGCTTTAATGATGTTATTGTCTATTATAAAAATTGAAGAGCATAAAATACTGACATTTGAGAGTTGTTGAGCTTTTTATGCCGTATGTGGGGTCCTTGGGCTATCAGCACTATCAATAGTGGTGTTGTTCTGATGATCTCCAGTTGTAGAATATGTCACTGATCTTTCCTTGCGATGTTGGAGAATGTAAATGAAGTTCCAACTCAAGTTGTCTTGTAGATTCTTTCAATTTGTACTTGGTAGGTCAAAGAATTTAAATTCCTGGTAATTTCGTTTGAAGTGGGTATTGGTAATCTCTAATTGTTGGTTATAGGTGATAAATTGGTAGATAATTAATGGTGAAATTGAACGAATGTAACTCTTGAGTAGTGTACTGTGAAACAGTGAAATAAAATGTAATGAAGGAAATAAAGACTCAAAATATAAATACAATTGTAAAAGATTAAAAGATATAAGTATAGAGGAGGGATTGATATATAAATAATGTTGACTAGATAAGATAAAGTTATATGTATTTGAAAGACTTGGTAAACTTTTAAAACATATCTAGTTTCTTAAAGGAATAATTTAAGAATAAATATCATATGTTTAATTGTTGCTCTACAAATAAAGAATATAAGGGTATTATGGAAATTACACAATGATCAGCCGTTAATAATACAGATCTATATCATAAATGATAAATTAACATTATTGGCTAAGCATTAGCAAAACCTATCACTTGAGGAAATTGAAACATGTTATCTCAAACGGTTTTCATAGATTGTGTCTAAAACATTGTGGTACACCTGATGAGACAATAAGAATACCTCTTCACCTAGATTACACTATATTTGTAGTCTGGGTGTCTGTGGTTCGAAATGATGTAAAGAGTTCATTTGAGCTTCTTCGTCACCAACTCTTTTTGGATCTCTTCAGATGAACACGACTCCAGATTCCAGGAGCCAAGTCTGTGACAGCGACAGATTTCAGACATTGAACTTAGAGGAAGGTGAACTGGAGCTGAACTGAACATTCACATTGATTCAACCCTACCCACCATAGCTACGTTATGTGCAGTTTATCTGTGCACATCATCTCGAAAACAAACTGACCTATAAATTTAAAATTTTGCAAGAAGCTTTATTTCTATAGATTCAACACCGAGTTTGATGCATGTCACTACATGGGATTTGACTGAGAATTAAAAATGTTTACATTATGGAGAATTACAATGGCTGCTATAAAATAACAGAATAAATAAATTTTTAAACAAACTTAGTACACATGAGATTGTAATAGATCAACACATGTAGCCTAACTATTCTAGTGCATACATCATATTTTGGCGACTAAGAGTGTAAACATTTATTATTTAAACTCTGTTATGAAACCCAACTCAATTAACCAAAATGTTAAATTGTTGGGATGGAACTTCATTTCTACAAAAGCATGAATTCTATGATAGTGTTTAACCAACCATAGAATTTGGCTGAACATGATTGAAGGCTATAATTCAATAGGATGACACTATTCACTTTTGTTTTACTGGCTGGGGGACATAAAAATTTCTTTTCTGAGTGGTTACCAGTCTGTCTGTGAAGGGTTTGTCTAGCAGAGATGAATACTTCAAACAACTTACAAGGTTAATCCTGTACAAAATGGTAATGTTCTAAAGTTTTACCAAAATATGTGATGTTTAATTACTACATTTTTAAGGGTAAAAGTTTAGATTGTTCACCTCTGATTATTTGACAGCTGGAAAGACACACATAAAAGCTACTTACAGAATTTTCCAGGATTAACTGGAGGGATCAGTTGAATATCAATTTTATATATTTTTTTATCAGTTCACCTAAATATTAGCCTTTATTTTGTAGACCTTTTCATTGAGGTAACCTCAAGCAAAAGAGTCTGAAGAGACAGATCTGGTGAACAAGGCCACCATACTGTTCTCCACCTACCAATCAACTGTTGAGGAAAAAGTGTTTAAATATTCTCTTACTTGTACACCATATTGTAGTGGTGCTCCATCCTGTTTAACCAAATACACTAAAAATTGTCTCCTAATATGTTATGTAGTACTGGGTAGAAACAGAAACAATAATTGGAACGAGATATTTCATTTAACATTGAAAATATTGTTACTGCCATAATATAATTTCAGATCAAATATTGGTATGATGCTGGATTTAAATTGCCTTCTAAAAAGAAAGGAACTGGGTACCGTACCTATCACACCAAGCTAGCCATTTATCTTTTGGAATATTGTGTTTAAGTCTCAAGCATCCAGTGATGACTGTCATACAGTAATGACAATTGTGCCTGTTTACTTCCATTTAGTGTAAATGGACAATCGTCTAAAAATAAAATATTGTTAACAATTTATTCTGTACTAAACATTTTTCATAATTGTTTCCCACGTTCTATACGACGATCAAAATCATCTTCAATGAGCTTGTGCACCAAATGAACTTTATAAGGGGTGAAATGATTCAGAATCTTTTTCACAGACGCAACTGAGATGTCATGAGTTTGTGCTCCTGAGTGTAGAGACTCATGTAGGGTCCCAGTAAATATCTGCAATACATCTAAGATTTTTCTTCACTTTTGCAGTACCTGACCTTTAATGGAAACATTTCTTGCTTTCATAAGGCTTTGGATGGTTCTGCTTACAGTAGTTCTAGAAATTGGCTGCCTCTCGGGAAAGTATTCATTAAATAAATGGTATACCTCCTTGTGTGATTGACTGTTGTTTACTCAATCAAACATCATGAAAAGTGTTATTCCTTCACGTTCTTCAAGCGATATAGTTGAAAAATTACAAGCAATATGACAAACTCTTTAGAATAATGCACTGAAAGAAAAGTTGGACAACAGTACAACAGGAAAACGGAAATAATATCAGTATACTGGTGAATTAAAATCCAAAGGGTGACCCTAAAGATAAGAACATGATTGTGACTGTAAGGTTTTTCCTCTTTAGCAATACATTATAACCAAATTGTTATCCCTTGTTGATAACTAATTTCATAATATACTATTATATGGCAGGCATCATGGAGTATTCAGTTTATAGCATCTTTGATTTATTAGTAACCTTAGATTATGGCTGCTAATAAATGTCTGTCCACAACCAAGTAGAATCTTTGAATATCTGCCATCTCTGTACTTGAAAAACCTTTTTAAGTGCTGATTGCGATATTTATCTCTTCTAGATAAACCCAATATGTACATCTTAACCTATGCCTATGTTCAATATTTTAGTCGAACTCCTTGTGGACCATTCTTCATTGGACGTAAAGAGCCACTAACTACTCTAAAAATTATTTTTTACGTTCAGTATGCATTTAACCCTTCCCACGCGGCAAACGGATATATCTGTTAGGCCTAATTTTGACCGAAACGCGGTAAACGGATATATCCTTCAAAGTCTATTTTGTGTTATTTAATAAATTGTAGTTGCCGTGGAATCCGCTAGAGTTCAAGGGAGTGTTGAATACTTGTTCCGAAAATGAGATGTTACAGTTTGAACCTCATTGGCGCGTCGCAGTGGTGGTAGGGCGTGGCTTTGTCCCTCGTGGTGTAATTTTGCCTCAGTCTGCGGTGAACCATTACGCGGTAAACGGATATATCCCGGTACAGCATATTTTAGTGTTTAACGCTATTTTGCCATATTTCCTTATTTACTGTTCGTGTTCCTATTGTATTTAGCATTATATTATCTTTTTATTTTGTTGTTGTTACTTTATTTGTTGAAAATATTTTTAGAAATTCAAGTAAAAAGGTTGTTTTTTCAATTTTATGTAAATTTTGAAAATTTGTAAAAAAATATAGGAGTCTGATTATTTTGTGATATTGTATTATTTTTTTATTCCTAATAGCCACCACTAACTAAAAAAAATTAGAGTTTGTAAAATCTAGAAAAAAATGTTTAAGTTAATTACGCGTTATGAGTCAAAATTGAAAAATAAATTCCGCGTGGGAAGGATTAAAAAGCTTAACTTCCCAAACTTGAGCCAAGAGAAGAATATTAAATAGTCTACAAGAACACTTACTTTGTAAATTTTTGAAACCATAAACCACCATTTTTTAAAGGTTGAGCCTTTTGAGGTCAGATTTATTGAATTATGTTTTCTTAACAGAGCCTTTTAATTTGATTTACTACTAAAAATATGCTCTTGTTTAAAATTGTCTTCTACTTCCTTATGGGTCATCTCCCTGATATGACGGAAAACTGATAGTTAAAACTCATAGTCAGTAATGATGTATCAAGTGTTATTGCTTATCTTTAATAGTTCAAAAAATATTCAAAAAATATCTTTAATATCAAAAATAGCCGGTGTGGGACTGAACATCCTGTATAATATTTTACGATTACTATATTTTAAATTAATAAACTTCAGTTTTTAATATTACGAATCTTGTAATTCCTGATAAGAATTTGGCATTGTTGGTAGACAATACAAAGATCTAGAAAACTGTAAAACATTTTATATTCCACCCAAATTATAATAGAATTTAACACGTTTCAGTTTATATATACTTTTTGCATTATTGTAGTAACTGCAAATTTTCGTTGGTTGCGAATGTCGAGTTTAACTCCATTTCACCTTCCTCTAAGTACAGTGTCTGATATCTGACATTGCCACAGACTTGACTTCTGAAATCCACATTCTTCTGAAGAGATCCAAAAAAAGTCTATGGCAAAAATTTTTAAAACGAACTCTGCGTTGTTTTGACTTTGACATCAGAGACAGCTAGACTGCAAAGGAGGTCTGTCTTGATTACTCAGCAGCTATCTTAAGTAATCCAGATAAAGAGTTGGATGATTGGGTCTCTTCATACAGATATCATGAGTCAAATCTGTGACAGTGTCGGATTTTAGGCATTGCACTAAAATGAAGGTGAAATGTTACTAAACACAACATTCACATTGAATCAACCCTTCCCACCATAGCTAGGTTATGTTTAGAATACTTGGTTGCTTTGTCGTGTTTTAGAATTGTGTCTAAACATTGTAGTGTACTCGATTGTGCACCTGACCAGACAATAAGATCAGTACACCATGTTGTGTAACAAGTTCAAAAGAATATCATTTACTTTGAACATGGATTATGTAGGCATCTAATGTTGGAATTGTATTATTTAACTGACCTAAAGATGAATTAATTACCTGTATTTATGATCATTGTTTCATAGAAAGTACAATAAACTTATTTATACATATTAGTAGTATAAGATATTAGCTAATTAGTGGCTATGTTAATCAATGGCATTATAGCTACATATCTTATAGTAACCATCATCACTCAACTTAGGCATTTGTTTTTGTTATGGTGCAATAATATATTAAACCAAGTTATACCCAAAGCTATGATACAACATAATAATTAAAGATTAGTGGATATTATTATTTTCTAATTAATCACTTGTTTAAAATAAAGCAGTTTAACGATCAAAAAATAAATTAACACTTCTGATTTGAACTTTAATAACAAATATCTATCAATTATAATAAAATTTCTCTCACACAGTTCTTATGTTTTCTAGTAAATTTCTGCTCTCCTCAACACAATAGAGCAGTACTTCAATATAAGTTGGCTATAGTGTATATTGATTATTCTTTATCAGACTATAATTAGAATTGTATTAATTGAATTAATTAAAAAACCTAATTTCTTGAACATACCTACGGATAAACAAATTACCACAAAGCTATGACAATCTTGTGCGATTTAAAGCAGATTTAATAAAAGGCCAAATTACAACATTTCGAACTAATTTATATCAAATACTGGGGCATCTATAAATACTCAAAAGTGAGCCGCAGTACAGAAACCAATATTATTCTGCCATTACTTACTCGGTGCTCCTTTAAGGGGCAGAGGTGCGGGCAGACGCTCTCACCAAGGAATTATATAGGATGCAACTCGCCCGGGACAGTATCCGAGCCTGCCGTCCTGGTGGTTGCCGGAGTCATCCCTGTCAAGCTCTTGGCAGGGGAGAGGAAGGCGATTTATCAGAGACAAGGTGAGATCAAGGACGCAGAAAGATCCGAAGAGCGTGCCCGAACCTTCCAGCAGTGGCAACACAGCTGGAAGCACGAAACCCAAGGATGATGCACCGCGCGACTCATCGAGCAGGTTCAACCATGGGTCGAAAGGCGGCATGGTGAGGTGGACTACTACCTCACGCAATTCCTGACAGGTCACGGCTATTTCAAGTCGTGGGCTAGATTGGCAAGACCGCTCCACCGGATTGCATCTACTGCCTGGGCGTTCCCGACGATGCGGAACACACCTTTTTCCGCTGTCCGTGTTGGGAAAGGCCTCGCCTGGAGGCTACAAGAAAGCTCTGTGTTTTTTCGGTGGACACGATCTGCGAAAAGATTATGGAGGATGAGGGGAACTTTGATTGTTTGTCACAGTTCGTCCGGGGCATCCTCCTGGAAAAGAAACCCGATCTGGACTGCGAAGTGGCCTAGATCCCTTGACCGAGCGGCTGGATAAGGAGTGAGCCTCACGGGCTTAAGCCAAATTTAGGCCTAGCCTGATGTGATAAACAATCCTAGGTTAGAATCCTAAAGAGTAGAGGAATTTTTTTAGTGGTTAAACCCGTTTTAAGGGGAGTCCCACACTACAGGCTGGCCACCTGTGTGCGTAATTGCATTTTTCCTGCCTCTCCCTCAAAAAAAAAAGAAACAAAACTCGGTGATGCTTAGCACAATAAAGATACATGTCATAAAATAGTACTAAGTGCAGGTTTCAGATAGACACAAGGTCTAAATTCAGACTGCCTTACACATTGAGCAAGTTTTAACAGAGAAACAAACAACAAACACCATGACTAAAACAGCAAACAGCTGACTGCTTCCAACCTCTGCCCGCTCTGCGGCCTGGTCGTGAAACAGCTGAGATCATGGCAGCGAAGAACTACCAATCATTTAATTTGCTAATTGTCTCTTGAGAGCCTAATTTCCAAAGGTAATTGCAGTCAAACACAAAAAAACTATGCCTTACAATTATGTAAACCCTACAAACGGTACAAAGTTACAGTTTTATTTTGTTGCTTGGAAGGTTGTACATATAGCAATGTTTGTAATTAGGATAACTGTACATGAAAAGGATAATTTTGTAATTAATTTTCTACAATACAGATTTCTTGAAATTTGGCGTGACTTTCAAAAATTTGTTTTATATCTGTTTTTAATAACTTTCATTTTCCAAGAATAAAATTAAGGGCCTTATTAAAATTGTGTCTGTGGAATAATTCTTTATAGAAAGGATCTATAGATTTGAAACTTGGTGTATAGGTTTCTCTTGATGATAGTTGGCTCAAGTACGAACTATCAATTTTGGGATTAAAAGGTAAAATGGCAGTCCATTATCTGTGTAATAACTCTTTTGCTACTTTCACTCAGATCCTTTGATACTTTGTTGTATCCTTTTGCTACGTTCTGTCAGGTCCTTTGATACTTTGTTGTAGCCAAAGGCATAGCCAGCTGGGGAGGGGGAAAGATCCAAGGGGTCTGGACCCCCAAAATAAAAAATGTTGTTCAATTATGTTTTATCAAACGAATATTATTATTTAAATGATTCTGTATTTCTGATATGTACTGCTAAAAGATTATTCACAACATTGAAACGGGTCAAAAACATTTTAAGGAACAAAATGGGGAATAAGCGGTTGACTGTATGTGCCTTACTTTCTGTCCACTACGAAATATGTCATTTTGACCCCCCAAAATTTTTCCTAGCTACTTTCTTGGTTGTATCAGTTTATTTTATACCTCTATTCTGTTTTATTTTGTTTCTAAAATTTTTAAGGCTTTTGAAGTTGGATTATTTTTATTTGAAAATTTGTACTATTAAACTTAAGAATCGGTTATATAGTTTCTGATATTTATTACAGTATTCTGAAATGTTCATTTTATATACATTTCTCACCTTTTTATTCTTCACACCACCATAATGTAACTCTATAGCTGAGTTTTCTTCAATTTTTAATTATTTATTTTAACACTGATTGCAAAATGTTATCTTCTGTAGTAAATATGGTAACTTGTAAGATGCACTGCTATATTTTAGTTTGAATTTTGTAGTAAATGTTACTAAAACTGAAATTTTAGCTGTTTTTGATTTTTTTTTTATAAACACAGAAAGAATATGATTTAGTTTAGCATTAACATAATTAAGCCTGGCTGATCATTTGAATTCATCTTCCAACTTTGAAGCCAATATGTTGTTTTACTTTAAATATTATTATCCTGATTAAACACATTGTAAGGTCTATCTATCAAAGTATGGGGCTGCAAGATCCACAGGTAGGAAAAAAACATCAAATAATGTTCAGTCAAACAATTTTAATGTCATTTTAAAATCACTTTTCAAAGTACAAAAATACAAAAGTTAGAACTAGCCTAAGTATTATACTCTAGTCACACAAACATTTACCAAAATCTTACCACAATTACTTAAAAAATACTTATATTTAAAATATGTAATTAAAAATATTACAAAAGGAATAATGACTTTTTTTTAAACTGTCAAATTATTTGGGCTCAACTAAAGGCTAAATAAAACTACGTAATTTAAAATAAAAAATACCCAATATTCTGGTTAATCCATTACATTTAGTAACATAAAATAATTAAAAGATATCTTTCAACAAAAGTAAAGCATAAATTTAAATAAATAAACTGAAAAGTAATTGAAATAAAGTACATAATAAAATATTAAAATAAATTTAAAACATAAATTTACAGACAATGTATAAAATAAAGTAGAAACAGCTTCAAAATACTTGGACGATGAAAATTAGTCTAGTCCTCTGCATAAGTACAGTTTTACTGTTCGTAATTTTATTAATTATTGGTTTAACCCCCCAGGTATTAACTGGTAATAAACACCTAGTAAAAACCCCCTAATTTTTAAAATTAAAGGTTATCTGCCTATTGAACATGCATTGTATGTTGTATTCTTGCATGTCATAATGCAAATATAAATTTATCAACATGATTAAAGAATGTATCTCTTTAAAAATCTATAGTTGGCTGCAATTTTGTCTTGAAATAAAATTCTATTTTTGAACAGTGCTTAAATATTTGTGAACACAACACAATATGATAACGATGAAATCTGCTGGACATATAAACATTTTTTCAATTCGATGTACATGTTCATATGTTTAATTGTAACTTTAGTATGCTTCAACATATTTATATTAATTTTATAGATATTACATATATTTATACAGATTTTTTAAATACTAATTTTTTAGTTAAAACAAACAATATGCAACATGATTCAGTATGTATTAATTAAAATTGACATAGGTTTTATAAAAAAATACCATTGCACGATGCTTGAAATGGTTCACAAATAAGAAGTGAAATGTCTACTAGAAAGAGAAAATGATCCGGATAAATCTTGGACTCAGTGAAAAATTAGAGACAAAAAATCAAAGTATGAACCAAACAATTCTCTTTTGTTATGGAAATTCTCAGCTGTTGATAATTTTTATTGACAAATGAATTAACTAAGGTAAAAATATTAATTAAGAGTGGTATTGTACTATTCATATTTAGTTATTATTAAGTATTCCAGAACCATCCAGAACAAAATGGGTTTTGTCATACAAACGTAATAACTGTAAGTCTGATAAAAGGAAGCCAATAGAATATGGGGACATTTATAAACAAATGTTTTTCTAAAAAAAGTAAAAAGGCCTATATGAACACTATATAAAATCGGACAAATGGATACAGAGAATCAACAGAAAAAATGTTGTCCTACAAATGTATAGAAATAATGCATATGAGAAGGTTTGTAAACTGTTGTATCATGAAAAAAATTTAAATGGAGCCAGTTAATGTATAAAAATTGGACAAATAAATAGTGAATGCAGCAGCAGTAATGTTATAGCTTCAAAGGACTTAAATGCTTATGAAAGGCTTAATTCTAAGGAATTAAAAGAAAAACTAATATGTTTGGTTATATCTATATTTACAAAATCACAATATAGAAATGAATATTTCTCTAAAAAACTTCTTTTTAGATATGGATGAATAAAATGTTGTACCTATCAGAAAATACTATGTAAAAATAATATAGTGTTCCTCTAAAAATTGAGGTCTAGCTTAGAAAAGGAGTTTTACTAAAAATAAAAATGTCTTGACCAGGAGAATAAGTTAAAAAATTCTGTAAGACTTCTCAAAAAGACTTTAACACACTTAATAAACTCTTCTCTTATATAAGGTCATTTACCATAAAAACTAAAAATTTCTATAGTTATACCAATTTTTAAAAAAGGTAATACAAGGGATGACTCCTGCTACAGGCCAGTGTCGATTCTGTCTTCTTTTTCAAAAATCTTTGAGAGTATTTTCTACAACCAACTTCTAAAATATTTAGAGTTCAACACATTAGCAGATGAAGAACAACATGGGTGTTTGCTGGGCAAATCCAATATTACAGCTGGGATTGAGTTTATTGAAAACAATCAATTCAGGCGATGCAGGAAAGAAAGTGGTAGGGATTTTTCTTGACCTATCATATACTTTTGATAGTGTGTCTCACAAATTGTCATTAGATAAACTGAAAGAATTGGGTATAAATAAAAAAGAAGGTTTGTTTACCTCTTATCTCAATAGCAGAAAAAAATATGTGGAAACACAATTTACAGAAAATAACTTAAGCTGTAATTATATAAGAAAAACTGTATCAAGTCAACAAACAATAAGGTATGGGGTCCCACAAGGCTCAATATTGGGCCCCTTACTTTTCATTTGTAATCTGAGGGGAATTACAAAACATGTCACTCCAAGCAAAATTTATTTTTATGCAGATGACACTAACATGATAGTGACGGGAAAATCTGCAGATGACATTGAGCCAAGTCTTATATCGACTTGGCAGTTATCATAGAATTCTTAAATAGTCATAATTTATTATTGAATTCAAGTAAATCAAACTTTATAAAAAAAAATAATAAAACAATAAAAGAAAGCAATTAGAGTTATATTGAATCTACAGAGACATGATTCAACAAAATATTTATTCTCTAAGCTTAAAATCCCTACCATATATAGCGTATATGTGACAGAAGTAATAACATTCGTAAAAATAAATTCTGCTTAATCTCCAACAGCTCGGCATGACTATAATACACATAGCCAAATCATAATTGACAAACACAATTTGATATTTAATGAAACGGAAAACTGATTATATGGGGAACAAACTGTATCTTACAAACAAAGCACTTTACTCTATCAATGAATTGGTAGATGAGGCCAGAAAATAATCGAGTCAATCGAATGCAATCAAAGTAGTAGTATTAACGCTATTCATATACATGTAAAGTATTGTATATTTATGGAATAAAGATGATTCTCTCTCTCTCTCAATCTCTCTCTTGCTCGCTTTATCTCTCTTTAAAAAAGGATTCTCTTTGGTGGATTCCTATCCTATCCTGTATATATCACCACAAAATATTTCCAGTTAAAATATATACCCTATAGAACATTCTGATTCAAATTGATATGTAATGGGATACATAAAAGCAATAATGACATAACAATATAGATAAACGTAAAAACATGACAAGCAAAATATTTATATGTTGATGAATCCAATGTTATTACAGAATACATATTTTTTAATTACGTTATTTAGAAATACAGTTTTAAACAATTATATTGAAATATTTCAGGAGTTGTTCTTGTTTCCATGATACTAATAAAGTTAATGCCCTTTTTTAAGAATTAATTTAGCACATATCTGCTTGGCTTATAAATGATAAGAGATATACTGGATAAAAGTAATTCTAATCTGATTATGCAACAATACAAATTATATTCTATTTTCACCTGTTTTAAATGCAATATGTGAAGTCAGGTTACTTTCATCATCAACAAACTGAGGCAGCATGAATTTTGGTATTGAAATATAATTAGTATCCTCAGTTGTAACATTCGGATCTAGGGACAGTTTAATTTTGACTTTAAATTTCATATCCTTTGAAGTGGAAACCGCTTTGACATAAAACTTGTTCTTAGGCTTCTTAATTGGAACCGAAACAAAAGAATGGATCAACTGTTTCTTTTCTGCATTGTTCACTATTTCATGCCAGAAAAACTGGCTATGTATGTACCAAGCATACACAACTGAAATGTTCTCATCCACATTGAAATCATTCAAAGTGACAACATCAGACTCTTTCTCGAAGAGCATCTCATTGTGTTCATCAATTACATGTTGTAGTATGTCTTGGCTGCAGCCGTTCCACTCACAGTCGACAAACTTGCACTGAGTAAGTCTGAAGCCACAGTAAACTTGATGGTCGTCGTCATTCCTATTGATGTAGCGTCCGCAGTTCTTGTGATGACACCGAGGGGGCAAAGCCTCCACAATCTGTGTGATGATACCTGATGGCTTATCATTTGAGAAAGTGTCCCTGCATGTTGGGCATGTTTCCAGTTCTCCTCTGTTAATACAAGTTAGATTAAATTTGATTAATATATATTTTGTACAATAAAATGAATGTTGTTATTTAGCAAATGGATGATTTGAAATAATATGAAATCCAAGAGTAAAGTTATACCTATATTTCAAAGTGAACAAGAGGTAATCATGAATGCTGACTAACAAGAACTCCGTAACACTCTTAACGTATATAACTACAATACCAGACATGCTACCTTCTTTGTACCTTTTCTTCAACACAGACTGAAAATAACCAATGTACATTGGTTGGAAGCTTCTCAATTACCAACAGAAGACTAATAGTACAAGATCTGAAGAGAGAGCTGGGCAGATGGCTGACAGACTGGCCCTTCTACAGCCCAGCAGTCCTTTAATAACAACTGACACCATGACACTTGTCTTTATACTGTTTGCCTACTTGACATGATTAACATGTTAAATGTGATCCCGCCCTTAAATAAATACATTAGACTATCATGTATCATTGGGCGCACAATTGCTTTTACTGTTTGTATATTTAACATGATTACTACGTTAAATGTGATCCCACCCTTAAATAAATATATTAGACTATCATGTAACCCATTGTGCACAAGATTGCTTAATTTGTAAGGTAAATAAATTTTAGGTACTCCTTGGGGTAAATGGAGAAACATTGAAGAAACAAATTGAAATGTTTTTTTTTTTTGTCACCCAGCAGGGATCACTTCTAGCTGGTTTATACCTTCCAGTTGAACCTACCACTGGGTACAGCAAAAACCGATGTGTCACTTAAATCTGAGCAACCTTATGGATTTCCAGGTGCGGCTCATCACTAACCGCGAATGTCGAACAAGGGTAATTCGATAGGTCTAGTCTACTGCGGAAGATGACTATTGGAGTTGGAGGGATTCGTTCCTTAAGTATCAGAGGTTCTTGCTAGCCTCAACAAGGGTGTGTCACCCCTGCCTGCTTTGACTGGAGGGGTTGGTTTAGAGCTGGCCTCTCCTTCTTCATGACTTTGAGATTAGTACCTGAATTCATCCTCATGGATCTTGATAGGAGGTAGCACCTACTCCCTAACCTGACCCATCCTGAATATCCTGTCACTCCAAAATCAGCGCTAAGGTTCTTATAGGACTAAGTGCGATTTATAAGCTTCTTGTCCCAAAAGAATTCCTGCATAACATTAACTGTTCCTGATTCTAAAAATAAATGATAAAACCTCAACCATTCTATAAAAAACATAGTAAATCATAATCAGAGATTAATACAGACATGAAAATAAGTTAAGTTTATTAATTTACAAGAACATTTCAAGCATAAAAATACTGACCGAAAAAATGTCTGTTGAGACAGAAAATAGGATAAGGTAGGCAATAACTGCTCCAAAACATCTGAAGCACAGGGGTTGGAATGTTACTGTATGGGATTGGTTTTGTTAACTGTTGATAAACTAAATATTAGCAGTAGGCAATGATCAAGTGTACAAAAGTGTGATCAATATCTGTGCAGCTTCAAGGCCTGCATGGAAGAGACACTCCAGTAATTGCACTATATTCTGTAAATAAAGTGAGGTATAAAAAAGTTACTTGTGTCAATATTGAGGTTTATTCTAGAGGTTTGAAAGCCAATGTTTGTCCTATTCCATGTCCCATATTCATGGTGGGTTTATAAAAATATGTAATTTTTATAAAGTTTAAAAGGTTTATGATAAATATCCTTATCCTAATACTATTATATATGTGAATGTGCCTTTGTTAATTTGTTTTGCTTTCGTGCATAGTCTTTTCAACCGACTATACTGAAATTTACGTGAAATATTTATGTGGATTTTTATTTTATTTTAAATATTTATTTTGTGAATTTACTTGCAAGACAAATATTAGTTTTAAGTTTTTTAAATTGCTAATTTTGAAAAAAAATATTGTGTACAATATTTAAAAAAAGTTTCTATGAGAAAAAAATGTATTCTTATTAATATTTTTCCTAATCTTACATGCCTAGCATCCCTGCTTGAATATAGACGAATTCTTATCAAAAATTTCTTGTAAAAATCCCATCTTAGTCCCTAAAGTTTCTAAATATTAATTGAAAGAGGCTATTAAATATAATATATACTGTTTTGTATAAACAATTTTTTATGATAGCACAACCATATATTACATTAATTTAACCACTATTTTAACCCTTTAGTGCCAAAAGCCAATAAGATCGGCCCATGGGTATTTCCAAAATGCGTCGAAGGCCGACGAGATCGGCTTTCGGAATATTTATTATTCTGTTACTAAATGCTGACATATGGCATTGTACTTAGTCTAAATATAATTACTTTTTTAATATTTGGTATGTTTGTTCCTATGTACACATAATAAACAATAAAAAAGATGCATACTAATAAATTAATATCATAAAATTACAATTTTTGTATTCCAAAGTTTTAAGCAATTGAAAGTTACATTTTTGTTTGTATTGATGTTTATTTAAACATTGTAAGATATTTATCATCCAAATAAATATTGCAAGTTATATCCTACTTTTCCCCCACATAATAAAAGATTAATATAATCCATTGTTTTTTTTATTTTTTAAGTTAAGAATTATTTGGCTGAACACTACACAAATACCAAGAATACTTGGTACTGAGAGAAGTGGCTCATAATTGATTGGCACTGACAGTGCCACCCCCTCAAAAGTGCTTGGCACTCAAAGGGTTAACGATAAGAAGTGCAAGAATGTCTAGATACTCAAGATTGGTTGCCCCTCCTTGACATTGTGATGTGACATTTTTAAACTACCATGCTTTGCAAAGCCAATTGCTGTTTATAAATGATTTTATAAGACTATTTGACATATTGGATGTCACTACTGTCTGAATTACTGGCTCTTAGCTGCACTTCGGATTAATTCTGTAGTCATTGGTTTAAATTCAAAAGTTCTGTTAAATAGGCCGTTGCAATTGCAATAATCATCAGTTGTTGGGTTAAGAGCAAAAGTTCATAATATTCGGCTCTTATCATAAAAAACCGCAATTTTTTCTTCATTTATTTGCTTGATTTGATTTACTAAAATTTATTATTTTGGGAAATTCAGGTAGTAAGCAATTTGAATTTGTATTAAAAGCTATTCCGCTTGAAATATTTAAAATATTCTACACTAGAGGATTGTGATCACAATAAATCGTGTTACATAAGTGCTTGTCATTTTAAATTGCAATGTTAGGCAAAAGTGTATTGAAAAAGAAAATTCTACTTTAAATCATTGATATATTAAGGTTTCACTGTAATAGATCAAGATTTGGATATTGGAATTAATTGTTCAGTCTGTTAAGGACAAAAATCAGAGGTTCAACCTTTAATGAATTTAAAAAACGCATAAATATAATAATTATTCACATAATTGAATGATAAGTTGTTAATTTTTAGTCACAAATCTGAAAGTATACTATTTACTTATTTTTAACAGACATACATCTCCATTTTAAACTGGGACGGATGTTGAAAGGTTAGAAACAAAGGAAATTACATAGAGATTAGGTGAGGTAATGAATGACCTGCAGTCAGAGCAAATCAAGTGGCCGTTGACACACTGCACCATCTCCGGTCTCACCGTTTCCAGGCAGATAGAACATAAAGTGATGTCCACTAACGACTGGAATGTGCTCTGTAGTTCCTCTGTAGACAAGTTCTCCTAATCCAAACAAAAAATATGATCATAGTGGTTTTCACCTCAAATACACTCTTTGAATTGAGCAAGATCTTTGAAATAGTAAACATCTATAAAATGATAGGCACTTGTGATGTAGTGCTATAATCTATTATACAAAGGTAGGTGCTTGTAGGATTTAAGGTGATGAGATTTATTACAGTATTGTCAGTTCTTTGTTTAAAGTTTGTTTTTGACAATGGAAGGATTGTGAAGGAAATAGGATTTTTCTGGACATTTGCCATCGTTCAACAATAAATCAGTAACACAACATTTCGAGATCTGCAATGTGACCTTCTTCAGGTAAATAACTAACAACACAATATTTTATTACAAACTAGGTAAATATAAACAAATCATACCAGAGCGTTTGATACACGTAAGTCAGGAATCACAACCATCATGTTGTGTGACAACTTCACGAACTCTAAAACATGCATTTAATAAAAAACTAAACACAACCTAATTATTAAAACTTAACTACAGAATACAGGTCTGCATTCATCTACCAAAACACCTACGACTGACCAGAGGTGAATAGCAAATTATGGCAATCGTCATGGCAGAAACAAGATGGCAGCAAAAAAAGAAGGGAACAGGAGTAATAAATAAAGGCCCTAGAAGTGTTAAAGAAATACAGTATACTCAATTTTTTCCCATAGGTTTACAATAATTGCATATATCCTAGAGATCTAAGGTCAAGAAAAAAATAGTGAATCAAATTTACTCTGATAAGATTTGTCTGGATTCCAATCTATTATAATAAAACAAAAATATTGCAATCAACAAACAGTGAATTTAATTTAACTATCCATTTCAATGTTAGTGATCTATGTTATAAAAATAGTTGAGATTTATGTTTGTTCTTGGGGAACTCAAAGTTGTTTTTCCAAGTGGCAATATGAAAGCACCAAGAGATTGTCTGCTGCTAAATTTATAATGACATCAGACACATAAACACATCACTCAGAAACTATAAACAGCACAGTGAGCACATTGTACATTTAGTCTTCTGTTTATCAACTAACTCAGCACTCCTACTCCTCTGGGATGTGCAGCTGGGTTACTGGTCACTGCAGTTCACAAACTTGGAACATTTGTTTTAAACAAAAGTGCCCTGAGCAGTGCGCATCCAAGGTTAAAGCTGACCCAAATTTTGATCTCTCAGTTTTAACAAACCAAGTTTTAAATTCGTAATTTCAGAGTAATTTTGAAATAAAAATTTCAGTGAATTTTATGCTTACAAAAAATTATAAAACAGTGAATTCTTTCCCTTAAAAAAGTCTATGGAACAATAATTGGTGGTCTATGACAATGCACATTACAATACGACAGGAAAACACTCTTCATACAAAATACAAGTTTATGGTTGTCTGTCACCAAGGTTCATTTCCTGTTGGTGATTCGAGCTTGCCATAAAAACCATTAAAATGCATTGTATGATTGGTAAAATACAAATAGTAGTTCCCTGTAACACGTTCACATTGTTGTTATTTAGTTTTGAATGTATGAGCTCTTTTATTACTGTTCTGTTTTACAATTTGTTCAAATTTAATTTATCAATTGTTTGCTATTATTTATTTATTTGTAATCATATTAACACATTGTCATTGAATATAAGTTAAATGGTTTATTTTAATGGGTATCTGCTGTTACTGTATTATTTAACACGTTGAAGACTACGGTTTATTTCCGAACTTTTTTATTTGCTGTTGAATAGTTCAATAATGATGGAAAAAGCCCTCATTTTTTTACATTAACCATCTTAGTATAATGAGAAATGTATGTAGACTTCTCAATTTTGCACACAAAAATTATTTCAATATGTTTTTGCAATGTTTTTTCCGTGTACCCCATCGGACGCACAATGCACTTTACAAACGCCCAATGCGTACCTGATGAGGTACCACACATCGTCGTAAACGTGTTAACATAATCTGGTGCAGAAAGTCACCTACACATGTAACATAAAACTCTAGAACTGACTTTAATAACATTAATGTCCATAATTGGCAACTGCATAAACGTTGAAAATAGTAACACACTTTTCAAAATGTATGTAATTAATGATTTCAAAGAACACAACATCAACATCAAACACACAAAAGATTTTTTAAAATAGATCTTTAAAAATTACAGTAACATTTAAACCAATGATTGGAAAATGGTAATTGGGATAGGCTAAGTTGTAAAATAAATGTAAAAGAAACAATATATTCAATGAACTTTTCTTAAAAAATAAGATTTTTGTAACTAATCAAAAAATTAAAGCTGTTTGAAATTAATTGTTTGACTGCTTCACAGCTTGTCTGTTGTCAATATACATTAGTTTGTTGTAGAAGAGTTATTAAACATAAGTACTAACTTAAAGATTATGGTTTTAGAGTTGTTATGGATAAACACAGTTGTGAATTGTTTAATATTAATCATATAAATGCGCTTAAATCTTTGAATTCTCCTGCTCTGATTTAAAAACGTTTCTATGTTTGTAGATTTTTTTTTACTAGCTTTCATGAAATGCTCTTTAACTCTGGTAAACAATATAAATTTGATATTTTCCTTTTTCAAGTAAAAACACTTACAATGAGTACTATCACTAGTATAAACGACTACAACATTTTCCAATATAGTTTTTATGTTGTGCAAGGCCTTTCTGAATCAAAGATTCCATCATCCTTGCACAAAATAAAAACTATATTGGAAAATGTCGTAGTCGTTTATACTAGTGACAGTACAATAAACCTTTTTTCCAATGCTCCAAGATTTTACACTTACAATGAGGTTAATTTGTAACAGTTAGAGCCAAATAAAAACTCCATTTTTTAAATGTAATAACCACAATACAAAATTCAAATTAGGATGCTAAATGTTAACACTATTATCAGAGAACTCTAATTTACAACAGGTAAACTTCAATTTGCACTTGCCGCCTCAATATTTAATTCAAAACAGTTACAATATTGCAAATTTTGTTAATTATGTGTTAGTAATAAATTAATTACGTGTGTTATGTTTATAAAGCCATATAAATTTAAATAAATAAAAGAAACATCTGTGATTTTTTATTTAACTAATTTAATATCATAATATTATTTTCCATAATTTAAAATAAATCAAAGTGCCAACAAATACACAATAACTAAAAGTTTAGTGGTTTTTTTGCATATTACTAAGATTTTATTTCAAAATTATTATTGGTAGTGATCACTTATGTTTCAATATACAAACATTTGGCATTGTTTAAGTGCCAGTTTCCAAGAGTGGCGTAGATTGATTTTAAAGTTTGACACTGTTTTATAGTGAGCATCCTGGTTTTGAACATGTCCTGGACAAACATATGTACAAAGCTCCATGTAAATCCATTATGTAGTTTTAGAGATTTCGTGATGATACAGTCAATGGTATTTTGGTTTTTATGTATATTATAGTAATTTAAACATTTTTACTGTTTTTTACTTTAATACTTAATCTACTTTTGAATTTCATAAAACTTTAAACCAACAAAAGGATTTAAACCATTGCAGTCTTTTCTAATTATTTATAAAATTGATTTAGTTTATTATAATCATATACTATAAATAAACAAAATACTGATTACAATGTACATACTGTAACATAATGGGATTTGGTTTTATATGTGTATTCTATAAGGTATTTCTCTACAAGAAAACCAAAATCAACTTGCTATTTGGTAAGTTTTTGACTGAACTTACTGTTAAAGAATTATAAACAAGTAAAGAATAATACAACAAATAATTGAGCAAAAATGTCAACAATAATGCAGTGTTCACTCAATGTGTATAATATTTATTTTTACCACTATACATAACACAATCTAAAACCACTTTTAACAATTTCTTAAAATGGTATATTTTTATTTCCATAAGGAATTTTTAGGTGGTTATAAACCACATATCACATAAAAATTAATAACATGTTTGAAATTTAAGTTATAACCCAAACAGTCTATCAATCTAAGGGACCATGGGAGTTACAAGAGCTCCTCGTGGGCCACCTGCATGGACTGATCATACACCTCGGAGAGAAAGAGGGAATGAGGGGTCCCTCCTGCCAACTACAGATAGCCTGTGTATTGGAATAGTGGTATGATCAGTCCCAAGCGTTCTCGCTCCATACTATTTTGGATTTAATTTAGTTCAGTACTTGGAAAACCTATTAAAATGTAGGTAAGGTCACTGTCTTTTCAGCTTTCGGTAGTTTGGTACAGCATACACATATTTCAAGTAGATTTTCAAGCTGAATGTGGCAGGATGCAGCACAATTAATTTATTTCATTAAACCTTGATTTTACAATGCAATTAATATTCATAGCATTAGAGATCAGTAGAACTAAATATTTTCATCATATGTATTATATAGATATTTCTACGCAACCATAAAAGTGGTGTTTAAAATTGTAAACCATACTTATACTCGTATATCATCTTAAACAGAATTTTTCAGTTACATTACAATAATCTAATTAGAAAAATGTTGTATTTATTAACAATGTCACGTGCTATGTTAGGTATTTAAGTTAGGTAGTTGTGATTGATTTTGTCATATTTCTATATTTATGTTTTTGTTGAACATTTGCTCACAAGTTTCTTTTTTAACCCATTTAGTTTCCAGTCCTTAGAGCACATCTACTGTGATAACTCTTTATTACAGCTTTTGCAGCGTAATTATTCATTTATGGAACTATTAAGGACTCTATATTAAAATATGATGCAGTTATGCTTATGAATGTGTTGCAATAGTTTTCCAATGAAATAAAAAAAAATATATATGTGCCGTCGTTTTAAGCCTATATGCAAAATATGATGAAATTATGACACTATTTGTTGTGCACTATCTCACATTTTGTCAAGTGTCTTTGGAGGTACCGGTATAAAGAAAGTTCAATATTAATATAAGTAATTGAATAAACATTTATTGTAGTATACGTTCTATATAATTTATATGTTTTTCAGATATGTTCGGATATAAAACGACTCATTAATTCATAATAGATAACAGAAACCATAACCTTTCGAAATAACATGAGTGATTTCTGGAAGCTTGTTCACAAATTTTTACACAATTTACCATATGTTTCTATTGTAGTCAGTTGAGGAATGTAAAGCTTTTTTTTATTTCTGGTGTTGTGTGTATAAACCTGATTTCTAATGAAAAAGTTTTCTGAGGTTTGCTTTAGTGTATAATATAATATGGTCAATGTAGAGATTAATTATGGTAGGTATTTGTAACTGTACAGAATAAATAGGCATTTGCAATGATCTAATGGAACAGCATGACAACTCATTTTTGGATGATTAACAGATCTGAGACTGCTTCTGAATGGCCCCATAATATCAAGCCATAAGCAATATGTGATTAGAATAATCCAAAGTATGCTGTCATAAGGTACTCAGTAGATATTATAGATCTTAACCTCCAAAATATAAAAGCAACTTTCAAAGTTTTTTCGCTTAAACCGTTAACAAGATCATTCCAACTCAATTTCGTGTCAATACAAATTACCAGTAGTTTGACAGATTGGTGATCGTTTTGAGAAAGACTAAGTAATATATTTTTAAAGACTAAGTAAGACTAAGTAAAGACTAAGTAAGAATATATTTCAAGACTAAGAAAGACTAAGTGATATATGGGAATCAAGTTCACTGTTGTTAGATGTTGATGAATTTTTGCAGTGAGATGAACATTGAAGTGGCAGCAGTTATGTTAACAGAGTATAAATTATCTTACTTGCACTCTATAGACCTCCTGGGGGGAATATGGACACTTTTATGAGTCTCTTTGAACGATTGTTTGGACCACCTGATTAAGTTTAAATGTTTTATTATATGTTGTGGTGATTTCAATATTGATTTTTTGAATGTAAACTCTTCCAATGTTCGTGGTTTGAAAGACATTCTAAGATCAGTGGACTGTAAATTGACTATAAATACTCACACAAGAGGCAATGCTTGCCTAGACAATATTGTGACTAATCGGGATGATAATTACTTTCAAGTTAAGGTCTTAAATGAGTGTCTGTCCGACCACAACATGATTGAAATTTCTTTCGTTCCTGAACCCCAGACTAAGAAGAATGTCAGGAGAAGCAAATCGAGGTGAGATGTTTAGCTCCTAGCAATATTGAAAAACTTAATCTCTCATCTGACATTGATTGATTGGCCAACCATTCTTGCAGTAAATAACAAGGAAACAATATTATTTGACATTCTTTTGGACAGATTTTTAACTATTTTTGATCTATGTTGCCCTGTTTAAAACAACAAATCTTAAAATCGTTAGCAACTCTAAGTTGAAAAGCGTTAAACTCAACTGGTTATACCGACCATTTAAGGGATCTTAAGAAACATCTAATGGCAATTTATACAGTTTACTGTCATACCAAGTCTGAACCTTCACGAAGGGCCTACGTCGGTGAAAGAAACAAGTATAAAAAATGAACTGAAGAAGGCAAAGCTTTAAAGCAAATGAGAGGTTAATCAGCTCTGCGTCTAATCCTTGTAAAACTGCATGGTCCATTATTGCTGCAGTAAAGGAGCCCTACCCCTCCATCCAGTCCAGATATTTCGCCGGAGGCTTTCCTCCGACTTCTTCGTTGAGACAGTGAAAGAGGTACGACAAAGCATATCTCCCAGTAACGTGTCTGCTGAGGATCTCCTGGGTCAAGCTCCACGTACTCCTAACACCTTTAAATGGAAGCCAGTGTCTTGTGATGAGGTTTTGCAAGTGGTGAAAGATATGAAATCTTCAAATAGTAAAGATATCTATGGCCTGTCTAGTGTTCTTTTAAAGAGAATCTGTTTCTCTATCATATTGCCTCTCACCTGGTGTATAAAATCAGTGCCTGTGTATTGGTGTTTTCCCAAAATCTTTTTTTTTTTTTTTCTTTTTTTTTTCTCTTAGGACAAGAAGCTTATAAATTGCACTTAGTCCTGTAAGGAACTTTGCGCTGCATCCGGAGTGATAGGATATTCAGGATGGGTAAGGTTTAGGGAGTAGGGAGACCGCCTCCTATCGAGATCCATGAGGAAGAATTTAGGCACTACATCTCAAAGTCATCCCGGAAGAAGGGAGGCCAGCTGTAAACCAGCCTCTCCAGTCAAAGTAGGCAGGAGGTGGCACACCCTTGTTGAGGTTAACAAGAGCCTCTGATGTAAGGGAACAAACCCCACCAACTCCAACAGCCATCCTCCACAGTAGGCTAGACTTATCGAATTGCCCATGAATCCCAGAATCTTCAACATTTGCGGTTAGTGATGTGCCGCTAACTGGACATCCATAAGGTTGCCCAGATTGAAGTGGCACATCGGTTTTTGCTGTGCCCAGTGGTGGGTTTCAACTGGTAGGTATAAACCAGCCAGAAGTGATCCCTGCTGGGTTTCCCAAAATCTTTAAAAACATCTAAAACTGTGCCTATCTATAAGAAGGGTCCCAAAAGATTTACCCGGTTCCTTATAGACGATCTCTCTGGTACCCGTTTTTTCAAAAATTTTGGAATTCATTATGAATGATCAACTCGGTAAATACTTTGAATGTTTTTCAACCTTTTTCAAAACTCTCAATTCGGCTTTCGAGCAGGAAAAAGTACTTTGGATGCGGTCGGAGCTTTGGTGAGATCGATTTTCGATGGTTTTGAATCTAAAGCTGCCACCCTTGGCGACTCTTTTCGATCTTACCAGGGCTTTTGATTGTGTCCCGAGAGAAATCCTGCTCTATAAAATTATCTTTTTATGGCATAAAACAACCTGAATTGGCGCTTTTAAAATCATACCTGGCTGAGCGTGGGCAGAGAGTTTGTGTTGGTGGTGTTCTTTCTGCCTATCGCTCGGTCGAGTTTGGCGTGCCACAGGGATCGGTACTCGGGGACCCTTGTTATTCTTAATTGTTTATTAATGATCTCCCTTGTAATGTTAAGGCCAACGCCATTCTGTATGCTGATGATGATTCTACTCTGTTTAGCTCTGACAAAAAATACCATTAACTTATGTAAGTTTATTGACGAGGCTTGCCTCGAGGCTAAGACATGGTTTCAGGCTAATGAACTTGCTCTGAATGAATGTAAGACACAACAAATATTATTTGCACTACAACCCGATCAGTGCACTTTTTTACCTAATGTCAAACTGTTGGGAATTGTCTTAGATAGTAAACTAACATGGTCAGATCACATTAGCCAAGTTTGTTCTAGATTATCTAGAGTTGTATTTTTGTTAAGACAGCTAAAAAACACTTTGTACCTAAAGAATACTTAAAAAACTCTTATTTTTGCCTTTTTTAACAGCATACTCTTATACGGCTTACTTTTTTGGGGAAAACGGAGTTGGAATTGATAGAGTTCTTCTAATACAAAAAGAAAGCAATTAGGATTTTAAACAAACTCCAGACAGAAGTGCTAGTTGTAGACCTTTATTTATACAAGAATCCATTCTTACAGTAATAAATCTTTATATTACACCTGTCTTGTTTATGTTAAGAAGAATTCAAATGATCTTGTCCATAGGAGTGATGTGCACTCTCACAATACTAGAAATAGGCATTTACTAGACAAAAGATTACTGTAGATTAAGCAAAACTCAAAAGAACTTTGGTTATTTATCCATTACCTTTTTTAATAAACTCGGTCGTATGGCAAATTCTGTAAGACTTAAAGAAATTCAAACAGGTTATTTTCATTTGGCTTGTAAAACCCTTTCTATTCAATCAATGAGTACCTGACTTGTAAAAAAATGTAGATTGTAGTTTTTAACTTAAGAAAGTCCACATTTTTATTTATCTACTAAATTTTATCTCGTTGATTCTATCTTGTTGATTTTGTCTTGTTAAATTTAATATTTTAGGATTTTATCTTGTTATCAATTTTATAGATTTTTTTATATTTTTTGTTATTGCCTTGTTGATTATTTGTTTTTCTTGTTGACTCAACATTGTTGGTGTTTAGTTTATAAGTTACTCTAGTATATAATATTATGCTGACTGATTAATTGTAAGATGACTGTGTCCATTGCTCACAAGGCCTAAAGACATGAAGTAAATTCAATTCAATTCAATTCAATTCAATTCAATTCAATTCATTGCAGAGAAGTTTATTAGTTGTGACCCATTTCTGAGTATTACATTGAGCTGCAGTCATTAAACTTTCTAAATTACTATAGCAGGAGAACAGAGTTGAATTGTCAGCACAGATGACATAATTCACACCAACATTTGTTGATAAATTTTTAATTATTATAAGGAAAAAAGAAGGGTCCAAGGACAGAACCTTGCAGAACGCCTAAGGAAACTTCAATATTAATGATTGTGTCTTTCTTAAACTTTTGTATTGTTTACGATTTATTAAATACGACTCAATAATTTTTATAGGCTTGAAGATATTCCATAAAAGTCTGATTTAGTTAAAATACTATTTAATTGCACACAATCACATGCTTTACTCAAATCTAATAGACATAGAGACACTGACTCCTTATTTTCAAATGCTTGCAGTGCCTCATTATTTTGGCTACTGCAGCAACTGTTGAATAGTCTGTCTTGAATCCAATTTGGGATTTAGGAAGGAAGTTATTTAGTTCAAAATAATTACTGAGTTGATTATATATTATGGATTCAATGACTTTGGAAAAAATAGGGACAACTGAAACTGGGCGATAATTTTGTGGAAGATTTGTATCCCCTTTTTTGTGAATTGGTGTGATCTTTGATATCGTTAACATATTTGAAAAGTAACCCTATTCTAAACATTTGTTTATTATGAACGAAAGTGGCTTCTTAATTACACAATTTTTTCAATTAATGATTAGAACTCTAATAAACATCAGGATTTAGAATTTGAGAATTTAGAAACTATTTCATGTTCGTCTTCTGAATTAACATTTGTCCAATTAAAAGAATTTGCACTGATCAGTCTACTTCCTAGTAAATCATAAATTTTAGTGTTAAGTCAGGATTTGATTTTTCCAATTCATTAACAGGATGTTTGAAGTGATAATTGAATTGTTCAGGGTTAAATGTGGTGTCTCCAGTAGAATTTGGAGTGTTCGAGGGATATAACCTCCTAAGCTGCTTTGCACTTATTTTGTGCTTGGTCTATGTACTTTTCACAGGCTATTAGAAAAGTACAGAAAGGGCAGTACAGGGGGACTTTTTTGGCAGAGGTTAGATATGCTCTATAGCTTCTTTTACAAACAAGATATGCATTGTAAGCTAACTCAGTTATGCTGTGATCCATTCCTCAATATGTAAAAAAAAATTATATAATCTTAATATATAATTTCTTTCCTGAGCAAGTCCACAATTATTGTACCATTTTATTTTATTTTTTCTATAGTGTAATTTTACTATTACCTTGCTTTTTACTAATTAAAGGTGAGCAAAAATGCCACAAATTGATATAGTGCCTAAATAAACTGCCAAACATTGTTGAGACATTAATCTTTTCTAAGTTAACAATCTATAGAGATAGGCATACAAGGAGGGGATAACAAGGTCTATAATATCTACACACAAAAAGGCAGGGAATTTGAATAGAAAATAGATCTACTGATAAAGTGTAAGGGTAAATTTTTTTTGTTACTCTGTCCTCATTTCCACTGTTTATGCAACTTAAATGTATTTCTTTGGGTGAAGTTTGCTGTTTTTAAAGTCTTTTCAAGTTCTTGGTTGACATTGCGCATCTTATTTCCACAGCTCGTTACTGAAATATTTTCCCCGTTTCCTGATTGGTTGGTTAATTTTAACCCTAGAACTGGCAATGGTGTCACTCTGTACTGGCGGCTCTAGTTTAACAGCCTCGCAGATGTTTCTTATAATGTATTACATATCTTAACTGTTAGTCCAAATATAAACTATTATATGTCAATGTATTCACAACTATATGGAGAACATTATAATAACAATATCTTATTGTTTCCATGGAAACATATTTTTATTTTTTTTACAAAATGTAAGAAAAATGTTTTTTGTAAATATTCCATTGTGTAGCTGCTTAGCAATAAGCTTTACATCAAAACCGTAAATGTATAACTTATTCGAAATTTTGTCCTGATTCCAAAAATATATAGGTAATTATTGTAACTTTTATCTCAAAACGTATGTGTTACAGGGCTTTGTATGAAAAAGCACCCATATTTACTTATTTTCAAAAATGCGTACATTTCTAAATAAATATTATTGTTCGTGGGTAAACATAATCTCTTGACTGCATTTATACTTATATAAGTATGACAGATAAAACAAAAATAAAATAAAATAATACATTTTAATCTTACCTTATTTACATACGTACAATATATACAAAGTTTAATTTTCCACTCAGCGTCACTAGATCCCGCTCTGCGAGCTCTCTAAGATTATTTGATCGGTCTCTAAAGTTTTCACCCATACTGAACAACTAACACTATAACCTAAGAAAGCTAAAAAAAAAAAAAAAAAAAAACTATAATAACAACACCAAATACTATTGGATTCATAACCTCAAACACAAAACCCGGCACTTGTTTACAGTTTCACAACAATGTGGTTGTCCCGTACTACGTTCACGTCAGCTGTCCAAAAAAACAATGTTTTACGGTAAACAAAGAAGACAAGGTAATTCTAAGCAATATATGGGTCAACCTCGATTTTTCTCATATTACAATATAATGTTCCAATAGTCAATTAGAAAAGGAAATGACTAGAATTTCTTGCCGGAAAGCAGTTATAGGGAGCAGGCAACCGCCAGACGGTCATATATTGCTTAGAGTTACCTATTAGTGATCAGGGGCACTGACGTGATCTGGGCTTCAAATTTGGAACTACTCGAGTTAATTTTTTTTATAAAAGAGCAAGCAGCGCGAAGCGCTGCGCAGCGGGCAGGCATCGTGCGTGATCCTTTTTTTTTATTAAAAATTTCTGATAAATTGTTATTACATATTACAATATAATGTAGGTAATGTATGTAAAACAATTTTAAACACATAATTACATGCTGGAAAGCAAAGTAAACCAATATAATCCGCCCAATACAAAATCTCCGTAAAAGTCTGGTAAAGGAATCTGTGTCATTCCTTTGGCCTGAATCAATTCAGTATATACGAAGATCACGCACGATGCTTGCCCGCTGCGCAGCGCTTCGCACTGCTTGCTCTTTTAGAAAAAAAATTAACTCGAGTAGTTCCAAATTTGAAGCCCAGATCACGTCAGTGCCCCTGATCACTAATAGGTAATTCTCGCGGTTGCCTGCTCCCTATAACTGCTTTCCAGCAAGAAATTCTAGTCATTTCCTTTTCTAATTGACTATTGGAATATTATATTGTAATATGAGAAAAATCGAGGTTGACCCATATATTGCTTAGAATTACCGAAGACAATAATCGAAGTAAGAACAGTAAATCGGTACTATAGTTATTGCTCTTCAAGAATATATCAAATAAAAATCATTTATATGACCTTAATTGCCTAAAATTTCAATAACTGTACATGTCTACTTTGGCAACGAATATTCGTCCTTGCCAAATCGGACGGACCTTTGGCGACGAAAATTCGTTTCATACCAGCTGGAGGGTTAAAAGAAAGATGTAAAATCTCTTTCATTATATCTGTTATTTTATAGTTGTACAAAAATGGATTTGCCATCTGCTAGTGAAGAAACTACTGTTTTGCCTGCTGAAACTACGGTCAATTTGTGAGCATTTTATTGAATTTGATTTTAGAAATATGATCAGGAAAAATATAGTTTAGTTTTTAGCTCATCATGTAATATTACATCCTTGTTTATTATGCAATATAAGTGTGACGACCATTGTTCTCTTGCTACATAATATGATTAGGTGAGTTTTTAATATGCTTTCTCAATCATTCATGAACAGATACTAAAGAATTTTTATACTTTACTGATTGATACTATCTAGAGGGATGTTTCATTCATTGCCATGGCTATAGCCCAGAGGTATCATAGCCCAGTCAGTACAACTATTATAGTTCCTTTTACAAGGTTAGAAAAAAATCAGGCTTTAACTCTTTCAGTGTCAATATCCAGCTAACCAGACATTTAAAGAACAATGTAAGCTGTCGATCTCCGAGTCACTAATTTTCTTAAAACATGCACAAATTGCCAACATCCGGTTTACCGGACATTTAGAAAAAAATATACCAAAAATATAATACATTATTTAAATTTCTATAATGTATTAAATACATTATAAAACAATATAAACATTAAATACAAAAAAATAGCCACCAAGGTAGTTAAAAACATATGACAATTCGGTTTCAATTATGTATTTACATAATTTACCTTAAGCTACAAGTACCTGATGATGAATTCGTTGAATTAAAAATTTACATTGCACAAAATAAAATCCATAAAAAAATTGTTAGAAGGTTTATTATTGTATATAATACATTATACTTTTACACATCATAGCTTATTTTATACCAATTTAGGTTTTGAAAAATGTTCTTTCTGATAAGTATATTATATAGTACACAAGCACAGCTGAGCAATCAGTAGTAGTGATGAAAGTAGACAATCGTAATAGCCAATCATCGATGATGTCGTGCCAAGACATTAAATAAAATTACTTTAAGTGATAAGTAAATTTTAAATTAAAAGATATTTTGAAAATAAAGTGTTCTTTTGGTGAGCTACATTTTATTTTTATTTTTAATTAAATTTATACAGTTTTTGAATATATATATATATATATATATATATATATATATATATATATATATATATATATATATATATATTATGTAACTTTTAGATAACACCTGTAAATTACCCTTGACACTTTTAAGCAATATTAAAAACTATCTATCACTAAAAGGATTAAAAGATTTCTATTGCATTCACTTACACTGTGTAAGCATTTTCATTTGGAAAACACAAGAAATAATGGTAATTCTAAGCAATATATGGGTCAACCTCGATTTTTCTCATATTACAATATAATGTTCCAATAGTTAATTAGAAAAGGAAATGACTAGAATTTCTTGCCGGAAAGCAGTTATAGGGAGCAGGCAACTCATATTACAATATAATGTTCCAATAGTCAATTAGAAAAGGAAATGACTAGAATTTCTTGCTGGAAAGCAGTTATAGGGAGCAGGCAACCGCGAGAATTACCTATTAGTGATCAGGGGCACTGACGTGATCTGGGCTTCAAATTTGGAACTACTTGAGTTAATTTTTTATCTAAAAGAGCAAGCAGCGCGAAGCGCTGTGCAGCGGGCAAGCATCGTGCGTGATCTTCGTCTATACTGAATTGATTCAGGCCAAAGGAATGACACAGATTCCTTTACCAGATTTTTACGGAGATTTTGTATTGGGCGGATTATATTGGTTTACTTTGCTTTCCAGCATGTAATTATGTGTTTAAAATTGTTTTACATACATTACCTACATTATATTGTAATATGTAATAACAATTTATCAGAAATTGTTAATAAAAAAAAAGGATAACGCACGATGCTTGCCCGCTGCGCAGCGCTTCGCGCTGCTTGCTCTTTTAGAAAAAAAAAATTAACTCGAGTAGTTCCAAATTTGAAGCCCAGATCACGTCAGTGCCCCTGATCACTAATAGGTAACTCTAAGCAATATATGACCGTCTGGCGGTTGACTGCTCCCTATAACTGCTTTCCAGCAAGAAATTCTAGTCATTTCCTTTTCTAATTGACTATTGGAACATTATATTGTAATATGAGAAAAATCGAGGTTGACCCATATATTGCTTAGAATTACCATGCAACTTTTAGATAACACCGTCTGTAAATTACCCTTGACACTTTTAAGCAATATTAAAAAATATCTGTCACTAAAGGGATTAAAAGACTTCTATTGCATTCACTTACACTGTGTAAGCATTTTCATTTGGAAAACACAAGAAATAATTGTGTTTTCCAAATGAAAGTGGCCTAAGTAAATATTTAGAATAATATCTTGTATAAACTATGATTTACATTTTTACTAAAAGGATAAATTTTGTGTGATATTTTGGGTAGGGTACGATAAGCGGACCCGGTTTTTTATATCGAAGAATGTAATCATCGATACCTAATATTCGCATCTCAAATCCTAGACTATCAATCGATATAAAGTATCTATTATAGTTCTCAATAATAATCATATATGTTTTAAATTAAAATATGAATCTAATATTTACAGTGATCAAACAAATTATTATAACCAAAATTAGGAAAACTGATTTGCTCCTCTCACAGTTACAGTTGTTTCTTTCCCACAAATTGCACATAATGGGTTTTTCCGCATGATTCCAACATGTTGAAGTCATAAAAAACATATACGTCTTATCATCTTCCAAAGCAATGTGTAGTTTTCTAAAATTGACTGTTATTTTTAATAATCAAATGTTATATAAAATTGAAATATTACATTAAGAGTATTATTTGAAAGTGTTTACAGTCATTGATATAGATTATTTAATTAATCGTTAAATAATTAATCAGTATCGATTGATTATATCCATGGTTATGACAAAGTAATATCGTTTGCCAATTTCAATATAAAAAACTGAGTGGGTCCGCTTATCGTACCCTACCCGATAATTTTTGTAAGCTATAAAACAAATGCAAATCTAATTAGTTTTTATATTTTAAGCATATAGTCCATTTAGGATATATATATATATATATGGAGATTGGGATCAAAAGGGATATAAGTCTGCTTAAATTTAACAAACCAGTTCTTGATTAATTTGAAAATAACCTAACTTTTCCAAGAATTCCCCAAAATTCGGCCCCTCATGTTGTGACAGTTTTCCTGACGAGTATTATAATGATTAGCCTACATTATCAAACATGTAGCAAATTCCAAATCAAACATAAAATACAACACTCTAATAATGTACCAAAATTTGTTGCACTCGATAAGATTAACCACATTATTAAAGCAAAGTAATTAATATTTTTATTGTAGATTTAAAAACTATGACAAAAAAACCAATACGAAATGAAGTTAAGACTCACCATTGTCTTTACAAGAGATTTTCAGTATTAAACTTCTATTTAGAAGAATACAAGAAACTCTGAAGTAAACTTAGGACCAATAATTATTGTTAACATCAACACACACGATTATATAAAATATCTTTGTTCAACAGTTCTTCCAACCAAGTATAAGGGAAGGAAATCAACTAAGGAAGAGGTTGATGTTGATAACGATAACGATGACGCATCTCAGATATCCTCCATCCGCTAGAAGTGTTGCCAATGACTTGTAAAAATTACATATACCTATATCAGGACTGAACATATGAACATTAAATTAATTATTATCAATACAACGTCAAAAACACATTCCGTAAACAGGAACGATTTGGAACGATTTTTTACAGTTTTCTGCAACTAAATACAATATCTGTTAAAATAATTTCCTGATATCAAGGCTAACTAATAATCTCGTATTTCTTTTTTTGGAATTTGTAGCATTTTGTTCTTAAATTACCTTATCACACTCTTCCAAATTTGTTCCAATTTTACCCTACAGATAAAAGTTGGTTAACTTTGTTACAGCACTGTTTCCCATTGAATACATAGGAAAAATTAAATATGTCCTAATGTTAGCCAAATGCTTTATTTTATTTAGAACTTCTGATACAAACACCAATGTAAATTTACTTATAGAAATGTTGTAGATAGGAAATCCAATAACTTACATATACAATGTTCCAAAATTTCAAATAAGGATAAAAAAACGTTACAAAACTAAAAATTAGGTTATTAAACATTGCCAAGCTTAAAATTAGGTATATTATTTTCATATCTGTTGTACCTTTGCATAGATGTAGGATAGTTACATACCTAACTTATTTACTGTATGTCTAATTCAAAGAGTTTTCAGTAATACCCAAGGTCTTTTTACTTTAAAGATCTCCCTACAACCAACTTGTTCCGGGGGGTTTATTTGCTGAACTATTTCTTGTGTTCAATGTGTACGTTATTTGATCGGCTTTTGATGGCTATTTCTAATCGATCCCAGACTTATTGAGATAATCAAAGCATCTTCGTTGTTTATCTCAGTGATTTTCCGGGGTATAATTCTCCTTTTTATTATACTAAAACAGTCTCCCTTCTTTAGGCGATTGAGAAAATCTGAAAGTTTCACAGATTACACAGGTGGAGAAGGCTGTGGTTAAAGATCACTCAAGATCTCAGAGTCTGGGGAATCCTGTACGGATAACCGACTCTTAGTATACTTCCTTTACTTTGTCTTTTGTTGTTTTCGCCACCTTTTACCTGCAATAGCTTTTGTATTCTTGAAGTGCCGGGCTGATAATTAGGCCCAATTCATTTTCAGTTGGTACTAGGCTAACGTTGTCTGAGCTTCAATGTCCTCTGCTGAAATGTTTTTACCAGTAGGGACATTTAACTTCTTTTTCCTAATCTTTAGACGGGGTTTAGTTACGGCATCTCGCTTCTTTGAAATGAAATCAAAGAAACTTTCTCCAACGATGGAAGAAACGCTGTCAACCAGGCTTCCAGAGGGCATCCTTTTCAAGACCAGCGCTTTGCTAGTTGGGTAAATTCCTAATTAGTGGAACCCAGTGATTAAGTTGTCTGAGCCCTTCTGTCCAAGAGTTTTTTTTAGCAATGAAGGACAGGTTTTTTTTCGTACTTTGGCACAGATTAAAATCGGACGTTTCGCCAGGCTCCTTGCATAGGGCGAAAGTACGCCACGTCAAGTAGCTGCAAAAGGTGAATTGCATTCGGCGGACGTGCTATAAATGTTATGTTGTTTTATTCGCAGAGCTGCAGAACCTCCAGATTGAAGTAACTACTAAGATTATCTCCTATAACAACTTTCGTTCCTTTTTGGTGTGTCAGAATGTCCAATATAAGTAATTTGAACCAATCCTTAAAGGTATTGCCATTGAACCAACCTGATTTTGACCTGTTATACCGTGCAAGAGGAGAGTCGTTTTCTGTCTAGGTACTACAAATCTCTCAGACTTGTAGTTTACATAGAACGGGGCCATAACCCCCACGGCATCTCCGGCTATCATGATTGATGTGCATGCTTTAGAGGAATTTTTAATCCTCTCAGGGTACTTCACTTCCCTCTTTGTAATAATTTTCCCAACTCCAGAATCGTCAACAAGATCTGTGTCGTTGTAGTTCTAAATATACGGGCCAGGAATTCCACTCAGTTCCTCCTGAAAATTATTGTCAAAAAATATTCACAACATCTTCATCAATAGCTGCTCTAGAGTAACTAATGTTATTTACAGTTCTCTGAGTTAAAATTTCTCTGTGTCTTTTCATAAATAAATCTGCCCAATCTCTTCCTGGTAAATTTTTGTTAAAAACGTGGTTCATTTTCCTCACGGTGATTCATATCGCATATTTTTTTAACACATCCAAGATCAAAAGAATCCACAGGAAATTCATAGTTAGAGACCTATAAGACAAAATTCAACAATATGGCCCACAATTATTATTTGCTCCTTTTCATTTTGGCCCACACTTTTGTTGTAATCTGTTTTGGTTTTTTAAGTGTGATATATTTTTTGGAATATTGTATTCTTGGGATGCTCTGCGATTAGACACAGCTTTGTTCCAGATTTCATTTAAACTCTCTTCTGTGTAATCGTATGTCCTTGTATCAAGAACATGTTTTGGAACTCTGCCTGTTCGCTTACTGCTTCCCTCCTGAAACAATGAAACAAAATTAATTACATAGTGGGGTAAATTTGGCGCAGTCCCTGATTTACCAAATTCAGTGATGAAACAGTTTGTGTATTATAAATATTGTAAACGAAAAGTGATGACGATATATGTGATGGCAATTGCATTGCCAGTAGGAGAAAAAAAAAAACATTTGTGGGGTAAAATTGGAACAGTCCCAATCTATATAATTTATATAAAAGAAAGTCGTGTTAGTTACACTATTTATAAGTCAGAACGCCTGAATCCGATTTGGCTGAAAATTGGTAGGGAGGTAGCTAAGAACTGGGAGAAACACATAGGATACTTTTATCCCGTTCCCGATTCAGGATTCCGCCCCCACTGGTCTCTAAATGTTACAGAAATACCCGTAAGAAATGCATTGCAGCAAACATATGTTATAAGCGAAAGAGCCTTTTCAAATTTAATCAGCTGTTCTTTGTAAACATGTATAATGCGACAAAAGAAACATATGTTTATATCATTTAATTACTATTTTACATTTCTTTACACTTATAGTTTGAAAGCATAGAGAAATTGCTTAAGAGAAACAGCAAATTTTGTTTCAATTGTTTCTGCAATCACTGTTAAACATAGACTTTTACTATCCAGATAATACAATTCAAATTTTAATTTTTTACAATTGAAAAGCAATTATCTCTGCATCTCCAAGTCAGATTACATTATTTGCTATCATTCATTTCGACATGCTTTCCATCGAACCCATCTAACCTGTGGCACAAATACAAGGATAATATGGCAGAAGGATATTTTACATCAAACATTTCGTGTCAATTCAAGAAATCCCAATCTTGAAAATGATTTAGGAGATACATAATAGGGCCTTGCTTTTGATTGAAGACAAGTGCTATCTCATATGCGGTAGTTTATTAGTCAGGTTAGGAATGCTCAGTGCCAAATTGTGAAATGAAGACGCATTTAATCGAGAATTGGAACGGAAACGTAAATATGATCACCTAGGAATTAGATTTAGAAGTTCAAACGAATGTACCCCTGATGAATCCCCAACAAATGGAAGTGTATGATCTTAATGAAGGCAACTGATGATGGAAATTGTGGTTTTCTTCTTTTCCTGGATGCCCCTGGTGGAACTGGTAAGACATTCCTCATGTCAGTTAATTTTAGCCACTGTTCGTGCAAGATCCAACACTGCGGTTGCAGTTGCTTCTTCTGGAATAGCAGCCACATTACTAAAAGGATGTCGTACGACAATTCTGCATTAAAATTGCCGTTAAATCTGGAATATATTGAAAAAAAACCAACATGCAATATGGCACTCCGCTATGGCCAAAGTTTTATCAGAATCGAAGATCATCATCTGGGACGAATGCACAATCGCGCATAAAACGTGCATTGGAAGCACTCTACCGAACATTGCAAGATCTACGTAATGACTCGAGATGTTTTTGGAGGCTCAATGATTTTACTGCCTGGCGATTTCCGCCAAACATTGCCAGTAATTCCCAGATCGACTGCTGCCGACGAGATAAACGCTTGCCTCAAATCATCGAATCTATGTTAAGAAACTTCAGCTGACAACAAAAACATGAGAGTTGCATTGTTGAACGATACATCTGCTGAAGATTTCTCTGAGCAATTGCTGACTATCGGTAATCGTCGAGTACCTGTCGGACGAATCAAGCGGATTGTTTTCATTTCCTCCGAACTTCTATAACTTTGTCTCATCGAAAGACGAAACTCATTAACAAAGTATTCCCAAACATCATTACTAACCTCAAACAATAATGAATGGTTGAGTGTGGGCGCAGCAATTTTGGTAGCTAAGAATAAAGATGTAGATGACTTAAACTACATTAATTCAGAATGAGATCATTGGTACACTGCATTCTATCAAATCTATTTGACTGTGTAGCAAATGAAGGTGATGCCACCAAATATCCAATTGAATTTTTAAACTCCTTGGATGTACCTGGCTTACCACAGCACAAATTTACAACTAAAGTTTGGTTGTTGTAATCATGCTTTAAAAACTTAAACCAGCCAAACTGTGCAACGGAACACATTTTGGTGGTAAGTAAATTGATGAACAATTTTATTTACGCTACAATACTCAAAGGAAAATTCAAAAGGTAAGGAAGTTGTCATTCCGAGTATCCCGATGATCCCAACCGACATGCCATTTTCAATTTAAACGACTTCAATTTCTGATCCGTCTTGCATTCGCCATGACTGTAAATAAGTCACAAGGCCAATCGTTAAAAGTTTGTGGTCTTAATCTCGAACATTCATGTTTTTTCCCATGGTCCATTATATATGGCATGTTCCACAGGTCGAAAGACCTTCCGCCGTTATTTTTTTCGAGCCTAATAAAAAAAAAACAAAAAATGGTTTATCACAAAGGTGCTACAATAAATGGCAAATAAAGAATCATTGAATAATTATATTTTTTTATTTACAATTTATCCTAATTTTAAAAAGTAGAGAATTTGATCATGTGATATTGCCTTTAAGGGCGGAACAAAGTTCGCTGGGTCAGCTAGTATATATATAAAAGAAAGTGTGTTAGTTACACTATTTATAACTCAATGACGGTTGAAACCGATTTGGATGAAAATTGGTAGGGAGGTAAGCTAAGAAACTGGGACAAGGACATAGGATACTTTTTTATCCCGTTCTCGATTCAGGATTCCGCCCCATTGGTCTCTAAAAGTTACAAAAATACCCGTAAGAAATGCATTGCAGCAAACATATGTTACTAGCTGACCCGGGCGAACTTCGTACCGTCTTAAAAATGGGTCCACAGCATCCACATTGGTGCTTGAAATGTGCCGAATAAAAGACAATAGTAAAAAATAAATCAAATTTGGTCCTACCTACAGGTATGTGATTTTGTTTCCTTCACAACTAATCTGAAATTTTAAATAGAAAACAACAAAATAAAAAAACACAATTCGTAAGTTATCCTAAAATAATTTGAAATCGCAATAAGCAGCAAAGCCACATATACATTACATTTATTAATATTGATTCTCTTTCTTCAGTCGAGTACCTTGTGAAATACAACATTTTTTTTGTGTCTTGTTATTAGGTGCAAGAATGAATAAAGCGTATGGTTTGCCGACACGTGTGAACATGCCACATATAGTTGTCCATGAGAAAAAACATGGATTTTCTAAAATTTAGTCCACAAACGCTCAAAGATTGGCCTTGTGATTTATTGATCGTTATGGCAAAATGCAAGACGAATCGGAAACTGAGTTTCGTTTAAATTCAAAAGACATATCGGTAGGAATCATCGGAATCCTTGGAATAAGAACTACCTCACCTTTAAATTTTCCTTTAAGAATCGTCGCGTGAATCACATTTATCATCAATCTTTTTACAACCAAACGCGTTCCATTGCATAATTTTGGTTTTGATTATAGATTGCGAAGCATTATGACTACTGCACCAACCTTTAAAAGTAAATTATGGGGTGGTAAGCCGGGCACATCCAAAGAGTTTAAAAATTCAGTTGGATAGTTAGTGGCCTCCTCTTTATTTGTTACGCAATCAATAGATTTGAATGTTTGCAGAGTACCATCAATTTGACTCTGAATCTAAAAAGTTCAAGTCATCCACATCCTTGTTCCAATTGTTATTTTTGTGATTAGTATTGATATTTGGGAATACTTTTGCATGATTAGTTCATCTTTTGTTGAGATAAAGGTGCAAAAAATTGGATGGAAATGAAATCAAATCCACTTTCTTGGTCTACAGGAACACAACCATTACCAATAGTCAAACATCTGATTAGAAAAATTTTTGAGCAGATTGGATCGTTTTCAATAATTCAACTTCTCATGTTTGCAGTCAACTGTAGTTTTTTTTACATAATACGCCACAAATTTGATGATTTTAGGCAAGCGTTTTATTTCATCAGCAGCAGTCGATCTAGGAATAAACTGGCAGTGTTTGGCGGAAATCACCAGACAGCAAAATTAATGCGGCCTCCAAAACATCTTGTATCATTGCGCAGATTTTTCAATGTTCTATCAAGTGCTTTCAATGCACGTTTATGGGCCATTGTGCATTCGTCCCAGATAATGATTTTTGACGCTACTAAAACTTTTGCCATTGCTGAGTTCTTTGATATGTTGCACGTTGGTTGCTCAATGGTTTGAAGATTCAAAGGCAGTTTCAGCGCTGAATGAGCCGTATACGACCATCATTCCAATAATGTGGCTGCTATCCAGAAGAAGCAACTGCTACTGCAATATCAAATCTTGCACGAGGCAGTAGCCAAAATATCAATGACATTAGGAATGTCTTTCCAGTTCCACCGGGAGCATCTAAGAATAATAACCCACCATTTCCATCACTAATTGCCTTTGTTAAATGTACTATAAACTTCCTTTTGTTGGGGGGTTCAACAGGGGTACATTTGTTTGAATTAATTGTTCTAATTCACGTGAATCATATTCAAGTTCATGCTCCAACTCCTGATTATATGCGTCATTCATTCCGCGATTTGGTGCTGGCATTTCCCAATTTAACTAACATACTGCCACACATGAGGTAACACGTCCTCAATCAAGACTAAAGCTTGGTTATAAATCTCTTCGTTAGCTTCGAGATTGGGATTTCTCATACTAACACGAAGCCTATGTAAAATTGTCTTTCTGCCATGTTATCCTTGTATTTGTTCCACAGGTCACGTTGGAAATAATGATAGCAAATAATGTCCGTATCTGGACTTGAATTTGCAGATATAACAGCAGCTTCAGCAATTGGCATGTCCCAATGATTATCATTCTCTAGTAAATTTAGCTCTTGGCATGCAGCACGAAATGTTGGGCACACTATACCATTCACTGTTCGTAGTGATTATATGATGTTGGCCCCTCGGACATTTACCAACAACAATCGCTCACAAAAGAAGCATTCATCATTCTTCGGATTTAACTGTGTAAATATGACCCAGAGCATCTGTAGAACGTACACCTGGTTGACCGGTAAACCACATCGTCTTGCTTCCGACGTGAGTTCCCAAGTATAGTATCTTGGCATCTCAGAGTATAGCAAAGTTTGTGCGAACAGATCGCTCTGACAAATCTCAAAAAAATTGGTCAATGTTGTCGCTGGAGGTTAAAGCAGCACGTTGGACCACATTTGATTCGGTGTGAAATACACTCGTTGACCATTCTCAAGATGAACCGACAAATGTAAAACAGTAGGGATGGCGTTCATGAATAGGAAATGAGAATATACGCCAAATTGCCTCATTGCAGTTTACATATCGACCAACTTGATAACGCATGATTTCATCGTTGGTGTTGGAGGCTTGGATTCCAAAAACTGCCATATCACTTCCTTTAGTAACATATTTGCAGACATATTTGATTGATTTTACTGAATTGCAATATTCAATGATGCAATGTCTTAAACGTTTTGGAAAGTAGTGGTGAATATGGAACAATCCTCCAACTGTTGTCGACCACAAAATCATCATTACCTTTCAATTTTATTGTGATAGTTCGACCATTATCATCGATTGACCGACGCCGATATAGAAGATAGCCATCATTGCCTGTAATAGTCTCTGCCGTTAATTTTCGTGGACATACCGTTTTGAACCAGGCACTGTTGGACCATACACGGTGATTGAGGGTTGATAAACGCCAATGGACCATTAATATATTCTTGATTTACAAAACATCATGTAGGTCTGGGTCTGTTTCAGGGATCAGGGATCTCAGCACATTTTGATATCATTCACTTGGTCTGGTTGAATTTTTTCTACCAAACCAAATCAGAATGTATGCTGGGGCAAGCCACGTTTTTGCCATTCAATTGAATACATCCAGCATCGAGTATTCCCGAAGACACGTTGCTTTACAATAAAAAGACACGTGCTGTGATGTCGTGCCGATCACTTGATGTTTGACCAGGAAGTAAACATTTCAACTAGTTTCTATCCATTTTGGATTACATGTATGTTAAAGGTAATGAACAGATCTGGTCTACCGTAATGACGAACATATGTCATCGCATTTGCGCATATTCATGCATATGGACGTGTGGACTACCTGTGTACGTCGCTGGCAGAATAGTCAATCGACCCAATTATTTGATGTATCTCCATCAGTGCTAATTGCAATCGGGCAAATGGATATACTCTTCTGATCTCAGTTTGGCTTGATTTCAACCGAATGACTTAAGACCGCTCTGTTTCGATTTTTACATACATATCAACGCAATACTGCTGAAACAGCCGACGAAAACGCAAACAAATAGTTATCTGCATTTTTGACGAATCATCAAACGGTATGCATAAAATCATTCATTGCAGAAAAGCTTCTTGTTCGGGTCTCTTCACCTGAAAAAAGAGGGCAAATTAGTGAACCATATCCATATTTCTATATGCAATTTACAGTATCTTTGAGAAAATTTAATTAAGTTAAGGTTAAAATATATTTTATTACATTATTCATTATTGAATCATCGATTATTATTTGCTCAATTATTTTCCAAAGAAATTCTCTAATCCCTTAGTTGAATCCAAAGAATTTTTTTTTCATTTTAACTAAACTTCACAAAGCTACATTTATAAAAAAAAAAAATATTTACCATTTAATGGATTTATCATTCTTGATATTGAAATGATATCCATCATCTCCTTGCCAAAACATCTAGTGGATATTGCAGTGCATCATACGATCGGTGTGTTTCATTATATTTTTTGCAGATGCCCTGTATCGCGACGTGTAGAGCAATATCGCATGTTTCCATGTTTCACTACAACCAGGATGGCAACTTCATCTATCTTTGGAGGCATTGAATCTTGCGTTCATGTGTTCCAGCTGGTCGTTTGTCTGCTCTTATCACAAACTTTGTAATCATCACTTGGCATGGCGCTCCAATGCAGTCTTAAAGAGCCTGATCAACAGCATGATGTTCATCAAGAAAACGCTGAAGGTCTGAAAGAATTGTTCTTTTCGTTGCTGTGTTGATCTCATGTCGGCGATTAAGTTGCTCCTCCTCCATTAATTACCCATAAAGTATATTTGTAGGAATTTATATGTCCATTCACAACTGGTAGCAATGATCCAATTCGATGGTGAATTTGACCTTGAATCTGTAAAGATAGCAAAGTTTATGTAATTGAAACAATTTTATTAAGGCACCTAATAATAATAAAAACTTTAAAATCATTTTCAAAGAATACATGAAATAAAGTAAAATATTTATTTTAATCGTTAATTACCTTGAATGTCGGATTAAATCATGTTCTTGAATTATGTTTGCCCCAAATGATGTCATTTGAAAAACAACTATTGTATTTTTGAGTATTAGCAAGAAAATGTCGTGATTCTTGCGTTTCTCCAGAAAGTAATGATTGCAATGGATCAAGAGGGGGAGTCAGTATTGGCAATTTTACTTTGCCATTAAGCAACACAATCCAAGCGACTCTCCAACAAACTTCAATGCACTACAATGCCCAGAAAAAACATCCATTGGACCAATAAGTACAGATACATGCGAACTGTAATCATAAGTGCAATCATAACTAAAATGGTGCTCTATTCAAATCAACAGCTGATGTATTCCTTCTTGCGTGTCGAAAAAATACTTGAATCTAGTTGTTGATCAGTACGATTAGTTCGCCGATTTCGCATAGCCAAGCGAGCTGTTTCACGGGCTTTCCTCTCTTTGCTCTTGAGATTGAGAAGCACGAAGTCGGGCCATACAACACGACACTCTTGTCGTCGATTTCACGTTCTTCTTCAGTAAACAAATTGTTCACAAAACGTTACGAAGCCTTCTTGTGCATTACGGCTTTGTTGAGACAGATTTGATCTTCTGGGTCGCGGCATCTTTATAATAATCCTCTATCAATGTTCAAAAACACTCGCAAATCGTTTAATTTCGTGCGAAAAACAAAGTTATCCAAAACCGAAAGCAATTGAAGTAATAAGTTGTTTGTCTTTTTTTAAAAACCAACAGATTATTACAAAGGTAAAAAAACCACTTCATAATTGACTGATTTATTAAGTAGAACTGAAAGGACAATCTATATGTCAGTAGCTATGATTTCATTTTGTTTGACTGAGTAACCCAGAAAAAATGACACAGGCAGCTGTCAAAAGTGTCAATCAAATTTACAGTTGTTTGTTTACATTTTGGAATTCGGAGGCAATTGTTTTTTTCAAGATACAGTTTTTTTACCCTATGCTTTCAAACTATAGGCGTAAAGAAATTTAAAAATAGTAATTAAATGATAAATAAAACATATATTTCTATTTCTCGCATTATATATGTTTACAAAAGAACAGCTGATTAAATTTGAACAGGCTCTTTCACTTAATAACAATATGTTTGCTGCAATGCATTTCTTACGGGTATTTTTTGTAACTTTTAGAGACCAATGGGGCGGAATCCTGAATCGAGAACGGGATAAAAAGTATCCTATAGTGTAAACTAACACGACTTTCTTTTATATATATAGATTAAGTGAAAGAGCCAGGGACTTTCAGTACTAGCTAATATTTTTCAATTTATATAAAATCCCATAGTTGTCTAAACTTACAGTAATTAAAAGGAGTCTATTGAACTATCAATCTTCAGAATTTGTTAATATCACAGAAAATTTAAATTATTTGGAACAAAATACATGCAGTATTGTCACTGATGAAAAAATTTAAACGATTTGCTTACAATGTTTTTTACTGTGACCTATTCAGCTATCGCCTATTCAAGGCTATAGATAGATAGAGGAGGCACTTTACTGAATAAATCATTGATATCAGTCTTCCGGAGTGGTCACACACTAAAGGTCACATCAATTCATTATGCAAAATATTGAACTCTACAATATTTGCTCTTCGATATCAGTCAAATTTTTGCTCTAAAAAGTTCTCGACTGCAGATTTTAGAATTTTTGAATCGAGAGCGGTGCGGTATAATATTCTAGGGTTTTTTGTTGTCACCGTGACTTTAATAGAGTCTTTATTCTGCAGAGGAGGGCTCTTAGAATTGTCTGGGGCCCGGGCAGAAGAGGCAGTTGCCGGAAGTGTTTGCGATCGAATGTCAACGTTGCCGTCATTACTTGCTGTGTTTATCACACCCGTCTTGCAGCATATTTTCCCCCACTCTACAATATAATTACATACCCGAAACAAATCCAAGCTCAGTGTAGAAAATGTTTGTTTAAACGGTTACTATATTTATACGGTTATACGGTCAAAATATTTAACTCAACGCCTGAAGATATAAAGAAATTTAATATTACAGTTTGCAAGGCGCGTCTGAGACGTCATCTGATCGGCAAGGCTTACTATAGTATTGACGAGGATGCGCCTATCGTTAAATAAAATATCTGTCAAAAAACCATTCTGGTTAAACTAAAAATGGTGTTAAATTTTCAGACAACCACGAACAAAAACGGGAAACATTAAAGTTATTTTATGACTCAGGTAACTAGATAATTAGACGTATATTGCTAAATTGGAACCAATATGAAGAAAGTGAAATAGTTGAATATTCAACTATGATTTCGTGGAACATATCTCAGTCTTTTGAACGGGTCAGCACGGGGCATGATCTGATAACAATCAAGTAGTTTGCCCTGATTGCAGCCAAGATTCAGTGCATGGCACAGAGGGACTGCCCTGAGAGTCAGACATGTGTGGACATAAAGTGTGCCAACCCCTGCTCTGGGGCCTGCGCCCACAACCCCTTCTGCTAGGTGAACAAACACATTTTTAAATTTAAAAATTTAAATTAACTTATAGAGTCTGTTAAATGTGACCAACTGTCTTAATAGTTTTATGACAGTAAAACCATATGTTTAATTATGAAACAACAATTTAATTTTGTTTACATTTATAGTCTTTAAAGCATAGAGTAAGCTTGATAGTAACATCACTTCTTATATCAACGTTTTCTCCAACCGATGTTAATCATTGAGTAAGAAAATATTCAGATATGAAAATTAATAAACATTTTAACAAATATTAAGTATGCAGTGCTTGGTTATACTTTTGTAATGTAGATACAAAAGACAAAGTTACTAACCAACTTTTACTAGATACAGTATGTTATAGCACCCATCATATTTGTTTTTTTTTTTTGCTGAAATAGGCTTCTTACAACTGAGTAGGTCTATGTATATTTTCTTTTTTGGAAAACAATGCAAAATCAACTATGACATCCAAAAATACTAAGTAGTAAATTGCAATGGCCATAAATATACGCTATTTGACAAACTTTCTTTATTGCGGCAGCAAGGAAAACTCAACATCGACGACGAAATATAGTTCACTCGAACCAGAAGTACTCATACACGTGCAGTGCCTACGAAATTGTGGGCGAAACCGCGGGTAACTGCTATAAACAGTTGCAATAACAATAACTTTGCTTAGTTTTTATTTGCAACTAGTATTAACAACATCTTTACAAGTAACTGATGTTTACTTAAAAAAACTGCCAATGAAGTTTCAATTAAGTAAAAGTAATTATTATTATTTATGGCAATTTCAAATTATATAATTCTATGGATTCATTGTGATCCAATATGATTTTGTCGACTAACTGTTCGATTCCAATTGAAACTAAAACTGCATTTATTAGAATAGCATCTTCATTAAATAAATAACTTAAGAAGCGATAGAATAATATTTAAATCGATTTAATAAATTGACAATATTTGACTATGATTTTACGCTACTATTTATTTGGCTCATCAAAACCATCTAAAGTTTTGAACGCATACTGCAGTGAAATTTAACAAAGTTTTCGATATTATACAATCGAGTAAAGATTCAACAATTGATGTATCAACATTAGGCGACTAAAGGAGAGTTGTAGGAATACTTACATATTATCAATGGATTTAGGCCTAGTCTGTATTCCACTATACAAAAGTGTTCGAAGCACACAAAGATTTGTAACCGGGTCATAGTCTTGCAATCTCTGAGACAGAGACCAAGTGCACTCAAGAGGTTATCTTCAGGTTTTTATTTGAACAGCAGATATTGAACTTTAATTGTTTGACAGTTTAATCAATGTATTCTTGATAGGAATTATTCCACGTACGGTTGGACGTAGGAGAACGTGCACAGTATCTTCATTGTATAAATTACTAACAGTTACCCGCGGCTTCGCACTCAATTTCGCTGGATTTGCACCTGTATGAGGACTTTTTATTCCTGATCTGAATTAAATTTCCAACACCAACGTTGAGTTTTCCTTCTTCCCACGATCAAGAAAACACATATACATAAACAGCTCTAAGAAGCCTACTTTTGTCAAAAGACAATTTAGATAGGTTTCACAACAGTCTTTAAATGTACGGTAAAAGTTAGACTACATTGTTAGTTATATCTGCACTGCTAGCAGTTACCTGTTTCTTAGCACGAATTTTCGTAGGCGTTGCACGTCTATGACCATGGCTGGTTCGAGTGAATTGTATTTCCGACGCTAATTTTGAGTTTGCCTTGTTGCCGCAATGAATACAATATGTAAAAAAGTTTATAATTATGGCCATTGTAATTTAATTCGTTCTTAGTATGATTAGTCCTATATTGATTTTGTTTTGTTTCTCGATCAAGACAGATATATCAAAGATCAGAGAAGCCTACTTCTGTCAAAAGAGAACTAAGAAGAGCTTTATATCAGTCTTTAAATTTGTAGTAAAAACTTTTAAACATCTTGGAATATTTAGAGCTAGAAATAATTGGTACATTAGTTAAATAGAACAGTCCAGTGAAATGTCATGTAGCATAGTTCTTGTCGACTGCTTCAAAGAGAGCATTCGGAGTAAAATTTTTGCTCTTCTTCTGTTTTAGAACATTTTCTAAGTTAGATTAATACTTCACTAATTGCTGAAATCTAAATCGGGGTTAATAATTGTGATTACTCACTCATTACTATCATTTAAAAAAAAAAAAAAAAAAAAAAAAACTGTTTACTTAGCTGTAAACCCTGCTTCACCAGCTTCAAGTCAGTCCTGAGAATACATCAACTCACTGGAACTCGTACATGTAGTCGTATCTCGGTGGCTCCATCCCGGCATTAATAATATTACAGTATTTAGAGGTAACCCTCGCTCACCAGCTTCAGGACTGCCCTGAGAAGACACCAACTCACTGGGACTCGTACATGTAGTCGTATCTCGGTGGTTCCATCCCGGCATTAATAATTACAGTCTTTAGAGGTAACCCTCGCTCACCAGCTTCAAGACTGCCCCGAGAAGACACCAACTCACTGGGACTCGTACATGTAGTCGTATCTCGGTGGCTCCATCCCGGCATTAATAATATTACAGTATTTAGAGGTAACCCTCGCTCACCAGCTTCAAGACTGCCCTGAGAAGACACCAACTCACTGGGACTCGTACATGTAGTCGTATCTCGGTGGCTCCATCCCGGCATTAATAATTTCAGTCTTTAGAGGTAACCCTCGCTCACCAGCTTCAAGACTGCCCTGAGAAGACACCAACGCACTGGGACTCGTACATGTAATCGTATCTCGGTGGTTCCATCCCGGCATTAATAATTACAGTCTTTAGAGGTAACCCTCGCTTCACCAGCTTCAAAACAGTCCTGAGAAGACACCAACTCACTGAGACTCGTACATGTATCTCGCTGGCTCCAGCCCGGCATTAATAATTACAATCTTTGATAGTAACCAAATGGATTTTAGACATCAATTAGTACTCAATTTATACAATATCGTTAAAGTTTTAATCCTGGAAAAGTATAATATATCGCTGTATTATTTAATAAAAAGATACAATTACTATAGTTTATTTGTTTCTGTAGGGTTGAAGTGATTGGAGAAAATTGGAGGTTAATATAATTGTTTACTGGTGTGGCTAGCTGGATGTATTTACGTAGTCAGTGGGTTTATTTTAAACCACCGTTCAAATTTTCATGAACACGTTTTCTTGAATAGAAAATACAACAAATTGTGTTTGTATCTTTATCAATTCTGTAGTTCTGTTTTAAGAGGATAGCAAAAATACTATTATAGGTCTTTTTAGCATCTCGCAAACTTTTTCTATATAAAATATATCTATATTTTATATATAAATATATATAAGAGAGGATATTTGTATATGTAACATAGGTTGATTCTTGACTCAGAAACTATTTGATCGATCATTATGAATACTTTTATGTATATGTATTTACCGGAGAAGGATTATAATTATGGTATGTCCATTCAAGTCACTCGCCACTTGGCGGCGCTGCTAAAGATAAGTTTTCAAAGCACCTGCATATTATAAACTGCAATTACACGACAGTTACGTATACTAAATAACCAAATACTACTTGAAGGCGCTAAGGTATGATGTACATTTCACTTTAAAATAAATTTTTGATTGAACGTAAAGCTTGAGAGTCATACCACTTTATAATACAGTACGTGTATGTGTTCAATAGATATAAACATACACTTTTGACAGATTTTCTTGATCATGGCAACAAGGCAAACTCTACATCGGCGTTGGAAATATAATTCACTTTAACCAGAAGTGCTCATATATGGGTAAAATTTACGGAAAGCGTGCGAAGCCGCAGGAAACAGCTAGTATACATATAAAAAGAGATCTCCTTCCTGACTGACTCACTGACAGGATGATTCATCAACACCCAACAAAATCAATGACAGGTTGAGATATAAAATTTGGTCTGTAGGTTTATTTTATGCCCTAGAGGCTCATTTAGTATGGAATTTTCTCTCCGATCTCAGGACTCCACCCCATTATCATCACAGTTTACTTACAGTTGCGAAAAGTCCCATAAGAAATGCATTGATTCAATCACACGTTAGTTACTTGAAAGACCCTGTTAAATGTAATAAACTATTCATATTTTACTATGACAGAACTATCATATTTTTAATTAATTTAATTCTAATTTTAAATTCAAATCATAGAGGCTTGATAATAAAACTTTAAGTAGTAATATATTAATTTATTACGTATATATATTTATTTTTCATTTAATAATTAAGGGTATTATTAATTTCTATAATAAAGTATTAACTCCTTATTTAATAAGTTTTTTGTTTTATATTAAATATTCTTTATTTTGTTGTATCTGGTTATGTGTTGTAGAACTGAATATTTTTTATTTAATACTATTATAGTTCATATTGGCTATTTATTTCCTTCTCAGAACATTTACTTTTAATTTTATCATTGGCAGACATTTTATATTGATTCTATTAACATTGTATTTATTAACTTTAAAAGGAGCCGAAATTGTCATGGCACGTGTTTAGTTAATTGATTAGGCGTATTGCGTAGAATTAGAGTATTGTACGTGTGTGTGCGTGTGTATGAGTCAGTCAGTGTCGCGGCCGCGGTCCGGAGCGGGTATGTCACGGCGCCGTTGATTGTGGACCGGGATAGTGGGCCCAGACAGTCCTCGGTACGCCGGTCGCCTCTCCGCCTTCACTAACTCCTCCATCCACAGCTGATGTGGAAAATAATAAAAAAAAATATATTTTGGGGAGGGACAGACAAAGTGTCCATTAATCCATTAATAGTAACGCAAAATTATTTTGTCCGTATAATTACCTTCCAACCAAAACGTGCCTCTACTCCTCCATTATACAACCACTTAAAGATTCTTCCCTTAAGTCATTTATTTGTCTACAAAGTCTTAAAAATATTTTTTAATATAAGTGGAAATTATGGCATCGAAAGAGCCTATAACAATACTAGAAGTGTGGCTCGCGGGCTCTACACTCATCCTAAAGTAAAAAAATCGATTTTTAAAAAGAGTTTAATTTTGTTGGGCCCCAAAATTTACAATCAATTGCGAAATTTCGTTAAAATAAACAATAAAAACTGCAAACAATTTTTGGCTAAAGTTAGAAAATGGTTACTGACTAAGGATGACGTAAGTTATTTATTTACAATTTTATCGTAAGCTGCAATTAAAAACAGGTAGAATAGATAGATATAGAATATATAGAAACAGGTACCATTAGATTGAGTTATTTTCCACACTTTAATTTGTATGTAAAATAGAGTACTGTATCTTTTTTCACTTAGAAGTGGTAGACGAAACAATTCTGTGGTGTAATACTTTAATTTAATTTTATGTTTATTATGTTTTTAAAGTATATATTATTTTTGTATAAAGAGTTATTTTTATCAAGCATAGATTGCGAGTGCTGTGGTGTCGACCAGGTACACAAGAAGATAGCTATGTAGACTGACTGTCAGTGTAAAACACTTAGTTAAGTTTTCTTTGCACTAGCCATCGCTACTTGTTCAGATGGCTAGTATTTCCACCATTTCATTTATTGTAAATTTGTACAAAGTTTGGAATAAAATATTTCTTATTTCTTATGTCCTCTCTCTTTCATTATCTCCCTATCCTAAACATTTGAAAGCCGCTTATATCAATGCGCAATCGCTGAGGGGGCATATTTATGAGCTTAGAGAAATTTTTGGACTTCAACAGTTTGATTTAATTGGATTTTCAGAATCCTGGCTTAACCCGAGTATTAAGTCAAGCGAAGTTTTTCTTCCTGGTTATGTTTTGCAACGTAACGATAGAACAGGAAAAAATGGCGGAGGTGTTGCAGTATATATTAGGGAGGGCTTAAATTTTAAACCGCTTCTTTTTTCGCCTTCTGAGTACTCGGCTGGGCCAGAATTTATGTTTATTGAAATTGGCTTGTCTGGTTCAGATGTACTACTACTGGGAGTGTGTTATCGCCCACCCAGAGTTGGACATATGACAGATTTTGAAAATGCTCTCTTGCACCACATGCACAGATATAGTCGTATATTGATCATGGGCGATTTCAACACTGATTTGATGAAAAATAATCAAAACTATAACTACAGACTGTTGACTTCCATGTTTGACTCGTGTAATATGACAATGCTGCCACTGGAGCCAACTCATCACACTGCCGAGTCTGACACACTTCTTGACCTCATGGTGGTTTTGGAACCACAAGATATCGTCCTTCATGGGCAGCTTCCAGTCCTTGCCATAACAAAGCATGACCTCGTCTATTGTGTTTATTCAGTAAATATACTTAAGATTAAAGCTAGGTTTATCAAGTATAGAGACTTTAAAAACATGAATAAGGCTGAATTTATATCCGATATTTTATTGATCCCATGGCATAACCTAGAGAATCTTGAGACTCTGTTGATGACATGGTGGATGGTTTTAATAAACAAATTTTATCTGTTTATGATAAACATGCTCCTTATGTGACAAAACGAATAAATAAGAGGCACCCAGTGCCATGGATGAGTAAGGATATACTTAGCCTGATGGGCCATCGTGATAGCTTATATCGAAGAGCGAGGCGCTCTAATGACCAGATACTTATGGATCAATACAGTTTAATTCGAAACAGGGTTAAACAACTTCTGCGTAATTCCAGGCTGAAATATACTCGAGGTCTTTTAGAGAATAGGAAACAGTCGTCAAGGGACTTATGGCGTAAGGTTAAAAGCCTTGAAATAGGAAAACAACGTATTTCACAGCCAGTCCTTATACCTCTGAATGAGTTGAACCAACTTTTTACATCTTGTAGTCAAAGTATCAGTCAGGACAAAGTGGAGGACTACTTAAAACATCTTCAAAACCTACCTTACCGTAGTTGTGGTTATCTTGAGTGTACTTTTAAACCTGTGATACAAGGTGACGTGTTGAAAGCTATACGCCGTATTCACAGTAATGCTGTTGGGTACGATGGCATCCCAATGCGCCTCATAAAGAATATTCTATTTGCTGTCCTTCTAATAGTCACATTTATATTCAACACGTCTCTTAGGAGTGGTATTTTCCCAACACAATGGAAGTCTGCTTTTGTCTGTCCTCTAAATAAGATTTCAGCACCAGCGTCATGTTCAGATTATAGGCCGATAAATATTCTTCCTGCATTATCTCTGCATTATCCTAGAGAGAATAGTGCACTGCCAACTCACTGAATATCTATCTTACAACAACATATTTAGTGACTATCAAGATTGATAGTCCAGATGAGTTTCGGACTAACCACAGTACGGAAACTGCACTTTTAAAAGTGGCGGATGACATTAGGCTTGCTATGGATCACAGACAGGGCACAATTCTCACTCTTTTCGATTTTTCGCTTTCGACAGCGTAAACCATAAAGTATTGCTAGCTAAACTAAGGCTAATATGGTTTTCTAGTCATGTATTAACTTGGCTGAGATCTTATCTGTCAGGGAGACGGCATTGTGTAAAAGTGGATGACATGACTTCGGACTGGGAAATTGTTACTTGTGGGTTGCCACAGCGATCGATTCTTGTTCCTTTATTATTTGTACTGTACGTGAACCGACATTCATTCTGTACTTAAACATAGCTCATATAACATGTATGCCGATGACCTGCAAATCTGTACACACTTTAAAATTGACTCCATTAATTAATGTATCACCAAAAAAAAGTCAAAGTCAAAGTCAAGTCTTTTATTTGCCGTTGATAATAATACAATTATGTGGCAAAGGTCATACCGAATAAATCTAAAATTTTTACATTCGTTCACAATACCACATTCAGACATACAATCGTTACATTCATACATACCACTTACTCGCCAATTCTCTTCACCGCCAACGCCAGTGTCAGTCTTCTAGATTGGAGGTCTCCCAACTATAATTCAAAAACTCGTCGACGCTATAGAATGCTTTAGATGCTAAAAAGCGCTTTCAGACGAGTTTTTAACGCCTTGGGCGTTTGTACGTTTTTCATGGAATCAGGCAAACTGTTGATGAAACGGACACCTGCCTGCGAGGGCAGGTGTTCATAAAACCACCGTTCTGTGTCGCCCAGTACGGTAGTTGTCTCTGCCTATCGTTTTCATATTCATGCACGTCACGGCCCCTAGTCAGGGCACATTTTGACTTACAGAATAAAACTGTCTCCAAGATATAGAGACATGGCAGAGTCAACAGCTGCAATTTTTTGAAAGCAGATCTGCACGACTCTCTGAAGTTCATGTTGGCGATTGTTCTGATCGCTTTCTTTTGAAGCCTGAAAACTCTCAAAATTTTGATTGTTTGAACAAGCTCCCCACAAAAATCACTCCGTAGGAAAGATGTGGGTAAATCAGGCCGTAATACGCCGCCATCAGCACCTGACTTGAGGCAGTATTTGGCTAAAGATCTTAAAAACATAAACTCCAGATGCTAATTTTGAAACAAACTGAATCAATATGAACATTCCATGTCAAACCTCGATCAAGGTATATACCAAGGAATTTGGAGGAGTAAACTTCTTCTAATGTTGGAGTCTCCAGCATGAAGACAGTCATGACGCAGGGTCCACAACCAAATTGACCGCAGGGCGAAAAAAATTAGATTTTGTGGAATTTGTTGTCAGGTTGAGGCTATGAAAGTGTTGGACGCAGTTGTTAAGGTCAACAAAGCTTTTTTGTTCTAAAACTTCTTTTGATTTTTCGTTAAAACAGAGAGTCGTGTCATCAGCATACTGCACGAGATTCCCGTACAGAAGTGATGACTCGATGTCATTGACATAGACCAGAAAAAGGATTGGAGCCTGAAGATGGAGCCTTGGGGAACTCCATATCTCAAATCCAATGGACTTGAAAGGTGATTTGTAATTTGGACAGTCTGTGTTCTACGACTTAGAAATGATTTAATCCATAGCAGGGGCACACCTCGAATACCATGAGATTCAAGTTTGTCAAGAAGTGTATTATGGTCAACACAGTCGAATGCTTTGGATAAGTCGAGAAACACACTTATGGTGGGATTCCGACAATCTAACCCCTCAACAACCATTTCGACCAGACTCACCACAGCGTCTACCGTCGATTTTTCCCGTTCTGAAGCCAAATTGGTCTTCAGAGAGCTGGTTGTGTTTTGCTAAGAAAAACAAACCATTCTTTGTCAAAAATAGTTTTTCGAAAATCTTGCTTACAGTTGGCAAAATAGAGACAGGCCGATAATTGTTAAGGGAGCATGGGTCCATCTTTTTTGAAAATGGGGTGTACTTTAGCATTTTTCAGGAGGGAGGGGAAAACTCCTGTTTGAAAAGACAGATTTACCAATTGAGGTCAGAGGGCTCACAATATGCTTGGCACATTTTTTCAAAATCCACATGGACAATAAATTTAGATCGGTTGATTTTTTGGCCGGGAGCTGCTGAATAATTTTTTCCAACTCTTCCTCAAGTACAGGTGCCAGTATCATTGATTCTACTGGGACTACGTCTTCGCGTGTGAGTAACCTGGGGGCTCTGACGGTCGAGGACCTCGCCCACAAGCAACAGACGCAAAAAATCTATTAAACTCGTGGGCGATCTCAGCTTCATCCTGCACCAAGGTATCTCCAATTTTAATTTTGATCTGTTTGTGAGCTTTATTTTTATTGTTAATAATGTCCCAAAACAGTTTTAGAAACATTTTTAGAAGAAAGATTTTTTTTTGAGACATCATATGATTTCGCGGCTTGGATCACTTTTCGGTAAATTCTTTTGTAGTTTCAGGTAATAAATTTTGAAATTTTCATTTGAATCTGATCTATAAATTTCGGAAAGGAATTTTAGTTTATCTCTTGAAACCAATATTCCTTTCGTGATCCAAGTATTTCTTGTCTTTTTAAAATCAATAGTGACATTTAAAATGTCGTTATGCGGTCCAAAAATCATGGCCTGAGACTACAGTAAACCATACAAAAACGAAACCGATCATTATTTGTCACTATCGTTTACGAAACTCAATAAACTTCAATACTATTGAAACGTTAACTGTAAATGGTAACACTCTGCCGTACTACGACAAGGTGAAGGATCTTGGTTTGACTATAAACTCGACTTTGACTTGGACTGACGCTGTTGCGGAGATTTGTTAACAGGTTTTCGCATCTTATTCACTCACTCAAACGTTTACAACGATTTTTACTTGAACATATCAAGCTGCTCTTAACTAAATCACTTGTACTTCCACATTTCAATTACTGTAACTCCGTGATCAATGATATGACCATAGTACTTAGTGAGAAGCTGCAAAGAACTCAAAACTATTGTATACGTTACGTTTACGATGTGAGACGGGAGCAGCACATCACACCGTACTATATTCAGTCAAATATTCTAAAATTAAAAGATCAAAGATCCATAAAAATTCTAAAATTAGTTCATTCAATATTGAAATGTGGTTTTCCAAGATATTTTTCTGAATATTTTAAATCTGTGTCTCATGTAGGTGTAAGAAGCACTCGCTCTGGCTCATACATTTTGAGAATGCCTCAGCACAGGACTGCAGTATTTGATAAATCATTCCATATAATGGCTTGTAGGTTGTGGAATGCCCTTCCCCAAACAATTACTTCCATCGATAGCCGTTTCCGGTTTGTGGCGAAACTGAAAGATATGTATCTTGAGCGGTTAGCCGGGGCAGTTCCGGTCTGAGATGCTGTGGGCGTGAAATTGGCAGAGGGATGAATGTGAGATTGTGTGTGATAAAAGTTAGGATTCATTAACAATAATTACTTTAATTTATTTGTATATTAAAAGTATAATTTTATTTTATATGTTTTAAGAATAACAGAAGTAGTTAATTTATTAATGTGTTAAATTTTAATTGTAAGACGTTAAATTTAATTATTACATTAATTTCACCAGATTGTTTAAATGTAAAAATTTCTTTATTTTATTATCATTATTATTTTTTGTGTTATTCTTAAGATAATATTAATTTAATGTTTTAAATTTTACGTTGCCGCAGGTTAAGTGTAAGAAAGGGCCATGCGGCCCTAACTTTGCCTGTATAAATAAAGAATTTTTCATTTCATATAACTGTAGCCGTGCAATTAAATAAAAATTAAGTATGCAATACTTGGTCAGTGATGTAACGTAGATATCAAAGACAAAGTAATTGTTTAACTTTGACTAAAAATTTTAAAACCGTTAGAAAACCCACCTTAGTTTCTTTTTTTTAACAGAAGTAAGCTTCTGGACTGTGTATGCATATATTTTCTTGATCGGGGCAATACAGGAAACTCAAATATGGCACCGGAAATGCCTTAGACCGGAAGTAAATTACAATGGCCGAAAGTAGAGGCTTTTTGTTTGAATTAGACTTTTCAAAAACGTGTATGTATATACATTTTCTTGGTAGGTGAAACAAGGAAACTCGAAATATGGCACTAGAAATACCTTACATCGGAGATATTTACAAGGGTCTTAAGTATTATTTGCCGATATAGACTTTACAGAACGGTCATGATACATATTCTTGATCATGTCAACACAACAAACTCAACAATGATGTCGGAAATATAATTTATGCGAATCAGAAGTGCATATGCACACAGCCTAAAATAAAACCATTCAAAATTTAGCTTTTAACATCTGAAGCTCCTAACAATGAACACAAAAATATGCGTAATTCTGCTTTAAAACTACACCGAACCCTACCATATATTTACATTGTAAGTGCGCTAGCTCAAAACTAAAAAAAACTAAGGATTTCCAATTTAGGAAACCTTTACGAGTACAGAGGCCTAAAATAAATGAATTGTAACTGAAATTGATTCCAAATCAATCATTGAACGAATTTTCGTTCAACGGTTGGACGGACGCCGGTGTGCGTCGTTCCATTTATTAAGTATGCTAGCAATCTTTACAGATCATCCAACCCTTCCGTACGTGCCATCCGAGGCGATATGAGGCGGTCTTTAGGTAATCACACAGAGCTGCAGAGAAGCCTGTAGGCTGAAGTTCGATGGTGGATATTTCTTTTTGGATTAATTGTTCTTTCACTCATGCTGTGAAAGGGTGAAGCAGGACCACTGTGACGTAGTCGGTATTACGTAGTAACTATGACGTACACAGTGGCGCTCCTCTTGGTGGGACACCGAACTCGCACTAGAACACTGGCCAGAATCAACATGGCCGTTTGGTATGGATTTTCCACCTTTTCATATGTAATCAAGGATTATAGCTAGACAGGTAGCCTATTGTACAGTAGTTTAAAACGTTGACTGCGGCAAACGCCCTCGGCGGCAAAACCAGATTGAGAGTAGCCGGTCTAACCAGTATATAGTTGCAGTGAAGATGTTAACTACACGTAATAGATAGGTAGACAGATATTGTACAGAAGTTTGAAGTACGGGAAACCAGCAACTGTGTTATCTTAGCAGGACTACAATGAGTACTTGAATAAATATTTGCCAGTACTCCTCACTTAAATATACATTTAACCCTCCAACTGTTGTTTATCAAAATTTTGATAAACATAACCCTTAGCGGATTGTTGTTCGTCAAAATTTTGATAAACAAACATTCCCTTGCATAATCACTCATAACAGTATATTCCGGCAACTTATCGATTCGATTCATACACCATTGGATTCGGGGGAAAAAAGCCTAAGGAATACTATAGTTTTATTCCTCTTTATATTGTAGTTGCAACGTACCAAGTTCGTAGTTTGGAACGTAAAAGATGTGACCGCCATGTTGTCGATGCCGTCTGAGTTGTTGATGTGACGAGTCGTGTTTATTAGTAAGTTTTAGTAGGTTTATTTGTGTTTTAGTGTTGTGTTTAGTGTGTGGTGAATTGTTAAATATTGCAGTAGTGCAAATAAATATATTTTAGAATAAATAAATTTCTCGAAAATTTTTCGCAAAATTTTTGAGTAATGACAAAATGAAACTTTTTTCGACTCTTCAAAAAAAAGTTATGGAATTTATTTTACTACTGCTGTATAGTTTACTTCATTCTGAGTAATAAAATATGCAATATAACATGTATAGAAGTAAAACTGTATTAGTAAAACTTTTATTAGCAAACTCTTACATATACACCCTATTTTCACAATATATGCGCATCGCTGCTTTTTGTTATATAGTGTTATTATAGTTTCATAAATTTGTATAATGCTTATGTGTTTCTGAAACTAGAATAAATTTGACACACAATGGTACTCTCACTTTTATAGTTTTCTTACTATAACTTGGTTTGCTAGGTATGGTCCCCCCCAAATAAAAAAAAAAAAAATGTAAATTTTGAATTTCATGGAAAAAAAATTTTAGTAAACACTTTTTTTAAGGCCAAATTTAAATACTAATATTATTATATGTTTAATTCTGAACACAAAAATATATACTTCTATATATATTACTTTAAATTTATATTTTTAATAAATTTTTTTAAAAACCCTTGCACGAGGCTCGAAAACATGCCGCCACTACAGGAAAAAATGACTGCCAGTTGGAGGGTTAAGTACAACACCTGATCAGGGTTGTAATTTCGAATTACAACTTGCTCATAAGAAGAAATCACCTGATTGTAAATACATAATAATGAAATGTGACATAAATTAATATATACAAAGTTTACAAGATCCAAACATGGGGTTGAGTCGTATTTAACAAGAACATTCAAGTTTTCTAAATTTCAAGTTTTCTTAACAAGGTAAGGTATTATCACGACCTACTTCAAAACTAATAATTGCTTTCCTTTATGATATAGACGTTTACTTGATTGTATAAGTTTAAAAAACGTAAAAGTAAGCTGTAAAACCATCTAGTGTTGGAGATGTTTCAACTCAGGTAGAACACAAGTCGTAGCAATGCGGAAGGTTCTTCCTTCGACAAAATGGATGACCAAAAATGAATTTGAATAGAATGTAAAATTTTGAGAAATTATTTTGTCGAATGAGTTCGTGTGGATGTATTTTATAGTCTTGTTACTATTGACAGCTTATTACTGTTTGAAAATAATTATTAATTAAAATTAGTGTATAAGCATGAAGAAAAGATCAAAGTGTATATTCTCTGATGATATGAGGATTTCAAGATATGCTTCGAACTACTTAGTTATTCGTCTGATTCCATTATTGCAAATAGAATCTCAAATACCAGTCAATGTGTTAGTTAAAATTCACGATTTTATGTGCTCAGAGCTCTTTCTCCTGGAACGCATTAATAACAAGAGGATTTTCAATAAAGCTTTTGTAATTTCACGTAAACAGCTTTTGAAACGGAATTCATGAAATACTCAGCTGCTGTTATGTGCAAATGTGAAAAGTGCCTTTCGTTCAGCTTGCAGACTAACGGGTTGAGCGATTGGAACAGGTTGTTGTGTTTAAGACAGATACAATACACGACATTATGGGAATACTCTGCACCTTCTTCACAGCTTCCTTTATCGGAATATTGGGTTTTCATTACAACTCGTTTTAATTTGCTTGCTAATTGGCTATTGGTATATATTAACTGTTCTAAATTAGAGGGAAGGCTCAATTCGGAAGCGTTACAAAGAGACTAATTAAAACGTTAAATATTTTACCCAAAGCATTACTGGGTTAATACCTATAAAGTAATTGATGATTATAATTAATCATAGATAACTGTTATTTATTTCCTGAACACATTTGAGTGAAAACGTTCTATTCGCTAGAAAACATAATAAAACATTTCAAATATTTCTTCCAAGATTAATTTTTATATCAGAGAAGGAATCCATTTGAAACAAAGTAATAAGAAATTTAAAAAATTAAAGACATTAAATATTTTAATTTTTTATGATAACTGAGAATTTACTGATTAAATGCGTGCAACAATAACAATTTTAAGTTTACATTTACAGTATTGAATAGACAAAATTGTACGTGCACTTAGCAGTAACTTTAAAAATTACTTTATGATACAAAAATGGTTTTAAATTTCAGGTTTTCAGCACAGAAAAGATGGATTCTGTAAGTATTTCAATGTTTATCAACGCATTATTTAGTTTTTATGCTACAATGGCAATCGTAGAGGCTCAGGAATGATATGAGTCAGAGAGCGTCACTTTCGGTATCATGGGAAAAGTCATAGACACACCTTCGGGATCTACAATGATCGCTGAATCGAATATAATTTACATAGGGTGGTGATTGAGAAATTAATGCACATTCATAAAATGCTGCTGAAGTCTAAGGGGCCATCTTTATCCGAAAAACATGCAAGTGTGTTGTCTTTACACATCTTTTTGGCCTTGAATCGATTTAAGGATCACTCGGAGAAGTTAACGCCACAATATATTAATCCAATTTTGATTATCTATCAACTTAAATAGAATTTATCGTCCATCAAAATCCCAATCCGGCTTCTTTGATTAGATAAAATGGGTGAGAGTGCTGATGGCAAGCGGTCTAAGGCGTTGGACTTTGAGTCTGAGTTAGAGATAACGCAGGTTCGATTCCTGTCTATAACCCTTGCACTTTTTATTAGTTCCTTTGATCTTGTACTGTATCGACTCTTCCCCTTATTCTGTTTGGTAAGATCTTCGCATAGGCCAGTGGCCCAAGCATAATAAGGGCAGAATAAGGCATAAAAGGAGGTCGGCTTCTCCTTAAAATAATTTGTTAATGTTACTGTCACAATTTTGTATACTTTTGATGATTTAGAATATAAATTAATACTGTATTACGTATAGACGGAGAAATATTGTAGCTTTAAGAATATGTGTATATGATTATTAAGTAGCAATAATGTTTATTTAATGATTTGTCCAATCTCTAAACTTCAATGTTTGTGCTACCCAACCAGTTTACCAGTTGTTGTGCGTCGTCTTGGAAAAAATGTTCAGAATAATATTTGAAATATTATTAATGCAAACCAGAAAGAACAGGGTCCCAACATTATATCTTGTTGCACCCTGTTCCATACGAGTTTTTTATATGATTTTATAGAGAACCTTTTGATTTTTATATTTTGTAATGTTTTATAAATGATATACATTTCTTTATAAGACGAAACATCACAAAATTAAACTTTGAGCTCCTAATTAAAAAAAAAAAATGTTTACGAGTATTTCAGAGTAATAGCTCACATTTGCCTCCACAGCCCCAGCCACATCAAAACAGTAATTATTAGAGACAAAAAATTATTTTTGAAATTTTTTTACTGAAGTCACAATAAATATTGAGCCAAAACTTTCACTTTTTGCCTTTTTACATTTTTTCACATAATGAGGTGGAAAAGGGTGGTTTTGGGTTAAAACATCCTCTCTCATGGGGCAGCCCTCTAAATGTTTGAATACGCCAATAATTAGCTCCACATTGTCCAAGAATTATCCCAAAGAAAAAAATTGCCTATAAACATCTTCTAAAATAATCTAACGGAGGTGAAACATTTTGATCACTATATTGCAATAAAGAAGTTTTATTAGGTTTTTTTAGATGTAAACATTCCCAAATATTAATCGAACCACAAAATATTTATTTACACAAATTTGAGTTACTTACTTTGATAAAGATTTAGAGAACTTGTGCATTTACATTCAAGAATTAAGCTTCTATTAATAATGTCTGAAGTCGTGAGAAAGATGCAACGGTTATTCCATTTTGACATGTGTCAAGAAATATAGATGGATAATCTCAAATTCAGTTGTCAGTCATTGATATCCGGAGTGAATACTACAGAGAAACCACATTAGCTTTGGTTTCTGACTGATTATATTGCAAATTACATAGGCAGTACAGTCTATCTATTCAGTTTTCGATACTAGAAATAAGAAAACACCCCAACCGTCACAGTAGGGAAGTTATATCTACCCTTATTCCATGTCCGACTGGTATCTTGAAAACAATGGTAAATGTAAGACGCAAGTAAAATTAACTCTTGCAATGAGATATATAGTTGCAAGTTAAAAGTATTATACGAAATGTGACGTTCCCCCATTTTGAAAGGCAATAGGATACTAGAATAATTATAATGACGTACGTAAAGCCTACAAATTTAGTTTTTTAAAAGCTATTTTTTATCTACGTATAGTAACAACCTAGAAAAGTGCTGTATAAATATAAATCCCATTTTATATATAAGCACTTATCATTCATAGCGTTCGATTCTATAGTCTATAGTAAACATGCATTTATGTACACTAAACTATACACTAATTCGGGGCGGAACATCCAAATGTGGGCAAGATATAATGTAATAATGTAGACCCCAACTCGACAGCTCAACCCACAGGATGCCATTACAGGAGTAGGATACATGATAATAACACACGGGTTGGATGTTTACATATTGTTCAGAAAGTAAGGAATGTTTTGGACTTATAAAAAACGAAGTATATTAAAAAACATGTTATTACATAATGTGAAATAGGGACTAAATACTAAGTTTCCACATAGTTATCATTTAAATTCAGGCACTTATAATAGCGGTGGATAAGGTTTGAAATTCCTTAGTCATAGAACGAGTTCAAGAGTTTCTTGCGTACGGTTTGGCATGTGAGGTCGGGCATTGTTATGCAAAAGCATAATTTGGGATGACAATTTTCCTTGACGCTTGTTTTGGACAGCTCTCCTAAGGTTTTGCAATGTTTTGGCAGTACCGCTCAGAGTTTATTGCTACACCACGTTCGAGAAAATTAATAAGAAGCTCGGTTTTTGTGAAACGGCGGTTTTCACAAATCTTTTCATCAACTTTGGCGAACAGATCGTCAGTCGCAATGCTCGGACGTCCCACTCGCCTCTTTATCATGAACCTTTGTTCCGCCATTTTTTAAACTGAATGCATCACTGCAGAACTTTCAGTCGGTACGTTGTTCCGTACATTTCACACAGTTCCCAATACATTCCTACGAGGTTTAAAGTTTATTGCCAACTAAAAATGAATCACAGACCGCACTTCACAACTGGCGGCATTTCCGATTGCAGGGACACATTTTAAATTTGAATATAAAAAAGTCGGGCAGCGCGGAGATGTTCTAGTTGTTACGGGCTGGGTGCTGACTGAGGTGTCGAGAACACGAGCTCCTCATGCAGCGGCAAAATGGGGTGATCGCAAACCGGCGGAGAGAAAGAGTGGGGATGGAGGGGCCCTCCTGCCAACTACAGATAGCCCGTGTATTGAGAATAGTGGAATGAGCAGTCTGCGCGTTCTCGCTCTGTACTCCTCTGAATTTAATTTAGTTCAGTACCTGGTAAACCTATTAAAATGTATCACTGTATTTTCAAATCCCTTTCCGTAGTTCAGTACAGCATACATATATTTAAAATTACGTTTTTCAAAGCTGGATGTTGCAGGATGCAGCACAATTAAATTGCAGGCAATTAATCTGACAAACCTCTTCAAATGTACCACTGTGTTTTAGCTTCTACTCTGAGTTAAACACCTTTAAGTAATATGGTATAACATACATTAATCTTGGTCTATATACAAATAAACCAATACAACGGAGTATCGAAAGACCCAAAAAGACGTAAGGAAGTCTAAAGTAACAAAGTAACCTCGTTACGTTCAGTGGCGTAGCTAAAAAACATTCGAGGGTGGATTAAACATCCAGGAGGATTAAAAAGAGCCCTACTCGCAAAATTTAGAAATTTGTTTGTTTACAAGTGAATTCTCAATTTAATTGTACTTTTTTTAATTTTCTTAATCACTCAAATGTGATTGTAAGCATTCATGCTTGCAAACATTTAAACTTTTCAAAAGATTCGAGACTTTTGTTCTTAGCATAGTAGTTAAATAATGATCTTCAGGGTCTCCAAAATACAAAATCAACAATTAAGCTGAGTTTCTTAATTGTATCTTTTGTATTAAAATGTAAACAAATAAAATTGTTTTGTAACATTATATTTGGTTCATTGCATTTTCCAACTGCCTTAATCAAATATATATAATTTGTAGGTTACATTACTATTAGTTAGAAATTATTCGATAATTGCCATGTACTATAGATCAGGTCAGCATTATAATTGCGTACGCCAGACGACACATGAGACATATCAGGCTTGGTCGAAGTTGCATGCACAATTTCAAAGTCAAAGTTTAACATTGTAAACCAAACATATACTCATATATGATCTTAAACTGAATTTGTCAGTTACAGTAATATAATATAATTAGGAAGATTTGTATTTATTGATGATGTCACGTGCTATGTTAGGTATGTTAAGTCAGGTAGTTTGTCATTGATTTTGTCATATTTCTATAATTATGTTTTTGGTTGAATATTTACTCGCAAGTTTCTTTTTTTAAATCCCCTTAGTTTATTACAGCTAATTAGATTTTGTAACGCAATTATTAATTTATTTACTACCAATTAAGGACTCCACATTATAATATGTTGCTTTTGCCATATTAATTTTGAATATATTCCAATAGCACAAAAAATATATTTACCGTCGTTTTAAGCCTATTATGTAAAATATGATGAAAATATGACATTTTATTCGTTGTGCACCATCTCACATTTTTGTAAAGTGTCTTTGGATTTATAAAGAAAGTTCAATATTAATATAATTAATTCGATATAATTTTCTATGTTTTGCAGATATGTTCGGATATAAAACGACTCATTAATTCGTAATATATAGATAATAGAAATCAGAACAGTTTCCGAACTAAGGTCACTATCAGCCGCATGTTCAGGGTTTGTCGGCACTGCTTGGCTCTGACCAGTCGACGAATTTTCGGGATTTATCGGTACTGCTCGGCTCTGCCACCCACCCTTTCTCTCCGCCGGTTGCGATCACTCCATTTTGCCCGCTGCATGAGGAGCTCGTGTCGAGAACGAGTACACCAAAATAAATGCGACTGACGCGCGCCTGGCAGCGTCAGGTGAAAACGTTCCTTACTTTCTGAATAGCCCTCGTAGAACACTAACTTTTCCCGAAAAGGTGTGTGGTGTAAAGTACGAAAGTACCCAAATAAGCCAGGAGCAGCGAGTAAAATACCTATTATTATCTATTTTAATATTAATATCTATTATTTAATCAGGAAATAATAGATATTTTAATGCGAATTAGTCAATTAATAAATAGGCTATAAATTAAAAAGCACATAAAATAAAAATGGCTACTACCTTTGTAAGTTCGGCCATAAAGGTATTATATCAGTTTTGAAAACATATTTACATGTTGGTTTACGATATTATACTTCAGTTTGTATTTGAATCGAATCAGTGTAGCTTGTACTAGCCTACTGAAGGCATAACGTGGAAGCTTGCAAACATACTATATGTTTTGTTTATATATCATATCATATGTACGCTGTATTAAATACGTTGGGTATACCTTGAAGATATCGGTGGTTAGAACGTCAACATTAAAACAGGGCTTTTGAAGAATGTTAATTCATAAACAATAATAATTAACGTTTGTTATAACAGCCGACATCCGACTGTTCACCACAGGGAGCACCACAATCAGCGCCCCCTGGAAACCCGAGCTTGGTACGTATAATTTGCATTAGCTAGACAGTTCAGTTTCGAAAATAATCGTTATTTATTTATCAAACTGACTAATTATGCCTTTGGATGCACTGACCGTAACTAACACTGTAACCCGCACGAAAGTAGTCCGATGACATTGAAGGCGGTGTTGCCATATCACTGCTGATGACCAACTGTTTCCGCTATGACGTGGATTTGATCATACATTGTCTCTTTAATTTAAGTCTGAAAAACAGGTGTATTCAATCAAACCTACCTGTCTTCGTTTACGGTAACAAATGATGTTTGTTTATTAAAAGAAATGGTAAGAGTAATCAATAAATCGGTTTTCATAGACTTAAAACTGGCAACAGTGTTTCATGCGAGGTTCAGAGGGGAGGGGGGGATTCAGACCATCCACCATCGGATTACTTTGGTACGGGCTGCTCTAGTAGTTAAGTTATGTTGTTTAATTTGGTGTAACAAAGAGTTTAATTAGGTCCAAACAATATTTATTTTTGAAAACGTTATCTTTCCACGAGTTGAGAGCTAATTTGCATTATATAAGCAGAATCGTCAACCTCGTTAATTGTTGTGGCGGTCGAAATAGGAGGGTATCGAAAGGGTTAACATTATGAAATGACAATTCTTTCTTAAATCATATTATTATGGCTTTACACAATTAAAATCGACTGATTAACACATAAAAAGTTACATTACTGTCAGATAAACTAGACAAACAGTCCTAATTTTCAGGGTGTAAATATCCCATCAGACAACTATATCCGTATAGTATAGATATACAGACAACTAGTCTACTTATCGCGTCTTGTCACCACCAGACAACTAGATTAAGATTCCTCACTTTTACAGTCTGTATATAGTTATTCGGCGATTATTTAACATTTATTTACATATCTGGTGTTAATTTAAAAATATTATTTTTTACACTTTTCATAACCTCTTATATTGACCTCCACCATAACTAAGCTGGCTCAAGGTAGTCTTTTTTGTAAATAACTAGCGGACCCGGCGCGCTTCGCTGCGCATTTCAATAAGTTACCCACGGCTTCGCACGCAAATCTTAAGAACCGAAGTCCTTATATTACTTAGTAAATTTTTTTTTTACTATAATAAATTTTAGATTAAATTAGTTATATCTCCGATGCCACGATTGAGCTTGCTTTGTTGTCTCGATCGAGAGAATATGTACACACGGAGTTTTGAGAACCATACTTCTGTCAAAAAAAAACAACTAAGGTTGATTTTATAACATTCTTTATATTTGTAGCCAACGTAAGATAGTAATTATGATATCTGCATTGCTCTTCTGATCAAGCATGAGAATGGTTTATATTAAATAAATATTGCAGTTAAAGGTGAATTTTTACGTCAAATTTGAATTGTATTATCTGGATAGTAAAGTCTATGTTTAACAGTGATTGCAGAAACAGTTCAAACAAAATTTGTAGTTTCTCTTAAGCTTACTATATGCTTTAAAACTATAAGTGTAATATATGTTTACAAAGAACAGCTGATTAAAAATTTGAAAAGACTCTTTCACTTAATAACATATGTTTGCTGCAATGCATTTCTTACGGGTATTTCTGTAACCAGTGGGGCGGAATCCTGAATCGGGAAAGGGATAAAAAGTATCCTATAACCTTCTACAGATCAAGACGAACAAATTAAAAAAAAAATTAGGCGAATCCGTCCAGCCGTTTGTGAGTGATGCTGTTACACACGAACAGTTTCATTTTTATATATTAGATTCTATATGGATATAAAGAAAACCCAGCTGTTGTGATTATACAATGTAAAAATATAGATGACTCTCGGCTCCTGGTCTGAAGCGAAGGTCTACTACAAAAAAATCGGGTAGACGGATTACCAATAGGCTGTGAAGAGTTCATTATTATGTAAAAACATATTGTTTATCTAGAATACAATAAATATTTTTAGTGTAAAATTAAAGACTAATGTTGCAATTCGTGTGATGTTGCAGTGGTCGAGGCGTCGTAATCGTCAGAGACACAGATCCGCGTCTCCTTGCCTAGTAAGTAAGCTTTACATCTTTGCACTGTGACTCTCCCTGCCAGTTATACATTTAGAAAGTACACTATACACTCTCCGGGGTACTGTATTTAGTAACTAAAGCGCAAGTTCTGAAGCCCAATTTATAATATTGAAATTTGAAAGACAGGACCAGAAAGATGACAACATGTACGTTTCATTGCATGTTTTTTGTATTCCCATAATTGTAGTATGATCTATTTGGAAAAAAGCAACCTTTAAGTAAAGAGAGCTAAGTTAGGTCTTTTTGAAACTTTCACAGTTGTAGTTTGTTGGGCAAATCCTTTGCTCGCATGTATGCTAAACTGTAGACTAGGAATAGAGTTGACCATCCAGTCCAAGATGTATGGAGATATCCAAAAGTATGGAGTAGTTTGTAACATATGATATCACATTTTCTGATGTTTACAGACCAGAAATGCAGCCACTTGTCCTAGGGCCACTTCTGGTGGAAGCCCTGCAGGCCAGCGTAACACAAGTGTAAGCGGGAATTGCATCACTATTGTAATAGTAAAATTAGTTATTAAAAGGTAGGTGACTCTTAGGGTTTACATAGTTTTACGTAAACAACCACTTGAATTTAAGGTTCTCTAAAATTTGAAATTGTGTCTATAGTTCTATAAAGTGCATAATGTCTCCTCTGTGCAAAATTTATTAAAAAATTTGATTTGTCGCTGGTTAAAAAAGTGGAAAATACTGTCAAGTATACTTTATGGAATTTAGAGTAAACTTTTTATTAAATCCATTCATGTAGCTGGAATGCCAACAATATTAATGATTTACCTTCGATCAACAAATTGACCTTCTCACATTTCTTACTATTGCGACGTTATTACGCGTTTTGTTGACATTGTGTAATCATCAGGCATCCTCGCATTAGTGTTTCGTTGTTGGTTGAAATTAATCTCTTAATCTCTGGCTTAATAATTAAAAATCACACGTAAATAAGCAATACAAGTATTTACCAAACACAAATCGCTACGACGCGGTGGCCACATGTACGCTCACGCTGGACGGACGGACTGAAACTACTGGAGGAAGGAACTTGTTGAGATGGACTTAGTTTACTGATCCATCATTTCCAGACGCATTACCGTGTTAAACAATGATTTTGGTTTAAGCGTTTATCTTATCATTGAGTGCGTTGTAGGAGTCACTTTGTACTGCTTTGTATACTGTTTTGAAGTGTGGAAATTAATCTTTTATTGAATTTGTGATTTATTCGTTGAATTTGATTTATATTGCAGTCGTTGCATCCACATTGTATGATATCTGCAGCGTAGTTTGAAGCAGTTTGTACGTTGTATAGCAGTATTCGTTGGAAGATGTTTCTCAAACTCAATTTGAATGATTTACGCGTTTGTCCTAGATAGCACTTGGTCAATCACGTCGTTTGTTGTATTTTATAAACCCCATTACCATCAAAATTATCCTCGTTCGAAGGGTTTTTATGTAGATTGATTCAGTCGCTAAACTGATTTACAGTCCTAAAGCCACAGTTTATCCATGTTTAGAAAATGTGTTGGTTAATAACTGGTTGTAATGGTTAGATATAGGAAAAATTTTTAAATTTATTAAGTTTAGCACAACCTTTCATTTAAAGCAGGAAACATACAACCATACTGTATACATGTTTTTGGTTTATAATAATTTGTATATTTTAAAGATGTAAATTTTACAGTTGTAGAAAATTTTTGAAAAATAAAGTCATGCATGTTATTATTTAAAAGTTTGTGTCATAAATAGCCAAAAAAAAATATTATGGTACATATTTACATTACAGGAGTGCCAATAAAAAAACACATTGTTTTCAAAGCAATTTAGACTTAAATTTTGAAAGGAATAAAGATAATTAAATTATTTCTTTGCCAAAATATTTAAGATCCAAAATCTTTAACATGATCTACTACACGACGAATGCTTGTATTTCAATGTTTTGAGATTCGAACGTGGATCCATTTCTATTTGGCTTACACTGTATTTTTAGAGTTTAAATTATTTTAAACTTATTATTTAGGATCGATTTAGTGGGGAATCCATTTAAAGTAAATCTCCACTGTTAGCGGTTTGACCGCCAGACATTTGAAACGAGTGGTACATAAAACCCTGTACAATTTGTCGAAATAAAAAAAAACCATGCATGCCAATTTTTGAGGTGGGCTTTTAAGCAATTCTTACGGGAAATACATGTAAAATTTTAAGCAAATCGAAAACCATCAGTATCAAGAATGTATTTACAAAGGCTTGGAATTCACGTAATACCACACACTCACGCTTGTATAAAATATACGTACGCACATACACTTACATGCCAAATGCGACAAGAGTATTCATACATAAAAAAAACATCTGATAGACCTAGTGTATACATGCGACTGCCACATACTATTGTGTACTGCGTTATTTCGTCCTATTCTATTGCATATTGGAGAAGTACTCCTCAGTTACTGGATACGAATACTTCAAACTGTAACTGTTATGGGACATGTGAAAGTGCATTTTTAATTTTAAGTCATTCAGCTCTGTAATATAAAGTGAGATGCGTAGTAATAATTCATTGACGAGAGTCTAATAGATTTTTTTTACCGTTGTTGCAGCCCGTCGCCGGTCCTTCTGGCCTCTGCCCTAGAACAAGTCCTGTAAGCAAGTATACTGTTATTTAGTATAGTACTGTAATTTATAATAGTGGTTACTATAAAACATACATCGTTTATCCGTAGACCACTTAGTGAGGTTTTGTCTTTAGTTACAGCTTTATAATCTGTAGGCTTATCAATATCTCTTTTTAAGGGATAAAGTTTTTCAATCATTAATTAGAATTTTATCTTGCTTCACCAATATTAGTTTTATTACTACATTCGTTTTAAGGTACAAAATAAATATAAAAATAATATATATATAGAGAATTAAATTCCATTGATATTTTGTATGTGAATAGGAAAATATAATTAAGTATACAATTCTTAAATAGGGAAAATGTATCTGACAATATACATTTTTCAATGTATGGGATTTATATAGAGCGGAATAAGTGAAAGCAAAAAATAGTCCACAGGAAACGTAATGTTATAATCATTACGTTAAAAAACATACATTATTTACATTTGTAAAAAGAGAAATTACATTTACAAACTAAAAGAAAACCCTTCGACAAGCCTTTTGTGCATTATTTCCTAATTTGTATAATATACAAAATATCTATATAATATTATTTGTATTATATACCCTTTACCGTTTATGTAAGATAAAAATTACAATTTATAATGGGTGATTCAAAAAGAGCGCCGGTTTTGAAAAGACCGGTAAATTTTATTTTATCGGTTGGCAACAATGTTTGACCTTGATTCTATTTCTGACTACATTCCGATTGTTGACGCAGCTGATTTTTCTCTCTCATTAGTGCATTCTGTGTCTAACCATGGAGAAGTTTACTTGTGCGCAACGAGTGTTAATAGTGAAAGCGTTTTATCAGAGTGGAGAGAGTTATGCGGCTACTGTTAGGCGACTTCGCGGTACTCTAGGACGTAATGAAGCACCGAATGAATCAACAGTTCGCAGACTCATGAAAAAGTTTCAAGAAACGGGTTCACCAGTCGACCTCAAAAGTTCTGGACGTCGTCGTTGTGCCCGAACTGAACAGAACATTGAGGTGGTTCGTGACAGTGGTGGCTGTTAGCCCAGCGAAATCAATACGTCGCCGTTCTCAACAATGGGTTTAAGATGTTCTTCTGTATGGAGAATTCTTCGGTACGATCTCAAATATCACCCCTATAAAATTCAGCTGACGCAACAATTGAAAGTGGCAGATCACCAGAAGAGACGATAGTTTGTTGATTGGGTATTGAGAAATTCGCAGGAGGAAGAAAACTTCACAATGAATATCATCTTCAGTGATGAAGCGCACTTTCAGTTGAACGGATTTGTTTAATAAACAGAACTGCCGTATCTGGGGTTCAGAAAACCCTCGAATGATTAACGTAAGGGAAATGTATCCACAACGAGTGACAGTTTGGTGCGGCTTTTGGTCGGGCGGTGTCATCGGCCCTTATTTTTCTGAAGATCAGGAAGGGCCAGCTGTGACAGTGAATGGAGACCGATACCGTACGATGATTAGGGGGTTTTTGTGGGCTCATTTGGATAACATAGACATTGACCAGTTGTTGTTTCAGCAGGATGGTGCCACCTGCCACGTTGCCCGTGAAACAATTGTGTTGTTCCGTGACCGCTTTCAGGATCGCGTCATTTCTTGTAATTCCGACCATTAATGGCCACCAAGGTCGTGTGACTTAACACCTTGTGACTTTCATCTTTGGGGTTATCTAAAGTCATTAGTTTATGCCAATAAACTCCGAACCATCAATGAGTTGAAGGAGGAAATTCGACGGGTTGTCTGCCAAATTGAAGTGGAAACTTGTCGTGCAGTCATGGCTAATTTCATGGGCAGAGTTTTTGCGTGTCAGCGTAACAGAGGAGGACACATGCATGAAATTATTTTTCATACATGAAATCGGAAGGTTAGATGAACATATTTATGTATTTGATTTCAGATTTTCATTAAAATAAATCTTTTAATTTGATATATCAAAACCGGCGCTCTTTTTGAATCACCGTCATTGAATCATCATATTAGCTGAATGATTTCTTCTAATGTCACATAAAATTTAAATTGTTACAATGAAATTATTTTAAACAGTTTTCTCGTTATTATCAATATTTGGCTTTATTAAAAACAAATGAACAAAGGATATTTTATTGCAAAATATCTGAAGAAGTTCTCAAAAAGTCCAAGCAAAATCATCAAAACTTGATACCTTAAAACCAAATATCCAAATGTTACCTTGTCAACCTTAAAATGCTGCTGATTTAGTTGATAATGAAATCCTCTTAAACAAATTAACGTAAAAGAAATCAAACACTCTTGGTTTTAAGAGTTTCATGGTTGGTTGAAAATAAAACTACCCAAAGTACAACATTGAGAGCTTAACAAGCGTAGTTGATTGTGGCGTACCCCAAGGGTCATAGTTTCCACTATATTATTTATTAAATTGCACTTAGCACAATTTGACTACTTAAACATAAACCGTAAAGTACTTAAGTGATAATAGACTATTAATAATTTTCTTGTATTATAGATATGAAACAGATACTTAATGATTGATTTATTGTTTTTGCTATGAAGTCGTCTTGCTAACAAAAATATAAATATATACGTGTTTCTATAATATTTAATTCCACAGCTTCTAATCTACCGACTTGCGTTTACAACTATGAGAACAAGTTTCTAATATAAAATATATAACTGTTAGCTAAGATGATTAATTTCCATTTGGGCTATACATTATGCAGTAATTATACATTAATAAATAGTAAATTTGCATCAGAAGGAAAGACAGAAGTGTTTGTAATACAATCCAGCAATATAATTAGATGCTCTCGTAACATAAACTTAATGGCCCTACTTTAAACCCCAGTTAGTAGCGTAATGAAAAAAAGCTGCCATTGTTAATAATTGGATAACGGCACAATTAATGTCCACATGTTGTATTTTTGCAGGCAATGGCAATACTAAAGTCATTGACGGAGACACAGCAAGCCAGACTCGCCTCAGAGAGAACCGCTGCGGCTAGCTCGCTTTATAGGAGCCAATCCTCACCATCGTCATCTGTGGTAGTTATTTCAAGTTAAAAACCTTTAATTACAATCGAAAAACACTTTATAAGAATTATATCGAAAAGCAATATTAGAGATCCATCACGTCTTTTATTTAATCAATTGAAAATACTCCCATTGAGATATTTATATGTATACAAAGTGCTAAATATATTGCATGATAGAAGTGGGAATTTCAAGTGAGGTGGGGAATATCGATTAAAATTGAGAAATGCTGATAATGTATTTGTTGCAAAACCTGAAAAAACTTATTTTACCAAAACTTATTCATTTTTGACACCTAGACTATATAACTACGTGTCTTATGCTATAAGGAACTTGATTAAAAAAAACAGAATTTCTTTTTAAATTGAAAGTTTGGCTTTTTAGTTTAGATAATATTGAAATGTACCTGTAAATATTACATAAATTATTTTGTTTGATTTTTTCGCATACTTCCTTATTTAATTTTTATGTTCTTGAATTGTGTTATTTGATTAAAAATGTTTTTGTTATAATATACAGTGCATATGTTAGTATTCCATTTTTATCCTAGAGATGTACAGTGCCCTTAAGTTTAAGTATAAAAATGCAGATGTAGGTATGCGTGTCGTCTTAGGGTACGTATGTGATTTGTATGTATATATGTATGTTAAAGCCTACGTATTTTTCTTTTCTTTTATTAATGTAGCACATCATTGACAATTATATTTGGTTTTTTGTAAAGTTTATATAAATATTTCTATTTAGAATTTAAGTATGGGGAGTCTATCAAGAAAATACGAGTACAATAATAAAACCGATCAAAAATATGAATTTCAAATTCAAGGATGGGACCTCATTACAAGCTCTGCTTTGGAGGCCCTGTATCTTTCTTAAAGAAAGTTAAAGTTTATGTTATTAAATGCTATTATTGTTTATATTTTTTACAACATAATATGGTATATTTTAAATATTATTATGTGTTTTGTCTTAAGGTCAGACTGAGCAAGCACGAGAAAGGCTTTGTTATATTCTATTTTGTTTTTAAAATCTTTGTTTTCTGTATTTTGTTTACATTTAAAAGAATATTTTCAAGAAGATTTTTTTTGGATTGACTGTCTAACAAGAAAAATATCAGATGTATATATGACTTTCTTTAAGAAATAAATTTCTTTCTTCTTCTTCTAGTTTAAGCTCAATCTTGATCTAAAATATTACCAGTGCCTCTCAAAGAGTGTTGTAAATACGGTCAATGGACCTGTGTTGTGTACGCTCGTTTTCCACTTTTTAAATTCAGAAGGACATGTCAATATCATTTGTTTTAAAGATTTGCGTTTTTACACTCACATCTTGGAAATAAATAGATGTCAATCTAAAGAAGTGAGCTTTGATTCTGTGTCACTTTTTAGTCTAAAGCAGGTGAGAGAGTCAGGAGAGGAAGTTGTGTTATGAGGGGAAAAGTAAATCCTCGAGGAGATGGAATGTTTGGATGAGGATTTATTATTATTGCCTAGCTCAAACAGGATGAAACCAATTCAGCCTGGGTAAAACTGAAAGTCACTTTTGCCGCAGACGCAGTGACGGTAGGTTCTGAGGCCCATGAAGAAAAAGAGGTGTAAGATGATTTATGGTATTGCTTCATCCAAAGTAATTTCAAAATTAAATTTAATTAATTTTTGTCTGGATAGGCATACATTTTATACAATATATACTCGTACATATCAGACGTCATAAATTAGAAACTTAATTTATAACCAAGGAACTAACAATATAATGATGGAGAGACCAAACATTGTTACAAAAGCTATCATGGAGGAGTGCATGGTAAAATCTCATCATGACAGCTAAAATTATGTATCCTGATAGATAATTCTTTGGATGGAAATTCTATCCAGTCGAATTTCGAATCAACAAACACTTTAAAAACAGGGGTGTAAAATGAAATGTGACCAGAGCAACAATATATGTGATGAGGACGAGTATTTTTAGCTGGGTAATATTCTTAAAATTGGCGGGTTTATTCCCTTGCGTAGATCTTGCAGGGAGATCATTGCTCTAAATGCCTCAGGCATTTAAATTCCAATTTCGACATATAAACGTTATATTGCCTACAAGCGTACAATGAGATATTATGTCGGGTGTTTTCAGAACTGTTGAGATCAAAACAAAATTAAAAACATAGTAGTAGGTTTTTTATGTTGTAGTATGCCTATACGGTGAATTGCAACTTCATTGAATGTTACAGGATTTTTCTCCTGGATCGCCAGCCTCATCTTATGCAACATGTCCCACTTCTCCTGTAAGCATGAACATTACTTAATATACTATCACAAAAACATTTCTATGTTAGTATTTCAATCAATTAGCAATTTTACAAGGATAATGGTGAGGTTATATTTGTGTAATTTTTAACCACCTTGAGTGACTTTAAATTATTGAAATCTACACATACTGTGGTATTGAAATAACTAATTATAATGGTCATACTTTTATTAATTTTATTATTAATTTTATTTAATTAATTAATTTAATTAATTTTATTAATTTTTCTAGCAGTCTTGCATTTGTATGGATTTCTGTGAGAACATTGATGAAATAGTTGTATGTGAAGTTAAAATAGCTCAAAAAAGGAAATAAAGCAAAATATATAGTTATACAGATCTTAAACTTAATGCCACAAAAATATATTGAAAATGCACGAAAAATTTTGTCGATTTAAGACAGCGCTACGTAGAAAAAACAAATTGGCAACTTTAGAATCAAAGAGAGAAGAAAGTTAATGGTTGAAAAATAACAATGAGACAAGGAATACGAAGATGTTACATATGTAGGAGGAGAGTTTTAACTGATGCCATTTGTTGTAAGTGTAGATTATAATTTTAACGGAAATTTCTAGTTTTTTACTGTTCTTTACATAATTAAAAGGCCCTTTCTGTACAGTTACAACTATTTTAAGTGTGCTCAGTAAAAACATCTTCATTTGATATAAAACAAAAAATATACTATTTAATTTTATAATTTTAAGTGTATAGTCCATAATATTCTGTAAGTAATAAGAAAAGAATATTTAGATTATTTATTTAGTCCGGTAAATAGTTCAAAATACAGGGTAGTGGCTTATGAGGACGAAAAGAATAAGGCTTAAAGAAGGCAGGCCACTCCTATTTAAAAAAATAAACAATTATTTTAAAATTAACTAGAACATGTAGAAAGAGTGGACTGTACATTTTATGGAAATTGGACATCGTTTACTATAGGATTTCATTGTGTTCTAAACATTTTTTGTGACTAACCATGTAGGCCCCTTTAAGAACATATAAAAAAAAAATAAATGAATAATTGACTGCATTCATAATTAAGTTGTGGCATTGAATGTTTCAGGCGTGCTCTCCTATATCTCCAGCGTCATCTTACCGAACGTGTCCTTCTTCACCTGTTGTAAGCAAGCACTTTACTAATATACTTACTTGTTTCTTACTTTTAGTTCTAGAACAGATAGTCTACATAGCACTACATCATCAAGTCCAATTGGAATTAGTAAGGAACAGGATAGTTTAGGGATTTTACGCGTTAACACTGTGATCTAAGCTAGCGTTGAGTCTGTAAAAACAATTACTAATTATAATCTGTTTTAACCAAATGTCAACAAAGTATCGTTCTTAAGTAATTAGGGTACGTTTTAAGCATATTTTTCAAAAAAACGTATTCTAAACGTCCTGAGACAAAAGTGTAAACAGTAAATTTTTTATTGGTGAGAATCACTAAGTAGTGTACATTTCGTAATTTAATACACCCATTGTGCACTCATAAATATCAAAGATTATTTAATAGACATTACATTTTGAATCTATAAATATATTTTTGTAATATATAAATAGCGGTAATCCCATCTTAGCTTTCATTGTTATGAGATTTCACTTTTTTATTAGCAATAAACAAGGATGAGTATGTTTTGTTTGGATACCATGGATTACTATCAAGACGGTTTTTGTAAATGAAATCGGAATTACTACCGAACCATTCTCTTCAAGCATAACATTCTCTTTGAAGAATAACATGCTACCTGTATAGTTCCACATTTCTAGTGACAAGTATAGCCTGAAAACATAAAATGATTTTTAGAGTTTAAGTGGTGAAGTAAATTCATGATAATTAAAAGAGAAGAGCACCTAAAATCGATCCTTGTGGAATTCCTTCTCTAGAGTTTGTGAACGTGGCCTTATGCAGAACTGTTACTACCTGCCATTTACACTGTGTAGCAATTAAGAGTTAAAAAAGATCAGCAAAACATAGTTCTGCACCGACAAACCCTGCCCCTGGCGCTTTTATACACAATGAAAAATTCACTCACTTCTATTTTAATTGCTTTAAGTAAAAAAATTCATATTTCTTTTCTATCATAGGGCTATATTTATCTCCTGCAATTACCTGGTTAAAGATTGTTTTCCTGAGGCAATTCAGAAGGCAATTGATTTACGCTAGGCGGTGACTGCTACAGAGTATTTTTGTATTGATACTTCACACATTCACTTAATTTTTAGAAGTGAGGTTGCACGACTATTAGGCTGGAGTAAGCAATAGGTAAATATAGGTCGGTTAAGGAGACTTTTGTCCTGCGTAATCTAAGACGACTTATTTTATATGACAATTAGCTATGTGCTAATTACTATATTAGCTGTGTGGTATTAGGGTTTAGAAATATATAATTTGAAATTTTTACATAATTTTTAAATACTTTGAAATGTTTATGAAATAAAAAACAGAAAAATCGTTCATTTTTTTAGTTCAACTTATGGGAATCGTAAAATATGGTTACCAAATTGGTAAGTTCAGGGTGAAGAAACCTTGGTATGAACCAGGCGGAGTGTCTAATTTGAGTCTTGGTCACATGGCTTGTACATGCAAAGTTTATGCATCAAGCTTGTTAAGAATTGAGAGGTTTCTGCCTAAAAATAAAAATACGAATATGTGAGATCCTCTGTGAGTTTCTGTGATTGTTTGCCTAAGAACCCTATGAACATGTACTGTGGAAGATCATTGCCAAATTAACTGTAATATTTTTCAGGATTCCTTACCAGGATCGAGCCCGTACTCGACTCCAGGACACCGTATGGTAGGTGCAGTCCTTTGCGACATTTGTTTCGCTTTACATCTAAAGGAACAGGATAATATAAATTATATTAAGCACTTGGTACAATTGGTGAGATAGTACCAAGTACAGTACTATTATAGTAAATAGTATAAACCACGAATTAGTATCTGGATAGAATTTGGTGATTTAAGTATAATGTATTAGTGTGTTAGTTACTTTCTGTTTTAGAGCCGGCCACCTACACCGGGACGACAGTTTGTGTTTCCCTCAGTAAGTAAATTTATATCAATTTGAGAGAATAGAGAGAATGTCATTGTAGAATAAGTTATAGCTGAAATTGTTTAGTATTTTACATAAGTATTCAAATTTTACTAATTGATTCCGGAGGAAAAAAGGAGTTATTTTATTTTTCTAATAATGAAATGAAATTAAACCCAAAAAAATGAAATTTTATCCAAAGGTATATTAGATACTCGTATATTAATTCGGTTTCGTTTCGGATCAAAGTTTCGATACAAAGTTTAAAAATTTATAAAAATGTAAACTATCATAGGAGACATATCACTGCAAGCCTGTACGTTTGGCTTTATTATTGATTAATAATATAAACATACCAAAATTCTAACACTGGTATCATCAAAAGAAACTAATCTTATTTGCTCAAGCGAAGTTTAAACAATATATCTCAGGTCTAAGTGTAACAAATCAACAATTTATTTACCACAACCCAAGTCTGCATGATATGTCTCGTACTATAGTGAACTCCCTTTTGAAGTTCAGTCATAATATAAAAATACTTGAATACATTGCAATAATTCAGATATATAGATATTGAATCTGAATAACCCAGAAGACATGTGCACTTCTGGCTGGTTTACGCCTTCCAGTTGAACTTACACTGGGTATAGCAAAAACCAATGTGGACAACCCTATAAGTCCAAGAGCATCTCACTAACCGCAAATGTCGAGATATTGGGGTAAAAGGGTGAATTGAAAAGTCTATTCTACCGCGGAGGATGACTGTTGGAGTAGGTGGAGCTTGTCAGTGTTAAGGGTTGTTGCTGGCCTGGACGAGTGAGGGAGTGCTGTCGCCTGTCCTTGAGAGGCTGACACCGAGCAGACCCTCCCTTTTTATAAAATAACAGGACTGAGATACACCCCTATCATTGACTCCTCATAAGATCTCGACAGTGGGCGGCCCCTACCCCCTGATCTAACCCATCCTCAATGTCCTATCACTCCTGAAGCAAGTGCAAATTTTTAGGACTAAGTGCAATTAGAGCTTTCTTTACCTTCTTGTACTAAGTGAACAACAATGTATTGCCAAGTATTCCTTTTAAAAAAGTTTGGGTTCAGAGCGCTGTTAAATGATCCAAACCGGAATTCACTGGCTGATTATAACAAACTAAGAGGTTTTTCTTAGTTATTTAATTAAAAAGCCTAGTTTCACGTTTGATTGTGATATTTTTGTGTTTCTCTATTTGTAAATGGTAACGGAACGGGAGTTTCCATTTGGTTTACATTAATTTGGAGACTCCATACTCCCTATTAATACGGAAAGAAGTGATCATAAAATATTCTTAAAGACACAATAATGCTAAAATAACATCCTGTAAACCTTTCTTTTTATTATCAAAATTATTAAAGAAGCAAAAGCAGGAATTTATTCACTGTCACCCTTTATAGTAGATAATCCTGAACAGATGTACTGTTTAATCTTCTCCTGCAGTTTTATGATTATCCATAATGTGAAAGCATAACGGAATTAGTATCAATATTTACAATCGTTAAAAGGGAGGTAAAAAATACAAACATTAATTTTAAAGAACTTTTATTTTCATTGTATTTGTTAAATGCTGGGATAAGTTTAAATGTGTATTTTAATTAATAAATACATATCAGTGGACGAAACCTGTCAAAACTTATGAATCCCAACGATTGTTGGTCAAGCCTATCATCCGAAACGAAAGAGAATTAAATATTGATACATATCTAGAATTTTATTTCCATCCTCATGATTTTTGCTCATCACCAATTCAAAATGAGAGGAAACAACGAAACCATTTTTCCTCATAACTTCATTCTCGGTCAACATATATAACCTAATAGAGTATTTGACCCTGAATGGATAGAAAGTTTGAGCCAATTGTTCAGTATCTGCATGATTATTTCTTTCAAGTATGCCTCTCAGCACTGGTAAGATCAGACCTTGTCTGTGTGAGTGAAATTAAATTCCATATTAAATATACTAGAACAAATTAGAGCTAATGAAATAGTTAAGTTTTTCTTCTCAGTATACAGGGTGTAACTGAAATACACCAACAAACTTCATGAGGTCCAATTCAAAATGAGATTAAACAACGAAACCATTTTCCCTCATAACTTCATTCTCGGTCAACATATATAACCTAATAGAGTATTTGACCCTGAATGGATAGAAAGTTAGAGCTAATTGTTCAGTATCTGCATGATTATTTCTTTCAAGTATGCCTCTCAGCACTGGTAAGATCAGACCTTGTATGTGTGAATGAAATTAAATTCCATATAATATACTAGAACAAATTAGAGCTAATGAAACAGTTAAGTTTTTCTTCTCAGTATACAGGGTGTAACTGAAATACACCAACAAACTTCATGAGGTTGTTTCTGGGACAAAAAAAAAAACCAAAGTTCCTATAAATATATGCCCTAAAATTCATCGTTTTCCGTCTGTACGTTGTTTTAGTGTTTTTTACATTAATTTTTTTAAAGCAGCCATTACAGTGCAACCGATCGGACATGAAAGTTAACCGCCATTAAAAGGTAGAATGTTAAAATTTTCAACTTATGCTAATCTGGTATATATCGTCAAATTTAAAAAATAGAAAATATTTAGTCAGCAAAATTCTAAACGGTGGGTTGTTAAAACTTTGATGGTATATTTCTTAAAAACTACTTCATGAATAAGAAACGTGCTAGAATAAAAAATTTATAAATTTTATTCTAAAGCAAACGATAACTCATGTATTGAAATCGTTCATGAGATAAAAAAAGTTGTTGGATTTTTCTTAAACTAGTAACATATCATATTTGAGCTATAGCAACTATGAAGTAAGATAAGTAAGTTATCTCCTTGTTTACTTTCAGGTAAAAAAATTAATGTAAAAAATACAAACACACGGAAACGATGCATTTTAGGATTTATTTATTTATAGGAAATTTTTGGTTTTTTATGACTCAGGAACTACCTCCTAAGTTTGTCGGTGCATATCAGTTATACCCTGTGTAGAGACCAGACTGTGTTATATTTGGCATTAACTGATAATTATTGTTCAAATACAAAGCCTAAATTTGTGTTAAAATCAGTAAATTTGACATGCAAAAATACAAAATAAGTAATTACAAAATTGACTTTAATATAGAGTCGTTACTTACGAAGAATGGACAGGAACAAATGCCTTTAAATCGAATGTCTGTAGGTCTTGTATTTAACATGTGTGATAAATGTGTACATTTTGTAGGCTGGCCCGGGTCCATCAGGCGGTCCTAGAGCCACTTCATCGCCTATATCATGTGCACGTCCAGTTTGTCGCGTTGAAGTGAGTGAATATATTCCTAAATACATTTTAGTGTATTATGACAATAGCCGGTGTATATATGTATATAGAATTTATAGAGCTTGTTTGACCACTGCATACAGTGTCTGCAGAGTGGTGGTAGGTTATTATACTTAATTATCTACACTAGTAAAAAGGTCAAAGGTGAGTTGCCTTATAATCTATCCTTTAAGATGTAGGAGGGATAATTATGAGGGGTAAGTTTGAAAGACAAATCCTTGTTGATGGATAAATTGTCTCTATTTTGCCAACAACTGTGTAATAGATGGTTTGTATTTTTATAATTTAGGAGCTGAAATTATCCTTGCACTTCCCCCCCCCCACACACACACACACACACACACACACACACACACACACACACACACACACACACACACACACGCGCGCGCGCACACACACACACACACACACACACACCCGCGCGCGCGCACACACATTAAAACAATTTAAAACTGCATTAGTAAAACTTATAAACGTTCGATACATACAATATAAACGCTTCTGTAGCATAGTTTTTAATAAACCACCAACAATGAAAACAGTTCAGTCCATTTACACATATACGGTACTAAAAATAAAGATTTACAACACATGACAACGTATATGGTTAAGTTATTAAATCTAACATCACTTTTCGATGTCTAGTTCATTTATAAAAATTATAAAATCGCTAACTAAAAATATGTAAATACTGCCCTCATTTGTTCAAAACTGTCTCTTGATATATTCTTGGTAAATATCTGTTAAATTTTATTTTGATTGAATATACTTTATATTCACATTTTCAGTTATTACCAAATCTATATCTATATATATATATATAAAAATGAATGTTTGTATGTTTGTCCTTTATGGAATCGTGAACTATTGGACCGATCATGATGAAAATTTGTACGTATATGTATTTTTCCACGGAGAAGGTTTATAAGCTATGCCCATCCCTTTCCCGATTCAGGATTCCGCCCCACTGGTTACAGAAATACCCATAAGAAATTCATTGCAGCAAACATATGTTAACGTCTTTTCAAATTTTTAATCAGCTGTTCTTTGTAAACATATATTACACTTATAGTTTTAAAGCATAGAGTAAGCTTAAGAGAAACGACAAATTTTGTTTAAACTGTTTCTGCAATCACTGTTAAACATAGACTTTACTATCCAGATAATACAATTCAAATTTGACGTAAAAATTCACCTTTAACTGCAATATTTATTTAATATAAACCATGCTCATGCTTGATCAGAAGAGCAATGCAGATATCATAATTACTATCTTACGTTGGCTACAAATATAAAGAATGTTATAAAATCAACCTTAGTTGTTTTTTTTGACAGAAGTATGGTTCTCAAAACTCCGTGTGTACATATTCTCTCGATCGAGACAACAAAGCAAGCTCAATCGTGGCATCGGAGATATAACTAATTTAATCTAAAATTTATTATAGTAAAAAAAAAAATTTACTAAGTAATATAAGGACTTCGGTTCTTAAGATTTGCGTGCGAAGCCGTGGGTAACAGCTAGATAGAGGCAGGAATATGGTACATACCTTCATAATACGCCCAAGAGGCTCACGATGGAACGACTATCAATTATCTCAGCAATGTTTAGAATGTGATAGAAAAAGAATAAGTGAATATAGTGTACTGTTTTCAACGGGAAATTGCGTGCGAAGCCGCGGGCAACTTTTGCAAAAAATTATTGAAATGCGCAGCAAAGCGCGCCGGGCCCGCTAGTTATTTATAAAATTATGTCTTGTATCAACGTGTTTAGTTTTTTTTGACTATTTACATAAAACTGCATCATGTATATTGTACCTTTGTTGTCCACGTGTAAAGTTGAACATGATCGATTCATTTAAATCATTGCAAAATCCTTTAATATGTATTAATTAGAATACACTTGAAGTAGCAGAAACATACTTCAAGCTTGAGTCGTTTTGTCGAAAACCATAAATTTCTATAGCAAAAACTGACAGTGCCACCAATACTTGTTCTGTCAAGTTTACATGTTAATTTATAACTAACTAGCTGTTACCCGCGGCTTCGCACACAATCTTCACTTAGTAAAAGCAGTTATGATGTAATATGATGGGAGTCCTATAAACATTTTAAAACGTAAGTAGGCATACATCAGGTAGATGTTAAGGTCATGGTAAATAGTATCATAGATTAACTTTATTATTATATCATGTTTGGCACGTGTAGGAGCATTTCTGGTTCTAATTAATTATATACATAACGTCAAAGCCGAATCTGCTTTGTCATCCCGATCAAAAAAACACAAATCTGTGATCACATAGGTTTTGGAAAGTTACTTCGGTCAAAAAGCGTATATTTCCAGTCCTTGTCATATATTTCAGGTCTAAGATATTTCTAGTACCATAGTAGAGTTTGCCTTGTTATTCTGACGAAGAAAAAATATATATACTTTCGTAGGATCGAGATGTCTACTTCGGTTAAAAAGTGCCTACTTAAGACCGTTTAAATTCACTTACCTACTATTTCACAGTTTAGCTTGTCATATTGTCTCGATCAAAATACTATATACGTTCGATTATCTAGTTCTCGGAAATCTATTTAGGTCAAAATCGTGTTGACATAGTTGAGTTTGGCTTGTCCTGATGAAGAAAATACACACATAAGTAGGACAGAAAAGTCTATTACGACCTAGCGGGAAGTCCTACCTACTTACTATGCACTTTCGGTATAAGAGGAAAAACATTATTTATTATGAAACATTGAAAAATAATCGTTATTCAAGTTTTGCGTTATACCAGTCTTGCTTTTTGGACTGTAGCCAGGGAAAAAATGAATCGTTGAGGCATGTTAGTTTTTATTTCTCTGTTTTCCATAAGCCACTGATAAAATGCAATATCACAATGTCAAGGAAGACCGCCAGTTTAAAGTAACTTATGTGAAAAACATACATAACTTTGTGCATTAAGGTTAGTTTTATAACAGTATTTAATGCATTAGATGATTTTAATTCTTCACTGGCGCAATATGGAGTAAAATTGATATATTAATGTTTTATTTACTATCTGCATTACACTACCGATAAAGCACTGTTTACTTATTGTTGATAAAATTTAAATGTAAACAGTTGTTTCAGAAAGTTTGTCGAACTATAGCTGTCAACAGCTGTTTAGTGCCAGTTTAATTTGTATTATGAAACGTAAAAACTACAAGTTTTTCTGAATTCCAAAATATTCCAGGTAACTTTTCTTAACCTTTTCTTCATAAAAACCTTCCTCGGATTTCAGTGGACATTTTACAAAATGAATTAACCGAATTGGTCCAGCCGTTATCAAGATTTGCGCTTACCAACACATTCAGCGATTCTTTTTTATTTATAAGATAAAATACTGAAATAATATTGATTGTTGCAGCCCCAACAAAGGCCCCAAGGTCCAGCTGGCAGACGTTCACCTGTAAGTAAACTTTACAATTGATGGAACCTATAGTAAGTCGCACGAAAGTAGTCTGGTGAGATTTGAGCTGGTGTTGATATGTCGCTACTGACTGTCAGCTGATCTCGGCAGAATGTAGTTATTTGTTCTAGTTGTGATAATGTTTATTGCCTGCAAATGGTTGAAGAAGATCAGCAGTTTTTTTCCATACAAGTAAAACTGGCAACACTGTATGGCGCGGCACGGAGCGTTATGAAATGTCACAACACTGCAAATGTCATCGCACTCATTTCGTGCGACCTACTATATTGTATTGTGCATTTATAAACTAACTTAATACTAAGAATATGCAACTATAAATGACCCCTTTTAAGTTCAAAATGAACCAACTGAGATCGAAACAGAGAAAATGTTGTTGCAGCCCGTTACTTTTTTTCTAAGGTTCGACTTCTTCTTAAACTGAAAAATTTGACAAATAGTTGGGTAAAGAAGAATTTGAAAATATTTACTTTTGTGTCACATCTGTTATTATTTCTCGAGTTATCGAGAATCCGACTGCGTTGTATCATTATCGTGGTTTCCTAACGCTGTACGTTTTTTGAGCAGCACGACTTGGCTGTGTTATATTTGGCATGAATTTATACAAAACGGCAAGCTGTATGTATTAAATAAAAAAAATTAGTTTTGAATCTCAATCTGTTATAATAAAATTTTGTACGTTTGACATGTAAATTTGCACACACAACATTACCAATTTGACTTTAATCTTGAGTAGTTACTTTCAAATAAATGTACTGAAAAAATGTCTTTAAATCATTTGTCTGTAGCAATTGTATTTGACATGTATGTGAGACTAGCTGTTACCCACGGCTTCGCACGCGATTTTCTACAGAAAAATTGGGACGTAGGAGAGCATATTTCTTTTAAACGTCGTTATTACCCTTCTGAGATAAATGGTAGTTACTGACAGATACTCCAAGCTCATGATCTATTTAAGATTAAAATTTTAAAACAGTCTCAATATGCACCTGTGAAATAACTGGAATTTTTTTCCAATATTCTATGATTTTTGTATACAATTGAACTATATTAGACCATCGTGGATAGAAGTCAAAAAGTCGGAATTCATTAGCGCGGAATTCAATGTAATAAATGATGGCGCTCAATGTAATTTTGAAACGAAAATAGGCATATCTTAGGTACATATTATTACAGTCTAATGATTATGAGCTTCAGATGTTAAGCGAAATTGCGTATGGTTGGTTTTTATTTTAAGCTTTGCGCGTGTATCACTTCTGGATTAAATTAGTTATATCTCCGATGCCATGATTGAGCTTGCTTTGTTGTCTCGATCGAGAGAATATGTACACACGGAGTTTTGAGAACCATACTTCTGTCAAGAAAAACAACTAAGGTTGGTTTTATAACATTCTTTATATTTGTAGCCAACGTAAGATAGTAATTTTGATATCTGCATTGCTCTTCTGATCAAGCATGAGCATGGTTTATATTAGATAAATATTGCAGTTAAAGGTGAATTTTTACGTCAAATTTGAATTGTATTATCTGGATAGTAAAGTCTATGTTTAATAGTGATTGCAGAAACAGTTGAAACAAAATTTGCTGTTTCTCTTAAGATTACTCTATGCTTTCAAACTATAAGTGAAAAGAAATTTAAAATAGTAATTAAATTATATTATAAACATATAAATTTCTTTTGTCGCATTATATGTGTTTACAAAGAACAGCTGATTAAATTTGAAAAGGCTCTTTCACTTAATAACATATGTTTGCTGCAATGCATTTCTTACGGGTATTTCTGTAACTTTTAGAGACCAGTGGGGCGGAATCCTGAATCGGGAACGGGATAAAAAGTATCCTATGTGCTTCTCCCAGTTCTTAGCTACCTCCCTACCAATTTTCAGCCGAATCGGATCAGCCGTTCTAGACTTATAAATAGTGTAACTAACACGACTTTCTTTTATATATATAGATGTGCACATGTTATAGGCTGCTCAGGGTCCTGCAGGCGCCGGTCCTAGGGTTCACTTCGCTCCTGTCGCGGGTGGCCCAGGACCTGGACAACGTCCTGTTTGTCAAGTTGCTGTAAGTAAATGTAGATCTACAGATACTAGGGTGTGTACTGACTGTAACCAATGTATATAATGTATGGAGGATTGTTACGTCTGCATGCAGTTCCATCAAACGTATTGGTAAATCATACTTGGTTATACTAGAAACAATAGCGAGGGTGAGTTGCCTTTTAGTTAAAACTTCTTTAAGATTACAGTTGATGGATATATTTTCCGTCAATTTTGTTTGCGCTTTGTTTTGTGGTGCGTTGATTTTGATTTGGGATGGTGACAGGCTCGCTGCGCTCTCTTGTTGCCTTCAAATTGTAGTCAAGGAGTGATCGTTTCCTTGAGTTATGTTAGTACCCGGTCTTTTCGTTTTTACCTCCTACTACTGTAAATGTTCCGTCCTACGATGGAAATTTCTAGTACCTAACGTGCAAATCTGTTTATTAAATTGAATTTTAATCCTTCGAGTGCCACAGCGTCGCTAATTTTGACGGTAGGAAAAATGTATAAAGTGCCAGCGTCGCTAATCTTGACGTTTTCGTATTTTTATAACATTTTATATAGTACAGTTTTGTCCAACCAAAAAATGTGAATTTTCAGTGCAAATATATTAGGGTTATTATTTAGTAAATGTAAAACTTTATGTAAATATGTTAGCAAAAATTTGTCTCTAAATTTACTAATTATATTTATTTGTATTACCTTGATGTTTTATTAGATTTTGTGTGAAAACTACACTATTATTATGTAATTTCTAAACTCTGACAAATGAAGTACAGTTTATAAAAAGTCGGTACCGGGCAGAATTTTCTTTATACATACAATGCCATGTTTTTTTATATATATTCTAGAATCATATATTATACATGGGTTTCATTTAAAATTATATGGCCTTTATCATGGCATAAAGAAAAAAACCTTAAACATACCGTATACACTCAAATTAGGTTAAAATTTAACTTTTTATAAAAAAGTACAAAACGTTTTTTAATAAATACAGAATTTTTTATATTTTTATAAAGGAAAATTTATTTGTAACGATATGTATCATATTCTGAAGTTAATGAGAAATAAAACAACAACAAAATTATAAAAATCTGTTGGGTGGTTACTTTTACAACAGCTTTTTTCCCAAAAACTTACAAATATGCAAAAAACAGCCTGGAACCCTATGCATATGCCTTGGGAAAATACCTGTAGCACACAAAAGGTTGATGTTTAAAATTAAATAACAAGAATATCACTGTGAGTTAGGAAAAAGACAAACAAAGGAATTCTGACCATTTAATCATAGTCTATTTTAGCTCGTGTAAGTTACTTATATTTTATTTTTTAATTCTATTCATTTTGTTCATGTGCCTTTTGATTTTTGCAACCAATTTGCTGCTATTATGTTTTTTAGCGAGTTGAGACTAACTCCTTGAGAAACATGCCTGGTTCAGTAATAAGCTGTTTTAAACTAAAAATAATACTCTCTCATGTTTGACATAGAAGCTATGGAAGCCCGTGGGGCAGAGCCTTATAATCAGACGTGTTTCCAAGCTTCACATTCATACCAAATATGTATATAAAATTTTAGTTTTACATATCTAAAGTCAAATCGTAAAAATCAAGAAATTCTTTTAATGATATCGATGGATATTTACTATGTTTAAAACTCATGTTGTAACAATATCGATTGTTGCAGCCCCAACAAAGGCCCCCAGGTCCTGCACCAGCAGCTGGAAGACGTTCACCTGTAAGTAAACTTTACAATATTACAGGAATCTATTGCAGGCCGCACGCAAATAGTCTGATGAGATTTGAGCTGGTGTTGACATATCGATACTGACTATCAGCTGTTTCCGGGATTATGATGTGGTTAGGTTCACATGAACGCGTGATAATGTTCATTTCCTGCAAAGGATGTTGAGAATAATCCGTAATTTTACATAAACGTAAAACTGGCAACACTGTTCGAGTGTGAAGGCGGGTTCAGACCCACATCGGACTATTTTCGTGAATGCTACTTTAGCGTACGTTTTATACTATAAACAACATACGATTTTTATCGGGACATTACAACTTGGGAATCCTTTGCCCTGAGTTTTGTATGGCAACGCTTTGCAAACAACTTTGCTATCAGATGTGGATATGTTATATGCTATAGCTAACCGATGTAAGACGGGGCACGGTGAGTGGACTGATTATAATAGTTGTTGCTTTTTGTTTTTTGTTTGTTATTGATTTTCCGCTCTCGGGACATAAATATATTTATTTACAATATTTAAAAATTTGATATTTTTTATATTTTATTGATGGTCAACTTTTATTAAAAAATGAGATAAAAGATAAGGTTTTATCTACGTTTCATAAATACAAAACAAATAAATAAAACTTTTATTTGAAGTGGTTAAAATGTCATAAATCTAATATATTCTTCTTTATATGGCGTCCAAAATATTAATATGCTTAATGTGTAAAAGTGCGCATTAATGTTAAGACACATCTGAATTTTAGAAATTTTTCATTTAACTTATACCCTGTTTTAAATTAGATATTGCTAAAAGTTATATCTTCATAATAACATTTAAAATATAAACAGTATTTTGACACAAGTTTTAGTTGAAATGGTTGCCGTAACCCACCTAAAATGTTTTAACACGTGTTATGTTAAAAACATTCGTACATTATTTTCAGTAGTAAATTTATTGGATATAATCATGTTTTATATATATATATATATATATATATATATATATATATATAAATCTTAATAAGAAATCTTCAAATGTATTAACAGTTTCTATATTTCGGCTTAAGCTGTCTTAAATCCTATATATATTACAAACATATAAATAGGGCTATAAGAACATAATAAAATAGTATATCTATAATATAATGTACTATATATATATAGTACATTATATTATATATATATAATATAATATAATTATATATATATATATATATATATATATATATATATATAGGTATATTATATATATATACAATAGTATTGTTGTAGTAACTTGATAGGTGGTCTGATAAAAACTAAATAGTTACTGTTATTGACGGTGGGTGATTTGAAAGGATAAAGTATTTCGGATTTTTTTGCCGCGTAATAACATATAACGTTACAAGAAGAAGAATTGCGTTTCAAAGATTTGAATCTTTCATCTAGATCAGGTGTAAAAAGCTTAAGTTATGAGGTTACACAGTCACAAAAAATAAGAACATGTAACCAATATGTGACGATGAACTCTCGAAGTCGTGGATAACGCCTGAAAAGGTTCTATCCAAAACAAAAACTCGAGCATACACGTCCAAGGTGACTGGAGCAAGAACCAATAATACTACAGTACTGTGCAGAACAAGCGTACTGAACACCACAATGACACGTCCGCAACCCACCAGCGACTGTGAGAGACTGACGAAAAGAAACGCAGTGTTCTATTGTGTCCGATGGAAAATGTCCGAAGTAATATTATTCTTTACAAAATATATGCCATGCGAGTTTTATAAAGAGATTGGCATGTAATTTGTTTATAACTAGAGAGCGTTTTCTGAATAAATGTACCATGTTAACGGTGTAGTGAGTATACACGTATGAATGTTGAAGATCTGTAATGCCTGGCACTCTCGTAAGTGAATATTGCATGATTATAGAATATCTTTTAGAAATAAATACTGAATCTCATAGCCTATAGTTTTGAATGTATGTATTAGACCACAGAGGGGTCAAACCAGAACATTTTTCATGCTCTACTTGAGATCCAGAAGGTGAAGAGTGAGCTCAAAATGATATCATGAAATCAATAAATGACCATCACTTATTTTCTTGTTTATCTATAACTTTCACCGACTTACTTACAAGTGCATAAATGTCACTCTCTGCTCAACACCGTTAGCAGAAAATATTGAAATAAGAAGTATTGTTACTATCAAGCTTGCTATATGCTTCTAAGAATACAAATTTAAACTGATTACGGATCTTATGTCATTAAAAAATGTTTAAAAAGAACAGTTGATTAATTTTAAGATGCTGCAATACAACTTTAGAGACACGATGAGATTGTTTATACCAGTAGGGCGTAGTCCGAAGGAATATTCTAAATAAGAATAGGCCTAAATGTTTACGAGGGACCCAAAGAGTGTCCATATAATATTTCAGTACAGTCGGTCCAATTTGTACATGATTGAATAAAACACACATATGAAAACACGGACATATACCATTAGAGTTTTATATAATAGTATAAATTAACCAGGGACCTTAAGAATGACCATGTAGAATTTCAGTGCAATCAGTCCAGTAGTCTTTACATGATTGAGTAACACACAGACAGACGCCATTAGAGTGTTATATAACAGTGTAGATGTTACAGGCCCGTCCTCCTGCAGCGGAGCCTAATCAACCTCACGTATGCCGTCAACCTATCTGCGACTGTGCTGCTCAGCCCAGGCTAGGTGGCCGACCTCCTAGGGTAAGTGAATAAAGCGACTTCTGAGAATGACGTCACTGATACTCTAGAAATGAAAAAAAACTAACCTGTCCGAGTTTAGTGTATTGCAATTATATATTAGTGACGTTATACCTGTTTTTTTTAATGTTGACCAAACAATTACCTTACATTTAATGTTAAACTGGTACGCTATACAATCTCGTAAAGGCTGTATTTAACGCAATAAAGATTATTATTGTTATGTTACAGAGGCGACCTCCTGGCGAGGAACCTAGAGCACGTCCTCAAGTATGCCCTGGAGGATACCAACCCTTGCCCGGAGGTGTTCCTGCTGAGGTAAGTGAATGTATGCTGTCCTGACGATGATATAACATATAATCTGCTGCTCTAGAGATTAAAAAACATTAACAGAGGAAGCCTTCTGACGCGTTGATGAGGTCGTGGACCGTGGTGCAGAGTGAGGGTGGGGGGCTGACGTGGATTAAAAATGTAATCATGTTTAAAGTAATTTTTGTAATAATGATATTATAAATTATTTATAACGTTACAATTTTTAGTTGTATAAAGGTGATAGTTATCTATTAAATGTTTTTAAGTTTAATTTGAAGTAAATTACATTTTAGTCACGTTCTACATATTTTTTTAAGATTTTGTGTTAAATTAGTTTTTATGCTCTGACCAAACAATTACGGATGGATGCTATATAATCTCGTAAAGTCTGGATTTAAAGCAACAATAGTTATTATTGTTATGTTACAGAGGCGACCTCCTGTTGCGAGACCTAGAGCACGTCCCCAAGTATGCCCTGGAGGTTATCAGCCCTTGCCAGGACCGTATCCTCCTGCTGGGGTAAGTGAATATTTGAAGTCCTGAGGATTATATACATGTAAAAACATTATCACTATTACTTTCAGTTTTTATTTTTCCCCAGTTCATGCTAAAGTCTCTTAACTATACCGTGTACTTAAAAGTAGAGTAATCATGGTTTCCTATGGTTTGTAAATATAGAAATCCACGCTGTGGTATTTGCCTACAAATTAATTATAAGTTATAATTAATACAAAGTGCTTACAATAAAATATGGACTATTTCTGTCAAAGAATCACATGAAACTATAGATCTTGTTATTAATTAACAATTGTGTGCCTAGTGATGATATTTTCAATTTAAATATTGACAAATGTTACAGGCGCGCCCTCAAGTATGCCCTGGAGGTTACCAGCCCTTGCCTGGACCTGCTGAGGTAAGTGAATATATGAAGTCCTGAAGATGATGTTATACGTAAAAACATTATCACTATTATATTCAGTTTTACTTTTGGCAAATACAGTATTATCCGTAATAACCAATACTGAAACTGAATCAGCTGTAGTTACCTTCTCGATCAGCTGATTTAATTGTTGATTGTTGCCACGGCTTCGTTTTCATTTCTTATTTTTGAGGTTAGTTTTTGCTGACATGGTGGTAACAATGGTAGAGAAAGTTTTTATCGTAGAGCATTATTTTCATCTATACGGAATTGTACGTGCCGGTGGGCCTAGCTTGTTATACACTGCATTACGTATTCAGGAAAATTTCCACAACATTCGCCTAGTAATGCTGTGATTCTTAGTGTTGTTAAAAAATGTCGAAGAACAGGTAGTGTTTTGACACAGCGAAAGGGCTTTTCAGGTCGCCCAACTACTACTGTCAGTACAGATGAAAACCACGGAATTGTGTTGCAGCAAGTGTTACAGTCACCGAAAAAAAGCCTAATGCGAGCTTCTCTTTAACTGATTAGCAAAACGTCAATACGAAGAATGTCCAAAAACATTGGCGGTGTTCCCTACAGGATGCAAAATGGACAACCTTTGAACTGCAAAAACAAACTAGCCAGAGTTCAGTACTGTGCTTCAATATTAGCAATATGCTATGAAGAACCTGCGTTTCTGAGTGATGTATGGTTTAAAGATGAATGTCATGCGTTTCTTTGGATTTGAACGTCCTGACATTGTTGTAGAGAGGCCACAGCATAGTGAGCGTGTAACCATTTGGTGCAGCGTGTATGGGAGGGGTATAGTGTGACCATACTTTTGAAGGCAACAATGGAGACACAATCAGTATAGATATAGGGCCGTTATTGATCGTTTTGTGAGAGTCCTGAGGAGATTTTGTCGTAGACGAAACCTGCCGTTAAATTCACAATGGTTACAGCAAGATGGGAAATATTAAAAGAAAAAAATTTCAGCGAGGACCCACCATCTAAATCGTTCAACTCAAAGAAAAAATAACCATGTGTATTAGGAGAATGGAACAACCCCTATTCATAAACCCGATGCAAAACCTACAAAAGTACGATTGTTGCGTCAAATTGAACGGGGGTCATATTGAACATGTTAATACCCGAGATTAACCGATTTTGCTTCCTTTGGCTAGTATTTATTGGTAAAACCTATATGTAATGTTACTTTGTTTACCATATAAAAATTTTACCATTTCAGTACTGTTTATTTTGGCTAATACGTTACATGCTAAATTCTCTTAACCATAACGTTCACTTAAAAGTAGAGAATCCACGGTTTTCTAAGCTATGTAAATATACCAAAATAAGCTGTGGTATTGTTTCTAAAGATTAATCATAACTTATCATGATTATAATGTGCTGACAATAAAATGGAATATTCCTTTCAAATAATCACATGATTCATTTTATCAATTAATAATTGTGTGCCTAGTGATGAGTTTCTGAAATTGCAATATTGAAAAATGTTACAGGCGCGTCCTCAAGTATGCCCTGGAGGTTACCAGCCCTTACCCGGACCTGCTGAGGTAAGTGTACATATGAAGTCCTGAGTATAATGTCATATATGTAAACACATTATCACTATTATGAATTATTTTATTCATGTTATCAATTAATAATTGTGTGCCTAGTGATGAGTTTCTGAATTGCAATATTGAAAAATGTTACAGGCGCGTCCTCAAGTATGCCCTGGAGGTTACCAGCCCTTACCCGGACCTGCTGAGGTAAGAGAATATATGAAGTCCTGAGTATAATGTCATACATGTAAACACATTATCACTATTATGAATTATTTTATTCATGTTATCAATTAATAATTGTGTGCCTAGTGATGAGTTTCTGGATTGCAATATTGAACAATGTTACAGGCGCGTCCTCAAGTATGCCCTGGAGGTTACCAGCCCTTACCCGGACCTGCTGAGGTAAGTGAATATATGAAGTCCTGAGTATAATGTCATACATGTAAACACATTATCACTATTAAACCTTCAGATTAATTTTGGCCAGTTCATGCTAAATTTTCTTAACCAATCCGTTTACTTAAAAGTAGAGTAACCACGGTGTTCTAAACTTTGTAAATGTATTAAAAAACACTGTAGTACTTTGTCTAGAAATTAAATATAAATTATAATGAATACAACTTGCTGACAATAAAACATGGACGGTTCCTTTCGAAGAATCACGTGACACAATTAATCAATTACTTTATGTACCTAGTAAAGATTCTTTTCAAATGCAATATTGAGAGATGTTACAGGAACGTCCTCAAGTATGCCCTGGAGGTTACCAACCATTGCCCGGGCCGTATCCTCCTGCTCAGGTAAGTGTATATATCCAGTCCTGGGGATGATGTAATACATGTAAAAACATTATCAATATTACCTTATGTTTTATACTCGGATATTTCATACTAAATTCTCTTAACCGTACTTTTTAATTAAAAGTAGAGTAATCTTGGCTTTTTAATCTTTGTAAATATACCAAAATACGCTGTGGTATTTTTACTACAAATTAACTATAATATATAATTAACACAATGTGCTGAAAATAAAACATGGACGTTTCCTTTTAAAGAAACATCATAAAACGAATTATGTTATTCATGTAATTAATAATTGTATGCCTAGTGATGATTTTTTCAATTGAAATATTGGAAAATGTTACAGGAACGTCCTCAAGTATGCCCTGGAGGTTACCAGCCCTTGCCCGGACCTGCTGAGGTAAGTGAATACTTGAAGTCCTGAGGTGACAATCATATAAAGCATATCTATATTCAAAATTCCATTCTAAAATTGGCCGATACAAGATAATTAAAAATTCTTATTTTGGTGTATTCTAGTCTTAACTCTGGAGAGCCTATATATCTGGCTGACAAATTCAAAATGATCTCTGAAACAAGCGCATCATCAATTCTTCTTATTCCCCGCCATCGAACCTCAACCTACAACAAATCATTTGTCGTTACTGCTTGTCGAGCTTGGAATTCCCTTAATAACCATATTAAGTCAGTAGGGAGTCGAAATCGGTTTGCAGCCTTACTGAAAGCTAAATTGCTAGAAACGATGTCAGCGATGGGTTAGTTGGGGTAGGTTTTGGAGGACGGATAGGGTGCTAGTGAATGTGTGTATGCATTTATTGTATGAATGTATGTGTACTAAATTCTTAAAGATACCTTTATTATATAATTTTGTTTTATTTTTACAGTAGTAGTTTTATTTGACTTCTATATTAGTTCTATATTATTATATTAGGGTTAATTGTAAGACAGGGCCTTATGGCCCTAAATTTGCCCTTTTGTATATATAATACAAATAAAGTCATTTGAATTTGAATATGTTATACATGTAAACACGTTAACACTATTACCTCAAATTTGATTTTTGGCCAGTTCATACTAAATTATCTTAACCGCACCGTTTACATAAAAGTAGAGTAACCACGGTTGTCTAGGATTTGCAAATATACCAATCTGCGCAGTGGTATTTTGTCTACAAATTAATTGTAAGTTATAATTAATACAATAAAACATGGACAGTTCTTTCAAAAAGTCACATGATACAATGAAGTATGTTATTCATGTTATAAATTAATAATTGTGTGCCTAGTAATGAGTTTCTCAACTGCTATATTGAAAAATGTTACAGGCGCGTCCTCAAGTATGCCCTGGGGGTTACCAGCCCTTGCCAGGACCTGCTGAGGTAAGTGTATATATGAAGTCCTGAGGATGATGTTATACATGTAAAAATATTATTACTATTACCTTCAGTTCTATTTTTGCCCAGTTCCTGTTAAATTCTCTTAACCATATCGGTTACTTAAAAGTAGACCGTTTTCTAAGCTTTGTAAATATACCAAACTGCGCTATGGTATTTTGTCTACAATTAATTATAAGTTATAATGTCCTGAAAATAAAACATGGACTATTCCTTCAAAGAATCACATGCTACGTTATGAGTTTCTCAATTGCAATATTGAAAAATGTTACAGGCGCGCCCTCAAGTATGCCCTGGAGGTTACCAGCCCTTGCCAGGACCTGCTGAGGTAAGTGAATTTATGAATGTAAAAACATTATCACTATTTCCTTCAGTCTTATTTTTCGCCAGTTCATGCTACATTCTCTTAACCATACCGGTTACTTAAAAGTAGACTAAACATGGTTTTCTAAGCTTCGTAAATGTGCAAAACTACGCTGTGATATTTTGTCCGAAATTAATTATAATATATAATTAATACAATGTGTTGAAAATAAAACATGGACGGTTACTTTCAAAGAATCAAATAATACTATGAATCATGTAATTCATGTTAAAAATTGATAATTGTGTGCCTATTGATGATTTTTTCAATTGCAATATTGAAAAATGTTACAGGCGCGTCCTCAAGTATGCCCTGGAGGTTACCAGCCCTTGCCCGGACCTGCTGAGGTAAGTGAATATATGAAGTCCTGAGGATGATGTTATACATGTAAAAACATTATGAATATTACCTTAAATTTGATTTTTGGCCAGTTCATACTAAAATTCTCTTAACCGTATCGTTTATATAAAAGAAGAGTAACCACGGTTTTCTAACCTTTGGTATTTTGTATACACTTAATTATAAGTTATAATGTCCTGAAAATAAAACATGGACTATTCCTTTCAAAGAATCATTATACAACGAATAATGTTATTCATGTAATTAAAAATTGTGTGCCTAGTGATGATTTTTTTATTTCAATTGTAATATTGAAAAATGTTACAGGGGCGTCCTCAAGTATGCCCTGGGGGTTACCAGCCCTTGCCTGGACCTGCTGAGGTAAGTGAATATATGAGGTCCTGAGGATGATGTCATACATGTAAAATATTATCACTATTAACTTCAGTTTTATTTTCGGATAGTTTATGTTAAATTCTCTTAACCAAACCATTTACTTCAAAGTAGAGTAAACTAGGTTTTCTAATCTTTGCAAATATACTAAACGGAGCTGTGATATACTGTCTATATATTAATAATTATAATATATAATTAATACAGTGTGCTGACAAAAAAACATGGACGGTTTCTTTCAAAGAATAACATGACAGAATTAATTATGTTACTCATGTTATCAATTAATAATTGTGCCTAGTGATGATTTTTTTTTCAATTGCAATATTGAAAAATGTTACAGGAACGTCCTCAAGTATGCCCTGGAGGTTACCAGCCCTTGCCCGGACCTGCTGAGGTAAGTGAATATATTAAGTCCTGAGGATGATATTATACATGTAAAAACATTATCATTATTACCTTCAGTTTTATTTGTTGCCCGTTCATGCTAAATTCTCTTAACCATATCGTTTACTTAAAAGTAGAGTAACCACGTTTTTCTAAGCTTTGTAAATATACCAAACTACGTTTTGGTATTTTGTATACAAATTAATTATAAGTTATAATGTGCTGAAAATAAAATATGGAGTATTCCTTTCAAAGAATCACATGATACAATGAATGATGTTATTCATTTTATCAATTAATAGTTGTGTGCCTAGTGATGATGTTTTCAATTGCAGTAATGAAAAATGTTACAGGCGCGTCCTCAAGTATGCCCTGGGGGTTACCAGCCCTTGCCAGGACCTGCTGAGGTAAGTGCATATATGAAGTCCTGAGAATGATGTCATACATGTAAACATATTATCACTATTTATTTAACTTCAGTTTATTTTAGCCAGTTCATGCTAAATTCTCTTAACCAATTCGTTTACTTAAAAGTAGGATAAACATGGTTTTCTAATCTTTGTAAATATAACAAACTGCGCTGTGATATTTTGTCTAAAAATTAATTATAATATATAATTAATACAGTATGCTGAAAAAAAAAAACATGGACGGTTCCTTTCAAAGAATCACGTGATACTATGAACCATGTAATTCATGTTATCAATTGATAATTGTGTGCCTAGTGATGATGTTTTCAATTGCTATATTGAAAAATGTTACAGGCGCGTCCTCAAGTATGCCCTGGGGGTTACCAGCCCTTGCCCGGACCTGCTGAGGTAAGTGAATATATGAAGTCCTGAGGATGATGTTATACATGTAAAAACATTATGAATATTACCTTAAATTTGATTTTTGGCCAGTTCATACTAAAATTCTCTTAACCGTATCGTTTATATAAAAGTAGAGTAACCACGGTTGTCTAAAATTTGCAAATATACCAATCTGCCCTGTGGTATTTTGCCCACAAATTAATTGTAAGTTATAATTAATACAATAGAAAATGGACAGTTCTTTCAAAAAGTCACATGATACAATGAAGTATGTTATTCATGTTATAAATTAATAATTGTAAGCCTAGTAATGAGTTTCTCAACTGCTATATTGAAAAATGTTACAGGCGCGTCCTCAAGTATGCCCTGGGGGTTACCAGCCCTTGCCCGGACCTGCTGAGGTAAGTGAATATATGACGTCCTGACGATGATGTTTTACATGTAACACATTATCATTATTACCTTCAGTTTTATTTGTTGCCCGTTCATGCTAAATTCTCTTAACCATGAATATAGGAAGTCATGATGATGATGTTAAACATGTAAAAACATTACGACTATTACCTTAAATTTGATATTTGGTCAGTTCAAACTAAACTCTCTTAACCGTACCTTCTAATAATCTTCTAATCATGTGAAATGTGTCTGTATATCAGTCCTAAGTGCATTAAACTACGGTGTATTTGCCACCACCCAGCCTTGCAGTTTTATGTCACTATAGTTTAAGTAGTTAATGGTTGTATAAGTTAATTAAATAAAGTTATAAATTATAATTAGTATTATATCTTTAAAATAATTGTAGACTATTACTTCAAAAGAATCACATGACACAATGAATGTACTATGTTTTGTGTTGTAAATATTTTTTCAAATGTAATATTGAGATATGTTACAGGCCCGTCCTCAAGAGTGCCCTGGAGGTTACCAACCCTTGCCCGGACCGCGTTCACCTGCTGAGGTAAGTAAATATATGCTGTCCTGAGGATGATGACACATATGTACAGGGGTGTTCTTAAAAGTTTCCTTCAGACCTAAAAAATATACAAAAGATATTTACAGAATTATTTTTAATTTTTCAATGTAGTATCCTCGTAACTCTACACACTTCTCCCAGTGACGCTTCCATGTCTGTAACGTATCCAAATAGTACTCGGCATCTTTCTCTGCAAAATATTTGTTCACGAAGGTGATTTCCTCTTCCTTTGAAGGAAATCTTCGTCCTCCGAGCGCAATGTTTAGATGAAGTAACAAAAAGAAGTTGCTTGAGGCTAGATATGGTGTGTAAGGTGTATGTTGAAGCAGTTCAAACCGTAATTCATGGATTTTCGACAAGGCAACCGCTGAGGTGTGACGAAGCGTTGTCTTGATGAAACAGAATTGTCCAAATATGGCAGTTTTTTTACAGGAAGTTCTGTTGCTATCACTTTCCCAGGCGAAAATACAGTTTTTGCTTTTTTTAGAACCTGTTTCCATTTTGCAGTCCACTAATTTGAACTGTATTTCCGTTTGGACGTGTAATGGTGTATTCAAGTTTCATATACAGTAATTAATCGGCACCAAAACTAGGATTTATTTCGTCTAAACTGCACCGAAAGAGCGTTGGAAATGTTCATTCGAACACGTTTTTGGTCTAACGTGAAAAAAAAAAACGCCACCTAACTCGTGGATAGCTTTCTCATGCGTAAATGTTAATTTAATATATGACAAAAACGTTCTCTTGACATGTTCATAACGTCTGCTATCTCTCTCATTTTAATTCGGCGGTAGTCTAGCACCATTTGGCGATGTTTTTGTAGGTAGTTGCAGTTTTTGACGTCCCGACAGTTCATCGTCTCCCAAGGTCTTACGGCCACGTTTAAAATCAGCGGTAAAAATTTTCACTGAGGTTGGATGGTGCAAATTATGGTGCAAAGTCCTCATCCAGAGAATTCAACTCATCTACGAATGTGTATTCCCTTTCAAAACCTAATATTTAATGACAGCTCGGTACTCGATTTCGTCCATAAGATTGATGTTTTTTACACATCAACTCACACAAACAACTTTTACATAAAAAATGAGCATCGAAAATGACTGAAACTGTGTTGAATAACTGTGAATAGACGAACAAAGAAATTCAATAGCTTTTTTTTACGAATGCTGAACACCCTTGTACAAACATCATTATTATCTTTAGTGTTACCTTTGGCCAGTTCATGCTAAATTCTCTTAACGATACCCGTTTACTAAAAAGTATAGTAACTACGGTATTCTAAGTTTTGTAAATATTCCAAACTACGCTTTGGATTTTTACTACAAACTAATTATGTTATAATTAGAATAATGTGCTGTCATGAAACATGGACTATTCCTTTCAAATAGTCACATGACACAATTAATATATTATTTTTATAAGATGTAATATTGAAAGATGTTACAGGCACGTCCCCAAGAGTGCCCTGGAGGTTACCAACCCTTGCCCGGACCGTGTTCACCTGCTGAGGTAAGTGAATATATGAAGACCTGAGGATGATGTCATATATGTACAGATACTATAATTATTATCCTCACTGTTACCGTTGGTCAGTTTACACTAAATTCTCTTAAGCACTGTTAACTAAAATGTGGAATAACCACGGTTTTCTAGTCTTTTTAAATATACCAAACTACTTTATGGTATTTTCTTCTACAAATTAATTATAATCTGTAATGATTATAATGTGTTGACATAAAAAATGTAATATTCCTTTCAAAGAACCACATGACACAATGAATCGTGTTTTAAATTAATATTTGTGTGCCTAGTAAAGACTTTTTCAAATTCAATATTGAGATATGTTACAGGCTCCTCCTGAAGAGTGCCCTGGTGGTTATCAACCCTTGCCCGGACCGTGTTCACCTGCTGAGGTAAGTGAATATATGAAGGCCTGAGGATGATGTCATATATATATATATATATATATATATATATGTATATACAGAGATACTGTCATTATTACCTTCACTGTTACTAAGGGTCACTTTGTGCTAAATTCTCTTAACCACTGTTCACTGAAATGTAGAATAACCACGTTTTTCTAGTCTTTGTAAATATACCAAACTACGCTATGTTATTTTCTTCTACAAATTAATTATAATTTATAATGATTATAATGTGTTGACATTAAAATTGGAATGTTCCTTGTAAAGAATCACATGAAACAATGAATCATGTTATTCGTGTTTTAAATTAATATTTGTGTGTCTAGTAAAGATTATTTTCAAATTCAATATTGAGAGATGTTACAGGCTCCTCCTGAAGAATGCCCCGAACCGTGTCCTCCTGCTGAGGTAAGTGAATATATGAAGTCCTGAGGATGATTTCATTAATGTGTAGATACTATTTACTATATGTGTAGATCTCTTAACTGAATCGTTTACTTAAAACTAGTAAAAAGCTTCATTTGCTTATTCTTGTATAATGGTCAGGAAGTGTTTTGTGCTTTTTAATTTTAAAAATAATTCATAATTTGTAAAATAATTGTTTGTTTTTTGTTTTATTCAATTCATTCATTTGTTTTTTTTAAATTTTATTTTCATAATATGTAAAATTTTAATTTTACAGGTTAAACTGAAGGAAAAATATTTAGATGTTATATCAAAACATACCTAAAACTCATGAATGAGACTTTTTGTGAAGAACCCGAGCATCTGATGAGTGATTCACGTAAATGTGTTTTATTGGAAATGCCTGCTAGAATTTCACAAGCGAACTTTGACATTGTTATTCTATAGTATGTCCACTGTTTTGTGACATAAGTGGCAACAGTGAGCATTAGTGGACTAGTGTTTGGACTTATCGAGTTACTGCCGTTTAGTAGGGTAGCAATAAATAGGGTTACACTAAATATGCTAAAATTTAGTGCCATAGGATGTGGCTGAGTGTTAGCATATACTATATTTTTACATAAAATTAATGGATTATTACTTTTAAAGAAAGCACTGAAACAATCGACTTTAATAGTTTCTGTGTGTTTAGTACTGACTTCTTCAATTATGTAATTGCATGGTGGATTATTGGACGTTGTTAGTTATTAATTATTACTAGCAGAATGACTATGAGATATGTTACAGAAACGTTCTCCTGAACCGACCCCTAGTCCAGTTCCTCACAAGTGCCGTGTACCTATCTGCGATTGTGCGGGTCAGCCCAGGCTCGGACCCCGTGGCGATAGGGTAAGTGAATGAATATACTGTATGCAGTCCTGACGATGATTATTTACACAGATTTTGTAAGGAGAGGCCGACTCCCATTTGAACTTCATTATGTCCGTCCTTTGTGCCACTGGCCCGTGCGAGGATTCTATTAAACACGATAACGGAGAGGGTCGTACAGTGCAGGGTGGAAAATACTGATAAAACGTGTTTTACGTAGTTTAAAACTAATGCTTAAAAATATGTTTTATGTCATGCTGTAGAAATAACTGTCTAAAAGAGATTATTTTTTCGTTACCGAGATTTTTTTACATCTGAACATAACTTTAAGTGCGCTAATCTTAAGATTTGTTACTGCTTCAGCAGAAGTAAGTGCAAAAAACAGTTATTTTTTAATATGAAAACTTGATAGTATTTTATATTGAGTTGTGAAAGAAATAGGATTTTTCAGGATATTTGTCATAGTTCATTGATACAAAAACAAAAATAATCAGTAACCAAAATATACAATCTGATCTTCAGGTAAATAACTAACCTAAGACATAATTAAAATCTAGGTACAAAATAAATAAATCATAACAGAGCGTTGTGACACGCATAAGTCAGCAACCACAACCAGCATCTTGTGTGCCAATCTCACTAACTGTAAAACATGCACTTAATAAAAAGAAAACGCAATACTAATTATTGAAACCGAACTGCAAAATTCAGGTCGTAGTTGGTTGGTCGACCTATATATGGTGACACACAAAACACACACACACACACACACACACACACACACACACACACACACACACACACACACACACGAGTATAACATGATTTTATTTTTCATAAAACCGTTGTTCACCTCACGGAGCAAAAGTGTCTTTGGCGCTTAATCGTATTTCCAAACTCGGCGACGCGTCGCTCAGTTCGTGCAGAAAACAGATTGTGCACAGAAAACAATTTTGCTCCTAGTGATAAAAACTACTATTTTACCATTGTATTATACATTGATCGAATGATGAATCAATGGAGCGTACATATAGATTACGGAATTGCGCTGGAAGTGTTCATCGTTATTACATCTTCTCCTAGAGGGACAACGGCAATAATATTTTTATTAAATTATAGTTTATAAAAAACCGATACAATTAATAAATTGTTAAAAACCGTAAAGCATATTTTAAAATACCCGAAAAATTCTGCGTGGTCAACTAAACACATGGTGAAATTGTTAAGAATATTCAAATACACAAAATAAATTTAAATTAAGCGGTTGATTTCATAATGTAAATAGAAAGGAAGGAATTGAAGGAGGGAAATGTAATTTTTTTGTAATTGTAATTTACCTTGTAATATTAGACGTTGTTATACAGTGTGTTCCAAATTTTATGCGCACTAATGGGATCTCGGAAACAATAACAGATGAAGCAAATTTTAAACTGTCACAGAACGTATATATATATATATATATATATATATATATATATATGTATATATATTTTTATGTTAAATCTGCACGATATGATTTTTAGTTTTAAATATTACAATTAAAAACTTTCTAATCAGTAAACAGAAGATGTAGAGTTCGAGTCAATTTTTTAAAACGAAACGACACATTTTTTACTTAGTCAAAAAATAGATTTTTCTGATTTAAAAATACAATATATACTTTTCTCGGATTTCAAATAATTTATTAAAACCATTTATTGAAATTAGTAATAATTACTCAAACCCTAAACCTTCTGCTTGGTGGTCTTGAAATGTATCTCACTGTGTTATGTAACAGCTAGAAGAAATTGAAAGCAGATTTCACATAAAAATATAGGTACCAATAGAGAGATATGGCAGTTTGAAATTTGTGACCAAAATCAGTTTATTGAGCGCAACGAGTGAACGACGCAAACGATAATTAACATTCATTTGTTGGTCTTGCTATTACGGTCAACTTTGTCCATTAATGTTTGCTGTATCTCTTTCAGGTTACAGGATCCCTTCAGTGTGTATACGGTTTTGACCACACTGTAAAAAGTCGTAGTTAATATACAAATATTAATATATACATCATAGTTAAAATATGTAAGTGATTTTTGTTTTGAAATAGGGACGGCCTGGACGTGTTCCACAACATAACAGACCGGGCGGCAGGGAGCCGGTAAGTAGTCTATAAATTATTTATATACAAAGCTGAATTTTTTAACTGTGTAAAATTTAGTCATGGGATATATTAAAATTAGTAGTGATGTAAAATACGTTCATTTTCTTTAAAATATTTTCATTTGAATGCAATTTTAAAGGAAATTGATTTCAAATGAAGTATTCCGTGGTTCATCATTTTATTCGCATAGTGAAGTCATTGAAATAGTCGAACATATTTTTAACTCTAAAACGTCCCAATATTACCAAACAGGACAACATTATGTGGAAACGATCTTCAAATGAAATCCAATCAAAACAAATATTTAATTGTTTATCCTGTTTCGATTCAGATGAAGGGTTTGACAAAAATCAACGCTTTTATTACTCTAAAGTTTTGATACATTCAACGAAATAGATATTTGTTTATCAATACTTATAGTGTTGTGCTCCAGGATTATATACTGTGTCTAAGGTCCACTAGGTCCTTATTGCCCCTGAAGAGTGATGTTGCGCTGCTGAATTCTATTACATAATAGGTATACATCTAATATGTGACCCTAATTTTCAACCCTTTTTTGCAAGCGTGGTGGAATAACGTTAAATATAGTGAACAATCAAACAACAGAGTAACGGAAAAATCCGATGATTTTAAGTATCAACGTAACAAAGAAATTATAAAATAATTTACAGTAGAATGTTGATGGTAGCACTCTTACTCTAATCATTATTATCAAATCATGCGGTTTGGTACAAGAAAAGAGAGAAAGCTTCTATTGGACAAGATGAAATAAAATAATCTGGCGGACGAATTTGTTTGTATCTTTCGGTTGAGTTGCGATCTTCGTAAAGAAAACATTGAAATAATGGCATTTAGTGTACCTTGGTGTAACAGTGAGTTTATTAGAAGTATACAATGAATTACTGCTCAATGCTTTAGCAGTGATGGTGAAAGTACACTCCATTGTATTCAGTTGGTAAAAGAAAACATTGGGTGCACACCCATTAATAGAAAAAGAAAAGTATTTGGTGAATCTTACCATTTGGATGCTAATTTAAAGGAGGACGAAGAGAGATCCAGACGGTATTTTAGACTAAGTAAAGAATTGAAGAGGCTTTGTCCTTTATAGAGAATTATATACAGAGCGAAACAGGAATTACAGGAAATCACTCTAAAGCAGAGAACGGCTAACTGAATGCCAGAGGTAGGCTTATTAAAGCTATTAAAACCAGCAAAATTCAAAAAGGTAATTTTATCCCTATCACATACTTTTATTCACTTCCATCAAGTTTCATGTCCCCTAGTACATCCAATGTTCCGATACCCTTACTGAAGTCATACTGTCCATCCCCCCTTCACTCTCTAATCACTGCCTCTACCGTCTAACAATCAACTTCATCTTGACCTTACCTAAAACCGGCAACAATGTGGCAAGAAAGCACCTCTTATCCAAATTGTAATCGTTTGTCGTTACTTTTCACAAACACTTTGACTACACTACATCTCACCACTCCTTGGTAAGTAAATTGTTCCAAACTATTGTTTTAATGGTTACAAACTTAACTGAAGAGTCAGTTCACAATTTTTATCTTCATATCATTATACTATAAAGATGTTCTGTTTTTATCACATTAGCTCACTTTAGATCACTTTAGCTCTTACGCTATGAATTCTGGATTCCCAATGCCTACATTTTTCAGCGTCATCTGTGGTCTTAACTCACGCTTAGTTTCATTATCCCCATCTGGTTTATCATTTGCATCAACCCTTCTAGAAGCATTTCGAAGGTCTCCTCTATAGTTGAAGTGTAGGTTCCATCCTCCTTTTTAAGACTACTAGCGTTGTACCCTTTTCCGCTTTCTCCATAACTACCTTTTAGATATTCCCGTAAGGGTCCTTTCTTGAATCATCTTTTTCCAGAAATCTTTATATTTTCCTACTTCTTTATTATTTCTTATACCAGCCCTTGCCATTAAAAAATTCCGACTTGTCCTTCTCAGTTCTCATCCTCAGTTATTTATGAATGATTTGTGCCAATTTTGTTCTAATTTCCTTCGATTTTCCTTGAGTATTATCAAAGGTACTCAGCTTCCAACGTTATTTAAAACTTGCAGATCCAAAGTAAGTAATATCACGTCTTGAGCACTGCTTACTCTTCTGTTTGCCACATCACTCAAAGAAAAACACAACTCTACAAAGAATTTACCTTATACTTTCACGATGTCAGCAATTTTTCCAGCTGTTCATTGGATCTCGTCGAACGCTTCTTAACTATATCACACTTCTAACATACATTCCTTCCAGTTCTAGTATCCTTACACCTATGTCTTATAACAAACTCACCTTTGGAATCCTTCTTCTTGATTTTACTGCTCTGCATCTGCCTGTCCTGTCGTAGATACCTTTCTTTCATTTCTTTGTTTTTAAGTTCTGCACTAATGTCGTAAATCATGACCACTGATTTTTCAAATATATTTTTTACTTTCAGGTTTTTTTACTTTACCTTTGACACATGTACTCTTTTATCCTTTCTGCCTCAATTATCCCTAATATCGCTCGACCTCTTAACTTTCAGTCTAATTTCCGCAGGTTTTAACAGTTTCAAGGTATTATTTATCTCTTCAATCTCAAATTGCCTTGCTACTCTATCACCAACTTTGGTACAGACACGATTGGCTCTCTAGCCCTGAAATGTTCCACCTTAGCAACTTTTTCCAATGCTTTGGCAGCACGCAGGCCCTAAAATCGTCTTATAAAAGAGGGGAGTGATTTTTTATTGTAATATATTTTTTATTTTTGAAGGAGTTATTCTAAATGGGTCACTGAGCTGTGATAGGTGGAGGTGGGAGAGGTAGGAAAGAACTCCAAAAAGACCTTGAGTACATAATAAATGTCCTCACTAACAAATAATAATAAATAATATTCTGGTTATTGTTTTAAATCTGAACTTTGAGAAGAGGTACTAATAATGGAAACGAGTAAGGAAAATACAACTGTTTATGAATCCATTGTTGCTTTGAAAATTGATTTTGAATAAAATATGTTCAAGCGTATGGGGTATTACTAGTTACATTAAGCTCGTAAGAAATACAAGCACCACGTTGTAAATGAAAGAGAGTAGAAATTAATGTAAAAAGCATATTTTATAAATCTACATCGAAACTATAAATTCTAACTTTGATTTCCTGATTGTTTTACCAGAGGCAAGATAGATCTTTGGGTCAAGCAGATGCGAGCTGTTCTGCGGAAGAGGACAACCAAGGGGCCGATAGAACATATGAATCGGTTAGTTAATCAATTAGTAAATAACAGGGCTATTTTATTGGATTTAAACTAAGAAATAGTTTAATGTATTTATGACTGATTAGGATGAATGAAATGCAGATCGATAAGAGGGCAACTTATTATCGCTGATTTTTTATATTATATGATTAAAATAAAAACGTTAGGTGATGTAATAAAATTTATGATTTTGAAATTGAATTATTTATATTTGAGTTAGGCATATAAAATAATGTAACTGTTTCCTTTCAAGAATCATTATTTCGAATTAAAACCGAATTAGTTGGTGGTCTAACGTGTTTACTGCATCGAGTAGATATTATTTATTTTCAAAGTAGACTGAGCTACAAGTATGTGAAATTTCATGGTATTCAGACATAAACAGTGTAATCTTTCCTTAACGCGTCTTAAATTCTCCTTGAATTTTATTGATAGTTATGCAAATAGATTAAAATTCCTTTTCGGTTTAACAATTGAATACTCTTATCTCAACGTAAGTAACGTAGTGTTACGATACAAAGCGGTTCATGTCAAACGTTTCTTAAAGTAAATGACTATACGATAATTAAATTATCAAACAATACATAGCACTTTCGGTTTGAAGGATTTCATAGAGGAAGTAGTTAATAATAATAGTGGATTGTCTTGTGAATAGTTCGTATACTTACTTATATAGTTAGTCCTCCCAGAAACGGAGATAATCAGGGTACACGTTAATTAATTGATTTCATAGAGCAAGTAGTTAATAGTTATAGTGAATTGTTTTATGAATAGTTCGTATACTTACTTACATAGTTAGTCCTCCCAGAAACGGAGATAATCAGGGTACACGTTAATTAATTGATTTCATACAGCAAGTAGTTAATAGTTATAGTGAATTGTTTTATGAATAGTTCGTATACTTACTTACATAGTTAGTCCTCCCAGAAACGGAGATAATCAGGGTACACGTTAATTAATTGATTTCATAGAGCAAGTAGTTAATAGTTATAGTGGATTGTCTTGTGAATAGTTCGTATACTTACTTACATAGTTAGTCCTCCCAGAAACGGAGATAATCAGGGTACACGTTAATTAATTGATTTCATAGAGCAAGTAGTTAATAATTATAGTGAATTGTTTTATGAATAGTTCGTATACTTACTTACATAGTTCGTCCTCCCAGAAACGGAGATAATTAGGGTACACGTTAATTAATTGATTTCATAGAGCAAGTAGTTAATAATTATAGTGAATTGTTTTATGAATAGTTCGTATACTTACTTACATAGTTCGTCCTCCCAGAAACGGAGATAATTAGGGTACACGTTAATTAATTGATTTAATAGAGCAAGTAGTTAATAATTATAGTGAATTGTTTTATGAATAGTTCGTATACTTACTTACATAGTTCGTCCTCCCAGAAACGGAGATAATTAGGGTACACGTTAATTAATTGATTTAAGCCGTTATAAAAATTTCAAATACTTGTATTATATTAGCTCTTTTAAGGTTTTCTAGTTTTATGTTGTATACTTGAAGAAATAAAAATCCTTGTATTTGTTCAAGTATACAACATAAAACTAGAAAACCTGAAAAGAGCTAATATAATACAAGTTTTGAAATTTTTATAATGGCTTATATCAACTAATTATATTGTGTTTATAAAATGCGTTGTATTTGGATTCATCCAGTTCACTTCCAAGTGTTTAACTATTAATATTGTATAATCTGAACTAAATAAAAACATTTAATGTAATGAGATGACATGTGAAGCAGTAAAGCGGCTCACCTCCCTTAAGATAGAATAGTAGCAATAACATAACTTTATACACTTGAGGCGACCTCGTTGTACATAATGTTTGTTTTTTAAAAAGGGATGTGACAACCCAGCGTCCGGCAGACGAAACGAAACCTGTTCGATGGAAGACGAGTCGGTACGTGCTTACTGTTAAGTTTTGGCTTTGATCATTTCTTAATAAGATAGCTGGTAATATAGAGCAGCAGTACAATACTGTTCTTGCCATAGAATGAACAAAGAGATCGTGTATCTCTGAACGATATATATATTTTACTCGGAGCAGTTCAAAAGAAAAATACAATTATCTGTACAATATTTCTTTGTGACTACATCTTTTTCAAGAATACAAAAACAATGTATGAAAAAAAAACAAAAAGAAAAACAAGAAAAACCTATCTAAAATGTAAATAAAAGTTTTGACATTGAACGATTCAAATATTTTCGAGAGCTATTTTCACAAGGTAGAATTTTACTTATAGCTTTGAGTTAATAGCGGTCCTCAAAGCTTTTGCTAAGGGTACTGGCTTTTTTCTTCTTTATGATTTATTTTAAAACGGTGATCGGTCTTTTCTTTAGCTTAGAGAATTTGAGGTTTACACGATGTAGTCTTAGGGACAAAACCTACAGATTAGCTGGTAAATTGCATTGCAGGACGTAAAGTTCAATTGCCAGCTATTGCGTAAATTGTATGAAGGATGCTACTTTTGAATCGATTAGTCCCCTTCATAATTTTGCAAATACGGTTTATACATGGAAAACAGAAAAAATTAATTTTTGAGAATGGTTATCTAACATGGATATTGTGTCTTACAAGAATATTCTTCAAATATAACTGTATATCTTCAAGACGAGAACAGCGGCAATGGTACGTCTGTCCACATTCTGTCTCGAAAGCATTTCGCAGTGGATGCATGAAAATTAGTCGGTATTGTGTGTAACATTGCTTTATACATAATGTTTCATAAACTATTATCGCTGCCTTATTTGTGTCCTTGGCTGCTTGCTACTAACATTGTTAAAATAGTTGAACATACATTTACTCTCAAAGCATCCGAGGGATAATTATTTGTGTTTTACAATAAAATGAACGCTTTTCTTCTTTTTAACATTTTAACAATTTTTTACTGCCCATTGTTATTATTTTCATTCAGTTTCAAACCAGAACTAGTTAATAATAATAAAGTATATTAGTTGAAATTGTAAATAATGTACGTCAAATCATGTAATACTGGGCAAAAACCAAACTGTTGCGTTATTTGTTATTGATGATGACATGTTTAGGCGAAAATTCTGATTGATGGAAAGATATGATGTTATTTTGATGTTATACAAATAACATAAAAATAAGTGTGATGTTATAGCCAGGTGCTATTGCCACGGGCGCTTCCTGTACTCCGGGCTCAAGACCCACAGATGGTCGCAGATCACCATGCCGTGTAAGCGAATATATTACTAAGTATAATGTAGCGTATTTTTACACTCAAGGTCTATTTATTCTGGTTACACAATATAGTTCAACTGGATTTTTATGTCACATGTTTTTTAACTGTATGTACATATACTATTTGTAAATCAGTCGAGGTTATTTTTTATGGCGTTTGTCAAACTAAAGTATTATATAAACAGCCTTTAATGCAAAATTTGGAGTATTTTTGAACAAGAAAAAAATTAAAAACTAATTTATAAACGCAGTGTGTTGTACTAACCATTAAAAGAAGGTAGGGAGGGGAAATCTCTTCATTTTGGGGGAATCAAATTAATCTTTAGTTTAGGGAGCAAACACAGAGAGATAGGCACATATTCATATAGATATTATTGCTACTGTCGAGATGAATCTTACCCATTTGTCTGTGAGAAAATAAAACAAATAAATTTGGAGAGGGAGGCAGAAAGATTAAAGGGAGGGTATAGACACAGAAAGACATAAATGATGAATAGGAGAGGGAAGACAAGAACGATTGAGGGAGAGATGGCATGAAGGGTGATACCAACATATGAGTAGAAAAGAACAAGAAAAATGGAAGAGGCCTCTGAGTTGATATTTTACCCTGATGACAAAAGTTGAACCATCAATTAAAAACTAATGTAATAGTACAATACAAAATTACTAGTGATTTAGTTTATGCTAATCAATTTACGTTAAATGCGTTTTAATTTATTAAATTAAGGGTAAACTGCTCCTGTTCCAAGAACTGTACCCTTACTGTTATTTATAAGGAAAGAAAGATCAAAAGAGGTCCACAAGCCAATACGAATCTATTAAAGTGAGTTATCTCAGTTCAGGACATATGGCATAATTTATTTGGAAAAAGCATAGAAGTTTTTTGGGCTTCCTTTCAAATCCTTGCAAACATTTAGGTGGAATGGATTTAAATCTACGCCTATTTACTAAAAAAAGAAAATTTATAAATACCTAAAACAGTTTTCAATATTGATGTGTTCTTGAGTATTTACTGCAATTGAGTACAAAACCTTTAAAATATTTTGTAAGACTGTAACTAACTGTGTAAGAATAAAAATACTGGCGCATTGTAAAAAAGTTTAATATTTATATTTCTTAATTTGAAGTTTAGAGAAAGGTACTTTTAGCACTACATGATAAAAGAAGAAAATTTTTTTCAGTTTAATAGTTTTTTGTGGTTTTAAACATGGAATTCGCTATCCAATTTCTAGCGAAGTGGTAAGTACTTCTATCAATGAGTAAGTTGACCATTGCAACAATTTAAGTGGAAAGTACTAATAAATGGAATATAACAGAAACACTGATATCATATATAATAAATATATTTTTTATTTAATATAAATATATAAATTCTAACTTTCATTTTCTCTAATTGTTTCTACAGAGGCCTGAAGGCGATTCTAATAGAGCGGGTAGTACTTATGGTGAGGACAATCCTTGTGCAGAAGTAAGTCATTTACTTAATAACGCTGTAATATAAAAATACATTTAGAATTTAAATTTTACCAAGGGTTGAATAAAAATGTAGTTTAAATGAGCAATTAAATATACTGTTGCCTATACTCTGCGTATGATATCAAACCCCGTGTATTATGTAGGTTTTTAGATTAATCAACATTTTACTATTGTATTGTAATAATTCGAACCAATAATTTCCAACAGGTAATCTTAAAAATGTGAAATTGAGCCTTATGGATGTAATAAGAGAATAATTTGTAGATTTTGAATTTGTAATGTATTTCTTAAAATATTAGTAATCTTTTGAGCATATTATTACATTTAACTATATCGTAATCCAAATGTACGAGTTAGGAATCATATTTATACCTCGTATTTGCATGTAAAAAGGAGTAGAATAGAGTTAGTTAAATTAGTTAGTTTAGTCAGTTAGTTAACCATTATACCACTAACTGATGAGAGGACGAAGTTAAGTGTCTTAGCAATGCATTAGAGTGATATCTTATATACATTGCTAATTTGAGCACTTACAGACTGCATTGAATTTTAATACTAAATAAAATTGACTTAGTTTCAAATAGACAGTATAAATATATGGTATAGTGAAGCAAAAATTAATATTACGTAATTTTTACATCGCAAAATTGGGACTTCTTAAAAGGTAACCCGAAGATATTTTGTCGGTTTCAAATCGTTTAATATATTCACCCTTTTACCGCCAAGAGCCTATATATATATATATATATATATATATATATAGGCTTTGCCATGAGTAGTGGTAAACCGCCAAGAGCCTATATTTAGGCTTTGTCATGGGTGGTGGTAAACCGCCAAGAGCCTATATATAGGCTTTGCCATGGTCGGCGGCAAACCGCCATGAGCCTCTATATAGGCTCTATACTCATTCGTATCTTTTTATATCTTTTATACCTTTTTATACAAGTCTTTATTGTATTATTATATACATTTTAATTTTATCCACAGTATATTTTATTTCAAGGTAATACTTGATTAGGTATATATTACATCATATGATTTATAACTTACAAAACACATTGTAATGATTTTTTCCAAATTTTCGTTTTGTACCTGTAGAATAAAGAGGCTAATAAATATTTCAAATGGTCGAATTATTTTTTGAAACTTCCTGAAGTTCTTCTAAGTTAAATGTATAATAGTATTATATAAAGATTTTGTGGTAAAAAGAACAAACTTTGGTACTTATAACACTTCAAAGTTAATATTTTTTGTATAAAAAAAATTAATAAAAATAAAGTCACAAAATTCAGTATTTAAAAATACTGCCAACATCTACACATAGGAAGTTAGCGCATTTAAAAATAAAGAAAACGATACCAACAACATCGTTCTATCTTTGTAATTAACGAAAATATAAGTGATAATATAAACATGCGTAAAGCTGAGCAAAATGCCGTGGTGGAGTAGCAACGCGCACCCGGACAAAGGCCTGGCGGTCGACGCAACTACTCGTACAGATATCGTTGGCGGTCGACGCACCAAGTGTGGCTTGCGGCCTGGCGGTAAAAGGGTTGACTGAACTATTAGTTAAAATAATGCTTGGAACATCTAGTTACACTCATATACGTCATAACTTACACCTACGTATTATGAATAATTTATTATGAATATTTTGTTTTTTTCTAAGGAAACTTTGTAAAATTGCAATACCTAACAAAGTTTTAATTAAAAGTACTTTTTACTCATACTCAATTCATTCAAATCCGAAAATAGCACTTTTTATTTCAGTTACAGAAAGTAATATATTTTCATACAGTCAAAGAGTAACGTACCTTTTCCAAGTTGTCTTTATCCAAATTTTTTCTTAAACATCATACAGTTAACTGATATAGTGATATAGTGCCAGCGTTCTATGCAAAAGTTCGACAGCGAAAGTAAAAATAGTAATACGTAATTCATTGTTTTATAACCAGTACGTATACTTATTTAAATCGTTCGTCATCAAAACATGGAAATAATGAGGGTACACGTAGTGCTGAGGGTTTGTAGTAATGTTAGTACAATATTTTACATTTACTTAATCTAAAATTAAACATTATTTATCTATATAAATTGTATTGTCTTTGGATCTTGGAATGAAAAGATGGAATAATAGTAATAAAGTAATCATACGCTTGACACGGCTATGTTTATAATACGTGTTATGTTATAGGAACGTTCTCCTGTCGCGGGTCCTTCAGGACTCTGTCCTATCGCCACTACTCCAGTGCGAAGGCCTGGCTCCAGGCAACCTCGTGTAAGAAAATGTAGTATTAAGTATAATTTTGCGTATTTTTAAATTCACGTGGAATTGATTCTGATTAAATGATATAGTTAAATCCGTATTTCTATGTCACATATAGAGTAATAGTTTGTAAAACTAAATCGGATGAAACTAATGTAGATTAAGTTTTTCATCTATATAGTATTATAGTACTCGAAGAAGCATGAAGGAGGAAGAAAGGATAGGAAATGTTAGAGGCGTGAAGAGAGGGAGGGCTGGAGGAATGTAAAAAGACAGACATTCGGCTGTTTACCTTGTTCCTACCTCCAATTCTAGCTTAAGTCTTGAAGTTATTTTCCATAACTCCTTCTTTTAAATCTTTTGCACATTCAATGTTTTTTTTGATCCTGTAAATTCAGTGTCAACGTCAAAAGAAATTACCCTAATGTTCAGTCAGATACTAGAGATCATCTCTGTTCATGTTCTTCTGATTATCTACTCCTTCCGATGATTTTACATTCTTTCTTTATATCTTCTCTATCGTATTATTGTTTCAAATTTTACCATACTCTACTTAAAAATACCTTCTGCAATCTTCATGACCTTGCTCAAGTCACTGATACTTTCTTTGCCATTTCCTTTGAGCACACAAACATTCCTTTCTCCTCAATTCAAGTTCTTTCCTGCCAAATATTACCTGTGGTTACTTTATAAAATTCACAATTCATTAGTAAATGCTCTACCACTTCCGTTTCTTTACAATATGTACATATTTCATCTTCCAGGAAGTTGAATCCTTACAGTTTAGTCTTAAAATTCTCACGTCTACTGAAAAACTAGGTCGTGTAATGAGTTGACTAGTTTCCTCTCCCTCACATCAGACCCATATAGTTGGGGAAGGTATCTTGTTATACTCTCTTTTCATCTTCTTTGCCTTGCGTAGAGTTTTTATCTTCTTATTATTTTCCCGTTCTTTGGATACATGTTTTGCTTATTAATAATTCTATCTTTTCCTTCTTAATTCTATATTATCCTTCTCTCTTTAATAATTACATTAAGAGGTATCACACCTTCAATGACCCTTGCTGTCTCATACAAAGTAGTACCATAACACTTGATAACTTAATCTTGTTTTACAGTTTTCACCATGATCACGTTTCTATATAAAACCGTTCAATAACACAAGTTCCAAAACCGAAATACTTATTTGTACGTTCTCAAAACCCATTCCACTGCTCTGGCGTATCCTAAAAGTTTATACGAAACTACCCTGTTTAGTTTTAATTACAGTTAGTGATATTTTATTGAGTTAAGCTTATTAAGTTTAATAAATGAGCAAGCCAGAGATTAAAAAAAGCATGTTAACTTCACACCTTTCCACCTGCTCATTACACCAAATAATTTTTTCATTGAACTCCAACCTGTCAAACCTGTCAATAATATTTCCCTTAGCGATAGGCTAGCAGTCTTTTTCTTCGAAAACCCTTTTCTTTTCTTCTCTTTTTATTTACCATGTTTAACCATTGCATTGTTAAGTTTACTAAAGCTCTTGGAAATTTCTATTGCAACATCAGTCGTGAATTTGCTCTTATAACAATAGCCCATCATTTGTTCAACTGTTTATCGTTGTTACACCTCGCTCAAATTTTAGCCGTAGTACACTACTTAATCAATAAACTTCAGGGCAAATTTTAAGTACCAACTTGGTGGCTGGCATAATTTAGTATTCCTCTATTGCGCTTTAAAGCATTATTGTATATATATATATATATATATATATATATATATATATATATATATATGAATAAGTAGTTTATAGATTTATACATAATTTATATTAGTAATAATGTGAATATTAATTTAAGTTTAAAAATCAATTAGACATAGCAATATCTTCTCAGAAATTTAACAAGCAATAAAATTACATAATATATTTCGTTATCAACCACGAATCAATTAAACACATAGTACGTTTAGTAAAACTTAAGTTGACATTAAAGTAATGCATGATTTAAAATTAATATAAAATAACCTTTTAAAATAAAACTATAAATTATAATTTTGCTTTTCTCTGATTGTTTAACAGAGGCTACATGAGGCTAACATTTTAAAAATTGAGCATGGAATTAAAAATCATGATACATGTCAGTATCAATGACGACCACTTGTGTTAAACAAAAAGTATGTTGAGCTATATAGACAGTGCAAGAATGCATGTTTGAAAATTAATATAATATAACATTTTAAAATAAAACTATACATTCTAACTTGGCTTTTCTTTGATTGTTTTACAGAGGCTATATCATGGCGATGAAGATTCGGTAAGTAATTCAGTTGCTAATTATCAAGTTAATTTCATATACATTTTATTGTTTTATTTGCAGTTTATTGATTTAATCATATCGCATGTCATCCAAATACAAAAATTATCTTTGTACAACAAGTGTTGTATGTTTTGTTCAATAATACTTTAAACGTTTTAAAATTAGTTAATGCCGTATAAAAGTGCATAATTATATAAAATGAGTTGCGTTGGATCTATCTACTTTACAAATAAGTTAGTTGTAAAATACGAAAGTTAAATGTATTATTATTTTGTATTCGTATCTGACAATGTACTATACTATAGTGCTGGGTGTTTAGTAAAAAAGCATATAAACACACAACAAGTTTCAAAGAAATAAACAATTTCCATTGGATGGTGTTGTATACTCTGGATCGGATAAAACCAATTGAGAAGATACACAGTAAAGTAGCTCACCTGCTGTAAGTAGGAATAGTAGGAGTAATAATATAACTCATACTCTTGAGACGGCTTTGTTGTACATAATATTTTTTTATCAAACAGGAGTGCGAGGATTTGAATTCGTCGCTCGGAACCTGGTCGACCGGCAACGACTCGGTACGTACTTATTAGTAGAATATCTATAATACTGATCTTGCAATTGTGCCAACAGAAAAAAAGATAATTCCATAGTTTATGATCTAAAGGCAAAAAAATTTCTTGTCTATGTATACCTTAGTATTAAAAGTCTAGGGTATGTCACGCTTAAATACAATTAAATATGTATACATATTACCTATTACTAATATTCTTGGAATTAAAGATTTTTAGATTAACACTACAAGTATATATTAACTCAGGCTACAAAATCCAGTGCCTTCAATACGTTAGTTGTCTTTTAATGAATGTTTAGCTCCTAAAGGTATGCAGTAAAAGGTTTCCAACACATTTTCACTTTAAAAAATATGATTTAGAAAAATATTTAAGTACACATACACAAGTTCTAAATGAAAGAGAATATATCAAAAGATTACTATAATGGTAAACTAACTTTCTTAGTAACAGTGTATATTCATTTGCCTGTATTGATAAAAAAAACTAAGTACACAATAATAACAAAATAAATTTATAAAATTAGCTTTCGGTTCTTGACAGCGTTTTAACTAACTACAATAATTAGTAGTCCTAATCAAAAACTCAAAGCTTATAAATATATTATATGCCAAAATCGTGAACAAAAAAGTTGATAAATTTATATAAACTCATGAAAGAATCTGAATTACCTATTAGGTGTTCGACTAACAAAAAATACTAAATTAGAGCCAATATTAACTGCAACCTAAACAATATTATCTACAAGTTGAGTTGAAAACATTTCCTTAAAGACTGCATTACTTGTAAAAACCATTAATCCCTTTGAAATAAGGGTCACAAACTACCTTTTTGATCACAATTATGAAAGGCTTGTGTCTATTCATATTATGACAAAACAAATATTTAAAACATTTTTTAAATTGAAAGGGATTTATTACAAACATCCAAATTCACACCTTATCAGAAGTTTAATAAAATAATGAACATTGAATCAGCCAATAGTTGGTTTAATAATCATGATGGACTTAACATGAGATCAATATTTATATATTTTTATAATCTAAATGGATTTTTTTAAATTTTGTAGCCTGCTACGTTTTAAAGTTGTGTTTAAGCTTGCAAGCTAAGAGCAACATCAGCAATGATCGAGATATAAGCTAAACAACATATTTAATTGATTGATTTTTTAAGAATATCGACATACGAGTACTAGCGATCATAGGCATATCTTTCCTAAATGGCATACTACTCATGAGCCACCACTTATGGTTTTTCGGTAATGTTCGCATTCTAATTTCCGTCATCCTTTTTTACTCTCGACGATTTTTTCATAGACTAGCTCAAATAGCACTTTCCATTTCAATAGCACTTGAACTAATTTAGGCCAGTGGTATCAGTCTAAGTATATGTAATCTGCTACAATACAATGCAAGTCATTACTCTATGATCTCTGGATATCATGTTATCCTATTTCCGTGTTCAGTGTAAAAATAATATCAACGTTCATTAACATAATCAATATAGTATCCCTAATTACCTTCTCTGTAAATATTGCATGTCACGATGTTAAAGAAACCAAATTGCATGCATTTTATGTGTATATATTAACTATTTTTGTAATTAAGTTTACAATCTCGAAACACTATTTATTTTTTTCTCTTTAGTACGACATCCTTTACGATTGAGTAATCTTTGTTCGTTTTGTAAGGAATTAGTTATGTAGGTAATTAAAAAAATACTTGTACCTTATTACAATCCAAATATATTTCCAAATTTAAGAAAGCCTTGTACCTTTTATATATATATATATATCAAGTATGTATCCATGTAATAAATTAACATAATGCAATAACTTTAATTTAATTAACGTAAATTTACCATTGGGGCCTTTGGGCGTACATTATAAGAAATATTGGTGGGTTTGCAATTGATTATTATACATACGAAAATATTAGTCAAAGTAATTTTTGATCGTCTAGTTACATTTAACTATATCGTAATCAAAATGCACATATTAAGAATCATATTTTTATATTTTTATCTCGTATTTGTATGCAAAGAGGGGTATATTAATAGTAGAGTTAGTTAAAAGTTTAAAAAAGTTAACCAATACTCTACTTAGAAATGAGTAGATGATGTTTAGTGTCATAATAACGCATTGGAGTGACATTGCTAATTTTAAGAACTCACCAGTGCCGGATTTAGCACTACTAGCGCCCTGGGCGAGATTTCTTCGGCACCCCCTAACTGCAATTCAATTACATACGAAAAAAGCAATGGCGCCCCTTTTCGTCCGGCGCCCCTAGGCGGTCGCCCAACCGCGCCCTACCATAACGCCGCTCCTGGAACTCACCCACTGCATTCACTTTTAATACTCGATTTAATTATGGAATAATACCGTAGTTTCAAATAATAATTATAAATATATAGTACAGTGAATCAATAATATACAGTAGGGAGCTTCGCAAAATTAGAGCCTCTAAAAGGTTATCAGGAGATAATTTGTTGGTTTCCAATCGTTAATTATTATACAACAAAATATTAGTTCAGTTACACTCATCTACGTCTTATATTATTAGACAACATGTACGTATTATGCATAATTTATATTTTCTTTATCTAAGGACACTTTAAGTACAGTGTTGAATGCTGTGTATTTACAAACTGTAATTATAAAAATTAACATTTCAGTATTTCCAAAGGTTTAATGAGAATTACGTTTTACTCATACTTAATTAATTGAATCCCGAAAATAGGTTTTCATATTATATTTTGATTAATATCTTTTCAAACGGCGGAGTAACGTGTTTTTAAGGTACAAATTTACATCAATTAAAATAAACCTTTTTCTTTAAATAAACATAAACCCTGCATATAGTGATTTATGTAGTTTGAAATTTTAGTTTAACATCTGAAATAATGAGGGTACACGTAGTGATGTGGTTTTGTACAGTATTTGAATAATATTTGACATTTAGTTTTAAACATAAAATATTTATATAGATTGCGTTTACTTTGCATCTACCCAGTTAATACATAATTATTTTCCAAGATAACAGAAAGTTGTATGATAGTTTGCTATACATATTTATTATGTTTATCCATAATGATGCATACCGAGAGTTGTATAGTCAAATACCGAATCACACAAGACAATAAAAAAAAAAAAAAATTAAATTAATAATGATTAATTCTCAATCAAGCTAATACGCTTTTATTCTCTAGACTGATTAAAGCCAACACAAAAGATAAACTGTAAAAATGGAATAGTAGTAATAAAATAATTAATACACCTGAGAAGGCTTTATCATTTATAGAATGTATGATGTTACAGGTATGTTCTCCTGCCGCGGATATTTCTGGAATCTACCCTTTATCCTCTACTCCAACCGCAAGGCCTTTAGCTGACCTCTCCTGGCCACGTCGAGTAAGTAAATGTAGTACTAATAATTGCGTTTTTTACGTTCAAAGTGAACTGATTTTGATTAAATTGGGCGAGACTATTGTAGATTAGGGTTCCCTCTTTAACCCTTCCAGTGATTATTTTTCAAGCTTTCTACATTTTTTACCAACATTTCTAAAATTTTCTAGAACATTTTTTGAAAATGTTTTGCCTATTCTTTTTCATGTACTGGACCGTGCCTTGGAAGTAGCCTAACTATTCCTCTGTAGGTTTTACAGAGTTTGTATTTTTACTAATTTTGGTTTTAGTTATTGGAGAGATCAAAATAAGTCAAACACATTTGTTTTGTTTTAAAAATATTGTATATATTAACAATAATTAATAAAAGTAAAAAATAAAAAACTATAAACATATATTTTTTGTATGACATTTATATCTTTTATGTCTTTATATTCACTGAACACACTTATTGCTGAGGGAATTCCCCCCCAAAAATACTTGTTTTCCTTTCTAAGGCACAGTGTTACTTTTTGGTGCTTGCAGTACGTGAAGAGCATCGGGAGTTTTGGATCTTGAATAATTTTTTCCAGTTCTGGAACCGCAGGAGATAGTTTCCACTAAACCTGATGTCTTTCAAAGGCTCAATAATGTGCTGTGTGGAATAGTCTGTGGTGACGTGTTTGAAGGTCGTCCTCGTTTTCTTTCTGCAAATATTCGGCTAATAGCAAGAGATTCTCCCTCACACTGACGAAAAAGCGATAAAATCAAGCTTTTGTAATATTGGAGTATTCAAATGTTTGGCAGCCTTTGAATATTCTAAGCAAGCAACAGTGATAGACAAATCTAAGGCATAAGAGAACAATCGAAGGGTACACTGGCTTCTACTGAAGGTTCTTTGAAGGTAGATAAAATTGAGACAATTAACCTTGTATACACCTCCCGTGGTACATTTATTATATCTAATATAAACTAATATTGATTATTAGATACTAAAAAACCGTCTTTGTTATTTTGCCTCACAGCAAATAATAGAGTTCTCAACACCAGCTGATATAAACAGCTGACTCTCACATCCCCTGAGTGGAATAGTTCCTTCACAGCCACGATATTTAAAACATGCCTCAATGCTTACTGAAAATATACAAAAATATTATTTCAATAAAAAAAAAATGGACAATAAAGAAATATTACATACAATTGACCAACCATGCTGTTAGTACTACCTATAAGCATGTTTGTCTATTCTCATTTTTGAGAATCCAAGTAGTCGGAAATAGCTCTTAGAGAGTGTGAAACTATTCAGTTTTGTCAAGTAACCTTGTCTTTAGGTGACTTAGCAAACTTAAATGGAAATAACTAAACACAGTTCATTTTTATCCAATATAAATATATGGTCCTTGCAATGGGACAAATCCACTGAAATGGCTAAAGGTACTTGAAGAGGCATAAAGAAGGTAGAAAAAGGTAAGTATAGGAAATAACAGAGGCGAGGAGAGAGGGACAGCTGGAAAATGTTAAAAGAGAGAGACATTTATCCGTAGCCCATGCTCCCACCCTCACCTTTAACTCAATTCTTTTGACATAACTCTTTCCTTTAATCTTTTGCACCTGCAATATTTTTCGTGATCCTGTAAATTATATACTTTGTAACGTGTCTTTTCTTAACACAACCATTTACTGTTAAGAATGACACGTACCGCATACCGTAGATGAGCCCAATCAAGCGGGGATTCGATCCAGGGGTCTAAATTTTATTCTTATGGATTATGTATATCAGTTGGGTTCAGATATATTGCTATCACCTAAGGTGGTGGTAACGTTCAAGCATTTAGTAAACCATCATTACCCAACTGGCCTTGAAAAATTAAGAATTTGAAATAAACAATGATGTCGATAAATAAGATATTTACTATCATCAAATTAAAGAAAACACAAAAGCATAACTACCTAGATCTCTATCTAAATCAAAGCTATCTCAAACCGCAAAACACTGTATGTTATGAAAAGAGTATGAACAAAAGTAATATCAACACTAAGAACAATATATAATGTTTGGTCAGTATCGTATTTACAAAGATTAAGTAAGAAAAGTGTAAGAGAAATAATAATAGACCCAGAGCAATAATCTATTTGTTAGGTCCGTATTGCACGAACATAGGTTAAGTAAGATAGTAAGTAAAGTAAAGAACCAATAATACCAAATTTAAAGGTTAGGTCCGTATTACACGAACATAGATTAAGAAAGATAGTAAGTAAAGTAAAGAACCAATAATACCAATAACCAATAACCAATTTAAAAGGTTAGGTCCGTATTGCACGAACATAGATTAAGTAAGATAGTAAGTAAAGTAAAGAACCAATAATACCAATAAACAATTTAAAGGTTAGGTCCGTATCGCACGAACATAGATTAAGTAAGATAGTAAGTAAAGTAAAGAACCAATAATACCAATAACCAATAACCAATTTAAAGGTTAGGTCCGTACCGCACGAAGATAGATTAAGTAAGATAGTAAGTAAAGTAAAGAACCAATAATACCAATAAACAATTTAAAGGTTAGGTCCGTATCACACGAACATAGATTAAGTAAGATAATAAGTAAAGTAAAGAACCACTAATAACCAAATTTAAAGGTTAGGTCCGTATTACACGAATATAGATTAAGTAAGATAGTAAGAAAAGAAAATAACCACTAACACCAAATTTAAAGGTTAGGTCCGTATTACACGAACATAGATTAAGAAAGATAGTAAGTAAAGTAAAGAACCAATAATACCAATAACCAATAACCAATTTAAAGGTTAGGTCCGTATTGCACGAACATAGATTAAGTAAGATAGTAAGTAAAGTAAAGAACCAATAATACCAATAAACAATTTAAAGGTTAGGTCCGTATCGCCGAAAACATAGATTAAGTAAGATAGTAAGTAAAGTAAAGAACCAATAATACCAATAACCAATAACCGATTTTAAAGGTTAGGTCCGTATCGCACGAACATAGATTAAGTAAGATAGTAAGAAAAGAAAATAACCACTAACACCAAATTTAAAGGTTAGGTCCGTATTACACGAACATAGGTTAAGTAAGATAGCAAGTAAAGTAAAAGAATACCAAGAATAATACGTTATAAGTAAATTTCGTGTGGCACAACATATAAAAACGATACAGAAATATTTATGAATTGTTAATTATGATAAGTATAGTAATTGAAGTAATATATTACCAATAGCAAGAAGTAATCGATACGTCCGTATCTCACGAACAAGTCGGCAGGAGTGAGGTTAAGATCTCAGCGCACAGTGGGTCTTATCGTCGTGATAGGATTGTGTAGACTGACCTCTCGCTCTTCTGCTGGCCGGTCCGTCTAACGAGTTTGCGTTGGAGAGCATGCGCGACTTATCGTTCATGCCGCAACCCGTCAAGCGGCGAACATGTCGTAGCACGATAGCTGAGGCTAACTTGTTTTATCTGGATCCCCGTTAATCATTGTTGACGGGAAAACTAATCCCACAATAAAACTTGAATGGACGACCCAAAATAATAAAAAAAATACAATGTACATTTTAGTACCTCACACCCCCCTCTTTCTTTCGGGAAGAGAAGAAAGCGAACAAAATTAAACATCTTTTTTAGTTAAATTCAACAATTTTCTATTTTAAAATGTAAAACTATATTAATAAGATCTAGAAACTAAATTAGGCAAAGGAATTATTTACTTAAAAATATAAAAAAAACTAACATTCTTTTGTTCTGGACCCAAAAAATTGTGTACTAAATTACAATAAACATGATATAAAACAATAAAAAGAACACTCAAAAAGAACACCAATTTGCTGATAAATCTACATAAATGTAGTAATAAATTTGAAATGAAAACATGAAAACGAAACTTAAAATGGCTAACCTTTTATAATAATTTTGTTAAAACTAGAAAAAAAATAAACTGTTTTCAAATTGATAAAGAGACACACTTCACTGCAGAAAGTTCAGTTGCCTTGAACGAAATAAAACAAAATATTAATCTTCGGTTTATAAAAACATTTCCTTCTTGGTGGCTAAATTATACTAATGGAATAACCAATTCAGCGCAATTTCTGGGTGGCAACTTTCGCACATCTATTCTGACAAAAGTGCCGTCCGGATTGAATACCCGAATCCTTTTTGGACGATATCTTTTTTGTTTATTTGAAGCAGCCTGCACGTTTCTGACGTTCAACGAGCAATCCAGGACATGCTTGTTTATTTCTTCTGGGGCTTCAGTTTTCTCGCGTGGTGGTGGTTGGATTGGTTGTGGAGTGACTCGTATTGTGGTAAAGCAATTGGTGCTGGAATTTAAGTTTGTCTTAAGTGACGTTTCTTTGAAATCCATTCCTAGTTCGTTGTCTACCCATTCCGAATCTTCCATGATGGAAAGGCATGGAGAAGATGCTCTCGAAAACGTCACATCGCATTCATTTACCATCTCAAAGTCATCCTCGGCGGCGGCTTCTTTTTGGATGTTAACATCTTGATACGATGTATTTGGCGTTGGACCACTTTCCTTCCTCAGTTTCATCCATTTCATGGCATGAAAGACACTCAGTTCTATTGGACGTAGATACTGCTGCGTTTTTAACTTCACTATCAGGTGGATTTTGAAAAGGTAACCGAGGATTCGTTTCCCTCATAATTATTGTCGATGGGTTTCTTTGGGGCTTCAAGCATCGGGTCCCATGCTGTCACTACAGTCTGACGACCTTCGGGGAAGCATACTGTGAGCTCGGACGTTTCAGGCTGAGTAGAGGGAAATCGACAGTCTCTTTGATTTTGTAGTTATAGCAGAGAAATCCTTGTCTGATTCCTTATGTATAACTAAATCTAACCGTTTATGTTTCATCTGCCCTCAAATTTGTGATTAAGTTTATATTGCTATCATTGACATCATTTTGCGTTTCACGTTTTGAAGACGGTGTGTTTTATATAAACTAAATTTAACTCATTTATTATATCCATCCCCAATACTAAGGACGAAGTAAGGTTTGGTACATACAAGAGTTTTGCCTCAATATGGGCTTCGTTAATTTCAAAGTTAACCAAATACGAGTGTTTTACATAGGTTTTAAAACCATTGGCCATTTGCAAAGGTATGTTTGTATTTTGGGGGTTTATAGAATTATATTTTAAATGATCTACTAAATCTTCGCCTACTATGCTAACCATAGCACCAGTATCAATCAGAGCCTTAAATTGTTTTCAAGAAATGTTAACAGTTACATATGGTCGACAATCACGTAGCTTCCCAAGTCAAAAACTACCCGAGTAGTGTGTTAATTCTTTGGCACAGGAAAATTTTCCCTGTTGGAGGTCGTGTTTGGACAATATCGGGATCTCAGCTGACCTCCTTGGTCTGGGATCAACATGGTGTTTTTCCGGTACTACTACATCGTCAATCCGTTGTTTTTGATACCTTTCTTTCCGTTTTGCAGTTATAGCAGCGGAGCCTCTTAGGTTTAGTACACTCACTGAATCTGTGTCCAGTTTCTTCGCAGTTCCAGCAAATTGGAACAGCCTCTCTACGGATATTCCTGGTAGGAGGGTTCACTGTAGGTCCTGGACCTGAATTTGACTTTACCTCGCCGAGCCTGTACTGTTTCTGATCGTTTTGTAAAGTAGCCGCTTGTGAATATTGCACCGTTTGAACCAAATTGGGTCTAACCGACTGCCTTAATTGTTGGTGTCCTCGGTTTCCATTACCTGTCCATATCCTGGGAGTTGGGGTTGTACTGGCGATGTCTCATTCCTTCCATGCTTACCTGCTTATTTTTGGTTGAATAGTACGCAGTTTCTGGGACCAGTGTTTGTGCAGGGTTAGTTGAAGGTTAGGCAGCAGGAATAGTTTGAAGTACCCTGAACCTCAGTATTTTCAGCACTTAAGAGTGTATTATCTAAACTCTTTGTATATGTAGAGGGAGTTCGAACTAATCCCTTGGCTCCTTAAGAAAGTCACAAAACGAGAGCGTAGATCTTCACTATTTCCTTCGATTGGTAAACCATATTTTGACATTTCTTCAATCAACTCAGGCTTCTTCAGATTATAAATCCATCCAACTTTTTCGGAACTTCCCCTTATCGTGGTTTGTTTCCCTGAGGCTAATGATTCAGTAGTAACGGGCAATACTTTTGGTATTGTACCGGAATGGACTTGACTTGATGGAGCAGTAGACGTTTTAGTTGTTGTGGTAGCAACATTTGCGTCTTTAAGAGGGCTAGTAACAGCAACATCTGTAGTTAAAGTTCCAGTCTGTGAGTGTGACTTTATTATCCTCACTTTTAGGGTCAGTAGTTTTCGAACGACCAGGTAGGCAGTATATATTTGAATGAAACAGAAGACATAAAGAAGCCTCCAGATTCGGAGAAAGCTCAATGGAAACATGATGTGCAATGTAGATACGGTAGGACTAAAATAGAATATGAGTCTAGATATTTTAATTTTTATCGGTTATTTTTACGTGACGATAACTGTAATGTAAACATCAGTCGAGTCTGTTCGAATATCCGTCCCTGTTCGGGCGCCCAAAATGTGACGTGTCTTTTCTCAACACAACCATTTTACTGTTAAGAATGACACGTACCGCATACCGTAGATGAGCCCAATCAAGCGGGGATTCGATCCAGGGGTCTAAACTTTATTCTTATGGATTATGTATATCAGTTGGGTTCAGATATATTGCTATCACCTAAGGTGGTGGTAACGTTCAAGCATTTAGTAAACCATCATTACCCAACTGGCCTTGAAAAATTTAAGAATTTGAAATAAAATGATGTCGATAAATAAGATATTTACTATCATCAATTAAAGAAAACACAAAAGCATAACTACCTAGATCTCTATCTAAATCAAAGCTATCTCAAAACCGCAAAACACTGTATGTTATGAAAATAGTATGAACAAAAGTAATATCAACACTAAGAACAATATATAATGTTTGGTCAGTATCGTATTTACAAAGATTAAGTAAGAAAAGTGTAAGAGAAATAATAATAGACCCCAGAGCAATAATCTATTTGTTAGGTCCGTATTGCACGAACATAGGTTAAGTAAGATAGTAAGTAAAGTAAAGAACCAATAATACCAAATTTAAAGGTTAGGTCCGTATTACACGAACATAGATTAAGAAAGATAGTAAGTAAAGTAAAGAACCAATAATACCAATAACCAATAACCAATTTAAAGGTTAGGTCCGTATTGCACGAACATAGATTAAGTAAGATAGTAAGTAAAGTAAAGAACCAATAATACCAATAAACAATTTAAAGGTTAGGTCCGTATCGCACGAACATAGATTAAGTAAGATAGTAAGTAAAGTAAAGAACCAATAATACCAATAACCAATAACCAATTTAAAGGTTAGGTCCGTACCCGCACGAAGATAGATTAAGTAAGATAGTAAGTAAAGTAAAGAACCAATAATACCAATAAACAATTTAAAGGTTAGGTCCGTATCACACGAACATAGATTAAGTAAGATAATAAGTAAAGTAAAGAACCACTAATACCAAATTTTAAAGGTTAGGTCCGTATTACACGAATATAGATTAAGTAAGATAGTAAGAAAAGAAAATAACCACTAACACCAAATTTAAAGGTTAGGTCCGTATTACACGAACATAGATTAAGAAAAGATAGTAAGTAAAGTAAAGAACCAATAATACCAATAACCAATAACCAATTTAAAGGTTAGGTCCGTATTGCACGAACATAGATTAAGTAAGATAGTAAGTAAAGTAAAGAACCAATAATACCAATAAACAATTTAAAGGTTAGGTCCGTATCGCACGAACATAGATTAAGTAAGATAGTAAGTAAAGTAAAGAACCAATAATACCAATAACCAATAACCGATTTAAAGGTTAGGTCCGTATCGCACGAACATAGATTAAGTAAGATAGTAAGAAAAGAAAATAACCACTAACACCAAATTTAAAGGTTAGGTCCGTATTACACGAACATAGGTTAAGTAAGATAGCAAGTAAAGTAAAAGAATACCAAGAATAATACGTTATAAGTAAATTTCGTGTGGCACAACATATAAAAACGATACAGAATATTTATGAATTGTTAATTATGATAAGTATAGTAATTGAAGTAATATATTACCAATAGCAAGAAGTAATCGATACGTCCGTATCTCACGAACAAGTCGGCAGGAGTGAGGTTAAGATCTCAGCGCACAGTGGGTCTTATCGTCGTGATAGGATTGTGTAGACTGACCTCTCCGCTCTTCTGCTGGCCGGTCCGTCTAACGAGTTTGCGTTGGAGAGCATGCGCGACTTATCGTTCATGCCGCAACCCGTCAAGCGGCGAACATGTCCGTAGCACGATAGCTGAGGCTAACTTGTTTTATCTGGATCCCGTTAATCATTGTTGACGGGAAAACTAATCCCACAATAAAACTTGAATGGACGACCCAAAATAATAAAAAAAATACAATGTACATTTTAGTACCTCACAACTTAAGTAGAAACATATCAACCATCACCCGAACGTTCAGTCATATACTAGAGGACATCGCTGCTTAATGACCATCGACTTTTTCCGAAGATTTTCCATTCGTACTTTATATCTTCTGTATCGTATTACTGCTTGTCATGTTACCGTATATTTTATTCAAACTCTTTCTTCATCTTCGCTTGCACACACCACCACGAATTCTTTTGTCGCACTTAAAGTTCCTTTCTGCCAAATCTTCACGTGGTTACTTAAAAGCCAATACATCTCTTAACATTTTCAATCCATTAGTACATGCCCAGCTGCTACAGCTCCTTAGTAGAGTACGGCCATCTTTGAACGGCTGTCATTTTTGACTCGGTTATCCGTTTGAGGTCAGGTTTGCGGCTCTGTACTCTACTAATAAAAAAATTTTATTTGATATGCATATCAACCTATGCTTACATTTCAGATTTTCTTCTGACTCCTAGCGGGTCGCCCCCCTGAGGAAGTAGCGGATCACCGAATATGTGATAAAATAGATTTTTATGTTCAGTAACTTTGTGTAAGGTTTTGTAGATCTATTTTAAATATTTAAAAAAAATATTTAACCGATCTGGGACTTTTTGGACACCCTGTATATATATATATATATATATATATATATATATATATATAATTTAAATAAACATTGAATCACAAAAAGTACTTGCTCCGCCGGGAGTCGAACCCGGATCTCTCACTTGCCGGGTGAATGTGCTACCATTACACCACAGAGCGCTAACTTTTTCCGATTCAATTATTTTGTATTTGGCCGTATCTGTCACATATGCGTTTAAATAAGCAAACTAACATATGATCGGAAGACCAAATACCTGTCAAATGACTTTTATTTGCGTAAAATTGTATAAATGGCAACAGCCTTATTTAATTTCAATAAACATTGAATCACAATATAATATAAATATATTATAAATATATATATATATAATATATTTCTATATATATATATATATATATATTATATATGTATTATATATAATACATAAATTTTAAATAGTGTATATATATATATATAGTACAGATTTATACAAATATTAAATTAGAAATAATTGAAAGCAGAATTTGGTGGGTAAGGAAATGATATAAATTTAATTATTAATGATACAATTATAATAAATACGAGTATATTTTAATTATATATACTACAATAAATTGGGTTAAGAAATCAATTAGACGTATCAATGACATTTTAATAATTGAGCATGGAATTAAAAATCATGATATATGTCAGTATCAATGACGGCCACTTGTGTTAAACAAAAAATATGTTGAGTAAAAGCTATATAGACAGTGCAAGAATGCATGTTTTAAAATTAATATAATATAACATTTAAAAATAAACCTATACATTCTAACTTGGCTTTTCTTTAATTGTTTTACAGAGGCTATATCATGGCCCTGAAGAGTCGGTAAGTGAACCAGCTAAATAATAAGATAATTTCATACATATTTTATTGTTTTATGTACAATTCATTGATTTAATTATATCGCTTGTAATGTAAATACGAAAATTATGTTTGTACTCCAAGTGTTGTATTGGTATTTGTACAATAATATGCAATTAATATGCTTGACATTAACTTTATATATATATATATATATATATATATATATATAGTATATATGTATAAATGAATGTTTGTGTGTTTGTCCTTTATGGAATCGCAAAATATTAGACAGACCATTATGAAAATTTGTATGTATACGTATGTTTCCACGGAGAAGGTTTATAAAGCTATGCCCATTGATGTAACTCACCACCAAGCGGTGCTGCAAAAGATAAAAGGTTTAAAAGCGCCTGCACACTATAAACTGCAATTACGAGACAGTTACGTATATTTCATAGCCAAACACTATTTGAAGGCGCTAAGTTATTATGTATATTTGTCTTTAAGATGCATTTCTGATTGAACTTAAAGTTTGAGTGTTAGACCACTTTATAATAAAGTACATGTACGTGCAAAATGGCTATAAACATAAACATATTTTCTTGCTCGTGGCAACAAGGCAAACTCTACATCGGCGTTGTAAATATAATTCAATTAAACCAGAAGTTCACATACACGGGCAAAGCTTATGAAAAGCGTGCAAAGCCGCGGGAAACAGCTATTACCTTATAAAAATGCATTATATATAAAATGTGTTGTCGTTGCATCTATCCAGTTTACATTTAAGTTAGTTAATTTTTAAGAAAAAAGTTAATTGTATTATTATTGTGTACTCACATCTGACAGTGTATTATATTGCTGGCAAGAAAATTAAAAGAAATTAAAAAATTTACATTGATAATGTTGTATACTCTTGGCTGAACAAACACAATTGTGTAGATACACAGGAAAGTTGCGCACCTCCTGTACGTAGGAGTAGTAGCAGTAACATGATGCATACTATTGAGACGGCTTTGTTGTACATAATGTTGTTTTATCAAACAGGAGTGCGAGGATTTGAATTCGTCAATCGGAACCTGGTCGACCGGAAACGACTCGGTACGTACTTACTGTTGATTGGAATATTTAGTTTAGACTTATATTATACGTTAATAGGATAGCTTTCAATTTTTAAGAGATATAATATTGTTCTTGTAATCGTGTAAACGTCAAGTCAAGATAAGTTCTTAGCTGATGATGTAAGTCTATTTATTTCTTAGCATTTAAAGAGTACGTCACAGTTATATATAAGTATCTTTGTATATGTACCCATATATGTATCCATGCATTAATATACTTAGGTGTTGTAATATAATATTACTATTATACACTTTAAATAAATGGTTAAACTTAATTTGTATTCTGATTATAGTTAGAAATAACAAATAACTCAGTATGATATAAATGTGAACTTTAATGATGATAAATTAATTGACATACAAGTTTGAATTTTGAAACAAGATGGAGGATACAATAATGGTAAATTTTTAAACACAATTATTTTTAATTTTTTTAGGGTAGGGTGGTCGTGCTGGCTTAATGAAATAGAAATATAGGGGTTTTTTTTTATAAAAGATATTGTAATTTTGAAAAATAATTGTTGTTAAATTTTAATTATATTAATTTTGAATTATTAGCCAAATCGAATGTTCCTGGGTTTTATGTTCTTCCAATGAATCACTATTAAACTTAAAAGGAATTTTCTCACCCAATGTCTGTCTTCTGCTTCTTTGTACTTCAGTGATAATAAGAACTTAATAAAGTAATCTTTCAAATACTGCTGAATAAATGTAGCCAGTTTCTTTACTTAAATAATCTTGCTTCACTTCTTCCAGATCCCTCTCTCCTCTTCACCTTTCAAATCTCTGCTCTCTTCACTCTTCAACAATCATCCCTGCACACTGTATCACTGACTTTAGTTCACTTTATAACTTTTGAGTTTTATATGTAATAAGGTGGATTTTGATTAATTTTGATTTTGTATTTATTATTGTTTGTAGTTAAATTTGAGACAATTTATAAATAATTATTCCTTAATTATTTAATTATTATTACTAATAAATTTCTAAATTAAATTAAATATTGAAATGAATGTGAGATGGTTGTATGAAATGAGTAATTACAGTGTAGAAATTATTGTTTTAAAACTAAATTTATTTACAAGTGAAAGCAACAATTTAAAGTTATTCCTCAACGAACATTAAAAGTTCGATCCTAAAATTCTACAGTAAAACATTGCCAGAACATTTGTAATGCAAGCAATATGTTTTTAAAATATATAAGTAGATAAGCACAAGTTCTGATTGAAAGGGAACATCTTAAAACTGTACTATAATGGTAAACTAACTATCTCAGTAATAGTATTGATTCATTTGCACCTATTAATAGAAATATAAGTATAAAAAATAATGTGCTTTCACCTACTCTTTGGAAGACTTAATGAACAACCCAAAATTTAGGAATCCTCTAAATGCTGAATGGCAAATAAACCAAGTTGTAGGCCTTGTAAACTTATGGAAAATTGTAAGCAGTTATGAGCAGTTCCACTAACAAAGAATAGTATATTTTAGTAAAGATTAATTGTAATTTAATCAAATTTATCTATTAGTTGAGCTGCATACATTTCACTAAAAATTACATTATTTGTAAAACCAATAATCACATTAGAATTAGAATTATTAATAATATTGTTGGTATTCTTTATCAAAATTACGAAAGCTTAAATATTGCTATGCGTAATGTGACACAAAATAAATAAATTAAAAAAAATTGTTTTAATTGAAATAAAATTTATTATTACTAACCCGATTCGGATCTTAACACAAATTTTATTAAAATAAAAAATATTGAAACAACTAATAGTTATAATTTTATAAAACTAATAAAGTTATTTAATATCTGAATAGTTTATTTATTTATTTTATTTTGTAAGCTGTTGTGCTTTAAAGTTGTTGTGTTTCAGTTTATAAGCTATTATTAAAATGAATAACTAAAAATATTTTGGCAACACTAGAATTAATTTATCCCAGGGATATATGACTAAATATCTGTAAAGCTGATGCAGGCCGAGAGATTCTATGTGGTCTCCTAGATGCGTGAGAGGGGAACCGTGGCTGAAAAGGAGCAACATTGGAGGGGAGCCGGCTCTCAGACTGAGCTCGTGACTACCCTCCCCTCTCCGCTGCACATCGTTGGGCCGAGGACCACATGCAATCTGTCGGCTTGTACTATTTAGTGCAAGGTTCTCTGATCTGTAGACGCCGTATTATACTAACAAGTGCAGCATACAAATACTAACAACGTTCATTAACATAATCAGAATTGTATCTCTAATTACTTATGTGCCATAATGTTAAAAATTCCAGAGTCGTCCACAAACAACGTTTTTGATCAATTATTGTATAAGTTTACAGCAATGTATAAATTAAATTCAAATTAGACTTAATTTGTAATTATGTGATCTATAGTAAAAGTATGATAATATTTTTTCATTACTGTTTTAAATACACGGCTACTCTCGAAACGCTAGATTTTTTTCATTTTAGTACGATACATTAGTGGATAAATTATACCAGAAACAAAAATGAAGATTTTGTTATTGTACGTGGTCCCTTTAGTATATTGTGTTAGAAACGAAACTGAATTTGTAAAATAATTGTTTTGTGGTGGGTGATTATTAATATATGTACATTAAAATAAATTTCTATTTACAATCCAGTCACATCCTTAAATTATACAAATTTCCACCGACTTCTGTTTTTATGGGAAAACTTGTTAACTTTCCTCCTAACCAAGTAACATTTTCCATTTTTGCTATTTAACTTTTTTTTAGTATATTATCATTTAGTACGAGTTTTGAACATAATTTTAATTAAACCTTGACATTATCCAAAGAGGAAAGAGAAAGCTATCGTTCCTTAACATTATTATGAAATTTGAGGCCTCCTTAAGTGTGTCAAAAATCTGTGGCCAATCGATTTTATTCTATGGTCAACTAGATTTGAATTTATAAAGTTAAAGATCGAAAACTTATGTAAGTTGAATATTATATTTGTTTATTTTTTAAATTTGAAGATGGCGATACGCGAGGTACGTTGACATTTGTAGGATATTTATATAATATAATATAGAATATAGGAAAACTATTTTATTATTAGCCTTAATAAAAGAAAACGATTAGAAAATTCATCCTGGGAAATTAGTTTTCATGTTTAGGACTTGAAAAATGAAGTTCTTTATCCAAGTTATTGTTACGAGGAAAGATTGAATGCTATCGTAGAATTAGAGATTCAGTATTTTTTGAAATAAATTATTAGTTTATTAAAGTTAAACTTGATAAATGTTTTATTTGAAACTTAATGTCTTATATCTTCTTAACAAGATTTTCTATTATTGATTTAATAGTGCGTAAGCGGTGCAATGAATAGAACTTTCTCTGTGGGCCGAGGAGATGAGACCTACAATGCGGATGCCTCATGTACTGAAGAAGGAGTATTTGAGGATTATTTGTGTGAATCACCGGTGAGTGTGTAATTTACGTAACAACGAATCAGTTACTTGTACAGTAAGAAGAATATTATCAAAATGTAATACTTATAAACCTCCCTCTTTATATTTATTTATTCGGTTTTCTTAGCAATAACACAACTATATACTCGAGGGTCTGGAAATAGTTAATTCATTTTTGTCTGCATTTCTTTCCGCTTTATATCTCTAGAACGAAACAGCTTATAGACTTGGAATGTTGCACGGACCTTTATTTCTATACAATCAACAAGTAGTTTTGTTGTGGAGAACGTCTCTCTATTCATTTTAGCCAAGCTTTAGCAATTTTCCAAAATTGGAATTATGGGTATCTTTATGGGTGGCAGTGAGAATATCACAGAACATATAAAGTTCCAAATAAACTGAGTACAATGTATGACACAGTAACATGTGCCATTGTAACACATACAGCCTAATGAAATGAGCTTAAGATTTGAAATTTTGCATGCAACATCAATATATGACAGATTTAGTATCGCAGTTTCAAAAATTAATTGGCCTGGTAGTTCAATTATGTATTCTCGTGACTTATTCTGCTTGATTTATTCATTTATGAAATTCCATAGACAATTCATGAAGTAAGAAGCCTTCCCTGAATGTATAAGCAATAGCTATTGTCATGTATTTATGCAAGTTTTAATTTTATACGCACGAAAAATGTATCAAAGACAGTTAAGAGCGTTCCATCTACCCTATACATATATTATAGTGTTTATAATTTGTTGCTGTTATTATAATGTTTGACTATTTATTATTTTAATTTTAACCTGTTTAGGAGAACGACTCCAGATCTCTACCCGGTTGGGCGCGCAGAGGTACACAGGTAAGAAACATCTCTCCAATCTCCACAGGTTACCTGCGGTTAGTTTTCTTTGGTTAGTCATTTTTACACGCTGTGCTCAATAATTAACACCTACATAGATTTATCTCGGGTCTACATAGAATGTATTTATTTTGTTGTCAAGAGACAGTCCATCCGTGTGTTTGTTCGTCTTTTTAATTAATTTATATACATTGTATATTTATGAAAGATATATAATATTATTCTTGCGATCATATGAACAAAAACTCCTATTCAATATTGTTATTGTGATCATGTGAACAATAATATATGTATATATATATATATATATATATATATATATATATACATACATGAAATTGTATAAATGGCAATTGCCTTATTTATTTCAATAAACATTGAAATTAAATATATATATATATATATAAGTAGATATGAATGTGAGGATTCTAGCTCACTTTTGGGACAGTCAGAAAATCAACGTAAAATACTGTTTAAAGGACAATAAACTAATCTGTAACTCACGAATGAAAAATTAACCGAATCTATAGCTGTTTTACTGTTCATTGTAGGCTTCTAATTTCTTAAGCTGTTTTAATGAAAAAATCCAGAAATCTTCGAAATCTTTATTCCACGAAGTTAATTGTAACACAGTCTTTATCTTTAATAGTCTTCTTTCCAGTAACAACCAAGTGTAATTTTTCATTTTTGTTCAATTCTTTAATCTTTTTTTCATCCAAAACAGTCAAAAATCTGTTTGGCAAGTGTACTTTACAATCTTCCAACTCGGCAATTATTGTAAACCCGAATTTATCTTTCATTTTCTCCAAATTCACAATTTTGTATTTCTTATTTTCTTCTAATTCTATTAATTTCTTGTATTCTTTGAATGTTAAATCACCAACCTTATTCAACTCTTGTAACAGTGCCATTTACATAGAAAAAAATTAATACTTCTACACTTTTAAGGTGAAAAATCAACACTATACTTCCAAAATACACAAAAAACCGGGGTTTTGACCCTAAAAACGTGTTTTTAGGGTCAAAACCACAGCTCTTAAGGTGCATATATACTAGAGTTTTTTTGAAAAATCCTGAAAATCTACTGAATTTCTCTAATTATTGCGAATTTTTAGCTTTAAAGTTGATAATGTGAACGATATTTCTCGAAAAATCACTACAAAATTGAAATTGAAAAAATCTCTAAATAAAATTTTTTCTATATAAATAGAAGAATCAAAGGCTGTTTAACCATAAATTGTGCTGATTTGTATCAAATTTTAGTAAAAATCTGTACTTTTCAAAGTGTTAGTTAAACAAATTTTTCTTCTTTAAATAGAAGAATCAAAGGCTGTTCAACCATAAATTGTGCTGATTTTTATCAAATTTTGATAAAAATCCTTAGAAATCTACTGAATTATTGCTATTTTTCAGCTTAATAAAAAGATATTTTACTAAAAAGTAAAACTTGGCAGATTCAAATTTTCCCTATTTAAATGGAGAGGAAAAAGATATCCTGCCCGTACTGCAAAAAAGATGTTTTCGAACATCATTTTACCCGACATTATAAGTCGAAAAATCATTTGAAGAACAAAGAAATTTATAATAAAGAACTAAATTATTTGAGGACTTGGGCTAAAGAGAATCAAATCGATGGTCACGAGAAGATGTACAATATAGAAAAATTGCGTGAACTAAAGAAAAATTTTAAGGAAAGTAAAAAAGATCTCAATCTATTTAAAGATGAAAAAATTCAATCAATCGCTGAGAAATTGTCCATTGAAACAAACGATAAAACTAAGTCTGAAATGATCGAAGAAATTGACAAAACTCTTAATGAGAAACCTGAAAATATCATTGATGTAGAAGTTTTATCCTCAATACATGGTCTATTTAAGCAATACATTTTAACAAATTTGAACGACAATTTCATGTCAATTTACAAATATCTTTCTATTTTGCGCCCAGAAATTAAAAGTTTAATCGAAAAATTTCAAGAAACTGTGAAAAATAGTAAAGGATATCTCTCTTTAGAATGCGAATACGAACGAACTTTAGTGAACGGTGAAACACAAACTTGTCCAATGTACTTTACTATAAAAGCAGACGAGATCTTTGATGTAAACGATTTTATTACTAAGCAATTTAATAAATTAACACATCGAGAACAGACAAATCATCCAAATAAGGGTTCTGGATGGACATTTAAAAGCTGCAAACAACTAGTTTTGAGCCTTAATAAACACGAAATAATGAACGCAGGATCATATATCGATTTGCCAAAGAAAATCAAAGATAAGAAAGCTTGTGTAAATATCAAAAATAAAGATGATTTCTGTTTTGTTTATTCTATCCGATGCGCTATTGAAAAACCTGAAAAGAATGCTGACAGAGCAAAGCAATACGAGAAATTTGTAAATGACGAGATATTTTCAGGTTTCGAGTATCCAATGTCCTTAAAAGATATACAATTATTTGAAAAACGAAGCAGTAAAGCAAAGTATAATTATCCGAAAATGTCTGTAAATGTCTATAGTTTTGATGAAAAACTCAATATTGTTCCGTTACAAATTTCAGAAATTTATGATGCCGAGTTAGAAATCGATTTATTGTATGTTAAACAAGATGACAAATCTCATTATGTTTTGATAACAGATTTAAATAAGCTCGTTTTCTCTCAGTTATCTAAGTGTAAAAATAAAAAATTTCTATGCAGAAGATGTTTAAGCCATTTCTACAAATCTGGAGATTTAACAGACCATTTAGAAATTTGTAAAAATCACGAAGTTTGTAAGCCAATTATGCCGTTTCCAGGTCAAACAACAACATTTATTAATTATCAAAAGAAATTTTCTCATCCTTACGTTATTTATATGGATTTTGAAAGCATATTAGAGAAGATTCTCACATGCAAAAACAATCCGCAAAAGTCGACTACAACCAAGATTCAGAAGCACATTCCTTATGGTTTTACTCTATATTTAGTGTCAAATGTGACAAATCGCATGTACAAACCGATATGTTATCGAGCCAAAAATGAAGAAGATTTGCCGAATGTTCCAAAACAATTGTTTGAAGAGCTCAATAAATTATCGAAATACATAGCTAAAAAATATAATTCTAAGAACAAAAAACCCATGAAATTAACTGAAGAAGAAGAAATTTCGTATCAAAATTCCAGTCTTTGTCATATTTGTGAATGTGAGGGTTTTGATAATCAAACAAGAAAAAAAGTACGAGATCATTGTCATTTAACAGGTAAATTTCGAGGTGCTGCTCATTTATCTTGTAACTTGAATCTCAAATTTCCTCAAAATATTCCCGTTTTCTGCCACAATATGTCAAATTACGATACTCATTTGTACATAAAAGAATTGGCTAAACAATATGGAAATGTTGATTTGATTGCAAACACCGATGAAAAATATATAAATTATTCTGTAAATTCTGGATATGGCTATGAATTCGAAGGTGATAAGCCAAGAAAATTCATCAAGTTTTCTTTCGTAGATACGTTCAGATTTATGGCATCGTCTATAGAAAAGTTAGCTAAAAATCTAAAGAGAGAAGACTTCAAACATACAAATCATTTTATACAAGATGGACTGAATGAGATAATAGAAAGACAGTCAAATGACGACGACGAGATTTTTAAAATTCTATCTGGAAAAGGAATATTTCCCTATGAATTTATCGACAGTATTGAAAAACTTGATTACACAGAAGAATTGAGAATTCAAGATTTCTATTCACTTTTGACAGATGAGAGCATATCTGAGAAAGATTTTCAACACTACTTAAATGTTTGGAACAAATTAAAAGAGAAAAATCTAGGAAATTACTCTGATCTCTATAACATTCAAGATGTTCTATTGCTCGCTGATATCTTTGAAAATTTTAGGAATATTTGTTTGAATTGCTATAAGCTTGATCCAGCACACTATCTAACAGCTCCCAGTCTTGCATGGGATGCTATGTTAAAATTAACGAAGATAGAATTACAATTAATTAGTGATTATAATATGTATTTGATGATCGAAAAAGGTATTCGCGGAGGCATTTCTCAGTGTATTAAACGATATGTGAAAGCAAATAACAAATATTTAAAAGATTTTGATAAGACAAAGCCCGAAAACTATTTGTTGTACGTCGATGCAAACAACCTTTATGGGTATGGACTTATGCAAAAACTGCCGTATAGTGATATCAAGTGGATGGATCCTAAAACGTATACAACAGCAGAATGGAAAGAAACAATTTTGGAACTCACTGGCGACGAAGATTATGGCTATATTCTCGAAGTCGATCTTGGATATCCAACAAATTTACACGAACATCACAAGGATTTACCTCTTGCTCCAGAACATTTTAAAAACAAACTTTGCACAACTCTACTGGATAAAACTGAATACGTCGTTCATTCGAGAAATTTGAAGTTCTATTTGGAACAAGGTATGATTTTGAAACATGTGAATAGAGTTATTGCATTCGATCAGAAGCCTTTTATGAAAGAGTACATTGATTTTAATACTAATATGAGGACCAAAGCTACAAGTGACTTTGAGAAGGATTTTTATAAGCTGATGAACAACTCAGTTTTTGGAAAAAGTATGGAAAATGTGCGAAATAGATGCGATATTAGACTAGGAAATGAAGAATTTTCAATGAAACAGGCCAAGAAAACGAACTTCAAAAGCTTCACTATCTTTGACGACAACTGTATAGCGAGTCACATGTATAAACAAAAGGTTAAATTTAACAAACCGATCTACATAGGATTTTCAGTTCTTGACCTATCAAAATTGCTAATGTACGAGTTTTATTACAACAAATTAAAGAAGTTTGATCCAGATTTGAATCTGTGTTACATGGACACAGACAGTTATTTTCTAGAATTGAAACGAGATCCTTTTAAAATTATTAAAGAAAATATAGATGACTTTGATACAAGTGATTATCCAAAAGATCATGAATGTTTCACTACTAAAAATAAGAAGGTAATAGGGAAATTCAAAGATGAGTTAAATAGCGAAGTTTTAGAAGAATTTTGTGGTTTAAGGTCTAAGATGTACTCGTACAAATATCTAGACAAAAATCCAGTTAGGTGTAAAGGAATTAAGAGAAGCGTTGTAAATAAAACAATAAATATCGAAAACTTGAAGAGATGTTTGTTCGAAGATAAAGAAGAATTTAGGGAGATGACAGTCATCAAAAGTTATAAACATGAGTTGTACACTGTTACCATAAACAAGCTGGCACTGAACGCTAAAGATGATAAGAGAATTGTCCTAGAAAATAAGATCGATACAGTACCGTATGGATATAAAACAGATATATTAGACGAATTAAATAAACTTGGAAACTTTGATATGTAAATGGAAGATGATTTAATTCACTGTCACAAGTGTAAAAAGAAAACGAAAAATATAGATTCTAAAATTGTTCAAACTCAAAATGGATTGTATAGAATTGCTGCAAAATGTTCAAAATGTAAGACAAACAAGAGTAAGTTTATAAAGAATCCAAATCCAAAACCTGTTAAGCAAGAATTGAAGACTAAAGATGAGATAGAGATTGAAGCTCGAGAAATTCATGCACCAGTACGAAAAAAGTTTAAAAAGAGAAAAATTATAACTTTAGGAATTGACGATTTATGGGTAGCAGATTTAGTAATAATGTCTAACTATTCAGATCAAAATGATGGATTTAAGTATATGTTAAATGTTATTGATACTTTCTCAAAATATGCTTGGTCAAGAGCTATCAAAAGAAAAAACGGCAAGGATGTTTCAAAAGCTTTCGAAGATATAGTAAAAGATGCCATAAGGATCAATCACAAACCTCCTAACCTACTTCATACAGATAAGGGTTTAGAGTTTAAAAATAAAGAATTTAACGATGTTTTGAGGAAATACAACATTAAGATTTATCATACTGAAAACGAAGAGAAATCAAGTATTGTAGAGAGATATAACAGAACTCAAAATGAGAGAATGAAAGTAATTTTTGAGATTAATAAAAACTTTAAATGGATCGATATTCTTCAAGAAATCGTAAAGAAATATAACGATACTGTTCACAGCACAATCAAAATGAAGCCTAAAGACGTAGATAAGGATGCCGAAAAGGAGTTATTAGAGACAGTTTTCGAGTATGTTCCACCTGAAATTCACACGAAAACTAAATTTAAAGTCGATGATCATGTAAGAATTGTTAGTAAAAAACAAACATTTTCGAACAAATATAAGAACAATTGGTCAAGAGAAATCTTTGTGATTTATCAAATTAATAACACAGATCCTGTAACTTATAGTATAAAAGATTTAAATAATGAAGAAATAACCGGAAAGTTTTATGAATATGAATTGAGAAAGTCAAAGATTTTTTCTATATAAATGGAGGCTCAAAAGAAATGTTCAAGGTGCAAAGAATTTAAAGATTTTGAAGCTTTTCATAAAAATAAGAATACCAAAGATGGATTATACTATTATTGTAAGGATTGTCATAAAAAATATGCAAGAGAATTATACGATAAATTAGAAAAATTAACGTTAGAAGAGAAAAAATGTTGCGTTTGTAAAGAAATTAAGGATATTTCCAAATTTTACGATTGGCATTATAGTAAAGATAACAAGAAGGCTTTTTGTAGAGATTGTGCTAGAAGAATTAAACGAGAAAGTCAAAAGAAACCGACTCTTTGCGAGTGTGGACGAATCATTCAATGGTTACCTTATCTTCAAAAACATTTACAAACAAAATATCATAATTCGAGAGTTTAACATTTTCATCGTGTAATTTAGATATTCTATAAATCAGTCGAGATTCTGCCATATTTGTAGTAAAATGATTTCCGTTGTATAAAATATTCAAAGATTCTTTCATTTGGTTATACAGATTGATAGAATTTGGTTCGTCATCAATGAACAAAATCTCTAATTCAGGATAATTTATTTTTAGATGTTTTAATCGGTTTGGTATTTCTCGTTTCTGAGCTCTGATAACATAATAAGGCCATTCCCACATGTGATTCTTCTTAATTAATACAAAAACATGGTGCTTTTTCTTATCAAAATTTTTACATATCATATCTCTCTTCATTAATTCCATTCGCAATTCTTGATTCTCTATTTTCAAGGATTTCATTTGACCTGAAATTTGTAACTGTTTTATTTCATCTTTTAACTGCTTATTTTCGTTTTTGAGTTTGTACTCACCATATTTTCTAATGGAAGGTAATACTTCTTTCGTAACCCAATTTTTAAACAATTTCGCTTCTGGTTTATGCGATCTCAAAATTAAAGAATAAAGTCCAGATTCATTAACGAAAACAGTGTTATTTTGGAAGTTTGAAGGTAAGCTATTTATAGCCCCCCTTATATTTAGATTAAAATAGAAGTTTTTATCATCTTCGTCAACGTTTATTCTGATCGTTTGCATAGTATTTTCATATTCTAGAATTTTTGCTACGTCTTTAGCCTTAAACCAGATCACATTGTTTTCGTCAACAATCGTAAAGATATGTTTGTTATTGAATTTTAGTTGATTATTGAGTAGGTCTACAACTGACTCCATTTAGATAGAAATAAAATTTAACAAGCAATTTTTATTTTGAGTATAAAGTCCTGATTCATTGATGAAAATAGTGTCTGGATGTAATTTTTGTAAGAGTCGCGATTCGATACCCTTGTCAGAATCTATGTTTTCAAAGCTTTTTTTGTATTTTTCTTTAACATGATCTATGATAGCTTGTCTCGTATTTTTAAATTCCAATATTTCTGCAACATCTTTAGCCTTAAACCAAAATTCATTATTTTCGTCAACAATTGTAAAGATATGTTTGCTTTTAAATCTAAGTTGATTATTGAGTAGGTCTACAACTGACTCCATTTAGATAGAAAAGAAATTTAACTAGTAATTTTTATTTTGAGAATGAAGGCCAGATTCATTGATAAAAAAAGTGTCAGGATGAAGATTTTGAAAGGGTCTATGGCATAGACTCTTGTTTTTTAAGTAAAAATATTGAATTTTGTCATCATCATCAACTCATTTTTATTCCTTTTTCAATCTTAAATATATTGTTGTTTTACTCTCATTATTTAATAAATTTCCCTCAGAGTCTTGTATAGTTAGAACGATTTTTTGAATTCTTTTAATATTTTTTCTAATTGGAATATAATCGATTTCATTCGGTTTTTCACTGATTTTTGATCCATAAGCAACATTTGGGAAAAAAGTGTACAAAATTTCAGATTCTTTGTGTAAATGTTCGGTATGATTTTCAAAACTAGGTTCAACGAGATTGCAGTGCACTTCAATTACATCGAACGGTCTAAATTTTGGCGTTTTATTTCCTAAATATACCTGATTTGGCTCAATAGTTTCTTGAACAAACCCTAACAATTCTACAATAATTGCTGAAAACATTATTCTTACTGGTGATTTTATTTGAATTTTATTAGAGAGATAATTTTTTTGCATTTCAAACTTGTTTTCGTCAAAGTTTAAAGATTTATCTGATTGTTTGAATGTTTTCAGATAATTTTTAAGGGAATTTTTTATTTGATCGAAAGTATAATATCCTTTGTTTAAACCGTAATATTTTGTTATGTTCTTCTCACTAAATCCTATACAATAAGGAGAAATTTCACTAATATTTATTACAAAATTGTCAGAATAAAAACCGCTTAAACCGATAAAATAATTTGATTCTTCCTCTAAGTGTATAGGATGTTCCAAGTTTAAAACTAATTTAGAGCTTTTTGAAGTCAACTTGAACAGCTTCATTTTCGCAAGCGGTGCTTCAAGATGAAAATCTTCTATTTAAATGGAGAAATTTTTAAAGCAAAAAGATCAGATAAAACTTCAAACGTTTGAAGAAAATAAGAAAGATCAACCAATCAGATTGTTAATTGTTGGTTCAAGTGGATGTGGAAAAACAACTTTACTATTGAATTTTATCTACAATAGGTTGATTCCTTATTCCAATTTGTATGTTTTTAGTAAATCTTTAGAACAAGACGCCTATAAAAAATTACAAGAAAGATTTGAAAATATTGAGAAAAACTTAAACAAAAAAATATCACATTTTTATAATGCTTCTGAGGACATAGTTCCGTTAAGCGAATGTAAACCCAATTCGTTAATCGTTTTTGATGATTGTATTTTGGAAAATCAGGACGTTATTAAGGAATATTTCGTAATGTCCCGTCACAAAAACATATCTTGTATCTATCTTTCCCAATGCTTTTCAAAGGTTGATAAACAAGTTATAAGAAATAACCTGAATATGTTGTGTATTTTTAAGCAAGATGATCACTATTCGAGAAAGATTTATAACAATTATGTGGGATCTGATATGAGTTTTAACCACTTTATTGAGTTATGTGATAAAATTTGGAAGGAAGACTACGGATTTTTAACTATTAATCTAACTTTGAAGCCTAAAAGTGGTAAATATTTGAATAAATTTTCCAATATAAACGTGTGATAATCTAGTTGTTTTCATGATTTTACGTTCACGTTTACGTTTCGTGTTCTCGTTTTTACGTTCCACGTTCACGTTCATGTTTCACGTTCATGTTTCACGTTCATGTTTCACGTTCACGTTCATGTTTCACGTTCATGTTTCACGTTCATGTTTCACGTTTTTACGTTCCACGTTCACGTTCCACGTTCACGTTCCACGTTCACGTTCATGTTTCACGTTCATGTTTCACGTTCATGTTTCACGTTCGTGTTTACGTTTCACGTTCATGTTTCACGTTCATGTTTCACGTTCGTGTTTCACGTTCCACGTTCACGTTTTACGTTCCGTGTTCACGTTTCGTGTTCTCGTTTTCACGTTTCGTGTTCACGTTTCCACGTTCCACGTTCACGTTTTACGTTCCGTGTTCACGTTTTACGTTCCACGTTTCGTGTTCTCGTTCCACGTTCACGTTATACGTTCCACGTTCACGTTTCAAAATTTTTCTAAATAAATGGCGAACGTAACTTCAGAAGAAGCGAAAAAACTTGATCAAATCGAAAAGAAATTAATAAAAGAATTTAAAGAACAGATTCGAATTGATGAAAAAGAACAAGAATTTATTCAAAAAATTAATCAACCTGTAACTTCTGCAATTAAAAATGTTGAAGGTAAAATTGAAAATGTTTTAAGTGATAATCAAAATTTGATGAATTTGGTTCCAGTTGTACGACAATTTGCTGATATTTCGATACCAGAATCTGAGATTGAATTGCCAAAATTACCATCTTCAACACCATTTAGACCTCGAATCATTGAAGACTCTACCATAGTTGAACCAATAAGTCCTGGAACAACGGATATAATAATTGGTGAAATTGGTAAAAAATTTCTTCCTAGAGCAAAGGATGATAAATTTGGTTTGTATTGGGACAGAAAAAAGAAAAGTTTTATGATTGGAAATTTGCCCGTGAATTTTGAGCATAATGATATCATTATTAATGAAAAAACATATGAAGGAACTCAAGGTTTATGGAGATTATTAACAGGCACTGATGTTCCAAAAGACGGTTTATATTCTGAAGAAGACTTGAAAAAGTATACTGAAATTTTATGGAAATCTGATTCAATTTACAAAAATAATGATCCATCAACTAAGAAACCAAAGTCAAGTAAAGGTAAAAAATATCTCAATTTGATTAAACCAATTTGGGAAAAACGAATCGAAGGATCAGGTGTGAGAAAATACAGTGATAATAAGATTGAGTACAGATATATCGACGATTTGACAAAACTCGATGGAATTATTAATTATATTTATGCTCAAGCAAAGGCTGGAAACAACAATTTTTTGAACGAAAAGAAAGCGATTAAAGATTTTATTTCGAACAAACTTGATGAAATGATTGAAAAACCTGATGGAATTAAATATTTAAAACGAGTTTTGCCGGCAATAAGTTCATCTATGATTGAGGGTAGTGGACTTTTGAATGATTTTATCAACAATTTACCTTTTGAATTACACGTACCAACTTATCAGTATCTGGGGCCTGGCACAAAACTCGAAAAAAGATTGAAAAGAGGAGATCCTGGTATAAATAAATTAGATCAAGCTGCTATGGAACACGATATTTTTTATGCAAAACATAGAGACACAAATTCCAGACATATCGCAGATAAAGTTTTGCAAGATAAGGCAATGGATAGATTTTTATCAAAAGATGCTAGTTTAGGTGAAAGATTTGTTGCGCTTCCAACAGCTGGAGCAATGTTTTTGAAGAGAAAACTAGGAATGGGAATCGAAGAGAACTTGAAATTTTAACTATATAAATGGAGGTGAACGTAAATTTCAGTAAAAATCAGAAAGAAAAAATAAAATCCGCTTTTAAGAAGAAAATACCCGTTAGTATTCAATTTAAAATAGATCAACTAAAAAATGGCGAAGATAAGATATTTTTAACAAATAGACAATACAATAAACTCGAAAAACATAAGAAAAACAATAAAGGAACCAGAATAGAATTTTCTTATAATCAGTTGAAAGAACTCAAAAATGGTGGACTTTTGAAAGATTTATTAGATTTTGGAGAAAATATTCCAGTTGTTAAAAATGTTGTTCCTTATGTTCGTAAAGCTGCTCCAATCGTTAAAAAGGATGTGATTCCTATTGTTCGAAACATTTTAAATTGGTTAGATAAAGAGTTGGAAGATGTTACAGGATCTGGATTAGATGAAAAAACTTTGAATTACGTGAAATCAAACATTGAAAAAAAAATTTAAACCTTTAACATTCGGGGAATTGGAAGAAATCTGCAAAAATATTAAACATTTTAGAGGAATCTTCATGAGAGATACATTACCTGAAAAAGTTAAGAAATTTGAATGTGGAATTGTGAATTTAGACTCGATTATGGGAAGTGGAACGCATTGGATTTGTTATTATAAAAATGATAAGAATGCATGTTATTTTGATTCGTATGGAAGAATTGAGGACAAACCACCTATAGAATTGATCAAATATTTGAAAAAATCAAGCGTCTACTACAATGATTCTCAGATTCAAGACTATAAAGATCCCCCAATTTGTGGTCATTTATGTGTTTTTGTGTTGAATGAACTGAGTAATGGTAAAGATTTTAAAGAAGTTGTTAACAAATTATTGCTTAATAAATATGGATTCACAAAATATTTTTGACGTATTTGGAACACAAATTATTCAAAATGTAGATAATAGTTTGAATTTTGATAGTTTGAGAAATGAGTTTGATAACAAGTTAGAAAATGTATTACAAAACCTTCCAGATTCAGATATGTTTGCTGTCGAGATTGAAGATTTTAAAGCAGAATATGATAACAAACTTGCAAATTTCATGAGTTCAAATGAAGTTGCTGATAAAATAAAAACATTGGAAAAAGAAGTTGATGATGGTGTAAAAAAATTATTTACCAATTTAATGTCTCACATCGAAAAAGCTGATGAAATTACTGAAGCAATCAAAGTTGAAAAGAATTATGTTAGTTTGGCTAATAAGAAAAGAATTGTCGGTGTTCGACCTGGTATTGACAAACATGATGTTGTTGTTAAAGAACAAATTTTAAAACCTCTAAAATTATCAGAAAACATCGATATTGTTGATTTACATGATCCGAATGTTAAAAATGCCTTAGATTTTAAAGGAAAAAGAATTAGCGGTGTTAGTAAAGGAATTAATCCATTTGATGTTGTTGTAATGATTCAATTAGAAGATCCTATTAAAATGTTTAATGAACTAAAACAAAATTATGAGAATCATAAACAGCATGTTAAAGATTTTACAACAGAAGTCTATGACAAGTTAGAAGCCAGAAATAGAAGATCAGTAGACGATGTTGGGGAAATTAATGAAAAACTTACTAAATTTAAAGAGTCTTTTGATAAGTTTAGTTTAGATGCTACGAAAACTTTTGAGAATATTGGTCATAAATGTGTTGAATACAATGATTCTTATGCTGTCAAATTTCAAAAATTAGAAGAAAACTTTAATAAATTTAAAGAAGATGTTGTTATAAGTTTTAGAGCCATCGACATCAGATTTAATGGATTAGGCGGCTATGATGACTAATTTTCCTTATATAAATGGCGCTCATATATTGTGTGAGGTGTAAGGCAAAAACTGCAACAAATGATATAAAATATTACGCAAATATCAATGGAGTTAAAAGAATTTCTGGAAAATGTGCTGAATGTAACGCAAAAAAGAGCCAATTTATAAAAACTTGAAATTTTTCCCTAATAAATAGAGATGGCGGGACACTACAGTGCTTTCGATCTTTTTATAATGCAACACGAAAGAGATTTGAAAAAAGAACATTGGGATGACATTTCTCAAAAATATGAATTATCCGAAGATATGATGAGATTATACGTAAACAAATTGAATTGGTATAACATTGCTAAATATCAAAATCTGTCCCCAGAGTTCATTCAAGAAAATATACATTATCAATTAAAAGATCATATGTCTGTTCTTTGCCTCTATCAACACTTGAGTCTAAAGTTTTTGGATGAAAATAAAGATACAGTTGATTGGAACAATATTATAGATAGCGGTTACTATCCTGTGCAGATTTTATTGAAATATGTGGCCGAAATTGCAAAATTTAAGGAAGAGAATCCTGAATATGACGAAGTAGATCATTAAAAATGACTCTAATCTTTTTAATTATTTTACTAAAATTTATATCTTTTCTTATAAAAACGTACATTAGATCGATGAAAAAATGATACATGATGTTTAAAATTTCTAAATTTTCTCTTATTAAATGGTGGACTACAGAAAGTATGCTAGTGATATTGAAAGGGCGGAGTTTAAAAATTTCTATCCAATTAGTAAACAACATTTGAATGAACCGAATAAAAGAACTGAGTTTAATATTGATTTTGGAGATAACTTTTGCTCGTCTAACTTCCAGTTTTATATTTCTGGAACTTTAACAAAACAAGATGGTCAAGCATATCTTGGAACTGATAATGTTAGATTAATCGATAATTTTATACCGTTTTTATTTTCTAAGATTGAAGTAAGAAAACACAATAAATTGATAGAAGAAGTCGAAAACTGTGGCCAATTAAGCACTATTAAAGGAACTATTTCGTATTCAAAAAGTGATGTATTTTCAAACAGTTTTGAATCAACTTTTAAATTTGGACAATTTGAAGCGGTCGGTGATTTAGCACATTTCGGCTTAGGATTTTTTGAAAATGTTACTATTCCGATCTATAAAGGAGGATTTTATCTAAGTTTTATAAGAGCAGAAGACGATGATGTGATTCTGAAGACTGCAACTGGAAATGTTATGCCTGTTGATGGCAAAATTACAATTAACGAGTTTTTCATTAGAGTTCCGATGATTGATTACAAAACCACGAGTAAAATTCAGTTGATTGATGAAATTATAAAATCTCAAAACATCACGTTTAATTTTCTAGATTGGCAATGTATTGAACAAAAAGGTATTTCCGGAACAACTTATTCGTTCGATATCACAAATATTTATAGAAATATCTTCAATCCCAAGTTCGTTATTATAGGTTTTCAAACAGATAGACAGAATAATCAAGAAAAAAATCCTTCAAAGTTTGATAGTTTGGATGTAAAAAATATCAGAGTAAAATTGAACGGTTCTTATTATCCAGATGAATTACAAAATTTAAACATTTCCGGTGGTCTTTTCAGAATCATGTATCAGATGTATCAAGATTTTAAGAAAGTTTACTACAAAAATATGGAAATGTATTACAACCCCAAAGAATTTATAGCAAATAGACCCATTTATGTCATTGATACAACAAAGAGTTTGACAAATATTTCTAGTTCAAAGAACGATATAATTATCAATATGGATTTTCAAAAAGCTGTTACAAACGCGATTTGTTATGTGGTTGTGGTTTCTGAGAAATTTTTAGCCTATGATGTGATTAAGAACGATATTAGAGAAATTCAGTAAAAATCGTCTTATTTTCTGTTGAGCGAATGTTAGCAAATTTCATTATTTCCGTTTATAGATTTTTCATTGAGATTTCTGGATTTTTTCATTAAAACAGCTTAAGAAATTAGAAGCCTACAATGAACAGTAAAACAGCTATAGATTCGGTTAATTTTTCATTCGTGAGTTACAGATTAGTTTATTGTCCTTTAAACAGTATTTTACGTTGATTTTCTGACTGTCCCAAAAGTGAGCTAGAACCCTCACATTCATATCTACTTATATATATACATACATACATATATATACATATTTTACGATTTAGTACGAGGCACCTTGGATGCATTGTACCAGAAGCAAAAGTTGCTTTTGGTTTTTTCGGTAGGAAATTATCAATGCAAGCTTATTATAACTTCGTTTAGATTTTTACAATTTGGTTGCGTTCTCAAATTGTAAATATTCTTATGGACTTGTGGTTTTAATTCAAATTTAAAATTTCCTCCAAACCAATTAAATATAGCCGATTTTTACCACTTGAGAGCTTTTGATTGTTTCACTATGTTTCATTTAAAATTTTCTAAAGGGGAGAAAAGCTATAATTCTTTCAAAGAATTCTCAAATTTAAGGCCTCCTTGTGTTTAAAGTTCATAATCCAATTAGGTAAGAAGAAATTTCACATGCTATCGTTGAATCAGTGAATGATAGTTAATAGCTATAGTTTTATTTGAAAAAAAAAAAACTAATGTTAAATATAAATTATATATATATATATATATATATATATATATATATATATATATATATATATAAATTTGTTGTTAACTTATTGCTGAAATATATCTTCCTAATATAATCATATAGATATTACATTGATTTTCAGTGCAATGAAGATGGCTTAAATAGAACTTTTTCGATGGACCAATCAGATGAGTCCTATGGTTTGGACGACTCATGTCCTGAAGAAATATTTGCGGGTGTAAGTCTAGAGTTGATATGTTTGAATCACCGGCTTAATATTATATATTATTAGTATAATTTAATAACTTACTTTAAAGCATTACTATAAAATCTATAACAACGAACAATGCAGAGTTGTCTCAGTTTAAATATAACTGGTTTATTTTACTAGGTTGTAACAATTCCATATGTCTTTCTTTTCATGCATTTTATTTTTATCAAGAAATTGGCAACGTTTTTTGTACAAAAAAGTTTTACTTCGTTAAATTATATTAATTACTGAGATAAAACTATCTACATATGTTTTTTGAAGTCTCAAGGATTGTTTCACTTATATTAATCTGTTTTTTTCGTTAATACTTCTAATAATTTCAGAAATATTATTTATTTATTTAAATTGATTTTAATAAGTTTTGCTTGACGTAAGCGAATTAAAACGTACTTTTGGTTTTTTACAATTTAACAATACATATTCCATAATGTATAATTGTTATGTAATAATATTTAGTATGTTTTATGTAAGAGAATATTTGGATCTCCCCACCAAGCTATAGCCTACATTTGTTATTATCACTTATTATGTTTCAATTAACTTTTCTATAGTGTTTCATTTCCACCATGATATGATATGAATTATTCCCATTGAAATGTTATATTAAATATCAAATTGATCTCAACCGCCGCTTTTTTAGAGGCGTAGTGATGTGATTTAGTTATTTGCTGGGTAAGTGTTACGTTGTGTGTACCAACAATAATACTGAAATATTTACGAAAATATATTTTTTGAAATAGTGCAATGAGGAAATTGCAGAATGATAAGTGGCCACTACGACAGGAAAGTCATTGATATTCTTAGCTGCGTAAACATAACATACCAAAATGACGAAACGAATTACGTTATAACGTAAGTTCATAGCCATCGTAATTGCGTCTATTACAAAATTACTACACAAATGATTGGACATTATTTGAATTAGTTTTAAGCAATATTGTTTTAGTACATAAAGAAACAGCTAGCTTTAATAATTAATTATAATAAGGATGTTATTTGTATTCGATAGTTTATGTATGGACAATAATTAAATTCCCATATTCGATTGAGTTGGTGACCTCTTATTATACAGCCAATCAGTCTAGATTGTATAAATAACCATTTTCTTGCTCTAGATAAATTAATTACAAATTAATGAGACAATACTCATAACTTATGATTGATGCATCACGAGATTGAGCTAAATTATGTACAGTTCTAGTATGTAACGAGTAAATCATTAAAATGAGTTTTATTTGACTTTTGTATTATTAACTGAATATATTATCGTAGCCTCTGACTTGTGAACAAAGACATATTCACTATCATACAGCTTACAAATATCAATTTGTTATACAAGTTGTGAAACAATAAATCTATATAAACTACTTGCAAGTAATGGCCACACGGTGTGAATAACATCTGTTTTGCAGACCTGTAACATCTGATGAATCAATGACGAAATTGAGTTTTATTTACCACACCTCATAAGATCTTACCAACGAATTATAACATTGAAATTTTATAGCACAATGTTAATATGTGACATAAGTGTCAATACTTAGCTGTACTGGACCAGTGTTTGGACGTGACGAGTTATTAAATGTTGCGTAGGCTAATAATTAAACGAATTATAAATTCTATAAAGGACAGTCTTTACATTAACTATGGAATATCGCTTTCAAAGAAACATGTTATACAATGACTTGAAATAATAACTGTATGCATCTTGTTGACTTCTTTTATTGACGGCTGAAATATTTATAATTATAAATCATTATTACTAGCAGAATAATATCTAGTGATATTACAGGCGTTTCCTGCACGTGAACGTACTCCTGTCGGCGGGTCTTGTCCTCCTGCCGGTGGCCCTTCACGCGCACGTGCCAGATCCTCTTCTCCTTACGGTGGGTCTTGTCCACCTGGTATGGCACCTCCAAGGGTAAGTGAATATATGTACGCCTGAAGATAATTTCACACACACACACACACACACACACACACACACACACACACACACACACACACACACACACACACACACACACACACACACACACACACACACACACACACACACACACACACACACACACACACACACACACACACACACACACACACACACACACACACACACACACACACACACACACACACACACACACACACACACACACACACACACACACACACACACACACACACACACACACACACACACACACACACACACACACACACACACACACACACACACACACACATATATATATATATCCTCATTATTAGAAATCCGCTACAAATTAAACGACGAAATAACGATAAAAACTACTACTAAATATGTGTCGAACAATGTTCAAGCCTATAACCTAACAGTAGGTATTGAAAACAATAATATTTGAGATGTTGCAACGTCATTGATAATTATTTGAATTTGGAGTGTTGTCTTCATATTTGATATTACTGCATTAGTTTTGCTGTAAACCTTGAATCTAAAGCCATCTAGATTGATTGTGAGTAGTTTTGTTGTTTCTGAGTTATTTTGATTTGAAAGAAGTGAAATCTTACCATTTTAAATTGTATGTAAAATATTTAAAAATCATTGTTTTACAAAAATCCCAGTACATTAAAAAATGTATATGTAGATTTATTCCAATACTAAATTCTCCAGTTAGTTAAAATACTTTTCGGCAATTAAAATTGGTACAGAAAATATTACTTTATTAATAAAAAACTGTATTATTTCGCCAGGTCCAACCTGAATGGAATATAAAAAGTACTGGATATGTTTTAATCTAAATTATTGTAATTCTTTAATGATTTATCAGATATAATTTTTGAGGATTTATTTGGGCTTCTAAAGAATTGTATATCAACATTTAGATTTAGGAAACTATATTAGTTGGTTGCATGCTTTGACTCTCTCAATTATGTATATGTACCAGAACATGTTACATAACAGCCTGTGCTCAAGTATTTCTTGAGATACCAAACAGATAGAAAGACAGTCAGGCAATAAAACACAAAATAAATTTTTAAGCCCCAGTTACATTTTAATTTGTCATTCAGTCAGCCTACTGTGTGACGTGTTTTAATGAACGTTCAGTCAAATCTCATACAGCAGATAGACATGCACTTTCATAATATTTACTCTTGTTTATGTAAAGGTTTCGTGAACAATTTAAAATTATAAGAATTAAATATTTCTCGATGTATTCTTTGGATAGTGAAATATTGTAAGCTTGGATAGGCTCCAATATATCACCATAATCACATGACGTTGACTATGTAGAAATGACTTCACATGCAAAAGTTCATGCCCAGAGGGCAGAAAAACAGGAATATAGACAGATAGATATACAAAAAAGGTATCTTGCCAGAACCCTTAATGATAACTAATCAAAGTATTCAGAATTTTAAGTTTATAGGTCAATTATTACTTATTACCTTAGTTTTAGGCTTTGCTAACACTCAGCCAAATATTAGTTGGTTAATTGTGTATGTGACCGTATTAATCAACTGGGCCTATTTAGATGTATGTCTAAATTTAATTTCCCCTCCCCTTCATTTATACAGGCCTATTGCTGTGATTTACTGTTCAACTGGCTAAGATCCACCTGACGTGTACCACCAACAATACTGAAATATTTATGTAATAATGAAATGGCATCACAAATAACAGTTATTACAGTGATTATTTAACTTAAAATATTATATATTAATATAAAACTCGAAAAAATAATAGTTTCAAAGTATTTAAATCAAATAAAAATATAAAATGTACCTTAATTTGTATTGAAATGTTTATAAATTACAACAAATTAAAATGTTTTGTAAAAAAGAACAACTAAGATAAAATTGATTTCCTTAATTCTACAAAAATCAATTCGTTATTCTAGTCGTATAAATAACAAATGAATGAGACAAGACTCTAAGTTTTAGATTTATTTTGCAGCCTTAGAATCTGATGAGTGAATTACGAAAATTAATTTTATTTGCACTTACAATGAGTTTAAATGTCTAAGATGAAAGTTTATATTAGCTTTTCTTAATTTAGTCAATACGTCGAAAAATGTAACAACAAATATTAATAACGTTCTATTTTGTGAGGCTTTTCAATAGGAAGGCTTATTATACATATCACAAATGTACTATGGATTTTGATTCGTTTTTTTAAACGTATGAGTAGCAAATCTATAAGATAAGACTTCTTACTGACCTCTAACATATATTGAGTGAATGAGCTTTTTCGCTTACAATACGTGTGATGTTATAGGGAAGATCTCCTGTCGCGGGCCCTTCAGGACTCCGCCCTAGAGTCTTCACTCCACCCGGAAGGCCTAGAGCAGATCGCCCCCATCAATGTCGTGTAAGTTAATACAGTACTAAAAGTAATTTTGAGTATTTAAAATTTGTCGAAGGTGCATGGATTATGATTACGTAATATAGTTAAATCTGGATTTTCTATGTCACATGTTTCGCAACTTTATTTATAATTTGCAAAACTTAAATTGAATGGCGCTTATTCAGATTACTGGTTTTCCTCTTTAAAGTTCTTGAAGAGGCATGAAAAAACAAAGAATCAGAAAAGGGAGGTGAGAAGTGATGGAGGACTGAAGGAATGTCAAAAATGAATGCATTCGTCTGTATACCTTGTTCCCACCTCCACTTTGAACTAAAGTGTTGATATTAACTTCTATTAAACATCTACTTAATTGTCCATTCATCCTTCATATCTTCTATATTGTGTTGTTGTTTCATCAGTTTACGATATGTAACTGAAAAGTTCTTACTAAATCCTTCATAACCTTGTAAACGTCGCTTAAAATTTCTTTTAAACTTCCTTTGAGCACACACAATCTGCTTTTCTTCGAATTAAATTTACTTACAGCCAAAACTTCCCTTTAGGAATTTCATAAATTTTCACAATTCGCATATACATGCTCTGCCACTTTTGATACTTAAAATTATGTATGTAATTTTTTGATATATGTAATACCTTTTTTCTTTGATACAGTGTTTCTCTTCTTCTCATTATATTGCCCTACTCTGAGCCCATAACTACTATATAAATAGCATAGCTTCTTCTTTAAAACTAATATTCTTTCTTCTTCTCATTTTTTCCTATTACCTAGGTTCTTGGACATTCCATTCCAGCATAGGTCCTATTGCTCTCATAACAATCGACCATCGTTTGCCACAGCTATCGCTGTTACACCTTTCTCAAATTGTGGCCGTAAGTACCATCAAATAAAGAATTTCAGAGCGAAGCTCCCAAGCACCTACTTGGTGGCTGGCATCATTTGGCCTGTATTGCGTTTTAAAGTATTAATGAACATATAATCCTACTGCAAAATTCTCTTTACTTTTACTCACTTGACGAACATGTCATGTACTGCATCTAATGTTTCTACAATGTGAGTAAATCCATAGTATCAATTGTTGAGCCTTTTCTTTCTGTATTTAGTCTACGAGCACTTCTTTATTCATTAAACCATCAAATTCTCCTTTATCTCCCCAATAACCTACAAAAATTGTGACTTCCCATTGATACCTCTTTACTAAAACAGGGATCAGGTTTCTTTATAATTGAAGTGTATATTCCGTCCTCTTTGGCTTTTTATTTCTCCTCTTCTCCTTTCTTATTTCCCATAAGTATCTTGATCTTATCTCTCATTAGGTGGTAAATCTCTTTCCATATTCTTGGTATCGTTTCCTCCATTACTCTGGCTATCAGCTCTTAAAACTATATTGCACGCCATTTTGCATCTTTATTTTCCCATTGTAGGACACACAGGCCTTCCATTAATATCATATCGAAATTCTCACAATCTTCATCCATTAAATTTTAAGTTCCTTTTTAAAATGTTTCATGCTGTGTTAAAATTAATCAATAGATTGTTATTTAAGGCTAACTCAAACTACTTACATTTCTTGTTACATCACTTGCAGTTATTGTAACGTTGATGTTGGGCGAAACTCCAAACATTGCGTTGATTCTTCTTAAACATGGTTAACCTCCTCTTTTATTTTAATTCTTGCAGCTTCCATTAAAAATTACATTCTCAAATTGATTCCTTTTTTGTTAGTCGCATGACTCAATCTCATAACTGTACGTTTTACTATAATATCTCAACAACAGGATCGCTTAAAAAGTTTTGTGTTATAGGTGTCTTGTTCAATGTTCAATTTGAACTGTAGTCTGGGAAATTATATTATGGTTGAGGCATGTTATTGTACATGTCTTTGGTTTTCTTAACCTGCTGTTAAAATGATATATCATAATGCTAAGGAAGCCCACCAGTTTAGAGTACTCAAGTGAAAACATTTACATCTTTACAATGCATTAAATGTTTTGAATAAGGCGCAAACTGGCGCAATCAACAGAAAGTATTAACATTGGTCAAGTGTCAGTAAATGTGGATTATGACACGTAAATATTTAACGTTTAGTTTAGAATAAAAACTATTCTTGATGGTTTTCCAGATCCTTTCTTCATATACTTTTTTTTGGATTTCAATGAATATTAAAAATAGCTGAATTGATCAAGTTGTTCTCTTAATTAACAACCTTTAATACAACATTTTGAGATTTATTGTATTTATAAAATTAATAGTAGGTAATTTTTAGGATATGGAAAAAAGATAAATAAATTTAATAATGTTATATTTATAATAAGTTAATGAGGTAGTTGATGGTTAATATATAAAATAATGGTAAGAAATCAACTGGACATACACTAGCAATATCTTCCTAGAAATTAAGATTAGAATAAAATTATATGAAACTTTTTTATAGCAACAACGAATTAATTAATAAACACACAGTATTTTGAGTAAAGGCTAAATGGAGTGTAAAAGAATGCTTCATTTAAAAATTAATATACAATAAAATTGAGAAATTAAAATATAGATCTAATTTAACTTTTCTCTGATTGTTTAACAGAGACTAGATGATGGCAGTGATTATTCGGTAAGTACGAGTAATTTATGTTACTAAATAGCAAGCTTATTTCTTAAATAGTGTTTTGTTTTATATATAGTTTATAGATTTAATTATATCTTTTATTTCTTCAACAAAAATTATGTTCCTACACCAGGTGATGGTGTACTTTTTGACATATATGAAATTTATAATGCGGTATAATCATTCATAATTATATAAAATGAGTTGCGTCAGATGTTAAGTTTAAATTTAATTTATTACTTTTATAGCAAAACGAATAATGTTATTTTTTGTATTTATGTCTAACCGCAATATAACACTTAAGCATCTAAAAACACGAGAAAATTTAAAGAGTTTAGAGTATTGCAGTAACATATTTCATAATAATGAGACCAATTTAATGTATACAATGTTTTTTTATAAACAGGGGTGCGAGGATTTGAATTCGTCGCTCGGAACCTTGTCGAGCGGTAACGGGTCGGTATGTACCTATTATTTATTAAGATATCTAAGTAAGTATTCTAAGTTTAACATATCCAAGTTCTTTGTCCAACAGTGATTTATATGTTTAATGTAAGTCAGGGTAATATATATATATATATATATATATATATATATATATATATATATATATATATATATATATATATATATATGTAAATATGTATATTTGCATTCATTATTAATATAATTAGGTGTAGAAATTGTTGTTTGTATAAATAAATTTAGCGATTATTGTACGTAACAAAATACAGTGCCTACAATATACTAGTTATTCTTTAATGAACTTTCGATTCCTAAAAGTATAGAGTAAAATATTCCTTAACAATTTCCTAATGCAAACAATAGGATTTAAAAAGGATTTATTGATAATTTTATTGTTATTACTGTTAAATTATATAAACCCTCATGGATTTCCGCTTTTATTGAACAGTGTGTTAACTTTCTTCATAACCAATTTAAAAGTGTATATTTTTGATACTTAACACGTATAGATTGATTTAGTACAGTATCGTTGAGTAGGAGAGCTGGTCATTTTTTATTTTAACATTGAAACATTAAAATTATTTAAAGAGGAAAGAGAAAGCATTCATTCCTTCATAAATTCTCAATTTGAAGCCTCCTGGAGTATCTTTGCAATCTGTGGCTAATACATTTGATTTAAAAGTTATTTTTATTTAAAAGAAGTGAAATCTTGTCATTTTAAATTGTATGAAAAATATGCAGAAATATTTGTTTTTCCTGCCCAGTACATTTAACAATGTATGTGTAGATTTATTTCAATACTAAATTCTCCAGTTCGTTGATACATTTTTGGTAATTAAAATTAGCACAGCACATATTATTTTGTTAATAAAAATTTGAAAATGGTTTACTAGGTCCAAGCTGAATTGAATTTCAAAATACTGAATATCTTTTATGTCAAATTATAGTAACTTTTATAATGATTTGCCGGATAGTATTTTTTATACATTATTTGGCCTCTATAAAATTGTATATTACTATTTAGATATAGGAAAGTATATTAGTTGGTTGCGTGCTTTGTCTCTCTCTCAATTACGTATTATTTAATTATGTATATGGCAAAGTAACAGTAAACGTTACATAACAGACTGTGCTCAAGTATTTCTTGAGATACCAAACAGATAGAAAGACAGTCAGGCAATAAAACACAAAATAAATTTTAAAGCCCCAGTCACATTTCAATTTGTCATTTAGTCAGCCTACTGTATGACATGTTTTATGACGTTCAGTCAAATCTCTTGTAAGGGGTTTTACAAGGATGCCATCAGGGGTGTTAGTTTGCTAAGTTTGTCCTGCCTGTATATCTCTGCAAAGTCATTTTCAAGTATGACTTGGTCCAAGGCAGGAACTTTCACCAATACGGCACAAGAGGCAGATGTGATTCCGCGTACAGCAACACAGAAGAGCAAAATTGGAAAGTTTCCTGCCCGAGGTTGGTGTCAAACTGATCAATAGACTCCCAGAGGAAATAAAACAATTGAATGACCCCAACAATTCCAATCTCGGCTAAGACACATCTTGGTGTCTAGGCTGTTCTACTCTGTTGACGAGTTTATGATGAGCCGCTGGGATGCAATTAAGAACTATTAACTAATATGATCAATTCTCTTGTTCTGATATAAAGTGTATTAAGAACGGCTAACAGAAGTAAATGCCATTTGATTGAATGAAAGAAATTGTGTCCGCATCAATGGCAGTTATTTGTAATATTTTATGCGATGACTTATGATAACAACATTTTTCAGTAGGCAATTTTTAATTTGCAGGAGATACTAATTTGTTGATTTCAAATGGTGTAAGGTATTCACTAAATTTTGTAATAAAAGCAATTTTCGAAACATCTAGTTACAATCAACTGCGTCTTAACCCACAATTACGTTTTCTTTTTTCTTTTGATTTTTCTAAGGAATCTGTAAGTACAGTATTGAATTTTGTGTATTTTTTTAACTGCGATTCCTTACAGCAGCAACATCTATATAATCTTTATAACTATTACGTTTTACTCATACTTAGTTAAAAATCGAAAATGGTAATTTTATTTTTGGTTGGTATATTAAAATTAAAATGTCTGTTAGTTTAAGACCTTATTATCTTTTTAGACAGGATAAGTAACGTACTGTTATGTACAAAGTTGTCATTGTCTAAATTTGTATTAAAAACAAATCTAAATTAACTAGAAATGAAACAACCAGCGTTCTAGGCACAAGTTAAATAGAAAATGTAAATAGTAATATGTACTTCATTCTTTTACAATAAGTGCATATTACATATATTATTTATTATCTGAATACAAAAATTAGGGTACATGTATGAATAGTGTGGGTTTGTATTAGTATTTGAGTAACATCTGAAATTTTTTTAAACATTAAATATTTATATAAATTGCATTTTCTTTGAATATACCCAGTTAGTTCTTTGTTATTTTCCAAGAAAACTGAAAGTTGTATGGCAATTTGCTGTATATATTAATGATGTTTATCAATAGTGATGTATATTGAAAGTTGCATAATTAAACACCATAAGACACATGAAAATTAAGAGAAACCTAAATAATTTGCATTGACAAGAGTTAATTCTCAATGACACTAATAAGTATTTATTTGATAGACTAAATAAAGCTAATATATGAGATAAATTGTAAAGACGGATTAGTTGCAATAAAATAATTAATATTCTTGGGACAGTTTTGTCGTCTATAGTACGTGTGATGTTATAGGTATGTCCTCCTGCCGCGGGCCCTCCAGAATACGTAAGAACTCCACCTGGGAGACCTAGACCAGAGACATACAAGGCACGCCGTGTAAGCGACTGACAGTACTAAGTATAATCTAGCGTACTTGTATGTTAAGGTGTAATGATTTTGTTTAAATGATATAGTTAAATCTGGGAAAGAGGCTCTTGTCGATTAAGTTTTCCTCTTTAAAGTTCTTGAAGAGGCATGAAAAAGAAAAATACCGGAAAAGGATAGGAAATAATATAAGGGAGAAGAGAGGGAGGGCTGGAGGAATGACGAAAGAGAAACATTCATCTGTATAACTTGTTTCCACCTGGACTCTTAGCTTAAGTGTTAAACTTGACTTCTTTTGAACATTTACTTTTTCCGATGATTTTCCATTTGCCCTTAATATCTTCTGCATCATATTATTGTTTCGTCATGTTACCACATGATTCTTTTTTTCTTCTTTATATCCCCAAACTTGGTACATGACGTTAGTACATTATATTCAGAATCCATTAGTACATGCTCTACAACTTCCGCTTGTTTAAAATATGTAAATCTTTCTTTTACCAAGATGAATCTTATCAGTTTGGCCTTAAAATTCTCAATAACATTGGCACACTAGGTCGTTTAAGGAGTTACTCACTTAACTCGTTTCACCCTCTCACACCAGGCACATATTGTAATATTTACCTTCCTTTGATTCTCTTTTTTTATCTTTTTGCTTCGACACAGTGTCTCTTCCTTTTAATATATTGCTCTACTCTGAGCCCATAGCTGCTTCTTTATAATTCCATGTTTTATTCTTTCAACCTGTCACACCTGTCAAAAATTTTCACCTTTGCATAAAGCATAGCTTCTTCTTCATAAAATAATCTTCTTTCCTTCTCCTTATTTTGTTACCATTACGGAAGCTTTTGCGCATTTCCAATATAAAAAATTATTGACCTTCTAACCAGAAAAAAATATAAAAATAATAATAAATTTGTAAAAAGAGTTTATGATAATATTTAATACAGAAAATTAAGTTAATAAACCAATTATTTCTAGTAAAATCCTAATTGAAAATGACCATGGAATAAAACATGAGACATATGTATAATACCAATGACGAACACGAGTTTTAAACGCGAGGTAAGTTGAGATAAACTATATTGACAGAGGTTTGTTACATGCTTTTACAATTATTATAAAGTAGCGTTTTTGAAGTAAGTCAATAAATTCTAACTTTGCTTTTATTTTTTTTTACAGAGGTTATATCATGGCTCTGAGGGTTCGGTAAGTAACTCTGTTACTAAATATAATTTAATACATGTTTCGTTTTTTTATCTACAGTTAATTTTATTGCTTAGCATATAAATATGAAAATTATGATAGCAAACCAAGTGATGTATAATATTTGTACAATAATATACAGTTAAATTATTTCACATTAACCTTATACCTTATAAAAATACATCATATACGAAATGAGTTGTCGGATCTATCCAGTTTAAATTTAGTTCTTTTTCAATAAAGAAGTGAATTGTATATTTATATCTGACAGTGTACTATACCGGTAGCAAGAAAATGTAAAAATTAAACCATTTACATTAGAACTTTTTCATACTCTAGATTGATCAACCCAATTGAGGAGTTAAACAATAAAATGGGCCATCTCCTGTAAGAATGAATGTTAGCTGTAACACAATTTATAATCTTGAGACGGCTTTGTTGCACATAATGTCTTTTTATCAAACAGGAGTGCGAGGATTTGAATTCGCCGCTCGGAACCTGGTCAAGTGGCAACGGGTCGGTACGTACTTATTGTTGATTGAGATATATACGTTTAGGCTTTTATTATACGTTAATAGGGTAGCTTATAATTATTAACAGATATACGATATTGTTCCTGCGATTGTACGATCAAGGACTAAATACATTCATAATTGGTGACGTAGGTTTATTTAAGTCTTAGCATTTAAATCTATAGAGTATCCCAAAATTATAGCTTTAACATTAATTATAGTTTTCTATATTAAATTTGGTAGTACAGCGGAAGCTCTAAATCTATTTTGTAAGATACCTAAAACTATATATACTGTTGAACACTTTAAACAAATATTATTTCACGTAGTCTTTAGTAGACCCAATCAACCACTCAAAGTTTAAGAATCCTTTGAATGCCAAAAGGGCCCATTAACCGTTGTAGGACTTGTAAACTTATGATAAATCTTATTAGCAGTTTGACTAACAAAGAATACCAGATTAAAACCAATATTAATGACAATTTCATTAATTTTATATACCAGTTAAGGCGGCATACTTTTACCAAAGATTGTAATATTTGTTAAACCAATAATCACCTTAGTAAAACGTGTTAATAAACCCCTTTTTGATGCTGATTAAAATTCAGAAAACAAAAATAATGCCTACATATATATTGTAGTGCAAAAATAAAAATATCTGGACATTTTTATTTAATTAAATTAGTAGTCCTGAGCTCGTGACTACCCCTTCCACTGTACACCGTTGGGCCGACGACCACATGGAATCTGTCGGTTTGTACAAAATAGTGCAGGCCTTTGCTCTCTGATATCTGGAAATCATATCATCTAATTCCTTGGTGCAGGATACAAATACTATCAAAGTTCTTTTAAATAATCTTTGTAGGTATTTCATGCGTATATTTTACAGAATTCCATTTTTGTTTTTGCTACGTGCACATACAAATATTTTTGATAAATGTTTTTATAAGTTTATAGTAATGTAAAAATAATGTTTAGATTTTTCATTTTGTGATGTATGATTAGAATTTGATAAAGTTATTGTCATTACTGTTTCAAAAACATCTTTATTCTCGAAATGCTAGACATTTCTCGTTTTTGTACATGGCCCCTTGAGTATATTGTATTAGAAAAAACTGAATTTCTAAATGAAATTGATTTTGTGGTGGGGAATTATTAGTATAATTGCATTAAAAATATGTTTTATACTTTTACAATCCAGCTACACCCTCAAATTATACAAATCCTAACAGACATCTGCTTTTATTGAAATGTTTGTTAACTTTGTTCTTAACTAATTAAAAAGTGTCTATTTTTGCTACCTAAAATGTATAGATTGAATTAGTATCGTATCATTGAGCAGGAGAGCTAGACAGACTTTTAAATTTAAACACATTTAATTTTAAAAATTCACAAATTTAAAGCCTCCTTGAGTATCTCTGCAATATGTGGCTAATACATTTTATTGAAAACGAATCTTAAGTTCAAGAATTAAGTTTATTATCTAATTATATTTAGTAATAAAGAATCAACGGTATCGTTAAATTATTGTATCAGTATTTTATGAGAGTTATTAAAGTTTATTAAAGTTGACGCATTCTTTGAAATTTAATGCTAAATTTAATGATATCTTCCTAATATGTTTTTATTTGACTGATTTTACAGTGCCGAGCAGATGAGACCTATATTTCGGATGACTCATGTCCTGCAGGAATAACAGAAGATATAAGTCTCGTGGATGATGTGTTTGATTCACCGGTAAGTTACTCGGTGATAAATATTATCATAATTTAATAGTTGCAAACCTTCCTGTTTATATTAGTTTATTAAGTTTTCTTAGTAATAACAAAACTATTATCTATGCCTTAACCCATATGTGGTTATTTTCATGTATTTTTAAAAACATTTGTAATCGTGTTTCTATAACTAACGCTTTTCTTGTTAAATAATTGTAATTACCGAAATCAAACTATTCGTATTATTTTAAATAGGTATATTATTAATACGTATTTAAATAATTTTATTTATCAATATACATGTGTATATTACAACATACACAATGAGGAGTGTTATAATGGTGGAAAATTTCTATATTTTATCATAAAACCTTTATAAGAATATGCAGTTAAATATTATATAACAAAGCTTTATGAAGATTAACTCCAAAATATAAGTATTACTCTATGCATAAGTGTAAATGAGGTAGCCCATGGAGCCAAATTTGTTGGAATAGAACTGTTAACATGTGATGTTTTGTATATCGACTCTCCACGTCAAGATTAAATGTTGAACTCTACTGTGTATGTAATTGCAGACAATGTTTATTCTGACTTACTGAAATCATGTTTGCATAAATTATAATTGGCTGAGCGTTACTTACTACTCGAGTACCTTGAAATATTTAATTAATTTTTGTTCAATTATGTATTCTTTTGACGTTAAAAGCAATAAACTCCTTGATATATGCATTTATGAAATTCCATAGTTTATTTATGAAGCAATGAGTCTTCCATGATTGATAAAGCAATAGCTTGTTGGTTAAGCATTTATGCAGAGTTTTAATTTGATACGCACAAAACATATTTCGAAGATAGTTATTCCATCTGTCCTGTTTATACATTACATATTGGAGGGTTTAAAATTGGTTGCTATTATTATAATTAATGACTATTTATTATTTTTATTTTAACGTGTTTAGGACAGCGCCACGCAGCCTCTACCCGCGTGGGCGCGCGCAGCTATGAGACAGGTAAGAAACATCTCTCCAATCTCCACAGGTTACCTGCGGTTAGTGTTCTTTGGTTAGTCATGTTACACGCTGTGCTCAATAATTAACACTGATATAGATTTGTGTTCGTCTTTATGACATTCCAGATAAAAATGTTCTAGAATCGTGAATCATGGTAGGTTTAAATCAAAATAATTTACTCCTAAAAAAAGATCTAGCAAAGGATATTCATTTAAATTATGGACTGCTCTAAAAATGGAGTGAACTTACATGCTTGTTTCTTAGGTATGTATTGTGGAAAATAATATAATATCTATGATTCTACTGTACGACAACTACTAACACATGTTCTATAAATCCCAGTACGTAGGAACTAGTTATACTTTGATTATTCAAAGTTATAGACCGAACGAAATGGGACGTAGATTTTTTGTAAAAGTTAGGTCAAATTAGATATTAGTTATAGTAACGAATGACCATAATATAAAACATATATTTATATACAGTACCGCAGAATGGACTACTAACATTGGAGGCGATAATCTAGGATAAACCTTCTCTTGGTTCAGAAAAGAACTCAGGTTTCGCGGTCTAAGGGCAGCACATACGTATATGTGATAACTCTTTCGTTGCGTTATACACGGTCCTTCTATTATCCTTTCATTGTTCTATTTTATGTGAATAGTGGAATTTACTGGTATATTATTCTAATAATGTTTAATATTATACAAGTGTGAAAAATCTTGTAAATGGTGAAACAATATATTTTTGTTTTGCAAATAAATATTTACTATTTTATGAAATTCTAAGACAGAATGTCAAATTTTTATGTAGATTCATTGTAAGTTTAAATGCCTAAAATCATTTACACTTTTAACCATGGAATGTATTTTTAGGAAGTTCTAGACCAAGAGAAAGCATTAAGGGGATTTCCTTTGGTAAGCTATTATCAATAATTTTTATTCGTATAAATAGTACTTTTAAACATAAACCATCCTTCATCTTTTCATTCGAAAGTGTTGTATAAATCAATCTAAACGTGAATAATTTACAGCTAGATTATATTGATATTCTACAAATAGGTGTGATATGTTTGTGTTGGAAGTTCAGTAGTCAGGGATTAAAAAGGCATTTGAAAATGTTAACCAGCAAAATGGAAACTATTCTATTCACCTTGTATTACACGTGCATGTTGTGGTTTAGTTACAGCAATGAAACTTTATGCATCACTGTGTGTTCTAAAAATTTACTTTTTGAGGCCATTGGTGATGGTTTATCTCACAAGGGATATCTGGTTGGCCCATGACGCCAGTTGGTCAAAAATCGTAAATTGTAATGACGGCTAAGATTTTGTATCAATTTAAAGGTATATATTTTACAAAAATCAACTGCTGCGAATCTGATCTCGAAAGTTATGTGAATTCTATTAACCATACATACAGATCCTTATAGTAGTAAATAAAAACACGTTAATGAAATGTCGAAATACTACTTCTAAAACACTTATTTCTGTAAACTCATGGTGACTTTAGAGGCGTGTCCTTACGAGTCCCGAGTCGTTTCCCCAAATCTAAACAAGTTAAACCTACCCTTGCTCAATTTAATCCCTTGAACATAGAATCGATCATTCTCAGTTCAGATGAGTGCATTCAATTAATTCAAATCATAAACCTAAAAATAATTAAATTGAAAAATATTCACAGATTCAGTTTCCAAAAAGCAACTATGTACATCGGCTTCTAAATTCAGTCAAAATCATGTAGAGATGAACATGAAAGCTAATAAGAAATACGATAGAAACCATCCTGACTGCCTGGAGTTAACAGAAATGAGGTTAAGAAATATACAGAGAGTCATCCAGGAGAAATATCCTGAAAGGCTGTGGATGTTGGTGGCTGTGGAAAAGGTAATTTTCAGTGATACATGTACTGAAAATCACCCTTTGTTCACAGGGTTCAGGCAATTACGTCTTATGTAACCTTCCGGCTTGGGGTTATGGAGCAGCTATTCTAAATAAAAAGTCGGAAGGATATTTAGAAGTCCACAGAAAGCCGTACAAATAATTTAAAATTGGATTTAAAAAATTCTTGTAAAGAGTTCTTGCAGGGATCTTAGATAGCTAATTTTGTCCTGCCTCTGTATCCCTGTAAAGTCATTTTCAAGTGTGGCTTGGTCGAAGGCAAGAATGTTCACCAATACGGCACAAGATGCGGATATGATTGCGTGTACAGCAACACAGAACACCAAATTGGAAAGTTTACTGTCCGAGGTTGATGTCAAGCTGATCAATAGACTCCCAGAGGAAATAAAACAATTAAATGGCCCAAACAATTCAATGTTCGGCTAAAACATCTTGATGTCTAGGGTGTTCTACTCTGTTGACGAGTTTATGATGAGCCGCTGGGATGCAATTAAGAACTATTAACTAATATGATCAATCCTCTGGTTCTGATATAAAGTCTATCAAGAACGGCTGCAAGAGTAAATGCCATTTGATTGAATGAAAGAAATCGTGTCGGCATCATTGGAAGTTATTTGTAATATTTTATGCGATGACTTATGATAACAATGTTTTTCAGTAGGCAATTTTTACTTTGCAGGAGATAATTTGTTGATATATGTATATTTGTATAAATATTTGTATTTGTATATATAAAAGATAGTATTATATTTGGTGCTGTAAGTACAATTATCATCTACTTTACGTCACAGTTTGCACTTATCGATCAAAAACTAATTAAAAAATATTAAAAACATAAATAAATTAGCTTCTATTTATATTAGCTCTAAGAATCTATTTTGTAAGCTAACTTCAACTATTTACACCAACGAACAACTTATTAAATACTCTTTTACGTTCATAAATCGGAAGACGTAATCAACAATTTAAAATTTAGGAATTTTCTAAATGCCAAAAGTGAGAATAAAAGAAGTTGTAGAACAACTAGTTCAAGTTACTAACCACATTTTTGATACTTCTCACCCAAATTTAAAGTTTGTGTTTCAGTTAACAATCTATGATTAAAATCAGCAACATTGGATACACAAAATATTTCATTACTACTTGAAATAATAATAGGCCAGCGGTTTATTTCTAAATATCGTTTGGTACAATACAGTCTCTGATCCCTGGCATATTATCCTATACACTTGGTGCAGTATACAAATCCTATCAATGTTCATTAAAATTATCAGTATTCTATCATTAATTACCTTCTATATGTATTCCGTACCACAAAGTTAAAAAAATCCAAATTTTCGTTTGTTACGCAATACACAATTTTGATCAATAATAATATATTGTTTGTTGTTATTAAGTTAATAGTAAAGTTAAAATAATAATATTTTGAAAAGACTCAATTTGAAATTTTGTGACCTATAGTAAAAGATTTTATTGTCATTACTGATTGGAATACATTACTATCCTCAAAGGCTAGATATTTTTCGATTTAGTACGAGGCATCTTGGATACATTGTACCAGAAGCAAAAGTTGTTTTTGGTTTTTGTGGTAGGGAATTATCAATGAAAGCTTATTATAACTTCGTTTTGCTTTTTACAATTTGGTTGCATTCTCATATATATATATATATTCTCATGGACTTGTGGTTTTAATTGAAATTTTAAATTTCCTCCAAACCAATTAAATATAACCGATTTTTGCCACTTGAGAGCTTTTGATTGTTTCACTATGGCATAAAGTTTATTTTAAACCTTGAAATTTTCTAAAGTGGAAAAAAGCTATAATTCTTTCAAAGAATTCTCAAATTTAAGGCCTCCTTGTGTTTAAAGTTCATAATCCAATTAGGTTAGAAGAAATTTCACATGCTATCGTTGAGTCAGTAAATAATAATAGCTATAGTTTTATTTAAAAAAAAATTAAATTTATGTTTAAATATGTAGATATAAATATCTTTTTCATGTATTGCTGAAATACGAGTATATCTTCCTAATATAATCATATAGATAATATATTGATTTTCAGTGCAATGAAGATGGCTTCAATAGAACTTTTTCGATGGACCAATCAGATGAGTCCTATGGTCTGGACGACTCATGTCCTGAAGAAATATTTGCGGGTGTAAGTCTAGAGTTGATATGTTTGAATCACTGGCTTAATATTATATATTATTAGTATAATTTAATATCTTACTTTACATCATTACTATAAAATCTATAACAAAGAATAATGCTTAGTTGTCTCAGTTTAAAATAACTGATTTATTTTTCTAGGATGTAACAATTCCTCTAATTCTTCTAATGCATTTTATTTTTATTATAAATTGTTTGGTAATGTGTTTTGTACAAGAAAAGTTTTACTTTGTTAAATTATATTAATTACTGAGATAAAACTATCTCCATATGTTTTTTGAAGTCTCGAGGATTGTTTCACTCATATTAAATTGCCTTTTTCGTGAATACTTCTAATAATTTCAGAAATAATTTTTATTTATTTTAATTAATTTCTAATAAGTTTTTCTTGTCGTAAGCGTATAAAAACTTACTTTTGGGTTTTAAAATTTAACAATAAATATGCCATAATGTATAGTTGTTAAAATTAATGTAATAATATTTATGTTTTATGTAAGTGATTGTTTGGATCTCCCCTTCAAGCTGCAACCTAGAATTTAAGACATAGCCTACATTTTTTATCATCACTTATTATGTTTTAATTAACTTTGCTACAGTGTTTTATTTATATCATGGTATTATATAGGAATGCCGATGACCGAGCGGTCTAACACGCACTTCTTATCAGTACCATCGACCTTGTACTGTATCGACTCTTCCCCTTATTCTGTTTGATAACATCCTCGCACAGGCCAGTAGCCCATGAGGACGGGCAGAATAAGGTTTAAAAGGGGATCGGCTTCTCCTTTATTAAAAAAATATATGAATTATTCCCATTGAAATGTTGTATTAAATATAAAATTGAACTCAACTCCCGCATTTATACAGGCTTAGTGCTGTGATTTAATGATGCGCTGGGTAAAATATTAAAAGTGTTACCTGATGTGTACCAACAATAATACTGAAATATTTAAGAAAATATATTTTTTGAAATAGTGAAATGAGGAAGTTGCAGAATGATAAGTGGCCACTATGACATTCTTGTCATCAATCAAATCAAATCAAAGTCAAATCAAATCAAATCAAATCAATCAATCAAATCAAAGTCATTGATTTTCTTAGCTGCGTAAAAATAACATACCAAAATGACGAAACGAATTACGTTACAACGTAAGTTCATAGCCATCGTAATTGCGTCTATTACTAAATTACAACACAAATGATTAGACATTATTCCAATTAGTTTTAAGAAATATTGTTTTAGTACATAAGCAAACAAGTAGTTTTAATAATTAATTATAATAAGGATGTTGTTTTTATTCGATAGTTTATGTATGGACAATAATTAAATTCCCATATTCGATTGAGTTGGTGACCTCTTATTATACAGCCAATCAGTCTAGATTGTATAAATAACGATTTTCTTGCTCTAGATAAATTAATTACAAATTAATGAGACAACACTCATAACTTATGATTAATGCATCACGAGATTGAGCTAAATTATGTACAGTTCTAGTATGTAACGAGTAAATCATTAAAATGAGTTTTATTTGACTTTCGTATTATTGACTGAATATATTATCCTAGCCTCTGACTTGTAAACAGACATATTCGCTATCATACAATTTACAAATATCAATTTGTTATACAAGTTGTGGAAACAATAAATCTATATAAACTACTTGCAAGTAATGGCCACACGGTGTGAATAACATCTGTTTTGCAGACCTGTAACATCTGATGAGTGAATGACGAAATTGAGTTTTATTTACCACACCTCATAAGATCTTACAAACGAATTATAACATTGAGATTTTATAGCACGTTTGTTCATCTGTGACATAAGTGTCAATACTTAGCTGTAAGGACCAGTATTTTACGTGGCCATTTATTAAGTGTTTTGTAGGCTAATTAAACGAATTATAAATTTTGTGTAGGACAATGTCTTTACATTAACTATGGAATATCGCTTTCAAAGAAACATGTTATACAATGACTTGAAATAATAACTGTGTGTCTCGTGTAAATTTCTTTAAATATAATTGACTGCTGATATATTTACACACTGTACACAATTATTACTAGCAGAATAATATTTAATGATGTTACAGGCGTTTCCTGCACGTGAACGTACTCCTGTCGGCGGGTCTTGTCCTCTTGCCGGGGGCCCTTCACGCGCACGTGCCAGATCCTCTTCTCCTTACGGTGGGTCTTGTCCACCTGGTATGGCACCTCCAAGGGTAAGTGAATATATGTACGCCTGAAGATAATTTTCACACACACACACACATATATATATATATATTATATATATATTATATATATGTATATATATATATATATTGTATATATATATATATATATATATATATATATATATATATATATATTGATATCCTCATTATTAGAAATTCGCTAAAAATTAAACGACGAAATAACGATAAAAACTACTACTAAATCTGTCGAACAATGTTCAAGCCTATAACTTAACAGTAGGTATTGGAAAAAAATATTTGAGATGTTGCAACGTTCATTGATAATTATTTGAATTTGGAGTGTTGTCTTCATATTTGATATTACTGTATAAGTTTTGCTGTAAACCTCGAATCTAAAGCCATCTAGATTGATTGTGAGTAGTTTCGTTGTTTCTGAGTTATTTTGATTTGAAAGAAGTGAAATCTTACCATTTTAAATTGTATGTAAAATATTTAAAAATCATTGTTTTACAAAAAGCCCGGTACATTAAAAAATGTATATGTAGATTTATTCCAATACTAAATTCTCCAATTAGTTAAAATATTTTTCGTTAATTAAAATTGGTACAGCAAATATTACTTAATTAATGAATCAAAAACTGTATTAGTTCGCCAGGTCCAACCTGAATGGAATATAACAATACTGGATATGTTTTAATCTAAATTATTGTAATTGTTTTAATGATTTGCCAGACAGCATTTTTGAGCCTTTATTTGGGCTTCTATAGAATTGTATATCAACATTTAGATTTGGGAAACTATATTAGTTGGTTGCATGCTTTGACTCTCTCAATTATGTATATGTACCAGAACATGTTACATAACAGACTGTGCTCAAGTATTTCTCGATATGTCAAACAGATAGAAAGACAGTCAGGCAATAAAACACAAAATAAATTTTTAAGCCCCAGTTAGATTTCAATTTGTCATTTAGTCAGCCTACTGTGTGACATGTTTTAATGACGTTCAGTCAAATCTTGTACAGCAGATAGACATGCACTTTCATAATATTTACTCTTGTTTATGTAAAGGTTTCGTGAACAATATAAAATATAAGAATTAAATATTTCTCGATATATTCTTTGGATAGTGAAATATTGTAAGCTTGGATAGGCTCCACTATATCACCATAATCACATGACGTTGACTGTGTAGAAATGACTTCACATGCAAAAGTTCATGCCCAGAGGGCAGAAAAACAGGAATATAGACAGATAGATATACAAAAAAGGTATCTTGCCAGAACCCTTAATGATAACTAATCAAAGTATTCAGAATTTTAAGTTTATAGGTCAATTATTACTTATTACCTTAGTTTTAGGCTTTGGTAACACTCAGCCAAATATTAGTTGGTTAATTGTGTATGCGACCGTATTAATCAACTGGGCCTATTTAGATGTATGTCTAAATTTAATTTCCCCGTCCCCCTACATTTATACAGGCCTAGTGCTGTGATTTAGTGTTCAACTGGCTAAGATCCACCTGACGTGTACCACCAACAATACTGAAATATTTATGTAATAATGAAATGGCATCACAAATAACAGTTATTACAGTGATTATTTAACTTAAAATATTATATATTAATATAACGCTCGAAAAAATAATAGTTTCAAAGTATTTAAATCAAATGGAAAAAGAAAATGTACCTTAATTTGTATTGAAATGTTTATAAATTACAACAAATTAAAATTTATTGTAAACAATGACAACTAAGATAACATTGATTTCCTTAATTCTACAAAAATCAATTCGTTATTCTAGTCGTATAAATAACAAATGAATGAGACAAGACTAAGTTTTAGATGTATTTTCCAGCCTCAGTATCTGATGAGTGAATTACGAAAATTAATTTTATTTCACTTACAATGAGTTTAAATGTCTAAGATGAAGTTTGTATTAGCTATTCTTGGTCAATACGTCGAAAAATTTAACAACAAATATTAATAACGTTCTATTTTATGAGGTTTTTCAATAGGAAGGCTTATCATACATATCACAAATGTACTATGGATATTGATTCGTTTTTCTAAACGTATGAGTAGCAAATCTATAAGATAAGACTTCTTACTGACCTCTAACATATATTGAGTGAATGAGCTTTTTCGCTTACAATACGTGTGATGTTATAGGGAAGATCTCCTGTCGCGGGCCCTTCAGGACTCCGCCCTAGAGTCTTCACTCCACCCGGAAGGCCTAGAGCAGATCGCCCCCATCAATGTCGTGTAAGTTAATACAGTACTAAAAGTAATTTTGAGTATTTAAAATTTGTCGAAGGTGCATGGATTATGATTACGTAATATAGTTAAATCTGGATTTTCTATGTCACATGTTTCGCAACTTTATTTATAATTTGCAAAACTTAAATTGAATGGCGCTTATTCAGATTACTGGTTTTCCTCTTTAAAGTTCTTGAAGAGGCATGAAAAAACAAAGAATCAGAAAAGGGAGGCGAGAAGTGATGGAGGACTGAAGGAATGTCAAAAATGAAGGCATTCGTCTGTATACCTTGTTCCCACCTCCACTTTGAACTAAAGCGTTGATATTAACTTCTATTAAACATCTACTTAATTTTCCATTCATCCTTCATATCTTCTATATTGTGTTGTTGTTTCATCAGTTTACGATATGTAACTGAAAAGTTCTTACTAAATCCTTCATAACCTTGTAAACGTCGCTTAAAATTTCTTTTAAACTTCCTTTGAGCACACACAATCTGCTTTTCTTCGAATTAAATTTACTTACAGCCAAAACTTCCCTTTAGGCATTTCATAAATTTTCACAATTCGCATATACATGCTCTGCCACTTTTGATACTTAAAATTATGTATGTAATTTTTTGATATATGTAATACCTTTTTTCTTTGATACAGTGTTTCTCTTCTTCTCATTATATTGCCCTACTCTGAGCCCATAACTACTATATAAATAGCATAGCTTCTTCTTTAAAACTAATATTCTTTCTTCTTCTCATTTTTTTACTATTACCTAGGTTCTTGGACATTCCATTCCAGCATAGGTCCTATTGCTCTCATAACAATCGACCATCGTTTGCCACAGCTATCGCTGTTACACCTTTCTCAAATTGTGGCCGTAAGTACCATCAAATAAAGAATTTCAGAGCGAAGCTCCCAAGCACCTACTTGGTGGCTGGCATCATTTGGCCTGTATTGCGTTTTAAAGTATTAATGAACATATAATCCTACTGCAAAATTCTCTTTACTTTTACTCACTTGACGAACATGTCATGTAGTGCATCCACTGTTTCTACAATGTGAATAAATCCATAGTATCAATTGTTCAGCCTTTCTTTCTGTATTTAGTCTACGAGCACTTCTTTATTCATTAAACCATCAAATTCTCCTTTATTTTCCCAATAACCTACAAAAATTGTGACTGTCCCATTGATACCTCTTTACTAAAACTAAGATCAGGTTTTTTTACAGTTGAAGTGTATATTCCGTCCTCTTTTTGGCTTTTTATTTCTTCTCTTCTCCTTTCTTATTTCCTATCTTGATCTTATCCCTCATTAGGTGGTAAATTCTCTTTCCATATTCTTGGTATCGTTTCCTCCATTACTCTGGCTATCAGCTCTTAAAACTATATTGCACGCCATTTTGCATCTTTATTTTCCCATTGTAGGACACACAGGCCTTCCATTAATATCATATCGAAATTCTCACAATCTTCATCCATTAAATTTTAAGTTCCTTTTTAAAATGTTTTTGTATTATTTGTATTATTAAAGTTTCATGCTGTGTTAAAATTAATCAATAGATTGTTATTTAAGGCTAACTCAAACTACTTACATTTCTTGTTACATCACTTGCAGTTATTGTAACGTTGATGTTTGGCGAAACTCCAAACATTGCGTTGATTCTTCTTAAACATGGTTAACCTCCTCTATTATTTTGATGCTTGCAGCTTCCATTAAAAATTACATTCTCAAATTGATTCCTTTTTTGTTAGTCACATGACTCAATCTCATAACTGTACGTTTTACTATAATATCTCAACAACAGGATCGCTTAAAAGGTTTTGCGTTATAGGTGTCTTGTTCAATGTTCAATTTGAACTGTAGTCTGGGAAATTATATTATGGTTGAGGCATGTTATTGTACATGTCTTTGGTTTTCTTAACCTGCTGTTAAAATGATATATCATAATGCTAAGGAAGCCCACCAGTTTAGAGTACTCAAGTGAAAACATTTACATCTTTACAATGCATTAAATGTTTTGAATAAGGCGCAAACTGGCGCAATCAACAGAAAGTATTAACATTGGTCAAGTGTCAGTAAATGTGGATTATGACACGTAAATATTTAACGTTTAGTTTCGAATAAAAACTATTCTTGATGGTTTTCCAGATCTTTTCTTCATATACTTATTTACGGATTTCAATGAATATTAGAAATAGCCGAATTGATCAAGTTGTTCTCTTAATTAACCTTTAATACAACATTTTGAGATTTATTGTTGTAATTATAAAATTAATAGTAATGGTAATTTTTAGGATATGGAAAAAAGATAAATAAATTTAATAATGTTATATTTATAATAAGTTAATGAGGTAGTTGTTAGTTAATATATAAAATAATGGTAAGAAATCAACTGGACATACACTAGCAATATCTTCCTAGAAATTAAGATTAGAATAAAATTATATGAAACTTTTTTATAGCAACAACGAATTAATTATTAAACACACAGTATTTTGAGTAAAGGCTAAATGGAGTGTAAAAGAATGCTTCATTTAAAAATTAATATAAAATAAAATTGAGAAATTAAAATAATATAGATTATAATTAATTAAACTTTTCTCTGATTTTTTAACAGAGACTAGATGATGGCAGTGATTTTTCGGTAAGTACGAGTAATTTATGTTACTAAATAGCAAGCTTATTTCTTAAATAGTGTTTTGTTTTATATATAGTTTATAGATTTAATTATATCTTTTATTTCTTCAACAAAAATTATGTTCCTACACCAGGTGATGGTGTACTGTTTGACATATATGAAATTTATAATGCGGTATAATCATTCATAATTATATAACATGAGTTGCGTCGAATGTAAATTTAAATTTAATTGAATAATTTTACAAAAAAACGAATATTTTTTTGTATTTATGTCTAACAGCAATATAACCATATTATACTTAAACATGTAAAAACACGAGAAAATTTAAAGATTTTCGAGTAGTGGAGTAACATAATTCATAATAATGAGACCAATTTAATGTATACAATATTTTGTTATCAAACAGGGGTGCGGGGATTTGAATTCGACGCTTGGAACCTTGTCGAGCGGTAACGGGTCGGTACGTACTTATTGTTGATTGAGATATCTAAGTAAGTATTCTAAGTTTAAAATATCTAAGTTCTTTGTCCAACAGTGATTTATATGTTTAATGTAAGTCAGGGTAATATATTTATATATGTAAATATGTATATTTGCATTTATTATTAATATAATTAGGTGTAGAAATTGTTGTTTGTATAAATAAATTTAGCGATTATTGTACGTAACAAAATACAGTGCCTACAATATACTAGTTATTCTTCAATGAACTTTCGATTCCTAAAAGTATAGAGTAAAATATTCTTAAACAATTTTCTAATTCAAACAATAGGATTTAAAAAGTAATTATTGATAATTTTATTGTTATTACTGTTAAATGATATAATACCTCATGGACTTCTGCTTTTATTGAAAAGTTTGTTAACTGTCTTCATAACCAATTAAAAAGTGTATATTTTTGCTACTTAACACGTATAGATTGATTTAGTATAGTATCGTTGAGTAGGAGAGCTGGACATTTTAAATTTTTAACATTGAAACATTAAAATTATTTAAAGAGGAAAGAGAAAGCATTCATTCCTTCAAAAACTCTCAGTTTGAGGCCTCCTTGAGTATTTCTGCAATCTGTGGCTAATACGTTTTATTCTATGGTCATTTAGATTTGAACTTATTATTGTCTCCATCTAGATTGATTGTGAATAGTTTCTTTGTTTCTGAGTTATTTTTATTTAAAAGAAGTGAAATCTTGTTATTTTAAATTGTATGAACAATATTCACAAATATGTGTTTTACCTGCCCAGTACATTTAAAAATGTATGTGTAGATTTATTCCAATACTAAATTCTCCAGTACAGCACATATTATTTTATTAAAATAATAATTTGAAAATGGTTTACTAGGTCCAAGCTGAATTGAATTTCAAAATACTGAATATCTTTTATTTCAAATTATTGCAACTCTTATAATGATTTGCCAGAGAGCATTTTTATACATAATTTGGCTTTTATAAAATTGTATATTACTATTTAGATATAGGAAACTATATTAGTTGGTGGCATGCTTTGACTCTCTCAATTATGTATTATGTAATTATGTATATGGCTAAGTAACATAATTACTTACATACATTTTACATAACAGCCTGTGCTCGATGCCAAACAGATAGAAAGACTGTCAGGCAATAAAACACAAAATAAATTTTAAAGCCTCAGACACATTTCAGTTTGTCATTTCATTAGCCTACTGTGTGACATGTTTTAATGAAGTTCAGTCAAATCTCTTGTAAGGGGTTTTACAAGGATGCCATCAGGGATCTTAAATTGCTAACTTTATCCTGCCTGTATATCCTCGATACGGCACAAGAGGCAGATGTAATTCCGCGTACAGCAACACAGAAGAGCAAAATTGGAAAGTTTACTGCCCGAGGTTGGTGTCAAACTGATCAATAGACTCCCAGAGGAAATAAAACAATTGAATGACCCCAACAATTCCAATCTCGGCTAAGACACATCTTGGTGTCTAGGCTGTTCTACTCTGTTGACGAGTTTATAATGAGCCGCTGGGACGCAATTAAGAACTAGTAACTAATATGATCAATTCTCTTGTTCTGATATAAAGTGTATTAAAAACGGCTAACAGAAGTAAATACCATTTGATTGAATGAAAGAAATTGTGTCTGCATCAATGGCAGTTATTTGTAATATTTTATGCGATGACTTATGATAACAAAATCTTCCAGTAGGCAATTTTTACTTTGCACGAGATACTAATTTGTTGATTTCAAATGGTTTAAGGTATTTACTAAATTATTAATAAAAGTAATTTTCGAAACATCTAGTTACACTCAACTGCGTCCTAACCCACAATTACGTTTTCTTTTTTCTTTTGATTTTTCTAAGGAATCTGTAAGTACAGTATTGAATTTTGTGTATTTTTTTAACTGCGATTCCCTACAACTGCAACATCTTTAAAATCTTTATAACAATTACGTTTTACTCATACTTAGTTAAAAATCGAAAATGGTAATTTTATTTTTGGTTGGTATATTAAAATTAAAATGTCTGTCAGTTTAAGACCTTATTATCTTTTTAGACAGGATAAGTAACGTACTGTTATGTACAAAGTTGTCATTGTCTAAATTTGTATTAAAAACATATCTAAATTAACTATAAATGAAACAACCAGCGTTCTAGGCACAAGTTAAATAGAAAATGTAAATAGTAATATGTACTTCATTCTTTTACAATAAGTACATATTACATGAATATTATTTATTATCTGAATACAAAAATGAGGGTACATGTATGAATAGTGTGTGTTTGTATTAGTATTTGAGTAAAATCTGAAATTTAGTTTTAAACATTAAATATTTATATAAATTGCATTATCTTTGAATCTACCCAGTTAATTCTTTGTTATTTTCAAAGAAAACTGAAAGTTGTATGGCAATTTGCTGTATATATTAATGATGTTTATCAATAGTGATGTACAGGTATATTGAAAGATGCATAATGAAACACCAAAAGACACATGAAAATTAAGAGAAACCAAAATAATTTGCATTGATAATAGTTAATTCTCAATGATTCTAATAACTATTTATTTGATAGACTAAGTAAAGCTAATATATGAGATAAATTGTAAAGATGGATTAGTTGCAATAAAAAAATTAAATATTCTTGAGACTGTTTTGTCGTTTATAATACGTGTGATGTTATAGGTATGTCCTCCTGCCGCGGGCCCTCCAGAATACGTAAGAACTCCACCTGGGAGACCTAGACATGAGACATACAAGGCACGCCGTGTAAGCGAATGACAGCACTAAGTATAATCTAGCGTACTTTTGTGTTTAAGGTGTAATGATTCTGTTTAAATAATATAGTTTAATCTGGGAAAGAGGCTCTTGTCGATTACGTTTTGCCTCATTAAAGTTTTAGAAGAGGCATAGAAAAAGAAAAATACTGGAAAAGGATAGGAAATAATATAAGCGAGAAGAGAGGGAGGACTGGAGGAATGACGAAAGAGAAACATTCATATGTATAACTTGTTTCCACATAGACTCTTAGCTTAAGTGTTACACTTGACTTCTTTAGAACATCTACTTTTTCCGATGATTTTCCGTTTGTCCTTAATATCTTCTGCATCATATTATTGTTTCGTTATGTTACCACATGATTCTTTTTTTCTTCTTCATATCCCCATACTTTGTACATGACGTTAGTACATTATATTCAGAATCCATTAGTACATGCTCTACAACTTCCGCTTGTTTAAAATATGTACATCTTTCTTCTACCAAGATGAATCTTATCAGTTTGGCCTTAAAATTCTCAATAACATTGGCACACTAGGTCGTTTAAGGAGTTACTCACTTAACTCGTTTCACCCCCTCACACCAGGCACATATTGTAATATTTACCTTCCTATGATTCTCTTTTTTTATCTTTTTGCATCGACACAGTGTCTCTTCGTTTTATTATATTGCTCTACTCTTATCCCATAGCTGCTTCTTTATAATTCCATCTTTTATTCTTTCAACCTGTCACACCTGTCAAAAATTTTCACCTTTGCATAAAGCATAGCTTCTTCTTCATAAAATAATCTTCTTTCCTTCTCCCTATTCTGTTACCATTACGGAAGCTTTTGCCTATTTCCAATCGTAAAAAATTATTGATCTTTTAACTAGAAAAAAATATAAAAATAATAATTATAAATTTGTAAAAACAGTTTTGGATAATATTTATTACAGTAAAGTAATTTAAGAAACCAATTATTTCTAATAAAATCCTAATTGAAAATGACCATGGAATAAAACATGAGACATATGTATACCAATGACGAACACGAGTTTTAAACGCGAGGTAAGTTGAGTTAAACTATATTGACAGAGGATGATTACATGCTTTTAAAATTAACATTAAGTACAGGTTTTTGATATAATTAAATAAATTCTAACTTTGCTTTTCTTTAATTATTTTTACAGAGGCTATATGATGGCTTTGAGGGTTCGGTAAGTAAATCTGTTACTAAATATGAAGGTAATTTGATATGTATTTTATTGTTTTATGTACAGTTAATTTTATTGCTTGGCATATAAGTATGAAAATTATGATGGCAAACCAAGTGTTTAATGGTATTTGTACAATAATATACAGTTTAAATATTGGAAACTAAATTAATATCTTAACAATACATAACACATGAAATGAGTTGTCGTTGGATCTTTCCAGTTACATTTAATTCAGTTATTTTTTAAGTAAGTAGTAAATTCAATTTTTAATTTGTACTCATATCTGACAGTGGTACTATAATGGTGTCAAGAAATTTGAAAGAAAATAAACTATTTACATTAGAACTTTTTCATACTCTAGATTGATCAACCCAATTGAGGAGTTAAACAATAAAATGGGCCATCTCCTGTAAGAATGAATGTTAGCTGTAACACAATTTATAATCTTGAGACGGCTTTGTTGCACATAATGTCTTTTTATCAAACAGGAGTGCGAGGATTTGAATTCGCCGCTCGGAACCTGGTCAAGCGGCAACGGGTCGGTACGTACTTATTTTTGATTGAGATATATAAGGTTAGGCTTTTATTATACGTTAATAGGGTAGCTTTTAATTATTAACAGATATACGATATTTTTCCTGCGATTGTACGATCCAGGACTAAATACATTCATAATTGGTGACGTAGGTTTATTTAAGTCTTAGCATTTAAATCTATAGAGTATCCCAAAATTATAGCTTTAACATTAATTATAGTTTTCTATATTAAATTTGGTAGTACAGCGGAAGCTCTAAATCTATTTTGTAAGATACCTAAAACTATATATACTGTTGAACACTTTAAACAAATATTATTTCACGTAGTCTTTAGTAGACCCAATCAACCACTCAAAGTTTAAGAATCGTCTGAATGCCAAAAGGGCCCATTAACCAAGTTGTAGGACTTGTAAACTTATGGCAAATTTTATTAGCAGTTTGACTAACAAAGAATACCAGATTAAACCCAATATTAATGACAATTTCATTAATTTTATATACCAGTTAAGGCGACATACTTTTACCAAAGATTGTAATATTTGTTAAACCAATAATCACCTTAGTAAAACGTGTTACTAAACCCTTTTTTGATGCTGATCAAAATTCAGAAAACAAAAATAATGCCTACATATATATTGTAGTGCAAAAATAAAAATATCTGGACATTTTTATTTAATTAAATTAGTAGTTCTGAGCTCGTGACTACCCCTTCCACTGTACATAGTTGGGCCGAGGCCCACATGGAATCTGTCGGTTTGTACAAAATAGTGCAGGCCTTTGCTCTGTGATATCTGGAAATCATATTATCATATTTACTTGGTGCAGGATACAAATACTATCAACGTTCATTAAAATAATTAGTATTGTATCTATATATATATAAAAATGAATGTTTGTATGTTTGTCCTTTATGGAATCGTGAACTATTGGACCGATCATGATGAAAATTTGTACGTATATGTATTTTTCCACGGAGAAGGTTTATAAGCTATGCCCATCCCTTTCCCGATTCAGGATTCCGCCCCACTGGTTACAGAAATACCCATAAGAAATGCATTGCAGCAAACATATGTTAACGTCTTTTCAAATTTTTAATCAGCTGTTCTTTGTAAACATATATTACACTTATAGTTTTAAAGCATAGAGTAAGCTTAAGAGAAACGACAAATTTTGTTTAAACTGTTTTTGCAATCACTGTTAAACATAGACTTTACTATCCAGATAATACAATTCAAATTTGACGTAAAAATTCACCTTTAACTGCAATATTTATTTAATATAAACCATGCTCATGCTTGATCAGAAGAGTAATGCAGATATCATAATTACTATCTTACGTTGGCTACAAATATAAAGAATGTTATAAAATCAACCTTAGTTGTTTTTTTTGACAGAAGTATGGTTCTCAAAACTCCGTGTGTACATATTCTCTCGATCGAGACAACAAAGCAAGCTCAATCGTGGCATCGGAGATATAACTAATTTAATCTAAAATTTATTATAGTAAAAAAAAAAAAAATTTACTAAGTAATATAAGGACTTCGGTTCTTAAGATTTGCGTGCGAAGCCGTGGGTAACAGCTAGATAGAGGCAGGAATATGGTACATACCTTCATAATACGCCCAAGAGGCTCACGATGGAACGACTATCAATTTATCTCAGCAATGTTTAGAATGTGATAGAAAAAGAATAAGTGAATATAGTGTACTGTTTTCAACGGGAAATTGCGTGCGAAGCCGCGGGCAACTTTTGCAAAAAATTATTGAAATGCGCAGCAAAGCGCGCCGGGCCCGCTAGTCCCTAATAAATCATCTTCTTAGGTATTTTGTACGTATATGTTACAGAATTCCATTTTTGTTTTTGCTACGTGCACATACAAATATTTTTGATAAATGTTTTTATAAGTTTATAGTAATGTAAAAATAATGTTTAGATTTTTCATTTTGTGATTTATGATTAGAATTTGATAAATTTATTGTCATTACTGTTTCAAAAACATCTTAATTCTCGAAATGCTAGACATTTCTCGTTTTTGTACATGGCCCCTTGAGTATATTGTATTAGAAAAAACTGAATTTCTAAATGAAATTGATTTTGTGGTGGTGAATTATTAATATAATTGCATTAAAAATATGTTTTATACTTTTACAATCCAGCTACACCCTCAAATTATACAAATCCTAACAGACATCTGCTTTTATTGAAATGTTTGTTAAATTTGTTCTTAACTAATTAAAAAGTGTCTATTTTTGCTACCTAAAATGTATAGATTGATTTAGTATCGTATCATTGAGCAGGAGAGCTAGACAGACTTTTAAATTTAAACACATTTAATTTTAAAAATTCACAAATTTAAAGCCTCCTTGAGTATCTCTGCAATATGTGGCTAATACATTTTATTGAAAACGAATCTTAAGTTCAAGAATTAAGTTTATTATCTAATTATATTTAGTAATAAAGAATCAACGGTATCGTTAAATTATTGTATCAGTATTTTATGAGAGTTATTAAAGTTTATTAAAGTTGACGCATTCTTTGAAATTTAATGCTAAATTTAATGATATCTTCCTAATAGACTATGTTTTTATTTGACTGATTTTACAGTGCCGAGCAGATGAGACCTATATTTCGGATGACTCATGTCCTGCAGGAATAACAGAAGATATAAGTCTCGTGGATGATGTGTTTGATTCACCGGTAAGTTACTCGGTGATAAATATTATCATAATTTAATAGTTGCAAACCTTCCTGTTTATATTAGTTTATTAAGTTTTCTTAGTAATAAAAAAACTATTATCTATGCCTTAACCCATATGTGGTTATTTTCATGTATTTTTAAAAACATTTGTAATCGTGTTTCTATAACTAACGCTTTTCTTGTTAAATAATTGTAATTACCGAAATCAAACTATTCGTATTATTTTAAATAGGTATATTATTAATACGTATTTTAAATAATTTTATTTATCAATATACATGTGTATATTACAACATACACAATGAGGAGTGTTATAATGGTGGAAAAGTTCTATATTTTATCATAAAAACCTTCATAAGAATATGCAGTTAAATATTATATAACAAAGCTTTATGAAAATTAACTTCAAAATATAAGTGTAAATGAGGTAGCCCATGGAGCCAAATTAGTTGGAATAGAACTGTTAACATGTGATGTTTTGTATATTCGACTCTCCACGTCAAGATTAAATGTTGAACTCTACTGTGTATGTAATTGCAGACAATGTTTATTCTGACTTACTGAAATCATGTTTGCATAAATTATAATTGGCTGAGCGTTACTTACTACTCGAGTACCTTGAAATATTTAATTAATTTTTGTTCAATTATGTATTCTTTTGACGTTAAAAGCAATAAACTCCTTGATATATGCATTTATGAAATTCCATAGTTTATTTATGAAGCAATGAGTCTTCCATGATTGATAAAGCAATAGCTTGTTGGTTAAGCATTTATGCAGAGTTTTAATTTGATACGCACAAAACATATTTCGAAGATAGTTATTCTATCTGTCCTGTTTATACATTACATATTGGAGGGTTTAAAATTGGTTGCTATTATTATAATTAATGACAATTTATTATTTTCATTTTAATCTGTCTAGGACAGCGCCACGCAGCCTCTACCCGCGTGGGCGCGCGCAGCTATGAGACAGGTAAGAAACATCTCTCCAATCTCCACAGGTTACCTGCGGTTAGTGTTCTTTGGTTAGTCATTTTACACGCTGTGCTCAATAATTAACACTGATATAGATTTGTGTTCGTCTTTATGATATTCCAGATAAAAATGTTCTAGAAACTTGAATAATGGTAGGTTTAAATCAAAATAATTTACTCCTAAAAAAAGATCTAGGAAAGGATATTCATTTAAAATATGGACTGCTCTTAAAATGGAGTGAACTTACATGCTTGTTTCTTTGGTATGTATTGTGTAAAATTATATAATATCTATGATTCTATTGTACGACAACTACTAACACATGTTCTATAAATCCCAGTACGTAGGAACTAGTTATACTTTGATTATTCAAAGTTATAGACCGAACGAAATGGGACGTAGATTTTAAGTAAAAGTTAGGTCAAATTAGATATTAGTTATAGTAACGAATGACCATAATATAAAACATATATTTATATACAATACCGCAGAATGGACTACTAACATTGGAGGCGATAATCTAGGATAAACCTTCTCTTGGTTCAGAAAAGAACTCAGGTTTCGCGGTCTAAGGGCAGCACATACGTATATGTGATAACTCTTTCGTTGCGTTATACACGGTCCTTCTATTATCCTTTTATTGGTCTATTTTATGTGAATAGTGGAATTTACTGGTATTTTATTCTAATAATGTTTAATATTATACAAGTGTGAAAAATCTTGTAAATGGTGAAACAATATATTTTTGTTTTGCAAATAAATATTTACTATTTTATGAAATTCTAAGACAGAATGTCAAATTTTTATGTAGATTCATTGTAAGTTTAAATGCCTAAAATCATTTACACTTTTAACCATGGAATGTATTTTTAGGAAGTTCTAGACCAAGAGAAAGCATTAAGGGGATTTCCTTTGGTAAGCTATTATCAATAATTTTTATTCGTATAAATAGTACTTTTAAACATAAACCATTCTTCATCTTTTCATTCGAAAGTGTTGTATAAATCAATCTAAACGTGAATAATTTACAGCTAGATTATATTGATATTCTACAAATAGGTGTGATATGTTTGTGTTGGAAGTTCAGTAGTCAGGGATTAAAAAGGCATTTGAAAATGTTAACCAGCAAAATGGAAACTATTCTATTCACCTTGTATTACACGTGCATGTTGTGGTTTAGTTACAGCAATGAAACTTTATGCATCACCGTGTGTTCTAAAAATTTACTTTTTGAGGCCATTGGTGATGGTTTATCTCACAAGGGATATCTGGTTGGCCCATGACGCCAGTTGGTCAAAAATCGTAAATTGTAATGACGGCTAAGATTTTGTATCAATTTAAAGGTATATATTTTACAAAAATCAACTGCTGCGAATCTGATCTCGAAAGTTATGTGAATTCTATTAACCATACATACAGATCCTTATAGTAGTAAATAAAAACACGTTAATGAAATGTCGAAATACTACTTCTAAAACACTTATTTCTGTAAACTCATGGTGACTTTAGAGGCGTGTCCTTACGAGTCCCGAGTCGTTTCCCCAAATCTAAACAAGTTAAACCTACCCTTGCTCAATTTAATCCCTTGAACATAGAATCGAACATTCTCAGTTCAGATGAGTGCATTCAATTAATTCAAATCATAAACCTAAAAATAATTAAATTGAAAAATATTCACAGATTCAGTTTCCAAAAAGCAACTATGTACATCGGCTTCTAAATTCAGTCAAAATCATGTAGAGATGAACATGAAAGCTAATAAGAAATACGATAGAAACCATCCTGACTGCCTGGAGTTAACAGAAATGAGGTTAAGAAATATACAGAGAGTCATCCAGGAGAAATATCCTGAAAGGCTGTGGATGTTGGTGGCTGTGGAAAAGGTAATTTTCAGTGATACATGTACTGAAAATCACCCTTTGTTCACAGGGTTCAGGCAATTACGTCTTATGTAACCTTCCGGCTTGGGGTTATGGAGCAGCTATTCTAAATAAAAAGTCGGAAGGATATTTAGAAGTCCACAGAAAGCCGTACAAATAATTTAAAATTGGATTTAAAAAATTCTTGTAAAGAGTTCTTGCAGGGATCTTAGATAGCTAATTTTGTCCTGCCTCTGTATCCCTGTAAAGTCATTTTCAAGTGTGGCTTGGTCGAAGGCAAGAATGTTCACCAATACGGCACAAGATGCGGATATGATTGCGCGTACAGCAACACAGAACACCAAATTGGAAAGTTTACTGTCCGAGGTTGATGTCAAGCTGATCAATAGACTCCTAGAGGAAATAAAACAATTAAATGGCCCAAACAATTCAATGCACGGCTAAAACACATCTTGGTGTCTAGGGTGTTCTACTCTGTTGACGAGTTTATGATGAGCCGCTGGGATGCAATTAAGAACTATTAACTAATATGATCAATCCTCTGGTTCTGATATAAAGTCTATCAAGAACGGCTGCAAGAGTAAATGCCATTTGATTGAATGAAAGAAATCGTGTCAGCATCATTGGAAGTTATTTGTAATATTTTATGCGATGACTTATGATAACAATGTTTTTCAGTAGGCAATTTTTACTTTGCAGGAGATAATTTGTTGATATATGTATATTTGTATAAATATTTGTATTTGTATATATAAAAGATAGTATTATATTTGGTGCTGTAAGTACAATTATCATCTACTTTACGTCACAGTTTGCACTTATCGATCAAACACTAATTAAAAAATATTAAAAACATAAATAAATTAGCTTCTATTTATATTAGCTCTAAGAATCTATTTTGTAAGCTAACTTCAACTATTTACACCAACGAACAACTTATTAAATACTCTTTTACGTTCATAAATCGGAAGACGTAATCAACAATTTAAAATTTAGAAATCTTCTAAATGCCAAAAGTGAGAATAAAAGAAGTTGTAGAACAACTAGTTCAAGTTACTAACCACATTTTTGATACTTCTCACCCAAATTTAAAGTTTGTGTTTCAGTTAACAATCTATGATTAAAATCAGCAACATTGGATACACAAAATATTTCATTACTACTTGAAATAATAATAGGCCAGCGGTTTATTTCTAAATATCGTTTGGTACAATACAGTCTCTGATCCCTGGCATATTATCCTATACACTTGGTGCAGTATACAAATCCTATCAATGTTCATTAAAATTATCAGTATTCTATCATTAATTACCTTCTATATGTATTCCGTACCACAAAGTTAAAAAAATCCAAATTTTCGTTTGTTACGCAATACACATTTTGATCAATAATAATATATTGTTTGTTGTTATTAAGTTAATAGTAAAGTTAAAATAATAATATTTTGAAAAGACTCAATTTGAAATTTTGTGACCTATAGTAAAAGATTTTATTGTCATTACTGATTGGAATACATTACTATCCTCAAAGGCTAGATATTTTTCGATTTAGTACGAGGCATCTTGGATAGGCCTACATTGTACCAGAAACAAAAGTTGTTTTTGGTTTTTGTGGTAGGGAATTATCAATGAAAGCTTATTATAACTTCGTTTTGCTTTTTACAATTTGGTTGCATTCTCAAATTATATATATATTCTCATGGACTTGTGGTTTTAATTGAAATTTTAAATTTCCTCCAAACCAATTAAATATAACCGATTTTTGCCACTTGAGAGCTTTTGATTGTTTCACTATGGCATAAAGTTTATTTTAAACCTTGAAATTTTCTAAAGTGGAAAAAAAAGCTATAATTCTTTCAAAGAATTCTCAAATTTAAGGCCTCCTTGTGTTTAAAGTTCATAATCCAATTAGGTTAGAAGAAATTTCACATGCTATCGTTGAGTCAGTAAATAATAATAACTATAGTTTTATTAAAAAAAATTAAATTTATGTTTAAATATGTAGATATAAATATCTTTTTCATGTATTGCTGAAATACGAGTATATCTTCCTAATATAATCATATAGATAATATATTGATTTTCAGTGCAATGAAGATGGCTTCAATAGAACTTTTTCGATGGACCAATCAGATGAGTCCTATGGTCTGGACGACTCATGTCCTGAAGAAATATTTGCGGGTGTAAGTCTAGAGTTGATATGTTTGAATCACTGGCTTAATATTATATATTATTAGTATAATTTAATATCTTACTTTACATCATTACTATAAAATCTATAACAAAGAATAATGCTTAGTTGTCTCAGTTTAAAATAACTGATTTATTTTTCTAGGATGTAACAATTCCTCTAATTCTTCTAATGCATTTTATTTTTATTATAAAATTGTTTGGTAATGTGTTTTGTACAAGAAAAGTTTTACTTTGTTAAATTATATTAATTACTGAGATAAAACTATCTCCATATGTTTTTTGAAGTCTCAAAGATTGTTTCACTCATATTAAATTGCCTTTTTCGTGAATACTTCTAATATTATTTCAGAAATAATTTTTATTTATTTTAATTAATTTATAATAAGTTTTGCTTGACGTAAGCGTATAAAAACTTACTTTTGGGTTTTAAAATTTAACAATAAATATGCCATAATGTATAGTTGTTAAAATTAATGTAATAATATTTATGTTTTATGTAAGTGATTGTTTGGATCTCCCCTTCAAGCTGCAACCTAGAATTTAAGACATAGCCTACATTTTTTATCATCACTTATTATGTTTTAATTAACTTTGCTACAGTGTTTTATTTATATCATGGTATTATATAGGAATGCCGATGACCGAGCGGTCTAACACGCACTTCTTATCAGTACCATCGACCTTGTACTGTATCGACTCTTCCCCTTATTCTGTTTGATAACATCCTCGCACAGGCCAGTAGCCCATGAGGACGGGCAGAATAAGGTTTAAAAGGGGATCGGCTTCTCCTTTATTAAAAAAATATATGAATTATTCCCATTGAAATGTTGTATTAAATATAAAATTGAACTCAACTCCCGCATTTATACAGGCTTAGTGCTGTGATTTAATGATGCGCTGGGTAAAATATTAAAAGTGTTACCTGATGTGTACCAACAATAATACTGAAATATTTAAGAAAATATATTTTTTGAAATAGTGAAATGAGGAAGTTGCAGAATGATAAGTGGCCACTATGACATTCTTGTCATCAATCAAATCAAATCAAAGTCAAATCAAATCAAATCAAATCAATCAATCAAATCAAAGTCATTGATTTTCTTAGCTGCGTAAAAATAACATACCAAAATGACGAAACGAATTACGTTACAACGTAAGTTCATAGCCATCGTAATTGCGTCTATTACTAAATTACAACACAAATGATTAGACATTATTCCAATTAGTTTTAAGAAATATTGTTTTAGTACATAAGCAAACAAGTAGTTTTAATAATTAATTATAATAAGGATGTTGTTTTTATTCGATAGTTTATGTATGGACAATTCCCGTATTCGATTGAGTTGGTGACCTCTTATTATACAGCCAATCAGTCTAGATTGTATAAATAACGATTTTCTTGCTCTAGATAAATTAATTACAAATTAATGAGACAACACTCATAACTTATGATTAATGCATCACGAGATTGAGCTAAATTATGTACAGTTCTAGTATGTAACGAGTAAATCATTAAAATGAGTTTTATTTGACTTTCGTATTATTGACTGAATATATTATCCTAGCCTCTGACTTGTAAACAGACATATTCGCTATCATACAATTTACAAATATCAATTTGTTATACAAGTTGTGGAAACAATAAATCTATATAAACTACTTGCAAGTAATGGCCACACGGTGTGAATAACATCTGTTTTGCAGACCTGTAACATCTGATGAGTGAATGACGAAATTGAGTTTTATTTACCACACCTCATAAGATCTTACCAACGAATTATAACATTGAGATTTTATAGCACGTTTGTTCATCTGTGACATAAGTGTCAATACTTAGCTGTACTGGACCAGTATTTTACGTGGCCATTTATTAAGTGTTTTGTAGGCTAATTAAACGAATTATAAATTTTGTGTAGGACAATGTCTTTACATTAACTATGGAATATCGCTTTCAAAGAAACATGTTATACAATGACTTGAAATAATAACTGTGTGTCTCGTGTAAATTTCTTTTAAATATAATTGACTGCTGATATATTTACACACTGTACACAATTATTACTAGCAGAATAATATTTAATGATGTTACAGGCGTTTCCTGCACGTGAACGTACTCCTGTCGGCGGGTCTTGTCCTCCTGCCGGGGGCCCTTCACGCGCACGTGCCAGATCCTCTTCTCCTTACGGTGGGTCTTGTCCACCTGGTATGGCATCTACAAGGGTAAGTGAATATATGTACGCCTGAAGATAATTTCACACACACACACACACACACACACACACACACACACACACACACACACACACACACACACACACACACACACACACACACACACACACACACACACACACACACACACACACACACACACACACACACACACATATCCTCATTATTAGAAATTCGCTAAAAATTAAATGATGAAATAACGATAAAAACTACTACTAAATCTGTCGAACAGTATTCAAGCCTATAACTTAACAGTAGGTATTGAAAACAATAATATTTGAGATGTTGCAACGTCATTGATAATTATTTGAATTTGGAGTGTTGTCTTCATATTTGATATTACTGTATTAGTTTTGCTGTAAACCTCGAATCTAAAGCCATCTAGATTGATTGTGAGTAGTTTCGTTGTTTCTGAGTTATTTTGATTTGAAAGAAGTGAAATCTTACCATTTTAAATTGTATGTAAAATATTTAAAAATCATTGTTTTACAAAAAGCCCAGTCATTAAAAAATGTATATGTAGATTTATTCCAATACTAAATTCTCCAATTAGTTAAAATATTTTTCGGTAATTAAAATTGGTACAGCAAATATTCCTTAACTAATGAATCAAAAACTGTATTAGTTCGCCATGTCCAACCTGAATGGAATATAACAATACTGGATATGTTTTAATCTAAATTATTGTAATTGTTTTAATGATTTGCCAGACAGCATTTTTGAGCCTTTATTTGGGCTTCTATAGAATTGTATATCAACATTTAGATTTGGGAAACTATATTAGTTGGTTGCATGCTTTGACTCTCTCAATTATGTATTATGTAATTATGTATATGGCAAAGTAACAGTACATGTTACATAACAGACTGTGCTCAAGTATTTCTCGATATGTCAAACAGATAGAAAGACAGTCAGGCAATAAAACACAAAATAAATTTTTAAGCCCCATTTAGATTTCAATTTGTCATTTAGTCAGCCTACTGTGTGACATGTTTTAATGACGTTCAGTCAAATCTTGTACAGCAGATAGACATGCACTTTCATAATATTTACTCTTGTTTATGTAAAGGTTTCGTGAACAATATAAAATATAAGAATTAAATATTTCTCGATATATTCTTTGGATAGTGAAATATTGTAAGCTTGGATAGGCTCCACTATATCACCATAATCACATGACGTTGACTGTGTAGAAATGACTTCACATGCAAAAGTTCATGCCCAGAGGGCAGAAAAACAGGAATATAGACAGATATATATATATATATATATACAAAAAAGGTATCTTGCCAGAACCCTTAATGATAACTAATCAAAGTATTCAGAATTTTAAGTTTATAGGTCAATTATTACTTATTACCTTAGTTTTAGGCTTTGCTAACACTCAGCCAAATATTAGTTGGTTAATTGTGTATGCGACCGTATTAATCAACTGGGCCTATTTAGATGTATGTCTAAATTTAATTTCCCCTCCCCTTCATTTATACAGGCCTAGTGCTGTGATTTAGTGTTCAACTGGCTAAGATCCACCTGACGTGTACCACCAACAATACTGAAATATTTATGTAATAATGAAATGGCATCACAAATAACAGTTATTACAGTGATTATTTAACTTAAAGTATTATATATTAATATAACGCTCGAAAAAATAATAGTTTCAAAGTATTTAAATCAAATGGAAAAAGAAAATGTACCTTAATTTGTATTGAAATGTTTATAAATTACAACAAATTAAAATTTATTGTAAACAATGACAACTAAGATAACATTGATTTCCTTAATTCTACAAAAATCAATTCGTTATTCTAGTCGTATAAATAACAAATGAATGAGACAAGACTAAGTTTTAGATGTATTTTCCAGCCTCAGTATCTGATGAGTGAATTACGAAAATTAATTTTATTTCACTTACAATGAGTTTAAATGTCTAAGATGAAGTTTGTATTAGCTTTTCTTAATTCAGTCAAATACGTCGAAAAATGTAACAACAAATATTAATAACGTTCTATTTTATGAGGTTTTTCAATAGGAAGGCTTATCATACATATCACAAATGTACTATGGATATTGATTCGTTTTTCTAAACGTATGAGTAGCAAATCTATAAGATAAGACTTCTTACTGACCTCTAACATATATTGAGTGAATGAGCTTTTTCGCTTACAATACGTGTGATGTTATAGGGAAGATCTCCTGTCGCGGGCCCTTCAGGACTCCGCCCTAGAGTCTTCACTCCACCCGGAAGGCCTAGAGCAGATCGCCCCCATCAATGTCGTGTAAGTTAATACAGTACTAAAAGTAATTTTGAGTATTTAAAATTTGTCGAAGGTGCATGGATTATGATTACGTAATATAGTTAAATCTGGATTTTCTATGTCACATGTTTCGCAACTTTATTTATAATTTGCAAAACTTAAATTGAATGGCGCTTATTCAGATTACTGGTTTTCCTCTTTAAAGTTCTTGAAGAGGCATGAAAAAACAAAGAATCAGAAAAGGGAGGCGAGAAGTGATGGAGGACTGAAGGAATGTCAAAAATGAAGGCATTCGTCTGTATACCTTGTTCCCACCTCCACTTTGAACTAAAGCGTTGATATTAACTTCTATTAAACATCTACTTAATTGTCCATTCATCCTTCATATCTTCTATATTGTGTTGTTGTTTCATCAGTTTACCATATGTTACTGAAAAGTTCTTACTAAATCCTTCATAACCTTGTAAACGTCGCTTAAAATTTCTTTTAAACTTCCTTTGAGCACACACAATCTGCTTTTCTTCGAATTAAATTTACTTACAGCCAAAACTTCCCTTTAGGCATTTCATAAATTTTCACAATTCGCATATACATGCTCTGCCACTTTTGATACTTAAAATTATGTATGTAATTTTTTGATATATGTAATACCTTTTTTCTTTGATACAGTGTTTCTCTTCTTCTCATTATATTGCCCTACTCTGAGCCCATAACTACTATATAAATAGCATAGCTTCTTCTTTAAAACTAATATTCTTTCTTCTTCTCATTTTTTTACTATTACCTAGGTTCTTGGACATTCCATTCCAGCATAGGTCCTATTGCTCTCATAACAATCGACCATCGTTTGCCACAGCTATCGCTGTTACACCTTTCTCAAATTGTGGCCGTAAGTACCATCAAATAAAGAATTTCAGAGCGAAGCTCCCAAGCACCTACTTGGTGGCTGGCATCATTTGGCCTGTATTGCGTTTTAAAGTATTAATGAACATATAATCCTACTGCAAAATTCTCTTTACTTTTACTCACTTGACGAACATGTCATGTAGTGCATCCACTGTTTCTACAATGTGAATAAATCCATAGTATCAATTGTTCAGCCTTTCTTTCTGTATTTAGTTCACGAGCACTTCTTTATTCCATTAAACAATCAAATTCTCCTTTATCTCCCCAATAACCTACAAAAATTGTGACTGCCTTACCTCTTTACTAAAACTTGGATCAGGTTTTTTTACAGTTGAAGTGTATATTCCGTCCTCTTTGGCTATATCAATTCCGTCCGTAGTATCAATTGTTCAGCCTTTCTTCTGTATTTAGTTCACGATTATTTCTTTATCCATTAAACAATCAAATTCTCCTTTATCTCCCCAATAACCTACAAAAATTGTGACTGCCTTACCTCTTTACTAAAACTTGGATCAGTTTTTTTTACTGTTGAAGTGTATATTCCGTCCTCTTTGGCTATATCAATTCCGTCCATAGTATCAATTGTTCAGCCTTCCTTCTGTATTTAGTCCACGAACACTTCTTTATCCATTAAACAATCAAATGCTCCTTTATCTCCCCAATAACCTACAAAAATTGTGACTGCCTTACCTCTTTACTAAAACTAGGATCAGGTTTTTTTACAGTTGAAGTGTATATTCCGTCCTCTTTTTAGCTTTTTATTTCTTCTCTTCTCCTTTCTTATTTCCTATCTTGATCTTATCCCTCATTAGGTGGTCAATTCTCTTTCCTTACTCTTGGTATCGTTTCCTTTATTACTCTGGCTATCAGCTCTTAAAACTATATTGCACGGCATTTTGCATCTTTATTTTCCCATTGTAGGACACACAGGCCTTCCATTAATATCATATAGAAATTCTCACAATCTTCATCCATTACATTTTAAGTTCCTTTTTAAAACGTTTTTGTTTTCTTTGTATTAATAAAGTTTAATGCTGTGTTAAAATTAATCAATAGATTATTTATTATTATTTAAGGCTAACTCAAACTACTTACATTTCTTGTTACATCACTTGCAGTTATTGTAACGTTGATGTTTGGCGAAACTCCAAACATTGCGTTGATTCTTCTTAAACATGGTTAACCTCCTCTATTATTTTGATGCTTGCAGCTTCCATTAAAAATTACATTCTCAAATTGATTACTTTTTTGTTAGTCACATGACTCAATCTCATAACTGTACCTTTTACTATAATATCTCAACAACAGGATCGTTTAAAAGGTTTTGCGTTATAGGTGTCTTGTTCAATGTTCAATTTGAACTCTAGTTTGGGAAATTATAGTTATGGTTGAGGCACGTTATTGTACATGTCTTTGGTTTTCTTAACCTGCTGTTAAAATGATTACCACCAGTTTAGAGTACTCAAGTGAAAACATTTACATCTTTACAATGCATTAAATGTTTTGAATAAGGCGCAAACTGGCGCAATCAACTGAAAGTATCAACATTGGTCAAGTGTCAGTAAATGTGGATTATGACACGTAAATATTTAACGTTTAGTTTCGAATAAAAACTATTCTTGATGGTTTTCCAGATCTTGTCTTCATATACTTATTTACGGATTTCAATGAATATTAAAAATAGCTGAATTGATCAAGTTGTTCTCTTAATTAACAACCTTTAATACAACATTTTGAGATTTATTGTATTTATAAAATTAATAGTAGGTAATTTTTAGGATACGGAAAAAAGATAAATAAATTTAATAACGGTATATTTATAATAAGTTAATGAGGTAGTTGATAGTTAATATATAAAATAAGGGTAAGAAATCAACTGGACATATAGCAATATCTTCCTAGAAATTAAGATTAGAATAAAATTATATGAAACTTTTTTATAGCAACAACGAATTAATTATTAAACACACAGTATTTTGAGTAAAGGCTAAATGGAGTGTAAAAGAATGCTTCATTTAAAAATTAATATAAAATAAAATTGAGAAATTAAAATAATATAGATTATAATTAATTAAACTTTTCTCTGATTTTTTAACAGAGACTAGATGATGGCAGTGATTTTTCGGTAAGTACGAGTAATTTATGTTACTAAATAGCAAGCTTATTTCTTAAATAGTGTTTTGTTTTATATATAGTTTATAGATTTAATTATATCTTTTATTTCTTCAACAAAAATTATGTTCCTACACCAGGTGATGGTGTACTGTTTGACATATATGAAATTTATAATGCGGTATAATCATTCATAATTATATAACATGAGTTGCGTCGAATGTAAAGTTTAAATTTAATTGAATACTTTTACAACAAAAAACGAATAATGTTATTTTTTGTATTTATGTCTAACAGCAATATAACCATATTATACTTAAACATGTAAAAACACGAGAAAATTTAAAGATTTTCGAGTAGTGGAGTAACATAATTCATAATAATGAGACAAATTTAATGTATACAATATTTTGTTATCAAACAGGGGTGCGGGGATTTGAATTCGACGCTTGGAACCTTGTCGAGCGGTAACGGGTCGGTACGTACTTATTGTTGATTGAGATATCTAAGTAAGTATTCTAAGTTTAAAATATCTAAGTTCTTTGTCCAACAGTGATTTATATGTTTAATGTAAGTCAGGGTAATATATGTATATATGTAAATATGTATATTTGCATTTATTATTAATATAATTAGGTGTAGAAATTGTTGTTTGTATAAATAAATTTAGCGATTATTGTACGTAACAAAATACAGTGCCTACAATATACTAGTTATTCTTCAATGAACTTTCGATTCCTAAAAGTATAGAGTAAAATATTCTTAAACAATTTTCTAATTCAAACAATAGGATTTAAAAAGTAATTATTGATAATTTTATTGTTATTACTGTTAAATGATATAAAACCTCATGGACTTCTGCTTTTATTGAAAAGTTTGTTAACTGTCTTCATAACCAATTAAAAAGTGTATATTTTTTGCTACTTAACACGTATAGATTGATTTAGTATAGTATCGTTGAGTAGGAGAGCTGGACATTTTAAATTTTTAACATTGAAACATTAAAATTATTTAAAGAGGAAAGAGAAAGCATTCATTCCTTCAAAAACTCTCAGTTTGAGGCCTCCTTGAGTATTTCTGCAATCTGTGGCTAATACGTTTTATTCTATGGTCATTTAGATTTGAACTTATTATTGTCTCCATCTAGATTGATTGTGAATAGTTTCTTTGTTTCTGAGTTATTTTTATTTAAAAGAAGTGAAATCTTGTTATTTTAAATTGTATGAACAATATTCACAAATATGTGTTTTACCTGCCCAGTACATTTAAAAATGTATGTGTAGATTTATTCCAATACTAAATTCTCCAGTACAGCACATATTATTTTATTAAAATAATAATTTGAAAATGGTTTACTAGGTCCAAGCTGAATTGAATTTCAAAATACTGAATATCTTTTATTTCAAATTATTCCAACTCTTATAATGATTTGCCAGAGAGCATTTTTATACATAATTTGGCTTTTATAAAATTGTATATTACTATTTAGATATAGGAAACTATATTAGTTGGTGGCATGCTTTGACTCTCTCAATTATGTATTATGTAATTATGTATATGGCTAAGTAACATAATTACTTACATACATTTTACATAACAGCCTGTGCTCGATGCCAAACAGATAGAAAGACTGTCAGGCAATAAAACACAAAATAAATTTTAAAGCCTCAGACACATTTCAGTTTGTCATTTCATTAGCCTACTGTGTGACATGTTTTAATGAAGTTCAGTCAAATCTCTTGTAAGGATGCCTTCAGGGATCTTAAATTGCTAACTTTATCCTGCCTGTATATCCTCGATACGGCACAAGAGGCAGATGTAATTCCGCGTACAGCAACACCGAAGAGCAAAATTGGAAAGTTTACTGCCCGAGGTTGGTGTCAAACTGATCAATAGACTCCCAGAGGAAATAAAACAATTGAATGACCCCAACAATTCCAATCTCGGCTAAGACACATCTTGGTGTCTAGGCTGTTCTACTCTGTTGACGAGTTTATAATGAGCCGCTGGGACGCTATTAAGAACTAGTAACTAATATGATCAATTCTCTTGTTCTGATATAAAGTGTATTAAAAACGGCTAACAGAAGTAAATACCATTTGATTGAATGAAAGAAATTGTGTCTGCATCAATGGCAGTTATTTGTAATATTTTATGCGATGACTTATGATAACAAAATCTTCCAGTAGGCAATTTTTACTTTGCACGAGATACTATTTTGTTGATTTCAAATGGTTTAAGGTATTTACTAAATTATTAATAAAAGTAATTTTCGAAACATCTAGTTACACTCAACTGCGTCCTAACCCACAATTACGTTTACTTTTTTCTTTTGATTTTTCTAAGGAATCTGTAAGTACAGTATTGAATTTTAACTGCGATTCCCTACAACTGCAACATCTTTAAAATTGTTATAACAATTACGTTTTACTCATACTTAGTTAAAAATCGAAAATGGTAATTTTATTTTTGGTTGGTATATTAAAATTAAAATTTCTGTCAGTTTAAGACCTTATTATCTGTTTAGACAGGATGAGTAACGTACTGTTACGTACAAAGTTGTCATTGTCTAAATTTGTTTTAAAAACATATCTAAATTAACTATAAATGAAACAACCAGCGTTCTAGGCACAAGTTAAATAGAAAATGTAAATAGTAATATGTACTTCATTCTTTTACAATAAGTACATATTACATGAATATTATTTATCATCTGAATAACAAAATGAGGGTAACTGTATGAATAGAGTGTGTTTGTATTAGTATTTGAGTAAAATCTGAAATTTAGTTTTAAACATTAAATATTTATATAAATTGCATTATCTTTGAATATACCCAGTCAATTCTTTGTTATTTTCAAAGAAAACTGAAAGTTGTATGGCAATTTGCTGTATATATTAATGATGTTTATCAATAGTGATGTATATTGAAAGTTGCATAATTAAACACCATAAGACACATGAAAATTAAGAGAAACCAAAATAATTTGCATTGACAATAGTTAATTCTCAATGACACTAATAAGTATTTATTTGATAGACTAAATAAAGCTAATATATGAGATAAATTGTAAAGACGGATTAGTTGCAATAAAATAATTAATATTCTTGGGACAGTTTTGTCGTCTATAGTACGTGTGATGTTATAGGTATGTCCTCCTGCCGCGGGCCCTCCAGAATACGTAAGAACTCCACCTGGGAGACCTAGACCAGAGACATACAAGGCACGCCGTGTAAGCGAATGACAGTACTAAGTATAATCTAGCGTACTTTTATGTTAAGGTGTAATGATTTTGTTTAAATAATATAGTTAAATCTGGGAAAGAGGCTCTTGTCGATTACGTTTTCCTCTTTAAAGTTCTTGAAGAGGCATGAAAAAGAAAAATACCGGAAAAGGATAGGAAATAATATAAGGGAGTAGAGAGGGAGGGCTGGAGGAATGACGAAAGAGAAACATTCATATGTATAACTTGTTCTCACCTGGACTCTTAACTTAAGTGTTAAACTTGACTACTTTAGAACATTTACTTTTTCCGATGATTTTCCATTTGCCCTTAATATCTTCTGCATCATATTAGTGTTTCGTCATGTTACCACATGATTCTTTTTTTCTTCTTTATATCCCCAAACTTTGTACATGACGTTAGTACATTATATTCAGAATCCATTAGTACATGCTCTACAACTTCCGCTTGTTTAAAATATGTAAATCTTTCTTCTACCAAGATGAATCATATCAGTTTGGCCTTAAAGTTCTCAATAACATTGGCACACTAGGTAGTTTAAGGAGTTACTCATTGAACTCGTTTCACCCCCTCATTAATAAATGAATTATTTCTAGTAAAATCCTAATTGAAAATGAATATGGAATAAAACATGAGACATATATATATACCAATGACGAACACGAGTTTTAAACGCGAGGTAAGTTGAGATAAACTATATTGACAGAGGTTTGCTACATGCTTTTACAATTATTATAAAGTAGCGTTTTTGAAGTAAGTCAATAAATTCTAACTTTGCTTTTATTTTTTTTTACAGAGGTTATATCATGGCTCTGAGGGTTCGGTAAGTAAATCTGTTACTAAATATAATTTAATACATATTTTATTGTTTTATCTACAGTTAATTTTATTGCTTAGCATATAAATATGAAAATTATGATAGCAAACCAAGTGATGTATAATATTTGTACAATAATATACAGTTTAAATATTGGAAACTAAATTTATATCTTAACAATACATAACACATGAAATGAGTTGTCGTTGAATCTATCCAGTTACATTTAGTTCAGTTATTTTTTAAGTAAGTAGTAAATTTAATTTTTAATTTTTACTCATATCTGACAGTGTTACTATATTGGTGTCAAGAAATTTGAAAGAAAATAAACTATTTACATTGATAATTTTGCACCTCTTGACTGAAAAAACTCAGTAGTGGAGATATATAGTAAAGCAGCTCACCTCCTGTAAGTAGGAATAGTTACATAATTCATAATCTTGAGACGATATGTTTGTGTATTAAACAGGAGTGCGAGGATTTGAATTCGCCGCTCGGAACCTGGTCAAGCGGCAACGGGTCGGTACGTACTTATTGTTGATTGAGTAATATAAGTTTAGGCTTTTATTATACGTTAATAGGGTAGCTTTTAATTATTAACAGATATACGATATTTTTCCTGCGATTTATTCCAAATATTATTTCACGTAGTCTTTAGTAGACCCAATCAACCACTCAAAGTTTAAGAATCGTCTGAATGCCAAAAGGGCCCATTAACCAAGTTGTAGGACTTGTAAACTTATGGTAAATCTTATTAGCAGTTTGACTAACAAAGAATACCAGATTAAACCCAATATTAATGACAATTTCATTAATTTTATGTACCAGTTAAGGCTGCATACTTTTACCTAAGATTGTAATAATTGTTAAATCAATAATCACCTTAGTAAAACGTGTTACTAAACCCTTTTTTGATGCTGATCAAAATTCAGAAAACAAAAATAATGCCAACATATATATTGTAGTGCAAAAATAAAAATATCTAGACATTTTTGTTTAATTAAATTAGTAGTCCTGAGCTCGTGACTACCCCTTCCACTGTACACCGTTGACCGTTGGGCCGAGGACCACATGGAATCTGTCGGCTTGTACAATGTAGTGCAGGCCTTTGCTCTCTGATATCTGGGCATCATATCATCTAATTCCTTGGTGCAAGATACAAATACTGTCAACGTTCTTTTAAATAATCCTTGTAGGTATTTCATGCGTATATTTTACAGAATTCCATTTTTGTTTTTGCTACGTGCACGTACAAATACTTTTGATCAGTGATTGTATAAGTTTATAGCAATGTAAAAATAATGTTTAGATTTTTAATTTTATGATGTATGATTAGAATTTTATTGTCATTACTGTTTCAAAAACACATTTATTCTCGAAATGCTAGACATTTCTCGTTTCTGTACATGGCCCCTTGAGTATATTGTATTAGAAAAAACTGAATTTCTAAATGAAATTGATTTTTTGGTGGTGAATTATTAATATAATTGCATTAAAAATAAGTTTTATACTTTTACAATCCAGTTACACCCTCAAATTATACAAATCCTAACAGACAACTGCTTTTATTGAAATGTTTGTTAATGTCTTAACTAATTAAAAAGTGTCTATTTTTGCTACCTAAAATGTATAGATTGATTTAGTAGCGTATCATTGAGCAGGAGAGCTAGACAGACTTTTAAATTTAAACACATTTAAGGGGATATGGCACTGAAATCATGGAAAATTTTCCAAAAAAGTGATTTTTTTATTAAGGTTTTTTTATTGTTTATAATGTTAAAAACAATAAACAAGTGTCAAAAAAATATTTTTTTCGTTTTTTAGGCGTTTTTTTGAATTGTTGAACAGGCTCTTGAAAAAGCCGGTCGGACGACTTTTTTCAACACATTAAATATGATATAACTTGAGTTGTAATTGTTAGATTTTAATGATTTCAACGTAAATTGTAGGATATAATGTCCTCTAAAATATTTTTAGGTAGCTTGATAAGTATAGTCCAATAAATAATAAATATTAAAGCTTAATTTCGAAACAATAATGTAAAAATTGATAAAATTTTTTTACTTTTTTATATGTCTTTTTATTATCATATATGACTAATTCTACCTAAATATGTACATAACAACAGCCCAATCATATATAAAAAATTTCAACAATGTAGCTCAAACAGTTTTTGAGTTATATCAGTTTGTATAGCAAAGATTTTTAATAAATCGAATTAAAATTCAAATCGAATTTGAGGCTACGTTGCAAAGTAGCCTCAAACTTTAGTTAGAAAATATTTGTCACTCAAATATTTTTTTATATGCATGTAAATATAAACACTATTATGTAGGCCTATTTTAATACATATATAATATTATAATTAAAAACTAGGAAATTATTAAATCCTAGTACCTGCCTTTATTGGTCAGCTGATGAAACAAATAACATAAATAAAACAGCTGCCATGTTAATCTGTTTTGTTTGTAAACACTCTGTGTTGTTCGTTATTGTACCTCAAACAGATTTATAGTGTTTAGTGATTTTTTATTAGTGATTTACAATGGGAAGAATTTCCAAGAAAAGAAAAAAACATTCAGCTATAGAATAAACAAAATGTAAGCATTCGGTACAGTAGAACAAATAAAATTTTGTTTGAACAAATAAAATTTTATAACCACCTGAAAGTGTTGCTAATACTTGTATTTATTCCCCATAAAAGAGCAACAATAAAAAAGTCCATATAAAGTAATATTTTTGACTATAACACTCTAGTAAGTCATAAAACCAAGGTAAATTTTCAACGCGCGATTCCCGAAAATCGAATTTTTGGCTGTTATTAATTTTTAAATTGATATAACTCAAAAACTATTTGTACCACATGATTCAAATTTTTACCAAGGGTGTTGTAATCTAAATATTTAGGTAGAATTATACATGTATGGTCATAAGGAAAAAAATATGATTTTTTATAAATGTCAAATCAAATGTTTAAACCAAAAATATTTTTAAAATGACACCACAATTTTGTTTATTGAGATAAAGTTATAATTCTACCTAAATATTTCAAGGCAGTTGTAAGCTACAAAATGATAGTTTATTTGTCAAAATCTAATCAGTATAACTGGAGTTATATCAAATTTTGTTGTTACCTAAAAATTTTACAAAAAAATTATATTTAATATATGTATACATTTTTTTTTATTTCGTATTTGTATATTCTTATACCCAAGAAACACACATGCAAAGTTTCAAAGGCCTAGTGATAACCTTATTAAAGTTAGTAATTTCAGTGCCATATCCCCTTAATTTTAAAAATTCACAAATTTGAGGCCTCCTTGAGTCTCTCTGCAATCTGTGGCTAATACATTTTATTGAAAATGAATCTTAAGTGCAAGAATTAAGTTTATTATCCAATTATAGTTAGTAATAAAGAATCAATGCTATCGTGTAATTAGTGAATCAGTATTTTATGAAAGTTATTAAAGTTTATTAAAGTTGACGCATTCTTTGAAATGTAATGCCAAATGATATCTTCCTAATAGACTATGTTTGTATATGACTGATTTTACAGTGCCTAGGCGATTCAATAAATAGAACTATAACTTTGGGCCGAGCAGATGAAACCTACATTTCGGATGACTCATGTCCTGCAGGAATAACAGAAGATATAAGTCTCGTGGATGATGTGTTTGATTCACCGGTAAGTTACTCGGTGATAAATATTATCATACTTTAATAGTTGCAAATCTTCCTGTTTATATTAGTTTATTAAGTTTTTTAGTAATTACAAAACTATTATCTATGCCCCAATCCAAATGTGATTATTTCCATGTATTTTATTTTAATTTGTAATCGTGATTCTATAACTAATGTTTTTCTTGTTAAGTAATTTTAATTACCGAAATAAAAACTATTCGTATTATTTTAAATAGGTATATTATTAATAAGTATTTTAAATAATTTTACTTATTAATATACATGTGTATATTACAACCTACACAATGAGGAGCGTTATAATGGTAGAAAAGTTCTATATTTTATTATAAAACCTCCTTAAATATTATATACAAAGCTTTATGAAAACTAACTTCAAATTAAAAGTGTAAATGAGGTAGCCCATGGAGCCAAATTAGTTGGAATAGAACTGTTAAGATGTGATGTTTTGTATTTCGACTCTCCCCGTTAAGATTAAATATTGAACTCTACTGTGTATGTAATGGCAGACAATGTTTATTCTGACTTACTGAAATCATGTATTTATAAATTATAATTGGCTGAGCGTTAGTGAGTACTCGAGTACCTTGAAATATTTAATTAATTTTTGTCTGCATGTCAGTCCGCTCGATATCTCCAGAACGAACTAACTTATAGACTTGGTATGTTACACGAAGTTTCATTTCTACACGATCAACATCTAGTTTTGTGGTGGAGCATGTCTCTCCGCTCGATATCTCCAGAACGAACTAACTTATAGACTTGGTATGTTACATGAAGTTTCATTTCTACAAGATCATCATCTAGTTTTGTGGTGGAGCATGTCTCTCCGCTCGATATCTCCAGAACGAACTAACTTATAGACTTGGTATGTTACACGAAGTTTCATTTCTACACGATCAACATCTAGTCTTGTGGTGGGGCATGTCTCTCCGCTCGATATCTCCAGAACGAACTAACTTATAGACTTGGTATGTTACATGAAGTTTCATTTCTACACGATCAACATCTACGCTCTATATCTCCAGAACGAACTAACTTATAGACTTGGTATGTTACACGAAGTTTCATTTCTACACGATCAACATCTAGTTTTGTGGTAGATCATGTTTCTCAACAATGGATTTTCTCCAAAGTAACTTTTTACTCTATTATAAAGACTCTAAAAATAGCACCTATACTTCGTAAGATACATCAGTGAAGTGTAATCCTTCTTCTGTAAAAAGACAAGACAGATTTAGATTCTTTTGGGACAGATTTAGTATTGCAGATTCATAAAATAATTGGCCCGGTTCTTCAATTATGTATTCTCTTGGCTTTAAAAGCAATAAACTGCTTGGTATATGCATTTATGAAATTCCATAGTCTATTTATGAAGCAATGAGCCTTCCACGATTGATAAAGGAATAGCTTGTTGGTTAAGCATTTATGCAGGGTTTTAATTTGATACGCACAAAACATATTTCGAAGATAGTTATTCCATCTATTTATACATTACATATTGGAGTGTTTATAAATGGTTGCTATTATTATAATTAACGACTATTTTTTTTTTTTTAATCTGTCTAGGACAGCGCCACGCAGCCTCTACCCGCTTGGGCGCGCGAAGCTATGAGACAGGTAAGAAACATCTCTCCAATCTCCACAGGTTACCTGCAGTTAGTGTTCATTGGTTAGTCATGTTACACGCTGTGCTCAATAATTAACACTGATATAGATTTGTGTTCGTCTTTATGACATTCCAGATAAAAATGTTCTAGAAACTTGAATAATGGTAGGTTTAAATCAAAATAATTTACTCCTAAAAAAAGATCTAGCAAAGGATATTCATTTAAATTATGGACTGCTCTTAAAATGGAGAGAACTTACATGCTTGTTTCTTTGGTATGTGTTGTGTAAAATAATATAATATCTATGACTCTATTGTACGACAACTACTAACACATGTTCTATAACTCCCAGTACGTAGGAACTAGTTATACTTTGATTATTAAAAATTAAAGACCGAACGAAATGGGACATAGATTTAATGTAAAAGTAAGGTCAAATTAGATATTAGTTAGCTATAGTAACGAATGACCATAATATAAAACATATATTTATATACAGTACCGCAAAATGGACTACTAACATTGGAGGCTATGATCTCGGATAGACCTTCTCTTGGTTCAGAAAAGAACTTAGGTTTTGCGGTCTGAGGGTAGCACATACGTATATGTGATAAATCTTTCGTTACGTTATGCACGGTCCTTCTATTATCCTTTTGTTGGTTTATTTTACGTGAAAAGTGGAATTTACTGGTATTTTATTCTAATGATGTTTAATATTATACAAGTGTAAAAAAACTTGTAAATGGTGAAACAATATATTTTTGTTTTGCAAATAAAGTATTTACTATTTTATAAAATTCTAAGACAGTATGTCAAATTTTATGTAGATTCATTGTAAGTTTAAATGCCTAAAATCATTTACACTTTTAACCATGGAATGTATTTTTAGGAAGTTCTAGACCAAGAGAAAGCATTAAGGGGATTTCCTTTGGTAAGCTATTATCAATAATTTTTATTCGTATAAATAGTACTTTTAAACATAAACCATCCTTCATCTTTTCATTCGAAAGTGTTGTATAAATCAATCTAAACGTGAATAATTTACAGCTAGATTATATTGATATTCTACAAATAGGTGTGATATGTTTGTGTTGGAAGTTCAGTAGTCAGGGATTAAAAAGGCAATTAAAAAAAAATTCACCGGCAAAACGGAAAATATTCTATTCACCTTGTATTACACGTGCATGTTGTGGTTTAGTTACAGTAATGAAACTTTATACATAATCGTGTGTTCTAAAAACTTTTTTTGAGTCCATTGGTGATGGTTTATCTCACAAGGGATATCTGGTTGGCCCATGACGTCAGTTGGTCAAAAATCGTAAACTGTAATGACGGCTAAGATTTTGTATCAAGTTAAAGGTGTATTTAACAAAAATCAACTGCTGCAAATCTTATCTCGAAAGTTTATGTAAATTCTATTAACCATACATACTGATCCTTATAGCAGTAAACAAAAACACGTTAATGAAATTTCGAAATAATACTTCTACATAACTTCTTTCTGCAAACTCATGGTGACTTTAGAGGCGTGTCCTTACGAGTCCCGAGTCGTTTCCCCAAATCTAAACAAGTTAAACCTACCCTTGCTCAATTTAATCCCTTACGAACATTAACATAGAATCGAACATTCTCAGTTCAGATGAGTGCATTCAATTAATTCAAATCATAAACCTAAAAATAATTAAATTGAAAAATATTCACAGATTCAGTTTCCAAAAAGCAACTATGTACATCGGCTTCTAAATTCAGTCAAAATCATGTAGAGATGAACATGAAAGCTAATAAGAAATACGATAGAAACCATCCTGACAGCCTGGAGTTAACAGAAATGAGGTTAAGAAATATACAGAGAGTCATCCAGGAGAAATATCCAGAAAGGCTGTGGATGTTGGTAGCTGTGGAAAAGGTAATTTTCAGTAATACATGTACTGAAAATCACCCTTTGTTCACAAGGTTCAGACATTTACGTCTTATGAAACCTTACTAAAGTCTGCTCTGTGGATATAATAAGAACGGCCTACATTTACCTTACGTATCCCAATCTGACAATTCTAAATACAAATTCAGAAGGATATTTAGAAGTCAATAGAAAGCTCTATAAATCATTTCAAATTTGAAATTCAAAAATTATTGTAAGAAGGTTTTCAGTGGTCTTAGATTGCTAACTTTGTCCTGCCTGTATATCCCGTAAAGTCATTTTCAAGTGTGGCTTGGTCGAAGGCAAGAACGTTTACCAATATGGCACAAGAGGCAGATGTGATTCCGCGTACAGCAACACAGAACACCAAATTGGAAAGTTTACTGTCCGAGGTTGATGTCAAACTGATCAATAGACTCCCAGAGGAAATAAAACAATTGAATGACCCCAACAATCCAAATCTCGGCTAAGACACATCTTGGTGTCTAGGCTGTTCTACTCTGTTGACGAGTTTATAATGAGCCGCTAGGATGCAATTAAGAACTATTAACTAATATGATCAATTCTCTTGTTCTGATGTAAGGTGTATCAAGAACGGCTAACAAGAGTAAATGCCATTTGATTGAATGAAAGAAATTATGTCCGCATCAATGGCAGTTATTTGTAATATTTTATGCGATGACTTATGATAACAATGTTTTTCAGTAGGCAATTTTTACTTTGCTGGAGATAATTTGTTGATTTCAAATGGTGTAAGGTATTCACTAAATTGTTAATAAAAGTAATTTTTGAAACATCTAGTTACACTGAACTGCGTCCTAATCCACACCTACGTTTTCTTTTTTTCTTTTGATTTTTCTAAGGAATCTGTAAGTACAGTATTGAATTTTGTGTACTTTTTACCTGCGATTCCTTACAGCAGCAACATCTATAAAATCTTTATAACTATTACGTTTTACTCATACTCAGTTTATTAAAAATCGAAAATGGAAATTTTATTCTTTGTAGGTATAGTAAAATTAAAATTTCATTCAGTTTAAGACCTTATTTTTTTTAGACAGGATAAGTAACGTACTGTTATGTACAAAGTTTTCTTTGTCCAACTTTTTATTAAAAGAAACATAAATAAATTAAATAATAAATGATACAGCAATAGTACCAGCATTCCAGACACACGTTAAATAGATCATGTACATAGTGTATGTACCTCATTCTTTTATTATAAGTACATATTACAAATATCATTGACTATCTAAATACAAAAAACCGAGGGTACATGTATGAGTAGTGTGGGTTTATATTAGTATTTTAGTAACATCTGAAATTTAGTTTTAAACATTAAATATTTATGTACATTGCGTTACCTTTGAATCTGAACTTAGATTCTTTGTTATTTTCCAAGAAAACAGAAAGTTGTATGGTAGTTTGCTGTACATATTAATTATGTCTACCAATAATGATGTATATCGAATGTTGCATTATTAAACACAGGACAATTAAGAGAAACCAAAATAATTTCCATTGATAATAGTTAATTCTCAATGATTCTAATAAGTATTTATTTTATGAACTGAAAAAGCTAATATATGTGATAAATTGTAAATATGGATTAGTTGCAATAAACAAATTAAATATTCTTGAGACAGTTTTGTCGTTTATAATACGTGTGATGTTATAGGTATGTCCACCTGCCGCGGGCCCTCCAGAATACGTAAGAACTCCACCTGGGAGACCTAAAGCAGAGACACACAAGGCACGCCGTGTAAGCGAATGACAGTACTAAGTATAATCTAGCGTACTATTGTCTTTAAGGTGTAATGATTTTGTTTAAATAATATAGTTAAATCTGGGAAAGAGGCTCTTGTCGATTACGTTTTGCCTCTTTAAAGTTTTAGAAGAAATAAGAAAAAGAAAAATACCGGAAAAGGATAGGAAATAATATAAGGGAGAAGAGAAGGAGGGCTGGAGGAATGACGAAAGAGAAACATTCATCTGTATAACTTGTTTCCACCTGGACTCTTAACTTAAGTGTTAAACTTGACTACTTTAGAACATCTACTTCTTCCGATGAATTTCCATTCGTCCTTAATATCTTCTGCATCATGTTATTGCTTCTTCATGTTACCACATGGTACATGAAAATTCTTTCTGTCTTCTCCATATCCCCAAACGTTGTACATGACGTTAGTGCATTATATTCACAATCCATCAGTACATGCTCTGCAACTTTTGCTTGTTTAAAACATGTAAATCTTTCTTCTACCAAGATGAATCATATCAGTTTGGCCTTAAAGTTCTCAATAACATAGGCACAGTAGGTCGTTTAAGGAGTTACTCACTTAACTCGTTTCACCCCCTCACACCAGGCACATATTTTAATATTTACCTTCCTTTGATTCTCTTTTTTTATCTTTTTGCATCGACACGGTGTCTCTTATTTTTATTATATTGCTCTACTCTGAGCCAATATCTGATTCTTTATAATTCCATGTTTTATTCTTTCAACCTGTCACACCTGTCAACAATTTTCACCTTTGTATAAAGCATAGCTTCTTCTTCATAAAATAATCTTCTTTCCTTTCCCTATTCTGTTACCATTACGGAAGCTTTTGCGCATTTCCAATATAAACAATTATTGACCTTCTAACCAGAATAAAAAATAAAAATAATAATAATAAATTTGTAAAAAGAGTTTATGATAATACTTAATACAGAACATTAAGTTAATAAACCAATTATTTCTAGTAAAATCCTAATTGAAAATGAACATGGAATAAAACATGAGACATATGTATACCAATGACGAACACGAGTTTTAATCGCGAGGTAAGTTGAGATAAACTATATTGACAGAGGTTTGTTACATGCTTTTACAATTATTATAAAGTAGCGTTTTTGAAGTAAGTCAATAAATTCTAACTTTGCTTTTATTTTTTTTACAGAGGCTATATGATGGGCTCTGAGGGTTCGGTAAGTAAATCTGTTACTAAATATCATTTAATACATGTTTTATTGTTTTATCTACAGTTAATTTTATTGCTTAGCATATAAATATGAAAATTATGATAGCAAACCAAGTGATGTATAATATTTGTACAATAATATACAGTTAAATTATTTTACATTAACCTTATACCTTATAAAAATACATCATATACGAAATGAGTTGTCGGATCTATCCAGTTTAAATTTAGTTCTTTTTCAAGAAAGAAGTGAATTGTATATTTATATCTGACAGTGTACTATACCGGTAGCAAGAAAATGTAAAAATAAACAATTTACATTAATAATTTTTCATACTCTAGACTGATCAACCCAATTGACAAGATAAAGAATAAAATAGCTCATATCCTGTAAGAATGAATGGTAGCTGTAACATAATTCATAATCTTAAGACGGCTTTGTTGTACGCAGTGTTTTTTTTGTAAACAGGAGTGCGAGGATTTGAATTCGACGCTTGGAACCTTGTCGAGCGGCAACGAGTCGGTACGTACTTATTGTTGATTGATATATCTAAGTTTAGGCTTTTATTATACGTTAATAGGTTAGCTTGTAATTAATAACAGATATATGACATTGTTCCTGCGATTGTACGATCAAAGACAAGTATACATGAAAAAAAATATAGCTTTCTATATTAAATTTGGTAGCACAGTAGTACAGCAGAAGCTGTAAATCTATTTTTTAAGATACCTAAAGCTATATACACCATTGACCAATTAAAAAAAAATTCTTTCACGTAGTCTTTAATAGACCTAATCAACAACTCAAAATATACGAATGCTCTCAATGCCAATTTACCTAGTTGAAGGAGTTGTAAACTTATAGAAAATCTTATTAGCTGTTCGACTAACAAAGAATACCAGATTAAATTCAATATTACTGGCGATTTAATCAATTTTATATACCTGTTAAAGTGGCATACTTTTACCAAAGATTATATTATTTGTAAAACCATTAATCGTCTTGGAAAAACGTGTTACTAAACACATTTTTGATGCTTATCATAATTCAGAAAACAAAAATAATGCCTACACACACACACACACACACACACACACACACACACACACACACACACACACACACACACACACACACACACACACACACACACACACACACACACACACACACACACACACACACACACACACACACACACACACACACACACACACACACACACACACACACACACACACACACACACACACACACATATATATATATCGTGAAATGAAAAAATATCTAGAAATTCACATCTTAATACATGTATAATAACATAAGAAACATTGAAACCACCAATAATTAGGATTTTATAAAAATAAGAGTAATGCTACAGTTATTAAACATATTAATAGTTTTCTTATTTCGTAACCTGTTGCACTGTACAACTGTTGTTTTTTAGTTTATAAGCTATGGTTAAACTTCAGAAATTCAAAGTATTGCCTATATGTACAGTGATAAAAAATAAAAATATTTAGAAAAATTGTTTTAAATTAAATTAAATTAATTATTATTAACCCGTTTCAGATCTTAACACAACTTCAATAAAATAAGAAACATTGAAACAACCTTCAAATATAATTTTATCAAAATAAGATTAATGGTAAATTTGTTTAACATCTGAATGGTTCATTTTATTTATTTTATTTTGTACTCTATTGCGCTTTAAAGTTGTGTTTCGGGTTATAAGCTATGAATAAATTGAATACATCAAAGTATTTCGGTAACACTAGAATTAATTTATCCCAAGGATATATGTATAAATACCTGTAAAGCTGATACAGGCCGAGAGATTCTGTGTGGTCTCCTAGATGCGCGGGAGTAGAACCGCGGCAGGCAAGGAGCGACGGTGGAGGGGAGCCGGCTCACAGACAGAGTTCACGAGTACCCCCTCCAGTGTACATCGTTGGGCTGTAGGCCACATGGAATCCCTCGGTCGGTACAATTTAGTGGAGGCTCTTGCTCTGGAGCCATATTATCATATCTTCTTTGTGCATCATACCAATGTTAATACTATCAACGTTCATTAACATAACCAGTATTGTATCCCTAAGAACGTCATGTTCTGTCTTTTAGTGTTAAGAATTTCAGATTTGTCCACGTAAAAACATTTTTGATAAATGATTTTAAATTTTTATAGCAATATAAATGATCAATAATAAAACTTTACTAATATTATTGCTATTATTGCTTGAAGTACACTGTTACATTCGAAAAGGTAGAAATTATGTTTTGTACGTGGCCCCTTTAACACCACGAAATTGAGTGTAATGCAAAATATATCTTACCATTGTATATTTATATGCCTGATTTTACAGAGCCTAGAATATGGATCGGATAGAACTTATCGGATGTGCGAACCAGATGATTCGTATACCTTGGACGACTCATGTAATGAAGAAATATTTGCGAGTGTAAGTCTAGAGTTTGTGTGTTTGAATCACTGACCCAGTATCATAGACAATAGACAATAGACAATCTTTCTTTATTTACACAATTATAGAGATCGGTATTGGCGTCAAAACAATGTTACATAAAAATGAAGTTCTATCTTGCGAGTGCTATCTTTAAGTCTTCCACTCCATGAATTCCTTTTCGATATAGAAGGGATGATCTTCAAGCCATCGAAGGAGTTTTCCCTTGAAGGTCTTTCCCGTGTCTTGTTTGATGTGGTCTGGCAGGTTGTTGAAATACCGTGCTCCCCTGAAGGTTGGCTTTCTTTCAGAAAAGCTCAGGTGATGTGCTGGAAGTGAGAAATCTGAGGCATTTCTGGTGTTGTATTGGTGATAATCTCCAAGTTTTGGCTTATTTGATGAGATTACTAGTAGAATTACCTCGCTTATGTAAAGTGCAGGTACTGTAAGTATTTTGTGCTCCTGGAATGCTCTTCGACAGCTGCTTTGAAATCCAAGGCCTGTTAAGCATCTTATTGTTTTCTTCTGCTGCAAGAAAACTCTTTCCATGTTGGAGCTAGTAGTTCCACCCCATGCTGCTATGCCATATCTAACATGTGCCTCAAAAAGAGCAAAGTAGGCAATTCTTGCTGCAGATGTTCCGCATATTTCTTTTATCCTTCTTATGACATAGGTGCCCGATGCAAGCCTCTTGCACAGCACATCAACATGAGCCTTCCAATTGAGGTTCATGTCAAGATTAATACCTAAATATTTTAAATTATCTGGTATTTTTAAGTCAGGTATCCCATTCTGTGTGTTTCCTCTTGCGCTATACGTCATCTGTACAGTTTTACTCTCATTCAAAGCTAGGTCGTTTGTCCTACAGTACTGTTTTGCTGAGTTGAGGATGGTTCGTGTATCTATTTCAAGTTGATTTTTATTTTTGTTAGCTAATGTTAGAACAGTATCATCTGCATACATTATTGTTTGGCAGAGGTTGGTCAGGTACTGAGGTAGGTCGTTTGTAAACAAGAGGAAAAGGACAGGTCCAAGCACTGTCCCTTGTGGTACTCCTCTATTCACCTGAAGTGGGGTTGAGTGAACCTTGGTAGTTGTTCCGTTCAGGTTGTGTTTTAGTTCCACTAACTGCTGTCTTCCACTGAGGAAGGTCCTGAACCAGTTAGCTGATGTTCCTTTGATTCCCAGTTGGTGTAGTTTTTCTAGGAGCAATGAGTGGTCTATGCAGTCGAATGCTTTACTAAAATCTAGGAACAAGCTGGTAACAGTTTTTCCACTTTCAATTTGGTCAATGATATACTCAACTAACTGTACGATGGCTGTTGTGGTAGATCGGCCCTTCAGGAATCCATGTTGGTTTTCAGTCAACAGATTGTTATTGCTTAAGTAATTAAACAGTCTTGTTAGGATAACCTTTTCAATTATTTTAGAAAATGTTGGAATAAGTGATATGGGACGATAGCTGGTTGCTTCTGTGGTTGGGCCATTTTTATACTTAGGATAATTTTTTGAAATTTTCAGTTTGTCTGGGAAGATGCATTCTTGTAGTGACTTATTAATGATGTGTGTGAAGGGGACAATGATTTCCTCTTTACAGCTTTTTATGAGTTTTGAGGATATATCATCCAGACCTGCTGATGTTTTTTGCTTCATACTATCTATAATGGCAAGTACTTCTTTCTGTGTTGATGGTGTGAAAAGGAGCTGGGTTTTTGTTGAGAAATTGTGGTGTGAGTGTTTTGCAAGTTTTGAGGAGTTCTGTTTAAGTGTTTCATCAGCAATATTGGCAAAGAAGTAATTAAGATGGTTGGCAACTTTACTGGGATTTTCTGTGAATTTCCCATCTATATTGAGAGCAAGTTTGTTGCTAGATATCGTTTTAGCTGCTCTTTCTTTGTTAATTACTTCCCAAAGTGCTTTTGATTTGTTGTCAGATTCTTCTATATGCTCACTTACTTGCTGTTTTCTTAAAGATTATAATTTCATATCATATAATTTCTTTCTCTCAGCTGTTTCCTTCTTGTCATTTTCCAATCCTGTGCACAATTCCCTTTCAAGTGCTTTGATGTAATTTTGTCTTAGATGTTCTGTTTCTTGGTCCCATAGAAAGTGGTTCTGTTTTCTTTTGGCTCTTTTAAGCACAAGAGGACAGGCGGAATTTAAATTTGTTTGCATAATTTCATTGAAAGTGTTGTAAGCCTCATTAGTATTTTGCATTCTTAGAACTGTACTCCAATTCTGCTGTTTCAAGAGTGATTTTAAGTTTCCAATGTTGCGGTTACTAAAGATTCGGGTTTTTTCTTTTGGAGTTTTAATAGAGGGTCTAGAAAGGTATACAGTAGCTGTTTGTGCCTTATGGTCTGATAGGCCGGTTTGTATCACCTGTGTTTCAAGGTGGTTCTCCTCAAAATTAGCGCAGACCCAGTCTATGGAGGTTGCAGATGTTGGTGTGATTCTTGTTGGGGGAAGGTCAAGTCACTTAATATTGTAGCATGCTAGGAGGTCATTAAGCTTGAATTTTTCATTACTTTCTGTAATGTTGTTGACATTACTGTCTCCCATGATTATTAGCAACGTTTTTTCTTTCTCTAATGCTTTATCCAGAATGTTACCAAGAATATCAGTTGCGTCATTTATATTTAAGCCTGGTGGTCTGTAGGCACCTAAAACGAGTAAATCTTTTTTCCCATTTTTTTATCTGGAAAAGCGCTGCTTCACATATTAGTTCTGAATCATCGCCACTGGTGTCCATGAGTTTGACTTGGTCAGCTAGTTCTTTTTTCATATAAGCAGCTACTCCACCTTTAAGATGACTTTTCCTGGCAAAACCTCCCACCAGTGAGTAGTCAGCCAATCTGGTATTTTTCAGATTTGCTTGTGTGAGTCCGTGTTCTGTTAAGATGACAAGATCTGGTTTATTTTCATGCAAGAAATGGCTTATTTGTTTAATTTTATTCGATATTCTATCTATGTTTTGGTGAACTATTTTTATAAGTTTTGTATTTTTATTTTTGTGCCTGACTTGAAATAGATCTTTAGTCTGTCGGTCTCTTTTTGCGGCTCTTCCTCCATTGAGAAGGCTCTAAAAAATTATTGTTTTGGATGTTTGTGTGGTTTTGTATTTCTTGATGTCCCTTATTCCTTTGATCTATTGATACGTCCTGTGATTGCATGATAGGATTCAGTATTTTGTTGAAGGGAGTTTGTCTGGCTCTCCCTATGTCTTGTTCAGGTGTTTGTCCATCCCCAGGTAAGATGTTGCGATTCAGTTTTTTGTTTGAGGGAGTTTGGCTGGCTCTCCCTGTGTCTTGATCAGATGTTTGTCCGTCCTGAGGTAAGTAAGATATTGTGATTCAGTTTTTTGTTTGAGGGAGTTTGGCTAGCTCTCCCTGTGTCATTTTTAAGTGTTTGTCCGTCCTGAGGTAGGATGTTACGATTCAGTTTTTTGTTTGAGGGAGTTTGGCTGGCTCTCCCTATGTCTTGATCAGGCATTTGTCCATCTTGGGGTAAGATGTTGCAGTTCAGTTTTTTGTTCACGGGAGTTTGACTGGCTCTCCCTATGTCATTTTCATGATGAAAGGGTGGAGAAGAAGCCTTACCTAAATTTTTTAGGTGCTTTTCCATTTTGTCAAAAAACTCGCTGAAAGTTTCATTTTTGGTCAGTTTATAGGCGGTGCAAAGAGGTTGGGGTTGCGGTTTTCTCCTGGAATCTCTGGACAATGATTTATTAGCATTTTCGTCTGCTGGGGGTGTGCAAGGCTGTATATGGTCCGAACCCAGTTTGTTTGTGTGTGTTGTATGCAGAGTTGATAAAGGTTCTTGATTTCTGCAGTTTTAGTCTATGTCTTTGTCGCTTGGGGATTTTTTCGGTCAACGGTTTGTGTATGGTGAGTTTTTACTTCTGAGGATTTGATTACTTCTTCAGTTTGGATTTCTGCAATTTCAAATCCAGAAACACCAAATTAACACAAAAAGACTCATGAATATTAAGAGAAACCAAAATATTTGCATTGATAATAGTTAATTCTCAATGATACTAATAAGTATTTATTTGATAGACTAAATAAAGCTAATATATGTGGCAAATTGTAAAGAGGAGTAGTTGCAATAAAACAATTAAATATTCTTGAGACAGTTTTGTCGTTTATAATACGTGTGATGTTATAGGTATGTCCTCCTGCCGCGGGCCCTCCAGAATACGTAAGAACTCCACCTGGGAGACCTAGACATGAGACATACAAGGCACGCCGTGTAAGCGAATGACAGCACTAAGTATAATCTAGCGTACTTTTGTTTTTAAGGTGTAATGATTTTGTTTAAATAATATAGTTAAATCTGGGAAAGAGGCTCTGGTCGATTACGTTTTGCCTCTTTAAAGTTTTAGAAGAAATAGGAAAAAGAAAAATACCGGAAAAGGATAGGAAATAATATAAGGGAGAAGAGAAAGAGGGCTGGAGAAAGGGCGAAAGATAAACATTCGTCTGTATACCTTGTTCCCACCTGGACTCTTGACTTAAGTGTTAAACTTTACTTCTTTAGAACAGCTACTTCTTCTGATGATTTTCCATTTATCACTAATATCTTGAACATCATATTATTGTTTCGTCATGTTACCACATGTTACATTAAAATTCTTTCTGTCTTCTTCATATCCCAGAACGTTTTATATGACGTTAATATAATAAATTCACAATCCATCAGTATATGCTCTGCAACTTCTTTGCTAATATTTACCTTCCTTTGATTCTCTCTTTCTATCTATTGCCATCGACACACTGTGTCTTTTTATTATATTGCTCTACTCTGAGCCCATAACTGCGTCTTTATAATTCCATGTTGTATTCTTTCAACCTGTCAAACCTGTCAACAATTTTTACCTTCGCGATAGCATAGCTCTTTCTTCATAAAATAATCTTCTTTCCTTCTCCTTATTTTGTTACCATTACGGAAGCTTTTGCGCATTTCCAATATAAAAAATTATTGACCTTCTAACCAGAAAAAAATATAAAAATAATAATAATAAATTTGTAAAAAGAGTTTATGATAATATTTAATACAGAAAATTAAGTTAATAAACCAATTATTTCTAGTAAAATCCTAATTGAAAATGAACATGGAATAACACATGAGACATATAATATATACCAATGACGAACACGAGTTTTAAACGCGAGGTAAGTTGAGATAAACTATATTGACAGAGGTTTGTTACATGCTTTTACAATTATTATAAAGTAGCGTTTTTGAAGTAAGTCAATAAATTCTAACTTTGCTTTTATTTTTTTTACAGAGGTTATATCATGGCTCTGAGGGTTCGGTAAGTAACTCTGTTACTAAATATAATTTAATACATGTTTTATTTTTTTTATCTACAGTTAATTTTATTGCTTAGCATATAAATATGAAAATTATGATAGCAAACGAAGTGATGTATAATATTTGTACAATAATATACAGTTAAATTATTTCACATTAACCTTATACCTTATAAAAATACATCATATACGAAATGAGTTGTCGGATCTATCCAGTTTAAATTTAGTTCTTTTTCAAGAAAGAAGTGAATTGTATATTTATATCTGACAGTGTACTATACCGGTAGCAAGAAAATGTAAAAATAAACAATTTACATTAATAATTTTTCATACTCTAGACTGATTAACCCAATTGACAAGATAAAGAATAAAATAGCTCATATCCTGTAAGAATGAATGGTAGCTGTAACATAATTCATAATCTTAAGACGGCTTTGTTGTACGCACTGTTTTTTTGTAAACAGGAGTGCGAGGATGTGAATTCGACGCTTGGAACCTTGTCGAGCGGCAACGAGTCGGTACGTACTTATTGTTGATTGAGATATCTAAGTTTAGGCTTTTATTATACGTTAATAGGTTAGCTTGTAATTATTAACAGATATATGATATTGTTCCTGCGATTGTACGATCAAAGACAAGATACATTCCTAATTAGTGACATAGTTTTATTTATGTCTTAGCATTTAAATGTCTAAAGTACCGCACAATTATATATAAGTAAATAAGTATACATGAAAAAAAATTTAAGCTTTTTATATTAAATTTGGTAGTACAGCAGAAGCTGTAAATCTATTTTTTAAGATACTTAAAACTATATACACCAAATTTAAAAATATTCTTTTACGTATTCTTTAGTAGACCCTATCAACTCAAAGTGTATGACTGTTCTGAATGCCAAAAGTGCCAAGTAACCAAGGTGTAGAACTTGTAAACTTATGGAAAATATTATTAGCAGTTAAACTAACGAAGAATACCAGATTAAACCCAATATTAATGGCAATTTCATCATTTTTATATACCATTTATGGCGGTATACTTTCACCAAAGATTATATTATTTGTAAAAACAATAACCACCTTGAAAAACGTGTTACTAAACACATTCTTGATGCTTATCAAAATATTAAGAAAACAAAAATAATGCCTATATATATCGTGGTGAAAAAATAAAAAATATCTTGAATTTTTTAATTAAATTAAATTTATGTTTAGTGAACCATTTCAGAACTTGACACAATTATAATAACATAAAAAACATTGAAACCACCAACAATTATTATTTTATAAACATAAGAGTAACGCTACAGTTATTTAACATTTTAATAGTTTTTTATTTATTTTATTTCGTAAGCTGTTGAGCTTTAAAATTTTTGTGTATTAGGTTATAAGCTATGATTAAAATTCATAAATTATTGCCCATAGGTACAGTGATAAAAAATAAAAATATTTAGAAAAATTGTTTTATAAATTATGAACATTATTATTAGTAACCAATTTTAGATCTTTACACAAATACAATAAAAAAAGAAACATTGAAACAACCTTCAATTATTATTTAGTAAAAATAAGATTAATGGTACAGTAATCTAACATCTCAATGGTTCTTTTTATTTATTTTATTTTGTACCCTATTGCGCTTTAAAGTTGTTGTGTTTCAGGTTATAAGTTATAATTAAAATGGATAGGTTAAAATATATCAGTAACATTAGAAATAATTTAGTTCAGGGATGTATGTCTAAATATCTGTAAAGCTGATACAAGCCGACAGATTCTGTGTGGTCTCCTAGATGCGCGGGAGGGGAACCGCGGCAGGCAAGGAGCGACGGTGGAGGGGAGCCGGCTCACAGACTGAGTTCGGGACTACCCCCTCCAGTGATCATCGTTGGACCACATGGAATCTGTCGGGTTGTACAAAATAGTACAGGCCTTTGCTCTCTGATCTCTGGACATCATATCATCTAATTCCTTGGTGCAGGATTCAAATACTATCAACATTCTTTTAAATAATCTTTGTAGGTATTTCATGCGTATATTTTACAGAATTTCAATTTTGTTTTTGCTACGTGCACGTACAAATATTTTTGATCAATGATTGTATAAGTTTATAGTAATGTAATGTTTAGATTTTTCATTTTGTGGAGAATGATTAGAATTTTATAAATTTATTGTCATTACTGTTTCAAAAACATCTTTATTCTCGAAATGCTAGACATTTCTCGTTTTTGTACATGGGCCCTTGAGTATATTGTATTTGAAAAAACTGAAATTCTAACCGCCGATACAGGCCGAGAGATTCTGTGTGGTCTCCTAGATTCGCGGGAGGGGAACCGTGGCTGGCAAGGAGCGACGGTGGAGGGGAGCCGGCTCACAGACTGAGCTCGCGACTACCCCCTCCACCAACTGTACATAGTTGGGCCGAGGGCCACATGCAATCTGTCGGCTTGTACAAAATAGTGCAGGCCCTTGCTCTGTGATCTCTAGACGCCATATTGTCATATTACCTTTGTGCAGTATACAAATACTATCAACGTTCATTAACATAACCAGTATTGTATCCCTAATAGTCTTATATTGTTGGTATTTTGTGCCACAGAGTTAATGAATTCCAAATTTGTGCACATAACATTATTTTTGATCAATGATTCTATATAGGTGCACTAAAACCTAGTTTTGCTCTTTTACAACCCATTTACATTTTTAAATTATATAAATCCGCATAGACTTCTACTTTTATGGAAAAGTTTTTTAACTTTCCTCATAAACAACTAAAAATTTTCCACTTTTACATATATGGATTGATTCAGTATGATATCTGAACTTAATTTTTAATTTAAACCTTGGCGTAATTTAAAGAAGAAAGAGAAAGCTATCATTCTCAAATTTGAGGCCTACATGAGTTTCTCTGCAATCTGTGGCCAATCAATTTTATTCCATGGTCAACCACATTTGGACTTATTTAGTTTAGATTCGAAAAAATGGTGAATGTTGAGTAGAGTGTTGAACATATTGTAAATTTGAAGTTTGTAGTACTAAGGTACCATGGCATTTGTGATGTAGGAATATTATATGACTATTATATAAGGCCAATCATATAAAAGTATTGTATGACTGGCCTTAATAATAGAAAACAATTTGAAAATGAGTCTTAAGACATTATTTTAAATGATTAAGATTACTCACCAAGGGATTACAAATGAACTTCATTATCTAAGTTAAAGCTAGGAAGAAAGAACCAATGCTATCGCTTAATTAGCGAATCAAACTTATTTGAAAGAAAGCTGATATCAAACTTAAACAATACTTTTTTATGTAAAAAAATATATCTTCTCAATATGTTTTAGTATGACTGATTTTACAGAGCATAGAATATGGATCGAATAGAACTTATCGGATGTGCGAACCAGATGATTCCTATACTATGGACGACTCATGTAATGAAGAAATATTTGCGAGTGTAAGTCTATAGTTTGTGTGTTTAAATCACTGACTCAGTATCATAGAATAATATTATAATTTACTTAAATATATGTATTATATATTTATATATGATATATGTATAACAAATAATACTGTAGAAATATCTCAGTTTACATATCGTTTATTTATTTTTATAGTTTATAACAAAACCAATTTGGTGGCCTAAACCATATGTCTTTATTTATGCAATTTTAATTTTATTTAAGAAATTCTTTAGTAATATTTAAAAACAACTATTTTTTTATTTTATCGGTTATATAAATTCTCGAGATAACATTATCCACTTATGTTTTGTAACGGTTTTTTTCACTCATATTCAACTTATAACATTATAAGTTTATAACAAAACCAATTTGGTGCCCTAAACCATATGTCTTTATTCATGCAATTTTAGTTTTAGTTAAGAAATTCTTTGGTAATATTTTAATACAACTATTTTTTTTATTTTATCTGTTATATAAATTATCGAGATAACATTATCCACTTATGTTTAGTAAAGGTTTTTTTTTCACTCATATTCAACATCCGAGATTATAATGCATTGAGATGTTCCACTTACTTTATTGTTGTACGTTATTAATTCTAATAATTTTAAAGTATTTTTATGTACGAGTATTAAAACTTAGTTTTGCTTTTTACAATTTAACTGTAAAAATACCATTAATTATAGCTTTCAAAATAAATTTGATAATATTTAATATGTGTTACGTAATTGAATACTTGGATTTCTCCACCTTACGTTGAATTTCGAGTATAGCATACATTTATTATCATCAGAAATATATTTGAAATAAATTTGATCTATCATTGCATCCATTTAGTTATTATTAGTAGAGTATTTATACTATCGTATAATCTAAATGCCCCTATTGAAATAACATATCTAAATACATAATCGTTCTTAAATTCCACATCCCCCACATTTATACAGGCGTAGTGCTGTGATTTAATGTTACGTTAGGTAAGTGCTACCTGATATGTACCAACAATAATACTGAAATATTTTATAAAGTATATTTACGAAATAGTGAAATGAGATAATTGCAGTATGATAAGCGGCCTCCAAGCTAAGCTACTAAAATAACAAAGGGAATAACGTGAAATTTATTTAGAAGTATGCTTTAGTTCAGATATGTTAAGAACTATCCATTTGTTTTTACTAAATGTAAATAACAAAAATGTTGTAAAACTTGACTATTTTGAAGAATAAGTTTTTCTGACAACTTGTGGTACAAATTAGATAACTTTATCGCCGTTGTAGTGGCGCCCCTTAAAATATTACAACACAAATGTTTTATATTGTTTTAATACATTTTAAGCCATGGTTTTGTAATACCTCATAAGCAACTTTAGTTATTTAAACAGTTTTTTAGCTGATTCCATTTATGTGCCATTTATTATATTGCAACCATTCTAGATTCTAAAAATATAAATTTTTTATTCTACTTTTATAAATAAAAAATTAATGAGACATGAGTAACTTTTGATAGGCGCGTCGTGTGAGTGAGATTTATTGCGCATCTGATGAGGGAATCATGAAAATGAGTTTTATTGAATTTTCAAATTAATATGATAAATTTAATTAAATAATGTATCTTAGCAAATTGCAGATAAGACCCGACATTTTCGTTATTATAGAATCTACAATATCAATTCGTTATTCCAGATGTACAAATATCCCATTTTTAAAGGCATGGCTTCCAGCTTATGATTGACGCAACGTGTGAGATTTATCGTCGTGACCCCTAGCATCTGTTAAGTGAATGACGGAAATGAGTTTTATTTGTCCACGTCTCTTAATGTATTACCAGCGAATTATAACATAGATATTTTACAACGATTTCTAATCGATGACATATCCATGGTAATAAGAAGCTGTACTGGACTAGTATTTGGATGTGACGAGATATGTAATCCGCCGGCTGCAGGTGGTATCGTAAAAAGAGATTATAAATTTGCTGTAGCTGCAACTGGTGATCCGCTGGCTTCTCCTTATATGTTACATGCTGCTGTTTGGCAGCCGACCCCTACGGGGCGAGACGGCTGGACGGGCCCCGCGGGTTTTGGAAGGGAAGGTCTCGGAGAAGTGAGGACATCAATGATTATCCCTGCCATCAGCCGTTTCCTCATCATAGAGAGTTGTTCCCTGTGTCTCGTGAAATACCTCCGGCCGATTCCGTCGAATCTCAGTAGGCGTGTGTTGTGTCCAGCAGCCTATTCCTCTATGAAGGCGTTTACGAGCACGTGGTTATGGTGGTCATAGCCATACGTCAGGGTGGATAGTACAAACTCGGCGCCGGCTGGCCAGTCTGGGATGTATGATTTCAGCTGACGAGAGATTAACTTTACTCTGCTGCATGAAAACTCAGAATGTGGCCTAGATGTCATGTTGATGGATCCAATAATGGAAGAAGTCTACAGCATTAAATTCTTTGGAATACACCTAGATCGAAGGTTGATGATCACATTGACCATGTATACGCCACAATATCCTCAGGCATTTATGTTTTGAGGTCATTCACCAAGTATTGCACGACTTAGGTTCTGATGACGATGTATTATGGATTGATTCATCCCCACTTTACCTACAAAATGGTATTAGGGGATACATTTGCAAACAATCAGTTGATGAAAGGTTTCAAATTTAAAAAATGAGAGATAAAAATAATCGCTCATTTGAATTACAGAGAGTTTTGTAGATAAACATAAAAAACTTGCAGCTGTTGACTCTGCTGTCTCTACATATTCGAAACAGCCCTCTTCTCTCTGTCTAAATTTGCCATGACAACTGACTGCAGAACAGTAGTTTATTCGTATGAGAGCAGAGGTAGACGAAACTATTGAACTGGTAGACACAAAACAGTCATTTACCTATCTGTGAGGGCATATGTTATTTTCACCAACAGAATTCGCAATTGAATAACGAAGGTGCTCAAAACTATTTTGAAACAATTTTTAGTGGCATAAGAATTCTATAACTATACCGCGTATTTGGCACTTAACTGGGAGATTGACTTCGGCAATATAGGTGGAAAAATGTCTTATAAATAAAAGTAACATGAATGTTGATGTGAATGGTTAACTGTGATACTGATGTGGAGAGAATGTAAGATATTTAGCTCTGAACCTTTGAAAGACATGTGAATGAAGTCTCTACAATAAACATTGATTGATTGATTGACATTAGATAATATGGAATATCAATTTTTAGAGAAACAAGTTGAATAATGATCTGATATAATAACTGTGCGTCTACTGTAGCCTTCTTTTAAACATAATTGACTGCTGACATACTTATACACTGTACACAATTATTACTAGCAGAATAATATTTAGTGATGTTACAGGCGTTTCCTGCACGTGAACGTACTCCTGTCGGCGGGTCTTGTCCTCCTGCCGGAGGCCCTTCACGCGCACGTGCCAGATCCTCTTCTCCTTACGGTGGGTCTTGTCCACCTGGTATGGCACCTCCAAGGGTAAGTGAATATATGTATATTGAGGGAAATGTCACATATATACTTATATCTTTATTACTAAAAATCCGCTACAAATTAAATGATGAAATGACGATAAATACTACCAACGTTTGCAGAAGTTCTGCTAATCCTGTCAAAAGTCTATAACTTAATTACTGGTATAAAATTAAAATGTGTGAGATTTTACGATGTCTTTTGATAGTACTGTGAGTTTAAAGTTTGCTCTTCCTATTTGATACAAATGGCTTTGCAGTTAAATCTAGAACCTATATCTTTAACCTAGATTGATTTTTGTTGTATTAGAGTTATTGTCATTTGGAAGAAGCATTTGAAAGTTTGCTGTCCGATGTTGTTGTCAAGCTGACCTATTGATTCCCTGATGAAATACAGGGAACAATAAAATTTAACAATTAAATGACCCAAACAATTCAATGCTCGGCTAATACACATCTTGGTGTGTAGGCTGTTCTACTCTGTTGACGAGTTTATAATGAGCCGCTGGGATTCAATTATGAACTAATAACTAATATGATCAATCCTCTGGTTCTGATATAAAGTGTATCAAGAACAGCTAACAATATTAAATGCCATTTGATTGAATGAAATAAATTGTATCTGAATTAATGGCATCAAATTCTATGCGTTGACTTATGTGTACAGAAACATTGAATACTGAAGTTTGTATGCAACTGTGAAAATTGTTGCCACAAGAAAGAATTATTATTATTAATAATAATAATAATATGAAACCATAGCTAAGCAAGCGTACTTTTACATAGTATATATATTTTTTTCGGTAGGTAATTGTTACTTTGCACGAGGTAATTTGTTGATTTCAAATGGTTTAAGGTATTTACTAAAACATTAATAAAAGTAATTTTTGAAACATTTAGCTACACTCAACTGCGTCCTAATCCAACACTACGTTTCTTTTATATTTTGATTTTTCTAACGAATCTGTAAGTACAGTATTGGATTTTTTTGTATTTTTAACTGCGATTCCCTACAACACCAACATCTTTACAATTTGTATAATAATTACGAAGTAATTTTTGAAACATTTAGCTAAACTAAACTGCGTCCTAATCCACCACTACGTTTCTTTTATATTTTGATTTTTCTAACGAATCTGTAAGTACAGTATTGGATATTTTTGTATTTTTTAACTGCGATTCCCTACAACACCAACATATTTACAATTTGTATAATAATTACGTTTTACTCATACTTAGTGTATCAAAATTCGAAAATGGTCATTTTATTCTTAGTAGGTATATTAAAATTAAATTTTCTTTCAGTTTAAGAAATTAGTATCCTTTTACACAGGATAAGTAACGTACTGTTACGTACAAGGTTGACTTTGTCCAACTTTTTATTTAAATAAACAAAAATAAATTAACTATAAAGGAAACAACAATAGTACCAGCGTTCTAGGCACAAGTTAAATAGAAAATGACTGTAAATAGTAATGTGTACTTCATGCTTTTATAATCAGTGCACATTACATATATAATTCATCATCTAATACAAAATGATGGTACATGTATGAATAGTGTGGGTTTGTATTAGTATTTGAGTAACATCTGAAATTTTTTTTAAACATTAAATATTTATATAAATTGCATTATCTTTGAATATATCCAGTTAATTCTTTGTTATTTTCAAAGAAAACTGAAAGTTGTATGGCAATTTGCTGTATATATTAATGATGTTTATCAATAGTGATGTATATTGAAAGTTGCATTATTAAACACCATAAGACACATAAAAATTAAGAGAAACCAAAATAATTTGCATTGACAAGAGTTAATTCTCAATGACACTAATAAGTATTTATTTGATAGACTAAATAAAGCTAATATGTGAGATAAATTGTAAAGACGGATTAGTTGCAATAAAATAATTAATATTCTTGGGACAGTTTTGTCGTTTATAATACGTGTGATGTTATAGGTATGTCCTCCTGTCGCGGGCCCTCCAGAATACGTAAGAACTCCACCTGGGAGACCTAGACATGAGACATACAAGGCACGCCGTGTAAGCGAATGACAGCACTAAGTATAATCTAGCGTACTTTTGTGTTTAAGGTGTAATGGTTTTGTTTAAATAATATAGTTTTATCTAGGAAAGAGGCTCTGGTCGATTACGTTTTGCCTCTTTAAAGTTTTAGAAGAAATAGGAAAAGGATAGGAAATAATATAAGGGAGAAGAGAAAGAGGGCTGGAGAAAGGGCGAAAGATAAACATTCGTCTGTATACCTTGTTCCCACCTGGACTCTTGACTTAAGTGTTAAACTTTACTTCTTTAGAACAGCTACTTCTTCTGATGATTTTCCATTTATCACTAATATCTTGAACATCATATTATTGTTTCGTCATGTTACCACATGTTACATTAAAATTCTTTCTGTCTTCTTCATATCCCAGAACGTTTTATATGACGTTAATATAATAAATTCACAATCCATCAGTATATGCTCTGCAACTTCCTTGCTAATATTTACATTCCTTTGATTCTCTCTTTCTATCTATTGCCATCGACACACTGTGTCTTTTTTATTATATTGCTCTACTCTGAGCCCATAACTGCGTCTTTATAATTCCATGTTGTATTCTTTCAACCCGTCAAACCTGTCAACAATTTTTACCTTTGCAATAGCATAGCTCTTTCTTCATAAAATAATTTTCTTTCCTTCTCCTTATTTTGTTACCATTACGGAAGCTTTTGCGCATTTCCAATATAAAAAATTATTGACCTTCTAACCAGAAAAAAATATAAAAATAATAATAAATTTGTAAAAAGAGTTTATGATAATATTTAATACAGAAAATTAAGTTAATAAACCAATTATTTCTAGTAAAACCCTAATTGAAAATGAACATGGAATAACACATGAGACATATAATATATACCAATGACGAACACGAGTTTTAAACGCGAGGTAAGTTGAGATAAACTATATTGACAGAGGTTTGTTACATGCTTTTACAATTATTATAAAGTAGCGTTTTTGAAGTAAGTCAATAAATTCTAACTTTGCTTTTATTTTTTTTACAGAGGCTATATGATGGCTCTGAGGGTTCGGTAAGTAACTCTGTTACTAAATATCATTTAATACATGTTTTATCTACAGTTAATTTTATTGCTTAGCATATAAATATGAAAATTATGATAGCAAACCAAGTGATGTATAATATTTGTACAATAATATACAGTTAAATTATTTCACATTAACCTTATACCTTATAAAAATACATCATATACGAAATGAGTTGTCGGATCTATCCAGTTTAAATTTAGTTCTTTTTCAATAAAGAAGTGAATTGTATATTTATATCTGACAGTGTACTATACCGGTAGCAAGAAAATGTGAAAATAAACAATTTACATTAATAATTTTTCATACTCTAGACTGATTAACCCAATTGACAAGATAAAGAATAAAATAGCTCATATCCTGTAAGAATGAATGGTAGCTGTAACATAATTCATAATCTTAAGACGGCTTTGTTGTACGCACTGTTTTTTTGTAAACAGGAGTGCGAGGATTTGAATTCGACGCTTGGAACCTTGTCGAGCGGCGAGTCGGTACGTACTTATTGTTGATTGAGATATCTAAGTTTAGGCTTTTATTATACGTTAATAGGTTAGCTTATAATTATTAACAGATATATGATATTGTTCCTGCGATTGTACGATCAAAGACAAGATACATTCCTAATTAGTGACATAGGTTTATTTATGTCTTAGCGTTTTTAATGTCTAAAGTACCGCACAATTATATATAAGTAAATAAGTATACATGGAAAAAAAATTAAGCTTTCTATATTAAATAATTTGGTAGTACAGCAGAAGCTGTAAATCTATTTTTTAAGATACTTAAAACTATATACACCAAATTTAAAAATATTCTTTTACGTATTCTTTAGTAGACCCTATCAACTCAAAGTGTATGACTGTTCTGAATGCCAAAAGTGCCAATTAACCAATGTGTAGAATCTGTAAACTTATGGCAAAATATTATTAGCAGTTAAACTAACGAAGAATACCAGATTAAACCCAATATTAATGGCAATTTCATCATTTTTATATACCAGTTATGGCGGTATACTTTCACCCAAGATTATATTATTTGTAAAACCAATAACCACCTTGAAAAAACGTGTTACTAAACACATTCTTGATGCTTATCAAAGTATTAAGAAAACAAAAATAATGCCTATATATATCGTGGTGAAAAAATAAAAAATATCTAGAATTTTTTAATTAAATTAAATTTATGATTAGTGAACCATTTAAGAACTTGACACAATTATAATAACATAAGAAACATTGAAACCACCAACAATTATGATGTTATAAACCTAAGAGTAACACTACAGTTATTTAACATTTTAATAGTTTTTTATTTATTTTATTTCGTAACCTGTTGAGCTTTAAAACTTTTGTGTTTTAGGTTATAAGCTATGATTAAAATTCATAAATTATTGCCCATAGGTACAGTGATAAAAAATAAAAATATTTAGAAAAATTGTTTTATAATTAATGAACATTATTATTAGTAACCAATTTTAGATCTTTGCACAAATACAATAAAAAAAGAAACATTGAAACAACCTTTAATTATTATTTAGTAAAAATAAGATTAATGGTACAGTAACCTAACATCTCAATGGTTCTTTTTATTTATTTTATTTTGTACCCTATTGCGCTTTAATGTTGTTGTGTTTCAGGTTATAAGTTATAATTAAAATGAATAGATTAAAAGATATCAGTAACATTATAAATAATTTAGTTCAGGGATGTATGTCTAAATATCTGTAAAGCTGATACAGGCCGAGAGATTCTGTGTGGTCTCCTAGATGCGCGAGAGAGGAACCGTGGCTGGCAAGGAGCGACGGTGGAGGGGAGCCGGCTCACAGACTGAGCTCGCGACTACCCCCTCCACCAACTGTACATCGTTGGGCCGAGGGCCACATGCAATCTGTCGGCTTGTACAAAATAGTGCAGGCCCTTGCTCTGTGATCTCTAGACGCCATATTGTCATATTACCTTTGTGCAGTATACAAATACTATCAACGTTCATTAACATAACCAGTATTGTATCCCTAATAGTCTTATATTGTTGGTATTTTGTGCCACAGAGTTAATGAATTCCAAATTTGTGCACATAACATTATTTTTGATCAATGATTCTATATAGGTGCACTAAAACCTAGTTTTGCTCTTTTACAACCCATTTACATTTTTAAATTATATAAATCCGCATAGACTTCTACTTTTATGGAAAAGTTTTTTAACTTTCCTCATAAACAACTAAAAGTTTTCCACTTTTACATATATGGATTGATTCAGTATGATATCTGAACTTAATTTTTAATTTAAACCTTAGCGTAATTTAAAGAAGAAAGAGAAAGCTATCATTCTCAAATTTGAGGCCTACATGAGTTTCTCTGCAATATGGGGCCAATCGATTTTATTCCATGGTCAACCACATTTGAACTTATTTAGTTTAGATTCGAAAAAATGGTGAATGTCGAGTAGATTGTTGAACATATTGTAAATTTGAAGTTTGCAGTACTAAGATACCATGGCATTTGTGATGTAGGAATATTATATGACTATTATATGAGGCCAATCATATAAAAGTATTGTATGACTGGTCTTAATAATAGAAAACAATTTGAAAATGAGTCTTAAGACATTATTTTAAATGATTAAGACCCACCAAGGGATTACAAATGAACCAACTTCATTATCTAAATTAAAGCTAGGAAGAAAGAACCAATGCTATCGCTTAATTAGCGAATCAAACTTATTTGAAAGAAAGCTGATATCAAACTTAAACAATACTTTTTTAATGTAAAAAAATATATCTTCTTAATATGTTTTAGTATGACTGATTTTACAGAGCATAGAATATGGATCGAATAGAACTTATCAGATGTGCCAACCAGATGATTCGTATACTCTGGACGACTCATGTAATGAAGAAATATTTGCGAGTGTAAGTCTAGAGTTGATGTGTTTAAATCACTGACTAAGTATCATAGAATATTATTATAATTTACTTTAAAACACTACTATTATATATATATATATATTTATTGTATATATATGTATTATATATTTATATGTTTTATATATATATATATAACAAATAATACTGTAGAAATATCTCAGTTTACATATCGTTTATTTATTTTTATAGTTTATAACAAAACCAATTTGGTGCCCTAAACCATATGTCTTTATTCATGCAATTTTAATTTTAGTTAAGTAATTCTTTGGTAATATTTTAATAAAACTATTTTTTTATTTGATCTATTATATAAATTATCGAGATAACATTATCCACTTATGTTTTGTTTTTTTTTTTTTCACGCATATTCAACTTCCGAGGTTATAATGCATTAAGATGTTCTACTTACTTTGTTGTTGTACGTTATTACTTCTAATCATTTAAAAGTATTTTTATGTACGAGTATTAAAACTTAGTTTTGATTTTTACAATTTAACTATAAAAATACCATTAATTATAGCTTTTAAAATAAATTTTATAATATTTAATATGTGTTACGTAATTGAATACTTGGATCCCTCCACCTTTCGTTGAATTTCGAGTATAACATACATCAGAATCATATCATCAGAAATTTTATTTGAAATAAATTTGATCTATCATTGCATCCATTTAGTTATTATTAGTAGAGTATTGATACTATCGTATAATTTAAATGCGCCTATTGAAATAACATATCTAAATACATAATCGTTCTCAAATTCCACATCCCCCACATTTATACAGGCGTAGTGCTGTGATTTAATGTTACGTTAGGTAAGTGCTACCTGATGTGTATGTACCAACAATAATACTGAAATATTTTATAAAGTATATTTACTATAACTGCAGTATGATAAGCGGCCTCCAAGGTAGGAGAAGCTACTAAGATAACAAAGCGAATAACGTAAAATTTATTTAGAAGTATGCTTTAGTTCAGATATGTTTGTATATTTAAAAATGTAATAAAAAGTTAAGAACTATCCATTTGTTTGTACTAAATGTAAGTAACAAAAATGTTGTAAATCTTGCCTATTTTGAAGAATAAGTTTTTCTGACAACTTGTGGTACAAATTAGATAATTTTATCGCCGTTGTAGTGGTGCCCTTTAAAATATTACAACACAAATGCTTTTATATTGTTTTAATACATTTCAAGCAATGGTTTTATATTACCTCATAAGCAACTTCAGTTAATTAAAAAGTTTTTTAGCTGATTCCATTTATGTGCCGTTTATTATACTGCAACCATTCTAGATTCTAAAAATATAAATTTTTTATTCTACTTTTATAAATAACAAATTAATGAGACATGAGTAACTTTTGATAGGCTCGTCGTGTGAGTGAGATTTATTGCGCATCTGATAAGGGAATCACTAAAATGAGTTTTATTGAATTTTCAAATTAATATGATAAATTTAATTAAATAATGTATCTTAGCACATTGCAGATAAGTAACGACATTTTCGTTATTATGGAATCTACAAATATCAATTCGTTATTCCAGATGTACAAATATCCCACTTTTAAAGGCATGGCTTCTAGCTTATGATTGACGCATCGTGTGAGATTTATCGTCGTGACCTCTAGCATCTGTTGAGTGAATGACGGAAATGAGTTTTATTTGTCCACGTCTCTTAATGTATTACCAGCGAATTATAACATAGATATTTTACAACGCGATCTCTAATCGGTGACATATCCATGGTAATAGTAAGCTGTACTGGACTAGTATTTGGATGTGACGAGATATGTAATCCGCCGGCTGCAGGTGGTATCGTAAAAAGAGATTATAAATTTGCTGTAGCTGCAACTGGTGATCCGATGGCTCCTCCTTATATGTTACATGCTGCTGTTTGGCAGCCGACCCCTACGGGGCGAGACGGCTGCACGGGCCCCGCGGGTTCTGGAGGGGAAGGTCTCGGAGAAGTGAGGCCCTCAATGATCATCCCTGTCATCAGCCGCTTCCTCATCATAGAGAGTTGTTCCCCGTGTCTCGTGAAATACCTCCGGCCGATTCCGTCGAATCTCAGTAGGCGTGTGTTGTGTCCAGCAGCCTATTCTTCGATGAAGGCGTTTACGAGCACGTGGTTATGGTGGTCATAGTCATACGGCAGGGTGGATAGTACAAATTCGGCTCCGGCTGACCAGTCTGCGCTGTATGATTCCAGCTGACGAGAGATTAAGTTTACTCCGCGGCATGAAGACCCAGAATGTAGCCCTATCGTCATGTTGGTAAATTCAGTTATGGAAGAAATCTAAAGTATTAAGTTCCTTGAAATACATCAAGATCGGTTGACATGGAATGATCAGAATGACCACTTTTACGCCAATTTATCCTCAGTCTTGTATGTTTTGAGTTAATTCATTAAGTATTATAAGAGTTAGGTTTTGATAATATTTAGCGATGATACAGGCGTTTCCTGCACGTGAACGTACTCCTGTCGGTGGGTCTTGTCCTCCTGCCGGGGGCCCTTCACGCGCACGTGCCAGATCCTCTTCTCCTTACGGTGGGTCCTGTCCACCTGGTATGGCACCTCCAAGGGTAAGTGAATATATGTACTATTGAGGAAAATGTCACATATATACTTATATCTTTATTATTAAAAATCCACTACAAATTAAATGATGAAATGACTATAAATACTACCAACGTTTGCAGAAGTTCTGCTAACTCTGTCAAAAGTCTTTAACTTAATTACTGGTATAAAATAAAACATTTTTTAGATTGTTTTTTTTTTTTTTTTTTTTTTTGAGGGAGAGGCAGGAAAAATGCCTTTATGAACGCAGGTGGCCAGCCTGTAGTGAGGGACTCCCCTAAAAACGGGTTTACCCACTAAAAAACCTCCTCTACTCTTTAGGATTCTAACCTGGGATTGTTTATCACATTACGTCAGGCTAGGCCTAAATTTGGTTTAAGCCCGTGGGGCTCGCTCCTTATCCAGCCGCTCGGTCAAGGGATCTGGGCCACTTCGCGGTCCAGATCGGGTTTCTTTTCCAGGAGGATGCCCCGGACGAACTGTGACAAAAAAAATCCCAGTTCCCCTCATCCTCAACATTTTGAGATGTTACGATGTCCTTTGATAATAATTTGAGTTTAAAATTTGCTCTTCGTATTTGATATAAATGATTTTGCAGTTAAATCTGGAACCTATATGTTTATTCTTGTGAGTTGCTTTGTTATTGTATGCTGTAACTTGTATCTGAGTTATTGTGATTTTGAAGAAGTGATTTCTTAAAGTTTAAAAATGTATGAATAATATAAAATAATATTTGTTTCACAAAAAGCCCACTATAATATGTACACTTAGATTTACCTCATTCCCATAACAGACTGTTCAAACCATTCTAAAGATGTCATATGGAGAGATAGAAAAACAGACAGGCTATAAAACACAAAATAAATTTTTACGTCTCAAGCACAACACTGTATTTGTACTACTGTGTGATACTACTTTTGTAACTACTGCGTGATATGGTTCACATTACGCTCTGTCAAATAGACATAAATCTTCATCAAACTCGTTCTTGGTTAAGTAAGGATTTCATACACAATTTGAAGTATAATCTTTCTCGAAATATTCTGCGGACAATTCCTGACCATATTAAGCGTGGATAGAATCAGCCACATGACCTTAATCAAAAAAGTTTATGCACATGACGCAATTTATTTTTGACACATTCAGCTGAAAACAGACAAATAGACAAGTTGTTAGAAAGTATGCAGTACTTTACGTTTATGACTTAATTAATACTTACAATATCACCCTGAGTTTGTTAACGATCAGCGAAATATTATTTGTGTACTTATTTATGTCTATCTTCTTAAGACATGTCAAAACAGTACCACGAATATCAATTCGTTATTCTAAATGAAAAAATAAAACAAATCTACGAGAGTTATAGCTTCTGATTGGCGTACCGTTTGATTGAAATTATCTCACTGACCTGTATTATATATAGGAGTGAATGAGATTTTTTGTTTTAATACGTGTGATGTTATAGGCAAGATCTCCTGTCGCGGGCCCTTCAGGACTCTGCCCTATAATCTCCACTCCACGTGGAAGGCCTGCAGAAGATCTTCCCTATCCATGTCGTGTAAGATAATAAAGTACTAAGGATAATTTAGTGTATTTTTACATTTTTTTAAGGTGCAAGGATTATAATTACATGGTATAGTTAAATCTGGGGACAAGGCTATTGTAGATTACGTATTTTCTCTTGAAGTTCTTGAAGAGGCACGAAAAAGAAAGAACAAAAAAAAAAAAAAAAAAACAGGTAATAATAGAGGTGAGAAGTTTAAACCTTCTCACTTTGGTCTTAAAATTCCCAAGATCGTGACAAACTAGGTCGTGAAAGCAGTTAATCACTTGATTTTTTCTCCCCCCCCCCTATTCCTATATAAAAACGTTTGATATCAAAAGTTCTAAAACATCGAAATGCCGTCTTCGTAGTTTCTAAAAACCTATTCTTCTGCTGTGGGCAATCCATTATTTTTCAAAAATAACCTTTACTATTTCTGTTACTTTATTCCTATGAACTTCGAATTTATTGTCTTTCCTTAAAATGATTACATACTTTATTCCTTCCAAAATCAAAATCGTTACATTTTGTACGTGCATACTCAACAATCTTTAAAACCTATCAACAATATTTCCCTTAGTAATAGCATAGCAATCTTCTTTTCGGAAAACTTTTGGGGCGTTTCCTTTCCAAAATCGGTTCTGAATGATGTTTAGTATAACTGTGGCCTATCGTTTGCCTTTGCTCTCGTTGTTACAGCTTTATCAATTGTCGCAGTAGGACACCATCAAACAATGAATTTAAAAGCACCAAATTGGTGGCTGGCATCACTTCTTGATTTCTCTATTTATGGAATTTATTGTACATACAATAATACTAAAACTTTATCGTTACTTTTACTCACTTCACGTTTATTTCTATTAGTGCATGAACTGTTCCGGAAATGTGAGTAAACTCATGCTAATTGTTCTGCCTCCCTTCTAACTAGAGTATTTATTCTATAACAGCTTATTCATCCTTTACACTTTCAAATTTTATCCGATGTTCCACATAACCTACAAAAAAGGTGACTGTCCTTTACCTCTTAACCAAAGGGAGTCAGGATTGGATCCTCGCCCTTTCTCATTAAAACACGTTTACTACCCAATTTCCTACATTCCTGAATAGTTGCCTGCATATAGATATAAAAATTCCACTATAAATACTTATAAAACTTAGTACACCTCAAAAAGTAGCACCTTTTTCAAAATCGAAGTTCTTATACAACTTTTTTAAAGCACTTATGATGTAATATGATTGATTCCTACGAAAGGTTTTAAACGTAAGTATTCATACGTCAGATAGATATTATTTAAGTGTTCGTGATTAAGAGTATCAGGGTATGACTGTAATATCATTTTTTACACGTTTAGGAGCATTTCTTCTTCTCATTAACTATATTTCCAACGTCACAGCTGAGACTTCCTGGTTACAGCAATTAAGAAAATACAAATAGGTAGGTTTCGGAAACCTACTTGCGGTACACAGTGGTTGCTTCTAGCCCGTATTCCATATTTACGGTCTGATATTTCCAGTCTGTTAGATGCGTTATCACGGCGAAGAAATTATACAAAGATACGGAGGACTGAGAAGTGGTCCTGAGGAAAGCCATATTTACTTCCGGTATAAGAGGGGAATCCGTTTTAAGCTCATGCAAAATTTCAAAATAATCACTTATAAAATTTTGAGTTAAAGATGTTTTGTTTTTTAGTCTGTAATCTGGAATAGAATGAATATTTGAGGTATGATGTTGTACATATTTCTTTATTTTCTTATGCCAATGCTAAAATACCATATCATAATGCCAAGGAAAACCACCAGTTTATAATTTGCTTTTTTATATCTGTATTACTACTGATCAACACTGTTCTAAAAGTTTAGTGTTAAACAAATGTTTCTGCCTGTTTAACGAAATGCAACTGAGAGTATCAGCAGCGGTCTTTGGATTATGAGACGTAAATATTTTAATTTAGTTTAGAATAAAAATTATTCACTGATGATTTTACAGATATTTTCTTCATATACTTTTTATAGGATTTCAACGAATATTAAAAAAAATATCCGCATTGTTTAAGCTGTTCTAGAGATTAACCCATAACACTACATGTTTAGATTTATTCTAATTAAAAAATGAATGGTAGGTAATTGGTAGGATATAGGAAAAAGATAAATAGATGTAATAATGGGACATTTAATGGGAAAATTATACAGGGTGATTCATGAAGTTCTCCCCCCACTTCTACAGCACATTGTACTAGTAAAAATAATGAAAAAAATGTTATATAAACATAGGTCCGAAAACGCTTCGTTAGCGAGTTACAGCTAGCGAAAGATTTCGCCTGAATTCCTGGGTAAAGAGTAAAATAAAGCCATACTGAACTTTTGGAAAGGTTAATTAAGTAAGAAATATCGTGGATTCTTATGTAATTTTTAACCTGATAAAGCTAATAAAATAGGTTTGAGAACTTTACCTGTAGTAGTTTTTGAGGGATTCAGGGTTAAATGCAAAAAATTGGGGCACGAAACAATGTTTTTTTTAAGTTTGATGTACAATAACTTTGTTAAATTGGTAATAAATACATAAAATCAACAAAGGTGAATTAATTGTTGATTCACCTTTGTTCAACAATTAATTCGCTATTATGATTCGAGTTATAATTCGATTGTTTATTCAGCGAAAAAAAATGCCTTACTTATTTACATCAGAGGAATACGCTGATATGGTTTTTATTTTGGGTTACTGTAATGGTAATAAAATTTACATCAAATGTTCGAAAAATAAATGAAGCAAACATTTTCCCATTATTGTTTACTAATCATCGAAATGCAGTTTTTTGTTTTATTAATTTCTAAGTTGGTAACCGCACGAATAACAGCTGATCAACAATGGTATTCTGTACTGTTACGTTAGAACTGTGTATTAGTGGTGTTTTGCAAGCTACAGCAGGAGATCGGGTTCTGTGAATCGTGTTATTAAATGCAATTTTTCTGTGAGTTATAATTCGATTGTTTATTCAGCGAAAAAATGCCTTACTTATTTACATCAGAGGAATACGCTGATATGGTTTTTTATTTTGGGTTACTGTAATGGTAATGCTAGAGCTGCTGTAGAAGAATATGAACTACGTTACCCTAATAGGAGGATTCCAGATACCAAAACAATTTCAGGAACTTTTCGTACTCTTCGGGAAACAGGATCACTACCAAGTACTAGAACCAATTATGAACGAGCTGTCCAACTTGATGATGATATTGTTATTAATGCTGTTTCATCGCAGTCCAGGTATAAGTACACGACGTATATTTCTAGGCGGATAGGAGTTTCGCAGTCAACGGTGTGGAGGTCACTTAATCGAAACAAATTTTTATCCGTTTCATAAACAAAAGGTTCAACATCTACAGCTAGGGGATGGTCCGCTTCGCTGGGAGTTTTGCAACTTTTGAATATTAATAATCAACTCTACAAGCGTATTTTGTTTACGGATGAGGCACAATTCACTCGGGATGGTGTCAATAACTTGCACAATGAACACTCATGGGCAAGAAGAAAATCCACATGAGGTAGTGGAACAGAACTTTCAACACCGATTTAGCGTCAATGTTCTGGTGTGGCCTTTTGCACAATTCGGCTGATTGGACCTTTCATATTACCTGGACGCCTAAATGCTGAGTTCTATTTGCATTTCCTTCAAGACGAGTTGCCGCAGCTGTTAGAGAATGTTCCTTTTACATCTCAGACAAAATTTTGTACTTCCAGCATGACGGGAGCACCTCCCCACTTTTCACGTGCCGTTTCTGCTTACTTAAATCATCAATTTCCTGGACACTGGATTGGTCGTGGAGGGCCTCACCCTTGGCCACCAAGATCACCAGATCTATCTCCATTGGATTATTGCATCTGGGGATGGATGAAAAACATTGAATACAAGACAAAAGTGAATTCTCGTGATGAATTAATTGCCCGTATTATGGATTCGGCTGTGCAGATTACAGGGAAGTCCTGAAAAATTAAGAAACGCAACAAAAGCAATACACAAACGTGCTGCAAAATGTATTGATTAATGATGGCCTCATTTTCGAACATCTATTATAAAAAGGTGCGTACGGTTGGCCCAACCTGATTAATTTTGCTTAAAACTAGTAATGTATTATACTGAATAAAGTCGATTTTTTGGTACTTATTTCTGTTTTATTTTAACTTTGATTATATCAATTTTCTCAGAATTAAATTCTCTACAATTAATGTTTGTTGATTTTATGTATTTATTACCAATTTAACAAAAGTTATTGTACATCAAAACTTAAAAAAACATTGTTTCGTGCCCCAATTTTTTGCATTTAACCCTGAATCCCTCAAAAACTACTACAGGTAAAGTTCTCAAACCTATTTTATTTAGCTTTATCAGGTAAAAAAATACATAAGAATCCACGATATTTCTTACTTAATTAATTAACCTTTCCAAAAGTTCAGCATGGCTTTATTTTACTCTTTACCCAGGAATTCAGGCGAAAATCTTTCGCCAGCTGTAACTCGCTAACGAAGCGTTTTCGGACCTATGTTTATATAACATTTTTTTCATTATTTTTACTAGTACAATGTGCTGTAGAAGTGGGGGGAGAACTTCATGAATCACCCTGTATATAAATAAATGGGACATATAAGTAGTTATGTAGTTGATAATTGATATAAAAATAAGGGTAGACATCTATTGTAAATAGCATTATCTTCTTATAAATTTAAGATTGGAATAAATAACATGATATATTTATGTCAACAACGAATGAATTATTAAACACATAGTAAGTTGAGTAAAAGTTAAATGTACAAATATGAAATAACGTTTAAAAATCAAAGTATAAATTCTAACTTCACTCTTCTTTGATTGTTTAACAGAGACTTGATGATGGCAATGAATCTTCGGTAAGTACGAGTAAATAAATAAATAAATAACAAGATAATAGTGTACATAATATTTAGTTTTATATACAGTTTTTAAATTTTATCGTTTTTATTGTTTCTTTTTGTAATACAAAAGTTGTGGTTGTACACCAAGTAATGTTGTATTCTATATGGACCGTAATTAACAATGAAATATTTTAAATCTACTTAATATCTTATAATTATTATTCTTAATTATATGAAATGAGTTGCGTTAGATCTACTCACTTAACATTGAATTTAATAATTTTCAAGAAAACAGAGAATTTGACCATGTGTATTATTATTTTGGATGCATAATGTTGTAAATGTATTGTAGTTAAGCATAAAAACACAAGAAAATAAACATTTTACATTGATAATGTTGTATATTGAGGAGATAAACAGTAAAGTAGCCCATCTTCTATAAGATGGAATAGTGGCAATAACATAACTCTAACTCTTGTGGCGGCTTTGTTGTATAATATAATGTATGTTTATTAACAGGAGTGTGAGGATTTGAATTTGTCGATCGGAACCTGGTCGACCGGCAACGAGTCCGTACGTAATTATTATTGATTGAGATTTAAGTTTAGACTTTTATTATACTAATACTATATGGTAGCTTGTAAACTATAACAGCTATGTAGTATTGCTCTTGCGATCGTGTAAACAAAGACAAGATAAGTTCTTAGTTGATTATGTAAGTCTATTTATTTCTTAGCATTGAAATATCCAGAGTACGTCACAGTTATATATAAGTAAATATATATATATATATATATATATATATATATATATCTATACATTCAAATTTTATTAATATTCTTAGATGTAGAAATAGTTGTTTTAAAACAAAATTTAGTTATTAACGTAAGTAACAAAAAGCAATGCCTGCAATACACTAGTTATTCTTCAATGAACGTTTAAACTTCGAATTCTAAAAGTCTACAGGTAAACATTCGCAGAACGTTATTCAATGTAAACAATTTAATTTAAAAAGTATTTAAGTAGATATGCACAAGTGTTAATTAAATGGGAATATCTTAAAATTTTAATATAATGGTAAACTAATTTTCTTAGTAACAGTATGTATTCATTTGCAGCAATTGATCTAAATCTAAGTATATAAAATTAAAAAGAAATGTAAAAATATATATTAGCTTTTTATATTATTTTTTATAGTTCAGCAAAAGCTCTAAATCTATTTTGTAAGCCACCTAGAACTATATTTACTATTGATCGACTTAAAAAAAATGTAATTTCACGTACCTTTTGGTAGACCTAATGAACGACTCAAAATTTATGAATGTTCTTAATGCGAATAATCCAAGTTGTAGGAGTTGCAAACTTATGGGTAATAATAAATCGCTTATTAGCAGTTAGGGTTAGATATAGTTGGTGTGGTTGTACCTAGACCATCAAAAACCTTTTTCACTAAAACATATAACTTTTTAGCCCCTCTGATATTCTATAGATTGCCTAACGAAATAAAAACTTTAGATACTTCACACAAATTTATTAGAAAACTCAAAGATTGGTTAATCACAGTACAAGATATAGATGGATTACTATTTGAAATCCAAAGTTGAAAAAGTACTTCTACAATTACTGTGATTTTTTATAAATTGTTCTGTACTATTTGTATGTGTGTGTGCATTTTTTTGAGAATATGCAAGTGTAATGTGAATGTATGTGTGTATTGAAAATATGTATGTGTACATGTTCATAGTTGTATTAGTGAATATAAGGATGCATATTGATGATATTCTATTGTAAAATATGTGTAAAATTCTTGTGCTTGAGTATAGGTCGGAGTTTTTTTTTATTAATGTTAATGTTTTTATTCTCGATACTTACGTTTGGTTAAAGGGGTTAATTTTGATAACTCAAGTTAGAACTTTTTTATTAAGTCTTTCACATTATATTGTTCAATGAGGCCTACTTAATAAATTTTTTATATAATTTTATAATATCTTTTATAAGAATTAAAATTTCATTTACTAATTTAATTCTTAGGGAGTTGGGTCAATAGACTGGAATATAGAGTCCTGTATTACTTGATGGAAATTTATTATCTAATAAGTACACGTTATTGCCTCCAACCAGCTTTGCCTTGGAGGTTTCATTTTCCAAAAACAACCAATAAAAATCCTGTTCATTGTATTTTTCCTTTTAATTAACTGGTAAGTGTAATCGTGGTCAGCCTGAGCAAACCATTTTTGTTTTGTATATGCTATGTTATGTTTTTTTATATGCTACGTAATGTTTACCTTATTTTGAATTATTGTATTACTTTTGAATTATTGTATTACTATTGGATTTGTTCTAATTATTTTTGTTATTTGGAAATAAATTTATTATTATGCTATGTTATGTTAGATTAACAATTAATAGTAGATTTGAGTCAATAGTCATGGCAATGTAAGCTATGTTACAAGCCTACAACAGGTTAGGTTCTCAAATTTCACCAAAGATTACATTATTTGTAAAATAAATAAGGGAATAAGGGACCTTGGAATAAGGGTGACCTTTATACTACTTCATAAAGGCCGCAATTTTAATAACACGAAATTGAGTGTAATGCAAAATATATCTTCTCAATATATATTTATATGTCTGATTTTTTTCTAGAGCCTAGAATATGGATCGAATAGAACTTATCGGATGTGCGAACCAGATGATTCCTATAATACTCTGGACGACTCATGTAATGAAGAAATATTTGCGAGTGTAAGTCTAGAGTTGATGTCTTTGTATCACTGACCCAGTATTACCAAATATTATTATAATTTACTTTAAAACATTACTATAATATCTATAACAAAGAATAATGTAGAAATATCTCAGTTTACATATAGATTCTTTATTTTTACAGTTTATAACAAAACCAATTTTGTGCCCTGTACCAGTTGTATTTTTTCATGCAATTTTTATTTTAGTTAAGAAATTCTTTATCAATGTTTTAATACTAGTAATGTTGTCTTTTATCCACTATATCAATTACCGCGATATTATATAAATATGTTTTGTAAAGTCTCACCAATTTGTTCACTCATATCCAACTTCCGAGATTATAATGCATTAAGATGTTCCACTTACTTCATTTTTGTACGTTATTATTTCTAACTATTTTAAAGTATTTTTTTATTGTGGGAGTATTAACATTTAGTTTTGCTTTTTACATTTTATCCATACAAATTCTATAAATTATAGCTTTTAAAATATATCTAATAATATTAAATGAGGTTACGTACTTGAATATTTGGATCTCTCCACCTTTCAATACATTTCAACTATAGCATACATTAATTATCATGAGTGGGTATTATTAGTAGAGTATACTATCGTATAATTCAAAAGTGCCTATTGAAATAACATACCTAAATTTAAAATCGATCTTAAAAACCCCATCCCCCTACATTTACACCGGCGTAGTGCTGTGATTTTATGTTGTAGTGGAAAGTTGCAACAGAAATATTTAATGAAATATATTGATGAAATATTGAAATGAGATGGCTGCAGTATGATAAGTGGTCTCCATGGAGGGGAAATCTAAAATAACAAACCGAATTACGTTAAATTTATTTCAAAGTATGCTATAGTTCAGATATATGTTTATATCTAAAATTTAATAATTTAATAACAAGTTATATACCTATCTATTTGTATTTATTCAATGTAAGAAACAAGAGTGGTGTAAAACTTGCCTATTATGAAGGATAAGTTTTTCTCACAGCTTGTGATACACGTGAGGTAAGTTCATTACCACTGTAGTTACGCCCGTTAATATGTAATGAGGAATCACAAAAATGAGTTTTATTCAAGAAATTATTGTAGACTTGTCAACAATGACATATTCGCTATCACAGAATATACATATATTGATTTGTTATACGATATGTGTAAATAATAAATCTAAAGTTAAGACTACTTGCTAGTAATGGGCACACAGTGTGAATGAGATTTATTTTGTAGACCTGTAACATTTGATGAGTGAATGATGAAATGAGTTTTATTTGACATGTCTGTTATAATATAACCAGCGAATTACTACATCGAGATTCGTACCCTAATCTGTGACATAAATGGGAACAGTGGGCTGTACTAGACTAGTATTTAGATGTGTCGAATTATTTAATCCATCGGCTGACGAATTATCAAGTGTTGTTTAGGTTAATTAAACGAATTATAAATTCTATATAGGATGATATCTTTACATTAACTATAGAATATCACTTTCAAAGAAACAAGTTATACAATGAATTGAAAAAAATACCTGTGTGTCTAGTGTAGCCTTCTTTTAAATCTAATTGGCTGGTGACATATTTATATATTGTAAACAACAACGAATAGCAGAATAATAGGTAGTGATTCACAATTGCGTTCAAAATTTCATCATCCTTAATATAAAAAACATACACACCGAAATCTAATGTTATTAACTTTACTCTGCGGCATATATACCCAAAATGTGGTCCAGCCATCATGTGGATAGATTTAATTATGGAAGAAGTCTACAGCAATAGACTGGAATACACCTAGATCGAGGGTTGACAGGGAAAGATTACATTGATTATACTTGCGCCAAATTATCCTGAGGTATTTATGTTTTGAAGTCATTAGCCAAGTATTGACCGAATCAGGTTCTGATGACGGCGTATTATGGCTTGATTTATCCCCACTTTACCTTTACCTTTCCCCTGATTGGTATTGTGGGGTGCCTGTACAACAATCCAGCAGATGAAAGCTTTCAAATTTCAAAACTCGCTCTTTTGAATTTCAGAGAGTCTTGACTCTGCTAAGTCTCTACATTTTCGAAACAACTCTCTCCTGTATGTCTAAATGTGCTATGACTACTGGCTAAGACGTTCAATGGTATGAGACCACAGGCAGGGGGACTACCAATGGTAGATACAAAACATAGTTTACGAACATGTGCCCTCACAAGCAGGTGTTCAATTCATCAACAAATTGCTCAAATGGATAAAGTATGTCTCAACACCCAACGTGATTTTGAAAACTTGTTTGAAACGCTATTTAGTGTCGCAAGCTTTTTATAATGTTACCGAGTCTTTTGGGTTTGACTAGGAGATCGCCCAATCAGAAGATTGACTTCAGCGATGTAGGTGGAAAATTGGAGAATTGATGTAAGTTGCAGGACTGTTGAATTGTTTAAGTGAGATCCTGATGTGGTGAGAATGTACCAAATTTTAGATTTAATACTTTGATATTGTGAATCATGTCTTTGCAGTAAATATTGATTGATTGGTGTTACAGGCGTTTCCTGCACGTGAACGTACTCCTGTCGGCGGGTCTTGTCCTCCTGCCGGGGGCCCTTCACGCGCACGTGCCAGATCCTCTTCTCCTTACGGTGGGTCTTGTCCTGCCGCGCGCCCTAGAAGGATCTGCCCTAGAGATAGTCCTGAAGTCGGAGTAAGTGAATATAATATGTACTCTTGAGGATAGTGTCACATGGATACTAATATCATCATTAAAAATCATTTAAAATGTGTGAAATTTAAGAATGATGAAATGTAGATAGTAACTACCAGCGTTTGCAGAAGTTCGACTAAACCTGACAATAGCCTATAACTTATTTACTAGTATTACAAGAATTTTCGAGATGTTACGATGTCCTCTGATAATTATTTGAGTTTAAATTTAGGCCTTTGTATGTAATTGATTTTGCAGTTAAATCATGAACCGATATTTTTAATTGCAGATTGATTGTGATTTGTTTTGTTGAATCGGAGTTATTGTGATTTGGAAAAAATGTTTGGAAATTTAAATATGTATGAACAATATGTGGAGTTACTTATTTAAAAAAAGTAGACAATAAAAAACGTATATGTGGATTTATCTCAGTAGTAAATTCTTCAATTAATAAATCAATTTTTGGTATTTGGAATTTCGTACAGCAAATATAATTTTTATAATAAAAATAAAAATGTTATTACCAGGCCCAATATAAATATAGTATAAAATACCGAATATATTTTCATGCAAATTTGGTAGTTTCATACAAATTATTAGCCAAATAAAATTTCTGAGCTTTATTTTGGCTTCTATAGAATTGTATATCAATATTTGTATTTAGTAAACTATAGAAGTTGATTGCATGTTTTGAGTCTCTCAATTATTTAACACGGTACTCGTATATAGTACGTTACACTATGTGTCACCTAACAGACTTTGCTCAAGTCTTGTTAGAGATGGCAAGCGAATACATGGAAAGACAGTTGGGCAGCAAAACACAAAACAAATTATAATAATCGCAGGCACATTAGGATATTTTTTCAACCTATCGAGTGATACGTTTCAACGATGCTCAGTCAAATCTCATACAGTAGAGAGACATTAACCTTTATTGAACTCATTCTTGTTTATATAAAAGTTTCATGCACAATTTTAAACTGTAAGGATAAAATATTTCTCAAGATATTTTGCGGATAACTGAAATTATCATAACCATTGTAAGCGTAGATGGGCTTAGCTATATGCCCATGACTCAGTTTGGGACATTCAGCTGAAAACACATATATACAGGCAGGTGGTAGAAAGATAGAGAAACAGAATAGGGATTTTTGCCAGAATTTCTTGCTTGATTCGTACTTGAAATCTTTATCTAAAATTACCCGTTTCCGTACATTTAACCAGGACTGTGATATGCTGTTGCTCTTACTAACTGCCACCTGATGTGTACCACCAACAATACTGAAATATATATAAAATAGTGAAATGAGATCAGAAACTGAAAATAACTAACTGTTATTATAGCGATTATTAGATTTAAATATTACTGCCCTTAAATAAAAGGAAGAAAATATCTATTTATACTTAAACAGGAAGAGTTTCCAAGTGTTTGAATTGAATGTCAAAGAAAATTTATCTGATTTTGTACAGAGATATTTATTATTTATAAAAAAATGAAAATGTATTGAAAATAATTAAAATAACATTGATTCTTTATTCTAGATGTATAAGTAACAAATATGAAAGAGTGAAAACTCTATTTTTAATAACTTATACCTTACAAAAATGTATAATTCATGAAATTTTTATCTTTGGATATATCCAGTTTACATTTAAGTTATTTGTTTTACAAGAAACCGAGAATTTTATTATTATTTTGTGTTTATATTTTTACAAAACAGCAGTGCATGAGAATGGATTCTACATTTGGCACGCAAGACGGAGGCTTGTCGACAGGAGATGAGTCGGTGCGTACTTATTGTTTAAGATTTATGATTGTAGAATTGTATTATACTTAATAGGACAGCATGCAATTTAGAACAGCTATGTAATATTGTTCTTGCTAGCGTGTGAGCAAAGACAAGATAATTTCTTAGTAGACGATGTAAAATAAAACAGACGCCTTGACTATTTATGCCTTTTTAGCATTAATAAAAAAACGTCTTTTTAGCATTTATAAATATGTATAAATATATTTTCTACAAAAATTCTTTAGATGTAGAAATTTATGTTTAAAAAATAAACTTTGACATTAATGTAGGCAACCTAATGGTGTATCTATACTATTCTAGTTGCCCTTCAATGAATTTTAGAATCACACACACACACACACACACACACACACACACACACACACACACACACACACACACACACACACACACACACACACACACACACACACACACACACACACACACACACACACACGAACCATATTTGCATATCGTATTTCCATGAAAATTGGGTTAGAATTTCCAGCCGGTAATTTTTACATCATGAAATTGGAGCATTTCGAAGATAATCAGGATAATTTTGCGTTTTAATCGTTAAACATATTTATCAAAATATTAATTACAGTATTTTTTTAAACATATAGTTACACTTAAATCGGTCCTAATCCACACCTACGTATCGTGAATAATTTATATTTTGTATTTTTTAAGAACGCTATAAGTACAGTATTTAATTCCGTGTATTTGTAAACTAAAATTCCTCAAAAGTGTCTTACAAAGTGCTAATACAAAATACTTATTACCTATACTCAGTTCATTTAAACAAAAATGTCAAATTTTACTATTGTTAGGTATATTAAAAATAAAACTTTTTTAGTTTAAGAAATTAACATATTTTTATATAGGTCGGGTAACTACTAGGTAAAGTACTACGATAAAACATTGTCTTTGTCCATAATTTTCTTAGAATAAATATTAATAAGTGAACTAATTAATGAATAAAACAACGTTTTATGCAATATTACATAGATACTATAAATAGTAATACGTATTTCATTGTTCTATTAACAGTTCATATACTTACTTATATCGTTAGTAGTTTAAATACAAAAATAATGAGGCTATACGTAGGTGTGTGGGTTTGTTTGGGTATTTGTATTATATTTCAAATTTAATTCATATCTTGTAAACATTACTTATTTATGTAAAATGCGATCTCTTAGGATATACCCAGTTTACAATTAAGTTAGTTATATTCCAAGTAAACAGAACATTTTTATAGCACTTTTTTATACATACGAGTTAATTATGGTTATACATTATGATCTATATTGCTAGTTATGTAGCTAAAGACACAAGCAAATTAGAACAATTGAAAGAATTTACATGGATAATGAATAATTCTAAATAAAACTAATACACTTTTATTGTCTAGAGTGAATAAAACAAATAGATAAGTTAGACTTTAAAGATGCAATAGTTGTAATTATATAATTAATATTACGTTTATAATACGTTTGATGTTATAGGCATACTCCCCTGTCGCGGGCCCTTCGGGACTCTGTCGTACAGAGTCTACTCCATCAGCAAGGCCTTTAGCAGATTTGTCCTGGCCACGCCGTGTAAGCGTATTTAGCAACTTATTTAGCATAATTAAGCGTATACATTCAAGGCACATTGATTCTGATTAAATAATATATGTATATAATATAGGTAATATAGATATATAACGTTTCATTTTGTAAAACTGAAATTGGACAAGGCTATTAGGTTTTTGGTTTTTTAGAGTACTTGAAGAGATATGTAGGAGGAAGAAGTGGAAAAATATAGGAAATAATAGAGGCTACAAGGAAGGCCATGTCAAAAGAGAAATATTCGGCTTAAGTGTTTGTTTACGTAGCTTGTCTTGGACTTGTATGCCATGCCTACCCTTCATTTACTCTTCTGCAACCTCAATATTTTTCTCAACGTAGGTACGTTATTCAGTAGGATTGTTTTTTAATCTTATTTAAACCTCAGCGACAGCTATGCTAGCTTCGAAGCGCACCGGTTTTTATTTTTTTAAATTTTTTTAAGTACATGATTGGACCTCCCCGGGATTTGAACCCGTGATCTCTTGGTTAGAGAGCCGAGACTATAACCATTAGTCTACGGAGGAGGATTCCCAAACTTAGTGCTTTAATGTGTAATTCAGTAACCCCTGTTCTAGAATGAGTCGAAATAGATATGTTAACAACTGAGAATTGTTGGACAGCTGAGCATTGTTGGGCAGCTGAGCGTACGTTAGCAGAATCGAAATATATATAAACACATGAGCATTGTTGGCCAGCTGAGTTAGCAGAATCAAGATAGATGTACAAACAGCTAAGCATTGTTGGCAGTTCTTGCAATTGCAATCTTTTACAATGTTGTGTTGTGTTTCGAAGTTGCATTGAATAAATGACGTTACCAATTATATTATATTCTGGTTTATTGAAGTCTTTATTATAGGAGCGAAAATATTCTCGATCCTATAATCTCTGTACCTATTGTAAAAACATATCTCCCAACTCTTCAGTCAGATACTAGAGATCATCTATGTTTAACCTCTTCAGGCAGACAACTTCTTGCGATGATTTTCCATTCATCGTTTATTTCTTCTATATCGTATTATTGTTTCATCATGTTAACATATGTGACGTTCAAATTCCTTCTGCATCCTTTATTGCTTGCTCACGTCACAGAAAATCCCTTTGTTATTTCCTTTGAGCACACGAAAATTATATTTTTCCTTATTAAAGTTCCTTTTTGCTAAGTTTTCTCCTGTGGTCACTTCATACACTCGTATGTACATCTTCATCTTCCACCAAATTTAATCCTCACAGTTTGGCATTAACATTCTCACTTACTCTAGAGTCTAGACTTTCATTTTCATTACATCGGGTACACAGTTGAAGGTATTGTAATTCTATTTCTTCCTTCTCTCTTTAATAATTAAATTAATAGACATCTCAACTGCAATGATCCTGACTTCCAAAATTAAAAACTAAGAAGAAAATCTAAGAGTTGAAAACCAGAACTTCAAAATGTATATTGAAGAAAGTAATTTACATTGACAATTGAAAACAAAGAGAAGAAACAGTAGAACATCAGAGATATGATAATGAACAACCATTAGGGAGTAAAAGGATAAAACAACTCAAAAAATGGTTGATTTGTATTAATTTTTTTCCTTTGGCTGAAAATGATCCTACACCTTATGAAGAAGGCACAAAAGTAGAGGTGAGGTATGGGTAAAATCAATTCAAAATTAATTTAATGCTAACGATAAAATGAACACATAATGATTACAATAATGATTACATATAATGTGGGATCAAAGGTTATTAAATGAACAGTTAGATTTATATTATTTGAAGAGCATGCCCTAGCATGTACAAATAAATTAATAGTAATCAATTATTGAAGCAATTTAAAGTCATTAAAAAATATAGTTAAAAAATTAAACGTTCATTTTAAATTCTTTTAGATTTAAATAGGGTAGAATTCAGAAAAACCTCAAAAAGAAATTGTTATAAAATTACAAATGTTTGCACTTCTTCTTCAGTTTGACATATCTAAATCCAAAAATGCATTGCTAATTATTAAAAATGTTACTCTCACCAAACAGAAGTTTGATTACCACAGGGATGTCTTGACGTTGCATGATATACATAAAAATTTTGTGGAAAGTTTTACAATAAAAGTTTTAGTTTTTGCTCAGAAATGTGATTGAGGAACTTATTTGGATGATTTCCAGTAAGTAATCAATGCCAGTCTTTCTCGTTTGCTGTAGCTAGAGACTACGAAGGAAATTATCATCAAGGAATAGGTTAATGATTAATTGACCCAAAATATATTAGAAAGCAGTCAGGGGTCGATCAGATTGCTTGTTTATTTTAAATACTTATCAAAGCATCTCAACTGGTGTTAGGAAATAGAAACCTTATTTACCTCACGTGAAAGGGAAAATCCATATTAAGTTCATGCAACATTTCAAAATAATCGTTTATATGGTTTTGAGTCATAGAAGTTTTGTTGTTTTTTGAACTGTATTCTGGGAAAGAATGTATCGTAGATGCATTTTAGTGTTTATTTCTATGTTTATTTTCTTAAGCCACTATTAAAATGCCATATCATAATAGTGCCAAGGAAGCTCAACAGTTTAGAGTACTTGTGTAAAAACATTCACATCCTTTGTTTGATATCTAAACTACTACTGATCATAATTATCTGTTCAGTCTGCTGTGTCAGTAAACTGTTTTAAAATTTTAATTGTACGCAAATTTTTGTGTATACTGGACGAACTTCAACTGAGAGCGTGAAAAACTGCTTAGTGTCAGTTAAATTTTGATTATGAAACATAAATATTACAATTTTTAAAAAAATTAGATAACTTTTAAGATCTTTGCTTCATATCAGATCTAAAGGAATATTTTATAAAAAGAATTAGCCACATTACTCTAGCCGTTCTCAAGATTAGAGCAAAGTAACACATGTTGCAATTCATTGTTATTTCTAAGATTAGTAGTGATAGGAATTCACAGGATATGGAACAAATGTAAATAAAATTAATAATGGTAAATTTATGATAAATATGTAAATGGTAATTAGTATAAAATTTAAGGTTGATAAAACCATGAGATATAGCAATATTTTTTAGTGGTTTTTGATATCAATGACGAGTTATTATTAAACACGATTTTAAAATCAAACACAAAATAAGACTATTCATTCTAATTTTGTTTTTCTCTGATTGTTTAACAGAGGCTAAATGATGGCAGTGAATCTTCGGTAAGTAATTCAGTTACTCAGTAATAATGTTATTACATATACATACTTTATTGTTTTCTATGCAGATTAAAGATTTAATTATATCGCTTTGCATCTAAATACGAAAATTATGGTTGAACACAGAGTGATGTATTGTATTTGTTCAGTAATATACAATGGAATATTTTACATTTACTTAATACCTTATAATAATTCATAACTATATAAAATGAGTTGCATTGCATTGATCAAGTTTACATCAAAGAAACCATAGCATTTTATTTTATGTATTCATATTCTTGAGGTGGCTTTGACGTACATAATTTTTTGTTTATAAAACAGGAGTGCGAGGAAATGAATTCGTCGTTTGGCGCGCAAGATGGAAGCTGGTCCACTGGTTACGAGTCGGTACGTACTTATTGTTTAATGCAATTTCTAAATTTGGGATAGGATGTATTGTATGTTAATAGGATACCTTGTAATTTAGAATAGCTGTGCAATATTGTTCTTGTGATCGTGTTGTTCTCGTGAACAAAAACAAGGTGATTTCTTAGTTGATACCACAACAGAGAAATTGCGTCTTTGTAACCTTATTTTTCATAGCTTTAAAATGTCTGTATTTTTTAAACCACTTGAAACTATTTCCACTAATGATGTACTTCAATATAATATATTATCTCAAGTTCAAAAAGTAGTATTCCTAATTAAAAGATTTTAATTTATGAATCGGAATGAACTTCATGAACTTAAATGAATTTCAGAACGTTAAAAGTATTAAAATTCCAAGTTTTAGGTCTTGTAAACTTCTCGCCATATATAAGATTATTTGTATAACTCAACAATTCCTAAGTTACTAACCATATTTTTGATACTTATCAACATTTTGAAAGGCTATACATTGTTTTGATCCATACATGACAGTTAGGACAAAAGTTTAATAAAAAGTAAGATATATTTAAACAGGCAATAAGTAAAATGATTTTTTATTATTTTATTTTGTAACCTGCTGCGTATTTTAAAGTTGTTGTGTTTCAGGGTTTAAGCTGTGATTAAATCAAATCAAAGAATTCTTTATTGTTAATTTCTTCAAGAAATAACATGGCGTCAAGCTTACAAAGCAATACATTATAAAAGTGAAATTGGACATTACAAAGTTGAGTCTTGATTTAAAAAGTCTTGTTTGAGTCATTTACTAAGTCAAAATATTCATTTAGGGTGTAGAAGGGTCGCTGCACCAGCCAGTCTTGAGTTGATTTTTGAGTTGTCTTCCAGTAAGATTCTTCAGATCCAGAGGGAGTGAGTTGTAGATCTTGCGTCCAATGTATGAGGGTTTCTTACTGTATTTAGTGGTGTGATGTGCTGGTAGAATATAATCTTTAGCTCTACGAGTGCTGTAGTAGTGTACATCACCTCCTCTTGCAAAGTCTGTTTGGTCTGTGTACATGACCACTGCATGTATATATAAAGACACAACCGTCAAAAGCTTAAGTGATTTATATGCACTTCTGCACAACTCTCTAATGGACTAAGGTCTGCTAGTGTCCTCACTGCTTTCTTCTGAAGTATTAGGATTTTGTTAAGGTTTTATTTAGAAGTGCCACCCCAAACTATTAGACCATACCGAATGTGGGATTCTATTAGGGCGTAGTAGGCTACTTTTGCAGTGTCCAGCCCCCCTATCCATTTTATCCTACGCACTTCAAAAATACCAGATCCAAGCTTTTTACGCAATATTTGAATATGCTCATTCCAGGATAGATCTTTGTCAATAGTTAAACCTAATAGTTTGGATTTGTCCACCACTGTGATGTTATTGATATTGGGTATAGGTTCAAGTCTTCTGCTAAAATTTAATTGAGTTGTTTAGGATGGGTTTATTGCCAAGGCATTCTGAATTCAGTACTGGAGTGCTTTTTTAGTTGTTTTAGTTATTTCACAGTTAAGTCCGTGTGCTGTTATATTTTTTATAAGCAGAGTAGCGTCATCAGCAAACATAATATTTTTAATATTGTAGTCACTGATTAGGGAAGTCGTTCGTAAAAAGCACAAAAAATAAGGGTCCTTATACTGAGCCCTGAGGGATTTCTATATTTATTGGCCTTGGTTTGGATCTGAATGTAGTTCTATAGCAATTTTATGTGTTCTGAATCTCTATAATCTGACTACGTCCTCTGAGATAGTCTTTTATCCAGTTTTTAGATCTTCCTTTAAAGCCCAGGGATGTGAGGTTTTCTATAATAAAGTCATGTCCCAAGCAGTCAAAAGCTTTACTATAGTCCAATAACACAACTGCAACATGATTATTTTCTTCTAACTCATCCAGAATATATTCAAATAAGCTTGTTAAGGCACTGGCTGTTGATTTGCCATTTAAAAAACCATATTGTTTTTGGTTATAAGATCTTTTTCTTCTAAGTGTTTCAGCATTCTTAAAAGTGCAATTTTCTCAATTATCTTGGAGAAAGTAGAGAGTTGAGAAATAGGACTATAGTTTTCAGCTCTAGTTGTGGAGCCTTTTTTGTGTTTATTGTATATTTTTGAAAGTTTAGAGAAGAGAGGGAAACTGACCTGTACTGAAAGATTTATTTATTATGCTTATAAGTGGATTGGCTAGTTGGTGTGCACAGTGTTTAACTAATTTTTCTGGTATTTCATCCATACCACATGATAGCTTAGATTAAGGCGAGCCAATCACTTTCATTTTCTCCCTTGTGGTTGATGCAAAGTTGAGCAATGGTTGAACAGTGTGATATTGGATGTTTGGGGAGCCAGTTGAAACTAAATTTTGAAGTCGATTCCTATTATTCTTAAGGGTTAAATCTGTTATTTGAGACAAGTATTGATTAAGGCGTTCTGCTATTAAAATGGCAGAATCACTTTCCATTATTCCTTCTATTTGGATTTTTGCTAAAGAGTTAGAAGTCTTCTTTAATGATATCTCTGAGTTGATAATGGTCCATAGAGCTTTTGAATTATTGTCAGATTCGTGGACAACAAATATGACACAAAAATCAACAGCAATCCAACAGTTAAAAAGATTTCTTTAAATAATTTATGTCAGGGGTATATGTCTAAATATCTGTAAAACTGGTACAATTCAGTGCAAGCTCTAGCTCTCTGATCTCTGAACGCCAGATTATCCTATTTCCTTGGTGATACAAATACTATCAACATTCATTAAAATTATCCGTATTCTATCTCTGATTCTCTATTGTAGGGATTCCGTGTTACAATATTAAAAAACGCCAATTTCGTGTATGTTAGGTGCACATATCATAATTTGTTATCATTCTTTGTATAAGTTTATAGCAATTTTAAAATAGTATTGACAGCATTGACTAGTCTTAGTTTGCAATATTGTGATTTATATTAAAAGTATTTTAATATGTCTGTCATTGCTGATTGAAATACACTACTTTTCTCGAAACGCTAGAATTATCGTTTTAGTATGAGACGCTTTGGATACGTTGCACAAAAAGAAAACCTGAATTTGTAATAAACTTGTTTTTGTGGTGTTAAATTATTGATGTTAGCGTATAACTTAGTTTTTTTTTTGCAATCCAGTTACATTATCAAATTATATAAAATCTCATGGACTACTGCTTTAATGCCAAAATTTCTTCCAAACCATTTACACAGTGTCCATTTTTGTCACTTGAGAACTCTCAACTGATATAGTATTGTATCGTATGAATGCTGGACATAATTTTTAATTTCAACCTTAACATTATCTATATGGGAAAGGAAAAGCTATCAATCATTCCTTTACAGAATTCTCATATTTGAAGCCTTTTTGAGTATCTCCGTAATCTGAGACCAATCATTTTTATTTTTTGATCAACTCGTTTTGAACCTATTTAGTTAAGGATCGGAAACTTATGCATGTTTAGTAGTTTATTGTTTGTTTTATAAATTGAAATTTGCGGTAAGTGAGGTAAGTTGGTACTTTGAAATACGAAAAAAAACTACTATATAAGTGACCTAAAGGAAACAACTTGTAAATAGATCTTTAAGAAACATTTTCTACTGTTCAAAACTAAGGGCTTAAAAATTAAGTTTAGAACCCAATTTATATCTAAGAAGGAAGCACAAATGCTATCCATTAGCTGGTGATTCATATAGCTATACTTTTCATGTTAAACATATATATATATATATATATAATATATATATATATATATATATATATATATATATATATATATATATATAATATATTATTAGAAATTATATGCAAAAACGTATATTTTATGTTTTATATGATTGATTTAACAGAGCCCAGAAGGTGCAACGAATAGAACTTATAAAATGATGCGCCGAGCAGATATCTCGTGTACTCTGGACGACTCATGTAATGAAGAACTATTTGCCAGCGTAAGTCTATAGTTGATGTATTTGAATCACCAGTCAAATATTATAAAATATTATTATAATTTAATAATTTACTTTAAAATATTACTATAATATACATAACAAAAAATAGTGCAAAAAAATCCCAATTTACATTTTGTTTATATATTTTTCTAGGTTGTAGCTAAACTATAATGTATGTCCCAAATTGTATGCACACTGAAGAGATCTTGTAAACTACAAGAGATACAGCAAAGATAAAATTCTATAGTTCATATGCCTTTCTTTTCGATAGTTTTTAAAATTTTAATTACGAAATTCAAAATCAAAGATTCCATCGTCAGGGAAAAAAATGAATAAATATTTCCATTCCTCTAAAGAATAAATATAAAAATAGCGTGTGGTAATGGATTTGGAATTATGGTTAACCAGTATTTAATATTTAAATTGAATTTCATTTTAATTTTCTTATAAATTTAGATGAGAGTAGAATTGAATTTTCAAAAGGTCCGTCACCAGTATTGATAAGTTTTTCTTGAATTGTTTTGTATAAAATGCTTTTCAAGCATTCAAGCGTGTTGTGTTTTAACTTATTTTAATAATTGTAAATTTGTATTAACGATGATGTGTCCAAATTCAGTACAGTGATTCGAAATGGAAGATTTTTCATTCCTTCCATATTTTATATGTGCAAAGTGTTGGCGAATGATACCAAATTACGCTATTGCGATTTTATATCATGTTCTCTAATCCGTGACATACAAATGACAATGGTGAGAATTCAATGCAAGATTATGTCATTTAATCAAATAATCAGCTGCTGAAATATTTATACATTGTAAAAATTATGACTAGCCGAATAATATTTAGTGGTGTTACAGGCGTTTCCTCCAAGTTCTCCTGTCGGCGGGTCTTGTCCTCCTGCCGGTGGCCCTTCACGCGCACGTCACAGATCCTCTTCTCCTTACGGCGGGTCTTGTCCACCTCCAAGGAGATCCAGTCCTGTAGCTGCGGTAAGTGAATATATGTACTCTTGAGGATAATGCCACATATATACTAATATCACCACTAAAAATTATCTAAAATGTATGAAATGTCGATAACTACGAGCGTTTCCAGAATTTCGACTAACCTGTCAATAGCCTATAACTTAATAAATAATATTAAAAGAATTTTCGAAATGTTATGATGCCCTTTGATATTGATTTGAATTTAAAGTTCGGTCTTTGTATTCGATAGAAATCATTTTGCAGTAAAATATTGAACCTGTGTTCTAGGTTGATTGTGGGTTGTTTTATTGTATCTCAGTTATTGTGATTTAGAAGAAGTGGTTTCTTGAAAATTAAAATGTATTGAACTATATAATTAGTTGTTTTACAAAAAAACCCAGTGCATAAAACATTTTATACGTAGATATATCTCATTTCTAAATTCTTCAATGTTTAAATAAATTTTTCGCCAATTTGAATTGGTAAAGCAAGTATAATTACATTAATAACAAATTAAAATAGATTCACCACGCCCAAGCTGAATGAAATATCAAATTCTGAATTATATCTGACATTATATCAGAAATTTTTGCTTCTATAGAGTTGTATATCGATATTTAGGTTTAGGAACATATAGCAATTAATTGCATCCTTTGAGTCTCTCAATTATTTATTACAGCATATTACAAAGCACTAGTACGTTACACTACGTGTCACATAACAGACTTTGCTCAAGTCTTTTTGGAGATGTCATGCAAACAGATAGAAAGAAAGACAGCTAATAAAATACAAAATACATCTTAAAAGTCCCAGGCACACTACTTAAATTTTGTCAGCCTACTTATTAACATGTTTCAATAACGCTCAGTCAAATCTCATACAGCGTATAATCATGCACCTTCATCGATCCCAGTCATGTCTATGTAAACATTTCATTCACAATTTCAAGTTTAAGGATGAAATTTTTCTCGAGGTATTCTTCGGATTGTTAACATTGTCGTAACCATTGTAAGCGTGGATAGGCTCGTTCACATACCTATAGTCACACGACGTTGCCTATGTAAAAATGGCATCACATGCAAAAGTCATGATCTTCATGACTTAATTTGTTCTTGATACATGCAGCGGAAAACAGACAAGTTGGCGGACAGACAGATAGACATACAGACCTGAAAGTTTCCAGCACTTTGAGTGATTAGTTTCGCTGACACTCAGTCCATTAACATAAGGTAATAATATATTAGCGTAGTATCTTAACAGTCCCTGGTATATTTTGTCGCTCACTGCCGACGGTTTTATATAGGAGAATGTGCCCGCGGTCATTGAGGCCCTAGACGACTTAAGGAATGAGCTTGAAGATGGAGTGTGGCGCATCTTAGGCAACGAGACAGCGGTACGTTGTATTTTGTTGTGTCACCTTTATGTGCCGAACTATACTATTGCGTATGCCACCAAAATAAGCAGACAAAAAGAAATAAGCAACAAAATAAAAGATCCTGCTGCTAGATTTTTCGAAGTGCAATTTCTTAATTTGAAACAGGTTCAATATTTTCATTAATTTATTATTGTTAATCCTCATTGCCTGGTGTTTTATCATGTTATGTTAATTCTACCCCGAAATACCGTTAACTGATAATTCAGTTACTGAAAGCCGATCAACTTGAAAGATTAAATTGTTTCAGTATGTCCCACATTAAAATGCATGTCACTCACATCTGTATCAAGTTTTGTTTTGTGGGTAAAATGAACCTAATGTCTCATAAAATAAAAAATACAGTCTGCTCGAAATTGTAGCAAGACATGCTCCAATCCTTGACCTTGAAGAGAAAGATCCACTGCTAGAACAACACAATAGAGGATTTTTAAAATCAAACCACGTATGTGCCAAATACGTAACTACCCTACATAGGGGATATTTTCGTCCAACCTTTCAGGAACTTATGTTTCGAGTACAAATTTTAGATTTTTAGGGGAGGAATTATAATAACTATAATAGGACCAGCAAGCTAGTATAAATAAATTCTATGGCAGTATATGACACTATTTTACTCTTAATTGATTTGAAAAGAAATATACCCGAATTTTTTTCTACAAATACGATTGAAGTATGACCTAATCACTCGGTCTTTCCCCCAAACCGGACAAAGTACCACTGAAATGTGGCTTTGGATAAAGAGACTTTCTGCGTTATCAAACGAACTTTTCTCTTAAGAGAGCTAACTAGTTGTTGGCCGCAGTTCTAAGGTTCCGCTTTTAACACGCGGCTACAATTTCAAACTGCCTCATAAGTAGGAACTCGTCTCAAATCCTAACATGTTTCACTGAGATATTTCTTTTCCTTTTGTATTAAACGCGTAATGGGGTAGCCACAACTACTTTCATATACAAGATAGATGTTTTACACTCAAGTGACCGGTATACCTATGGATGGTGTTCTCAGCCCAATAATTAGTAACATATTTATGGACCACTTTGAAGACATTGCTTTTAGAAAATTGGAGTAGTGAATCTAAAATTTGCTCACGCTATGTCAATGATATTTTTGTGTATGGGAAAATAATTAAACATTTTACAAGAAGAATTTCGGAGGGCAGTGCCTTAATTATAATGAAAATCTTCCTCAACATCTAAAAATTATTACGTCGTACGAAGTGCGTTCAAGAATATAAATTTGTAACTCATGACAAAGAACAAAAATAAAATAAAAGGATACTACAGAATTTTTTATTAAAAAGAACTATCCTCGGCCAATTATGGAATGTGCTAAGACTAAAAACAAAAGTTACAAGCAGATCCCAATAGATTTGTATATATTTCTTATATACAAAAAATCAGAAGAAAATCGTAATATTATATCTAAACTTAATTACTAGAACACGGTATGTATATATAAGAGAAAATCACCATATATAAGTTTTGAATCATTAAGTGTAGTTTAAAAAAAATCTTTCTGGACAAAAAAAATTGAAAGTGCATGTATGATGGTTATGAAAGGTGAATGCTTTTCTAAAACTTCTGTAAATGTCAATGACACTTTCCTGCCTTTCGTAAAAGAATAAATTCATTCCAATTTTATAAATTGTAAACAATTTTTTCTACATTAATGTAGGTTATTATGTTTTTGTCTTTTTAATCACCGTAGTTTAAATATATGTTTTTTTATTTCACAATTTACATTAACTGATGATGCCTTAACTGGCGAAAACGCTTTTGGTACTGAATTATATTGTGGAAGCAATAAAAATTGCTTTGTAATAAAACGTTATCTATTAGTTAAAAAAAATAATTGTTCTCCAAGTTCTACACACTTACATTTCCATTCCTAGAAAAAGTATTTTTTTCGTTGCCTCCAAAATGTTCTTCCGCCACTTGAACCTCTTTATCTGTGTTAAAAACCTTCTCCCACGAACAACAAACTTTAACTTGGAAAACTTTAAAGTAGGTCGCTGGAGATACCGGGGTATTGTATGCAGTAGGATGAATAAACGATTTCTTGGAACCCAGTCCCTCAAAGCAACCTTGGCAATCAATGCTGTATGTACAGATGTATTGTAGTAAAGAAGCCGAACACCTCAGTTCATCTTTTCTCTGTGATTGTATTTCACAAACGGTCAAGTATGGCTGCATAGTACTCAGCATTCTCTGTAGTGTTGCTATTTTGTTTTCTCTCTTTTTTTTCTACAATCCTAAACAACTTTTCCCGTATCTTTTTGTCGTCTAGCAACTGAAATATCCATTCTTCTTGCACTTCCCCTAATTTTAAAATTGTTCTCTGATAGTCGTAAAATACTCGTATCAACCTTGCAGCTATTTATTTGTTCTCCAGAAGGCGCTGAGACAGTATTTAGGTTTCCGCGAGGTACATTGTTTCAGGTATGATTGCTTCCACAGGGGGACCGAGCCATAGATCATCAATCCGACCTTTACTCACTGACCAGAAAACTTTCGTTCATTATATAGAATGGAATATGAGGGGTTACTGTATGGAGGTTACTGTCAGTAACCACCACCCAAGCACTCTTTAATTTGTTAAATAAAAAGGCCCTCTTTACAGAAGACTATAATCACCATACGTTACTCAATATTGACCATTGCAAAAAAAACAATTATTACCTCCAATACCAAATACTGAAGAGACTAAATAGTGATGGCAAGTGGTAAATAGTGCACAGGCACGGGCACGCCTAATAGAACCTGTCCCAGCCAGATTGAAGCAGGGGAAGTAGGACAAGCTTGGAAGCTTAGACCTTACCTAGTATAATCTAAGATTATGCCAAGAGCTCAGAAAATACTGATTGCCATGTTTGTAAACAGTTATGAAGATTTATTTGTGTAAACGTGATTAGGTAATGAGTAAATAAAACATCTACTAAAATAATGATAGCTAGAGATTCATATGCTATTTCTGTCCTTAGAAGCGTAGACGTTTAAGCCTTTTTACTCAAACTCTTCTAATGCCGTGGTATTCAAACGCAAATGACCCAATAATTTCATATCCTATTCTCTACACCTATGGCAACATTCAGGTTGCCATCATCAGGTGCAAATTGAACATTTTGAAATAATACGATAATAATAATAATAATACTAAAAGTGCAACTTGTTAGCTGAAAACTGCTTAGTAAAAATATTAGACAACGAGATTTCGTCCCGCAATATGGCCATGACCGCAAGTAGCAAACTTGTATCTCTGTGCCAGATTACTGGAAGCGCCGGATAAGTAAAGTGTTGGATTGCATAGGGATTACTGTGGTATAATTCAATGTGAGGCATATTAATATGTGGTGAGTCATTGTAAGAAATTCTTTACATTTATTTGGAAAATATTAATAGACTTTCTTCAATAAAACTTCAGTCATTCTAGTGACTTACAAGTTTTAGCATGTTTAGATTCATTTTAACTTATTTTCCTCATTTTTAGAACGTCTCGCAAGGAGCTAGGACTGCTGATGCTGTCGTAGACAGGGTAAGCAATGATACTAACAATGAAAGTTATTACTGTTACTGGAATGAATTTAACACGATTGCTAAAACAAAAACAAAAGTGCTTTGTTTTTTTTTTCAAAATAACTAATTCATCTTTTGGATGAACTATAATTTCTTATAGAAGTATGTTTAAAAAAATTCTAAAACTCATCTAACAACTATCTTTAGTAAATTGTACAAGTTATGTGTTAGTACCACGACTAACACTGTTATAACGACTACCACGTGATTGAGATTTCTACAGCATTGGAGGCACTGGAGTAATTAAAACTGAAAACGAGCACCGCTTTATTAAAATTTCTCCAGTGTTGGAGGCACTGCAGTAATGAAAATTGAGAAAGGAGCACCGCTTGATTAAAATGTCTACATTATTGGAGGCACTGCAGTAATGAAAATTGAGAAAAGCACCGCTTGAGGGGAGCGGGTCGTTCCTATCCCGCGCATGTTAAATTTACAAACTTTAGGTACATGTATTGTCAAAACTAAGTAAGTTTACAACCTTCAAATTTTTTGTAGGCAAAGAGTACTCCTTTATAAAACAAATCTCTTACAACTTTAGTAAAAAAATCTTTAAAAAAAATTTTTTTAGGAATTTTTTAAATATTGTGTGTAAAAAAATTATTTTTTTTTATTAAAAAAAAATTTTTTTTTCTCATTTGCTTTTTAGATAGAATGATAAAAGATGCAACACCATTTGGAATTGCACTGTTTCTATAATGCATACCAAATTTCAATTTCTCTAGCATTTATAGTTTTTGAGATACATGTACCTTTTATATGAAAAAAACCAAGTTTCCGGGAAATGTCCGGTAAAGGCAAAAATGACTGCTAAACTAACCTTTTGCTGCTAAAACATCCCAGCTCCGTACTCAGGGTCATCTGGGTCTTCATTTTCCTCTTCTAATGCAAGTTTTCTTTTCCTCCTAGCAAACTCTAGCCTCCTTGGTCATGTCTAAAGCAGATTTTTCTGCCTTTTTCAATCGTATTGTATCAAAATTTCGCAATGCGGCAACAGACTTCTCGCTCAGTTTTGATTCCTAGCTTGTTATACACATCCAATTTGCTGGTGAATCCATTATTAAAAAGTTAAAACTGCATCATAATATGCCAAGTTTTAGAGTGTTTAGCCTTACAAAAACATTTTTAGGCACCTTAGACCAGACGGCATTGTTTGAAACTTTCGTTCTGGTTTTGAGTCTTTTGGTCAAGGCATTTTTTTTTTTAGAAGATCCGGATTGGCTAAATCTCTATAAATTTGTTTGGATCTGTACCATCACTTCATATGGCAAATTGTGTGACTTATGGCTGAAAGTCTGATGTAGGGCTTCGGCTTTATTATAACCGCACCACGACTCCGGCCCCTTTGGACATAGGCCATGTTGCGGAGTGTCATCATTCGATATTTTGTGGAAATAAGTTGCCCACACATTTTTAACCATTTGTTGAAGATCTGATCCACCTCTTTTTTATAGCTAGGCCATAATATTCTTGCAGCTTGTCTATGTCATTATTTGTTAGCCTATTCTTGCCCCTATTGCTCTATTATCTTTTAGTTTTGTTTTTTCCCAACCGTTTCTTCAATTCCCTTAGTCTGCTCCCCATTCTCTTCTTGACATGATTGACGCATTCCAGTTTTCTTACTTCTACTTCATCTCCATATGGCTTATCGTCAACCACCTTTTTAAAACCATTGCTGTCAACCATCTCCTAAGTATCGTACATACCGTACATTTCGATCTCTGGACTTTCGGAAAACATCTAAGGGCACCCGCAACTTCCATGCCGCCACTTGACCCTTCGTAGTTTTTGGAACATATATGATCAGGTACTATTTTTTTTTTATTTTCATGTACAGTGCAGATTTGACAGTATTTGGGACATTATGGAAACATCCAACACCTTGCCAGTATCTAATGATGTTACGCTGACAACCCCATTCAGTGACTTGTGTCCCCTCCTTTGCCAAGACCCATCTAAACAAACCGTCAAATCTCTTTTGACGTTTCTTCACACTCATTTACAGACACAGCTTCCTCAATTGCCTGCTTCATACTTTCACTAGCACAATTTTCAACAGCCTGATATATTATGTTACTACAAGGTCCTATTTTTTGAGGTGGTAAAGGTAAGTCTAATAATGAACACAGAATGTTACCTGCACTGATACCTTTTCCGATCGTTTCTCATGCCGTAAATATAATTTTCAAGTTTACCTCATATTTTCCATTCTCATTTTTTTAGAGTTGTAAAAATTAGTTGATTCCAAACAAACACAACATTTCAGTTCAATATTCACAGCCAATCCAAATCTTTTCTTATCCGTAGTACAAAGTTCTATGCAGTCTTCGCTATCGCAGAATTTACATTTTACAAATTTTTTTAATTGCTCACTAAATAAACTAAGATCCAAAATAACACTACCCATTCCAGTTCCCTTCATAATTGTCATATTTATCAAAGGATAGTTTTTTAGAAGCAGAGCTAATGTTTGCATTAGTAGTAGGCCTAGGGCTAGGGCTAGCAGAATCTGTTTGGGTAGGCCTAGATTTAGAGTCCAACTTACGGTACTTGTTTCCTCTAAACTCACGTTTAGATTTAGTTTTGTAACTAACCTTTGCTCTTGGCATGGTTATAAGAAGTTGTAAAACACTTCAAGAAACAATACACACTCCTAATCTATCACTAACTATGAATAAAGTGCACACTTTTAGTAAAACACAATTATCCCGACACAAACACATATAACATAACCTCCTAAGCATATCAAAACAAATAAAAGCAATATTCTTTCTGTCATCTGTATTCCCAGTTGTCAGTACCAGGTTGACCAACAGAGCAAAGCCATAACATACTTATAACTAACACACATGATATATATGATTGTGTCAGCCAACATCTTACGAACTGCTGCAAAAAACTAGTGAACATCTTTTGTTGGTGAATTTTTTTTGGTAATTTATAAATTTATTTGAGCATTAATACTTACATATTTTTAAAATACACACTTTAAACTATTAAAAAAGGCAATAAAAAATTTTTCTAATTTTTTTTAATTTTCATCGACCTGCTCCCCTTGATTAAAATGTCTCCAGTATTGGAGGCACTGCACTAATGAAAATCGAGAAAGAGCACCGCTTGATTACAATGTCTGCAGTATTGGAGGCACTGCAGTAATGAAAATTTAGAAAAGCACCGCTTGATTAAAATGTCTACAATGTTGGAGGTACTTTAGTAATGAAAATCGAGAAAGAGCACCGCTTTATTAAAATGTCTCCACCATTGGAGGCACTGCAGTAATGAAAATTGAGAAAAGCACCGCTTGATTAAAATGTCTACAATGTTGGAGGTACTTTAGTAATGAAAATCGAGAAAGAGCACCGCTTTATTAAAATGTCTCCACCATTGGAGGCACTGCAGTAATGAAAATTGAGAAAAGCACCGCTTGATTAAAATGTCTACAATGTTGGAGGTACTTTAGTAATGAACATCGAGAAAGAGCACCGCTTTATTAAAATGTCTCCACCATTGGAGGCACTGCAGTAATGAAAATTGAGAAAAGCACCGCTTGATTAAAATGTCTACAATGTTGGAGGTACTTTAGTAATGAACATCGAGAAAGAGCACCGCTTTATTAAAATGTCTCCACCATTGGAGGCACTGCAGTAATGAAAATTTAGAAAAGCACCGCTTGATTAAAATGTCTACAATGTTGGAGGTACTTTAGTAATGAACATCGAGAAAGAGCACCGCTTTATTAAAATGTCTCCACCATTGGAGGCACTGCAGTAATGAAAATTTAGAAAAGCACCGCTTGATTAAAATGTCTACAATGTTGGAGGTACTTTAGTAATGAAAATCGAGAAAGAGCACCGCTTTATTAAAATGTCTCCACCATTGGAGGCACTGCAGTAATGAAAATTTAGAAAAGCACCGCTTGATTAAAATGTCTACAATGTTGGAGGTACTTTAGTAATGAAAATCGAGAAAGAGCACCGCTTTATTAAAATGTCTCCACCATTGGAGGCACTGCAGTAATGAAAATTTAGAAAAGCACCGCTTGATTAAAATGTCTACAATGTTGGAGGTACTTTAGTAATGAAAATCGAGAAAGAGCACCGCTTGATTAAAATGTCTACAATGTTGGAGGTACTTTAGTAATGAAAATCGAGAAAGAGCATTTATTAAAATGTTTCCACTATTGGAGGCACTGCAGTAATGAAAATTGAGAAAAGCACCGCTTGATTAAAATGTCTACAATATTGGAGGTACTTTAGTAATGAAAATCGAGAAAGAGCACCGCTTTATTAAAATGTTTCCACTATTGGAGGCACTGCAGTAATGAAAATTTAGAAAATCACCGCTTGAATAAAATGTCTACAATGTTGGAGGCACTTTAGTAATGAAAGAATAAGAATAAGAAATATTTTATTCCAAACTTTATACAATTTTACAATAAATGAAATGTTGGAAATACTAGCCATCTGAACAAGTAGCGATGGCTAGTGCAAAGATAACTTAACTATGTGTTTTAAACTGACAGTCAGTCTACATAACTATCTTCTCGTGTACCTGGTCGACACCACATCACTCGCAATCTATGCTTGTAAAACATAACTCTTTATACAAAAATAATATATACTTTAAAATATAATAAACGTAAAATTAAATTAAAGTATTACACCACAGAATTGTTTCATCAACCACTTCTAAGTGAAAAAAGATACTCTAATTGAAAAACGAGAAAGAACACTGCTTGATTAAAATTTATATAGAATTGGAGGGATTGCAGTAATAAAATTTGAGTAACTTAAATTAAAACTTTTTCCGGTTTCCCGCTAGGATCTCTGCCTGATATCCCGCTGACAGCTAGGCGGGACGTTGTATATTAATTTTTCTCAGCTTGCCTTAAAACTTCAGTTTCTCGCGCTTACCAAGAAATTTACGGAGCAGTTAGCAGCATTGTGTTCATCTTGTCTCTTGTTAAAAGTAAATTATAGAGTATCACTTACATTATGATGGCATCATAACATTTTGAAGAATGAAAAATGTATTCCCTTATTAATTGAATAATATACACAATATTTTTGTAGAATGTTTTATATATACTAGTAGCATTGTGAAACGTAAACTTTAAGACGGTTAGTAACCGATTTGTAGTTTATTTTTAATTTTATGTTATGCACAATTTCCATTCTCAAGCATTTTTTTTAACAGTTGTTGGAGACCCAACGTCACCTGAACATGGATCTCCAGAGGCTGGGAGACGCTATTAATCAGGTTGTTATAATTTAATTTAAATATTAATCGTCACGTTTCTTTATTAACTGAACTGTCTCAAAATTTACGAAGTCCAATTATTGTAATAGACACTAGTAATGCAATATAAATATTTTTGCTCTATCTGTAAAAACGCAGGAAGATTAAAACAGGATGACCCAGGAATTTTAGGTTCATAAAATATATTTAATGTTACATTCATAGCTCTTTAAGATAACTACTTTCCACACAGAAAAAGTAAAACACTGTTTTTATTGCTTTACGTAAAATACAAATAAAAGCGGCTGAAGGTAAAAAGAATGTACATACTGTACGTAATGAACATATGTCACATCTACATACAGCAAAAATGCTAAATTTTGTATAATTAGTCTTTATAATTTGGGCCTGATAACAAAATTGCCCAAATTTTATAATACTTTACATTTTACGAGGAATGATCGAAGAAATGTTCTAATTTTTCTGTATTTGAAGAAGTTAGCTTAAAGAGCTATAAATTTATTTGAACAAATATTTTTCAAGCACAAAATCGATTGCTTCACTTTAAGAGTGAAGCGAATTTTAATGTTAATACCTACAAGATCAATGTCACACGTCAAACATGATTAAGTCCTTATTTTCTGCCATACAATTGTAAGTTATGTATAATTTTAAAGATACTATTTTTACGCATGAAAACTTGGTTACTCTTCTTGTAAAATGTATATTATTTTTAATACCGATAAAATACAAACAGTTTGAGTTTTAAATAATCAGTTAAAATATTTTTTAAAACTAAATAATGTTTGGATGAGTACCACACATATCACTATATGATTAAGATGTGGTGGCCCACATAACCGGCTCTAAATCAATTATCGCTGAATCTTTTAAAGTAGAGTTCAATTATAACTATACTAAAATATTCAATTATACAAATATCGCCCCAATCCATCAGATTGCGATGGGACATCATTGTTTGACTGGTGCAAAATTACAAAAACCCTGTGGTGGTAACCACTGTGAAAACCCCTGTCTTTTACACCTAATCCTGTGTCATTGCAATAATCACGAATTTACAGCTTCAGTAGGGATGAAATCGAGTACGACCCCTTAAAAAATGTGTAAAATAAAATTTTATAAATGCGCTCCTTCCCTTTTACATCCGTTGGAGTTCGATAAACTCTTTTGAAAATTTTTCAAAATTCATTGGCGTTATTTGTTTTATCTGCACAACTCTCTCGTGTTTTATCTGCACATACAATTTCCACTCGCAATTTAAGGTGAAAAACTCACTAATTAAATAAATATTGTTCTATTTTCATTTTATTCTGTTAACAGAATGTTTTCTATGAGTTTGACAGTTTATTTAAAACGATTTGGAACATGTTTTTACTATTGTCCGTAGTCACTGCCCGCGGCGTATAGATAACATTTCAAATAAGATATATAATAAATAATTAAAACATATATTTTTTATAACAATTTGATGTATCTGATATATATTTATATGCATTTGCAATTTTTATTTGTTCTTTTGTTTAGAACCAAAGATTATTTTATGCAATTAAAATCCGTAATTAATTTCTGTTTTTAATAATTTTATTAAAATAGAAAACTGACTATTAAATAAATGCCAGTTAACAATAATAATTTCTAGAATACGCACCGATATAAAACTTTAGGTAGTGGGATCGTAAGACTGTATGTACTATGAGAAGAGCCAATGTTAGGTTTGCACTATTACGTTTTCTTCTAATACTCATGAAAATTTCAAATTTGCAACTAATAAACCTACTCGCGACTGGATTTGTTGTTTAGGACCGGGTAGAAGCTCAGATTGAAGAAGCGGAAGGGATGGTGGCAGCGGCTCAGGTATCGTTTCATTTATTAAACATAAAACAGTTTCATTTTTGTAATCATTGTAAAGTGCAGGCGGTTTCATAAGTTTACCTCCAATGCCTATATTTTAGTAAGTATAATTTTAAAAGATAAATCATTTTATCTTTAAAAATGATTAAAAGGTTAAGGTCGAGGTTAAGTGGTAGAGAGGACTTTATAGTCCTAACTTCGCCGCTAATAAAGACATTTTTCATTTCATTTTAATAGTGTCATATTTGATTCAACAATAATTATTAGAATTCATGTATTTATTTTAGTAGCAAATTTAAAATATCGGTCCATATGAAATGAATAAGCAATATTGATTTCGAATTCATTCTTAAACGAAGAACGTGCAATAAATAGTTTTTGTAATACTAAAGAGGTATTTATGTGCTTCTAAGGAAATAGACTAAAAAAAACTTTAATACTCACGCAAAGTTAGAAATACAAGCCCACTTTTACACTTACCCTTATCAAGTGGAAGTTTTGATAAAGGGATCAACATCGGTTGGGTCTAGATTGGTGAGAACTTAAATAAAATCTCTTTTTACTCACACACACTTAGGACCATAAAGTCAACCCCTTTTACCTTTATTCTTATCTGGTAGAAATAATAATAAATGGCGCCAAATCGTTTGGGTCTAAACTGGTGGGAAGGCAAATAAAAATCTCTATTTACTCAGAGACACTTAGGACCGTAAAGTCAACTCCTTTTAACTTTCCATCCGGTTCTAGACGGATGAGAAGTTATTTAAAAATCTCTTTTCACTCAGACACAGTTAGGACCATAAAGTCCCTGTTCATTTTTCCCTCATCTAGTGGAAATGATATATGGATCCAAATTGGTTGGTTATAGACTGGTGAGAAGTTATTTAAAAATATTTCTTTACTCAGACACAGTTCTGACCATAAGGCTCCTTTTACTCTTAACCTCATCAAGTAGGAACATTGATTATTAAAGGAATCCATATCTGTTTTTTAGGTACTGTTGTCAATATTGACCATGCTACATCAACAGTCAGTTGTCCGAAAGTGAAGTTAGTTTTCTAACAACATTTTTGTATCAAAATAGACAGTTTCAAGTATTACCAACCCAAACCCAGTTCATTGAATGGCATTATTACGACAAAAATACTAAAACATTTAGATTTTGTTTATTGTTAACTTTTGAATTTAATGGAATCGTTTTATTAGTTTTGATAGTACAATTTTGACCAGAAATAACAGCAATATTTTATAACCTAGAAATTTTTGTTTATGACACAGGGAATGCATGGGAACACGTGAAATTACGATGACAACACCTTACGTTGATCTGGTAAGTTTAATAAATTTATTATTCCTTTGGATAGCTTAATATTTGTTTATACAAGCTTTTAAGAGCTGGTAATTTATATAAAGTACCAAATATCGTACGTTATTCTAAAATTATTAATTTTTCGATTAAAACTTTCACAATTTAAATTAGTAATGTGATCAATATTCGTGGATTTTTTAAATCGTGTTTAGTTTATTTCTAGTTTTTGACATTCTTTAATGAGGAATAATGTGTTTATCACACTGTACGAATGACAGTTTCTTTTATAATTACGTCATCTATAAAATGATCTCGGCTTCGAGTCATTTGTAAAACACGATTGCAAAAATAACTACTTTTTTAGCGATTAAAATTACTATTTTTAAGTTTGTTTTAAAAGTGAGTGGTTATGTCTTTATTAGTTTGCATTTAAAAATTGGTGAGGACTATCATAGATTTGAGTTTCTAAAACTGAAAGAAGCTAATAACAATGTTAAAAATTACCAATTGTGAAAACATATTTTGGCCATAGCAAGTTACATTATATTTTTCGCTCTGGAGGGAGTTATATCCTGATTCCTTCAAGTATTGATGCCACTGTGTGAGTGTTCAGATATTACCCACTTTGAAATATCGGTTACGAGACCATCGTCCGTTAGACATGGTCCGTAACACTAGCAGTTACCCGCGGCTTTGCACGCAATTTTTTAGGGTTTGTTACTGTATGAGCACTTCTGGTTCCAGTGAATTATATTTCCGACATCAATGTTGAGTTTGCCTTGTTGTTACGATCAAGGAAATACGCAAATGAGTCTATTTGTGGCCATTGTAATGTACTTTATTCTTAGTATGTTTGGTTCTATACTTGATTTAGTCTTGTTTTCCCGATCAAAAAAGTATATATCTCATATCAAAGAAGCCTACTTTTGTGAAAAGTGAACTAAAATGGGTTTTATTTCAGTATCTAAACTTATAGTAAAAGTTAGATAGTAGCATTGTCTTTTAGATCTAATACTTAATATTTTATAAAAATGTGGATTAACAATGATACTATGTGTTTGCAGATTCATAAACTGAAAAACATTTTTAATAGTTTAGAACATGTAGAGCTGGAATTGGTACATTAGTTCAATGCACAGTTCAGCGAACTTTCTTCTAGCATAGTTATTACCGACTCCTTCAAAGGGAGTCTTCGGAGTCAAATCCTGACCATCTTATGTTTTAGGACATTTTCTAAAGTAGTAAACGACGTAAAAAATAATGGTCATTTCTTCGAAAATGTATTCACTACAAATTTACACGAATTGAAAATAATAAACAATGTTCAAACAGAACAATTGATTACATTAGATATATCATTTAAATAATATTTCACAAAGTCAGAGACAAAGATGGGTATTTTAACTGCCTTAGAAACCAGGGAACGTAGCTCAAAGGAATTTAAAAAAATAAGAACAGGCCCATATTCATCCCGGGGACACGAAGTAAAATTTTAGAACAATCAGTTGAATACATTCTATCACCTTTTTCTTATTGGAATACATTCCTTATTTATAAAAAAACACTCCAAAAATTACTACTTTAATCTTTATGAGGCCTTATTTCAGTTATGTGGGTCTGATGATGTGTTCCTTGAACACGAAAGGCCTCACAAAAATAAAATGTCATTATTAGAGGAGAGTTTATTTATAAATTAAGAATCAGTTGAATAGCTGTTTATAAGTGAAAGCAAAACATACAATATACAAGGTATATAACCACCATCAAAACTAATCTAAGCTACTCTATATCTATGGTTGGGGGAGGGGGACATGAAACACTATCTGTCGTCCGATAAAGTTGTTAATTGTTCAAATAAAATAATAAGTCAAAGGGTGCACTAGTAGACCTAGTAGAGGGTTAGGAGCGATGTGACTGGTATGAAATTAGAGTCATTTCCCCATGACAAAATGGTGAAGATTTGAGATCCATTGATTGGGACACAAAGTATCCCAGCAGACTGTTCGGTTCTCAGAAGAAATTCACATTTAGAATAGTTGAGCTTGAAGGATGAAGTATTATATAAATTTAAAATGATACTATTGCAGGAGGAGTAACTCTCTAACCCCCATCTTGGACTACCTCGTCAGTTGTGTACTTTACAAAGGGTTTTCTGTCCTTTTTAAGCATATGCCATATAGACATTATGTAATTTGCTGGAACCAAACATTCCGCCTCTAATCATTTCAATTTGACTATGACTACGTACTGTTAATGACAAAAAATAACAACAAAAGATAAATAAAGCATTTTTTTATACTTTTTGGTGCGTAAAGTAAAATTGTTATGTGAAATGTTATCGCTACATGACCTGTGTATGTTTCAGGACCATCGACGACCACAGTGAAGACGGAGAAAGCTAATATAAGTAGCTGAAGATCTTGTCTTAGTCTGTATATATAATACATATGTGTTACAATTGTAAATAAACGACTCAACCAAAACATGTTTCAATAATAATTCATAGGAGGATGGTGGTTTTGAAATGCTTACACAAAGTTCAAGCTCAAAGCTCAAAGTTCACAAACTTCAGTGTCTTGTAACTGATATTTAGTTTAATACCTTACAGAAGAGTTTATTACCATGACACGTACTTATTTATACATAAGATTCCTATATAATGTTGTCATTATAACCCTTGCATAGTGAGTTCATCTATACACTTTTACAAAGAAACAGGGTTTAATTAACCGAGAGAATATTAGAGTCAAACAATATTCTCCAGTAAGTACTTGTTGGATATGAGTAGTCGATATACGTGTTACGAATGTAACAACTAATGTACTATTATGGTTGTTTTATGAAAGGAACCCGAACAATACATGTATGGATTTTATTACATTTTTGTTAAAGTTGTATATTATTATCAACTATTAGAAGATTTATCACGCGTATAGTATGAATAAATCCATACAAATTTAAAATCAAAATGAAATCGTTGGCACCCCCAGTAATATAATTTTGCTATCTGAACTCAGGACTCTGTCCCATCACTTTTAGAGATAATTGAAGAAAGTAAGCAACCATAACGATAACACTTAGCTGTCTTAACTCAGGACTATATTCCATAAATGTTGGAGTTCACTGAAAAAGTGGGCAGCCACAGCGATAAAACTTAACTGCTTGAACCCAGGACTATGTTACATCGCTTTTAGAGATAATTGAAGAAAGTAGGCAACCACAAAGATTTAGCTGTCTTCAATCAGGACTATTATATTCCATCAGTGTTGGGGTTCACTGAAAACGTGGGCAGCCACAGCGATAAAACTTAACTGCCTGAACCCAGGACTATGTTACATCGCTTTTAGAGTTAATTGAAGAAAGTAGGCAACCACAATAATAACATTCAGCTTGCAAAACTCGAGACTATGACTCATCGGTTAATAAAAACTAACCTGCATTCAATTTTAGATCGGATTTACAAACTTTATATTATTTTAATTTTAGTTTTTAAGACTTTAATTTTTCTTTGTTTAAAAAATTAGGATCAATCTATTAAAAACGGAGGCATAACTGAAGAATGAATATGGATGAAACCAACGTCCAGTATGCTTAAAAATTAACAAAAACAATAAGTATTTTTGTATATATATGTAAAATTCCACTACAATTCCTTGTCCCCAAAGTGGGAGGTATTGAATTTAAAAAATCTTATTTTATTATTTTTTAAACCTAATAAGTGCTATCTTAAAAAAGTAATACATTAAAAAAGAAAATTTCTTCCCCTAATGGAGTAGTGCCTCATTTAAATAACATACTTAAAAACCTATAGTTGACCTTAAATCTTTTCTTAAAGATTCGTGCATAAACCCAAATAGTTTTGTAACATTGCTGTGTCCATACCAAAAAGCTTACACACAAATCTAGGCATTTTGTTAACAAACTTGCTAACACTCTCAGCCCCACGTGATGATTCACGTCAACTATATTTACACTTATTATAGAGTAATGTAGACGCAAGGGGTTAAATTATACTGTGTGGTTCCGTAACTGCCTTTGTAGTTTACTAGAGTATAAATCCCCAGAAAAGGGTAGTGAGTAATTTTGAACACTTAGAAAATCTGTTAAAATATCTGTTCGTTAGACGACACTCTAAACACATTCGTTCTGGTCTGGACTTGTAAAGCAAGATGTTATCAAATTACACCACATATTCTATAGTTATAGGGAAATACCAATGCAATATCAATATTAGTGTCGTTGCACTAACAGCTGCTGGAAACCTGCACTTAAGAGTCCTTGGATACCCAACCCGCTTAGGGCAATATTCCCAAATGATCATCGAGATGTAGCACTTTATCTCATGGCAATATTGTTGCTTCTACAGCTCATATACTTTCATCTAGTCATTAGATGGCCTAAATAAATATGTAATTGATGAAATATTTTTGTAGACACTCAATACATAAATCTTGTTCAGTTCCAAAGATCCCAGTGTTATTAAATACTAGTTTGCATAATATGTACAGCAGGTGACGTATAAATCTTTTAGAACTTCTTTACATATTTTAGTTTCCTCTAAAATTAATTGTTTATAAAATGGTTTAACTGTCAATTCTGTATTAGTCCGGTAAAATAAGGATGCAACCTCGGAATGAAAGATAATAAGCTAAAATTTCGCATACGTCTTTATTTTGATGGTATAAAACTTACCTCAAAAGTCTCATATAATCACGTGTACGCGTCTTTAGATATTTAAGGTCAAAGTTCACGAAAATCAGTTTTTTGCAAATATCTCGTTTCCCTTACGCTAAATGACTTTGAAGGTGTTAAGAGAAATTGTAGAACGGAAAATCCTCTTCAACTTTTGTATGAAGTAATTTTATGTACGTTCAACCTTTTTTGAGATACAGCGCAAAGAGTAGGGGACCGCTTACCTGTATATACGATAATGCGAGGTCAGCCAGTAGAATACAATAAATAAATGAGTTATATTGTTAATTATTCACTTACTATTATTATTATTATTACTTAATACTATTATTATTGTTAGCATTATTATCATTATTATTATATTTTTATTATTATTTATTATTTAATATACCATATTTATAGATATTAATTATAAATTACATATTCTCTAAATAATACTTATTTTATGTTTACCAAACATACAATATTAAAAGAAATATTTCAAATGAATTTTAATTATATATTTATTTATTGATCCAATAATTAATTTATTAAAATTACAATAATATAAAATATTTGTTTTCATTATTAATGATTAATATTTTTGTTTTAATTTTCTTCTTGTTCATCGTCTTCTTCTTCTTCTTCTTCCTCTGGCTGTTCAATATCGGATTCATTATCATCATTCTCGTTTACTAAAGTATCAGACTAGAAAGAGTCAAGAATATCAGGTGCATATTCACTTTCTTCATTGAAACTATCTGAAGTTGATGAAGCGTTGAGGCATGATTGTCTATTACAATGCCCACAAATTAAAGTGCATCGCAATCTTGATTTCCTGCATCCGCAATTAGAACCACAACCTTTCTTGCAATTGCAAAATAATGTATTCAGCAGTTCTTCTGGTGCTGGTGGTAATAATGTTGTTATTGGTTCCAGTTCATTTTGCACTACCCAGCCGAATTCCTGGGGTTCTAAATCATTTCCCAACCAAATTTGGGTCTGATAATAGACACGAAGGATATGCTGACGACCTGCTGTACTCAACAAACCATGCAGTTATCAAGTCTTGTTGATTTGATGAACTGGGTGTATCAAAAATACTTCTGATTTCGGAGCATTATACGTTGCTAAGAAAATGCGTACTCCAGTTTCAAATAATTATTGTACAGAGCAGTTTTTTGTTTAAATAATTGAGTTGATTAATTTAATCGTAATCTTTTTCGAACATTTTAATAAACGATATTTTACCTTCTTTTATAAAGCGCAGAAGTCGTATCAAATACACTAAACGCGTGCAAAAATAATATGTGTTTCTTAGAATGAGGGTATTTATCAAAACTTTTCGATGAATTCAGTTTTGTCTCCACATTACCCTTACCCAATTTTTTGAAAAAAATTTCTTGTTGATGTGATTGAGCACGTCCTATCAAGATAGCTAGCAAATCAATATCTTCTCTTACAATTAGAGAAGTTTTTTTTTAAGTTTAGACTCTGCAATAGCTGTTTCTACAATGGGAACATCAGCGTCATCTCTGGCTTATTTTGTAGTGATATTAACAGTTTTTAATTTGTTGATAAGTATGTCTATAAATATTTTTTTATTAGATGAATGCGATAACACTTTTTCTTGGCTGATTGCCACCTCCGTTGTTTCATCAAAGCGGAGTTCGTAGGATTTTGAAACACCAGCAGTTCTTCTTAATTGTTCCACTGCTTTAATGTTCTTAGTGTAGTCTGAGTAACCATCAAATACAACAACGATACTTGACCCATAATGTGTTTGTAAATATTTGACGTATTTATTCAAAATATCAGAGATAGTATCATCTTTATTCCATACAACGCGATGCAAGAAAAATCCACCATCGATGATATATGTTGTAGTGGTTTCGTCTAGGCATATTAAATAATAAATAATAAAAAAATGTAATAATAATCATAATAATGCTAACAATAATAATAGTATTAAGTAATAATAATAATAATAATAATAATAAAAATTGTAAGTGAATAATTAACAATATAACTAATTTATTTATTGTATTCTACTGGCTGACCTCGCATTATCGTATATACAGGTAAGCGGTCCCCTACTCTTTGCGCTGTATCTCAAAAAGGGTTGAACGTACATAAAATTACTTCATACAAAAGTTGAAGAGGATTTTTCGTTCTACAATTTTTCTAACCACCTTCAAAGTCATTTAGCGTAAGGGAAACGAGATATTTACAAAAAACTGATTTTCGTGAACTTTGACCTTAAATATCTAAAGACGCGTACACGTGATTATATGAGACTTTTGAGGTAAGTTTTATACCATCAAAATAAAGACGTATGCAAAATTTTAGCTTATTATCTTTCATTCCGAGGTTGCATCCTTATTTTGCCTTATTCTACTGAGTTATATTGTTTTGGAACAATTCAACAATGCTGGAAAACGCAGTTTTATACGGTATTACAATGGTATGCGTATTTGTCTTATTACATAGTATTTGACTTTGACACTAGTATTTGTCTTATTTTGTGATGATAGTAACAATTCACATCACACAACACTATAGTATAAAACGAATAGTAGTAAAAGAAATAAAAATCATCAGGCAATGTCTTCATTTCGCTACATGGACACATCCATTGCAAAATCTGGTAAAATATTTAATAAATATTTGCTAAGATCTTTCAAAAATGAATAAATACTCGTATATAAATTGTAATTTTTTATGAATAACTCACGATTTTTTTAACTTTAATTATATTAATACCAATTCTGTGGGGTTTGATGTTAAGTATTTGGACGGATAACTTATACAAAACAGATGTTGGCTACTTAAAAAATCATGTGTTTACAATAATTCATATGACTATAACAGCAAGTAATGTTTACAAGAAACCAAAATTTTAAGTGATCTACAAGGTATAAGTGTACACAAGTTTTGTGATATAAATAATTCTAATCAAGATGTAATACGTTTTCATAATTTTAATTGAAGGAACAAAATACTAGGTTGTCAATCCTACATAATTCCCCAGTAATTACCTGGTCAACTTAAATTTCTTTCATATTTTTGTGTGGTCACCAGGCAGTCCTTAGAAAGTAATAAATGTGAAAATTAAGTCTCGGAAAACATTTCTGACCTTGCCGACCGATAAGAAGGTCCACGAGCCACGTCTTCGTGTTACTTCTATCTCGTCCAAGTTGAGGAGGGGTGAGGTGTTCACGTAATCTAAGCGTGGTTTTTAGATACTATCTCAAACGATATTCTTGAATTTTATCCACCGCAGCCCGCACTAGTGGCCACGATCAGATCGTGTTGCTTAATTTACCACGAGATGGCACAAATTACAAATGCCCCTGGCTATCAGAGCGGGCTTCGATGCCGCCCCGCAGTGCTGGCACAAAAGAACAATTCTCGAAATAGTTCCTAAATGTAATCTCAGCCCGTGTTAGTGTTTCAATCTAGATGGGTATTAATTAAATAAGGTAAGGTAATGACAAATTTACACATTTATCTATCTATAATATGTATTATGTAAAGAGTTACCATCACGGACTGATTTCACTGTTTCCAACAAACCAGTGATAAAATGTGTACTAAGGACTGCCTATTCGCCATACTGAAATATGAAAGAAATTGAAGTTGACCCAGTAATTGATCAGACTTACACAATTCCACTTAAACCTGAAATTGTTACCACATAGTCTGTAAAGTATGTAGTTATTGTTATGTTTTGAATAAGATTTTCGTGAGATTGTGTACTTTAATATTGTAACCATATTTACCAGGAGATTGTAAAGATTTTAAATTTATATAACACTGACACATAGGATAATGTGAAACACATACGGAGAAAAACATATCAACATGAGGAATATAAAAAATTAAATTTAAATTTCGTCTCAAACACCTTTTGGTGTCCGATGAGTTTTATTCTGTTGATTCATGATGCCTATGTAATATTTGAATGTGCTGGAACTGAAGTGAGTGCGAATGCTTTTGAATGCATGAGTGTAGAATTGTAAGTCTAAATGTGTGTGAATGTCTCGATGAGGGACCTGCCTATTAAATTAAGAATGTGTTGACGATTGAAATACAATTTATGTTGTGAATATAATCTAGTAAAAGATTATTATAATGTTATTACTGTGAACATAATATATTTATATATAAATTACTCGGGTTGCATTGTTTTTTAATCAAATATTGTAATCTGTTCTCAACTGACTGTAGGCACGTGCTGGTTTACAATGGGGCCTGGCGGAGAAGATGAGGACGAACAAGAATGTCCTGACAATGAGCAGATAATAGAGAATGATAAACAACAATCTTCACTGTTCAGATTTTTCTGCTCCGTGATCCCCATCCATCGCTTACTGCGAGACCATCACTACATAGGACCGAACGTCGCCCTGGTCGGGGTAAGGGAGGATCCTGTAGACGAGGACGACAGAATAGCAGCCCAGCATACAAAGGACTACCAAAACGCCAGGTGGTGTGAAAATAGTTCCTAATATCAAAATATTAAACTGCATTTTTGGAAGTCTTAAACGCGTTTAAACATTTCCAGCAGGATAAAAGGAAAAGGGGGAATAGGAAAAGAGATATTAAACCAATACATTGGATTATCGAATGATCTGAATGGACTTCACGAAAACCTTTACTGAACTGACTGTAACTAACCAAGTGCAAGGGTAACTTCGTCCAGGTTAAGTGTTAGAGAGGGCTTCTTAGCCCTAACTTCGCTTGGTAAAATAAGACATTCTTTACTTTTTTACTTTTTAACTTCGCTGCCCTTTGAACCAAAATCAATTGAAGTTATCCCTTAAACCGAGAGGAACCCATGAACCAATTTGCAAGCAGCTAGGACCTTTCTATCAATAGTTATCGTATAAACGGAAATGACCCTTAATCAAATCCAGTTGTGACCTTAATAACAGGAGAGAAACACTTTTGATTTTGCACCGTTCGTAGGAAGATGACCGACTGACTGATTTGATAAAACTCACGTTTCTGTCGTGGCAATCTCGTTCTCTTTGTCTGCCTCGGAGAGGTCTTTTGGCGATTTCCTTTGGAAACTGAGACGTAAACCCAATTAAACCAACTAATTTTTCAGGACATGTTCTAATTTCGAATTAAAATTACTCATTAGGTACGAAACTATGGCATATAGATTCACAATAAAAAATTAAAAAAGGGGTATCTTTATTTTTAGGTTGACCCCGTACTCCAAGTGCAAGGAACCAAGTAGAAAGAAAAAAATGGATTGAACGATTCTGTGTCTTTTATTAAGGCGGGAGAGGTGTCATGACATTTAAATCAACCTCATACATGGCTTTTATACATCTGATGATGTGCGCTAAGTACATTTTAGAATATTTATTCTTCAAATACCTTTAACTATGCATAATTTTTATGACCCTCAGGAGTTGGGAGGATGTCAGGAAAGCGGATCGTTTGGCCTTGAGATGTTTCTGGAGGGACTTGGTCTCAAACTGGAACTGGCATTCGGCTGTACTTCTCCTGCTGCTGTGTGCTAAGTATATGATAGAGTGTGTTGTGTCGAGTCCAATCTATCCATGCGATCTTACTGGCACTCCTCAATGTCAGGGAACGAACCCTGTCAAAGTAAGTTATTTAAAAGTTTCCTACACTTGATTATTTTATTCACATACTCTCTCTTTATAATTTATATTTTGTCCTGTTATATTATAACCCAAAGGCCAAGATAGTGTCGCCATTGACGATACTTTTTACGAGTTTTCAAACTGTATAGATATTAGCATAAACGAAATCTTAATTCTTAGGCATGCGATAACATAAACGTTACCCTGTTCAATCCACGGCGAAAACCTAATATCAGAATCAAATGATAAAATATTTTGGTTACGTTTTGGTGAGTCATCTTCTGTTTAGAAATATTAGAAAAAACTGACCGGACCAGCTGCAGGTTAGTGAACAGCGAAGCCTTATCGTGATTGGCTGACCAATTATGTTGAAGTAGATAGATAACCTAAGGTCATCAAAATCCCCGGCAGTCTGTGACAAAGTAGTCATACTGATTGCTGATCCAGATTGATCAGACTGACCTGCAAAAACACCAACATCCAACAAAATAATCAATTGGATTGAGATCATGAGACCTAGGGTTGAAACTAAGTCCACATTGAGCCAGCGACATAGAGTATACCTGTAGAAGAACATTTTGTTGTCAAAACATTGATTTAATGTTTGCTGTGGTTCACCACCATTAAAAATCTGTCGCAGATTACGTTGAAAAATCTAGATTCACTTTACCAGTTTGATGCAAGATAAACATGACAGTAACAATAGCTAATATTACCACTAAATTATTTTTACTGAGCGTTTGCATTGACTCAACTTGGGTAGACTCTGCTCTTAATCCGAACCTTTGACTTACCCCTCCCGACTCCCTTTTCCCGACCCATGGAGATATTTGACTAATTTAAGACTGAGAGCTTCTAACGTTCGCGCACGGGAAAACCTCATTAAAAGCCCACGATTTTTGCATCTTGTTGCGTCGGATCAGGGATTCAGAGTTAGAGTACCGGTATGTGCATGCTATGATAGTCATTTTGGAACCAGCAATATCCCAGTTTTAGTATTTTTTTACGAAGGTTTTCACTGAATCAGAGATGCTTGGTAACTTCTCTAAGTACAAATAAGGGTGTTTTATAATGCCCATCTAGAAACCAGCCAGAAACAGTAAGTTTCCTTGTGTGACATTCCCATAACTACGATCACTGAATCAGAGATGTTTGTGAACTTTGTGGAATTAAAGGAGTCTATGTATGTGTGGCCTATGGTAAGCACGCTCAAATTAACAAGCTTACACTCCCGTGACTTCCTCAGAATGACTAGAATTGACTCTGAACATCGTTGAGTATATGCACAACTTTCCTATAAATACCGTGTGACCACGAGTAAGGGTGTTTTTGGTTTTTTTTACAATAAAATTCACTAACCTAAAGAATTTTTGTATATATTTTTGTTATCAAAAAAGGAGTGTTTGATTAGATGCCTGTAGGAGTCGCAGTTGGCACAAATAAAATTGAAGAATTGAAGTAACTTTGATATCTTAGGAACGTGAGACTAGTATAGGATTATTGCTAAATCGGATTCTTCAGTTAATCTACTAGTTGTAGTTTATAGGCTTTCACACACAGTTGTGAATAGATTCACGATATTGTTACAGAGTACTACCAGCGTTCGTGCAAACCAGATGGCGTCATCTCAAACCCTACCACCCGGGGCTCAATGTCAATCTCAGGAGGCTCCTCTATACTATATGGAGGCTGATGTCAGTGTTATCTGTAACTAGCAAGTAAAACACTTACCTGTTCTGTAGTCATAAACGTAGTATTAATCAGACGTATTAAAATTGTAAAACTATTATTTCACTATAATATTTCAATCTTTTGAATTCAAAGTAAGAAAACCTCTGAGGTAAGGGCCGCCAATTATCCAATTATACTCTAACCACGATTTTAAGGACTAATATGTTCCTTTTAACTAATTAAAAATAAAGTTGTTACATTAGTTTAAATTTTTTCATTGGTTAAAAGTTATTTAAAGTTATTGAATATTTTTTTGAAAAGGCATATTCGATTCGAAACTTGAAAAATAGTCGAGTTAAAAATTTTGCACAAATTTTAAAAACAGCCATCGTGGGAATTTTTATTGTTGAGACTGCTCAACGAAATCATTCAATCTGCGTGTACAGTGCTGTGTTCGTATGAAATTAAAACTGAATCTTTAAAAATTTACAGCAGGCACAATTATTTCCGCAATTTTACTGTTATCACCCAAAACTGTATAAGCCTATATCTGGATACTTTTCAAAATGTAAAAAAATAATTGTTATAAATTACATGATAAATCTGAAACACCTATATGCTATCCTCGTTATGTCTCATAATTGAGATGTATATACTAATATTTTAATAAACTAGATGGTCACTATATTGAAAAACATAGGTAAAAATGTATGTATTTTTAAAATATATATCATAGCTGTGAAATGGGGCTACATCCAATTTCATACCGTTGGAGGTAATGTTTAATCCAAAATAAATTGACGTTTAAATTAAAACTGTGCGTACAAAACTAAGTATTTCCATTGTGTCGAACAGTTAAAACTAAAGTTAAAGAGCTAAACCTGTATGTTGCGAGCTAGTATACACTTTCATAATTTTATGGTTGTAGTTGAGTTACTTTAGCTCACGCCTTGTTCCAAGAAGGTGAGAGGTTGCTTCGTTCTCCGTGTTATTTTGTGGTACAGAATCTCGTAAGCCTAAGACATGTGTAACACTGGAATAGAAACATTACTCATACACTTTTAAATTCTCACACAATCTATGAAATCACTCAACAAATGTACTAATAAACTTTGTTGTGGAAATGAAATAACAACCGAACAACACAACCTTGTGACCAAACAACTGTTGCCGAAAATACAATGTTGATTAAAACTAACAGATAGCATATTCCAGACAATTTATCAATGGGCCAATTATATGTTTCAGGAGGATGTATATGAAGCGATAGACGATATGAGATATAAGATACAAGATGTAAGGAATCATATTTTTACAAGCTCATTGGAGGACCCTGTGAGTAAAATATTCGAGTTACTCTTTTGTTCATGTTGTATTTGCAAAGGTATTAAGAATACTTTCTATATTTTAATATTAGTTTTGATTTAATTTTCAAATAATGACTGAATTTCTACATATAGTTACAGTATGTCAGTAATAAGCATTGTTTAGTTTTAAATTAATTTGACGGAGTCCCGTTACTTAACTCCTGCCGTGCCTTGAGGTTCTGTTTTTAACATCTTGGGGCAAAGTTGAAAACTGCGTTATATTTAGGAACATGTCAAACACATAATGTTAGTGTCTCAATACTAATTAATTGTAAAATATGATTTTCATGTAATGTTATTGTTTTATAATTTATATTTCAATATTGAGTTTGTTACGGGAAAATATTTACTGAGTATAAATTATAAACTATAAATTAATACTAACAGATAATACTATTTTTAACAGTTAAGGCTCTATACTCTGTTTCTTTAGAGAACAATTTTATAAATTAAAGACGGATTTATAACGCAGTTTTAAAATGTAGCCTCGTGTTCTAAACGGTACCTCAAAGACGCGGTTGGGAGCTAACTCACATTTCCTCTAAAATATGATTACTAATTTTTTTTAAGGACGTGTTCGAAACGGAAATAGATAAAATGACATGTAGAGTCCAACAGCTGGAACACCTGGTCGCCTCTCAGGTAGGTTTTTACTTTTACTTGCTTTAATTGATAAAAATGTTGTTCTTTTCTTGTAATAAAGCCTCGTTATTTGCGGTGGATGATTGGACAGAATAAAAGGAATACGTATCTTTGGTATGGCAAAATTGTATACGATATTTCAAGTTATGGTGTTCTTCAGATGATAAACACAAGGTGCCTTAAGGTAGCTGAATTCAGGAGGGAATTAATAAAACATCCAAACGTCACCACATAGCGGGAAGTGTATCAAATTCTGTACCCAACCATAAAGCACACAAACACATACGGGTATTTTATGTAAAGCAAACAAAACACCAATGCACATAGTGTAAATTGATAAATGAAAGGTTTTCTTTTACTTTGACAATCTATTTCCAATATACGTATACCAACGAGAAATTTATTTTATTTTTGGATAAGTGTTGCCGAAGTTTGGCACTCGAGGGGCTGGAAAATGTAATATTTATGCCAGTCCGCGCAATATATTGAGGACTAATTAAAAAAACTGAGGACTATTTATTTAAACGTTTGCATGAATCTTACTTAATTTTTATACAAGCAACATCGAATTCGCTGGTAGTGTATGTTCCTTTTGCTGAGGGTTAGGAACATATTTACTTCTTTGTTTGAAGGTTATTTTTGACGATGGAAGGATTGTGAAGGAAACAGGATTTTCCGGACATTTGCCATCGTTCAGTGAAACAAGAAATCAGTAACACTAGGTTTTGAGATCTGCAATCTGATCTCTTCTTCAGGTAAAGAACTAACCTAATACATAATTACAAACTAGGTTAAAATAAGCAAATCTTACCAAAGCGTTGTGGCACGCCTAGGTCAGGAATCGCAACCTACATGTTGTTTGTCAAATTCACTAACTCTATAAACATGCACTTAATAAAAAACTATACAAAACACCAATCATTAAAACTTAATTACGGATACAGGTCACAATACGTCTTCACTCGTCTACTAACCACCTACGACTGATCAGAGGGCAGTCTGACCTACGTTGCAGATCTCGAAACGTAGTGTTACTGATTTCTTGTTTCACTGAACGATTGCAAATGTCCGGAAAAATCCTGTTTCCTTAACATATTTACTTTGTTTTCAGGGGACTCGTAAGAAAATATTATAAAATATTTCAATAAACGCAACATGCATAAAGTAGTTTATATCAAAGCCTAAATGCCTACAAATATCTTTAACCATCTTTAAACAGTGTCTGTACTTTTCAGGACGGGTGTTAAACGGGTCTGAACAGATTTATAAGTCAAGAGAGAAAAAGGCCTTGACATATTTGTACATGGATGAATATGTGTAATAAAGTATTTATATATTATTATATAGATTTCTTGCAATAATAGCTCTGTTTTGAACTGCGCAATATTCCGTCTGTAACTTGTACTTTTTAGTTTTATACATTTTTAGGACTGGGTTAAAGTAACGCTTTATTTATTTTAGGTGGTATTGGTCAACATTACTATTATATTGTAATTTTGAAGACAATTTTGAGAAATGCTCCCTGTAAATGTTCAAATAATGAGTTTGTATGAATGAATAGCTCTAGGTAATTACATGTTTAGAGGGCTAATAACCGTGAATTTTGGACAGTAAATGGGGCTTATCTCCATGGCTGTATTTTTACCCCTATCTCTTTTTTGAGAGGGATGTGCAAACAGATCAAAATCCATTGCATTACGTTATGTCTACATTAGTTAGGCATATTATATTGTATCATATCTTAATCCATGCAGAAACTGATTTGTAGGGATCAGACAGCAAAAGCAAATTTTGTATTTTCGACTCGTTTGGAAGGAGAAGAACAAGACCTTAAGGGTTTTGAAAAAGTAAACGATTTTTAATTCAACATTTAGATGATATGAATGGTTGTTCATATTATCATCTAGAGAGCCATGACCGATAGAAATTTTACAGTAAACAGATTTTTGGTTGATGCAATACTTTAGCTTTGAACATAATTTTAAATAAAATATGTTTGTGACTTTATTTTGTATCTTCAATTACCTAGAAGAGGAGGTCTTGCTGTCACTGTAACGTACGTCTTAACTTTTATCGAGGGTCTTGTTGTGACTTCAACATATTGTGGTTTCCTTTGTCTAGGTGTAGTGGCCTTGCCATAACTGTGTGTATTCCTAACACACTTGTATGTGCAGCTATACCATGTTTTAATGATGAATGGATCAAGTATAGAATAGGAGGCCGTAGTAGAGCATTACGTCGAGAGTTTATTGTTTTAGTCATTTTTGGTCGATAGAGAAGTTATAACGAGGTTAAATTCGTCATAACTAGTAACTGGACTAAATCTAATTTCTTTACTAAGTTCAAAATGTTTTTAAAATCTCAGTATATTTTCATCTCTAGTCGATAATTTTTACTTGATTAAAGCTGAAATATGTTAATTCCTTATCAAAAAATGGAAATGTCAAATTATGTATATCTTTTGTTTGTTAACTTTTGCGATATTTAAAATTTATTTTAATACTTATATCAAAGAGGTCACACTGATATTGTTTATTGATTCGGTACTTTGGGATTATACCGACCACACCAGTATGAAGAACACAAAAATATAAATTTATAGAAACAAACATGATAGAACCAAAAAAACAACTCTTTAATTACAAAATTATAAGCATTTCCAGGTATTGTGATCAGTATTGTTGTCGCTGTTATCTTGATACCGCGCGGTATCACATGATTATTTAAGTTTTTTGCACGGTATATAATTGCCTTTCCATAACAATTCAATTTATATTTCTGATCAGCCCCTCTAAAATTTGATTTTTTACTGATAGGTACTATCTCGAGGGATGTTTTTCTTTTGTTGACATCAGCGCGGGCTTCGGCAGCACCTTTGACCGGAGGCACTCGCATTTTGGGTGGCGGAGTGTGATGAAGATTAAAAACAAGTTTTGAGTGTTTTTTTTTTCAAAAACGAGTTTAGATTTTGTTTGGTAATATTTGTTTTTATTGAAATTTTGTGTTTGGAGAAATGTAGGGGTAAAACACGGAAGTACAACAAAGCGAAGCACCAGCTGAACGGGCGGCGAGACTCTGCAATCACGTTATCTACTAGACCGCTCGACTTTGACCTCTGAGGATGGGGAGGGGTTTGCGATAAGACAATTCCTGTTTTATATCGACGAAATATTGTTCTACGCTAATCTAGTAATCATTAGACGCAAAATGTCAAATAACGATTCATGTCTGGGTGTGGTCGGTATAATCCCAAAGTACCTTTAATTTCTTTAATTCATAATGGTACAATACAATACAGACGGATAATAGTTAATAATGTTCGTTAAAAATACATCTCGATTAACATTTATTTGTGTTCTATTTATGACGTTGTTAAAACGATATGCAAAATACGAAATCGTTTTTATACATCTATGATTGATATTTCTCTTAGTAGTTTAGGTTTGGTATGGTCTGTGATAAATACTCATCATATGTTATAGTAATAATACAACTTTTGTTGTCATAACCATGCATGAAACAGGTGGAGTGATTTTATCAACATGACCTGAAGTTTACAAGTAAATTCAAGTTTTTTCAAAATTTCAAGTTATCAGAGGTATTTACAATCAATAGTTATTTACTTAGTTTAATACAAAACTGACATTTTATTAGAATTGGCTAGTTTGTAAAGGAAATTTTAAATTGTAAGCGATTGTAAGCCAGGAGCGATACTAAGGGAAGATAGCTTACTTATCAGTACAAGCTATACTCATACATCCTCATACATCGGCCCTTGCAACGTGAAAAACGTGAAAATTAACGCAGTTTCATGTAGTTAGTGAGAATCAATGAGCTATTATATTAATTATGACACTTTGTTCTATTTTTCCATACTGTGTGTTCATCTGGATATTATTAAAAGATTTTAAACAAGGTTTTAAGATTTTTAAAACGCTTTGGATAGTTAAATACAAATATTGTAAAATAATATATTTTTAAATTTCCATCCATTCAAACCCACATTTAATTTTTTATTAGTACTTTAAAATTTAAAAAATGTTATTCTTTTTACACTAGAACACATTTTGATATGGTTTACAGTTGGTATGAACATTTGCTAATATAGATAAACATATCAGTGTCAATGGGGAAGCGGTCGTAATAAAACTTTAGCTATCATCCCTCACTTCCTTTGGAAAACTTTTTTTATTGGGAATTTGTTGAGTTGCTTTTTCGGATATAAGAACAAAGCAATTGCCCATTGTCAGTTAAAAATTAACATGAATAAATTAATATTTTTACTTTGCTTACGATGACTGGAAAATGGACTGACTCGACTGGGTGTACTCTATTATAGCAGTACGTTCAGGGTTTAGGTTATGATACCCCCAAAAAGTTAATCATTGTTTTAAATGACTGGAAAATCAGACTTATTCTGATGAGCTATGCAGTTTAGCAACTATTCTTTCGAGATTTCTGTTTTTTAATTTGTAAAACTCAAAATTTTTACTTTTTATTAATCATAAAGTAAATTTTTTCGTTCGAATGGTTCTTTAGTTATCAATATTTAAGAATATCTGTCCATAGAAAATGATTAATTTTTGGGAACAGATAAATGGGTTTAACGCGTTTAGGCATGTTACGGAATTTGGGAAGATTGGGGGTTAATTTTCACAGACAATGTAAAAAATAACTAATGAAATGAGTATTAGAAACTCATGCGTCATTGTTTAATGGCTTCCCTATTCAAACAAACTATATGGTGAATGTAAACTAACTATTCAAAATAATAGTTAGAACGTACAGCTTTAAGTTTGAGATTTAAGAATCATAGTAACTACAAGCTTTAAGCAATTTAAAGATATATTGTTTTAAATTTCAGTTTAGCGGAGAGATACACACACAGGAGGAGGTATGGCTGGCCAGGTAAGTTATCCCTTTACGTAATGTATTAAATGTAGAAATCGGTAGGCAGTAGGGCACTAGTTTTTTGTATTTTAATTACTCGAAAAACAATAATATTTATTGTTAATACCCTGGAATTTTACATCTAAAAGACGTAGCCTCGTATATACTAAACTAAAAGACAGTACATTTTGCTTCTACAAACATGGGCAAGGTCTAAATAAGAAAGTGTTTAACAACTGCAAACACGATATAAGAAACTAACTATAACTAACAAGCATTTAGCCTATAAAACAGCTTTTTATATAAAAAGCTGTTTGGTTTTATGTTTTATTGATTTTGTTTGGTAATATTAACAATGTGTACAGTCAATTAATTTTAAATAGTACTAATATGAAATATATATATATATATATATATATATATATATATATATATATATATAAAGAATTATTGTCCGATAATATTTTGAAATAGTTTTTCCTCTTGGATTGAATTTAAGAGGTCCCTTAAGAGACTTCATCTCCTTCCTTTCCTTGACTAGGCTTGTAACTAGATCAAACCGTTATCGGGTAATCATACTATGAAATTATCTTTACTATGGAATGTATAATTTCAAATAATCATTTATTTTTATATCTCGTGGTAGTACCTTTGTTTACAGTGATACTTTAATTTTTGGCAAAATAAAAGAAACAAGGAGTGGAAGTTGTATGGAATTCCGTGGTTTTCAGTGTTAGAGTGATCTATTTGCGGAATCCACAAGTCTGCATGCACTCATTGGTACCTTGCATTACAGTAAAAGCATCTCTTTGGGGAACACAAAAAGAATCCAAGAAATTCAAAATAGCACTGTCAGATTTACCTACGGCTTGAGACGTTATGATCGTGTGTACCCCTATAGGGGTGCCACCAATCTGTTTCCATTGGAGGCCGAGTGCAGGATAATGACGTAATGTTTGATCCGCAAGCTCCTTGCTACTGGGGAACCAAGGTATCTACGCGACGGGTTTCAGTGTCGAGGAGAGCTTACTGAGAGTAGCTCCCGGCCAAGACAGACAGCTGCACTTTCCTAAAGTGAGACTGGAAGTCGGAAAAAGAAGTTTCTCTAAATTCGGACCACAACTATACAAAGACCTCTCCGAAGAATTTTAATCTGTTCTTGTCCACAGTTTCGACTAAATTTCACAAAATTTAAAAGATATTTTTCTATAATATAGTATAAATAATATCTGTAAAAAACCTTAACATTCAAAGCATATATTTTCTATGTATTTGTAAAAATGTCTGTGGAAATGGACTGTGATTCGGTATAGTTGTTGTTAATAATATTTTCCCGTATTTTTTACTGTTATTATTTAGTGTAATTAGACGTTAAGTATTATAGTTAAAGTCGTTCTGAAAAATTAATAGTAACTGAGAATTCGTTTGGACAGTAATGGAATTTTTATTATTGTTTATGTGTAAAGTTATGTCAAAACCCGATCCAGCGATCAACGATGGAACGTGTTCCTCTACGCCGCCAAATTATGGACCTTACTGATGAACTGGTTTCAGAACGATCTGTAAAATCGTGGAAGAGGAATGTGGGGAAACGAACTTTTGTTACTTGTGTATAGTAGATGAAGATTGTAAGACATAGGTCATTGCATTAGCCCTCCGTTCTTGTAACCTTTATCCAAGTGAGGAGTGGGAAACACGGGTGTTTTAACGGTTATAAACGAACCATAAATATGCTGTGCTGGATGAATGTGTACTAAAAGTCATGACACCTATTTGAAGCTGGGAATTCGGATTAGTTACCACTTTGTTCGAGATCCAGTGAATCCGACCCGGTATAAACTGATTTTAACGCTTAAATACACTTTAAAACTGTCCATTAAAAATATTACTTCCATAACCAAGATAAGGTATGGCTGAGATTTGCTGTGACGTGAGTAGATCTTTTAATGGAAGAGTTTTTCAACATTGTATTAAATAGGACAAGGAGATCAAAAGAAGAGAGGTTTTTATTTGATCTGCAAATAACTACTGAAATCACAGAAATAATCTTAAGCTCACAGTGCTGGAGGCTATGTTTTTTATAATGGAAAGAAATATTTTACAGAATAAGGATACTGAGTTAAGTGTAAACGGCAGTACATTGATTTGAGACGGTAATTGTGATTTCTTTTCTAGTTAAATAATTAGATAGAGTAAAACGTTTTTGTTATAGTGCTATCATGAACAATAATACACCACAAATGTTTTTTGGCACTGCAATATGCCTTTTTGAAAATTTAAATCTTTTACAATCTCGGAGACAAAAAGAAGAATAAAAAGCTGAATTTGGCTAAAAACCACATTAAATGGTCTATTGGGATCCATGAACCTAGACTAGAGATTTAGTCAAACATTTTAACATATAAACAACAAATGCAGTTGTTTGAAGTACAATCCCATTGGAGAGTATAGTAATGTAATGTGGTAATATTGCTAGGAATCGGATGGACGAAATCAGTTTATCTCAAAACTTTAACGATCTTAAAGATTTGTACGGCGATTATGTGTCCTGATTTTTTGCTGCACGTCTCAAATCATTGTTGGTTTACGCTAAACTCGTCTTTCAGGCGGGCGGAGTGCGTCTGAGATGTGCACGTAGCCGGGAAGATGTGGTCAAGGCTCGTCAGAGATGTGGACGTAGCCGGGAAGATGTGACCAAGGTGCTTCTGAATCGTGAACGTAGCCGGGAAGATGTGGCAAAGGCTCGTCAGAGATGTGGACGTAGCCGGGAAGATGTGACCAAGGTGCTTCTGAATCGTGAACGTAGCCGGGAAGATGTGGCAAAGGCTCGTCAGAGATGTGGACGTAGCCGGGAAGATGTGACCAAGGTGCTTCTGAATCGTGAACGTAGCCGGGAAGATGTGGCCAAAGCTCGTCAGAGATGTGGACGTAGCCGGGAAGATGTGGCCAAAGTGCTTCAGAATCGTGAACGTAGCCGGGAAGATGTGACCAAGGTGCGACAAAAATGTGGACGTAGCCGGGAAAATGTGACCAAGATGCGACAAAAATGTGGACGTAGCCGGGAAGATGTGGCCAAAGTACGCAAGAGATGTGAACGTAGCCGAAAAGATGCGTCCAAAGATCGGCTGCTAGCCGCTGGCACAGACAAGAAGAAAAGGGAAGGTGATAAAATAAAAGGTAAAGACACAACAAAACCGTCATTGTTCAGAACGCTGGGCTGCTGGCTTCTCCTGCAGTATCTTCTTCCTCGCCATCACTATTTGGGTCCTGGAAATGCGTTGTGTCGAGGATCGGAAGAGCCCGTGGACGAGGACGACAGGATCGCCCAAGAACATGACCGGGAGTACGGACTTGCCAGTACCAAGCAGGACGTGAGGAGAGCAGACCGTGCAGCCATCGGTAGATTCTGGTGTAACCTTGTTACTACGTGGAACTGGCACTCAATTGTAGGATTATTCATCGTGTCCATCAAGTACGCGGTAGAAAGTCTTCTTCCGAGGCCAATCTATCCTTTGGGGTTGTCCCAACATAGTGATGAGAGGTGTATACAGGGAAAGGTCATTGGGGCCAAGAGTAAGACTTTGCAGGTAATACGATGTAATATAATGATAGTTAATGAGAACATTATGCATCTTATTCGGTGTACGCTGAGTTTATGAAATGGTCTCCAATCTTTATAAGAGAGTAGAATTAATCCCTTTTAGATTTTAAATCGATTTACATTTTGATACATATTGGTAAACAAACACGTGAGTACGAATACAAATTGACCTATTAATAGAATGGATAAAACAAATGTCTGTGGGTTAAAAACTGCCAAATTATTGCTTTAAATTATGAAATGTATTACAGGAATTAATTATTTTACTCGTTCTGAAATATTAATTGCACGACTAGGTTATTCTGATATTTTGGATTAATTACAGTTATAAGGAAACGCTCGTTGGGGTCCAGCCACCATATCCAGATCTCAAACTTTTATAAATTCCTTCATATTCCTTATGGTGGTATCTCTGCATTTTATACCACTGGCGAAACCCTAGTCTTGCAGTGGTGACTATTGTAACCTACAGTTACAACAGTCTTACAGTGATTGCTATAATCTGCTACTGTCTTGTAGTGGCTGTTACAGTCGCCACGCTCTGCTATTCATGATACAGAAAATTATGCAGTTTACAAAAGTGTATCCTTAGAAAACGTACAACAAAATATAAGATAAGATATACATATGGTATGAATAAAATTAACATGTATAGCAATAAAAACACGAGAATAATATAACAAAGATCTGTAACTATAAGAAGCAAAGAAATGGAATAATTATATTACTTTCAGAAACAAATATTAAGAAGCAAAAATAAAAAGAATGAAACTATAAAAGTAACTGATAATTGTGTGCGTTTGTACATACAAGAATAGTGTTTGTAAGTTCATATATGTAGTGACATCGGAAAATATCAGCAATTAATACAGTCGTATTATTTATTCCCTTAGATTATTAATTTACTGTATATAGAATTTATGTAACAAATCCCACCCTATCGGTGTGCATGAACCGTTCACTCAGTCACTACGAGATAACTGATCCTTGAGAATAGATTGTTTTCCTATTAGTATTAAAAGAAACTGAAAAACATGAGGGCGGGATTTAAATAAGAAACAAAATATAGAAAGGACGTTTTCCAGAACAATACAGACCACAATCCACCTGTATTTGATTCCAGATTTGATGACGCATTGATTCGATTTGATTTCTGCTATGACCCAGTTTTCTCGGAGAAGATTACAATAACACCCACAAAAACTTGAGATGTGAGATCAATACCTATATACTTATTATGTTCTTTGAAATATCGACCTCATGTATCTAAAGATCTTGTGTGATGATGGCTGCAGAATTATACTTCCAAGATATAACCTAAGTCAGTGACTGGTTAACTAGATTTTTGTTCACATTTTCAGCTTACCCAACAAAGAAACCTTCGTGTCAAAGACACAAGCACTTCGTCAGATCTAAAACCTGTTTTTATGTAATTCTGAATGACACAGCAGCCGCTTTAACGCATGCAGGATCAGGATGCTTGATACGACCAGTGTAAGTAACGTGTCAACTTGAGTTAATTTGGACATATCAGCGTCAGTCTGTGACTCGCGGGAGCTGTACGCTGGATATCTAATACTCGTCCTTCCTCTCGTGTGTAGTGTGACGGTACCTATAACAATAATTTAGTACCAAAAGATTTCTCGTTTACCAGCGAGAATATTTTTTAATAGTAATAAAATCGTGAACCATATTTATTATAGAATATTTCATAAATAATTAATATTCTGTCACGACGAATAATATGAAAGAAAAAATTATTCTTGGATAAATTTAAAAATATTTATAATGTTAATAATTGGATTTGTACATGGTGTGAAAATTTTTGGTGACAGTTTAATATTCAAAAAGATAAATTTGGTAATAATACCCATATGTTCATTTAAATTACCGAAATTAATAATATTTAATATTCAAAGCATAAAAAATAGTTAAGATTGTCTGTGACGTTTGTAAGTGTTATCTGCTATGTTTTCAAATATTAAGGTATTACACATATTTTGCACATTCTAAATATTTATTATTAACAGAGCATTCATAGTAATAATAACAAAAAAATTACTATCAATGGAAATAAATTAGTTTATATCTGCTGATGAGTTATTAGTTTTTATTATATAGGGTTGGCTCCTCTCTACCCAGGAATTAGGATCTAATTTCCCCAACCAATCTGGGTGTTCATGCCATGTATTAGAAACATGCTAAGGACTTACTCAGTGCTGAACCACTGAAATCAGCATATCTGGACTAATGGTTCTTTGAAACCGAGTTAGTGATAGTACAGGTTAAACTCCTGACTGAGACTAGCATTTTTTATCAGTACCATTGATAAACCTTATACTGTACCGACTATCCTTTCCTTCTTATTCTGTTTGAAAAGATCCTTGCACATACCAGTGGCCAATAAGGATGGGGAGATTAAGGCTTAACGTAATTTCAAAATTGTAATGCACATTGAAAGGAAAGAATTGGGAATGCATATCTTTTATTAATTCTAATCATAATTTAGCATAAAAAGACAGAGTGTAAACTTATGAGAAAAGGTTTGACGTCACAGTACGGACACGCTGAAGTACACATTAGTTGAGTTCAAGATTAATGTTCAAGAGCATAGGCAAGCATACTAGATCTACCTTTTATTCATAAAGGTGAAAGCAGCTTTATGCCTCATATAAATGAAAATTATATTTAATATCAGGAAATTTTCGTAGAATAATCGTTGAAATTTCGTGAAAGACGGAGAGGTTGAAATTTTTTATTAATGATTGGTGAATAACGTATTTCCTACAAGTTCCTCCGGTGTTACTCGCGACTATCAGTGTACGTATGTTTCAGGGCGCGCCTCCTCGAAGATGCCCGTGTCCCGGACAGTACGTGGGACGGACTCCACAAGAAACACCTGGTCACCGGATGGTAAGTACTTTGTTAGCAACACCACCGAGGTGGGTTTTACAAGTTTTTTCACCTCCTTGAACAAAGAAAGGATGAAAATATAGGATAAGCGTTAAGCACTTTTAATGAGGAAATACAATGGGTACAAGAAATACGTTTTAGTTGGAATTAAAAATTATTTCTTGAATTTAAAATAAGTTCCCATAAATAAGTTCTAATAATAAGTTCCCAATTATTATTTTTGAAAATTTACAATGAAATTTAGAAGCCCAAAAAGCATGGCTAGCACGATTTATGTACATGTTTAATATTTATGAATTGGAAGTGGAAATACACATTACATTCATCGAAATGCAAGCTGCTTTTTCGTTAGATAGATGAAATACTTCAGTCTTACGTAAATAAATGAATATTTATTTTAGTACTACAGTGGTATGGCATGTACTATTCAGGAATCACAACACTCAAATTATATATTTAGTCTATAAATGACCAAATCAGTTTAAAATATCCAATAGAAAATTATCGTTAGACGTAAAAGAAAAATTCACAAAGACTCTATTATAATATGCCATCAGTACCTCATTATTGTTGAGACTAGAGAATAGATATTGATGTTAGGCTATGCAATAGGTTTTCTTACAACCAAAGTTTAAATCACTATGTTTTTTTGCTGGTCTACATCTTAATGCACCAACTTTTGATACAAATATGTATCTATTTTACATCTCCGAACGCTATTAAACACTGTTGGAGGGTAGATATTAGAACTATTTACTAGATATAGGGTTTTCATTTTAAAATAGGTTTTACAATCATGACAAAAATTACGCCGCACGAAATATGTTTTCTACAATATTGATAGTTCTAATTTCATTAATTATTATGCCTCAATAATAGTGTTTTAGCCAAAAAGTATTAAAGGAGTTTTCTTATAAATACGCGTGAAAGGATAATATAGAAAGCGATTATTATGTGCAATTGATGTATTTTATGTGATCTAAAAACAATTGTGGATACTAGAAAAGATTTAAACAATAGAAATTCAATGGCAAGTGTCTTAAAGGGATTTAGGATTAGGAATTTGGTTCTTGTGTACAGCTCGATTCATTTAGCCTATCAAGGATGTGTAGATCTACGCACCTTTTATCGTTATTAAATCTTGTTCACATCAAATCCATTTATTTATTTATTTGTCACTAAAGAAACATTCAATCTTGTTCTCTTATGCATTACTTGGGAACTCTATTAACGCTGTCTTTCATCGGAAAAGGTATTAACCTTTTTATTTTATCATCCAATGGTACAGTTAAGTATAATTTATTTCTCACCTTCCATCTTGGCACTTTTAGTAAGTTACAACGTTGTATTATTTCAGAACCGCCCACCGTCACCTCCGAAGTACTTTACCGACTTTTCAGTTGTCAGCGAGACGTCTTTAGCTTACACCGTATGTACTTTATAACGTTTTGTGTGTGATTTGGTTGTAATATCTTCAACTATTTCGTTTAAGTATATTGACATTTCCAAGACAATGTTCAATTTATGTTGCTATCCATGAATGTTATGGTTCATAAAGGTCTTATGCACCAGCAGTAGCCTATTACCTTTATAAAGGCAAACTTATTTTTAGACAGTAATATTAGTACTTTAATTGAAGTATTTATTCGCCATGAAGTTGAAATATTGATTTAGTATGGTTTAAAGTAATGCCTAGATACATATAAATAGTTAATTGTCCAATGTTGTCCATTGCAAAATGGACTTAATGCGACTTGAATTATAAAAAACTTGCCATATTATTAATACTGTTAAGTTATCACCAGGTGGTATCTACAATCTATGATTATACGTAAACGAAACATACGTATATGCACTACTAGTAGTACATACGAGTATTTCTCATTCACTTATTGTCACGTATTGGTGTAAAGTTCTTGTATTTGTGCAAGAAATGTGTAATTAGGTGTAGTTTATACTTCAGGGTATCCGACTTCTTATAACATGGCAGCTTAGAGTGCGGAATAAAGATTAAACAACCAAACATAGTAGATAAGTTATCACATTCTTCACTCTATAAAGTGTAACAATTTATACAAGTGCCTCCTACTGAGAAAGTGAATTTGGGATTGAATTCTCCAACGAATAAATGATGAAATACACTATAAAGAACAAGCACATGTGCACATTATACAGTTTAACAATGTATATATCAGTGTTTCCGACTATATTAGATGCTAAAATAAATTAGTAGAAGAACACATTCCTCACTCTATACAGTGTAACAACTTATACATAGTGTCTCCTACTGGTAGAGTGAACTTGGGATTGAATTCTCCAACGTATAAATGATGAAATACACTATAAAGAACAAGCACATTTGCACATTATACAGTTTAACAATGCATATATCAGTGTTTCCGACTATATTAGATGCTAAAATAAATTAGTAGAAGAACACATTCCTCACTCTATACAGTGTAACAACTTATACATAGTGTCTCCTACTGGTAGAGTGAATTTGGGATTGAATTCTCCAACGAATAAATGATGAAATACACTATAAAGAACAAGCACATTTGCACATTATACAGTTTAACAATGCATATATCAGTGTTTCCGACTATATTAGATGCTAAAATAAATTAGTAGAAGAACACATTCCTCACTCTATACAGTGTAACAACTTATACATAGTGTCTCCTACTGGTAGAGTGAACTTGGGATTGAATTCTCCAACGTATAAATGATGAAATACACTATAAAGAACAAGCACATTTGCACATTATACAGTTTAACAATGCATATATCAGTGTTTCCGACTATATTAGATGCTAAAATAAATTAGTAGAAGAACACATTCCTCACTCTATACAGTGTAACAACTTATACATAGTGTCTCCTACTGGTAGAGTGAATTTGGGATTGAATTCTCCAACGAATAAATGATGAAATACACTATAAAGAACAAGCACATTTGCACATTATACAGTTTAACAATGCATATATCAGTGTTTCCGACTATATTAGATGCTAAAATAAATTAGTAGAAGAACACATTCCTCACTCTATACAGTGTAACAACTTATACATAGTGTCTCCTACTGGTAGAGTGAACTTGGGATTGAATTCTCCAACGAATAAATGATGAGATACACTATAAAGAACAAGCACATGTGCACATTATACAGTTTAACAATGCATATATCAGTGTTTCCGACTATATTAGATGCTAAAATAAATTAGTAGAAGAACACATTCCTCACTCTATACAGTGTAACAACTTATACATAGTGTCTCCTACTGGTAGAGTGAACTTGGGATTGAATTCTCCAACGAATAAATGATGAGATACACTATAAAGAACAAGCACATGTGCACATTATACAGTTTAACAATGTATATATCAGTGTTTCCGACTATATTAGATGCTAAAATAAATTAGTAGAAGAACACATTCCTCACTCTATACAGTGTAACAACTTATACATAGTGTCTCCTACTGGTAGAGTGAACTTGGGATTGAATTCTCCAACGAATAAATGATGAAATACACTATAAAGAACAAGCACATGTGCACATTATACAGTTTAACAATGTATATATCAGTGTTTCCGACTATATTAGATGCTAAAAATAAATTAGTAGAAGAACACTTTTCCTCACTCTACTCAGGTTGTAACAAATTTTTCATAGCGTTCTACTGGTGTGTGAACTTGGGATGAATTCTCAACGAATAAATTGATTGAAATACACTATAAAGTAACATGCACATGTGCACTTATATTCAGTTTTACAATGTAATTATATCATGTTTCCGAACTATATTGATGCTAATAATAATTAGTAGAAGAAAACACATTCCTCACTCTATACAGTGTAACAAAATTTTACATAGTGTTCTCCTATGGTAGTGTGAACTTGGGATGAATTCTCCAACGAATCAAATGATGAAATACACTATAAAGAACAAGCACATTGTGCACATTATACAGTTTATCATTGCTATATATCAGTGTTTCGACTATATTAGATGCTAAATTAAATGTAGTAGTAAGAACACATTCCTCACTCTATACTAGTGTAACAATTATAACATAGAGTCTCTCTACTGGTTAGTGTGAACTTGGGATTGGAATTCTCCAACGAATAAATGATGCAAATACACTATAAAGGAACAAGCACATGTGCACATTTATACAGTTTAACAATGTATATATCAGTGTTTCCGATATATTTGATGCTTAAAATAAACTTAGTAGAAGAATACACTTCGTCACCTCTATACAGTGTAATACAAAATTATACATAGTGTTCCTACTGTAGAATAGAGTATATTGTACATAGGGATTGGAATACTACCAACGACTAAATGATGAGATACACTTTAAAGAACAAGCACATGTGCAAATTATACAGTTTAACAATGTACATATCAGTGTTTCCGACTATATTTAGATGCTAAATAAATAGTAGAAGAACACATTCCTCTCTCTATACAGTGGTAACAGAAATCATAATAGTGTCTCCTACTGGTAGTGTGAACTTGGGATTGAATTATCCAACGAATAATGATGAAATACACTAAAAGAACAAGACATGTGCCACATTTTCAGTTTATCAAATGCTATATATCGGTGTTTCCGACTATATTAGTTGCTAAAATTAATTAGTAGGAAGAAACACATCGTCAATCTATACAGTTGTTCTAACAAATGATACATAGTGTCTCCTTACTGGTAGATAGTGTATATTGTACATTGGGTTTGAATACTCAACGTGCTAAATGATGAGAGACACTATAAAGAACAAGCACATGTGCACATTATACAGAAACAAAAAAACTTTAAACAATGTATATATCAGTGTTTTCCGACGTATATTAGATGCTAAAAATAATTAGTTTAGAGAACACATCGTCACTCTATACAGTGTAACAGATTATACATAGACGTCTCTATGGTGTGTTCCAGTGTGGTAATTGGGATTGAATTCTCCACGAATAAATGATGAAATACAGTATAAAGAACAAGCACATGTGCACTATATACAGTTTAACAATTGTATATATCAGTGATTTCCGACTATATTAGATGCTAAAATAAATTAGTAGAAGAACACATTCGTCACTCTATACAGTGTAACAACTTATAATAGTGTCTCCTACTGGTAGTGTGAACTTGGGATGAATTCTCCAAACGAATAAATGTTGAAATACACTATAAAGAACAAGCACATGTGCTCATTATACAGTTTAACAATGTATATATCAGTGTTTCCGACTATATTAGATGCTAAAATAAATTAGTAGAAGAAACACATTCCTCTCTCTATACAGTGTACATAATTATAAATAGTGTCTCCCTACTGGTAGTGTGATACTTGGGATTGAATTCTCCAAACGAATAAAGATGAAATACACTATAAAGAACAAGCACATGTGCAAATTATACAGTTTAAAAAACAATGTATATTCAGTGTTTCCGACTATATTAGATGCTTTAAAATTATATTTGTAGAAGAACACAATCGTCATCTATTCAAGTGTAACAAATTTATACATAGTGATCTCATACTGGTAGTGTGACTTGGGAGATTGATTCTCCAACGAATAAAATGATTGTAAATACACTATAAAGAACAAGCACATGATGCACATTATACAGTTTAACAATGTGATATATCAGTGTTTTCCGCTATATTAGATGCTTAAAATAAATTAGTCAGAAGAACACATACCTCCACTCTATACAGTTGTAAACAAATTATCATTAGTGTCTCCTACTGGCTAGATGTGTGAACTTGGGATTGTATTCTCCAACGATAATTGATGAAATACATTAAAGAACAAGCACATGTGCACTATTATACAGTTTAACAATGTATATTATCAGTGTTTCGACTATATTAGATGCTAAAAAAATTAAGTAGAAGAAACACATTTTTCCTCACTCTATACAGTGTAACAAAATTATAATAGTATCTCCTACTGGTTGTGTGAACTTGGGATTGAATTCTTCCAACGAATAATTGATGAAATTACACTATAAAGAACAAGCACATGTGCACATTATACAGTTATAACAATGTACTTATCAGTGTTTCCGATAATTAGATGCTATAAATAAATCTTGTAGAAGAAACCATTCCTCACTCTATCCAGTGTAACAAATTATACATAGAGTCTCCTACTGGTAGTGTGAAACTTGGGATTGAATTTCTCCAACGATAAATGATGAAATCACTATAAAGAACAAAGCACATGTGCACAGTATACTGTTTTAACAATGTATTATATCAGTGTTTCCGACTCTATAATAGATGCTAAAATTAAATTGTAGAAGGAACACATCGTCAAATTATACAGGTGTAACAAATTTATACATTGTGTCTCTTTGGTAGTAGTGTGAACTTGGGATTGAATTCTCCAACGAATAAATGATAATATACACTATAAAGAACAGCACATGTGCACATTATACAGTTTTTAACAATGTATATATCAGTGTTTCCGATATATTAGATGCTAAAATAAATTAGTAGTAGAAAACATTCGTCACTCTATACAGTGTAACAACTTATACATAGTGTCTCCTACTGATCGTGTGAATTGGGATTGAAATTCTCCAACGTATAAATGATGAAATACACTATTAAGAACATGCACATGTGCACATTTATACAGTTTAACTATATCAGTGTTTCGACTATATTAGATGCTAAAATAAATTAGTTAAGAAGATCACATTCGTCACTCTATACAGAGTAACAACTTATACATAGTGTCTCCTACTGGTAGAGTAGACTATATTGTACACAGGGATTGGACACCTACCCCCTAGATGCTGAAGTGTGCTAGAATTTAGAGCACAATAAATTGTGGCATACACGATGTAAAAAGTGGTTCTTACTGGTATATTAAACTTTATCTTGGATTAAAGATGTTACGCTCACGCTATTATGTGTAGAAGCATTCCAGATAGCCGAGTACATTTGTCACAGTGTAGTGTAAAACTATTTTAATTTGAAAATGATTTGCATAATATAAATTAAAGTAAATATCTGATATATTTCCAGGAAACAGAACCGACTCCGTACACAACTCCTGGTCACCGTATGGTATGTATCATGAGTATCTTGTTTATAATCATTACAAATAGTAAATGTATGTATGATAATCTTTTTTATTCCTCACTGTCTCCTCACATACGCTCTACTAAATTTATTGTCGTAATGTGGAGGACTGGTAAGAACGATAATGGAGAAATGACGGTCAGTGGATTAATTTAAAAAAAAGGTCTGCAAAATGTGGGTTAATCGGATATGCGGAGGGCAGGTTTATCCATAACCAAATTCCTAGCCGGCCATGGCAAGTTCTGAGCGTACATGTTACAAACGGGCAAGTATAGAGAATTGAAGAACCTTATGGAAACTCGAGACACCATGATCCAAACACAACTTCTCGTGCAGAAGTTGAGGTAAGAGACCGAGAACTTATAATAGCCACCGATCAACTCGCCCAAACTCTATTGTCCGAGAAAGTATTTGCTCATCAATCTCGGATCATTATGTCTGCATATGAAGAGAGGTGGAAACTGAAAAAGAAGTAAGGTAATACGGCATCACAGCCCGATAAACAAACAGCAGTTGGAGTTCTCTAACGACATATCATAGCCATCTACTTGAAGTAATAAAGAAAGCTCCTCTAAATCAATGTAGTTTCCAGTTAGTCAGAACTTCGATTACAAATTGTCAACAAGAGTATAAAAATCTTCCAAGTCAATTTTACACATAATTAATTTCGTATTATTGGTTTTGACCATTATTATTTCCAGATATTGTAGTAAAATAACAGGAAAGGTTGAAAGTTTACATATATTTTTCCAAAGTTAAAGCCTAAGTGTGAAGTCAAAATTACTGAATTCTGTTCAATGTTGCTTATGTTCCAGAGCCGACCGCCTTCACCTCCCCGAGTGTTCACGTACGATGCGCCCGGTCTGCCCTCTAGCAGAGCTGTAAGTGGAATTGCAGGGTATTACGATGCAAACTAAGTTTTTATAGAAGAAGCAACACTTATTTTGCACATTGTTGTTTGTAAACGTATTTTTAAAACGTAATATATACATAATAGTTAGCCATGCACAATCTCCGGAGCAATATAAAACAGATTGTGTTTAATTTTTATCACAAACAATCGATGGTTATTTTTATTGTTTTGCTAATAACAAAATGGACATACGCATGACATATAATTTCGCAATTCATATACTGATGTGGAAAAATAGAAGAATAAACCTTGCATTTTGACACTTTAATTACATTACAATATAAATTTATGAATTATAATTTGTGCAAAGTACGTCAGAGCCTTCTGTCGGAAAGATATGATAAAACTATATATTTATAGGACTTAATTTTATGTTTAAACACAGGAGCTATTACTTTTAGCTATTATAAAATAATTAGTGAGAAGCTAAGTATACATTATTAGTTACTACGCAATAACTGGGGGACTTGAACACTTGTATTCCGTCAATGTTAAATTGTCAATATTGGTACCTGTTTTCTCAAGAAGTACTTGGAATAGGAAGATGAAATTTTCAGACCTTTTCTATTGTTATATAAGGAATGCGCTGTAGTGAAATAATTTAAATTTGTTAAAAAAGTTCAATTTTTGAACTTTTTTTTAAATTGACCAAAAAAACCCATGTTTTTATATACAATATATTTTTTGTTAATTTATTTATAGTTAAATTGATACTAGTTTACTACCACATTTTAAAAATTACATGTGTGACACTGCGTAAAAATTTCAATTCTGTAGCCTTAGTAGTTCCTGAGATATCGAGTCATTTGTTTAAAAAAAATACAGTTTTTTCGGAAAACGTAGAAAAAGTAAATAAATTAAATTTTTAATAACAAACAAGGCACTATTTTTTACTTACTTAAGTTAAAACCCTCCTGGGCAGTATTCATCTTCATTTTACTCTTCCTGATCTAGGTTGAATCTCCTTTTCTTTGTTCTGGCCTCCTTGGTCATGTCTTCCGCTGCTTGGTCGGCTTGTTTGATACGAGTGTATTCAAACTTCTTCAGGGCTGCAATTGTATATTGGCCTAAATCCTTAACACCTAGTTCTTCCAGCACCTTAATTCTACCTATATTTCCATCATTGAATGATATCACAGCATCCCAAAAGTCCTAGGTCTAGTGTTTTTTTACCAATGAAGTTGGCTTTGGACAGACGGCTCCAAACAATATTGTTATGATTCATTAGAATTTTGGGTGCACCCATGAAGACATTTTTCAGGAGTTCTTTATTACTTAGATCTCTGAAAATAGGTTTAACCTGATTCATGATGACCTCTGGCAATGACTTCTTGGGTCTATAGCCAGTTGGATCTTTTCTATACTTGCACCAGGTATCTGGAGCAGAAGGACACAACTCGTGACTTGGGTTCTCATCCGTGGAAAGTCGGTGAAAATATGTAGTCCACACTGCCTTGTGCATGTTTTCCAAATTTCCTGAGTTACCTCTAATGGCATTCCCATAATAGGATTGTAGCTCATCTATTACTTTGTCGGTCAGTCGTCCTGCGCCTTTTATCGATTCTCCATCCACAAGCTTTTCTTTCAATTTTCTGAGCCCACAAGCCGCTTTTCAACATGGCCGGTACACTCTAATTTTTCAACATCTACATCATAAGGCTTGCTTTCTTTTTCACATAAAAAGGCCTTGGAATCTCCGTCCCCTAGCATTTTCACATAGCGAACCTGTCTCTTCAATTCAGAGCGGTGAAAATCAACCTCACAATACGTGACAAAGGATTTTAAAAGAATTATTTCAAATACTTGCCATAATATTTTATGCTAGTGTTATATACTGTCGTGTTCACAATTAAATATACTATAATCAAACACAAAAAACAAAAAATTGAAATTTTAAAGTGTTCAAGTCCTTTAAATGCTTTTTTTTTAACTTCCGTAGTTACGTTTTACGGTTTTTGTGGAAGCATTTCTATATTTGCGCTTAAAATAGTCAGAAAGTGTAATTTTACAGTTGGGATTTTTATGGGACTGTGGTCCAGGTGTAAGCCAATTGATATATCAACCACTTTGTGTACTGAATTGTGTGTGTTTTCCCAACCTTCAGCTTCACTTTCACTATTCAAGAAATTGACTGAGTTTATCTTGATCGAGTGTATACCGAAGTACAGGGGTGTATACCAATAATTGAATCTTAGCCTTCAGAGCTGACAATCGTTTATTGTAACACTCTGTGACATTATGAGCCCTGTAGGAGCCATTCCTGTAGGACGAATGGCTGACCGACTTAATAATTACACAGCATTTAAAAACAAAACATATTCCTAAAGTCCTGCATACATCCTTTATATAAACGCAAAGTTCCCAAAAAAAATCGTCGGACTTTGGGTCTGAGTTATAGATAACGCAGGTTCAAATCCTGTCTGTGACCGTTGCACTTTTTATCAGTACCATTGACCTTGTACTGTATCGACTCTCCCCCTTATTCCTTATTCCTTGATTTGATAAGATCCTCGCACAGGCCAGTGGCCCATGAGGACGGACAGAATAAGACTTAAAAGGGCATCGGCCTCTCCTTGTTAAAAAAAAATAATAAAAAAATCCCTTTAACTTGACCCCATCGCATCCTGATGATCTCGCTAGCAGGCAACCTCGAATTTTGACTACAAATGTAACAGTTCTAAGAAAACTCAACAATACGTAAACAGGTTTTTTCATTCGTCCACTCGTAAATAGAAACACCTTATTGTCGGCTTTCTGCTGTTGTTATATCTATACTTTCTGTGTTGTTTTCCTCTTTAAGGATATTATACTGTGACAACGAATAGAGAATCGCTAATTATCTATTTAACTACAGAATTTTTTTGAGAAGTATAATGGAGGGAGAGAGAGGACAGAGGGTGTTATAAGTCGGGAAGAAAAGAACCAAGTCGTTACATCACGACATGTTTTTCGAGATCTTTGGATAATCCTTAATATATCAGGTTATACATCTACACATACTTCACCTGATAATTTATGGTTTATCAGGGGTTGAAACTTAAATTCTGGCTACGAAATAACCAAGGTTTAACACTCCAACCAGAGTGCTTTGTATCAGTTACTGTTCATTTTTGGACTGTGCAATTTCTTAGTGACTGTTGAATTCCTTCCTCAGATCTACGTAAGTAACGAGACGCCGACAAGTAGGGTTTTCTTGAAAACAAAATAGTAACATAAACAAATTGTTTATACTGGAATATAATATTTAGCGTAAAAGGCATTAACGAGTGCATTTGCGTATATTAGTGAATAAAAGATTACCACCCACTAAATTAATTCTTCAAAATGTTACATCTGCAAAAGCAAAGTTAATAAAAAACTAAACTATACGTGCAATTAATGTTGTTACAGGGCACTCCTTATATGGCTGCATCTTCGCCAGGAAGTGGGAATTACACATATGTAAGTGTATCTTTTAATGGATTTAATAAAAACATTTTGTAAAAGGTGATTAGGGTCACCACTACTTGACCACTACTTGTGTCATCACCATCGTTTTTACAGTAGTATCTTGGTAATGTATATTTCTAACTTGTGAACAATCTCATCGACTTAGTATAAAGATAAGGATTCAGATGAGTAGCATATATAGTGTTCTGTTAAGCTGTTACTTACATTCATGCCCGTATCCAGTAGTTGTGTACCCCTGTGTTATCAGTCGCTCACCGTTCCCCGCACCATTCCAACCAACCCCTTTCTACTCGTACCATCCAACAGCTAACCTCTTACAATAAAACGTACATTAATGTAAACCTCACACATAGGAGACAAAACCATATGTATAATAATTTGAAATATATTTTCTCTGTTATTTTCTATAAACTATAGTGACATTTTTTAATAATCCACTGCTAGTAGTAAAGTTTTTATGATTAAACACACTGGCCAAATCTGGATTTTCAATTTGTACTATTTATATTTATAAGATTAGTACAATGATAACAGTAATTACACTGAAACATCATATTGGATTTAAAGGCTGATCTCTAAATCTAAAAACTACTGTAGCTTACTTAAGTAAGGTATTCTCCTAGCTTGCATATGGATAAAATCAAAATTTCATCAAATCTTGGAATATTTGTTATGTTTTGATTCAATGGAAAATACTGCCGCTCAAACAAATCAAATGTACAGTTTGTAAATATTTGAAAACGGCTTCTTTATATGTAAATTATTTTTAAATCTGTCATTGCTGGCACAATGCTGTCTTGAAAAACAGTCAAATATGTCAAAACGACCGTTTTTTACGGCTTCATTTCCAATCCTGGAAGCGAACACCGCCCTCGACGTCTATCAGTTTGCGAGTTTCACGAGCAAGCGCCGGCCGTATTAAATTAACAATATCTGTTCAATGAAACAGATGTTAATTATTACAGTTTTGATTAGTGGTTTAAATGGTGCAAGCTCAAGATAATGACTTTAAAAGCTCCATAACGTAAACAAAGCAAAATTTATTGAAACGCCCGGTTAAGAATAAAAGGTAAGATGGCAGTTTGATAACAACTTTTATTCGTACGATTCAAAAATTATATTATACTTAAAAACATTAGAACAATTTGGCCTTAATCGAGTCATAAGTATCCGATGTATAATTTTTAAAAGTTGAATTTTCGTTCAAAAGCGCCAAAACCGGTTACCTTTAATGTTGTAGTGGAAATGAAAAGTAGAAATTATCGTTTGTTCATTATTTGGTTTATATGTATAGACACAGAAATAAACCGGCCATGTTTTAATGTTACTCCCGTCGTTGTAGCTTCAAAGTGTTAGTTCAAACTCGGTTGTGTATACTTTTTGATTCGAGAGAAGTAGAACGGTGAGCGGCGGATTCTCTTTAGAACAACGATTGTGATGATACGCAAACCTGTGTACGTTAAGGCGCCCACCCTCATCACAGACAGGGTTGTAATGGTAAACCTCGTGAGTAATCGAACATAACTTATTATTAATTATTAACTTAATTATTTTAAGACTTTGTGTAAATATTCTATTAAGAGCATGAGAAATGAAATGTTAATTTTCCCAAATCATACTGCTCTATGCGTGAGCACAGAACAGCACTTACCTAAATATGGGTATGTTACATTTAAAGATACACTCCTGAAAATTGAGAGATTTAAATTATGCAATAGGATTCTTAGGAATTCCGAAATGTCTATTCAAATTTAACACCTTGCCTTACTTACGGATTATTGTTTGCTTAATCTAGCCTGGCTAATATTTTAATATACACATTTTAAACCCACTTTCAGCTGATTAAACGGAATAAAGTAGTTTTTTCTAATGTTCTAAAGCTAGTTGGTCCGAGTCATCTTGAGCAACAAGATATGAGTAACCCACTGTCAGTTACAGTTGATTATTTCCCCGCTTGGGGCAGCAGCTGACGGGCACACTAATAGTTAGTTAGCAGTGTTTCTGAGGGATCGCGCTAACATTGCTTTCCCGATAATTTATTTCATTTGCACCTTGACATTTCAGTTTACTGTCTACATAAGTTTGATTATTTTGTAAGGATTCTAAATAGTTGTCTCTTCAATATGAGTGATGAAGAATTCGATTTCGAAAAGTCAGAAATTGCAATATTACCAAACTTATCGATATGGTGAACTGACTCTATTTGATAATATTATATATCTGAAGACGGTTTTCACCGAAATATAGTGCCAATGTTTAAAAAAATATTTTATTTGTACAGTACTTTACTAAAAATAATATATATATATATATATATATATATATATATATATATATATATATAATTAATGATTCCTTATACAAATACATTACTTTTCTGAGAATTTTTCATAGGTTTCTGTAACATCGATTCTTTTATTCAGACGCTAATCTTCACCACAATCACTGTCATTAGTCCGAAAAATTACAAGAACTTTGTTTAAATTATAAATTTAGATCTAATATTTAGTTATAAAATTATGTGGGTTTTTTGGCTATTTAAACACATATAAACAGAAAAGTCCAAATGCAACATAAATGAATCGTAAAAAGTGAGGGCTATGTGGTTTAGTGGTCGAACAGGGAGATCAAGGATCGAGTCCCGACGGAGCAAATACTTTTTGTGATTCAATGATTATTGAAATTAAATTAGGCTATTACTATTTATTAAAATTGTTATTAAACCAATTTAATTTATTGGTTCTTATGATGCATGAAGTGTAATGTTGTAGAAGGAATGCAGATATTTTCATTTCATTTCATTTTAATGTAAATACAATTCGTACAAGTACATGTTTTTTTGAAATGATAATATATATTTATTTTAATAGTCACCTTACTAATAATTTAATCGATTAATTTATGTGCGTCAAGGGTTCAATAGGCCAAGAAGAAGTGGTTCCTAAGTGCCGTAGACCTGGCCATTTTTCATCGACACCTTGATGAGCTTACTACTTGGAGATACATTCTATGTATTGATATCGGACAGTAAAATATAGAAATACATTTTCTAATTTAGGCACTCTCTTAGTAATGTATTGCATTTCCTAATGAATTGCACAAAATACATACATATTCCAAGTTGCTACAAGACCTGACAATGTCCATGAGTCATCGCTGTACCTTTATATTGCTGGAATACTTATGTTAAAAGCAATCTGTATCTTTAAACAATTAAACATTTTCAGGGAAGATCGTCACCCCAGCGGTGCCCTGGAGCTCCACTTGCCCACTCCTCGCCCATAAGAAGTCCTTCTGTGAGCTCGCAGGCAACGTACTCCCCAGGGCTCAGTCCCGTCAGTTCATGTCGCCCGGTGAGCCACTCTACACATTATACAGAGTTATCGAAAAAGAATGCAGCAATTTAAACACTGTATAGCTCCGATTGTATTTGGTACGAAGTGATAATTCAACCACTCGACAAATAGGATTTTCAAAGAGTTAGTTTTCAATTTTGAACAATACTACACTCCGCATGACCTTCAGCTGATGCGCAGAACAGGTGCGCGACAGGAACCCCCCGCGCAGCGATGTATCAACCAGTGCAATGGTGATTGTTAAGCATAAAGCTCAGTGCGTGTTGTGGTTAGCGGGATTTAATTACGTTGTTACTGCTAAGCGCATATTCACACGTATTTATGATAGTGAACTATCTCATAGTAACAGCATTTCATGTTCGTACGAGGAGTTTCCACAAATAATGTCAAGAAGTCTCATGGACAGAATAGAAATCGCTTAGATGCTTTAGAGCTACCAACACAACTCATATTGAAAAAAGTGTAATAATTAATAATAGAATTTGAGTTATGATTTTGTACCGTAGTTATAATCATTCTGCTGAATCGCGGTAGGAAGTAGGCTCTATGTTAACTAGACGCGGTGCGTGGACATTATTTTGTTGGTTTGACCTCTCCAGCTGTTAGAGATGTCAACGGTGATAGGTTCCAGAGCCGGTTGGTTTGAAGAGGGAGGGGTAGTCTTCAAGTCGAGTGCAGAGCGTCTACACGTGCAGTTCAGAAGCCATAATACTTCCTCTATTCCTATACATTTGGGATATAGAGTTAAATTTTACCCGGTGTGTTTTAAGTCGTTTTAAATTTCTTTTTTCCTTTAGTGCGTAATAGTTTTTCAGCCTCCATAGTCTTCAAAGTAGTAAGTCCCGTACCAGCGTTTAGTTTAACATCTTTTGTTTTATACTGTTGTGTTAAAATTTCTAAATTTTGCCATATAACAGAGTCTGATAATTAATAATTCAACTTTTGAAGTAATGTAAATTAGATTTTGATCCTAAAGTTTACATCAAGCATTGTGTAATTTTGATTTTGAATATTTTGAGAAGAGAACTTTTTATTTTATTTTGTTAATTTAAACCTTTTTGGTGAAGTATACATTTTTAGTTTCATTTTTAATTTTGACCAGACTCTAAATTAGATTTGACCGATTGAGAGAAATTTTGAAGAAAAGCAAATCAAGATTTTGTAAAACTTTGTTAAATTTTGAGTGAAATTTAAAATTCGGAATAAATTAAGTATTTCCGAAAAGTTGTCTGATTTATAGAAAATTAGCTCCAGACTTTATAAATAATATGTACTATAATAACGGTACAATTTTTTTAATTGCTGCAATCTTACAATGGCCTGCATTTATTGTACAGTTGTAACTCTTTATTGTCCTTTTCTTTTTAATTTTGTTGAGATTTGTGTTCCATGTAAGGATCATATTCGAGGTCCTGTCAACAATGGTCTTTTGACAAGTATTTCTTCTAGACACGGTGACTTATTGTAACAATTTCTAATTTTACGTTTTTCTACTAAAAAAGTTATTGCACTCACCTTTTTTCTTTCTCATCCATCTCGCCTTTCCAGTGAGCAATAACCAGACACAGTATTATACTGTGCTAATCGTTTATTTGCCCTGTCCTTGGCCTTCAGTTGTCCTCTAGGTTTTTGTTAACAGCCGGAGGTCAATTATGTGAATTCCATCAGTTATGTGAGCTATCTTACAGTGGGTGCGTCTCTACTTTTTATTTGGGACATGTGCCATTTAGTATAAGAATGATAAAGGTAATGCAAAGATAAGCGCCCGTCTGTCTTTCAAAATCAGAATTTTAATTTGTTGCTCTAATGAAAATTATTATTTGTTTATTAACAAGAAATTATAAACCTAGTTTAGTCAATTAATGTGTAAAATAACTTTATTCCAAACAGATCGTTTAACGTATTATTTTTTTAAACTTAAAATATAACATGAAGAATTACTTGTAACAGTTATGGATTTCCTCAGAATCATTAGTTATCCAATCGAAGGTTAAATCTTTCGAAATCGAAAGTTATAAGAAAATCATCTTTTATGTTTTTATTTTCAATGAACATTTTATTCAGTTTTGAAGGAAACGTATAGTTTTTATTAATAGCGTGGTTGTAAGTCATTTTCAGATCAAATAAGTGTGCCTGGCTGGACAGCGTAGCGAACACACAGCGTAGCCAAATTGTGCATAACCTACGTGAAAATTAAGAGTGCATGTACGAGTACTGTGGATACGGTATTTTTCTCGAACAATCCTATGTTTCCCTATTGAAGTTCTTTTAAACTCTTAAGAGTCGAGGAGCCCAAACTTGTGTGCACTTAGGAATTTCATGTTAAGTTCGTAATATATCTGCACTGTGTTGAGTATTTCGAGATGAATAAAAATAGTGTTTATGAAAGCCTTATTGCCTTGAAATGCGTTTTAAATAACACATTTTTTAATTCCAAAGTTTTCCTAAGTGTTGAGGAAATTCCAATAAAATTCACTACATAGGTCAACATCTAACAGGAAATCTTCCAGTACAATTAGTGAGTGCAAGACTTGAACAGTGAACCTGTTTCTTTAGTTTTGTTACAACAAATTTAAACGACTCGCTTTGTGTGAAAGAAAATCATGTTAATGTTAAACATAAATAATAAATTAGCTTCTAATGTGTAATGTAAATATTAGAAATACTTACTTGTGTTTTTCTCTTAATGATTTAACAGAGAGATGATGTACTTAACAGAGCTTTCAATGCAAACCCGAATGCAACTTTTAGTGTATGTCCAGAAGATGAAACTTTAGTGGGAGGCCCAGCAGATGCAACATTTAGTGTGTGCCCAGAAGATGAAACTTTAGTGGGAGGCCCAGCAGATGCAACATTTAGTGTGTGCCCAGAAGATGAAACTTTAGTGGGAGGCCCAGCAGATGCAACCTTTAGTGTTTGCCCTGAAGATGAAACTTTTGTAGGGGGCCGGGCGAATGAAACTTTTAATGTGGGGCGAGGAAATGAAACCTATGCTTGGGAAGATTCAGATGCTGAAGGAATATTTGAGGATATGAGTCTTGAAGATGACGTATTTGAACCACCGGTAAGCTAGTCAAATATTTAATAACGAGAAAATCCCATAAAATTTCACTTTATGAGTTAAATATTAGCTCAGGTTTGATTAATATAAAATTTATCATGTGTTATTACTAATAGTGTAATATTTAGTATGTATAGTTGAGGAGAGATTAGGAAGGATAAAATTAATTTATTATAAAAAAATTTATTTCTGTGTGTAAAAAAATGAAATTTCTGATGGCACCTTAATGCTTGTGGTTTCGGAGTTAAAATAATTTATATCTTGGTAGGTATACAAAAGGTATATAAAAAATGTAACAGAGTTCATATGTGATTATATCTTTGATTATGACGATCGCATAAAGAATGAATCATACCACATGACGTTAATAGAAATTAAATACAGAGTGTAATCATCTTAATAGTATATTATGTGATCTCGTACATAGCGTAGGCGAAACTTTACGTTAGTTTGAATGTTGAGTTCAGCTACAGTTCACTTTCCTTTTATTGCAACGTCTGGTATCTGACTCTGTCTCAGACTGGACTCCTTACACAGATGAGACAACGAGACTGCCACTTGACCTATAGGTGCCTCTGATGTCGAAACGATGTAAAAGATTCGTTTTGTTCTTCTTCTTCGTCGCCGACTTTCTTTGAATCTATTAAAAAAACTTGAATCCTAATTCTAGGATTCCAGTCTGAGACAGCGTCAGATGCCAGACGCTGCAATAAAAGAAAAGTGAACTAGAGCTAAGTTCAATATTGAAATGAAATCAACCCTTCCTACCAAAGCTCTGTTACGTTAATGCTACACATAATGTTGCTTTATCACTATACCTTGTCATAAAAGATGAAAGTGTTTATTAATGTTGTAGGGATGTCCGAGGGTGAAGAAGAAGCCTCCTCCATTAGTGGTACGTACATATAGAAAAAATAATAGATAACATACTATATGACTAAAAACTGTGTGATGACTCAAGTCTGTTAGATGTCACGGACTTTGACCTTGGAATTAGAATAAATTGGTCAGTATAAATTAGTGAATGGATCATACAACAGAAAAGCGGCATAATTAGGGGGGGGGGAAATCTTACCCTCTAAGAGACTTAAGTATATATAAAATATTTGTTTAAAATTACTGTAACTCATCAGAAATGCATTAGTCAAATGCTACATTGAATTATGGTTATTTAATTCATACAAATTTAGATGTATTCTGATTTATTCCATACTATGTAACGCCCCACCTCCCAATTTTATAGGTCCCGACCTGTTCAGTGAAGAAGGGTGTGGGTTAAGTTCACTGAGATCTATTCCTACTGTAATGTCACTAGCTAAGCTCTGGTGGAATGCAAGGGTATTTAATAATATTTTTTAAGGGCGCCACCCCATTTGTAGTTATGTAGATGAATCTGTAGGACGACAATGGGGAATCAATCCTACGGCCCAGGTGGACAGTGACTCAACAGTAAGGCAGATCAAGCCAAAGAAAAAATACACTATTGACTATTCATGCTTGTCCGATTATTAATAGATATAGACACACATACTTTATGACTGAAAGCCTAGTGATTGCCATTCAATACATAATACCCACTGTGATACTGTTAACTGTATGTAATGATCATGTTACGTAAATGCCTCCACTTAATGTCTATGTTTGTTCATTTTCTCTGTTAATTGTATGTCATAGTTTGTCTATTTACTATTGTTATTTTTACTGTCTGCTGTTTTGAAACACTGTTATGAATATCCCTGTTATATTATTTTATATTTTATTATGTTTTTTCTGTTATTACTGTTATTAAGTTATTTCTGTTATTATGTTATCTCTATTAATTGTTATAGTTTATTTATTGTTGCGTTCTTTCATTATGGTATTGTTATAGTTTTAAAACATTTATATACGTATTTATTCTAGCATATATCATGCCTTGCATTAGAGTATAATATTTCCTTTCAGTCTTTCACATGTTTAGTTGAGGAAACTTTTTTGTTTAGGTTAAGTTGTAATTATTGATCTTGAATTATGGATCTTGAATGTAAAAATGGAGTGTGTCCGTTGGAAATAAATAAATGTGATACCAGAATTATGATAAGAGTCAGGGTTATCTGACCTTCCTTGTTATGTGTATTTAAAAATAACAATCAATACTTACTTACATCAATACATCTATATCTATATAAAAATGAAACTGTTCGTGTGTAACAGCATCACTCACAAACGGCTGGACGGATTCGCCTAATTTTTTTTTTAATTTGTTCGTCTTGATCTGTAGAAGGTTATAGGATACTTTTTATCCCTTTCCCGATTCAGGATTCCGCCCCACTGGTTACAGAAATACCCGTAAGAAATGCATTGCAGCAAACATATGTTATTAAGTGAAAGAGTCTTTTCAAATTTTTAATCAGCTGTTCTTTGTAAACATATATAATGCGACAAAAAATATATTTATATATAAATTTCTTTACACTTATAGTTTTAAAGCATAGAGTAAGCTTAAGAGAAACGACAAATTTTGTTTAAACTGTTTCTGCAATCATAATATATAAAAATGAATGTTTGTGTGTTTGTCCTTTATAGACTCAGAAACTATTGGACCGATCACTATGAAAATTTGTATTTTTCTATGTAGAAGGTTTATACGCAATGCCCATTGATGTAACTAACCACCAGGCTGTACTGCAAGATATAAAAGTTATCAAAGCGCCTGCACATTATAAACTGCAATTACAACACAGTAGTTACGTATATTAAAATATCCAAACACTATTTGAAGGCAAAGAAATATACGGGCAAAGCTTAAGAGACGCGTGCGAAGCCGCGGGAAACAGCTAGTACTTTATACTTAACAATCCAATTGAAATTCGCATTCTATTATGGTAATTCAGTTTTACTGGTTCAGTGAAATTCATTAAAAAAAAGGTAAATCAGAAAACCAAACAATGTAATTAAGTGAAGGCAATTTTATTATATCGCAAGGTATACTAGCACCTTCAAAATGATGACAAATTCTAAGAACCTATTATTCAATTGATTGACACACAAAATATTTCAAAATTTGTCAAAGTGATACCAATATTTGGCAATTACTATCGTAATACATAACTAGAATTTACCAAGAAAACTGGCTTAAGATTACACTACAAGAGAATGATAGATTAATACCAAAATACATCAAAAGAATAATTGCAGGTGGCCACCATGCTGAAATATTAACATATTATATTTAACAAGAACACACAACACATTGAAAATACGGTACAACTTAAGTACTAATCATTGGTAGCTTAAATGTATAGTAAAGCTCTTCAATAACACATAAGAAACCAAATCCTTGGTATAATCATCCCAGATGTCCAATTGGATATCTCCTAATGGAAGCGCGGCGCGAATTGTCCGTAGGCCTATGCCTACACGTTCCACGGGAAGTACACTGAAAAGTCTATGATTTTATTGGCTAGCCAATGTTTAATTAAACGGTATAGAATTGTCCCAAACAAAATTATTCATAGAGTGTCAGACTTATCGGTCGAGGAATGCGTGGTCGATCCCGCAACAATGCAGTGGCAGTCCACGGTAGGGAGGCTCGTGGTAGCCCTGTCTGGTCAGTTGGCCGTGGCAGGGCGCGGGGCGTCCAGGGGCGGTGTGCGTCCGTGCAGGCTCTGACAGAGCAACGGTGATGGTGACCGTTCCAGGGCCGGTCGTAGCCGTAGATGAAACCCTACAAAATTCCTATCTTAATAGCATCACATAGCTATGGGCTTAATATACATATAAACATATACATATTTACATATACATACATAATTACAGAAATAACTATTGTGTTGTGACTTGACATACAATGCATACAGTACATATTCCTAACAAGATTCTCACTTTTCGACATAAATTTATTTATCGCCATATTAATCTTTACAAAATAACTACTGACTAAGATAGTCTAGTTTCAACTATTTTGGACAATAGACATAAATTTTAAGCCAGCAAACATAAAATTTACAAACCTTAAGTTGTCCACTGAGAGCTAGTTACAGTTTCCCTGTTTAGAACATGATACAAAAGAAATAGTGACTGTACGTTTCAAAGATAAAATTTTATACAATTTACTAACCAAAACTACACAAATTATTTACATACCATTTATTATCTGCAATTTTTATTCCACGGACTATTTTAACCCTGCACTTAATGTTTTCCCAAATTTGAAATGACAGATAAATCAGAATATTGCTTTAACGTAATAATAATTAGGATACTATTAATGCCAGTATAAAAAAATGACTGGAGTGCTATAGGCCCAATTTATTAAATTTACTTAATAATAAACTTTTGCAAATGGCCTATTAATGAATGTCGAGGCATGAATAGTCAACCAATTTCAAATACCATTTAATGCCAATAAGTTAATATCACCATGAATTTTCACTGTACATAGTTACAAAATCATGATTTTTAAATGAAAAAATTCTGCCTTACCTCTTAATAAAATCCACAGGGGTTTTAAATAGCCAGAGAAGAGGGTTCCTGACGACCTTTACATCAACGGAGTCTAACGCCAACTGCCTGTAGAAGAATTTCGTACATCCTGACTGTAACTCTCGTGTACAAACTTGTGGGGTCCATAGTTCAATTGGGGAAAGTACGGGTGGCAACGTTTTTAGCGGTTGGAATTTAATTTCTCCTTCAGTACAGGATAGGCAAATGCAAGTCTTGAATGTCACGGAAATGCAGGGTTGTTGAAGGCGTCCCTCCAACATAGCTAAATTACGATCGGTTGATCAGACCGTTGACCCCAAAAGTATTTTTCACGTAACGATGACGTTACAACTACCTGGCGTTGTGTACTCTTCGATCAGATTTACCCAATCCCCTCCCACCAAAAACCAAGTCCTGGTTACTCAACTGCACCAAAATAAATATTTAATAAGTACCTTTATACAGTACCAAGTCCTGAAAAATAAATGCATTTGATGTTTTTGGGGAATTTTACTAACGAGGAACGCGTAGCGAACAGTGTTTTGGGATGATTTATGAATAATGTTCACAAAATTATTAATCAGAATTTGAGGGTTATTTTGCTTAAAATCCTATCTTTACTAGAATGGAACTTGTCATTACTTGTACGCCTTTTACTCACAATTCATAAAACAGCAGCAATAAATGTGATAAACATTGTTTTTTTATTAATTTACTAATGAGTAAAATCATTAGTAAATTATGAGTATAATCATCAGTATACTAATGAAAAACAAAAACTCACGTTAACTATATACGTAAGTTAGATAGCTCGTGGTTCGTTAAAAAAAGTGTAAAAAATAATGTATTCTTTTAGCTTTATAGTTTTTTATACTAAGTACGTTAGAGCGACATAAACGAAAAGCGAAAATAAACACTCAAACGGATTTACGAGTGTAAATTAGTTAATTAATGTGAAAGAAATGTGTTAACGCTTATTTTATTCTATATTTTTCTCACATCAGGATATGAAGTCACCGACCTCAAAATGCCTTAAAGAGGAGATTCTTTAAATTATATATGGCCAGGACGATTTTGAAATAAATTCCAAGCTTTTAATCTCATCTTGTCGCGGAATTTTACCTATTACAGATGTATAGTTTAATGCTCACTGACACTATCATGAAAACCCGAGTTATCCGAAAATTTTATGACTGCATATATTCCCATCAATTAATTTAAAATTTTATAAGTAAACAAGCATATCTAAGTACGTATTTATAAAACGTTACTTGTTAAAATAACAAGCATCGAGTATTTCAGGATTGAGTTTCATTATTATTTTTTGTACCCTCAACACATCTGCTTTACATTTCATATTTTATATATATATATATATATATATATATATATATATATATATATATATATATATATATATATATATATATATATTATGAAATAACTTCAGGAAATATTTTTCAGATCCAAGAAGATTTAAATGAAACGTTTACTATTCGAGCTCCAGGACAAGGGTTTGCAAAACAAAATACGGATTCTCCTCTCAATGAAACTTACGAGGTTGGTTCTTCTCTAAGTATAACACTCAAGATGGAGGAACCTCATAATGCAACTTTCGAAATCGATAGACCTCATAATGCAACTTTCGAAATGAATAGTCCTCATAATGCAACTTATGAAATGGAAAGGCCTCATAATGCAACTTTCGAAATTGATTGTCCACAAGGCGCACCTTCAAATTCACAATCGGTAAGGCATTACAAAAAAAATTTATTACGAAATGTTGTTACAAGAAATTTCAGCTCTCACAACACTATTGATTTATAAATACAAATTCCCTGTAGTTGTTATATTGAGAGGAAATACAATTATAACTGGCGTGTAACAATACTGATTGTTGTAATACCAAGAAAGGATATTACTTCATTTGACTTATTTTCTCCAGAAAACAGGCATTTTATAATATAAAAGGGAATTATGTAAAGCAGAGTCAGCACACATACAGCAGAAAGCGAATTTCTTGGTCCTTAATCTTATCATAATACATTTTTGAAAGGAGTAATATTTTTTGGATAGTTAAAAACATTTAGAGTGTTATCGTATAACTTTTTACTGTATCAATACCGAATTAAATTTGTGGATAACTTAGGGTATCATGATAGTCTCAGTGGGTGTTAAACTATACATCTGTACCAGTTAATAATTACGCGACAGGATGAGATGCAAAGTTAGGAATTTATTTAAAAATCATAATGGCCATAGATAATTGAAAGAATTTTCTTTTAAAGGTAACCATTTTGATGTCGTTAACTTCATATCCTGCTGTGGGAAACATGTAGAGTGAAATGAGAGTTAACTCGTTTCTTTTACATTAACTAACTAATTAACACTCGTAGATCCATCGGGATGTTTAATACAAATTTAGTCTCTTTATGTCGTTTTAAAATACTTAGTATACAAAGCTATAAAGCTAAATTAAAAGATGATTTTGTTAAGTTGTTTAAAGCACCACGTTTTTTAAAAAACTACGAGCTGTCTAGCTGATATAGTTAACGTAAGTTTTTGTTTTTCATTGGTAGTAATAGTAAATAATTAAAAGACAATCTTTAACACATTTATTGCTGCTGTTTTATGAGTTGTGTGTAAAAGACGTACGAGTAGTGGCAGGTTCCATTCAAATAAAATACAGGGTTTTAAACATAATAACCTCAAATTCAGATTAATTCCAAAATACTGTTTTCTCCACATTCCTCGTTCATAAAATTCCCCAAAAAGATCAAATGCACTTATTTTTCAATGCAATATAAAGGTACTTATTAAACGTTTTTGGTGCAGTTACGTAACGAGGACTTGGTTTTTGTGGGAGGGGGTTGGGTAAATCTGATCGCAGAGCACACAACGCCAGGTAGTATAGAATAAATCAGAATACATCTAAATGTGTATGAATTGAATAGCCATAATTCAAGGAGGCATTTGACTGATGCATTTCAGAAAAGTTGAACTGATTTTAAACAAATATTCGATTTATACTTAGGGCTCTTGGAGAGGGAGATTCTATCCCCTCCCCCCTTTATTATACCACTGCTCAGCTGTATGATCCATTCACTAATTTACACTCACCAATTTATTCTAATTCCGAGGTCAAAGACCGAGACATCTAGCAGACTGGGGTTATCATATAGTTTTGTGCCATATAGTAAGTTGTCTATTATGTTTTCTATATGTAAGTACCATTAATGGAGGAGGCTTCTTCTTCACCCTCGGAAATGCCTGCAAAATTAATATCCAACCAGCAAACAGGCATTTTTATAATATAAAATGCAATGAGGTAAAGTAGAGTCAGCACAGTTACTGCAGAAGCGAATGTCTCGGTCCTCAATCTTGCATAAGTATTTTTATAAGGAATAATTTTTACTGCATAGTTAAAAACATATGGAGTGTTATATTTTATAGCTGTTAGTTAAATTACCATATTGATACGGTAAAAAGTTTTGCTTTAACGAGAAATGTATTGGCTCTTCCGTTGATTTGTAGTATAGTTTAGGCATTAAAATTTAACATCAAATAAGTAAAAAAAGTCCGCACAGTGCAAACATTACAATAATGGCGATACATGGGTTTTTTCTAAATTTTTCGTATACTTAACTAACAAACCATAATGTAACAAATCTTATTCTGTAAATATTTATATTTATTTAACATTTAAGAAAATTTCAAGAAAACCATTTTAAATTTATGTGCTGATCGACAAGCTATTAATAATTCCTTGATAATTCTGCTCAAATATAATAAAATAAAAATTAATAATTAGAAAAATATGTATTTTTCCTTTAATAAAAACGATCATACACGTAGCTTTTGGAATGGTATATATGCTAGTTATTAAAAATTGTGTTGATTGCACAAATTGACACATAATGGATTGCTATTCCTTTAACAATATCATTTTGAAAATTGACGAAATAACTTTAAAATAGTGCTCGACAAAACATAGCGTATACAATGACTTTTGTGATGGCAAAAATGAAACTGAGTTCAAACAGATCAACACCTCCTATTGGTGTTGATAAAACTAATAAAACTAATGTTGATAAACTATAGACGTGTCAAAACTAACAGGCAATCTGCTGTTATTTTTAACTTTTGTACATACATACACCAAACTAAATTTAGTGTAATAAAATGTTGGTACCCACAGCAGAATTGGATTTTTTGTTATTGGTTTTAAACTTTAAAAATATACCTTTATCTAAAAACATGTAAATACGTATATTTATAATACTTGTTTTATAATAAAATTGTTTATAACTTCGTTAAAATAATGCAATAGCCTAAAAATTATAATTTTTACTTTTCAATGCAGCTGTTTGAACGGTGGTTCTCAGTAGTTCTTATGTCAAATGGTTTTGGTACATGTTTCCCACTATCAATATTTAATCCAAAGTTGAAAGAGCCAGACACGCAAAAAAGGCTAGGCAAGGTTTGAAGTTCGGAATCGTAGTCTCAGAGGTTTATATGGAGACTAGAGTACGCGAACATATGCACTTAGATACGTCACGTTTTATTTCAGTGGTACATTTTACAGTTCCTGCAGTTTAAAAAGGTGGTTATTTTATAGATTGAAGAACTGGTGTATAACACAATGTTTTTACGTCCTTGAGCCTACTTCCTATAAGCACGATGGTACTGTATAATTGTATGACTATAACCGACGTTATGTGTTCCTATTTACCAAAACGTATCAATTGGAATACAACTTCATTATTTTTTGTTTCAGGAAGGAGGGATAGATGACTGTTTGAGAGAAAGGGTGAGTAATAACAAAATGAGTAAAAACACCTGTATATATTCAAAACACAATAATGCAATGTCTATACAATTTTCGTGTACTCTTAAACACATATTTATTAAATAAAAGTTTCTATCAAAGTCCTACCTTCAGCCATAAATAAAGAAAATGAAACGAAATTGCAAGTTCATAATAGTAGTTTAATAATACAATTTCTAAGTATGCACGTATTGAAAGTTAAATTCTACTATTTAATCTCAGTTTATATGTATAACCGAAATTGTGCTTTCTGTTACCAGATTGAGCAGAGCCAGGAGCGAGTGCGTACTCTCATCGGCAAATTGCAGGCCTTGATCAATACCACACAGGTTAGACATCTAATTTAATTCATGGAAAAATCTAGTTTCAATAGGCTTGTAACATACAATATATACAATAAAAAAATGTAGTGTTATTTAAAAGTCTCATTTAAAAGTGTTGTGCTATGAGCGGCAGCTGTATCAGTGACATAAATACGTATTACCAATGAAAGATCTCATTGAAATTGTATTTTTTCATGTGGAAACGCAACTATTTATATTAATTGAAATAAATGAAAAGATTCAGTCAACCTCCCTTATTTTAATAACGGTCCTGTAAAGAAGCTATATAATAGACTGCATTTATACATTTTGTACGTACATTGTCAATTTAAGGTTTTGTTAACTTTCTCACAAGTTAATCTAAATAAATATGAATATTTGCATCTTAAATTGACAAAAAATTCAATGCCAAAGTCAAGTCGTGCAAATAACAATATGAATGAGAATATATAATTTAAGCCCATGTTTCTGCCATGTTAAGCCCAACTGCAAAACTGTAACATGGAAAACCTAATTGACAACAGTAAAATATCACAACACTATGTGGCGAGGATACGCTACATGAAGGATAATAGTATTTCGGACGTTTTTCATTGTTACGTATTACAAAACTTATAACACTATGTTTCGAGGATTGAAAATCCATCCTCTTCCTTCCTCAGGTGTCAAAACCCTGATATATAAAAATCTTAAAAAATTGAAATTCAGCAATGGACTACCACTTAAAGTTTCTTGTGATACCTGTCTGGTGCATCAAGTGCATGAATTCCAGACTGGAGAGAATGAACCCAAGCGATGTCGACAGAAATCTGGTTAAGCTCCAGTCAAGCTCTGTGATTACCGCGTATACCTGTAACAAACAACATGCCTGTATGTCTGTCTGTCCGTGTGATAGAACAAAAAATTCAAAAAGATAATTTGAGGTAGAACAACTATATTTTGTATACGTGTTTTTATTTACCATAGGAAACACCTGCTGCTCGGTATGCGTACACTTCAATAAAGGAAACTCAAAAGGCCTAGCATTGCACGCTGAAAATATTCTACGTAATTAGAACGTAAAGGACATGTATAGTTAAAAATGGAATAGAGAAGGAAACAGGATTTTTCCGGCCGGACATTTGCCATTGTCCAGTGAAACAAGAAATCAGTAACACTGCGTTTCGAGATCTGCAATCTGATCTCTTCTTCAGGTAAAGAACTAACCTAATACATAATTACAAACTAGGTTAAAATAAACAAATCTTACCAAAGCGTTGTGGCACGCCTAAGTCAGGAATCGCAACCACTATGTTGTTTGTCAACTTCACTAACTCTATAAATATACACTTAATAAAAAACTATACACAACACTAATCATTAAAACTGAACTACGGAATACAGGTCAGAATACGTCTTCATTCGTCTACTAACCACCTACGACTGAACAGAGGGCACTAGCCAATGGTAATCGTCATGGCAGACAAAAACAAGATGGCGGAAATAAAAAGGAAGGGGGACAGGAATAGGCCCTTTCGTTATTATTGGTTCATGCGAAATGAACTTCTTAAAACCATAATGTTACTGTCCGGAAAAATCCGGAAAAAAATTTCCGCAAAAATCCTGTTTCCTTCACAATCCTTCCATCGTCAAAAATAACCTTCAAACGAAGAAGGAATAGAGAACTTATTACCATTAATTATAAATTCCGGATTGACAGGAACCAAGAGCACTTCAATTCGTCACACCCGCAATCAGCGAAGGTGGTAAACTGTACAATGACATCGTTTAGGTTCATTTCTCAGTCGGGACTTTTCGCGTATTGTGATAAATTGGTCGAGTGGCAATCTATTGCCACACGTTTCAGGTTTTAAGTGAATGTTTGTGTATTAGGCTTTTACACCTGAGGAAGAGGGTAGATTTTAATCCTCGAAACGTAGTATTATACTTTCTGTATCATGCAATGATAGCAAATATTCGATATACTATACAAATTATATTATTGTTCAAGTTATAAATACAGTGATTAGACTAGTAATGTCGAAACATACAATAAGGAGATAGTCATTTTTAACTAAACCAAAATTACATTATATTCAGCTTGAGTTAAATTTTAAGGCGTTTATTTTTTTGACGTTAAATATTTGTTGTGTTTGTTTCAGCAATGCAAAAGAGAAGATCTTAACAGAACCTACTAGTCTCACTGAAGGACGCCGCTGGTAGCGATGGACGGTGGCTGATAATTCCTACCTACTCCATTTAAAACAATAAAAAACGAATAAAATATTTTAAAATTGTGCATTTAATATATCTCAACGAAACTCTAAATTTGACTTTCCTTAGTTGCTAAAGAATAACGTCATAGTGAAAATATTTAATATTTCAATGAGCGCTGCAAATGATGTCATTATCTGTATTATAATAAAAGCTTATTAGGTAAAAGCTTGTCCTAACATTTTAAAGGATGGATAAGAAAAGATCAAACTACGAGCAGCCTTTAAGATGAAACAAAAATATCTACATTGTTAAAATTGCTATAACGTCATAGTGAAAATATTTAATATTACAATGACCGCTGCAAATAATGTGATTATCTGTATTATTATAAAAGCTTATTAGGTAAAAGCTTATCTTCTAATTTTAAAGGATGGATAAGAAAATATCAAACTACGAGCAGCCTTTAAGATGAAACAAAAATAGCTACATTGTTACAAGTGCTAAATTGTTTATTAATTAATTAATGCACGATAAATTAATTGTCATGCAATAGAGCTTAAGGCTTAGCCAATGTGTCAAATTAATCGTTTTGACAGGTATCTTTCCTGCAACACCGTTAAAAGTTATATACATGGATAGAAAATAGTAGACCGCTTTATATACCTCTTGAAAAATTTTATAAACAAGGACGGGTTTGATTTATTTTACTAAAAAAATTCAAAAGGCTTTTATTTAAACACCTAATATTGAAACGAGTTGATTATTTCTTATAAATATATCTTTTATAGATTAGTAATGCAAATTTCAACTGAAAAGTATAGAGATAAATCCAGTAAAAAATAAAACTGGTAGCTGGCAGAGGAAGCATTTCAGAAACAACTTAATGGGAACATTTTCTTTATTTTTGCACATACAACCGTGGACCAAGGGCCTGAATTATATCCGTACATTCTAAAAAACCTTTTGAAATACTGAAATCATACAGAAAATTTTTCATTTTAATAAAGAGTATTTTAAATAGAGTCATTTCAGGTTTGGTTGCATGGTCAGAATTTAAGCTTGCAGACGTAACAAATCTATTGCTGCATTTAACCTTGAACTTCTCAAAACCGTGTACATTTTGAATTACCTGAGAAATTAAAACCAAAAATATGTGAAAATGATACTATGTATGTATTTAGTACGTTGTTTTTAAATGATATTAGAGTTCCAAAGAAAGCATACATAAAATTTTTTATTTGTGTTATGTTTAGCAAATGTTAAATGTTTTAACTAGCACTTACTTGCGTTCTCGCACACACGCTGGGCATTTTTTTAAATGTCATTCTAAACACTCCTGATACAAATAAAAGCCACCGAAAGATGTTTCAATCTCTTGAAAAATTTAATATTTATAATTAAAGAGCAATGTTTTGCGACCATTGTGTCTAGAAGTGAATAAGGTGTTATATGTATGTGTGGAATAACTCGAATATCTCTCAAAAAACGCATAATACTTGATTGAATAAGTTCACATTATTTCAGTAACAATATTGTACTAGTTAGGCCATGTGAATGTTGAATTTAGCCCTAGTTCACCTTCCTCTTACGTGCAGCATCTGAAATCTGATGCTGTTGCAGAGTTGACTCCTGAAATATGGAGTCATGTTCGTCTGAAGGGATCCAAAAATTGTCGGTGAGAAGCACGAAGATGCTCAAAACCAGGACGCTCAGCATGATTTTAGATGTTGCACGTAACAGCAAGGTTAACGTTCTTAATAATGTAATACATTAAATGCCATGATGTAATAAATGATTGGGCTCTTTGTAATTTTGAAACAGGCATATTTTAGGTATATATTATTTCAAGCAGAATGCGACTGGCTCTCATTTTTAAAATATGGGTATGTACAAGCACTTCAGGTTCGGATAAATTTTATTTTTCAAAATGGTTGAATTTGTTTTGTATCCCCGATCAAAAAAATATATATACACAAGTAATAGACGCCTACTACCGTCATAAATCGGCTGCTTTCCAGCCATTATATTTTACTTTCTACGATACATCTGATGACATAGTTGAGTTAACTTACTTAGTTGCCTAGTTCAACCGAATATTTAGATACTTTATTCTGTATCTGTATATTAGAAACCTACCTGTATCAGAAAACAATTAAGGTAGATTTTATAACAATCTTTCAATTGGTAGTAAAACTCGATATTTTGTTCCGAGACATGTAGACATGAAGACATGAATATTTGAAACTTTGTTTTATAAGGTATAGCACCATAAAGCTTAACTACTTAAAACTTCACAATAAATCACATATATTTATTGCATAATACAAATTTTTAAAAGGGGCTTACAATGAGATTTATTGAGTGCAAAACTTCAATACTTGAATGGATTCTTTTCGGACGCTGAGGAAAGCTATTGAATTATGAAGCTATTCTTGGGGAACATCTATTCCATACAAGAAGAATAGTTAAAATAAGATAGAACTGATAAAAAAATCCGTCAGGAGGACAACTGATGTCCTAACTCATATCAGATGTCCTAACTTCTAACTGATAACGAACTATAGCTATGTAAATAAATAATACTCTCGTAATATGGTATTTAGATCGCATTGATTTCCCCAAATGATCATCTTATAGGTTATATCCACAAAGACTCCTCAGAAGGATGCTAATTTAATGTTTTACTAACGTGTGAAACTTCTTGAGTTTTTTATTTTACACTTTTTATAAAAATCTGAATTTTAGTTCGAAAAGGAAAAGAAAGAATATACGAGTATAAGTTAACAACGAAATAAGGAGCGATCTTGTGCTTACAGAATAAAATCACATCACCACCGCTCGGTATCATTCCTTCAATTAAATGTGTTCCTCAAACAATAACATCAGCGGTCCGAAGATGGAACCCAACGAAACACCACCGTTTACTGGCGTGTGAGAGATATAGGTAACCATTCTCTTTGTACAATGTACGTATAAGAATAATACCTTTAAGATGAAGTGTGATGGTTTATTTAAGTTCTGAGTAATATTATTCCTTGAGTACAGTTTTGTAAAATATATGTAATTAGAAATTAAGATTTCCAACAACATAAAAATGGAACCAAGTAAGGGAAATTAAAAAAATATTGAATGATTATTAGCATTTTCCCCAAAGAGACAACAACCTTATTGCATACCAGATTGGATATAATTCACGAAAGTACTGATGGGAATGGGCCATTAGTAACAGCAAACTGAATAACTTAAATGTCTGTCTATAATCATGACCGTATCAGAGATTCTTTCACGCAGTCGAAACAAGACATATGTTTAAGAACCCTGCGGTCCAAAACGTTCACACTCCGTGCCATTAAATTACAAATAATATTATTAGCTTCGCATTGATCTTACGAGAGGGATTAATAAAAGCCCGTGCACTAGCTCGGAATTCGTGGGAATCACGTGATCTGTCTCAAAAAAATATTACTGAATATAAGAAACTGCCCTGAACGCTCAAAAAAGCAAGTAAGAGTAGCCATAACAATAGTACTACACGTTTTTCAATTTTAACGATGACTAGCATTAGCTTTTACCCATATATTCGTATCGCTGTTGCCTCAAATTGCTTGGATAATTTCTTCAGCTCTTCCCATCCAAGGCATGGATAGTGCTCAAGTAAGCCCCTTTGTGTGCTGTAAGAGCGTAGTACATGTGTTCGTGACTCTTACCATGAACACGATCTCTGTTCTGTCCACGTAGAACAACAAACTGAGAAAAACCCTTATTGCACTTAGTCCTAAAAGGGCCTAATTTGAAGTTCAATTTCTGGGTTGGTATTATGTATTGGTAAAACATTGCCTAAATAATGTACATTTACCGTAGAACACATGGTGGTTTTATTAAGCACCGTGATGTATGCATTCACAATGGCTGAGCTTCAATAGGTTGCTGGCTGAACTGTGGCACAAGGGTAGTTCTAGCCTGTATTACTGTGAGTAAAATGTCAGACTGTACAATAAAGGCAACTTCTGTTATTTTATTGACAACTAATTAAATCATAGAAATGGAATTTATATCTGTTGATTTTCTGGTGTTCGAATTACATGAACTTAAAAATGAAGCTCAATAATATCAGTGGGAAATTATCTGAAAACTAATACACGAGAAGTGTCTTGAACGGTTTCAAGATATTGAGTAAATGAAATTACCGTAAGAATTAAATTAATGTTTCAGTTGTCACAAGATCTACCTAGTTCGTCCGACTGAGCCGGAAAAGGTTCTTACAGATTTTTGATATGGTTAGAGACAATGTTGGTAATTTAATGTCCCTTACACAGTACTTTGATAAAAGCTATAAAGTGGAAAATGTGCTTTCTATAATGCAACACTCCTCCGTTTTAGGTAATTAATTATTTTAAATTTACATAAATATACATTTATGTATTGCACATTCTCATTTTATAGAAAAAATTAATAAATTTTGTTAGTATATGAGTTGGCTTTGCAGCAGCTGATTACGTTTTAAAACAGTTTTCAACATTGGTACCATATGACGGCTAATTATTCCCCTATCACGTGACAAAATTTATTTTATAACCTATACACCCACAGCTACATTTGGCTTACACAGTTTTCATAAGTTTGTAAACAAGGAATATCCATCTAAATTCTAAATTCCACGTTACATTTACCAAGGTATGAATTAAATATATTTTATGAAATTGATAATTTAGTTTCTGGTCTTAACTTATGATTTGAATTTGTTATTTTAGAGTACTTAGACTTCGTGTGACAGTCTCATGTTTTGTTGTTTACCAGAATAATATTCTGGTTTGGTTTTCGATTGCACATACTTTGGACCCGCTATTTAATAATAATGTATTAATAATAAGAAAATTAGAGTGCTTGTTTTTATATAATATATTTAATGTGTGTATATAATGTAATTAAAGTTTTTATTTAATAATTATTTAATTATGTTTGTAAGGAATGAAAAAATGTTATATGCGGGTTCTTGAGGATTTACATCTTAAAAAGGTTTTTCATACAGATTAATAAATGCTTTTGGAAATTCGAATGGTCATTTAAAATAATGAAACACTAGATAACTGAATTAATGAAAAAACTAAATAAATATTATTTTTAATTTGAATAAATTAGGAAATATATTCTACTATTTAGTGGTTGGGATACCCTTCAAATAAGAAACCGTGTCCTGATATGAATTCTATAGTATATCTATAATTAAATTCAGTTAATTATTATTACATATGAAATTGTCTAACTAAAGTTGAGTAAAAAGGGCCTGTCATGATTTGCTGTATTTATAAATAGTAAAGCTAACTTTGTAATATATAGGGCTTCATTAGGAGTCATTACTTCACTACTTCAACGTAGCATGTATATGGTGTTCAGAAAGAATAGTTTATTTCATTTTATCTGAACAGTAAAAATACATCGCGAGAAACATATTATGAATTTAATGCTATGTGTAATATATTTATAACATTATTTTGAATACGTATAATTCCTCAATGACTGCACATCTCCTATAACGATTACTGCATTCTGTTGATTTTTATTTTGAATCGTACTGTGTTAACATATTTATATAATTCATTAGCTGTTCTTTTTATCAAAACCTACAATAAAAAATTAATTTTAATTTGCAGAAACACAAGAATGTGTACACAAAGAACGGTTTCAACGATTACTTTGAAGGTAAGGTGCTTCCAGTGGTTAAAAAAATGTGCTTTTTTTTTTTTTATATCAGTTTATGTTAGCAGGATTTTAGGTAAATCATGCATACTACCTTACAATTCCATTTTGTAAGGAAAATTTTCAGAATTTATTGGAAAACATTGTTTTCGAACGATGAGAATCTCTCAAAAGAGTTAGATGTTGTATCGTTATTATACTACTGATAAGCCTACCTCAAACAACATTGCCTTATGCATTTTCAACGTATCAGTGTAATCTTAATCTGCATCCACTATAATACCTCATGTTTGAATGTTTTCACTTAGGACAAGAAGTTTAGAAACCTCTCATTGAACTTAGTTACTAAAGAACCCTTACGCTTGCTTCCGGAGATACAATTTTCAGGATGGGGAATATTGGGGACATAGGCCACCTTCCTTTAAGATCCCGGAGGCATAACGGGCAATATGTCAGTAATGTCACCTTGGAAGGAAGGCTAGCTCTGTTCCAGCCTCCCCAGTCAAAGAGGGTAGGGGAAAATATTCCCTCATGTCCAGGCTAGCAACAGCCCTTAACACTAAGGGAGCTAAACCCACTCCAACAGTACTTCCCCACAATAGGCCTATGGAACCACCCTTTCAGTCCTAAATCTTGATATCTGCGGTTAATAATTTGTCGCTCCTGGACATCAATTAGCGTTGTACAGATATAAGTGAGAAATTAGTTTTTGCTGAACCCAGTGTAGCTTGAACTGAAAGGTCTAAACCATCCATAAATAAACCTCTCATGTAAGGATGTCAGAATAGTAATTAATGGACAAACTTTCCCTATTCTAACCGTTTAAATAACAAATTATAAATTAGCAATTAATTGCTATAAAGTTAAATACTCTGCGCTCCAAGACGGCCAGCATGATCAAGTCGTTAAAGATAATACGAGGCAACGTATGTAAATTATAAATATTTTAAATAACAAAAGGTAATTATGCTCTATTCAGGATAACATTACACCGTATATAGAAGTAAAAATCTAAAGTTCAATAAATTATAAATTCAGATGCTATATCAAATTGAAACATTAGAAACAAATTTTGTATTTCTGATAATTATTTCTGCCAATTCTGCATTTCCCTGAGATTTAATTTCCGTATAAATTATTTGAACTATTTCAGAAACGGGCACGTTTTCCTTCTATTACCCCTGAATAATATTAGAAAAGTTTTTCAAGTACTTTTAATTTAATGAATTTTATTGCATCTTGAATGTCCGATTTCCACGTATGTTGCCGTTTCAAGTGTGTAGGTGTAATGTGTTCAATCACTCGCGTGGGTATTATGTTTTGTTACTCCAATGAAGACTGAGCCACAGCTACACTATATATTGTAAAGGATATCGATTGATACCAATCATGTATACACGATGGTAGTTTTAAATATCTAAAACTGTCATAAAAATCTACAAAATCATTTTATTTATAAAGATAATAACGTTTCATTGTTTTCCAGATAGAAGAATATGACGTCTTTCCAGAGGTAAGTGTTCTGAAAATATCGCCGCACTTGCATAATTCTGCATACTGAATTAATAATAATAATAATAATAAACTTATTTATCTCCTAAACAGGATATACAATATGATATACGATAAAAGCTTATTTACACATATTACCCATAACACATATTCCATCTTAAAAAGAATATTAATCATTTGTGGTTAATAGAACACTACTCTATATTAAAAAAGAAAAAAAACAAGTAAAATTCCTCCAAGGCGAGCCTGTTCAGAGGATTCTCATATCGTAATATAAGTAATGTTGAGGAGAAAGAATAAAGGAAGATAAAACAAATGCCACTTTTAGTATCAATTATACATATGAAATGAAAATACTGTACAAATTTGATTAAGCTTCATTAAATGAATTCACATAGTAAGTTAGTTTTCTCCCGTAGTATTGATCTGTTTCAATAAATAGTAAAGCACCATAGTTTTGAACTGATGTAATATTTGTTCTGAAATAATACACCCAAAAATCGTCAAGTTCCCACAGCAAACATTTCCAATTGTACTGGTTTGTATTCTCCTTAGCGTACAATTGAGTTACGATACAGCAGATGAGGTCAATCAGATTAGAAAGATCAACCCATCGTTGAAAGTATAATTTTAAGCTAGATGTTGAGGCATATAGGAACGTATAAAAAATATTCAAGATAGTGCAAATTAATAGACTGTAGTGAATGTGTTAATATACTGCAGTGAATGTGTTAATAGACTGCAGTGAATGTGTTAATAGACTGCAGTGAATGTGTTAATAGACTGCAGTGAATGTGCTAATAATAGACTGCAGCGGATGTGTCTTCCGCATAAGAATAAAAGTTTAAGATGTAAGGAAGGAATTCTATAAGGCAAGCAATAAAACGAACGAAACCAACCTAATGCCCCTTTAAAACTTGGTGTGTAGAACTTGAAGGTAAATATATATTATACAGCTTTCCTAAATGTAATTCATGAGAATAGATTAGGACTGGGTTGTTCCACTACAATTTTTAAATATTAAATATATAAAAATTGTGAACATTTGTGGAACATCCAGAAGAAATTACACCTTATATACAAAGACGGGGTGTATTCAGAGGATAACTTTTGTTTAATTACTCCAATATAGTATCAGATTTTTGAAAGCTAAATAAGCAAACATATAGACTGAGTTATAGTTGATGATTAAGTTTCAAGGGAGGCTGTGAAAGATTAAATATAAGCTGTTTTTTGTATTCTTGATTACTTTGTCGTATGATCAGCCAGAAAAAACCGTAATAAGTTAAAATATGTCAAAATGAACTTCCTTTTTTTCAATAAGCAAATTATAATTTTCATACATATTGTTAGACTTTTTGTGTATTTCTATCGTTAAAATAAATTGAATAGTTATAAATCTCAACTGGCTGAGATTGATATTGGAGTTCGCCAAGGCTGAGCACTGGGAGCCATTCCATTTAACCTCTTCGTAACTGATTTGAAAAATTTTGGTAATAATGAAAGCGCTGTAACCTTCTACGTCACTAACATACCTCTCATATATTCTGTCTAATGGGTAATACTTTTAATATTTATGAAGTATTCGGTAACTGTTACCAAATATTTGAATAATAATTATTATCACATCAATATAAGTTTCTCCATATATGTTCGCAAGTACATGTCGTTATATTAAAATATTCCGCTAAAGTATGTTTTGTTCCAGTCGTCCGAGGAAGATGCCAGACCTCAGATCCAGCAACAGATTAGTTGTCCTCAGGTTAGTTTTATTAAGTTTTTACGGTAAGAAAGTTTATATCATTTAAATGTACATTATTAGAAAATAACACAATGATTAAGTAAAACTTTTTATTTATTTCAAAACAATCAATCTACCATACATTTGTTGTTAGTATTGTAAATGTTTTTGAATGTAAATTTAAAAATACCTTAAAAACAAGAGAAAATTCCTAAATTTAAGAGCTCTGCTATACTATATATTTACTGTTTAAAATATTATACTAAATATTAAATATTATACTTAAATAAAAAAAATATTTAAAAAATAAAATAAATATTATACTAATTAAAAAGATATTTTCTAAGTGCTAAACTCCATAATGAATTTCAGCATTCTGACGTCTAGAATATCATCGTTATGAAGATAAATATCAATAATGTGCCAATAATAAAAATATTATAATAAATTTTCTTACTGATAATAATAATATTATAGATAGTGTTACACAAGAAAAAAAAACAAAGTTGACTGATATATTTGAAAATAAAGGCATTAAAAGTTTAAAATATATTTATTTAAATATTTCTTGTCTATAAAAATAAAGAATGTTTTACTGTTTATTTATTTATTTCAACGGCAATCGCCAATTTTATACAAAAGTAACAAAAAATAATTATGGACAAGATGTACAAAAGTTTTCTTAGGAGCCAATAAGACAGAGACTAAATAGTAACATACAACAAGGAGGCATGACCAGCAAACAACACAGGTAACAACTGTACAAGACTGGAAATTGTAAGGCTAGTAAACACTGTATAGCAATAGGACATAGAACATAGAGCCTAATGAGAGCTAAGTATCAACCCTAGTATTCAAAGTATGCTACCTAGTCTACAGTTTCCAGCATCAAAATTATAGCTCTTTAAAAAACACTGTATACTTCAAGTTACATTTAAGTTTATAATAGTTATATATATTTGTTCTAGTCGTCCGGTGCACGTTCCAGATCTTACACCCCGCAACAACCCTGTCCTCAAGTAAGTAATTTGTCAACAGTTTCTTACCGGAAGCTGTGCAATTACTAACATACACAGCTCTTAATACACTAATGTCCACGTTTTTCGACTACCAAACACGGAATGGAAGACAAGGTGGCTGCACGTCTACTGCAGTAGATAATTTGGCAGGATTAATGGAGCTCACCATTTAGAGGACTAAGGACAAAGAGGCTCATTCCAGAGGTGAAGGACTGGGTTGAAAGCCGACTGGAGCTTCAAAAGTTACCTGAAGAGGATGAACAGAAGAGATATGAGTAGATGTTAGACTGCTCGCAGGTAGACACAGCAGAGTAACGTTCTTCTATTATGTATGAAGGGATGGAGAGAGAGCTGGCTGCTGGAGCAAAATTAAACACCTTACATCATAGACTGTGGTTAGACAATAATAGAGCATATGGATAGTTAGAAGGCGTTTGACAGGATGGTCAGCAGAATTTTTAAGATCAAGATGAAGGAATAGCCAGATCGTTTAGGCTGTGCGATAGTACTAGGAGACATGTCATCAATCAGAATGCACGAATTTTCATCCGGTGATCCAATGCAAAAAAAGTCGATAATAAGCCAGACAAGCTGTATATGTTAAAGTATGGTTACAGACCAATGTTTTTATACTTTGCATGAATAGTAGAAAGGGGATGTTCAGGTTTAGTGGGTGTAAGCCACTCACACTTATATTAATCGGACGAGTGATATACCCTGGGTGTGTAGTAGATATTCCTCTTTCCTTGAAAAAATAATAAAAAATAAAAGCTACAGTTTAAGAAAATGTTGAGAAGACAAATTTTACAAGTAATAAAGTTTATTATTGACAATGGAAGGTTTAAAAGGATAACAGGATTTCGGAACTTTGCCATCGCTATATGTTACTAAATGTGCAACACAATGTTTTCAGGATTGGAATTTGTCCTCTTCGACAGGTGGGGTAGGTATTAATACATACAAAAATAAAGAACAGAGAGAAGAAAAGAAGGGAAAGAAAGGGGTCAAACATACCCAAAAGGTGCTTGGTGTCCAGTCCAGGCTTTGTCACTGTACAGGATGCATGTATCGAGCACAAATCACAAGTACGAGGGATTTCCCTTCTTTTCTTCTTGATATTCTTTATTTTTGCATGTATTTATACATCCCCCACCTGACGAAGAAGATAGATTCCAATCCTTGAAACGTTGTGTTATACCTTTTGTATCATACAACGACGTCTGATGTCAGAAATCCTGTTAACCTTTTAAGTATTAAGATTAAAATAATAATTAATATAAGATTCTTGGCCCTAATGAAATATTCAGATGAAAACAGGAAATCACTAATTTACTAGATTAAATCAGAAATCCTGACTTATAGGTAGTTTATTATATATTTTCTTACAAAAACAACCTATTAACAGTTTGGTCATGAATATAAAATTCAGACCCATGCTTGTAAGCATGATAATAATAAATCATGTAAACTAATCAACATTTTTTAACGTAATTATATTATTAATTTCACTAAAAGGTGAAGTTTTAAAACATAAAATGGAATTTTAATTGGTGTAAGGAAAATATCATCAATAAACGGATAGAACTCACATAAGACATTTTCAAAAACAATTCTTTAATGTAATCGGTATTTTAACTACGACTACATCAAACATGGCCAATAAAAGTTTAAGTGTACTCTATAAGATGCTCAGCAGTCTAATTTGAAATTCTTTTTCAACTCTTCTAAAAATGTCTGGTCCTCAAGAATAAACTGATTTTATAACTGAACCTAGTTTCTGTGACAAGAGGCGCTTACTTGTACATGTTTCAAGACTTTATACAAAAAACACATCAATTTACTTGCATCACCAGGATTTTATGGAATTGCTGAGATGGAGAGTGAGTTAGATTGTAGCGCTTAGAATTTTTTCAATGGATAGCACGTCTTTATATCTCAACCTTACAAAACAAATCTAAAAACATGAAAAAACTTGTAAGATTAAATGTTTTGTTACGTTCATATTTGACGAGATTTATTTAGTAAAATCCTTTTTTCAGGATTCAAGATCCACGAGCAGGGCAAGCTCGCCACAACGTCCGACACAGGTATGTAAATACCACTGATTAATTAAGATACTTAATTTGATTAAATCAAAATAAAAAAAAAAAAAAAAAAAAAAAAAAAAACGGATCAAGTAATGCTGGAGTAACACAATTCAAGTTGGGTCACTCTTGGCTTATGGCAATATTACTTCTCTTCAAAACTATGAGAGATAAGGAGCTTTCGGAAAGTATTTTCTTCACGTTGAACCTCCAGATTTTAGATTTTGTGGAGATAAAGATACTTCAGCCTTAATGCAAGGCCAAAGAAAATCTTGCATATACACTAGTGATCAATAAAAAAACATGTATTTTAATAAGGGTTAATGAAAGGAGGTTCAAAGTGTATAAAAAGAGGTTGGTCATGTCTAAATTATTATTATCATCGTAGATCATAACGAAAAAAAGATTTAGAATTCTCACATCGCACAGTTTTCATCATATCCTAAAATTTAGAGATACTGGCCGTACAAAATTAGAAGAATACGACTACTCTCAATACATAATTAAATATCTTTTCAAGTATAAATTCACATTTATTGTATATAAATCAAGTTAATTTTTTTAGAATAAAATTAAATGCTTATAACGGTTATTTTGTTTCACTGGTATATGAAATTTCCCCCTTTAGAGTTGTCATATTGTCAGTTTTATACACATAACGTAGATATGGTGAGAAGTGATGATTCAATGTTAATTGTTAGTTCCAGTTCCCACTACTCGAAATACAGCATCTGGAACCTAGCGCTGTCACAATCTTGACTCCTCTAATCTGGAGTTACGTTCGTTAAAGGGATCCAAAAAAGTCGGCGAAGGAGCTCAAAACGAATTCTTTACATCTTTTTAAAATCAGAAACACCAAGACTATAAAATATAGAAATATTATGTAATCTAGTTAAAGAGGTATTCTCATTGTTTCATTGGATCTCTTCAGACGAACATGACTCCAGATTCCAGGACTCAAGTCTGTGCCAAGTTAGATTCCAAACGCTTCACTTAGATGAAGGTGAAGTGGAGCTGAGCTCAACATTTATCTACTATCAGTGTTGTAAAAATAAACATTCTAAACTAATACAACATTTCCAATTTAATGTTACGAAATGACAGCAACACGTGAAATCTAGGCTGTCTATAACTGTAACGAAACTGATGTTAAGAATCAAACCTAATACGTACTTACCATTCTTGTGTTACCTGTAGGAGATTATTAACGACATAGAACGAGTCCGAGAGAACTTGCGGGACGTCAAGTCTCGTCTGGAACACAGTGCCAGCCCTAAACCTGGACCTTCACACGGTGTATGTCCGGTGAGTTCTTCGTCTGTCCGTAATAATGGACAAGATCAGCAATTGCAGTTTTCATGTATTATTAATGCACAATGTTAACCACTTAGTTTTCAACTTATGCATCTTATACGGCTACAGTATGAAAAAACTTATTTAGCAATATTTTAATACCAATGGCTCCGTTGTTTACGGGATAGACATTTTGAAACGTGAAGAAAACCTTTAAAATACCTATAGAAATAAGGTTTTAGAGCCTCCGTGATCACTTAAAATTAAACAAATTTCAATAGAAATACATTTCGTTGAAATATTTGATATAATTTCTTTACGTGAAGTGGTATAAACTTGAAAAATTATAATATCACGTTTAACTACATGTACATTATTAGCATATGTCATGCTATTGTACATTAGTCAAAAAGTTGATTGCGTCATAAGCTTTAAAGCGTACTGGAGTGTTAAGCTAAGTAAAGAGCATTTTAGAAGAGTACAGTAACATTGAATAATTATTTGAATATTTTACAACCATAACTTCCCATTTACTGTGAATAAGGAAAGTCCACATTTTGATAAATAATTTAAGTATTATTCAGTATAGAACCGCAGTGATGGTGGTAAAGAAAATACAGTTTAACGCTAAATACTGAAGGTTTTAAAAGCTATTCCTATTGCTTAGGAACAGCATACTATGAGGAATCCTCGCACCTAATTTCTTCTTCATTAACCGTTATTGAGAGAAAGAACTGGTGTTGGTGAATACGTTGATTACGGGTGATTGGGTGAGTGGTACTTTGCTTGTATAATTATGGTTTATTGCCATTAATATGTTATTTGATTAATATGTTTGTTGCAGTCCTCCAGTGGCCGTTCTAGATCTCATAGTCCGCCATGTCGCTGTTCTCCTCAGGTCAGTCATTCTTTATTAAATATTTGATATAACCTCTTAATGCTCTTGGCATAGCAATCATATTTCAATTTCGGGTTACGTATACCACTTCAGAGCCAAGTGACCCGTGTGCAAGGAACGCTCAATGTGCAATGATTGCTTGCGTCTAGCACAAGAGTCGGTGGGCAGAAGTTATTGTTACCAGGATCAAAATATGTATTCAGTTATGTTTTTTTTAGAAATTGTATCTAATATATCGTGATAATAACCAAAAAGGCAAATTTTCCTAGATAAACATAACAATGTCCGTGTAGGTCTCGTGACAATTAAATATAATTATACATTTACGGAGAACAATAAATACACAATTTAAAAATATGTTTTAAAAATATCAAATAATAGGTTTTTGGATACAGAATAATGATTTCATATTTTAAAGTAGTGTAAACGTATAAAAAAAATTCAACATACAACACAAGTTTTGGTTAAAGAATGGAAATGTAAACTTTTAATCAACAGCATTAAAAACACCCTAACATTAATTACATGGATAAAATAGAAGAAACTTTTATGTTACAAGAAAAGAGGTTGGCTATATAATATTTTAAAAACCTCTTAAAATTATGCACAACAGAGAATAAAATCAAGAATAAGCTAAAACTAAAAAATTAAGAAAATAAAACACTATAAGACAGTTTAAATAATACTTATAACTTACAACAACTAACAAGTTTAAATCGTCTATTTAAATATTATATTTTAAAATTCCTAAATATTTTGTGAAATTTAATAATATTGTCTATAATAACTATAAATAATAAAAATACTTATCTGTCTGCCTGCGAAATATCTCAAAAAACGAACCGATCTATGCACGTGCAATTGTGCATGAAGCTTAATCATATATGAGGACCTCTGAGCTCGGTGTCAGTTTATTGGCAATAGAGCTTAAGATCGATGATTTAAAGTTATCTAGTAAAATACTGAATCTGTTAAACATTTATTTTGTCACAGGCAAAATATTGCTGAAAGCTCAGACAAAGGTTTTCTTGAATATTCGTTAATTTATAACTTAATTTAAAAACTGGAATTTAAAAACGGAATTTTCCGATCATAGTGATAAATAAGATACTATTCTAAATTATGTTCTTACAAGAGTTTTAAACTCTAAAAATAACATATATAAGATTAAAATATTAACTCTTGAAACTATAGTACGAAGCGTTCTTACTTACTAAACAAAAGTATATGTTTTATAATAGGACTCTACGCATAATCTACGTTATTTCATTGTTTTTTTTTATATTCTTTTAACTTTTAAATTGTTTACAAAATATTTCTTTTGCAGACATCCAGAGGAAGCTTGAGATCTCACAGCTCACATCACCGTTCATCTCATCATGTAAGCTTATATTATAGGTGCATCTTTTATGAATACTGATGATGTATTTAATATCTAAAATCCTAGCACTGCTTTTTTAGATTATGTCATTTACTATAAGTACTGAATGGTTTAAAAGTTTTTAAAATAAACATGTAATAGCTATCAAATTGCCAATTAAAAAATTATATTTTACAAATTCTAAGAAGAATTTTATTATATTATAATATTATTCATTCAGTCATTTTAATCAGTATCATAAAAATATCATAAAAATGAGTCAACTATGGTTATAGTAGTAGCAATCTCCCTATTCTATCTTCTTTGAATACAAGAGGAATAGATTATTTAGGTCCCGGTCACGAACTGTTCAATAATTAAGACACTCGTATAGTGCTTAATTTTAAGAGGATTATCATGTTATGCATTGTTCGATCATTTTGAAGAGCTGTCATATAAGTTTTGTTGTCAAATATGATCATATTTCTTATCAAATATGTCATTACATAATTTTTATTTAGATATTAAATAAATATCTAATATATATGAGCTAAGATATAATTTTTGATGCATTTATATGAAATATACACACAATTTTCCGTAAGAAAAAATAATTATGTGCAGTAAAAGTTGGTAAAAAAAGTTAAAAACAGTAGTAAGTTAACGCGTTGATAGAAGTTATTTTTAAATTTGTAAAATAAGTTTATTTTCAATAAACCTTTTTCTTTGGGTAAGCGTTAGCAAAGCACATCATTCGATGTGTTGAAAAGGTATAATTTCTATTTAAGGTCTACTATCTGTTTATCCGCGCGATACCTCTAAAACTAACTGACCTAACTGAAACTGACAGCACTGAGCTCGGTGTGAGTGAATTTATAAATAGAGCTTAAAATGCTAATTTAAAGTTATATAGTAAAATACTGAATCTGTTTATTATAACACATATTTAATTCCCTTATCTTATTACAAGAAAATGTGGCATAAAATTATACATAACAATTAGATTTGTAATTATTCTGGTCATGTTTTAAAGTAAATAAAGAATATTTTGTGTGCTTTAATGTGGCATTTATATCCGTATCTTGGTCAGAGTTAACGTTTATGTTTTTCGCCGCTATATTGTAGATAGATGTCGGTAGGTTCTCAGAACAAAGCAGTTAGAACAATGCTAGATGCGAGCTCGAGCTGGTGAGAATTGAGTACCGCGGACATCAAGCGTGTGATATGGCTAAAAAATTCTGCTTTTTATGCTGACAGTGCTACTTTTATACTGTACGTCACAGTTACAATATTGCTGAAAGCTTGAAATTTACGGTAGTTTAAAGTACGAGTCAAGCTAAAGTTTCTTGAATATCTTTAATTTATAACTTAATTTGAAACACGTAATGAAGTGTTGAGAACGTAGTATCTTAGTTATACTATTCAAATATATTTTTGAAAAGAGTCTCCAAAAATGGCATATAAAAGATTAAGATATTAACTCTTGAAACTAAACTACCTAATATTTGGACCTAATAATCCCTGACATAAAAATTTGCAATTCGACTCACCCGTATATGCCAAAGGACAAGCTACATTATTTTGTCAATTTTAGTAAATACTTTTGCCACTTTTGGATTGTTTACAATTAAATGTATGTTTTCAGAGATCCAGAGGAAGCTCAAGATCCCACAGTTCACATCACTGTTCACCACATCATGTAAGCTCATATTTTAGCTTTATCTTTTATAAAAATTGTTTATGTATTTGATACCTCAAAACCTAGCATTTTTATTCTAGATTCTAAAGTTTACTTTAAGTACTGGATATAATTAAACTCCTATATAGTAAATATCAAATAGCTTTCCAAAGTTTCAGGAAATCCAATAGAGTATTAAACAAACACGATAAGAAAACAAATCTATCCTGCGTAAAAGCCACCTCTTAGGTTGGAGCAAAGTTTCTAATCTATAACTCATTTAATTCTTTAAATGTCCTGCGAATGACAGACAGTTATACAGAAAAAAATGTTTCACAATATATTACGCTCAGCAAAATTCCATATTTGATTTTCCACCATCAGAAAACACATTCTTGTCTATGTAGAAATGAAGTTTCGTGTAAAAGTTTTAAAATCTGCAGATGAAGCCTCTCTCGGGGTAGTAATTGTCACATAGTAAATTCAAATTTCTTATTAATCTATTTATGTTTTATGGTAATTTTCATACAATACGAGTTCCGGTGAGCGAGGGAAGATACTAAGAAGATGGAGGGAAGATACTAGGGTGTTGTACTGGCATGAAATCTTGTTATCGATTTTAACATTGACTTTTCACTTCATTTTTTTTCTTTTTACTGTTTGAATGAAAATGTCACGTGTTTAATTCACATACGATTGAACGCAGTTTGTTTACAAATGTTGCTATCCTTTAGATCAGTATAATAGTATTCAACTAATGCAAAATATCATACAGTGACATGGACATAATCGAACTAAGTGTTGCTTATATAGAAATGAAGCTTTATGTTAATATCAAAGACTGTAGGCCATTTGGTTTTCGAGATATCGTAGAGATAAACAGACAGAAATGAAATTTTTTAGCCTCTTTAGTGCTAGGCTTCACTAAAGCTGAGCCATTTATATTAAAAGAAATTTTGTTTTATCTTAAAGTAAAATAAAAACTGAGTTTAAAAATAAAAATAGTATTAGTTTTGTAAAATGAATAAGTCTAAATCCAGTCGTAACAAAATTTTATTTCAGTTTGGACATAAATGTCACGTTTTGCACTGTCAACTATATACAACGTTTTATACAACTTCGAAGTAGTTTTTACATATATCCTCTTATGGGTACAATTTTGTGATTCTACTAGCTAGAGGCCCGGCCAGCCATTTGCTGGGAGCTAGTTGTTTGTGCATAACTGTGAAAATTTAAATTAAATTTTCAAATATTTTTTTGCCTTAAAGATATATTCCAATAGAGAATGAATTTTCTAATTAGAAAAAAAATGCTTAAGTTTATAAGTTCATTTGGTATATAATCCACATGTTTGTTTCTTTGAAATGGTTAAGACCAAAAGGAATACAGCATTGGTGGCTACATAGTATCTCATATAAATAAACAACTAAATAAACTGTGAGTTGGCCTAGATGTTAAAGCTTGGCTAATGTTTTTGAACGACTAAAAATCCTTTCTATGTCAACCTGACACATTAGCATTACAAACCGAAGTCGTTGTGAGATGAGAGTTCGTTTGTGAGGTCAGTGAAATGTCATAAATATGAATACATTTTTTGTTACAGCGATCGAGATCCTCGAGCAGGAATTCTTCACCGCAACGTCCGACTCAGGTACGAATCTCTCAATATTACATAAATTAGTTTAAAAATATGTGATGCATGCATGCCGGCATATATGTGGGATTGGCTACAGCATTACACTATCATTGCCGAATTACTTATCTATTCATCGGGATGATCATATCGTATTCGTTTTTGCAAAATAATGTATTTTGTGGGTTTTAGTGAAATTTTTTTTAATATCTCACTTATATTCTCACTGGTGAATGACTTTAACCAATGTCAATACGTTGATGAGTAAAAGAAGAGTTAAGTTATCCATTATAAACATGTTCATGATGTCATGTGACGAGCGTTTCGAGATAAGTGTCAATGGTACTGATGTGATCTAAAGGAGAGTAAAATGCATTGTAAGACAACAAAAATGTTCTTGCCTCAAAGTGTATGAATCTCGGCCGGTCACTTTTATCTATTATCTATTCCTTAAGATAAAAATGCTGAAGGAATATAATCTTTCTTGACATCAAGCAAGACACCGCATCCTAGTTAGGTTGACTTATTGGTGGTTCCTATAAGCTCTATCAGTGCTGGAACTAGTTCGAAAGGAACTATGGCACGGTAATTTGTATTACTTTTAAGGATTAAAATATTGCATTTTGTTCGGAGAGCTTGTAACTGAATCCTTTGACCTTATATTTATGTTTATTAATCGCAGCGTACCTTTAAACGGGAAAGAACCACTACGCAAAATCGCTGCATCTCTGATAAGTCCGAAAATACTTGTAGCTGCTAACTTATACCTCAGACATGTTTAACGCAACTTGCGACAAGGCGAAGCATTGCCACTTTTTAACAACCTCTTCAATGAAGCTTGGCTTAAATGAAGGAACGAGTCAAGCTTTAACGAACCAAATCACATTGGTTGGTTGGATACAAACCATTGTATTACTAAATGTTATAAGTTCCCGACTTCATTGACAACTTGTGTTAAGATTTTATACAGCCAAAACTATAAAACATTGAAGTAATTTGAATATATATTATTTATTAGTTAAAGAACACATCCCATTGATAGTGATAATCACTATACTTTTAGTGATATGAATACACAAATGTTTTTGAAACATGAATACATCACGTTGTTGGTGGCACGAGCACATTAATAGTGGTTAAGATTTACCTTCCTACATTTTAAGGGGGGGGGGGAGCAATTTAAGTTGTATTTGCACAGACAACAAATAAGTCACTATGTAAACAATACTGAGTATATTATCAATAAATAATTGAAATAAATTGAATAAAAAATCTCGATTGATACCAAATTCTACATGTAGTTAAAATCTAGTTATTTATCTTAAGTTCTTAAGTTTTTTTTCTTAATTGATACAAAATTATCACTGATATATGCTGGAGAATTTGTACTGGCCTACCTGTAACGACTTACAACTGGCACTAAACAATCAAGATTGATGTAATTTTAATATTATTTTGTTACTTTTAGGAGATTATTACCGACATAGAACGTGTCCGGGAGAACTTACGGGACGTCAAGGCTCGTTTGGAAATGAAAATGAGCCCTTCCATGCCTGGACCTTCTCATGCCGGATGTCCGGTGAGCCCTTTTATGTTGTGTAGCTGACATTTGCGAAACACTTAGGAAAGGGTGCCAATAAACTTAAAACACATCAAAGGGTAATAACAAAAACTTCCAGAAATCTGTTAAAATGTATAGGATTTACTCTTAGTATATTTTTTTACGTAAAACTTAAAATACTATAGATAAAGGGCAGAAGTCAGAAAAATTTATGTCAACCCACAAGCAACCTCATTTGAAATACAATTTGTTGAGTTCCAAGGAAATCTACCTAATTTCAGAATCTATTCTAGTCTGCCTTAAGTTCACTGTTCTTTCGACCTTCAGTTCTAGAATCTAAGATGAAGGAACAGTTATTCACTCAGGTCTAATCTGACGTGATGATGGTTCACTTCATATGAATTCCGAAAACTGATACTTTTCGCAAATGTCTGATACTCTGATCAAGTTTCTTCTTTAAAGCTTTGGGAATTTCATTACATCAGACTTCAACTTTGTTGACTACAGTTTGTGGTTTCCTTCAAGCAAGCACTGCTTGAAGTTTTCAACAAAAGCTACGCAACGTAACTTGAGAGAGTACAGCAAAACTTTAAAATCATCATATTATGGACAGGTATGATACTTAGTACCTCAGCTATTGGGCTATTCGTAAAAGTGGTATTGGCTTAGATTTTTTTTTATTCTCATATGATAATTTTTCTTAATCTTCCTCTAATATTTACATATTATACTATACATAATTTTTATTTTGTATAAGCAACAAAGTATGTTTTTCCCAATGTATATCGATTGTTTTTAATTTTTCATACGCTGAAATAATGTTTTGAGAATAACGACATAAATAGAATGAAAAGTTGTATATCTGGTTCTTCTTGTATTTGTATTAGTCAAACAGGTGATATGTTCCCTTGATAATGGTAGTTTGTTTTTAACAAGAAACCCACTTCACCATCTCACCTTCAAATAAATTGCTAATTTTTCCAAAATGGTAAATGTTCTCTATTAGAAATTGATAAAGTAATCGGTAATAAATATAAATACATGAATGGCAGTGGCGAGAAACTTATTTATATTATGCAGGGTGTTTTAGAAGTTATAAAATACCCTCCAAACCAGGGATTCTGAAATATTTCCTCGTATCGTAAAATTTTTGAGAATTAAGGTTTTATGAATGTGATCTAGCTTAAAACAAACTTCTAGATGAATGTTTGGGGAACATGAGCACCCTTAGTCCCCTGGTAAATTGTGTATAATTGATATAATGATAGGATTTGTCATAGCTTAGTACCATGTTAATTACCATGTATACAGTACATCATCGAATTGCTAAATAGCACATGTCATAAAAATTATTGCCTAATAATATAATAAATATATTACAGACGCACTCGCCTCATAGTTACAGCCACGCCTCCCCCGCATGCAGCGAGTACTACACGCCTGTAAGCAAGTATACAGCAATTCTATGTAATGTTTAAGTAATAGGAAGTTTTGACAACAACAATTATACTTGATGGTCTGTTGAAGTTGAGTGTGCTTGAATCTATGGTGGTGCTGCCCTAAGGGTAAATTAAGGTTTGCAATTGAACCTCAAGAGTTCGTTTGGTTGATCTCTCGATTTATGGAAATTAAAACTGTCCAATTTATGAAAATTAAATCTGGATTCTTGTGCACATATAGCAACGCCTCCGACTGGTCGTCGCTGGCACGTGTTTTTCCAAATTTTTCTAATATTTTCATATCGGATTCATTTGATATATTATAAAAAATTATTTGTTTTCCTCATATTTTTAGTTCTACAAATCCAAACAAACTCTGTAAATGTTTAAAATATATCTTTTAGCGTGTATTAGATCTCTGGCTTCCTTCTTAAAGCAAAAAATAACTACATTTAATCACGTCATATGGCTGATAATAACTTTAAAGATACTCTACCGTTATGGTCAGGGAAGTGTTAAAAATATAAAGCCTAAAGAAGAAAAATATTTTTCTGTTTTGCAGAGTGTCGCCTCATTTGAAAGGTCTTGATAAAAGACGAAAAGCAATGGAAAGTAGAGCTTTCTATGTCTCTTAATGGGTCTTTACATTTAAAAGTTTTGAACCTCCCCTCCACCCCAGAATTCCATTTTAGGGAAAACAGTGACTAAACAGTTCACTTTTATTTACTAGAAAGGTGCCCCGAGTTCCAACCCTCCTTTCTTTATCCATAAAAAACTAAACAGAGTGTATCCATACTTTTAACTCACACTGTGCATTGCATACAGGTATTTCGTACTTTTGTTGGTATTTCTACAAGTTGTTAGCAAATATAATATTTTCCACGTCGACTGGAAAAAAGCGTAATAATGATCATTACGCACCACATTTCAAAACATTGGCGTATATGGAAATAGACTAACAGATTACAGAAAACCTTCTTGGGGTAAAAAATCAAAAAGATGGCATAAGCTTGTCCTTAAATATATCGTTATGCGTGTGTCTGTAATTTCTTTCCTAAGCACACATTCAGGCTAGAAAGATAAAATTCAGGGATATGATATACTAGTAGTAATATGTAATTAATGATGTTGAATTCAATGAAACTTCAGCATATATAAAGATTTACCATAATAAAATATTTTATAATTTGTATTCTAACACTAACTGCAGCTACTTTTGAAATCGAACAACGTGTAAAGTTTCAGAAAATAAAGAAACAGACCGACATACAGAAAATGATTCAAAATAAACGTTTTATATTACAGTGTTTTCAATATAAAAAGCTAAAACGTTTAGGTTTTCAGGTTGATAAATCTGTTATTAACGTACCTAAGTTTTATCTAATTTATTTTATTGTGCATTTTAAACTAGCGTAGAACTGTATTGTTTGATTTTTTAAGTTAAAATATGTCTTTTTATGTATCACTCCCATCCTCATTGGTAACGACTACTATATGGAATATATTTTTTAAAGCAAAGTAAAGGAGACTGACTAAATAGTTCATAGTGGACTTCATTGGTAAAAGTGATTTTATAAGGCTTAAATTGTAAATTGATCTCTTACTAATCGCTTTAGCTCTTGAGGAAACCAGCTGTCCTGTGACGAGCGAGTAACAACATTAAAATGGCCTTTTGGAAATTTAGCGAACTAAAAATGTAAGTTATATTCACACTACCAGGTTATAAACACGAATTATCTTATTTTCATAATCTACAAATAATAACTTAATTATTGAACAAAACCCATCTTCAAATAAAATGAATATTAGTTGTAATCTTCTTGTTGGTTTAAAATCACAAATGCCCCACTTTTCCGCAATATGGTTCAATATTGCATCAGCTAGTATGCAATTACTATTAATATTTAGGATAGCATGGAACAAAATAATAGAAGTTATTTGTGACAACCAATTTACAAATTTTTTCCAACATTTGCTAAGATTACCCTAATTCATGCAACACAATTAATCTGTAACGATTAATCCACAGGAACTCCACAACGGGTGAAAATGTTATCCATTTCAATTTGTTGTTATTAGATCCTTGGTCTTACATCATGTACCCTTCCTCCTTTTCCTTAATTAGACTAAAATTATTACCTTACACCATTTGGTATTTTTCAAAACCAAACTTTAAGTAAGCCAAACGGTATAAAAGAAAGTTAAGAGTAGGCTAAATGTAACATATGCAACTACTTAACAGTTTATGAAAGGCAAATTTACTAGAGGCAACTCTAGAGCAAACGCCGTTAACATGAAGTTTCATGTAAGACTTCAATCAAACGTCTCTACATTTGGTTAAATCAGCTCGATCGAGAAGAACACCATTCACAGAGGCTGCAGCAGTTGTATATTTTTGTTCTTAAGATAAATAATTAACTAAATTTTCTTCTAATGGTTTATTTCCATATTCATGGTAGTAAATTAGTATAATTAAGGAACACACTGAATAAATTTCTTAATAACATTATATGCATGTAACTGTTGCAGAGAGCATGTCCTTCTCATGAGCACAAAGGGTGTCCTGCAACCGGTTCTTCTACAAGCGGGTATTATTCAGCTGTAAGGATGTATATAATTCTATAGTAATTATCGTTATGTTCGTGATGTAAGATAGCGAATGGCTACTACTTAAAATTAAACTAAAATTTTGCTTGAACTCCTCCTCAAAATCTCTACTATTTGTGTTTCTTTGAATTTGTGAAAGACGGTAATCTTGGTTAACTTGTGGTCAACTAGAATCACATTGACAGTTAAAACATTTGGAGTACTGTAATAGTATTTATAAAAACTAAATAAAACCATGCCTGAAACTGAAGTTACAGGATAAAACAACAGAAGGCGATTTACCAGATGGCATTCTTGGTTATCATAAGGCATGTGTCAAGCAACAACAAACTTGTGTCGTCCTGTACGGCATCGGTTTTAAAATCACACTACGTCCTTTACTTTAGAGCTGGCTCGCGTGTATTTTTACCACACAAGACTCTTTTTCTTTTATTACTTTACACAAGGTACTTTTACGCCCGTGCCTATATCTTTGGTCGAATAAGTCTCATTTAAAGATATGAATAATACACATCCAGACACTTTAATTTTTTTGTAAAGTTTATATTTCTTGAGTATATAAACGATGAAGACCAAACGAGTTTCAGATTGCTTTATGAAAAGCCAAATAAAACATTGAAAATTCTTAAAAATAGGAAAAATATCTAACTTTTTAAAACTTAAATTCTCCAATGATAATTAATTAGAACCTGCCAAAAATTATGTGAAATTATTAGTCAGTTCTTTTTTTAATTTCTGAGCTATTAGATTGGAAAGTGAGCAATGAGATTCATACAGAATGTTAAGTATGAAATGCAACATTGTAACCATATTTGATATAACTCTAAAATATCATTAGTAAGTTCCATGATATGATATGTGGGGAGCATTTCTACACGCAGGACGGCATAATGTTGTGATACAGTTTGCAAGTATCACCAGATTTCTACTTAATGTTTCTTGCTTTGATGGGAATGCTACAAACATGTCTTTATGTTTCAGTCTCAAATAGACAGCTCGCATACCGTCATCCCAACTCCTAACCAGGTAAGGCATTAGGTCATATAGACTGTACATCCATAATTTATATTGTACAATATGTTGTAAAATCCTAACCGGTTTGGTTGTTGGTTGCGCACAAGTAAGTGTTAAGTACCAAGAATTCATAATAATATTAATATAAATTTGTATATGTACAATATAATTTAGGTGGGAATATAATCGGAAATATACGTACAGACAATAAGTTAAACATTTTAAGCATTTTCCTTCATGCCTACTTTCAGTAGGTTTCAAGGAAAATAAAAATATTTTAGAGTGCCTTGTTGATACTTACAAATGTATATATTTAAAATTGTGTAAAGATAAATCCAACCTGAAGATTTATGGTAAATTCTCAGTTGATTTTATTTCAACAACCACTCTACTGAGCAATGTTTTTAATGTGTCGGTATTCAAAAAATTACAATGATTTATTTTGCAGGTAACATTAAAACAGGTTTACGGTACTTATTAATAACCAATCCAGCATAAATTTCTTTAACTTAATTAAATTTAAATAAAATCTCACAAGAATTAGAACCTTTAACTCTTTACAAATAATAAATTGAATTCTTCAAATAAATACTTTTCTTTGATTTTATAAGTTTAAAATACAGTTGGCACCTCAAAAGTATACCTAATGATACAATAAAAATTTAACATGCCTGACAAAAGATGACACATTGATCTGTGATTGATGGAGCTTCAACCAATCACGAGATAGCGCTACCCCCTCCACTCAACTATATGAGTGGATGCGCATTATTGGTATAGTTAATTCTGTTTAATCTATCTTGAACGATAAAGTTGGATCTCCACAGGGAAAGCCGAAATATTTTAAGATTATAACTGTGTCAGCAGCGGTTTGACGTGGTACGAACCGCAAAACTTAAAATATAGTCTACCTTCGATCATCAGTCACAAATAGATAAGTTTGACTGGTTAAAATTTAGTAATATTCAATCATTTAGTCAGATACAAAACGCATAGCCTATCTTATCACATTACGATGACAACCCCATGTCCCAACTTGACCGTAGAATGCCGTAGTAAACTCAAATAGACCTGGTAGGTCAAAGTCAAGCATTTATATTAAACACATTAGAAATACATCCCATATTTTCTCAGTTAAATCCGGGGTTCTTCAGGGTGCCATGCTTAAAATTAATATTTTTAACAACATTAACAATGCTTTTACTGATAATACTGAGTAGAAATTTCTGCTGTATGAAGATGACATTAATTTGTACTACTCTATTAAGCCTCTAATGAGTGGCTTTCTTCATAGATCCCGGGATCATGTGCACTGATTTGAAACAAACCAGATGTCCCTTAATGTGGAGAAGTGTAAGGAAATTACTTTTTGTAGAAGGACTCACGCCATTTTCAATACATTTAATGCTAATGGAGTAGGAACGTTGTAGTGACATAACATACCTGGTTATATATCTTACGTCAACTTTGTCTTTGTCTCCACTTGGAAGATATCTGCACTAGGGCCAGCAAAGTACTTGGTCTGATTGCTAGAGCAGTGAAGAGTCGACTATTTGTATAGTCTCTAGTCCTGCTGTTCGTTCTCAAAGTCCAAGAATATGGGAGTATTGTGTAACAATCATATCATATGATCAAAACCCCAATACATCAATGTCAGTCATTTCGTGAGACCGAAGGAGCTCTTGCTTAAATATCATTAATGGGAGGTGCCTATGGAACAACTTGAGCTTCAAATTTTTAACCTACAGCCTTTAGAGGACCAGATAGCTGTTGCAGATGCTATGATACTCTTGAAACTGGTTCGTGGAATATTTGAAGAACAGTCCACGTCCTCTTCTGGTGCATCTTGGCAACGCTATTTTCGGATCGGTCGACATTTCATTGTGACAGCTTCCATATATCTAAAAAGAAAATCAAGCCTGTCAACATACCATCCATGTAGACCTAACTTTACTATCTAGCCCAGTCCAGACTTTTTGTCTTCTGTGTTATCATATATATAGCCACACGTGAACGCTCTTTGTTTATACACAAGTTTTTCTCATTGGTTGTTACTCTCATTTGTTGATTAATATAGGCTTGTTTAATCAATTCATTTGTTGAATTAATATTTTGTTGTTAACTGTTCAATTTTTAATAGTTTATCGGTTGTTATTATTTTATTACTTTTTACCAATTTTTACAGTCTTTTTATTTATATTTATATATTATATTTATTATTTTGTGTTCCTACTTCTTATAATTTAAGTTTCACTCTTGAGTTTGTTACGTTTTGAATTAGTGCATTTTTTATATACTTTACATCGTAGTAACATCTTGCTATCCAAGTAACGACTAAACTGAGCTGTTCCAAAAGTTGGGTGCAAACGATGAGGATCATTTCCTCCAACGCTCTCTGGATAAGATCTGCAACTGGTGCACTAATAACAGAATGCAACTTAATGCGTGAAAATGTTTGAAGATTTCCTTCTGTCGTAGCAAATCACTTCTCCAGACCAAATATACCATCCAAGACACAGCTTTACAGCGCTGCTAGGTAGTGAAGGATTTTGGCGTTCTCCTAAACGGTACACTCACTCTAGATCATCACATTGAGGCCATCCGCAGTGAAGCGAGCAAGTTGTTGGGCTTTCTTTGGCTAGCATCTGCCAGTGCTTGTCTGAACTCCTCTATTGTTTTCCTCTACAGGTCTCTTTTACGTAATATTCTTAAGTATGGCTCTAAGGTCTGGAAACCGTATTACATCCATCACATCACATACTTTTTTTGGTCCTTGGATAGTAGTTTGAATCTAACGTATTTTTCTGGTGCAAGTTATTTTACTGTTTTATACTTTGTTATTGGTGCTCAGGTGTATTTAGACTATATTTATATCATCAATTGAACCAGAGTGAGTGCATCTACCTATTAGTTCTTAAATTCTATTGTTTAATCTTTGCATAATTTAATTAATTTTTCAACCCTATTTCACTTACCGTTGAGAGTGCAAACGGTTTCCAGCTGTCATCATCACTCAGCAAGTCATAGACACTAAAATTCAGTCAACTGAATCCCAAGAGCCTGGCAGGTTATTTATGCATGTAGCCTGTATATTTTAATTCGCTTCGCTTAGTATGGTTGTTTGACGAGTGTATTATCTCGTTCCTTGTTGCTTCTCGCTGCTTTATAACATAGTTCGTCAGTCAACGTGACAAATATCAACTTACTTTTCCATTTATGATACATAATTTACTCATGTTTTGAAATTATTGCTTAGTGTTGCCAGTCATTATTTCAACATTATTCAATTTAGGTGATATAAAAAGCACACTTCAGTGGTGAACTGAGTAGCTACTGATTTGTGAGCTGTTTGCTTTCTCGTTGTTGCATTTCACAAAGTATAGTTTTGAGATATAAGATACAGTACATTCTTTGTATTATGTCTACTTCCTGTCCTGTTTGCGTAAAAGAAGTCTTAGATACAGAAGAAGGCTTGTGCTGTGATGCCGAGTGTGAGAGATGATTTCACAGAGAATGTGTGAAAAATGTCTAAATCTGAATACCAACGATTTAGCAACGACAACAATACAAAATGGTATTGTCATAGAACTGACTGTAAAAAGACACTGGCAAGTCCCAATAGATGCCAAGCTGGATACCATTCTCTCTAAGTTGTCTTCCCTTGCCACTAAAACAGAACTCTCAGAAGGACTACAACTTATAAAAAAAGACCTGGAATTGGTGACCTCCAAATTACTGGAACTTGAGCCTCGCTTGGCTATGTTGAATCTGAAATAAGCACTATCAAGGATAAACAGGTAGCGGGTTGTGATCAGCTTTTTGAAGATGTTTTATCCGAATGCAACGATCGTAATCGACGTGCCAAAAATGTTATTGTACATAACATCCCGAGTCAAACACAACCTCAAAAACTGCGGATGCCGTTTTTGTCCAGGATTTTCTTGCTCATTTGAAATCTAATGTTCAGTATTCAGATGTTCGTCATTTTAGATTGGGGAAAAAAAGGACAAATCGTCCTCTCATGCTTTGTATGCCGTCTGAAGGCACTGCTATTCACATTTTCAAAAACTTCAAGGAAAATGATGTTCCTAATAGCATGCGTGGAATATCAATCTCTCATGACCGCACTCCTCGAGAGAAAAGACATCTGGAGACTCTTCGTGCCACCTTAAAGTCCAAACAGGATGCTGGTGATACTTCCCTAACGATTAGATTTAAGAATGGAACGCCTTCTAATTGTGCCAAAAAACGAATAAACTCCAACGGTAAACAGCAGCATGTTTCTCTGAATGTTTACTGCCAAAATGTAAATGGTCTTCGTTTCGAAGCTTATTGAGTTTACAAAATAGTTTATCTGCATGCCTTGATGATGTTATTCTACTATGTGAAACAAATCTCTCTCCTGATATCCCCGACTCCGAAGTTGTTGGTGATACTGACTTCATTGTTCATAGATGTGATAGGTCTGCTGCTACAAGTCACAAAAGTTCTGGTGGAGGAACCCTACTTGCAGTTCGTAAGAAGCTTTTGTCTAAGCGACTATACTCTGGATTCAACATCGAAAGCGTCTTTGCCCTTGTGAAATTAGGATTTGGTTTTGATCTTCTTCTGGCCTGTGTCTACATCCCCCCTTCAAGTCCTCTTTCTGTTTACCGTGAATTCTGTGATGTGGTTACTGAGACAGTCGAATTGGCAAACTTCCCAAAAGAAGACACTCATTTTCGGAGACTTCAACTTGCCTCACTTCGATGTCAATTTACCTGTATCTGGTCTCCCTCAACATTGCAGCGAATACCTCCGTGACATGTCTTCTGTGCACTCTCTCTTCCAGATAAATCATGTTCAGAACCATAGAGGAGTAACATTGGACTTGGTCTTTCATTCTGATAGCGAGGTGCAAGTTAGCAGGGCTAATGATTGGTTGATTAAACCTGAAATTCATCATCCTCCTCTGTCCCTTACTCTTGAGTGCTATATGCCCTCTACTTGTGACAACAGCTACAGCGGCTACAACTTGGGGAAGTGTGACCTCCCAGCTGCTTTTACAGCCCTACAGGAGGCAGATATGGGATTTATTCACCAGCCGATCTCAGTTGATGAAAAGTTCGACATTCTGGAAAGTTCCTTAGAGAAAATCGTCAAAAATGCAAGTCCGTTGAAGAAATTTGGTATCTCACGCTTCCCTAGGTGGTTTAATAATGACCTAAAAAAAATGCATTATCGAAAAGAAAGCTGCGCATGCACGTTTCAAGAGAAGTTTCAATCTTGCCCATTATTATGAGTTCTCGAGGCTGAGAGAGATACTTGTAGGTCGCTGTCTCGTGAATGCCACATTCGATATTTGTCCAATGTTCAATCAAGCATATCTTCTAATCCACGAGCTTTCTGGGGACTAGTTAAAGCTCAAAGAAAAGAAATACTCCTGATATGCCATCTAGTCTGCATTTAGATGATGAAGTGGCCAGTGACACAACAAGCATTTGCCAGCTGTTCTCCAGTTATTTCAACTCAGTCTACTCTCCCTCGTTACGAGTTTCACCTAGCTTTAGCTATGCCGTCTTCGATTCTCTTTGTGTCATAACAACCTCAAAAGAAGAAGTTCTCAGCAAGCTTAAGAATCTGGACACTACAAAGGGAGCTGGAATTGACAATATACCGCCATCTATGCTTCATCACTGCCGATCTCTCTTAGCTCAACCCCTCACAGTGTTGTTCAATGACTCACTTAACAAAGGAATCTTCCCTAGCTCTTTAAAGTTGGGCTTCATCATTCCTTTACATAAAGCAAATGATCCCAGCGACATACGGAACTACCGTCCAATCACTATTCTGCCGGCAATTGGCAAAGTTTTTGAAAGTATCGTGGTAGATAGACTGAATCCTTTTCTATCCAAAATAATCCATCCTTACCAACATGGTTTTATGAAGGGCAAGTTCTACTGTCTCCAACCTCCTGCTCTTTCAAGAATATGTTTTGTCTGCTTTTCGCAAGAACTACCAAGTTGATACAGTCTACATCGATATGGCAAAGGCCTTCGACAAGGTCGACCACACAATTCTTGTGTCTAAGTTGCTGGCTTACGGAGTGGCTGAACCTCTTTTGTCATGGATCTCTATTATCTTCAAAAACGTTCTCTGGTCGTGAGGATTGGTTCCGCCACTTCCACTCAGTTCTCACCTTCTTCAGGAGTTACACAAGGTTCTTTGCTGGGACCTTGCCTCTTCAATGTCTTTGTCAATGACCTACTAGACAAATTAACTGTAAAGGCCTTACAATTTGCTGACGACCTGAAGATTTCATCGCTGTGTCTACACCAGAAGACTCTCAAGAAATTTCAAAATAGCCTTTCCGGAATTGAGGATTGGTGTGTCAGGAATAACATGTCTGTAAATCCCAGTAAGTGCTCTTGTATAACTTATCACCGCATCAAATCTCCAGTCATATACGTATACTCCATTTCTGGTACATCCATTCCACGGTCCCCAGTGTATAAAAGACCTAGGCGTTATATTTGCCAGCGACATGGGATTTTCTGGACATATAGACCACATCAGTAGCAGAGCAAACAAGATGCTTGGTTTCATAGCAAGATTCTCCAGAGGCATTGACAACCCTTCTGCTCTTCGCTCTCTGTATTGTTCCCTTGTGAGACAGCTTGTGGAATATGCAAGTCCGTGTGGTCGCCTTACACTGTTGGCAATAGGACGAGACTGGAGGCTTCTACAAAGGCGTTTTCTTCGCTTGATTGGTGTCCGGCTGGGTTTTGCCTATCTTGATGTGCCTGTGGAGGAACTGTCCGGCAATCTGAACTTATCACCTCTTGCCCTGCGACGTGACGTGGCTGATGTTGTCCTTCTCTGGAAGATAGTGAGTGTCGCATGAACTGTCCAGATCTCCTAGCTGAAATCGACCTCAGAATTCGGCAAACACAAGATCTCGAGATCTGCTGGGTCGAAGATACCACTCAACCAACTTCGACTTCAACAGTCCTTTCGCAAGGTTTATTCGCCTGGGAAATCGGGTTGCGTCTGGGTGTGACCTGTTCTTCGATGGACTTCACCAGGTTCGCCGGCAGGCCTTCTCTCTTCTTTCTGCTGGGGTTGTACAGGCGCGGACCATCGCGCGTGGAGTGGAAGTTCTCACCAATTAAGCTACTGATTATACAGCAGTGGCCAGCTGTTCAGGAGGAAGGTCACCTCGCTTATCGCAGCTCAAGAGTGATTGGAAGCGCCTCTACGGAGTGTCGTGCACTGCAATTTTATATAATAATTTATTTCCTAGCTACTTATTAATACTCATTTTTAATACTAATATATGGTATTCTTGTTATTGCTAAATTACATAGTTTATTAGCTGTTAATATTAGTTCTCATTGCTTTTATATATTTATTATATTTTACTTATTCCTGTTATTGCACTTTTATATAGTTTTATTATTGTTGGTATTTATTATTATATATATTGTATTGTTGTTAGTATCTGGTTTTTGTTAATTAATTGCTGTATTTGCAGAACACATCTTGCAGTTTCATTGTTTATGTTTCAATAGTTTATATTTTTGTTTACATCTTGTTGTTTATAAGCTTCATAATGTTATTGTATCGCATTCTCTCGATTTATACACTTATTCTTTTTTTTTATTTTTATTGCCTTATCGCTTGTATCAGCTATTGTGTAATTTATTGTAAAATGGTTTTGTCCGTTTATAAATAAATAAATAAATAAATAAATAAATCACAAGGCTGAAAAGAATTCAGAGAAGGTTGGTAAGGGTTGGTACCAAAATGGGCTGGGGGTATCTTGAGGTTCCTGTTGACAACCTGATGAGACAACTGGATCTCTGTCCACCTGTGGAACGCTTCGACTTTTCTGATCAAGATCCTCTACAAACTCGTGAATGAAATCACCGACTGCTCCGCTCTTCCTACAAAGGTCAACTCTTAAGGATACAAGGAGCTGCTAGGTTTACTGATCTCTTTGCACACAGCCACCACCGAACAAATTATTTGAAGTCAGGACCTATCGCAAGATTTCAACCGCTGAGAAACTCCGTTCCTATAGAGGCGGAGTTCTTCTTCAACAACCTACGAACGTAAAGACATCTCGTCGAGAAGTGAGTCGAATGCATCGTCACCAGTCGCCGATACTCCCGATCGCCACATGTATTCTGGCATTAAAAACTGTCTTCTTCAGTTCGAAGATTCATGATTCATCATGAAATTATAAATTAATAAAGCACACGGCAAGCAATTAATACAAAAACTAAAAGAATTACAATTAATTATTCGAAAGTCGTAGAGATGATTCGTCCGTTTAGGGCTACTTGAAGGCTCGCTCGTCTGGTACTATTTTGAGGCGATTTGACTACAGGAATTACGACTCATCAGGAAATTTTCGATTCTTTATGAAACAAGGAAAGTAATAGAAACACAATAAAGTTTATTTAGGTCTCCAATAAGGAAAACCTGTCCAAAAACCGTGCCCTCCGGATAATAGCAAAGTACCGAACAAATATAAATATATATATATATATATATATTCATTAAATTTGTATAAGTGGCAATAGCCTAATTTAATTTCAATCAATATTGAATCGCAAAAAGTACATGCTCCACCGGGACTCGAACCCGGATCTCTCGAACCCGGATCTCATTTATTAAATATCCGGCAAGTGAGAGATCCAGGTTCGAGTTCCGGCGGAGCAAGTACGTTTTGCGATTCAATATATATATTTTGTATATATATATATATATTACTAAGAATTATCAGCTGAACTGTTCCTTAACTTGACTTTTACCTACGGCGTATTTGAGTTTAGTCTCGTTTAATGCATTACTAATATGTGAAACTGCCTTTATTTAAGGAGATAGTCTAACCTGTTGTAAGCCAGTTAGTGATTTTACAGTTTCTGAATGACAAGATGTGTATTTTCACTTTCAATTTAAAGCTTGTATGTTTTTATAACTGCTAATTAATGTAATTTGAATACAAATTGTTTCAAAAATTATATTACATAGCTGTTAAATGTAATGTTGTTTTTTTAAATAAACATTTATATGTACAGTATAGTATTTGTATATGTATGACTATATAGGAGTACATAAAGCCATGGCAATAAATGTGTAATACTATTTGGATTGCCCTGTTGTTGTAGAGCCGGTCATCGTCTCTGTCACAATCTTCTTTCTCTTCGCCAACTACCCCTTGTTATTACTCCCCTCCACAAGCGTACGCTGCCGGCCACGTCCAGCCAGCCCAATTTCGCACCCCCTCACCGCCATCACCACGAAGACACATACGTACCCCGTCACCCCCGTCACCGATGTCTACCCCATCCCCACGGCACTACAGGCGGGAGCATGCTTCTCCACGTGTACTCTTCCCGTCTCCCTCACCACCTCAGATGTTCAGCTCGCCTTCCTCTCAATCTTCTTACTCGTCCTCCTGGCCTTCCTCACCCTCCCAAAGCCCCGATTCCACGTACCCCTCACCACCTCGCCACGGTCGACCTAACGTGTGCCGTACACCCGGTGAGGCCACTCCTCCTCCATCTCCTCCCCCTCCAAGACGGTGCCCCCGCGCCCCCCAGCGCTCACCGGAGACCACTCCCCCTTCCAGAGGGTACGCCGACCGGCGCTCACCAGGAAATCCTCCCCGCAGAAGGTATGCTCCTCGGCGCCTACCATTCTCTGACCAATGCGACAGCCCGGACAGTACTACTGCACCTCTACCTCCTCGCCAGGTGGCGTATCGGGAGCCTCCCGGAGAAGCCATGGCCCGGCCTACTAATCCTGTAAGCATGTTTATCACTTCCACGGCAGTTATTCAAGCAGATTGTAACGGTGAATTATTGCTTGAATTTATTTTTCTCGATATGAAACAGTAAGCACTATTCATTTCGAGATAGAAATTCCTGGCTGGGATAAATATATACGTTATCCTTTGTGCAAATTTAAACTGCAATACTTTTAAAATTATATTTTATTTCCTCTAAAATAAAAATTAATTTGCGGTCTTTATTTGTTCCTTACAAACCTAACTTGAGTATATTGGGAAATTTTGAACTTACTGATAAAATGTTAGTTTTATGTCGGTTTTTATAATACGCTGTGTTATAGTTACAAAATGTACCCCATTTTAAGGCTACTAATTTCTTTAATAGAAAATTTCAATGTTTTTTGTTAAACCATAAATATATTGTAAGTCTTAAAGTAAAACCAAAGACATATACAAACTACATAAAACTGAGCAATTCAAACATAAATTTGTGTGGTATTTTATTTTTGAAGTAACTCAGGAAACAACTGCCTAAAATATTTCATAAACGTTACGAAAAAATCTTAAACCCCTTGTATTGTAAAATGCTCTGTGAATAAAATGGGGTGCAAAAAACATGTTCCATTGCACCAAGGTTGTCGCAGTTGTATTTCTGTATTGTTTTTTACATGTAATTTTTACCTTGAAGTTTAAACTTTACTGAGGTTTTACTTTTTGATTAATTTAAAATAAATGTTCTTTCCTTTTAAGTCCAAAACATGGCATTCTTATCACTAGTTTATATTCAGTAGAAAATAATTGTAAAACCGAGTACTCATTGCTAACCTATACATAATTTGTTTGATGTGTTTTGTCGCAGAACTTCATCAGGCGTGTAGTCAGTCTAAGACGACGCCTACAAATCATGCACAGAAATCTGCCACGGCACTGGTGGGTATAGTTGTTATACAACTTTTATATTGATTGGTTTTTAAATATTTGTTTCAAACTGTGTCAGTAATAATATGTTTATTGGATAAGTTGTAGCATAACCCATAACTCAGTAATTGGCAAATTCTTTCTTCTGTCTGTCCGCAGGATATCTCAAAGACAAATTGGACTGCAGAATTGACATTTTTGCGTAAAACTGCACTTTTAAATAAAATAGGCATGATCATTTTGCATTTTTTGATGTTGCATTATCCTCCGCGGGATATGGGTGAGCGTTAGCAAAGCCTTTTACTCAGGGAGACATATTCAGAAGAAATATAGCTATAAACTTAAAATTATGCATGAAACCATACCTAAATTCACCAAGATATGAGTCAATTATAGTGCATATCAATGGGTCTACATGTGATTTGATTTATCATCAGCAAATTCAAGGTGATATATCCACAGGATATCCCAAAAGGGATTGAATTTTGGCATGAAACCTTGACAAGATTGAGTTTGATGATGGTTCATATCCCTCCATAAGATGTCCTTACTTTATCCTTACCGTAGGCTTTCAGCAATACGTGGACTAACCTATTCCTACATTGTAATTGCTTAACTGCTCGTTTTATGGATAATGAGCACATATAGTCATACTAAATCATATGAATTGTAGGTCGTAAAGTACTAAACATATTTTTATCTTCATTTTGAATGGCTTTTCTATCCAGACATGATTTGATGTAACACAAGTAAGTTTACGAAATACCTTTATATTGCTGTTGTCTTCGATTCGAGTCACAGATTTTTCAAACTAAGTGTTTTGACATAGTGATTGGGTCGGATATAGCACGTCCCCTCGCATCTTGGCAAAATCACACGACATAAGGGAGTAAGATGATTTGCAAAATCACCACTAGCTCTTGGATGAAAAATACAGGAAAAAATAATTGTCACGCAAACGAACGTGTTATATGGAAGAAATTACAGGATTTAAATAATTTTCTATCGTCATATATTAAAAAATAGGATTTAACATACATCATATTAGATTCAAGATCGAGAACAATGATGTTCTGAAGGCGTCTGCTCTTGAAGCAGTTGAGCAGAAAAGTAGTATTTTAGTAACTTCGTCCAAAGCAGTGCACTTATTATTATAAAATGTGTCAGCTAGAGAGTTTTTTGTGCAAGGAATCTGATGTTGGGAAAAAATAAATATGGCAAAAGAATTTTGGGAGGATTCTGGAGAAATTTATAGTTTTAAAGATTATTATTTAATAGATAGCAGTATACAAGTCTGGCTGTTTCAATACCAAAAATTGAATGTGACAGTCTTACAAAACATTTTGATAAAATGCTCTTTTCTAGGGATTATTAAGTTTAAAATTATATGGTCTCTTGTGGGTGCCTTGGAATGGCTATTGGTCGCTGATTGTGCAGGCAGGCAAGAAATTCCCCTTCATGACTTTGGAAATATATTTTTTTAGAATATTGGCTTATTAATAATACTTCGTGTTTTGGAGGGCTGTAGCTTCAGAAGGATTGTATTTCCGGTGATATGGATACTCTACATACTTTTCATTGTTTATAATATTCATAATGTATGAATTATTTATAATATGTGTACACATGAGTTTGCAATATTCGGAATAGCTCAAATGTCTTAAACCGATAAAAAACTACACTAATTTAAACTTTTTTTGTTCTCTTAGGACAAGATGCTTATAAATTGCACGTAGTCCTGTAAGAACCTTTACTCTGCTTCCGGAGTGACAGGCTATTCAGGATGGGTAAGGATAGGGAGGAAGGGCCGCCTCTTATTGAGATATATGAGGAAAAATTAGGGCACTACATCTCAAAGTCATGTCTCCCCGAAAGAAGAGGACGCCAGCTCTGAACCAGCCTCTCCAGTCAAAGTAGGCAGGGGGTGGCACACCCTTGTTGAGCTAGCAAGAACCTCTGAGGTTAGGGAACAAATCCCACCAACTCCAACAGTCATCTCCCAAAGTAGACTAGACCTATCGAATTGCCCATGAACCCCAGAATCTTGAATTTTGCGGTTAGAATGTGTGATCCTGGACATTCATAAGGTTGCCCAGATTTAAGTGACACTTCGGTTTTTGCTATGCCCATTGGTGAGTTCAACTGGAAGGTATAAACCAGCCAGGAGTGATTCCTGCTGGGTTCTTAAACGAAATTGCGTTGAACTATTATTGAACTAACTCTTATTACGTAATAAAGTGGTATAGATTTTTTAAATTTATTGATTTTGTTTCAGAGATCGCACCCGGGGGTGGCGGGGCACCTGTACGTACAACTTGTCGTTGTCTGAAATCACTCATCTCATGTTCTGTCACGTGATACAAATTAAAAACCCTGTTTTATTAAACATTTTACAATTTTCTGTGTTTTATATTAATTAAATTACATCCCTCAATTAAATTTACAATAGAACTAATGTATTGGCGCAACACATTTACACGTTTAAAATTGTTATGACTTAAATATTTATTGTTACAACTCGTTCATTGTTTTGAACTTTTAACAAAAATATTGTTAAAGGATACAAACATTAATTATTTTTACTTTCAATGTGTTAGAAAAAAGGGTATTGTCCATACCTTAAACTGCGTTTTAATTTTATTAAAAAGTTTGATTGTATTGGTAAATCTTACCAAAAACATAAGATATATGTTTACTGACACCGAAATACCTCTGAAAATCGTTATAAAGAAAAATATGTTTGAAAAATAAAGTCTGGCAACAAAAAAGGTACATTGTTTAAAACTGAATGAAGCAATTTACCGGTACAAGCTCTTAATAGTTATACAAAGATCTTCTAGAGAGACACAGGATAACCCCTTTCATTAATAATGTTTAATAATTTTAACGTTCATGTAACTAGGATATATAAATAAATATCAGTGGTTTTCTAATTTAAATAGATTACTCTGTTATGTTTATTAGTCCCATAAAGACGTGTCTTACAGAACATAAACATTTAAGATTCCAATTTTAATAGCCAATATTGAGTGAAATTCGTGGTCAATTTGTCATTTTATCCAACTTTTAAAGAAAGTAACAAATTTTTTTCGGCTGAATGATAATTTTCGAGATATTTAATACTCCGGAAACTAGAATAAATAAATAATATAGTTTATTCTGCCTGTAAACAAAGATTTCGCTTGTAAGTTTACGAGAATTAAGCCAATCATACATTTTTTAAAGTGATGTACCATCACTTTTAATATATGTGTTTTTTGACGTGAGGTTTATTGTGTACCAATAAAAACCTAAAATAGTGGTGGTAGTTATAGTTTAGTATGGCGTCGAATCACTAAAGTGCTAAACCACCACCAACAACACCACCACCAGTGTATTGTTTAGGTGGTCTACTTCTGGTACAGAAACTCAAGTGTTCGCACATCTAAGGAGTGGACATAATAAACCCCGTTGTTGCTGGACCCTAATTTATTATACTTGACATAAATGTGCATAACGCAATCCGATGGCCAGGTCTAGTAGTTCCACTGCCCAGGACCCACTTTCGCCCCAACAATACAAGCGACTTCTGTTGAATGGTTATAATTAATAAACTCAATGCGTGTTTATTAAATATATTTAACAACGTGTTTTTTACATTCATAATTACCAGGGTTGTACACACGTTATTTATAAGAAATCGTGTATATATAATACGTAGAATTATAATGTGCTAATGTAATAGATGAGAACTATTCTAATATCCAATATTTATACACTTGTATTATTAAATTCCTCTTGTCAAACACTTATACTGAAATAATATATTTCAATAGCTGCTTGACGCACTGTGCAGGAATAACTTCAAAGAGCTACATTTCTAGCATGATCAGGGTTTAAATTATACACTTAATATTGTGATAAAAATTTTCTTGCAATTTAGTTTATTTTTTTATTCAACTCTGGAATAATTTCAATTTACAGTGTTTCAAATGAAATATGTTCCACTGCAGTAGATAAGATATAAGAGCCATATTTCATTACTAGTTACTTTTATGCCTGTTAATTAAATAATAAGTTAAATATGTAACGAAATAGAAATACTGAATAAAATAATCGTTTACAAGAATAATCAAAAACTTCTAGTAAAATGATAATTAAAAAGTAAGTATAGCTTTGACGTATGTAATACTGTAATTGAATGGAAGTAATTAAAATGTACCCAAAGTTACGATAAGAAAAAAATAAATCGTGAAAAATTAAAATTTTTTCCATATTTACACCTTTAGCCCCAACATTCATTTATGATCATCCTGTACTTTTACGAATGAATAAAACGTGTCTTTCACAATGGCTTTTCAGTTGGATAATATTGTTTTAACATGGTCCCAGGTCTTTAGGTACCATATTTGAAGGTAAGAAAAATAAATATTTGTTTTTTATTCTACGAAGAGTGATAACAGAATTTAAAGCGTAATTTTGGAACATCTTTCAATCAGGCCCAAAGAAAAATAGGTTGATGAAAATTATGTATGAACTACGTACATTATGTATATACTATGTATATAATTTTTTTATAATAAAGTTAGAAATCAATAAAAACGAATCAACGATTTGCCTAAATTTACTTCTTCAGATCCCTGTTCTCGTGAAGTGATCAAAACATTTTAATCTACTTTTTCTGTCATCAGGGAATATATCTTTAGAGGTTATAAATTTAAAAGTATTTATATTAGGAAAGAGTATTGCATACCTCAATGTACGTTTATATTCAACTTGGAAAAATTCCATCTCATAAACTTCATATACTGACTGACCGTTTCACATAAAATTAAAAAACTCCTCTTGCCATGAGTATTCTCTTAGGAGGCATATGAATAGAACGTGAGCTAAAAATAATCACAATCTGGGATCCCATTAAAACAGGGTACATGGGTACAGGCTTTTGAGTAGAGTCCTTCACAGAACCCCCTTGGTTGAACTGTGAAGTATTTAGTCCCCCACTTTCTCGTAGGTACTTATTTTTGGAAATACATAACTGTATTCCATTACCTGAGTAATTAAATTCGACACCAAGCAATTCTCTTGTCAGCCTACTCAAACTAGATAATAATCTAAAGCAGGGGATGATGAATTTTACTAGATTGCAAACATTCAATAAGCTTCGGGCTAGGAAAGGTAAGAGTAAAATTGCACCAACAATCTTTTCAAAGGGCATCAGAGGAAGGACTATCCATGCCTCCCATTGGAGCCATGTACCAGTAAAGCTGCTGAACCAAATGTGACAGCTGACCAATAAATGTCACCCCAATGGTTCGTCATTACAATTGCGGAAGGAATTTCCTATCTCCGAACACAGCATTCATGGCCTCTTGCAAGAAATTGTCTTGAGATAATGGATTTAGCAAGACAGCAGAGCACCTTCAGCGTACGTGAAGTAACTGAAGTAGATAAAAACGCTTTTCATCCAGTCTTCCACTCGTCTTTCACCAAAAAAAAATTGTTAAAGAAACATCTATCTGACTAGAACTACACAACAAACTCGTTGTACCAATCAATAACAGCTCCTAGTAATGAAATAAAATTGTATAGAAAAGCAAAGGTTGATATACATACATGGCTGATGGTTCTGGGAAAGCGTGAGCTGATGGATCAGCAGTCTAAGATGTATTTGTTACAGAGGTAGAGCACGTTCAAATTTCGTCTGTGACCATAGAACTTTTATCAGTACCATTGACCTTGTATTGTATCAACTCTCCTCATTATTTTGTTTAACATGATATTCACGCAGGCCAGTGACCCATTAGAAAAGACAGAATAACGTTTACCCGTGAATTCGCCCGACGCGATATCGTCTACTGCCATCAATTTCGTATAATATGATTATAACTTAACGTGATACTATTACTTCTTTTCATTATGTCAGACAGAAACCGCATATTAACTGGATTCTTTCGTTCTATACAGAATGAAATAACGGAACTAATAAATTGCTAAATAAGCTAACCTTAACTTTACAAATAACGACTTTACCCGAAATGACCACTCTTAATCAATCATATGTAGACATATGTTTAGTGCCCAACCACAATTAACCAAAATTAACACACTTTATCAAGACATCAAGTTAGTAAACAAGTCAAGTTTCAAAATTTTGGGTTTTTATAAATATCCAGATTGTAAAATGACAATACGAGATAAAGAGTAATATTTCGAGCAAGTAAGTAGAATATAAGCTACAAACCTTTGGAAAGTCTAGGATAAAGGTGTATATATTTTTTATACAAATTGTAACCTGTAGCTGATCAAAAATGTATAACGAATAATTTTGTGTCAAACTATCAAACTTTATTGTATATCTTACAAAAACACTAGTCAACATAGTTTTAGCAATTTTAGTCATATAAATGCTATAAATATTTCATATAAGTTACTGCTATTTTATTTAGATCTAATTGTTTTCATCTTGTTAAAAACGCTTAGTTCTGCATATTTATCTGGCAGTTTAAAAAACTGCTAACTGAAAGTTTAAAAGTAGTTACACTTTTAATATTGCAGAGGTATTATTCTTCTGGTAATTCTGAGCAATTACTGGGCCAGATTTAGTTTTTGTAAATTTTATTTTGACGATCAGGTAGTGCTTATAAAGTAAGAATCATGAAGTATTGGAAGTACCATTTACTTTGTGTGCCCTTCAAAGGCGCCATCGAGCTCCGCTATGATGACAAAGAACATTTTTAATCGGTGATTTCTTGTGCCGATCAGTTAATCATCATCTAATCATGGTAAAGTACCTATTAGATCATAAAATTAGACAAAATAATAATCATACTATAATTTATTTTAACCTAGCCAATCTTCTGATAAGACTTGATGTATTTTTAATTAATTAAGAAATGTGTTACATTCATCCCATTCACCATGGGGTAGTCTATTCTACTCGTCGAATAAGTTTCTATTTATTTATTTATTGACAAACAGTAATACACTGTATGCACTTATATGAAGAATATTTTTCTCTCTAATAATAATATAGAAAGTGTTTGTGTAAATATAACTCAGGAAACCGATTTAATTCCGAACATTTGTCAATATTCACTGGTAAAATAATCAGTAACACTACGTTTCGAGATCTGCCTTCTGATCTCTTCCTCAGGTGAATAACTCAGGTAACCAAACACTCAACAATCTACAATCTAGGTTAAAGTTAAGAAATCGTACCAGAGCGCTGTGACACGCATAAGTCAGGAATCACAACCACGTTGTGTGTCAACTCCACTAACTCTAAAACATCCACTTAATAAAAACAATACTTAACACAGGTCACAACAGGTCTGCACTTGCCAACCAACCAACTAAGACTCATCAGAGGCCAATAATAATTGGCAATCGTCACGGCAGAGACAAGATGCCAGCAAAACCCGAGGGAACTGGGTTGGGCTCTTTTTTATTATTGGTTCATTCTAAACGAACTTCTTAAAACCATACTGTGCATTCGCATTGGTTTATTACAAATATATTATCTGTTTGATAGTTAATTTTTAAGAATTGCTAACCGAAGCGCCCTAATTGCAATTGATGCTTGACTAATTGGTTGGTCTGCTAATGTAAAGTATGAGACCATGATTATTTTATTTTTAAAGAAATGAGGTTTTCGATATATTATGTGGGCTTCATCCCAATTTATACAATGGTCTTCTAAAAAAGTGTGCGATTTTTACGATTATGTGAAATTTTTGACTTTTCTGCTAGCCCCTTTATCGTTTATTCTTTTTGTTCTATCATTATTTCGTTTAGTGGTATTATTGTATCGCCTATGTATTCCCTAATGCAACTACTTTTTATGCTATAAATGCAGGTTTTAGAATCCTGTGTGCCATTTTTTGTTTTGTTTTACATGATTTTGTCTAAGACTATTGTGTGAATTAAACGTGGTTCTAATGTTGTACTTTCTACTTACTCTCCTATTTCCTCCGATAATCCCAGCACATAAAGGATTGACATAAACGCAAAAGTCTGATTATTCTGATTTACTGACTCAGAATTCATTCTTCTGGTTAGTCTGCATTTGTTTGCTACTTATTGAAAGTATCCATGGCTTGAGTAAGCTATCAATTCCACTTTGTCAGATTTTTGATGGTATGATTAATAGTTTAAATATTTTCTTATGTGTGTTATATTTTGAAATCCGTAGTCTTAAAGACTTCCTTATCTCTGAATACACACAAATCCAAAAAAGGAAACTTATTTTGGACTTCCACTTCAATTATGATGTGGATGGAAGGAGAAATATTATTAATTTTAAAATATCTTTCAGTTTAGTGTCTCCATCAGGAAAAAAATAAAGGTATCATCTACATACCTCCACCAAATCTTCGGTTTGAATTGAGCTAAAGCCAAGGCTCAATTCCCTCGCATAATATAATGGCAACAATAAGAGACAGTGGAGAACCCAGTGCCATCCACTAATCGTGATGGTAAATTTGATCCTCTAACTCAAAATAATTACAATGAATGCATAGTTTTAACAGTTATAATTACTGGCTTGGGAACTTCAGTCGTCTCATTTAACGTTTGGTCTTATTTGGGACGTGAACAGATTGCAGATATAGATACGTAGTTTTACTGATTTCTTGTATCATTGAGCGATGGCAAATGTTCGGAAAAACCTATTTCCTTCACAATCCTTCCATTGCCAAAAGAAAACTTCAAAAAGTACTATATATCATGCTTGTCTAGGAAAAATTAAATAAATGAAAATTATAATACTTTTCCAGTTAAGAATTAAATTAGTTCTTTGAGAAGTAAATATGAACATGGATATTGCTCACTAATTTTGATTGTCTAGTTTCCTCTCAGGATGGGAGATCGTCGGAAACCATGTCCCGGCCCCGGGCCACGGCAAAGGAGGCGATGGGGCAGCGCAGATGTAAGCTTCTATTCAATGAATAGTAGTTTCTACTTTATTTTATAAGAAATAGTGATCAGTGAAATATCAAAATAACTTCTACGTTCAATATCAATCCATATTCACATCATGTTGATTAACTCACGTTGCGTGAGAGTTTTTATGTTGGTGAATATAGAGAATAAGGTACATGGATAAAAATTAAATTAAGAGTTTCAGTTTCTTCCTTATTCTGAAGTGCTCGCTCAAGATAGCCAGCTTCCAAAATCTTTTCTACTGAAAATTACGCTACTTTTATCCATTTGTTAACAACAATGAGATAAAACAAATTTATCTAACCGCATTGATAACTGAACTCTATAATATTGGTTATCCTGCAATAAACACGTATTTTCGTATTTCATTATAGTTTTGACTACTAAATAAATCTCAAAATGAGTATTGTATGCCAACGACATATGCCCTGATTCTGAGAAAACTCCTGATGATAGTAATTATTTAAAGAAAATATAGAGTTAAATTACAGTCAAGGCGAAGCCAAACTGATTTTATATAACAAAATTAGGATATATAGAAGGAAATTAACAATTCTGATAACAATGGTGTTCTTGACAAAAGAAATAAATATACCAGTGACACCAATAATAATGTTAATCTATATGCCGAAAGTCAATTTCCACTTTATAAACACATAACGTGGTTTATCTTGAAATCGATGGAGCAAATTTTCCTTATAATGTAACTGATCCTATGCCACGCTAATATTGGTAGGGGAAAAGTTAGAGGATATCGAGAAGGTTGAGCCTATAGGCAAATAATTATTTTTTTGTGGTTATATTTTTCATAGATTGTTACACTTCAAAGAGGTCAATAAGCTCAAATTTCCTAAAAAGAAATATATTTTTTCCTAAAAAAAAAAGAAATCGAAAGTCAGCAACGCTAGTTTGAATGGAGGTCGATATGGGAGGATGTTGAAGGGGTTAAAAATGTGAAAAAATATTTTTATATATTTTTTATAGCTTGTCAAACTTAACCGACCACTAAAACCATAGACAATAGTTATATCATCGGTAGACTACTAGATAAAGAGATTGAGTCACCACTGTATGGGTCTTCAGATATTTATATGAAGCTGATTTATGTACTTGTTTAACTGTTGGTTTTTAGTGTTTAAAGCTAAGGAAAACATGACCTGAGACAAATTATAATTTCATATTTTTAATCTTTCTCATACTCTCCAATTTTGACCTTCACCAAAACAGGCGCGGCTACCGATCGATTCTTTCTTAGGGGACATTTATTTACCGATAAAAAAAATCAAGGTGATGTTATTACTCATCGCAAATTGTCTCTTGGTTACTGGACTACATTTATACATATACCAACTTGATTAGATTTAATTATTTACTTGTATAGGTACTATTTCTTTTTGTTATATTTGTTTCGCAAATTAGTGTTTATATTACTTGCTTTAAGAGAAAATTAGATAAGATGATTATAATTCAATCATTCATTTGAATTTAAATGTGTATGTTTAATGCATTTACTGTTGAAAGCAGCCGAGTGGGAAGACAGAACCTTCTTGGATAGACATGCTATCGACTTTCGAGGTAACAACACTAACTTTGTATTCGATTAATGTTATTGAATTGTGTAGTGCAGTGTCCAAAACAAATCACATGTAGTATTCGAACAGTTGTTATTCATGCAGTAATACTTAGTGAATACTGCCTTCGTCAGTTCATGCAAAAATTTCTGTAAATTGAAATACAGAGGGATGCATGCTAACAAATTAATCTTAACTCTGAATCAGGGCTAAGAACAATAATTAAACACTGTAATATCTTACACTGATACTTTGCAATTAAAGACTTGCAAGCATCACTAATGGTTATATTCGTAAAACATAAAGAGGTAAGAACTGGATTACTCCTTTTATTGATCGCATAATATATAAAAGTTACTTTTTACAAATGGTGCTTGGATTAATCACTATTAAACTAGCAATCTGCGTGGTTGACACAGACCACTTTGTCTAAAGGAATTCACCCCACTTATAATAAATTGAAGTGTATATTAGTTGAACTGAATTATATATTAAAACATCGGAAGCATTCGATTATCATTGTTTTATCATAACTTTTCATACCATAATGTATTACAATCGGTATATCTGGTTCATGGTAACTGATTGAACAACAATAACAGTGGATTTTAGATGTTTATTGAGTGCTGAATCCAACCTTACGTTCTTTGAGTTATTATATGCATAAGGACGCATAAGACCTTTGTAGTCACTGATCCGTCCCTTGGAAGTAAACAATAACCAGTTTGTCAGAGCAAAGTTGTTTGGAGAAAGGAAGATATTTTAATGTACTTTCCTATCTACAAAAGTTGCGTCAACTGACTCTTCGTAATTTAGAATGTAGTTGTGTTATTTTAGATGCAATAAATACTATATTTATAGATTTCACAAAAGAGATTTAGGATTATTAATAAAATCTTTGTTGTTGTATACTTCCAAAACCATTAAATTCAAATTCAAGCTTTCAAGCTAGATGTAAGTTTAAAAATACCAAAATGAAAATAAGATATTTTCTCTACAATACCATTTTATACTAAGATTTAATCAGGGTCTTCTCTTCTAACTGAACTTTTAATTCAGTTCACACTTATAATTCAAGATATATTTGTTTATCGACTAATAAATTTCATAATTCAATTAGGTTACAGTATTTAAGATTTAAATCTTTCACAGTCCTCAAGTAATTTGTTGTTAATAAGGTACTAATTTGAAAATTTTGATAAAAGCTAACAGTGTAAGAGACAAAACAGGATTTCTAGATTTTTCAGTTTATATTTTACTAGATATTTAGGTTCCTCAAATGGGGGGAGGGGTTTCATTAAAAACTTTAGGTTGCTCTTCACCAAAGTTATTGGCCGGGGTAAGTTTCCGCATCCAATATAGAGCATCAATTGGATTACAATAACGTTTATTAAAGTAATTATTTTATGTTCCCTAAATTAAGGGGACAATTACCAATAGATACTACATATTGCATTTCTGATTTAACACGCACAGTACGAAGATACTGATACGTCTGTTCATTGTCACTCATCATAAATATGAAGGTAATATGAATCATATAAAGTGTAGTACGTGTTTACAAAACAAATGTTCTAAGTTGCATAGGATTTGAACAAATAAGTGTCTATCCATTCTCTCTCTATATTGCAGTTCTATTATTCATTTTTATTTTTTCAGATCGAAGAAGGAGAAGTTGAAGACGAAGCACCTGTAAGTACCATACATACAGTACCATACATATCTGGTACTTACCAGTGTTTAGATCAATGTTGATCTTATACTAACTTTATACTATTGAGTGTTGAAGCAAATAATCGTTTACTGGTAAGTTGTATGTGTGGAAGAAATTTTAAATTGAGGATAGAAATTAAGTATGATGTGACGAGGAAAGATTTATTGTTGAAATCAAAAAGTTAATTTTTTACTATTAATGTAAGTAGTGACTTTTCTTAATGTAATTTATACCGAAAGAGAGCAAGCGTGATTTAACGAGTAAGCTGTTACTTGTAATAGTTACGACCAATAAGTTATAACTATTCTTTAGTGTTAATAGAAGTAGTGATGTAAGAGACCAAGGTGATGCGAGAAGAAGATGCCACATTTGGGGAATTCAGCACCAAAAAATTTGGTTTTATCCTTTAATTTCTTAGGTTATTATATATTTATGTTTGTTTTGTATTACCTTAACTATTGTAAATGCCAATTAATTTAACCAAAAATTTTTTTTGGGATTTTCGTTTCTCTTAGTATAACAATTGCCTAGAAAACACAGTTTTTTGTTTTGTAGTAAAAATGGTAACTTTTATTAAAATTGATATAACTACAAGACACACGTCAACAACCCAATTTTTAATAATGGTTTAAAAATTAGTAGGTAAGGTAAGCGACGTACAAATTATATCATGAATTTTCTTACGAGAAACTTTAATTAGATTGAGAAAATATTATAAATTAGGAAAATTTTATTTCCCAAAATGAAATTATACTAACTATAATTATAACATCATAGATTTCTGGCTATATACACAATTATTAATGGAGCGGGGGGGGGAGGCAATGAATATCGAATGAACAGTGATTTTAGTACCTATTAGGCACTTCCCTATATCAATGTTTTGTATATTATTTTAGTGCAATTTAAATTTTTTTTAGTGTGTGTTTTATAAACAAATTTTTTACATAGCCTATCGCAACGACAACATAATTTTTTACAAACACACCTTCGGACACTTTCATTATGTTGTTCCACATGTCTATTCACAATTCCACCTTTATTCATTTTCTCATCACTGCTATAGCACTTCTCTTACTTTTGGGCTCCTTTTGTAGTAGTGGGTACGTTTTCATTCACATTTCCTTTTTTTTCAGCGATGCCGCAGTGCTGACAGCGTCCAAAACGTTGTCGAGTTTAGCGCTGATGCACCTGGGTTGATGGCTGGTTCACAAGTTACCACTAGTCACTATTAGGGTGTCATTTACGGTTTTGAAATACCCAGTATGGATGAAGTTGTACAAAGTGCCATGCGCTGGATGTCAGGGGGGGAGGAGGGTGAGGCATATTGTACTTTTGAATAACAAACGTAGTTTTTTTGGGGCATTGTTGACGCGATAACCACGCAGGAGAAGGGCCCTCAAGGTGTATGCGTTTATGTGTTTTGGCATCAGACAAGCACAGTGGGGTCGAGACCTGGCAAAGGTTGGTCCGAGGCCAAGTCCTCCTGGTATATCGGGCATAATTTTTGGGGCTATCTACCTTCTTATGATAAGAGGAGTTTTGATTTCTTGAGCGTGTGGTGGTGGGGTTTCTTTTGCTTGCAAGTTGCCTATTTGGTTAAAAAACACATCCAAGACCGTATCGCCTTTTGGACATTTAGAGAGGTGTGCCGTGGTTTTTGTGTCACGGTTGATACATTGCAGTGACCGTAGAGTTTTTGGCCAAGATAGAGCAGAGGTCTAGCTTCTTGTCATGTTTCTCCACACTTTCAATGTTGTTCTGGAATAGCTAGGACCGGGTGGAGGGAGAGAGAGAATCGAGTAAGCTTTTGTTTATCTGCCTGTGTCATTTTAGGCATCCCATGCGACTATCCCACCCCACATTTTGCAGTCATAGTTTTTGTAGGACTGGAAACGACTTTTCGCAGTGCTTGTGCCTAATCTTTTTGGGCCACCATGAATTTACGCAGTCAATTTTTGGTCGGATTTCCACAATCATTACCGTGTAGGTTTAGTCACTGAGTGTCAAGTGGAACAAGTGGGTTTTTTTGCGTTTTCCGTCCGATATGAGGTGGTATTGTACTTGAATGCCGGTAATTAAGTGACGCGAGAACATTATTCTTTCGGGCTGACCGAACGACCCTCCATTAACATTTGCAGGTGAAATAACAATCATAGATTTTTTTCACAGACGTCGTGGGCTTGTTCATTTTTCATCCCACTCTTCTAGAGTCGGATAGGCCTGTCCCTTATAAATATTTTGTACTCAATACATCACAGCTTCGAGCATATATTTTTGACAGTACTTCAAAGTCAATTTAATAAGACCGGTGTTACATAATACGTGCAACATCACATACTTCCATTATGTGTGGTGTGGGTAAAAAAAAACCCCCATGTGTGGTAGTTGGCCACTCTGCAGCCATCAAAGCTTAAATTGAGTTTGATTTGGGTTGAGAGGGGGGGGGGGGGTGCGGGAGGGTGGTGTCAGCTGACATCAGTTTCAGAGGGGGGTGCGGGCGGGAGATAAATATGCCTTGCGGTCACTTCACACACCAGTCGAGTTCGGGCGGAGGAGTGGGAGGGGGAGTGGGGAGGCGGGGGGTCGAGTGCGAGGGCAGGGGGGGTGAACATTACGTGGTCACTGCGGATTAGACAAAGCTTTGTTGTGAGGAGGCTAAAATAGTAGGCCTGTACTTTGCATGGGGTTTTCATGTTCACATGCTATGGCATTGAAAATGTCTCCTAAAGTCCTCAGAAGGCCTTTTACCCCATGTAATGAAAAAGCATGAACCATCCATTACGGATTTATGGTCGATACGTAATCGGTCCTTTGGGTCTCGATGGGATTCATGCCGTCTGATGTAAAAATAATTCGGGTTGAAGTGTCAAATTGATCACTAAACTCGCACAATCGGAGCAAGTCCCTGAATATGAAATGGCATAACCAATTTGATAACATTTTAGATTTCACAATTGCCACTTGTAGCCAACATATTATGCATTATTAGGGCAGGGGGGGGGGGGGGGGGGGGGGCTAACCTACCCGATGAAACTCAAGAAACCTGCTTTAGATGTTTTGGGGTCAACTAAGATGTAAGTTTTAGTAGCATTAGTTATCTACTTCTATCATACACAATTGTAAACTACTAAATAAAAGCAATAGCCAGTTTATTAAATAACTCTAGAGGTCCAAATACATCACTAGTAGTCATCATGGGGATAAGGGTGTTTCAGTATTGGGGAACAGGTGGTATCACTCACAGCCTACAAACCCTAGGCCTAGGCCTAGTACTAAGGTATCTCACCAGAATTCAAACACTCTTTCCATCTCTCTGTTAATATGTACATTTGCATTTCTTGTAGACTGAGAGAAAGCCTCTTCTATACTATGTTTACTACCCATTGTTACAATCTAAGTAAAAGGTCGAAATAAAAACTATTATTTGTTTTATACTTATAGAAGCAACCGTTGGACTACAAAATTTGGAAACCCATTATCTAAAGCAGATACAGGATGACAAATATTATGATTAGAGTATTGACGAGATGGAGAAAACAAAATAACATTTGTTGGCTAAACGTCATGTCATAGACCTCACTATATTATATAGAATATAAAGACAAAGAATGTTTTGCTCTATGTAACGTTAATTGTAGCACTATGTAACTAACAAATTGGTAACAATAACAAAGCCTACAGCCTTTATTAGTCAAACATGACAGAGCCGTAGACGCCCTACCTCCACACAGATAAATGTGAAGTTACAACGCTTGCAGCGCTTGATAAAAATACAGATTAGACACTACCAAATAATGCAATTTATTTAAGCATTATTAGGAGGTGGGTTTTTCCTTGTTATAGCATAATTAAATTTTCTATAACAATTGAAAGACAAACAGAATTGTAAAAAAATTCAGTCTTCAGTTATTGGGGTGCTCAATACCCCTTAATGAAGTTTAATAATGGAATAAACCAAGTATGAAATAACGAGGATAGTGATATAGTTGAGGCCAAGAAGTTAATCGTTATTTATTGCTAATGTAAGTAGTGATGGGATAGAGCAAGTTTGATGTGACGAGGAAAGTGTTATAGTTTAGGCCAGTAATTTCTTCATTATTCAGTGTATGGCGAGTAGTGACTTGATAGTGCAAGTTTGATGTAACGAGAAAAGTTGTAGTTCGGGATAGAAAGTGACTCATTATTTAATGTTTGGACAAGAGCACACGTATTGTTATAATGCCGCTTTCCATCAAAAATGTAGAACCTAACTATCCAGTTAACCATGCAATAACTATAATCAAACTAGATATCCCTCAAACTAAATTTGATTAGTCATTTTTTTCAAATTATCTTTAGATTTATTTATTCCATAAATATTTGTATAAGTAAATTATTACTCCAAAAGGCAATTAGGAAGCACTACATTGATAATTATGGAGTACGGATTTATTGATTTTTCAACCACAATGTACATTAAAACATACATTAAAAATATTTGTAATGGTAAGTTTAAATGGTATAATAATATTTATTAGAATTCATAAAATTTTCACCACTGCCCAATATGTGCTCAAACTTACATTTTATAACGAAAAATCCTAATATTTTCTTGCCCAACCTTCTAAAATGTTTTGAAATGAATCATGTTACCATGAGTTTAAGAAGTTGAGTTTATGAGTAATCAAATGTAATAAAAAGCAATGACGTTATTGTTTATTAGCTGTATCTTGTTCAGGCTCAGCAGTGAGGGATGTGTAGTGAAAAAATGTCTTAAATGATGATACAATACATTTGATACTACAAAAATAACAAACATAATAACCGATACCTAATTCACTACGTATGGTGAAAGCTTTATAATTTTGAACCATTGTAGATAAAGCTGTAAAATGTTATTATATTAAATTTAAATTTGCTCACACAACACTTCATAAACATGTCAAACCGTTGAGTATATAGGCTAATATATAATAAAAGTTGGTTAATTACTTTACTTCAAATAATTATAATTAATTTAATTATAACTAAATAATTGAACTAAATCTGTAAATCGATTTATCGTAGAACTATATATAAAAGTGCAAATACAATTTATATTAATCGTTGATTTAACAGCCCATGAAATCCCAGTTCTGTTTATTGTTTATTTGCTGAGCGTTAGCGAAGCTAGTCACTTGAGGAAAAATGTAATATGTGATTGACCCTCTGTCCATCTGTCTTGAGAAATAAATTGAGCTAAAAATTTTAAATTATATTTTACTAAATATTCTAAAAAGGATCTCACGTATGTCTCTTTGCGCTGGGTATCTCAAGAATGAGTGAAGCAGATGAATATGATAACCTGATGATTTGTGCGAAGTCTTTTACGTTACATGCTGTGGGGCGAACTACTTCCTTGTTGATTTGCATATTAGAAATGTTATCTTCACCTTTTGTTGAAAAATTGCTATAACCACAAAGAAACTGTTGCGCGTATCTAGAGTTTCCTTTATTTACTACAATTAATAATATTTATATAAACTTTAGTTTTTTTCCAATTTCCCCACTAAAAAAAAATTCATTGACAATATTTCGCTTATTAACTGATACTTTAATAATTTAATGTAGTTAGATATGCTTTAGCTCGATTTAGAGAATTAGTAATGTATAAACCAAACAAAAAGTATTCTGGTACTTTGATGTGAATTGTGGCAGACAGTCAAGTGACTTTCATGATTCTGTTTTCTTGCAGGACAAGAGTTTACTGGCAATGCCACCGATTTCCCGGTGGACCAAGCTTAAATCTTCTAAGGTAATAAAGGTACGAAGCACATTAAATCAACAGTATATTTGTATGTGACTAGTGATTAACAATAAGAGTCTTCCTATTGGTTAACATTATGGTACGATTTAATATTAAGCTTAGTTCAATTTTTTCTTTTTTAAGACAAGGAAGGATTTAGGACTTGTCCACTTTCGGAGGTTAATACGCGTCTCATAAACTGAATCATCGTAACTGAGCCCCGAAGAAGACCCAAAAAATGTGGCACCTCCATTTGGAGCCAAGCTGTTTGTCAATGTCTCTTGTAGATTTCAGTGGTCGATATTGATCAGTGTGACCACAAAAGCGCTATTTTTCAAACACTTAGTCTTACAAGGATCTTTGCGCTGCTTCCAGAGTGACATGGTATTCAGGATAAGCAAGGTTAGGGGTAAGGGGCCGCCTCCTGTCGAGATCCTGTGAGAAGGGATAACGGGCATATCTCAGTCATATTACATTGAAAGAACGGGAGCGTAGCTTTGCTCCAGCCTCTTCCATTCAAAGCGGGTATGAGAATCTATACCCCCTAATGTTTAGGCCTTAAAGGGAGCCACACCCACTTCAGCAGTCATCCTTCAAACTAGACTTAAAACCCTTTCACCCTATTATCTCGATATTTGCGATTGGTTTGAGTTGCTCATTACGAAATGTTTTTGAAAGGATAAATTACCTCATCATTATAGAGCTTCAATTTAAAACCTAAAAACGGTTATGTCTCTCAATTTTTTAATTTGATTAAAAAAGGGGAATAATGTTTATAGTTTGATATACTACACGTTGCTATTCTGATTTAAGAATCCTGTTTAGTACCTCATATTAGCAAAGTAATAATTGTTCAAATTTGCAAGAGGATCCGAATAAAGGAAATGCCTATCCCTTCCCTCACTATAGTGTAGTCCTATTATTCATTTTTATCTGTTTCAGGTCGAAAAAGGAGTACGTGTTGGAGATGTTGCTGCTGTAAGTACTTTTGTTTGTTATATATTTTGATCTTATACTTAATTTATATTATTTAGTGCCAAAGAAAGTAGTCACTAAGGGGGAAACTATCATGTATCGAAGAAATAAAAAATTAAGAATAGAAATTATGTTATTATTCGGTGTTGAAAAATAGTCGCTTGATGCCGCTGGTTTTATTGCACAGGGGAAGTTCTTATCGAGGCCAGAAACGGCTTATTCGCTTGATATTCCAGCAAGTAGTCATGTAATGTTATGGTTTTTTAAACGGATAAAACAGCAACTTTTTGACAGAAAACTATTTATTATTCAGCAGTAATGTGTATGACTACATAAGAGAATGTTTTTTGTAACCAGGGTTGTTACAAAAAATGGAATGGGAGTTAGTTCCAATTTATTGTAAAGACAAGTAAAAACATGAGAGTGGAAGTTTGATGAGATGAGGAAAGTGCTAGATTACTGGCTTGGAAGTTGTTCACTACTGAATGTTAAGGTAAGTAATTAAGTAGGAGATCGAGCTGGACGTTACTAGGAATGTTTTAATGTTGAGGCTAGGAAGTTTTTAGTTACACATTGTTGGAAATGACGTAAAACAGGTATAAACCTGTTTCTTGAGCCCACTCGTGGAGCCCCAAAGGAGAACCAAAATTTTGGTCCGAAGCTCCGTTTTGATCAAAGCTGTTTCCAGCGAATCATGAAGAGGCACAATATTGGTGATTTTAAGGTTAAAAATGTTAAATATGGCCACGAAGGTCTACTTTATTTGCTCATATAGGAAGAAAAGATGAGGAAGCCTCTTATTTCACTAAGCTCCAAAATGACCTTAGCTCAGCCTTCTGAGTGAAATTCTTAACTTTCTGTAAAGATTAATTTGCCTTACCCATTACAATATTAATTAAATTGTATAAACTTTTATTTTATTATATTTTCTTTAGTAAAGAAAAGGGACAAGTATTTGTAAAGAATATGTGTTTATATTTAGATTTAAGTATCATCTAAAAATACTCCATGTTCATCATAAAACAGATGTCCAAAGTTGCACAGGCTATCAAATAACGTTTTCCTTCCGTCATTGCAATGCCTTCTTATCAGTAATCTGTATCGTTTCAGGTGGACGACGATGACGATGTATTTGATGGATGGGTTGCTATTGTAAGTACTATACATAATTGGGCATGGATAAATGTATATACTAAACTAAATTTTTTCTATTCGGTGTTAAAAAGTAGTCACTAAAGTGGAAAGTCTTCAGTATAGGAAACATCATAAAGGGAGGATAGATATTGTGTTATTATTCAATGTTAATGCATGTAGTCACATGAGGCCACTGGTTTTGTAAAACAGGGAAAGATTTTATCTATCCAAGAAACTGCTTAATTATTTAATATTCAAACAAGTAATGTCATGTAATGTTATGGTTTTTTTTAAACTAATAAAACAACACATTTTGGATAGCGAATTATTCATTATTCAGTAATAATAAATTAACTACAAAAGGGAATATGTTTGATGTAACCAGAAGTATTATAACAAAATGGAAAGGGAATTATTTACAATTTATTGTAAAGACAAGTAAAAATGTGAGTGTGGAAGTTTGATGAGATGAGAAAAGTGCTATATTACAGGTCCGGAAGTTGTTCACTACTGAACGTTAAGGTACGTAATTACGTAGGAGATCGAGCTGGACGTTACTAGGAATGTTGTAATGTTGAGGCTAGGAATTCTTTAGATACATATTGTTGGGAATGACGTAGGAGCGAGTTGGACGTTACTAGGAATGTTGTAATGTTGAGGCTAGGAATTCTTTAGATACATATTGTTGGGAATGACGTAGGAGCAAGTTGGACGTTACTAGGAATGTTGTAATGTTGAGGCTAGGAATTCTTTAGATACATATTGTTGGGAATGACGTAGGAGCAAGTTAGACGTTACTAGGAATGTTGTAATGTTGAGAATAGGAAGTTTATAATTAAATTAGTTAAATTTTAGATTTAGTAATGACATAAGAGAGCAAGAAAACTTTAAGAGGTATTTTTTAAAATTGAGGCAAAGAAGTTTATCATTATTCAGTGTTAAGTAAAGTAACGGCGTAGAGCGCTCGTTGGCGTGGCGGGTAGTTTTAAAGTTGTGGCAAGGAAGTTAATCATTATACAGCGTTAAGTAAATTAACGGCGTACAGCGCTCGTTTGGCGTGGCGGGTAGTTTTAAAGATGTGGCAAGGAAGTTAATCATTATACAGTGTTAAGTAAAGTAACGGCGTAGAGCGCTCGTTTGGCGTGGCGGGTAGTTTTAAAGTTGTGGCAAGGAAGTTAATCATTATACAGTGTTAAGTAAAGTAACGGCGTAGAGCGCTCGTTTGGCGTGGCGGGTAGTTTTAAAGTTGTGGCAAGGAAGTTAATCATTATACAGTGTTAAGTAAATTAACGGCGTAGAGCGCTCGTTTGGCGTGGCGGGTAGTTTTAAAGTTGTGGCAAGGAAGTTAATCATTATACAGTGTTAAGTAAATTAACGGCGTAGAGCGCTCGTTTGGCGTGGCGGGTAGTTTTAAAGTTGTGGCAAGGAAGTTAATCATTATACAGTGTTAAGTAAAGTAACGGCGTAGAGCGCTCGTTTGGCGTGGCGGGTAGTTTTAAAGTTGTGGCAAGGAAGTTAATCATAATACAGTGTTAAGTAAATTAACGGCGTAGAGCGCTCGTTTGGCGTGGCGGGTAGTGTTAAAGTTGTGGCAAGGAAGTTAATCATTATACAGTGTTAAGTAAATTAACGGCGTAGAGCGCTCGTTTGGCGTGGCGGGTAGTGTTAAAGTTGTGGCAAGGAATTTAATCATTATACAGTGCAACCAAGCCACTATCGTTCAATTTCTATACTCCCAGTTTTCAGCAAAATTTTTGAAGAAGCTTTTCTCAAACAATTTGAACAATTTCTTGATCGTTACGAGATTCTATGTCCCGAACAATTTCGTTTCAGGAAAAACAAGTCGACAATCGATGCTGTAACGAATCTCATTTACGATGTTGTCGAGGGCCTAGAGAGGCGAGAGCACGTGCTAAGCATATTCCTCGACCTCTCTAAAGCTTTTGACTGTGTGCATCATGCAACACTGTTGCACCAGTTGTGGTCAAGTGGTATTCGGGGACTGCCGCACGATTGGATCTCGTCTTATTTGAAAGATAGAGAGCAGTGCGTGCAGATTGCGAGTGTCTTGTCAGGCAAAGTTAAAATGCCCTAAGGTGTCCCACAGGGATCAATATTAGGGCCAGTCCTTTTTCTAATTTACGTCAACAGATTGAATTCTGCAATCCAGAATGGAAAATTGATCCAATATGCTGACGACACGACTCTCTGCATCATATCAAAATCAAAAAACGAACTTGAAATGGAGTCATTCATTGAATTGAATTCATGCATCGAATATTTCTCCAGAATCAATCTGAAAACAAACAGTTCAAAATCAAACGTTATACATTTTTGCCTTCGGCAACAACAAGAGCAAGAGCTTCGACCCGCGGTGATGATGGACGATTTCCTTCTGGAAGAAACAGACTCCATTAAGTTCCTTGGAATGTACCTTGATCGGGGGCTGACATGGGACGATCACATTGAAGACGTTTGCTCTAAGGTTGCTTCAGGAATTTATGTCCTGCGCAATCTTGCAAAATTTTGTTCGTTGGATGTATTAAAAATGGCCTATTTCGGTCTGATACATCCACATTTGACATATGGCTTGAGATTGTGGGGAAGCTGTTCCAAATACAGATTTGAAAGAGTTTTCAGATCTCAAAAGAAAGCCGTAAGAATTATTTCAAAATTAAACCCCAGAGAGTTGTGCAAATATGCCTTTAGGGAGCTTGGATTGCTGACCCTTCCCTGTCTCTATATTCTCGAGGTGGCCTTGTACTGCCGACTTAAATGCGAGTTGGTGCGGGGTAGGGATGTCCACCAATATGGGACTAGAGGCAGGAATAACTTTCGAGTCGAACAGCACGGAACGGCAGCTTTCGAACACTTACCATGTCAAGTTGGAGTCGGACTAATCAATAGGCTCCCTGAAGGCATCAAACAACTCAATGAAACAAAAAAATTCAAAACTCGACTGAAAACATTTTCTTGTGTCAAAGGCGTTTTACTCAACTGATGAGTTCATGATGGGCCGCTGGGATGAACATTTTTGAAATTAACAACCACTAAATCCCCGGTTCTGATACATACAAGAATCGTATTGCATTGTATGTATTTACCTTGACCAACATCATTTATCTGATGTACTTATGTACTTTATATAGTTACGTTGACGCATGCCATGCAATATTGTAATTGTTTCATTCACGCAATAAAGAATATTATTATTATTATATAATTTTGAGGGAAGTGGGCACGAAATTTTCTACTTTTCATTAAGATATATGGAAATATATTGTGAGATCAATAATAGAAATCAAATTATACATGAAAGACGCCAATTTTTTTTATCTATTATTCCAAATTATCTTCTGATTGAGTCATTCCACTAAATTTTAATTAAAACTAAATGCTTCTTTTAAAAAGTGAAGGACTCCTACAATGGCCATTAATTTATTAAAAAAACGGTATTTTATAACACGGGAAAACCTGCAAATGAAATTTATTTATATCGTTTACTTAACATTAATATTCCATTCAAACCAACTTATGCCCATTGTCTGAGCGTTGGCAACGCTGGAAAATGTTCAGTTTTGGGTCTGTCTAAAGGTCCCCCACGCGACATATCGACTACGAACAGACCGGTGGATTTTCATTTTTGAAATTAGCTTTATTGTTATACAAGGAAAATCTGGTACGATGATGGTGTATTTACACTATTGTGTTTTACTGAGTGTCTTATGAGTAACCATGATGCCAACGAAATAATCTAAGAAAAAACCAATTTGTAAATAGACTGGTTTTATCGTTTTATATTTTAATATGTGATGTGTAGCGGACTGGTTGATAAGATCTTCTTTATATTCTAACGAGCCATTCAATACTGCCTTTCATGACGGTACATGTCCCTCCATAGCATTTGGCGGGTATTAGTAAAGGGCGATTCGAGTATTTCAAGAATGAATTGAGCTATAAAATAGAGGTTTTACATATTTCGCTTAGTTATCCTTGAGGATTCTAGCAGATTTTCTCTTCTGTCTGTATGGGCGGTGTAACATTTTCTCCGTCAGATTACCCGCTCGTTAGTCAGTCCTTACGACATCTCGAGAATGGGCTGAGCGATAGATTTGAGCGAAGTCTGTTATGCGACACGTGTTGTTAGCAACCTTGTTGCGAGAGACACTAGAAATTGTACAGATTGTACAATCTATAGATCTAAATTAATTGTATCCTAAAAGAAAATCCTGAGTTTCATTTATTTCCTGACATAAGTAACATTTATCTAATTTTAGACTTTGTTAAATTTTCACATCTTATAGTAATAAACATTTATTGCAAATATTTAGGAATAATTAACAGAATAATTTGAATTTGCTAAGAACATTTGACACGAGTAGGTGAGTTAGTAACGTATAAACTGAAAAAATTATAAATTTAAACTTCTCGATTTGGATGTATCAATATGTTCTGATCCTAGACTTAGGATATTTCTGGTATTTTATTGTGCACTGTGGCATGCAGTTAAGTGATATTTATGATTCTGCTTTCTTGCAGGAGGAGCGTACGGCGCCAAGGCCACAGCGGCGTGTGACATGTCGACCCCCTCAGGTAAGAAGGGTGTTAAGGGGAGCAGGAAGGCAATTTACTAATTTTTTTGCATATTTTGATTCCTTAAAAAGTTTTGTTGAAGAAAATATCAATAGGTTTGCTGAAAAAATGTTATAAAAATGATGAAAAAAGTAATAACAAAATTAAATCGCGAAAATTTTGGACCAGGGGGCGTCTGCGTTACGCGCAGTTCATATAGTGCACTATGTAAAGCGGTATTGCAAGTCATATTATAATCAAGCAGGCAGTGGATGACAAACCATATGGAGAGGAGCTGTATTAGTAGAACTTGAGTAATTGAAAAGCTGGAATATGGCAACCATGTAAAAAAGAGAAAAAAGAGAATGTACAAGTTGGCAGACGGTTAAGGCACACGTGGTAAAAATAGACTAACAGATAAACCGATTTATGATTTACAAGAGTATTATGGTCTAGCAATTAAAAGAGGTGGTTCAGACTGGCAAGAAATGAAAAAGAATGTGTGGGCTATATACTTTCACAAGATATCGACGGATGTAAAACCCCAACATAGCCTATGTCCCACAGGAGCTGACAGTTGGTGTGGGTACAATAAAGCGTTAGCCAACAATGGGACTTATAAACCTAAGCATTCTCTTCCTTATTGTGTAATTATAACTATAAAAAGTATTTTTCAAGATTTAGCTGTTCCAAACTTTTTGAAAAATGTGTCCACCAAAAATCGCAGAATGCGAATTAAAGTTTTCATAATTTAGTGTGGTCAAAAATTCCAAAAATTATTTTTGTTAGACTACATACCTTGAAACTAGGGCTACTTGATGCAGTATTGAGTTTCAATGATGGCTTTGCAGTAAATTAACTATTTACAAAAAGCTGGACCTAAAGTTGAGTAGTACTGCAGTAAACGCGCTTCGCGACCTAGATTTGATTCGTATAAAAAGGGCGGACAAAGCAGCTCAAGAAATGACTTAAGGGTGCGCTCTACCACAGGCCAGAACATCGCAGTACGATGTTTCAAAAATCCGCTTGGAGCGCTGGCAAAATCGGTTGTAGGGAGGGCAATGAGTAGTTGCTGTGGAAGGGATCGGAAACTTACCGAGCTCCTCCGACATTTGCCGAGCGAGGGACCCGAGTATCGGGACTACGGAGCATCTCAGCTATTTGCCGAAAGAAAATGCGTTCGGCTCGTAACAACACACTCGCGCCACGTAGTGTGGAGATTCGGCTAAATCAGTATGAAACTGTAACTGGTACTTTTCCTACCGTTACTCGTTGGTATAACATACTTTTATTATTATGCAATAAAACGTTTTAGTAAAATATATTTAATTTTTGTTAATTTAAATTCGGTCTACTGAAATATTTGAAAACGAACAGAAAACGTAATCATTCCAGTGATATTGTCAGGTCAGAGTGTCTACCGATCTGGAATACGTGGAAAAACTGGGCAAGGCAGGAATAGTTATGAAAAACCTCAGAAAGTTTAAATAATTGTAATGTTATCAACAAACCTAACATAATTTTATTAATTCTTTGATACATAATGTAAACCCACACATTTTCTTGTAAATATAATCATTCTTTCATGTTTTTAGAATTTTCAGATCACATAAGATTTTTAAGACTAACTAACCACTCTACCAGCAACAGTAGCCTATATTAAAAAATTACATATTCTGTTATGAGCTCAGTTCATATATTTACGACTTAGTACACACAGCTACATGTCACTCTCTGTACGTAATTATAACTTTGTAACAACAATAAACTTTACAGAATTGAACAATAGTAACATAACAAAATGCAGCAACAAAAAACCCAAGTCACAACAAGACATTAAAATTACAATCAAGCAAAATACACAAGACCATACATGATGAGAAATTACAGTTTTTACTTAGCAAATTGTATAGGATAAAAATTTACCTGAGTATATTACACTGAGTATATACAGGATGAGTGGGTCTTGGTGTGACAACATTTTTTTGGGTTATAATGCAATGTAAATGTGATACAATGGTGGTTATAAAAAAGTCTAACTCCAAAAATTAGGTCTAAAATTCTTATTTTCAGTTTTTCTAAAAAAACTCTGTTTTTGTACGTAAAACTGATATTTTTCACTCCACTCTATATTGAGGCCATAGATTCCATGGTTAACTTCATCCCAGACTTTCCTGAAATGAATAAGAAAAAATTCAGATCTACTGATTGGGAATTTCCCCCTCAACTAGCAAACATTTCTGTACAGATTAATGATACAATAGATGATAAAATTTTTAACTAAGAAAGATAATTCTCCGGAAGTTTTCCAACAGATAGTTAACCAAATGATCAACTTAACCTATAGAGACAGGATCAACATATTTACAGACGGGTCTAAAACCGGTGAAGGTACAGGAGCAGCAATTTTGATACCACAAATGAATGTGGAAAAGAAAAATATAAACTTTCACCAAATGCATCGATTTATACAGCTGACTTTTTGCTCTATACATGTGTTCTCAGCTTATGAATAACCTCCCCAACTGTGACATACGAGAATCTGCACTGATTCTCTTTTCCTGCCATCAAATCACTTCAAAGTATATGTGATGGCGTAATAGAAGATAACATGTCTCTTGAAATAGTAAAAAACTGTGTAGACTCCAAGAATAGAATAACCTTTCAGTGGATACCTAGCCACGTGGGTTTTGAAATATAATGAAATGGTTGACAAGCTCGCAAAAGAGGCAGTGGTGAATTGAATATCTGTTTCAAGACATCGCCCTTCCATTAACTGACCTCAAATCTTTTCAAAAGAGGAAGATACTTGAAGAAAAAAACAAACTTGTTGCTATATACAACAAAGGCCAGGTGGTATAGGAGTGTACAACCTATCAGTCCTTTACTACCATGGTACCGAGATATGAGACTTAGCAGAAGGGAAATAGTAAATATAATCAGACTAAGAATAGGACATGTCACAGTTAACAAAACTCTTCATCTAAACGAAACTTTATTTCACTCCTCTGTGCTTAAATTGCACTGCAGGAGTAAATGAGACAGCGGATCATCTAATGAAATGTCCACAATTTGAATATGCAAGAAACTCATGTTTCCAACAGATTAGAAGGAACACCTGATGATGATACCTCAGAAAAACTAAAAAAAATTTTATCTAGTTTTGATGAAAGATTATATAAGGAAATAAATCGATTTCTGACAAACCATAAAAAGAAACATATAGCATAATACTGAAATAGTGATCGAAGGTAATCGCAGATGAAACCAGTGCAAAACATATCTTTTAAGTGAAAATTGGACTTCATGGTGTAATGCCAAGTCAGCCGTAAGGCATTTAGATAAAAAAAGACTTCTTTGCTAGTTTACCGAAACTTTATTTTTTCCATATAAAGGTACACTTTTCTCAGAAAGTACTAAAGTTAGAAGGTTGAATTTTTTTATATGTGGATGGCATTGTATTATAGACTTGTGAGCAAAATTATTGCAATAGGTACAAAAAACAAAAGTAAAAAATTACTAAAATAAAAATAACTTAAAAATTTTAGCTATTTTATAGTAAATATTTTAAAAATTTCTTAAACATTTATTTTGAATATTTTAACTTGACAGTGCTTGTGTTTGCTAACCAAGAAATGTATTTAATGCTGTTAAAATTGTAATTGTGTAGCTTTTATACTTCCTGAGAAAATGTACCTTAATTTGATGATTTAAAAATGCATCGCATAGGCCCTTCCCGCTCCCCTTAAGGGCAAGCAAATCACCAGTATATTTGTCTGGGCTAATGATAAAGTACTTCCATTGGTTGCTATTTTGAATTATGGTTTAGTTTTACGCTTGGTTTGAATTTAGTTGTTCTAAAGCTTAATGAAGACCCTAAATAAAGAAGGGCCTCTCCACTTTCAAATATCTTTGAAAGGTTTAAACCTGTTACTTGAGCCAGTCGTGGAAGTGGGGTTCCAAAGGAGAACAACAATTTTGGCCCAAAGCCCCGATTTTATCCAACCCGTTTTCGTATGAGAAATGAAAAAAAATCATGAAGAGGCACAATATTTGTGATTTTATGGTTTATAAAGTCCAGTGTGGCCACGAAGGTCTACTTTATTTGCGTATATAGGAAAAAAGTTATGAAAATTGTACTGCTCCCCAAAGAACCTTAGCTCTGCTTAATTCTTAACTTTTTTGAAAGGGTAATTTGCCTCACTCTCTGCAACATTAATTGAATTCTATTAACTTTTATAGAATTATTTTTTTCGGTACAGAAAATAGAAAATATTTATTGATAATATTGATTTATATCCACATTTAAGTATCCTCTAAAAATACGCCATGTTCGGAAAACAGATGTTCAAAGTTGCACAGGATTTTAAATAAATAAACACGTTTCCCAACGTAATCTTTATTATTTCAGGTGGACGGCGATGACGATGTATTTGGTGGAGGTGCTGCTATTGTAAGTACTTTACATAATTGAGCATGGATAAATGTATATACTATACTAATTTTTTCTATTCGGTGTTAACCCTTGTCTGACACATTTACCTTTCATTGCATAAAAGACACACTGGAGTGTGTGGCAGCCCAATTGAAATAAATCTCTAGTTTTTAATTTTAGTAGTTCTATTTGTGTCTATGGTACATTTATATTCTTTAAAATTCAAATCTGTAAGTTTTTATTTTATTTTTTAAAACACATATTTTAAATTTTTGTTTATAAAATACAAAAGTGTTGCAAAAAGTAGTCAACAGTTTTTGTTAGTAAAAATACCTAAAAATAAAAATATTGGGGGAAAATCATCAGAAAAGAAATAAGTACAAATGTATTTTTATTATACATTGGTAAACTTATCTTAGCCAAGCAGTCAAAGTAGGGCGCTGGCATGTTGTACAGTATTGCTTAGTTTTTCTGTCCTCGTTTCTGTCACAGAAGCAACATATTCGGTGGCGTCTTTCAAGGGCAGGGATTTGCCTGTTTTCTTCATTCGGGATACCAAGAATTTCACTGATGCGACACGAAGACTTCTTTGCAGAGTTGTTGTCTCCAGCCTAGTTTATAGGAATGGCGTCACCATTTCAAAACACAGCTGCTTTAGAAACTGCCTTCGTTTCATTTTGGTATTATCAGATCTCATATTCGTATATTACCATAGCATTCATGCCACTTTGATCCATCATGGCGAACCAAATTCTCATAGGCCATTGGTTCGTCCGTCTACTTACTGAATAACTATGACGCAATTGGTCAAATGTGTCTGTACCACCTTTCGTGGCATTGTAGAATAGTATTGGCATGGCTTCATTGTTATGGGATCAACGTCTTTATTTGTGTACATTTTAGTTAACAGAAGAACATTTTTCTTAGGTTTCGGGGAATAAGAAATCAGCATTTTTTTGTTTGGAGTAAAAGCAAACAGAGAGCTATCTTTAGCCTTTGGTGCAATGAAAGAGGGAGGTATTTCAGGCTTGTTGGATCTGAGGGGACTAACAATTTTCAGCTGAAAATTTTGTAGCATATTTTCAAAAAGTGGAATTGATGAAAAGAAAGTCACAGAAAGAGCAACTGTGATATTTCGATTTGTGTGATGAATAGGTTCACTTAGTGTCCGAACATAGTATGACGGTACGGGTTCTTTGTTGGGTGGCTTGATTGGGCCAGCATATGGCAAAATATTTATTTATTTAACTTCCAACGGTCAAAAGACCAATTTACAACGTGTTACATTTTTACAAAGCACAAAGCACCTGTTACACTTTTTAATATTGATTTATGTAAGCAGTTCTTGAGTTATTTAGCATAAATATTTTTAATCCATACTTATCGGGCTTACTCCTCATATAAACCCTGAAACTACTATTACCACGATACCCAAACAACTGCTCATCTATGGTACAATGTTCATAAGGAGAATACAAACCTTTTGCATTTGCCATAAACATGTCCCATATTTTCTGATAGGTGCAAATTTTCTTTCTTTGTCCGCACTGCTCTCATCAGAAAGTTCTGACTCTTCCTCTACATAATCCGTATCATCATCGCTTTCAGTGTCCTATAATAAATCACGAATTTCATCACTTCACAGTTCAGCAGACATAACTATTTATATTGTAAATAACACTTACAATGAAACGGTGATAACATTTAACCTTTTAAAGGAAAAATAAACAGTTAATCAATACACAAGCTAGTTTTAAATTTATAAATACTAAGTTTGTAGAAAACTAAAACCGCCACACAGTAGACACACTGGGGTGCAGCACACCCCAAGCAACGTTTTGGACCTTTCCAGTTGGACAATGACAGGCAGAATATAGTAAATAGCAATGCGCTTAGCTTAAGCAGTAAGGCTACCAACTGAATTTATATGGCCACCAAAATTTCCCTGCACCACCCAATTGTGCTGCAGAGGAAAAGTTATATAGTGTGTTACACCCCAGTGTGTCTGACAAGGGTTAAAACGTAGTCTATATATATAAAGTGGAAAGTCTTCAGTATAGGAAACATCATTAAGTGAGGATAGATATTGTGTCATTATTCAGTGTTAATGCATGCCGACTGATTGTATCGTTCGATATTTTAACATGTGATATTTAATGATAACATATTTCGTCGTATTTTAAAGACCAATTCAATACTACCTTGTATAAGTTTATGTTTTAAGACAAAAATCGTTTGATGATGATAGATGTCCGTCCATAGCATGAGGCTTAGAATATTCCTGGTATTTTATTGTGCACTGTGACATGCAGTTAAGTGATATTTATGATTCTGCTTTCTTGCAGGAGGAGCGTACGGCGCCAAGGCCACAGCGGCGGGTCACACGTCGACCCCCTCAGGTAATAAGGGTGTTAAGGGCCATCAGACTATATCTGTTAGGGCCTAGTGATGTACACTAAGAGTACTTTCATCGGTTGCTGTATTTTAAGCTGTAAAGTTACAGTTTATTTTGCGCTTGATTTGAATTTAATTGTTCTTAAGCTTAATGAAGATCCTAAATAAAGGTGTCTTCTTCTTTTTAAAATCTCTGTGAAAGTTGTAAACCTGTTTCTTGAGCTCAGACGTGGAAGTGGAGCCCCAAAGGAGAACCAAAATTTCGATCCAAAGCTCCGTTTGGATCCAAGTTTCTATCTGCAAAAGATGAATAGAAATCATAAAGAGGAACAATCTTCATTTCGTGATTTTAAGATTGTTAATGTCCAATGCACCCACAAAGGTCTATTTTATTACCTCATATAGGAAATAAACGGGAAATGCTGTAGATAGAGGTAGAAATTTATATACTATTTAACGTTGAAACAAGTAGTTACTTAAGGGTGGTGCAAGATTTATCTAACGGGAAATGTTGTAGATCGGGTAGAAATTGATATATTATTTAACGTTGAAGCAAGTAGTAACTTAAGGGTGGTGAAAAATTGATCTATCGGGAAATGTTGTAGATCGGGTAGAAATTGATATATTATTTAACGTTGAAACAAGTATTCACTTAATGGTGGTGAAAGATTGATCTAACGGGAAATGTTGTAGATCAGGTAGAAATTGATATGTTATTTAACGTTGAAACAAGTAGTCACTTAAGTATATATATATTTGTTATTCAATATATATACTTAAGTGGGCACGAAACATAATAATTCCAGTTTGATCAAGGTATCGGAAAGATATTATGAATCAACTACGGAAATCAAACTATATATCCAATATGCCAGTTTTATTTGTCTAACTCATTAGTTCTTAATCTCTTAGAACAATATTACATAAAACTCGAAAACCTGCAAATAAAATGTATTTATTTCGTTTACTTTAATATTCCATTTAAACCAACTTATTCTTATAATCTGAGCGTTGGAAACGCTGGAAAAACTTCATTTTTGTCTATCTGACTGAATGTCTCCAGCGCGACATAATGAGGTGAGTTAGTAACGTATAAACTAAAAAAATTATAAATCTAATCTTCTCAAATTGGATGTATCGATATATTCTTACGCAAGACTTAGAATATCCTGGTATTTTAAGCACTGTGACATGCAGTTGAGAGATATTTATGATTCTGCTTTCTTACAGGAGGAGCGTACGGCGCCAAGGCCACAGCGTCGGGTCAGACGTCGACCCCCTCAGGTAATAAGGGTGTTAAGGGCACGCAAGCACCAGTATATTTGTCTGGGGCTTTCATATGTTGCTCTTTTAAGTTGCTGTTTAATTTTATGCTTTGATTGATTGTAGTTATTCTTAAGCTTAACGAAGACCCTAAATAAAGAAGGGCCTCTCCACATTCTGTGAAAGGTTTAAACCTGTTCAGCTCTGTCGTGGAAGTGGGGCCCCAAAGGAGAACCAAAACTTTTATCCAAAGCTCCGTTTGGATCTAAGTTGTTTTTCTACGAAAAATTAATATAAAATCATGAAGAGGAACAATCTTCATTTCGTGATTTTAAGGTTGGTAATGTCCAATGTGGCCAAGAAGATTTTATTTGGTCATATAGGAAATAAATGAGGAAATTTCTCATTGCACTGAGCCATAAAAGGAAATTAGCTCTGCTTCCTGAGTGGAGTTACTAAACCTTTTGGAAAGGATAAGTGACCTAATCTACCACAACATTAATTGAGTTCTATAAACTTGTATTGAATTATTTTTCCGTTGGTACAGAAGAGGAGGAATTATTTATAAATAATATGTTTTTATATTCACATTTAAGTATCCTCTAATCTAATAATGTTCCATGTTTACAAAACATATGCTTAAAGTTGCACAGGCTTTGAAATAAAAGAAACACGTTTCCCTTCCGTCATTATAATGCAGTCATATCAGTCATCTTTATCATTCTAGGTGGAAAACGTCGGCGATGTATTTGGTGGAGGTGCTGCTATTGTAAGTACTTTACATAATTGAGTATGGATGATGTTGATTCTATACTAAATTTATTTTATTCAGTGTTAAAAATGTAGTCACTAGAGTGGAAAGTCTTCTGTATAGGAAACATTAATAAGTGAGGAGAGATCGGTGTCATTGTTCGGTTTAGGCGGTCACGTGAGGTCGCTAGTTTAGTAAAACAGGGAAAAGTTTTGTCAAGGCCAAATACTGCTAAATTATTTAATATTTAGGCAGTTAGTCACGTGAAAGAGTGAGGTTTTTTAAACGGGTAAAATAAAAATAATTGCGGACAGAAAGTTGTTCACTATTCATTCATTGATGAAGAAAATAATGTCATAAGAGAGCAAGGTTAATGTAACAAGAATAGTGTTAAAGTTGAGACGAGGAAGTTATTAGTTATTCAGTGTTAGGATAGGAAGTCACTTTGAGGTGCAATTTGAAATTGTGGTTAATTATTCATTGCTATGACAAGTACGTATTATTCTTCTATGTTCCATCAAAGAGAGATGGAAGTGTACCATAAGGTTAACTCTGAATGAATATAATCAAATTTACCACCAATGATTAAACCAATTTTGAGTTTGTTATTATTTTGAATGATCCTAAGATTTATTTATTCCAATAAATTTTAAATATAAATAAATGCTTTCTCCAATAGGCAAGCGAAACCTCTATTTTGATCTCTATGTAGTACTCATGTAAGGTGAAATCTAAAGTAGAAACAGTTTCTACAAGTTACTAAGTTTTAAATCAATAAGTAAAGATCAATACATGCATAAGTTTAGGGCTAGTGCATGTTGGATACTTCAATGTTAATTTTGAAATATTAATTTTTAAGTAAGTGAGGTACGTTGGTAATTTGAGATAGGAAACAGAATATTTTACAACTGACCTGAATAAAAAGAAACATTTCAAAACTTGGTCTTGAAACACGTTTTTTAATGTTGACTAACAGGTTAAAATACTGCTCATTGCGGAATTTGTAGCTAAGAGGAAAGTACCAATGCTATAGTTGAGTAGTTGGGTGAATCAGTCATATTTGAAAGCAATTGTAAATAGTGATAAGCATAAAAAATACATTTTTTGAAAGGTGGAAAATATATATTTTTAATATATTTTTCTATGATTGAATTGATTTAACAGAGCATAGAAGAAGCAATGAATCAGATAGGGAGAGGAATGAAGACAAGTGTTGCGGATGACTCAAGTCCTGAAGGAATATTTGAAGACATGATTCTCGAGGATGATGTGTTCGAACCACCGGCACCGGTGAGTTAGACAGTTACTTAATAACGAATTAGTTACGGTACTTGAACAATGTCATAGAATATTACTATACTTTAATACTTATAAACTACTTCAATTTCTACTCGCCTCGGTGTGCTTAATGCCCGGAGGAGGATGACGATGTTCATCACACCTTCTTCGCTTGCGGGCGCTTCACCGAGACCAGGCGAACGCTCGCCACCACAGTTGGCGATGTTTCGGCAGACACCATTGTGGAGCTGATGCTGCAGAGGGAGGACGCATGGAATGCAGTCACCACTCATGTACATGCGATCCTTCATCAGAAGCGTGAAGACGGATACCTGGCTGACCCCTAGCTTCCGAAACAAGTAGTTTTGTCCTGGATGGGACATAAGACACACGGAACAGGCAAGATGTCATCTAAAAGGGTTCCGACCTGGGTCCTCCGTGGACCGTAGGGGGTTTAGTGGGTAGTCTGCAAGGGAGTTCCACAATCCGTGCGCAAATGCATTCCCCCTACGTAAAAAAAAAAAATCTTCAATTTATATAAATAAAATATGATGTACAAACACTCCTGTTTACAGTTATTAGTTCATTTATTTTTCTTGGTTAAAACAAAACCATATGTTCAATCCCAAATGTCGTTCTTTACATGTATTCTTATTTGAATAAAAAAAATTTAGCAACGTTTTCGGATATTTGTTTCCCTAAATAAAATTATCCACACACGTTTTATCCAGAATATCTTCAATAAATTATTGTAACATTCTTTAAACTTATGTGTTCCTTTTGTATTGTAGTCTCGAAAGTATTTTCACTCATATACAATTCCTAGAGATTAATAAATTAAGATATTTCAATTTTATATTTTCTCTATATTGTTACTTCAAATAATTTCAAAGTTATTTCATTTAAACCTGTTCAAAATAATGTTGCAATGAGTAATGTGTTATGTCTTTGAATATCTGGATCATCCCACCAGAGTTAAATTTTACCAAGGTTGAATGAAAATTAGTTTAATTTTAATTGATGTTTAAAGGAAAATATTGTATTCGGTTTTTTAAAATATGTTTATGGATACCTAGTGCATTGAGTACTTATGTGGATTTATTAAAAATTTTAATTGTAGAGTATAGTTTCATTTTATACTGTAGTCTGGAAAAGAATGAATCTTTGAGTCATGTGAGTGTTCATTTCTCTGTTTTCTGTTGTGGTAAAAATGCAATTTCAGTTTCACGTAAATTACGGGAAAACAATCTCATCTTTGTTCATTAGGTTGGTTTTACGATTGTCTCAGTGTTTAAATATTATTTACAAAGAAATAGATGTTTTTAATTTTTTTAACTAATTTTCCAATTTTAAAACCACAATATAAGTTAGTACTTACAAAATATTTCGCGATTCTATTTTAACTGTCCCATTTTAAAAAGAGTTGCCTGGGGGAAATTTATCTATTCCTCCGTGGCAATTTAAATTAAGCGATTTCATCCGTAGCATTTAAATTTCGCATGAAACTTTATTTCTACATAGACAAGAATCAGTTTTATGAAGGAGCACGTCTGTTCGTAGGATTAGACTGAGCGTAATTGAAGACTGTCATTCAGTAGGGTGGTAGATTTTATCTTATGTTCACCTTGGGGTTGTAAAAAATTTCGTTTCCGTCTTGTGTTTTGTTTGGAGTTGTCTGTCCATGTGTCTGTCCGCAGAAGTACTAGAGAATGAAATGAGTTACATGCTGGAGCAAAGGCTGCTACGTGACACGTGATAAAGCGTACTTCTACTCTGTTGATAAATATATCACAAATTTAATATCGCTCTGTTGTAGAATCAATTTATTGAAATTAATTGTACTCTTAAATGAAATCTTGATTTTATTATATTTCCTCTCATTAATAGTATTTATATAGTTTTAGATTACTTCCATGCTCACATCTTGTAGTTGTAAGCAGTAACTGAACTTCTATTATACATTAACACGAGGTTATCAGTTAGTGGCGTAATAAAGTAAAGAACAAGTTTTAAATCTATATTCTAAAATGTATTGTTCCGATTCGTTCTAATTGTACGTTCTGAAGTCTAGGACATCCACGGTGTTTTATTGTGAATTGTGACAGGTAGATAAGTGAGTAGACATCCCGCCCCTTGGGTCCTAACATGGGCTCTTATGGGAGGGAGAAATTCCCTCATTTGCTGGAGAAATCCCCTCATGTGCGGGAGAAATTCCCTCCTCACACTCTTATCCTATCAAAATGTTCCAAATTCTGGGTGTTTTTCGGTAAAATCGGTGATTTGGGGTGTCAAAATCGGTGATTTGTTGGGTCCTCACACTCTTGTGCACACTACGTGAGGGAGAAACGAGGGACGGAGGGAATTCCAATATGGCGGCGGGGGCGGGAAAAATTGGCGGGAACAGGGGAACCTAACCTCACTTTCTTGGTTTCCCGCGTATTCAAGATGGCGGCGCCCATGAATTGGCGGGAACAGGGAAACCTAACCTCACTTTACGGTTTCCCGCGTAATCAAGATGGAGTAAACATTACATATTAAAAATAAAGACGAATCGTACCTTATTGTGTGATGTGGTGATGATTTTAATAATTCTGTTTCCTTGCAGGTGGCAGTTCCTTGCCAGCCGCCAGCACCTCCGCGGGCTCGTTGGAACCGGTTGCAGCCCGCTCAGGTAATAAGGACATTAAGGACATTCAGTCATCAGTGTATTTGTCAGTGGTTAGCGATTGGCATTTTAAGATACTGCTTTATATTACGCCTGGATTATATTTGTTCGTTACTAAGCAAAATAAAGGTAAAGATTTGGCCCACTTTTAGAGGCTTACACAATATGTTTCTTGAGCTTAATCATGAACGTAGAGACTTTTTTCCTCAAACCCCCTTTGGATTCAAACTGTTATTCAATGAAGGATTAATAGACATGAGGAATTATCACAATGTGGAGATTTCAATGACTGATATGACCATAAATGCCTACTTTATTTTACTCACTTAGGACAAGAAGATGGGGAAACCCCTCATAGCACTTAGTCCTGCAAGGACCTTTGCTCTGCTCTCCCTTTCCGTCAGGATATTCAAGACGGTTAAGCTTAGGAGTAGGCATCACCTTCGAGATCCTATTAAAAGGATCACGGTCAACTTGGAAGAATGGGAGCCTAGCTCTTTTCCAGTCTTTTTAGTCAAAGTGGACAGGGGAGTCACATTCCCTCATGTTTCCAAGGCATTTAATATAACGTCTACGCCAACGTTCATCATCCGAGGTAACCTAGACAAAATGACAAGCCCTTTCTATCCCACTATCTCTACATATTTTTGGTTACTAATATGTCGCTCCTGGGAATTCATTGGATAGTGGCACATCGGCCTTTTCTTAGCTATCCACTTATAAGAATAAACGTGCATCTACACCAAACTAACAACTACATTTTGAAACTGTAACATTTAAAATGAAAAAAGTGTTACCTTCCTTGGTTTATGGTCATCAATAATTGCATGCTTGGACTCATTTCTTGATCTAATCTTTTAACCTAAGTATAAAGAAACACTTTTTCAACTTACATACCTAATATGTAATATATGCTTTTTCACATTTTAGTCAAAATTTACAGATAATAATTTGCCTGTCTATATAAATACATAAAATATAAAAGAAACTGTTCTGACTGACTCTCATCATCAACACCCAGCACAACTATAAAAGATGAAGACAGGAAATTTTGTTCATATAAGGATTGTTATTTCTTACTCTGGAGGTACACCCTATAGAAACACAAAGTTGATGAAATGTCCTTTAAGATATGCATTAGTACAACAACCTTTTTTAATAACATAATTTGTTAAACACCATGGCTGTTCGATGTAAACCGATTCTGTTTTATATTTTCTAGAGCAACGTAAGCCCTATAATAAACAATAGTCTCAATTTAAACTGTTGTATTTAGCCAAATTGTGTCTATTTATGACGATTGAAGTAGTGTTTCTCCATTTCTGTTTACTGTAAGGGTAAGTCAGCAATTAGTACTGTTTATTTTTCGATCTATTTTTAATGTAAGTTACACATAAAGTTACTTACTGTATGTTTTAGTTAAAGCTACTTTAATTAAGTTTTTTTTACGGATCCACCTTCATGTTGCACTTGTTTATGAACTACATATATTGCTGTTGTAATTTTTCTTTTTATTCACGATGTTGATGTTATTTGGCACTTGTTTTGCTTATTTTTGCTTTTGTTTGCTTTAGCATGTATGCATGTAAACTATTTGTGTAAGTTGTTTTTATCAAGCCTCTTGTATTTTCATAATACCTATATCAAATGTGAAATGGTGTATACCGTATGTAAATAAATAAATAAATGTACAATTTTTGAGTTTTCATTGTTGAAAATAGGAGCCAAGGTGTGTGGAGCCGCCAACTTGGACGGCGGATGAGTGGCATAGGCCTTTAACGACAATTGAGGTAATAAAACTTATTTCTATAAATTTTACTCAATGATATTGGTGAATCTACTGGTATAATTGTTCGTAATCTTATAAATAAATCTATATTTATCAATACTGGTTGCTCCCGTCGCCCAAGCCTGGGAGTGGGACATCTCTTTAATTAGATGGACAACTGCTAAATACCTACAGAAATCTCATGTTATAATCTCCTTATTTTGCACTGTTTCAATTTCAATAAGTGCTGCAAATTCCAATTTTTGGCGTAATGGGTTTTATACATTTATAAAATAATGCCATAACCGTTAGTCTATCACAATAATGGTTTAGATTAAATTTTGAATGGAAATGCTGCAATGGTAGACTGTTAGAAATACTATGATAATTAATATTTACGTCATCCGAAATGACTTATGTAAAAATAGAGTCTCAAAAGTTTCCTTAGCATGTAAAATTTTAAAAATTAATAAAGAACTATTTTTGTCTAAAAGTGTAGTATATGGCAAATGCAATATGCCATAAATAAATGTAACTATACAATTAAAATGCGTTAATTGAAGTTTCTAATATAAAATGTCATATTTTAAAAAAATTATTGAAGTGTTCAAACTATCCTCATTTAAAAATATTGATCAATACGAATTATTAAATACTTACAATCAAATCTTATAACATTTTCGCCTCGATTTATATTTTATAGACACTAGATGTAATTTTTGCTTCAAGTGTTGAGCGTTACCTAAAATCCCGTTTATGGAATAAATACATAATTTACCTTTATTTCTCTTTTACTTAGGTACTATTCGATAGTTAATACTAAACATTACGATTTATGTCGTATGATTGACATGATTGCATTATTTTGTTAAAGGAAGACGTAGAATGTGCACCTGACGTTTGGGAAGAACCGCCTGCAATGGTAAGGTAGCTAAATATATATCCAGAGATAACAATTATTGTAATGTTTTAATCAATTTTCAATTTGATTTTTTAAATTTTATCAAAGCAATATGTGTCTCATAGCAGTTAGCATGGCGTGTAGACGTTTTATAGAGAGTAAACTCAAAACTGTATTTAATTTCATAGATATAAATAAAAACCATCTATTTTATGAATAAGAATATTTTTACTTTATAGTAAGCATCCATTTGAATATAAGGCATGTTCTTCTTAATGATTTAAATTAATCTGGCCATGCTTTAATGTCCAACAGGAGCCGATGTTAGGACCAACACCGCCTCCATGGCAACCTCCGCCCCCGCCGCCCCCACCACCCCCGCCGCCACCGTCATCAATATCTATGAGATCAGAAATGGTAAGTCTAAAAATGTGAGAATTGTTTTATTTTAAGTCTAAAATTACAATGTGGAAGGACAGGCATAAGTACAATGAGATTTGTGTCATCGCCAGGAGGAAGGCGGGTTAATATGGCGAAGCATTGTAAATTCAAATCAAATCTTTTTTATTGCATCGACAATTCTTACATTGTATGGCAAACGTCATGGGTTTTTTAAATTTCTGACATTCATACAACAATACACACTCACACATACAGTTTCACAGTTACGCGTCTTTCATACATCGCCAATGCAACCCACTTAGTACAGCAGAGTCAGTTTTCTAATTGGGCGGTCTCCCAGTCGAATGTCAAAAACTCACCTGCATTTTAGAATGCTTGTGACACCAAGAAGCGTTTAAGGCGAGTCTTTAACGCCTTGGGCGTTGGAGCATCTTTAATTGAATTGGGCAGTCTTTTGAGGAAATGAACACCCGCCTGCGAGGGCACGCGTTCATTAAACCACCGTTCTGTGTCTCCCAGTTCGGTAGTTTGCTGTACCACGTGTCTCATACATGTGTATGTCTCGGCCTCTGGTTAAGGAACATTTACCCATACAAAACAAAGTTGTTTCCAAAATGTAGAGGCACGGTAGAGTCAACAGCTGCAATTTCTTGAAAGCTTCCCTGCACGACTCTCTAAATTTGATTTTGGCGATTATTCGAATTACTTTTTTTGGAGTCTGAAAGCTCTTTGAAACAGTGTGTTTGCGCAAGCTCACCAAAGGACCACTCCGTAGGCCAGATGGGGGTAAATCAGTACATAATACGCCGTAATCCTTACCTGACTCGGGCAGTATTTGGCTAAAGATCTCAGAACAAAAATATCTGAGCAAACTTTGGCGCAAACATAGTCAATATGCTCATTCCAAGTCAGCCCTTAATCAAGGTGCATTCCTAGGAATTTTGGACACAGTTGTTTGACGTCAACTAAAGCCTGTTGTTCCAAAACTTCACTCGATATTGCATTAAAAAAGAGAGTCGTATCATCGGCAAACTGCACTAATTTTTCACGCAGAAGCGATGATTTTACATCGTTGACGTAAAGCAGGAAAAGCACAGGACTGAGGATGGATCCCTGAGGGACTCCGTAACTCAGTTATATTTTTTTGGACGACTTACTAGATATCTGGACAACTTGGGATCTGTGAGTTAGAAACGAGCTAAGCCATTTAAGAGGCAAACCTTGAATACCGTGAGACTCAAGTATGTCAAGCAGTGTACCGTGGTCAACGCAGTCGAATGCTTTGGACAGGTCTAAGAACACAACCATTGTGTGGTTACGACATTCAATCCCCTCTACAATCATATTGCTCGGAGACTCAGCAGGAACAGCAGATGACGGCAGAGGCAGAGGCGGTGGTGGCTGTGACGAGCCTACAGAGACCAAGCTTGTCCTCCTCAAATTAGCCACCACAAGTCGAGCCAGTAGCCGCTTCCCCCCCATCGTCAGATACTGGCCATGGCGAGTGAAGTGCCGCCTCCTGATGGTGTTGAAGTCCAGTGGTACGGATCCTTCACATCTGGCACACAACCCCCTGATGTAGTGGTTGACCAGGGTAGTCTGCTTGTTGACGGGGAGGTCGGTGGAGAGTTCGTGGCGATATGGCACTGTCGATGCCACGACCTTCGTAGGGGAGGTACGCACGATGATCTGCTGCTCCAGGTGCTCAAAGATTGTAGATGGTTCGCCGGCTCCGACGTCATTCGCACCGGCAATTAGGACATAGCAGCTTCCCGGAAGAGGGGATTGACCGCCCTCAACCACACCCAACAGTCCGGCCACAGGCTTGCACACCCCGAGCACACTCGTCTCCGCGGTGACGAGGGACTGGACCAGTCCAGCCAAGGAGCGAACGTAGCTATCCCCCTCGACAATCACTGTTGAAAAGACCACTGGCGTAACAGATGTCTCGGTGTTGCGTGTTTTTTGCTTGGGTTTCTTTTTTAGGCGTTTGTGCTTATTTTGATTTTGTTCATGCTTTTTAACGATAGATTTTTTAAAAGTAGATGTTATATTTATATTGTTTATATACATTTTAATATAGAAATAGTTTGGTAAATAATGTTTAAATAATCTAGTGATGCTTTGATACCATTCAGGAGTCGACTTTGGAACCACAGACGATCGAGTGCCGGCCGTCCTCGCCTCCACTATGGATGAGACCAGAAATGGTAAGTCCGTACAATTTTAAGAAATTTTTGAATTTGTAGTCAAAAACCACAATGTGTAAGAACAGGCAGATGTACATAGGGATTTGTTTCGTCTCCAGGAGGAGATCGGATTAATATGTTGAAGCACTGTGCATTATATTTATATTGTTTATATACATTTTAATATAAAAACAGTTATCTAAATAATGTTTAAATGATCTAGTGATATTTGTTACCATCCAGGAGCCGACTTTGGAACCACCGACGATCGACTGGCGGCCGCCCCCACCTCCACCATGGATGGTGGAACGCATGGTAAGAATCTTTAGTCTAATATGACATCCTGGAAGGAACATGTGTGTATGTACATAGAGATTCATTTCGCCACTGGGAGAGGGAGATGTGGTGGAGCGATTCAAAAGCGACTAAGTTTGGAAAGATTTTCCACCCTAATTTGAGAAACATTTACTAACCACAAATATCTCGATATAAGTATCTATACTTATATACTATATATCTATACTTATATAAGTATATATAAGTATCTCGATATTTGTGGTTAATATATCTCGATATTTGTGGTTAGTGGTGTGCCGCCTCCTCTTAACACATAAGCTTTTGCTGTACGCAGCGTAGGTTCAACTGGAACGTATAAACCATCCAGGAGTGAACCCTCTCGGTAGAATCAGTTGGACATAATAAGTAAACTTTTGGTTTAGATAAAATTAAGTAACAATATCATGTGCAAGTGTTCCAAGGTATTCCAATCTATTGAATTACTAGAAAGTATTTTGTTACAGGTATGCACGGTCCTCTCCCATTAAGTAAAAATAGACAAACCCGTCAATAGCATCCCCAATCAGTTATTGGCTGAACGTTAGTACAGCGTCTTACTCGAGAGGCTTAATTTCTATTTGTCTGTCCATCTGTCTGTGTATTTGTTCGCATGATATCTCGAAAATAAACAGACCTTGAAATTTTGCACGAAGCTGCAAGGAAAATCGATTTTGATGGCGGAACTAATCGAGCTTTTAAAAACCATGAGATTTTTCTGAGCGTTAGTGATTATTTGTCTTATAGTTGTAACAATGATGAAAACGAGAAAATCGCAGAATAAATAAATGTGCAAGCAACCCGATATGTTATAAGTAACATAGTAACGTATGTAGTCTAATGAAATGAGTTATAAACATGAAATTTTGCATGCAAACTCAGAGAAGCCTGTAATAAAGATATTTGCATAATCTTAAAATGTCAGTAAGTCAGTAACTTTACCTAAACATTTAGCGTCACATGCAATCACTTAACATATAAGAACACACACACACAAACACACACACATTCATATCACGCGACTGTGCAAACAAATCCTAAAATCGCGAAGCAATTTGCTACTAATTTGTTAAAAATAGTATGTTTGATTTAGAAATGTTAATCTGATTACTTGAAAAAGTATGAAGCTACTATTTGTTTATTCGTTTTAGTTCTAATATCTATTCGTTTCCTCTTTAAAATCACTATTTCTTCCTAATCACCGATAAATATTTAAGTAACTAATTAAATGAATGTTCAATTCAACTAATTTATGTATCCTGCCATTATTTTGCAAACATCTTTTATTGTTTATATGACATTTACAGAATCGAGACTTGAGCTTCTTGCCTAGCGTGCCTGACTGGACTCCGATAATTGGAAAGGAAGATCAAAGCAAGATTTGGGCTCAACGACAGGCGGAAACTCGAATGGTAAGGGACATATGCAGCAACTAAAATATATTTCCTTTCAGAATATTCTTTTGTATGTAAATGATATTCATCTTAATTCCGCATCTAATTGAAACCGTGTTTCAAAATAAAATGGGATCAGTATTTTCTCTTTTTACTATTTGATATTAAGTTATATTTTCGTCAAAAAAACAAACAATATTACTAAATCGTTCTGGAGAGTCGTTGAGTTTGCGGTCTAAGGATGGCGCTCGTGCAAATACGAGTTGGGGTGTTGTCCCGTGATATCCTGCCTTGGATTAGTATTGAATGGAGGAAATTCGATTACTCCACCTTGTTATAATTGACTGAGCGGAACGAAGATTTCGCCTTGACTCTGGATTATGGAACCGTGTTATCCATAATCCAGGGCTGGCACACCCTTTACCCATGGCGGCGACCTCTGCCTTGGGATTTGTGTCCTCATGAATTTGTAGTCTAAAATCGCAATGTGTAAGAACAGGCAGATGTACATAGTGATTTGTTTCGTCTCTAGGAGGATGGCGGATTGATATGGTGAAGCACTGTGCATTATATTTATATTGGTTATATACATTTTAATATAAAAACAGTTATTTAAATAATAATTAAATGATCTAGTGACGCTTTTTTTACCATCCAGGACCCGACTTTGGAACCACCGACGATCGACTGGCGGCCGCCCCCACCTCCACCATGGATGGTGGAACGCATGGTAAGAATCTTTAGTCTAATATGACATCCTGGAAGGAACATGTGTGTATGTACATAGAGATTCATTTCGCCACTGGGAGAGGGGAATTTGGTGGATCGATTCAAAAGCGACTACGTTTGGAAAGATATATCCACAAGATATCTCGATATTTGTGGTTAGTGATGTGCCGCCTCCTCTTAACACTTAAGCTTTTGCTGTACGCAGCGTAGGTTCAACTGGAACGTATAAACCATCCAGGAGTGAACCCTCTCGGTAGAATCAGTTGGACATAATAAGTAAACTTTTGGTTTAGATAAAATTAAGTAACAATATCATGTGCAAGTGTTCCAAGGTATTCCAATCTATTGAATTACTAGAAAGTATTTTGTTACAGGTATGCACGGTCCTCTCCCATTAAGTAAAAATAGACAAACCCGTCAATAGCATCCCCAATCAGTTATTGGCTGAATGTTAGTAACGCGTCCTACTCGAGAGGCTTATTTTCTGTTTGTCTGTCCATCTGTCTGTGTATTTTTTCGCATGATATCTCGAATATAAACAGGCCTTGAAATACTGCACGAAGCTGCAAGGAAAATCGAGTTTGATGGTGGAACTAATCGAGCTTTCAAACCACGGGATTTTTCTGATCGTTAGTGATTATTTGTCTTATTAAATCAAATCAAATATCATTTATTTCCATCAGACATGTAACATGCATTGGATTGCGTCATAAATATAAAAAAAATACATGTACAGTTTTTATATCTATACATAAGACTATTTATTTCCAATAAATTCACTGAGGGTGTAGAAACATTTTTCTATTAAAAAAGCCTTCAGTGTTCTCTTAAAGACCATTATATCATTTACATTCTTTAGGTCCACAGGAAGAGAATTATAAAAAATTACGCCATTATAAAATCAGTTATGTTTGAAAAAAGAGGTTGCATGGGGGGGAATATTTAATTTGTTGCTATTCCTGAGATAGTGTCCGGACTGCAGAATTAGTGAGTCGAAAATGCCCTGATTTTGCTTAAAAAAAGACCAATGTGTGGTAAATATATATACTTGGAAAAGTAAGCAGATTGAACTTCTTAAAGTGTGATTTGCAGGATTCTGATTGACTGATGCCAGCAATAGCTCTCACCGCTTTCTTCTGCAAAAGACAGACATGGTTTGTTCTGCAATTTTCAAAACCCCAAATTTCAACAGCGTATGAAAGGTAGGGATAAATTAATGCAAAATATGAAGTCAGAAGCACATCGGTGCCCGTGAAAGATAAAAGTCTACGAAAAACAAGAATACCAGCACAGACTTTACGTGCGACATGATTTACATGAAAGGAAAAGCTAAGATTCCTATCGAAAATTAGGCCCAAAAACTTGACCATTTGCTCAGAACAAACCTCTGTATCGCCGACCCAAACACTCAAAGATTCATTGCGTCTTGATGAAATTGAAAAGTCTAGCAATGTAGTTTTATCAGTATTCACGGCCAAACCATTACTCTGAAACCACTGGACTATTAAATTACACTGAACAAACGTATTTATCTCCATATTGAAACGGCAAGACTCACCAATTACAAGTGATTTGTCGTCAGCAAACAAACACAACAAGCCCCTCGAAACACAACTGCTGAGGTCATTCACATACAAAATAAAGAGGAAGGGTCCAAGTATGGAGCCCTGTGGCACACCCGTCTTGACAATCTGCTCGTCAGAAAATCATCTTTTCCTAGTAGTTACGTCAACGTATGGAATTTCCACAACTTGTCTACGCTGACTCAAGAAAGATGACAGCCATTGATTTGCCAAGCCACGCACACCCACTCTGTCAAGCTTTTGCAAAAGAAGTTCATGCGAAACCATGTCAAATGCTTTTCTCAAATCAAAAAAGATACCAGCAGAAAATTTTTCCTTCATCAAGAGCTTTAACAACTTTATCCAAGAGGGTAAACATTGCCTTCGTTGAGCCTCCCTTGACAAAGCCAAACTGCTTGTCAAACAAAACGTTATTACTCTCCTTTAACCTTATCAAAACTGCCTTCTCAAACACCTTAGAAAATTTCGATCCAATAGAAATAGGCCTGAAACTATCAAGTTCCTCAACCAGTCCCCTTTTATGTAACGGCTTCACTATAGACAACTTCAAAATGTCAGGAAACACGCCATTTTCAAACGAAAAATGTATCAAATGAGCAAGTGGCCTAACAAAATACTCCATACATGATTTAAGAAGCTTCGATGATATATTGTCGAAGCCAGAAGAAGCCTTTTCTTTTATAGATCTGGTGATGTCAGATACTTCCACTTCAGAAACAGGTGAAAAGAAAAATGAAGACACCCCTGCACATGATTGTTGTTGAAGAAGAGACAACGATATGGAAGATGAACTTGCATTCGACACATTAATGAAGAAATCATTGAACAAGTTTGAAACGTCCTTCGGATCCCTAACAATGACTCCATTACTATCCTTGATGGTTCGAGGGATATCTGCCAAAACTCTTGCTTTACCTCTATGCTCGTTCACTATGTCCCACACAGTCTTAACTTTATTTGAGGAAGTCTGCAGTAAATGTTTAACTTTAGATGACTTAGCTTCCCTCACACTAGCCCTATATTGCCTCTTCAAAGAAAGGTATTGTTTTCTTCTCTTATCAGAAGAACTCAGGTCTTTAGTTTTATAATACCAATGCGCAACCAAATCACGTAGCTCCATTTGCTCCTGGGAGACACTTTGGCATTTGGAGAACGCCCACGAATCTGAACTCTTTTCTCAGGAAAAGCCTGAATGAAATAAAACTCTATAGAGGACATAAACAAGCTCATCTTATCATCCATTGTTCTAGCTGTATAAACATCATGCCATGTTTCCCTACCGAGAAGATGTCTAAAAATACGAACATTATCCTCTACAAATGATCGCTTAAGCATAAACTTAGGGCAATCAGGACTAGATAAATACCTGACATGTGAGATTTGTGCATGGTGATCGGACAGAGCATTTATCACGACAGAGCAACTGAAAATGTCTTCAGAAAGATCAGTATATACGTGATCGATTAGGGACCGGGAGTTTTTTAATTCCCTCGTAAATGAAGTTATTCTATTGCTTAAATCGTGAGATGCCATCATGGATAAAAGACTATCTACTTTCATGTCAGCAACAGAGATATTAACATTGAAATCACCCACAACAACAGTTCTAACTGCTGGATTTATAATTTTGTGGAGGCAATCGGATAAACATTCATAAAACATCTCATGTTCTTGCACTGACGCTGAAAAACGTTTCGGCTTATAAGCGGTAACAACAAGAAGAGGAAACTGTCTGAATTGAAAAATCGCTGTCGCAAGCTCACACCTACCCTCCTGACAAAATCGGGAGACATCTAAAACATTGTGTTTTATTGAAGATTTACTAAAAATGCAAACACCTCCCTTTTGGTAAATTTTCCTACAGAAAGCTGTAACACCGGTGTAACCATGCAGTGAAAAAACCTCAAACTCAAAATATCTCAGGTGGTGTTGAGATAAACAATTTATATCTACATTTTCGGCGTCAATAAAAAGTTGAAAATTATCAATATTGTTATTTAGACCCTGAACATTTTGATGAAGAATCTTTACAGTATCAGGTGGGCTATCCAGATGTCCAAGATCTGACACTGCAGAGTCCCCGGGGGGACCACTCATAAAAAATCTGTGCAAGGGGTCAACACCTCTTCAAAACCCTCAGACTGCTGCAATGCCGCAATGAAAACAGACTCAAAAAGCGTAGCTAGATGAATTATACCTCTCCTATTGAGGTTTCGTCCGTCTCGGGCCAGGTCACGCCTCCCTACAGAGCAGTTAGCCTCCACATAAGTGACTCCAAAGTTACCACACATCAGCTCAATTTGTTCATTAAAGTGAAAAAGGGCCTTGTATGGAATGTCAGTTCTAGTCAGTACACTGTTTACAAAAACCTTGGAATTTGGAAACCGAGTCCTTACAGTGTACAGCAAATCCGCCATGCTGTGAAGTGCTTGACGTTTACCATGGCCCCCATTGTAGCCAGGCCCCCCCTTATTGTGGTAACAATGATGAACACGAGAAAATCGCAGAATAAATAAATGTGCAAGCAACCTGATATGATATAAGTAACATAGTAACGTATGTAGTCTAATGAAATGAGTTATAAACATGAAATTTTGCATGCAAACTCGGAGAAGAATAATGAAGGTATTGCATAATCTTAAAATGTCAGTAAGTCAGTAACTTTACCTAAAAATTTAGCGTCACATGCATCCACCTAACCTATAAACACACACACACACACACACACACACACACACACACACACACACACACACACACACACACACACACACATTCATATCACGCGACTGTGCAAACAAATCCTAAAATAGCGAAAAACATTTGCTACTGATTAGTTAAAACTTGTATGTTTGATTTAGAAAAGTTAATCTGATTACTTGACAAATATTGAAGCTACAATTTGTTTAATCGTTTTAGTTCTAATATCTATTCTTTTTTCTTCCTAAACACCGATAAATATTTAAGTAACGAAATGAATGTTCAATTCAACTAGTTTATGTATCCTGCTATTAATTTGCAAACATCTTTTATTGTTTATATGGCATTTACAGAATCAAGACTTAAGCTTCTTGCCTAGCATGCCTGACTGGGCTCAGATGATTGAAAAGGAAGATCAAAGCAAGATTTGGGCTCAACGGCAGGCGGAAACTCGAAAGGTAAGGGAAATGTGCAGCAACTAAAATCTATTTCCTTTCAGAATATTCTTTTGTATGTAAATGATATTCATCTTAATTCTGCATTCTAATTGAAACCGTGTTTCAAAATAAAATGGGATCAGTATTTTCTCTTTTTACTATTTGATATTAATTTATATTTTCGTCAAAAAAAACAAACAATATTACTAAATCGTTCTGGAGAGTCGTTGAGTTTGCGGTCTAAGGATGGCGCTCGTGCAAATACGAGTTGGGGTGTTGTCCCGTTATAACCTGCCTTGAAGCAGTATTGAATGGAGGAAATTCGATTACTTCACCTTGTTATAATTGACTGAGCGGAACGAAGATTTCGCCTTGACTCTGGATTATGGAACCGTGTTATCCATAATCCAGGGCTGGCACACCCTTTACCCATGGCGGCGTCCTCTGCCTTAGGATTTGTGTCCTCATGAGACAAAATAAATTGTTTGGGGGTACCAGGAACTAAAGTCATAAACAGAAAATAGTATAACCGTTTAATTTTACAATACTATAACACTATACAAAACATTTCTTATTTTTTAAATTATCATAAAATCTCATGAGAGGGTGACAATAATAAGATTAATAACGATATAATAAAACTGACATATTTATTACACGCTAACAAAACTAAACTTTCAAGATTTATTTTACGGAACCACATCAGGATTTCTTTCTAGATACCTTAGCCCTTCTGCTGTGCCAGTTCCCTGTGTTAAGTATAAAGGCCAACGAAGAGTGAACCATAGAAGGCGAGCAGTGACTCCATCTCGGAGTTTGGTGAGGCTTAGGCTGACGCACAGCTGATGGGCCACACTTCTATGATTGACAACCGACCTCCTTCAGTGGTGCCTTTTGTCATGGGGCGAAAATTGGTATCAGTTCTGCAGACATGGTAGACGGAGACGAAAAAAATGTTGAGGTAGAAGAATAGGTTTTCTGGACTAGGATGACGTCCATATAATCTTATTGGTCGTTGATGAAATGGTCTTTTCTGCTTTGTCCAGGGTCATTGAAATTCCAAGAACCAGTTTCAATCGCCGAGTATTCATGGATTAGAAGGTCCTAATCGGATGTAAGGATTGTGTATTTAAGAAAATAATAGATACAGAGGATTGGTTGAGAAATCAGACCTGCAAGATTGATATGATTTACGGCCATAAAATTTATGATGGGAACACACTTTCCGGACTGTATTGTTCATGACAGTGATCAACCATACGATAGTGAGGGGAGACCTATTGGGCGCGCCACTCATTTGCAATGGAGTCTGGCGCACCTCGTCGTAGCCTTCAGAAGGATAGAGTGGGCGATCAACTCTTTCAGTCCTTACAAAGCTCCTGGGGGTGACGGGATGAGACCGGTTTGCTTGCAGCGGGGGCTGGATATTCTCCTTCCCCAGCTGTGCAGACTGTTCAGAGCTTCCATGGCCCTCAAGTACATTCCACTATCCTGGAGAATGTCCAGAGTTGTGTTTATACCGAAGCAGGGGAAGGCTAGCCTGGATCTAAACAAGTCTTCCCCTTCTTCTCAAAACCATTGAGAATATGGTTGCTAGGTTTGTTTGGGAGGGATTACTTTTGGAGCGACCTCTACATCAAATTCAGCATGCCTACACTCCAGGACATTCATGCGACTCGGCCCTGCATCAATTGGTACGCAGGATTGAGAAGACGCTGGCAGCAAAAGAGATAGCCATAGGTGTCTTTCTGGACATCGAAGGAGCCTTTGACAATACCGCCAGTCAGGCGATTATCAATGCGGTCTCTATACGTGGTACTGATGGTCAATTACACGGCTGGATAAGGGCCTTGCTCACAGACAGGGTGGTTGTTACCAACCTTATGGGAGCAAATGTCAGTGCAAGGACTATGAGGGGCTGTCCGGAGAGTGGCGTCCTTTTCCCTCTCCTGTGGAACCTAGTTGTGGACGGGCCTGCTAATTTCTTTGAATAGTATCGGTGTCTTTGCACAGGGGAACTCAGATGATACTGTGATTCTTGTGAGTGGCAAGTTCAACACAACAGTCACGGAACTGACCAATGCTGCTCTGAAAAAGCTACTATATTATTTATTTAATTATTATGCTCGACTTATAATATTTTGTCAATGTAGAAGATGTACCTCTGCACAGGCTTGCCTTTAGAGGTATATTATATTTCCCAAAATATAAAAAAAAGATGAATTATTTAGAGCTGGGGGAGAGTATTTTAAGTATGTTAGTTAACCAAAACGTGTTTTTTTATTTTTTATTTTAATTTTAGTACATTCTAGGAAAACAGTTAAGTTAAACTTTTAGATTATATTGATGTCTATGTAAATATTAATATTTTAATTTTGTGAGCTTCAATTATCTTAGTGTAAATCTTATAGCATATTTTTTCTGGTCGACACCCTGGCAGGTCAAGGACTTTATTGTATACATATCTGTTATTGTTTATTATGTATTAACTATGTTTTATTTTTGGGAAATAAATATTTTCTTTCTTTCTTTCTTTCTTTCAAAATGGTGGGAAATTGGTGCGATGAGGTGGGCATCACTCACAACCCCACCAAGGCTGCTGTGGTTGCCTTTACCAGGAAGCGACAGACGGAGGACATTGGTCAATTTACATTAAGAGGCTCTTCCATTGAGCTCAAGTCCGAGGTCAAGTACCAAGGCGTGATCCTAGACAGGGTCCTAAAATGGGGACCTCATCTAGAAAGGGTCATCACCAGGGGAAAATGGTCTTAATTCAATGTAGACGCGTGATAGGTGGGTCTTGGGGACTGAAGCCGAGGTCTTCGTACTGGCTTTATGTTTCCGTAGTCAGACCTGCACTAATGTATGGAGTTGTTGTCTGGTGGCCAAAAACGGAGGCCAAGACATAGGTAGTAGGTCATCTGGCGGGTATCCAAAGGATGGACTGCCTTGCTATGACTGGGGCTTTTCCTAGTGCGCCAGGTGCAGCTCTAGACTGTTATCTCAACCTCGCCCCCCTGGACATTGTTATTCGGGCTATGGCCAGGAGGAGTGCCTACTGTCTTTAGCAAATGCGAATCTGGTCTGGCTGCAGCAGTGGGCACTGTAGAATTAGCATCCTGATTCAGGAGGATGTTCTGCACATGATCTCTGATCAGATTTCCTTTGACAAACCCTTTAGGATTGTGACACCGTCTAGGGACGATTGGTCTGAGGGAAGGAAACCTCTTCCACCAGCGGAGCTTGAATGTTTTACAGACGGCTCTAAAACAAAAAGCGGCACAGGCTCTGGAATTGTAGGAGTGAGACCATGTAAGGAGCTGGTGGTCCCTATGGGTCCGTATCCTACAGTTTTTCATGCGGATGTCGCAGCAATTATTGAATGTGCTCGTAAGAATCTTCGTCTGCGATATAGGAGCAAAACGATTAACATTTTCACGGATAGTCAGGCAGCACTGATGGCGCTGGACTCTTGTGTGATCAAATCCAAACTAGGATCGTTCGATCCAACCGTGGCTCAACGTCAATTATGACGGCCCTCAACCGTTCTGCGGTTTTCCAAGGTGTGAATCCTTTAGGACTGTCTAGAAATGGGTTGCACCCGGGCTTGAGAATGAGCAGAATGGTACTACAGTCGTCTTCTTCCAGAGTGGCATCAAACCTTCTCTCACTAAATAGATCAATGTGTACTCGGGTTATAGGTCTCGTCTCTGGACATGGTCACCTGATGAAGCATCTTCACAGAGTCGGCATCCTTCAGGGGGATCCGCTCTGTAGAAAGTGTAATGAGCAGGATGAAACTGCCGAACACTTGCTCTCTGATTGCCCTTCAATAGCAAGGGAGCGGTATGCCATCTTTGGTAGTTTGGACAAGGGTGGTGAATTTCTCCAGGAGGACCTGATAGGTTGTTTTCGGCGGTTTTTGGAACTGCTGAAATCATAGACTGACATGCCTCATGGTGTGCTTCCGGGGTGCGCAAAAAGCCCTTGAGGCTTAAGTGCATGGCAGTAAGCCGCCCCATAGAAGAAGAAGAAGAACTTCATCTTCTCCTCTTATGCTAGAGTGTACTCTAAAATATATTGATTTATTCCACCAAAGAAATTATAACTATCCTACCCGTTATAACTCAAGTCTTTCGACAAAAATCAGGTCGGTTGGAGGGACCAGATGGTCTAACTGCGGACAAAGCCGCTAAGGAAGTCCAATTTCTATGTCAGTGGCTCCAGATCCAGTCGTAGAAGACAGCTGATGACTTCAGTCCATTCCGTTCTGCTGTACAGGAGAGGAAGGCGATCTATTAACGAGGTGGTTAATTCCGGGGACGTTGGACTGCAACGTTTATTCCGCAGGTCCAAACTTGTGTGGAACGGCGGAACGGTGAGGTGGACTACTACCTCACCCAATTCCTAAGTGGACTTGGGTACTTTCAGGCTTACTTGTTTCGTATGGGCAAAACCGGGCCATTGGACTGCATCAATTGTCCGGGCGTTCCCGAGAACGAAGATCATACCTTCTCCGCTGTTCGCGTTTGAAAAGACGCCGTCACGAAGCAACCCGCACTATTGGTGCTTTATCAGAATACTTGGTCTGTTAAGTGATACTGGAGGGTCAGAAACACTGGTCCTGATTGTCGTACTTCGAGGGCTTAAGTGAGAATCAGACCTAACCTGAAGAAATGTGAAAAACTATATCCGGGTAAGGACTCTGAATATAGAGGAGATTTTTAGTGGATAGTTCACGTCTTTTATGAGAGTCCCAGACTACAGATTATATTGCATTAATTAATAGGTAATTTTTTAAGTCTTATTAAAAAAATTTTAATTACAGGCCAATACTAAACGTCAAGGAAATCTTTTAAAGTATTTCAACTTGGTTTATCAAATTTTACGGGACAAACAGTATTTATATCCAAACTGTGTCTATTTAATGATAAGCGAGTAGCCACGTCTTTTGAAAACGTTTAAAGTTTGTATATTGTGTCATATTATTAGTAAACTTTGCAAAAAAAGTATTATGTAATATACAGTTAATATAACTTGTAACCTTTGTTACAGAGATATGCTGACGCGGGTCGATTTAATAGAAAGAGGCGTCAACAGAGGAAAGTAAGTTGGTAATTTATTTATTTTCATGCATTGACAACGTCTTGTATCTGTGATCTTATGACCGGACTTTAGGATTAATATGACATGAGAAGAAAACATAATCAAGATGTATAGCAATATAATATAATAGTTAAAGTTTGTAGTGCTCAATTACAGTTATTCAGAAGCAGAATTAATTATTTTAAAAGCGGAATGTACATACAACTGCCAAACGTAAAATACAATAAGGCCATATACATTGTGTGAAAAATCTAGAAACCCAATAATATATTTTAAATCATTGCAGATAAAATTCATAATCTTTGCACACAGCTGTTTTAACTACATTTAATGCAATAACCATCACATATTACATTGGGGGGAATTGCCTAATGATGTTCGAGGATTTTACCACTAGTAGCACATTGCCAAACAACATAAGGACAGTACGTTGTAATACTTAATATAAGTAATTCTAAAATTAGTATTATCTGTTGTTTTATATTTTGATATCCCAAGCTGCGGTTGCAAAAATAACATTTTTTCCAGAATTGTATAATGGTAGTTGGTTTTTCTCCTGCAAGCAGCAACTCTTAATTCAGTTGACCTTCTAATTAAGTTGTAATTTTCGCAATTTAATGCTACTTAACAAAAACTCTAAAACAAGATGTAACTCGGTATGGGCCGTTCTTCCAATGTAAGCATTTTATGGACATTGCATTAAAAAGTAGTTAAGATAGTCAGGGGTATAATACAATGTGCGAAGTTTATAACTTTTTTCGCAATGGTTAAAAAATAATAAGGCGTTTTCAGACTATTCAAACAAACTGTGTTCTTATGTTTTGAAGAGAAACACCTTAAATTTGTACCTTTGGTATATTATTGGATTGTTACAGGAAATAAGACGAGTATGATAAGAGGAATAATCATTTATATTTCAGCAGTTCTTCCAAATGTCACGTTCCTTATCCCATCTTGTCTTTGTCACAAGTTTGAGATTGCTAGTGACCTTAAGATTGCTAGTGATCTTGAGATTGCTAACGATCCTGAGATTTCTAGTGACCTTGATACTGCTAGCGACCTTGAGATTCCTAGTGAACTTGATAATGCTAGTGACTTTGGGCTTGTTCATGACCTTGAGAGTGCTAGATTTCTGGATAGCTCCAAATATGCTTCAGTTTGGCATTGGCTGTGTAATTTCCCACTCTATCAAACCTTCTCTGCGTAAGTAAAGCAGTGCACAATGAGTTCCGCCAAAGGGGTGACGAATAACAGGATAATCCCACTCTCACCCAGAAGCACCTTGACAAGAAGCTATTGCCATCTTAATTTTAGAGTGAACGAACATTTAGCGTGTTTCTCTCAAAAGGTTGATTCAGTTAGAAATGGTGACGTGTGGAAAAAAAAATATTACAAAGTAATTGTGGAAAACAATGATCGATACAACTGCCACTTAGAACAACAATTAATAAAATATAAAGCAACAGCTATATCAGAGCTCAGGGTTCCTGATGAGTCTGAATCTTATAGTTAGATATATTTTGCTAACTGATACTATGATTTAAGTAAAATAGTGATCATATTTCCAATTCAAAAACCCAAATTACAATATGAAGTTTATTTAAAACGCAGTTATAGACGCAAAAAGAATTCCCAACTGTGTTCTGAAATGTAAGAAAAGCTAATACAATTTTTCCTCAAAAATTAAAAAATACTCTTACTCTGTAAAAATGAAACTTAGAGTAAAAGTGTTTATATTATAAAATAAAAAAATACTTATTTTAAGATAAATTAAACTCAAAATAAAATAATTTTTTTGTTTAAATTAATTACAAATTGTTATAATTACTTACAAGTTTTACTGCAAAGTAGGAAGGCACTGGAAGAGATTGCAAAGTGTATGGTCAAATTTCGTAATATGTATTTTAAATTTTAAACTTTTCTATGGGAAACATTAATATAGATCTAAACCTACTAAAATATTAAAAGTCTGAGATTTTTCTTACTTTGCTTTAGATAGTTATTTATCTATAGAAAAAGTATAAAACTGGTGGCATAATTTGATGGAGTTTGACTAAATTTCTACGTATCATAATATAATGTGAGGTATAATTAAAGAATGTGACTGATTATTTGAAATACAAAATTAATTTTACTTTGAGTTATATTTATTTTAGGATTTTTTTATTTTTTATTTTTGACAGTTCAGTTTAATTTATTTACAATGCGAGCTATATTTTAATGTGAACGAGAAACTGTTTAAAACTTCCTTTAATTTTTGTTGAACGTAAAATATAATCTTGAGAGAACGTTTTAATTAATTGTTTTTAGGTCTGCCTTTAAATATTAAAAATAAAGAACTTTTTTATTTATATTATTGCTGTAAACAAGAACATTTATCTAATTAATTAACTATGCAATATGTTCAGAGGAACTTACACTATAGCCCTTTGGAGACCACTGTGGCCGTATGAATTGTACTAAGGGAAACAAGATTACCTCCAGTGTTAAGGAAGTTACTCGCGTTTCTGCTTAGTCCGTCCACCAATTGCACGAGTAAGAATTGGGTCAATTAAGAAATTAGCACTGGAGGTACTAAGTCCCTCTCGTTATTCCTATCCTATCCTATTTCAATCTTTTCTTCATTTGTTATTATTTATAGTGCTGGATTATGCCATCATTTTGGGATATTTTATTTACACATTGTGAATAAATAAGTGTACGACCCATCAGGTTAATGGTTTATTTTGTTTATTGAATTAGCTACACATATATTCAATTTATTATTAAAATTATTTAATTTGGAACCTTAAGGTTTGGTCGGGTTAAGATTATTCCGTTGATAAAAAAAATTAAACTCCCTTGATTCATTTTAGAAATTTATTCCCAATTTAATAAATCTTATCACCAAATATTCAAATTTAACGTATAACACTAAACCCAAAATCTAACCATACATTCACCGAATATTTTATTGTCTTCCATAATAAATTTAAAAAATTTATTCCCGGTGATCTCTAATTCACTAGTAATACGGCAGCCCTATACAAAAGAAAGAAATCATTCTTGTAGTCATCTATATTACTTGACCCTTTGAAAAGCATGTATCCATTTATAAATATCATCCAGGTTGTATAAATTCTGAACAATTTCACTACATACTGCTAAGAAAAGAGTTAATACTATGTATTAGTTGGTTAAAAACCTTCACAATATGGCTGAGTTATTTATGAAATTTGGATTTTTATTACTAATTCATCTAAAATGTTTCATTGATATTTTAGTAATATTTCCTCGGTTATTTTGGATAAGTGCTTTTAGGAATAAAGGCCGTTAAACTATAAAGTAAAATCAGTGAAAAGATGTAATATGAACAAATGAAAACTCAAGTTCATCTAACTTATTTGCTCAAGTTAAGTTGCTCTTCAAACTGTAAGAAACTAATAACTATGTCTTTACATGTGTTGTGACAAATTTAACTGATTATGTATTTCAATGCAAGACATGTCGCAAATGATTCATAAGGAATGGTGATAAGTGTGTTGTTGATTTTATTTTTATACTTTTGTTAATACATACATTAATTTTGTTTTGAAATTTTCTCGGATGAAGGTAGCTGCACCGGAGGATGTGTCAGGAATAACTGTAAGTAGAATTTTTTATAATGTTAGCCTTGTGGCGAACCATTTTTTTAGTTTTTTTAGCGAGTAATACAAATATTTTGAAATCAGTTTTACTTTAAATTGGTATTGTGTACATACTTTCTAGGATAATAAATTCGTCTATTTCTCATTTGTCGAGGACGCTTATTCAGTAAATTTTTAACGTTTTTTGTAATATTTTAAAAGTTTTGTTATATTTAGAAGTGAAACAAGTATGTTTGTAGTATACAATGTCGGCGGACACGCCATTGTATGTAACAGTTTTCAACAATAGCACGGAACTCTGAGTTAATATTTGAGTAAGTGTCATAACTTTTGCCAGTAAATGAAGGTGAAATCATTTTGGTAGTATTTACAACCAAGTTAATTACCAAGTATACTTTACAGTGTATTGGCAAACGCTGACTCTAACGTTGGCATCAACTACAAGCCAGTTTGCGATGATATGTAAATACTGTATGAAACCAATTCTGAGGATTATTATCTGAATTGAAGTAAAGCATTCGTAATAAAATTTTTAAAATATTTGAGGTTTGTAGGCTTATGTACTTATCCATAATCTTATCTATATAGAGAGAGCATGATTTAATTTTAAGAAAAATAAATAAATAAAAAGAACTAGCATCATTCGGATTCGAACCCAGATCTCCTACTTGCGGGCGAGAACGAGTCCCAATGGAGCATGGTTTTGTTCATCAATCTCTCTTCATATATACATATAAGAGAGGCAAAACATCTTGCTTATACCCATAAATATTTTTGGGATAATCCGTTTTTAAAGGGTAGAAAACTTTAAAAGAGAGAGAGAGAGAGAGAGAGGAGAGAGAGAGAGAGAGAGAGAGAGAGAGTGATATGAATATTGATGTTTTGGACAACCGTGAACTAATCATAAAATCCATAAATTTTTAAGAAACTACAGTGTATTATTACCATTTAAATCCATTACTTATTCAACATTGTAAAGGAGAGGCCGATTTTTTATCCTTATTCTGTTCGACATCATGGCCCACTAGGCCTATGAGTATCTTATCAATCACAATGAGGGGGAGAGAGAGAGAGTAGAAGGACTTTATCCGCGTTCCCCAAATTACTCATACCAACATTTTAGTTTGTGGTATTGAAAGAATGACAGAAACAAGGACAACTTCTGAACTAAAGTTTACAAATTATGCTAAACCGAGTTTTTGTCTTGAAATTAGTCTTAAAATATTATACGTGGTGTACACAGTACACTACATGGCTAACAAATCTGTATCTTTACCAAGGCCAGACATACATCGCAAAGATATCGAAGACCAAAGTTGAAAACATAACCTAATTTACTTGGGTGAGTGAATGCGAGTGTATTGAAGATACACTATTACACAGCAGAACGATTATCTGTATATGTAGCGCAAAGCTGTAGAATACCTTATTTTACTGAATAGAAAACATATCGAAAGTGGTTAGTCATTATTGGTCAGTGAAATATATTGTGTGTGGTCAGACACTATTAGGGTCAATGAAATGTGTCGTAAGTCGCCAGCTACCACTTGTCAACAAAATATATATTCTGCTACTATTCTCTAATAGTTACTTAAATTATATTACTGGTATTACTATAACTCAATTTTATTGTAGTTACTGTCCAAACCGAGTTATCTACAGGTATTTAATAGGTTTGGTTATTTTTAAACACTATTGAAAGTTACATTAGTTTGTGACCTATTTAATAACAACAGAGTTCTAGTAATGTAGATATTACGCATTTTGTGGTAATAGTCAACTATAATTTTAAATTTTGTTTTCCAGATAACTGATGAGTCTGTGCAATCATCGTTGCCCGTGTCTCCAGAACCCCTGGTAAACAATAGGGTATCTATTTCAGTAGTTCAAACATCGTGAGAATGCAAGTTGTGTCTAAAAGTAAAATAATCAATTTAACTTGATTTCTCATATAGCAAGACAATTTTGAAGTAAATTATCTGTACGAATCTAAACGTTATTGGCCATTGACGTGCACTAAGCTAAAAAAATAAAACTTCCACCAAATAAGTAAATTTTAAACCAAAGGATATGAGAATTGTGGTATAACACAGCTCAGTTTCTTTAAATTTTAGACAAAATTATTTATTTCTAAAATGTTATAATAATTAAAGTAGGATCTACCTATGGATTTCCAACGTGAAAGCAACATTGATTTTGAGTATTTAATGTGTTTGCATGTGTTTGTGTCTTATTTAAACCCTGTTTATGTTATCTTACTAAAACATGGCTGACGACGGTGTTTCAACATCGAAAACGGTCTCAGACATAAAGAAGCAGAAGAAAAGGATTTTCATTGCAGATTATTAGCTCAGCCATTGAAATAAATATTTATGACAAAAACTCAGAAACTTTTACCAGATCTGTCTTAATTTCCTTTCATGTGTAACAAATATTGACTGTTTGCATTGTTTTATACACATAATTTAAACGAGTATTTATATTTAACAAACAAAGTAGCCTTTAATTTGTTCAATTGTACTTTAATACGTATATATTAAATTGTAAACATACTTCAACATACTGGAATAAACATTTGTTCAATAACGAGCTATAAAACATTCTAGTTTGACAGTCACTCATAATATAGGCCTAAATATAATTTTGCAAGTCAGTGTTATCAGACTTGGTTATCAAAAAATAGTTAATTTTAGTTTGAATAAAAACTGTTAGAGTTCATTTAATTGATTAATTAATTATGGAAATGTTTTCTAACACAGCCACCTGGATGTCTACCACGGCGGGTTTGGAATCAGTCATCAGAACCGACTTCTCCTGCTATGTCCCCGACGGTACTTGTCATTTTTATTGTTGCATTAATTATTTATTCTTATCTAAAATTATATTAATTAACATTTTTAGTGGTTCAGTTGTCACTGTCTAATGCTATATTGCAATATTTGTAGGAAGTAAATAATAAATACGTTCTCTGTTCAGGAAGTTTTAAAGTAGTAGTAATTTATTTAAACAAATTAAAAAATATAGAAATCAATAACATTTTAAATTTGAGTATATTTTATCAACCTAAGTTTTGCTCCAATTTTTAAATTCAAATGCTTATATTTAGCTAATATACATAATATATCTAGAGAGAGTAGTACTAGTATGATCATAGTTTGCAAAATCGGTTTTAAATTCATTACTGAAGTTCTTTGTCATTATTGTTCTGTGAGATTGCTTAAATTTTAATTTTTACCATGCCATATTGGAACTTGTATTTCTTCTTTCATAGGGGATTGTTCGTTTGGCCCAATAAACGTGGAGTGCCATATGAAAAATTCACTTAGTTTTTTTAACTTTCTGTCTGTACGCCTTTTCAACTGCAATTGATAATTCAAAACTACTACATAAAGCATAGATTACAGTTTTTTGTTTATTTTACCTGTGTGTTCATATTTAGATAAAATTCATATAATATTTCAAAGTAGTGAGTGGCATTTTAAAACTTTAATGTAAAATTTGCTAAATTAACATAATAAAAATGTATGCAAATATTTGCCCAAAAAATAAGACCTATGATACTTATTTGCCATTTCTATAAAACAACTACGGTTTCGAAATTAATTATAAATTTTACTTTCTAAATAGGCACTTTCTTAATTATACTACCGTTCTACACAAACAAATAAAACAACGGTACTATCATTTATTTTGCATTTACTATGTTTAGTTATCAGTTTTTAAATAACTGGTTGTTGTATCAAAAGTAATTTTTTTGAATTTTTAAATTATAATTTTAACATTAAAGTTCTATAACGGACGCAATTTAAAAATTAGTGAATATGTTATATATAGATTAGACTCAGGCCATAGTTTTTGTACTGAAGCACAAGAGGGTTAAACGTCTATTCAATAAAACATGTAGCGGTTATCAGTATCGTACAAAATAGATTTTTTAAATGTATGTCAGTTTATACACTATAAATTGCCATTTACGAGTTTCCGTACGATTTGTATAAAGTGCTAAATCTTCAAAACCCCCACCCTCAACCCCACCCCCCCCCTCACCCTCGTAAGGGGGGGGGGTGGGTGCACCCTCGACCTTACGTAATAATTAATATAATTAGCATTATAATGCTTATCTTAGTTTTCTGGGCAGAGTTTTCCATTCTTTTGGCTTTCACGAAGTTAGAAAACGTTAACCCAAATAACGCTGAACATGGGTGATGGCCCAAAATAATTAATGCTGGGCATGGGTAACACCACAAAGGATTGTTTATGGATATGGGTGAAAACCAAAATTATTGATGCAGGTCACAAGACCAAATGATGATGCTGGACATGTATAACACCACAATAATGCAACACTTGTATAGTGCCCAAAATGTTTTATGCGAAACATGGGCTATATTGCAAGGGATTTATGCTGTGCACTGGTAACACCAGAAATATTTGGCTCCTAACCCTTTGACTCAAAAGCCACTGGCAAGCTATCCTCGGTTAACATTTGTTCCAAATTTTGTTTATGATGCTTCTTTGTAATAACTTTGTCCATACTATAATATTGGGCTCTGTATAGTTTGACAAATATACATGTTACAATATAAACGACAAAGATTGAAATGTTGTAAATTAAACCTGTGTAAGTAAAGAAATTTTAAATTTATAAATAAGTAGTCATTAATCTTTCATTCTAGTTACATTGAAAATGATTATCTCCCTTATATTTTTATTCATATGTAACTTGTGATATCACAATATTATGCAGCCCTTGAAATATAAATTTAATCCAAGAAGTTCAAGGTTTTACGTTCCATTTAATAACAGTTTCTGTGTTAAATGTTTCAGGCGCCAGACACATACGCACTCCCTGGATGGGCTCATTATGAAAGGGATCCTGTAAGAAATGTTCTTTAGTGTCGACTACAGTTATTTATTTTAAGTTTATTCATAAGTTTTAAATTCTTAGCCATTTATTTTTGGTCTGTGAGCCTGGGATAAGTTTAATTCCGGATGTGTAAGTAACGAGCTTCCAAATTTACTGTTTTTAGGATTTTGGAATAGTGTATAGCCTATATTGAGTCATAATTCTGAGATGGGGTTTCTTTAAGAATACAGAGAAAACTATGTAGTGTTTGTACGCGTTTGAATCATAACTTTGAAACGATACCATTACACCTTTGGATGCGCAACAACAACAAAATAATAGAATTAACTGGGTTTTGTCTTGCTCTTGTGGAACAAAAATCAAAATCACCGTATCTCAAAGGTATGCAAGTAAAGTTAGGATTTGTGTGGTTAAGTGCTATTTTTCTTGTGAAATATTTTCCAAATGTAAAAATTGGTTTATTTAATGTCTTGATTTAAAAAAATTAATTTTATGTGGCTACTCTTGGTCAGATAGCTAGAATATCTGTTTTTCTCGAAATTTCATGAAAAATATAACTATCGTTGGCGTGGATATTCTGTTTCTTTCCTTTTTCATTTATGTACCAGTTAAACTTAATTTAGTTGCTTTTGGATATTATATATTTTGCATATGAAGTGAGAATATTTTTAAAATAATTTAAAACCTTTCTTTGTTAAGTTTTAGTATAGTTAACTTTACGACTCACACCTCGTTGAGGCATTGGTAATATAATTAAGTTTTACTGTAAATTTTATTGTATTCAGAACTTTTTTATGAAAATTTAACAAGAAAACTTGGATGACAGTCTTCTTTCCAGCAGAGTAAACAAAAATACTACATTTATCATCTAAATACTTATTTTTGTGTAAGAAAGAATTACTGAAGATAAGAATATGGATTACATACAACATATAAAATTTAACAGAAGAAAATGGAATGCCTTGTAATAAATTTTGGGTTTAAAAAATTACGCATTTAATGGAATATAATGAAAATTGCATGTCTTTCATAAAACACTACTTAAAGAAATTATAATTTAATGTACATACTGTAAAAATTTATTATCATTACCTTTTGGTGGTATCTGTGTGAATATGATTTAAATAAATTATTAAATATTCCATGAAATGAACGTAAAATTATAAATGAAAATGAGTTTCCTGTCGGCAATTGGTACATTGCAAACATTGGGATTAAAAATAACTTTTATAAAAAAATAATCCAACCGAACGGTGTGTGCACCATCTTAACTCGGTTGCGGTTGTCACACAACTACATAGTTTGTGGTAAAAAGTATGAGGTATGAGTTATTGGAGGTTTTAATGCCTGTGGCTTTTTTTATACAATAGAAAACGAGACTTGTGACAAGCGCCGCAGACATTCAATTTGCTTTCTGCATTTACAAACTCATGATACTGTTAAGGCTCCAGAGACATTGTAGATTGCAACCTAATAGCTCTAAATCTCACAGCACCAAAAGTAAATTACCGGTAGTCAAATAGTTCCTAGAATTAGTATGTAATTCTAGGAAAATAAATAGGGTTAGTAAATAGTATGCCTCCTATATAATAGAAAAGAACATACTTAGAAAGAATGTGAGAACTTCTAGTAAAATTACGCTGCTCGATATGTCTTGGTATTAATTTTAATTACTTGTTCATACTTTAATAATTATTTCAAATACAACAATAACTACTTGTTTTTCCCCCTATTGCAGTCTACTTGGAGTCCGGGTATCGAAGAAACAGAAGAAGAGATGTCCCCAACGGTATGAGGGCCAGCAAACATACATAGTTACATTAGACTTGTAGTTTGTATTTAGTACCGCCACTTTAAATAGCAGTAAAATTGTGGAGTATTTTTAAGTGATAAGTATACAGAGGTTTATACTCATACAATAATGCCCCTTCTTAAGTGAGCTTGTGTAAATTGTAGCTTGTGCCGTGACCCGTTCGTCGGGATTTATTTTTGGTAGAACAAAATTCCTGCTTGATTGGGCGTGGCAATTTTACCAAAATTTATATTTTTAGTTTTAGGTTTTGCTTTTACTTATTAAAATTGATATTATATATATATATATATATATATATATATTTTTTTCAAATGTACAACCGGCTATACTATGAGTAGGCAAATGCTATTTATTAAAATTTTTGAATGAGTAAATAAAAAACAATGATATTTGTTTAAAAAAATATTTACTTCTCAATGTAGGGAATAGGTCTAAAGACTTTATAGTATTATCCTTATTCTCTTATCAACGGTAAGCTGCTTTATTTTTAAAATTGCATATCGATATAAAGGTATATTTTAAGGGACTAATCAAATAAAAGTCCTTCAGTGTTACATTAGGGTTAAGTAACATTGCATTTCCAAATATAACATCTATTTCTATTATAATATCTTACCTACTTCCAATAATGATGACCCCAGTACAAAAATAAAGTACAAACACGTTTATTCACCAATGAAATTTACATACAGAAATAAAAAAAAAACAATTTATTATAAGTATTTTCACTGTATAGATCAATGAACCAAAAGTGATTATATTTTTTAAAATGAACCATCAGTCGCAAAATTAATCCACTATGGATGCCTCTTCTGCAGAATTGTGTTAACGAAGACACAAATAAACAGACAAATGACTTGAAATTTAAAGTGCCAAACCTATACAGTGGTTATAGATCGTGTATCAAATTAAGTTTCTTATGTAAATTGCTTTACGTTATTACGTTATTTTACTTGTATAATACATGCCAATAACTAATTGAGAACGCTAGATAGGTGTTTGCTGCACATCTGAGGTTCCGCTTTTAAAGTGGAGCTATAGTAAAAAATTCGTTATAAATAATAATTTGTCATAAATTGATTTATTTTTCTAGGATTTTAATGTTTGGGTTCTAATAAATTATAAAAGAGACAATTAGATGATAATAATAATATATTTTCTATGAGAACTGTATATTAAATATAAATTAAAAAACATGAATAATATCAAATAATAATTTTTTCAGAATTCATCAGCACTCAGGCAATAACATATAAGCTTTCAGAGTTTCCTAATTATTGATTGGAAACGAATTTTTATTATAACAGAGAGTGAGACGTTATCCTCAGATGAGTGGCCATCAGCTCACTCTTAAGAGGACTGAGACTGTAAAGTAAATTATTCTACAAAATCGGTATTCAACACCTTGAGTAATTTAATAATTTTGAAATGTATTTCATGAATTGTATTGCTTTTTTATTGTATTTAGGTACTTTATTATTGATTGTTTTTAGCATACTAAGACTATAAAATGAGTTGTATAGTTAAAACTATGTCAATTATTAATAGAGAATGCAGAAAGCTGTCGACCGTACAACTGAGGCTCCGCTTTTAACATGGAACTATAGTAAACAAATGCGTTATTAAAATGTATTATTTTTCACTGAGTAAACTTGGATTTTAATGTTTGGGTGCTTTCTAAAACATACGATTAACTGATAATACTAATCTATTTTCCATAAATAACTGTATACTGAGTATAAACATTAACTAATATGAGATCATTTTTTTAAGAATTCATTAGCATTGAAATAATGAAATCTAATCTTCTATATTGAACTATTTATGGATTTCAGACAAATTTCTACTTAAGAGTTTGAAAATTTATTCTAATATGTGCGACCGGCAGCTGGTTAGCTTGCCCTCTTAAGAGGCTCAGGACGTTAATGTAAATTACTGTACAATTGCATTCAACACCTTGGGTAATTCAATCACTGCTTGTTTTCTCAAGCAATACTTCGAGAATCGTATTGCTTTTATATTAAATTAAGTACTTTACTACTGATGTATTTTTAGTTTAAAGTTTACTAAAACTATGCAATGATTTGTCCATGTTGTCAAACATAGGTCGTTGGATGTAGACCAAGACAGATTTGGTCCAAGCAGCCGCGGCAAGATGACGTCTCTAGTAAGGTGATGCATATTGCAATTATTACAAGCTTGTTCCAGTAAAGTAGATGTTTATCGCAGTAAAAATTAAAGTAACTGTAAAAATAGTATATTTATAAATATGTAATAAACGATAAATGACTCGAGAATAATCTGTTGGGGTACTTTAGTTGTGTTCAAATTGAATTTTTTTACGGTTCAATCCCTAGACACATCATTGTAAAAATATTTACTGAAACAGAACAAGTTATATGGTTTTTTTTAATATTTCTATTAGTAAATATGTATTTTCAATAATATTGTATATCCATATATGTACCTACAGTATAAATTTCAAAATAAGGAGTATAATAATGGTGGGAAAAATTATACATTTTAGTGTAAAGCCGTCATCAGGTTATGCAGCTAAATGTTATCTAATAGTGCTATAAGAAAATGAACCCAAAAAATGAGGAAGAGCAATAATGCCCCAAATTTTTTTGGAATATAATTTTTAACATGCGGTTTCTATTATTTGAACTATCCACGCCAAGATAAATAATCAATTCTGCTGTGTTTGAAATTATAGACAGTTATTATTGTAACTTACCGAAACCAGGCACGCATAAACTGTTGCTGGCTGAGCGTTAGAAAATTTATTTAGGCTGAACTGGAAACATTTCATTTCTGTCTATCTGCTTGCTGGTTCTCACGAGATCTCGAGAACTAACTAACTAACAATGGGCTTAACATGTTGCATGAAACCTCATTTCTACTGGAGCAACATATAGTTTGGTGGAGGTGAATGTCTCTTCAAGCGATTTGGCTGAACGTTATCAAACATTTTAAAATTGAAATTATGGGTAAAGATGGTAGCAATAAGGAAATTGAAGAATAAACAAACGTATAAACTAACTGATTACAACCTCTGACATTATAAAATGTGTAAAATAATAACAAATATAGCCTAATGTACTTTCAAGTTTAAGACTTGAAATTTTGCATGCAACTTTAGCGAAGCCTGTTACGCGACACGTGGTGTGACGTATTCTTAGCTTGTTGTCTAATTGATTGTATGATAGAAGTGATTTTCTGAAAAGAATAACTTTTTACTCTTATAGAGACCTCGGCCCTCTACAATACAAATGATAGATATTGTTGTTGTATGTTGTATTGTCATATTGTTTTATGGGAGACATCAATTTAGTTAAATCCTGTCATATGACAGCTTTAGTATTGCAGTTTCAAAGACTAAATGGTCCGGATGCTAAATTTTTTACCTCGTATATTACTTCTATTTCAGGAATTTAACAGGACGTGATTAGTATTAAACTGCTTGAATTTTGCATTTATAATATTCCATAAACCACTCAAATATTGAAGGGTAATTCTTGATTATACAAACAATTGCTTTTGTTTCTTGGGGCATATTTTCCTATAATACCATTATTGAGTAGTAACAAATATTCCAATATGAATTTAATTTACCAAAAATTATTATGTCATTATTATTTAGTAGTTGCTTTTGTCTTGTGTTTATACAGAGTTTTAATTTATATACGGTACACAAAAGAAAGTTAAGAGGGTTCCATTTATCCTGTAAATAGATTTCATTATTTATAATTAATTAGTATTATTATAATCAATGATTATTAATTATTTTTATTTCAATCTGTTTAGCCCACCGGCATGAGGGCTCTGCCCAATTGGGCGCAAGAATGTATTAGACAGGTAAGAAACATCTCTACAATCTCCACAGGTTACCTGCGGTTAGTTTTATTTGCGTAGGCATCTGAAACAATGGACACGATAGTTGACATTGATATAGATTTGTCTTGGTTCAAAGAAAAAGTGTATTGTATTTATGGTCAAGAGGTCAAAGGGCAAACCATCCTGTTTGTGTGTCTGTGTGACATTCTTGATAGAAAGGACCTAGAGACCTAAATCTTGTTGGTTCAGATCAATCTAGATTATTCTGTACAAATCTAGTAAAGTAAACATCTTGAATTTATGTATTGATCTTCAAATGGTGTGAACTGCAATGTTTGTGTTGTTGGTGTCAAATGTATTGTGTTGAATAATATTATATGATTTATTTTAATATTTGACAATTATTACCACATGTTCTAAAATCCTAGTGCGTTGAAACGAGTCACCATAAAATACATTGATGAGTTGTAAACCGAACGAAATAGGACAATAATTTATATTAAAAATAAAGTGAAATTACGTATTAGGTAAAGTAAAATTTTGAAGAGAATTACCTTAATATTAAGTTAATTTTTATTTCAATTATCGCAAAATTAATACTAAAGTAGGAGGCTATGATCTCTAAAAATCCTTCTCTTGGTTCAGGATAGAACTCCGGTTTTGGGGTCAAAGGCAGTTCATCCATTCGTTACAATAGGATTCTTACATTAATTATCCTTCTTATTGGTTTATTTTATATAAAAAGTGGACTCAATATTTTCCTTTATGAATTTGCAATACTATATACGTCCAAGAATTATGTAAAGGGCAAAATAAAATATTTGTGTTTTGTAAACTACTACAAAAAATATGTTACAAAGTTATAAGAGAGCATTTCAAATTTGTATGTATATTCAATGCTTATCTACAGGCCCGGCAACATTTATATTTATTGACCGTGGAATGCATTTTTAGGAAATTGAAGACATACAGAGAGCGCCAAGGAGACCAGAGCCTCAATCGTTGGTAAGCTATTGTTATTAAGTGGTATTCTCTTGAATAGTATTTTAAAATGTAAATTTTTCTCTTAAACATTTCTCTCCCATTTTCATTAATATCTTCGAAGTCATATCAATCTAAATGTATACACTTTTTAACAACATTAAATTAATATTCTACTAATAGCTTTGATATATATTTTGATTATCACCCGACTTGTGTAGTTGCCTTCCAGGAAGGTCAATACTCTTAGATAAAAATCTCTTAGAGATCTTACTTAAAAATATGTGCCAGCAAAATTTAAGCTATTGTATATACCTTTTATTACACATGCATGTCATTTTTGTACGGTACTAATCCACTGTACATTGTGAAAAATATGGAAATGTTTATAACTTATATTTGGCAATACTTACAAATATGAAACTTTATACATTATCATTGGTCCCAAAAACCTTCTTTTTGATTCCATTAGTAATATTTTATCTTAACAGGAGGTCGGCCCATGACGATCGCAAATCGGGTAAGACCTACTAAGACGGTATAATTTACCCCGAATTGGAGAGCTGTTTAAGAACAAACCAATAGGCTTATCAAAAACATCAACAATACCACTGCTATTGTGGTTTAACTTTGCGTTTGGTCATATAAGTTTCACATTTTTAATTGTTAATACTCTACACCACATTAATTGTATGGATTTTTTTACGTATTTCTACTGTACACTACCTTAAAACTTTCTTTCCTTTTAAACCCGCCATCGATTTGCAGTTAGTCGTTGAATCGGTCCCAGGGGAACCGTTGAGTTCCCCAGTAGGCCACCGGACATAAATCCTTTCTAATTTTTGTGCTGGATGTCATTGAACAAAATCAGATAATTTTGAGGAACGGTCCAATCAATAGGAGAAGTATATGATAGAATATAAATTTCTATCTAGCCATTAAATTTTTACAATGAATTTCCCTATTTTAAATATATGGACAAGTGGATTACTGGAAAAGTTTATTTCTAACATAATATTCAACAAAATATTTTTATGAAAAAAAAATAGGAAAATAAAGTAAATACACTATTTTCCACATCAGTGGACAGTTGACCTCTCACCACTAGAAGATGAAAAGCTCCGGTGAGTCCATTCCAATCAAGTGCTGAAATTACATATTTGTACCTTCAGAGAAAATGTCTATGACGATTATAATAACTAACACACATCATACCGTACTATTATAATAGATAGATGCATAAATGTAATATTTCATCATTTTTTCCTTCTGGGTACTTCTTGTTCCCCGTATACATCCTTGATTCTTCGTCTTTATGTCTTGCATTGACATATTTATTTTTAATAATACTTCACAATTTACACCAAACTGGATCCGTGAATTATCTTATAATAAACTATATTATACTTATATTGCAATACATCTGCTTATATAGAACACATTCTCAGGGACAGTCTCCGTGAAAAGGTAAAATATCATTAATAGTATTAAAACGTAGGACATCTAGACCATTGGTTATGTGAAAATTTTCATTTTTACGAGAAGAGTCACATAAAAGTTGTAAATGTGATCCCCATATTTTTCAACTTTATATAACTGACCATTGATGACTGAAATTTATAATAGTTTAGTAAAATATTCTTGTATCTTTATTTCATTTGGTAATCATTAAGTTCAGTCACAACTACCAACTCATACTACCATTTTATACAAAATAGTATATAAGAAAGTATATCAAAAGTTATACACAAAGTTGTATTTTAGAAATACCTATTTTGAGTTCCTGAGAGTTTTGGATTTTATAGCTTAGTAATGTATTGTTTTCACGAATAGATTGTTTTTATCGCGTACGAGTGTGAATTAATTTAATTTTAAATCATACTGTGTAGTAAAAAAATATGTAGCTTGTTGCATTATGTTCATTTATCTAATTGTTGCGAATAACTAAAATGAAACTAATTTATTTACCTTTCACAGTCGCCGAGAGACGAAGATCTACCGACCTGGGCAGCGGTAACTATATTGTATCTTCTGTTTTATGTTGTAATCCAAAAATAAATAACAGGTAGGCTATTATCGCTGTAGGCCTACAGGCCTAACAAATCTTTACAGCCGACTCAGTTTCTCTTAACATCAGTCGAGCAAAAAAAGATATTATGATGTTTTGAAACGCTTTAAAGATGTAGGAATAAAATATCGGGATGTGGGATTTGTAAGATTCTGGTTAGTCCTAATAACCTGAAATATAACTTGTATAATTTGTGTATTAAGACAATGAAATGATTAAATACAAATTTAGTATTATAAAAATAAGACGTTTTATATCATCACTTTTAAGAAAAGTTTTAATTTATTGTGTCAAGTGAGGGTGTATTATAATATCTTCAATCCACGTCTGATACGTCTTTTCCATTATTGATTGATTCTATATCCATGAAATGTGACTGAGAAATTTATTTTTTATCAGTTTATTGTTCGTAGAGTACATTGACGAAATAATTTATTTACTGCAATATGAGGTAGTAGATTTACTTCCAGAAAAAGTGTATGTATTTTAAAAAGTGCGTATATAAATTATGTTTTTAAAAAGAGACATTACTCAACAACTAAAAATACTGTCCTGAATACCCGAAGTCCTGAAGGAAGCCGACCCTCGCTGATCCAAACTCTTTCACACGCACACTCATAGACTTGGCAATCATTGCCTGTTTCTCTAATAACATCGATCTGTTTTATAAATTTTTATGAAGTTTCATCAGTTGTTGATGTTGCAGTCTGAAATTAATGGATATTTAAGATTATATTATCAGATCATCGTCCAAGACTTCTGAAAGCTTCGTAACATAACAATTATGAAACTATTAACAATAAGCTTTCAAATGTAACAATGTGAGGCAAAATTCAATAATTTACATTTTCAAACCATCTTTAACTGACCACTAAATAATTAAAAGGCTTATATTTACATTATTTTACTGACTGATATTTAGTATCGAGGTGTAAAAATATTTTTATTAAAATTTAGCAACTTTAATTATTCTTTAAAAGCTTCAAAGCTCTCATAATGTTTTACTTTGTTAACTTTTTAAAAGTTAAATCGTCCAATATCTTAATATGTAATATACTATACTATATTATAATATTAATATTCAATTTATTTAAAACTGCAGAAGCAATACTTGTGCCACATTTAATTATTTTTATCTTTACTGGGTTTCTTAAAGTAAAACATATGAACCATATACAAACAGAAAAAACTTTACGCTAAGCACTGGCCCATGTTTATATAACATTTTTTATTTATTTTTACACATATAACGAGGCCCCAAAATATTACCGGAGAGTTTGAGAACACCCTGTATAGAGCTATATTTAAATAGTTTAGATATTTTGCAATTTGTTACCTCATCTTTTTAGTTTTCAACGGAGATAACATGTTCCATAACAGAATGTCACCTAAAGTGTATAGAAATTAATTTTGTGCGCAACGCTCATATCAGCAAAGTACCTTGATGCCTTAAAGGTTTTAGTGTGTTTAGTAGTAATAGCTCTACAATCCTTTATATACCAATTTTATCCGAACAAAATATAAAATGTAATGATTACACTATTTCAAAGTTATCTTTTGTTTTCATAAGAGATACGTTTAAAATGATCTGTTTAAGAGATACGTTTAAGAGATCTGTTTAAAATGATCAAAATTATGAGAAACAAAGATTTACAACCTATATACTTGTACTAAATGTATAATTGAAAATTAACAGCATCAAAATTATTTGTTTCAATCTAATTTAAGTAGAAGACATTTTTTATAAGTTTTGTTTTAATATTTAAGGTCACTTCCCAAAATTTCTTATGAGGAGTTTTAAAATTACAGTACAAATATAATTATAATTTAGATTAGAACAATTCATCTGATACTAAAAATTGATGTGTTTACTTTGATTACTTGTTTGTAAACTCTATATTTTATATCCTTTTTGAAAACGACATTATGTCGAAATATTACTTACGCTGATATTTTTTCTCGCCAACAGCACCCTGGGTGTTTACCACGTAGAGCTTGGGACAGACCGCAAGGAGAACCGTTCAAGGAATCTCCAACGGTAAGATCATTGATTGATCAGTAGACAGAACATTTGAATATAGTATTCGTGTGAAACACAGATAGAGTCTACAATTGATCAATTCACTCTGTCAGCACTGCGTTTCTCGCTTTAGAGAAAACCAAAACGCTTGCACAGATAAAACCATACGTTTTTTACTAAACAACTAATTTTTGTAGTAGGCTACTAAAGCCAACACTAAATACGCAAGTTTAACTTGAAAGAAACTGTAATATGTAATGTCGATGGAATAATATTTCCGATTAATACTCTTTCAAACATTTGTTTTAGTAAAAAAGTAAAGAAAAAATTATAGCTAATAAAAATATCTATTCTTATCATATTCTTACTCATATTATTGATTTACAAATAAATTCACACAGTAGGTTGGATACACACTTTGTAGTATTTTGTGTGATATGTCCCAACGTTGCATTATATTTTAAAAACAGCCATGTTTCTAAAGTAAATTATGAACTAGCATGAATTTTGTAATATGGTTTTTTATAGTTATTCCGAATTTTACTTAAGAAATTATCAGTTAGCTTTAAAACGGTAAGGAAACACGTTTGATAAAATTATTGATCATCCGACCCAAAACTGTTCAAACAGCTGATGTTTTTCTAAATAATACAGATGATGACATGCATACTATCTGAGCAATAAAACCAGTCAACACCGATAAACCTTAAATATACTGTATATTATAATATAGAAGTATTTTCGCTAAGCATTGAATTTTAAATTTTAATGTAATTATAACTGCAAGGTATATAGTGTCCATGAAGTATTCTATCAAACCTCTCCATGCTATGTTTTAGTTTCAAATATATAAAAAAATTGCATATAAAATATAGTCATGTCTTATTTAATGTACCATCTACCTGTTTGTGAGCAAAGAAGAGTAAATATTTCTTTAAATTGAATAAAAGTATAAGATTCAAAATCTGAAGAAATCTTACAACACATTATAACGGAGTGATAATGCAACAACGTTTTACAGAGTGCAATTCCTCTCTTAAAATATACCAATCGAGCTACAAATGTCGTTTAATTGATGGCTAATATTTTGTTCGTTGTTATTATTTTGAAAACTTGCTACAAATTAGTCTGGAGACATTAGATATTCATTTATCGTAACATAAGGAAACTGCTAAATGTAATCAAATCTTCTGTTTAAAGACCCAAATGATGAATGAATGAAGTTTTAAGTACTATTTTCAATTCGCCTACGTGTAAAGTATGAACTTATAGAGTAATCTTGATAGTAAAGCCGTTTCTTATTTCAACATTGAGCACAGAGTAAATAGGCTGTGTTTGTATATATATATATATATATATATATATATTTTTTCTTAATCGGGAAACAAGAAAAAATGGAATATGAAACAAAAAATACTAAGACCGGAGCAAACTACCATGGCTATAATTATATACTTGATCGGGAAAATAAGGCAAACTCAATAATGACGTCGGAAATATAATTGCTCATACAAGTGTATAGCCTATGAAAGATAACTATAAATATATTTCATGTTTAAGGCAACAAGGCAAACTCAACTTAAGACACATATTTTAGACTGGAAATGAATTTAAACAGCCTACTACAGTGACGTTTTTGGGCGAATTATGTTTTCTAGACTTGTGTGTGTGTGTGTGTGTGTGTGTGTGTGTGTGTGTGTGTGTGTGTATTACTTATTTATTTTTATATATTTATATTACTCATTACATTTAAGATCGTGCACTGCTAGTTAAAATAAATTAAATTTCTAATCTCACTGATGATTTTGCCTACTCTGATACCCCACTTAGAAAATGGGGTATCAGGATATATATATATATATATATATATATACGGTCTTTGAGGAAGAGCCGTAACCGCGGTATAGCCGAAATAAAAACGACTGGTGATGTACCTTGGGGGAGCCTCGTAGAACGGGGTCGTCGAGGTCCTCGGCCAGGGCAGCGGGGAGTCCAGGATCACCAGAAGTCTTGTGTAGGTCTTGTAGATGGAGAGCGGTGGACAACAAGGGGAATGATTCACTCCGAGAGGGTAAATAAAGTAACTATATTGACTTGAAATACATAAAAACAAAATAGAGCTGTATAAACGTGAAAACTGTTCATGTATTGGGGTGGAGTGCGGGCAGCAGCGTGTGTCCAGTACGCCGCCTGCGGAGAGAGTAATTGAGCCGCGTCTTCTTATCTTGAAGGGGTTGGAGCCAGTACGGGCCAGTAACAACACCAGCCGTTAATTAAGAAATAAGTACTGAACAATATATATATATATATATATATATATATATATATTTATATTACTTTATTAATTTATGTCATTTATTTTAACTAGCAGTGCATGATCTTAAACGTGGAAATCCTATAGTAATAAATTATCAAAATTGTATTGTCTGTTAAATGTGTAAACCATGGTCACTAATTGAAATTATTAGATTTGTACCTTACTTCTGTTTAAAAAACATTACAGGGATTTATATTATGTATTACATAATTTAGGCTAAAAATATGTCGCCCTTCGATTTAGAAAATTTCGTTCGAAGTCATAGACAACAACTAGTAATACACAAATGTTCGTTTTCAGACAGCTGGTGTGGCAGCCTTGCCTGATTGGGCTCGGCAAGAAGAACAGGTAAAAACGTTACAATATTTATAACATTGTTGTTATATAGATTTTATGTACATTTTTTCAAATACGCAACCGCAAGTGGGGTGATGCCAAGAGCTATTCAAATTTTGTTTTAACGAGTAAACAAAATACGGTGATATTTTAAAATCAAAATCAGAAATAAATATAAAAGTTATAAATAATATTTACTTTCCAATGAAGGAATGAGGTTTTCAGTATTATCCCTGTTCCCTTATAAAAGGCAAGTTTTTAAATTGAATATCGATATAGAGGCTTACTTAAAGGATTGGCCAAATACCAGTATTTTATTGTTACATTAGGTTTAAGTAACGTTTATTTTCAAATATAACATCTATTTCTGTTAAATTGTCTTATCCAAATTATAATGACCACATTACAAACAAAAATCACAAACACGTTTATTCACTAATGAAATTTACAAACAGGACAAAAATCATTACACGTATAAACTCTCACTGTATAGATCAATGCACCAAAAATGGTCACATATTAAATATGGCGAACACCAATGGCGAAAATTAGTCCTCTATGGATGCCTCTTCTGCAGAATGTGGACAACAAAAAAAGACATAAACAGAAAATTACTCCAAATTTAAAGTACCAAACCTATACAGTGGTTATATATGGTTTATCAGATTAAGTTTCTTACACATAGAGTTATTGTACTTGTAAAGTACATGGCAATAATTATTAGAAATCTAGACACCTATCGGCCGCATATCGGAGGCTCCGCTTTTAACATTGGACTATAGTAAACAAATGCGTTATAAGAACGAATTCGTTATAAATTGGTTAATTTTCACAGTAGAAACTTTAATGTAGGCTTTTGAAGTAGATTTTAATGTTGGGATGCTAAAGAATTGTAAACTAGATGATTGACTGATAATACAAATCTATTTTCAATAAAAAGTGTATACTAAATATAAATTATAAACATATTAACTAAATCAATTAGTACATTTATAATTTTCACGCGCATAAATACAATCAAATCTAAGATTTTATAGTGACCTATGTATTGATTTAAAACCGATTACTATTTATAAATGAGTTTGAGAATTCTTTCGACCAGCTCGTCCACGTAAGATGTCTGTGACAGTAAAGTGAATTATTCTACAAAACTACATTGAACACCTTGAGTAATTCAATCACTGCGTAATATATTTCATGAATTATATTGCTTTGTTATTAAATTAAGTGCTGATTTTTTGTAGTTTAAAGTTTATTAATCTATACAATGAGTTGTCCATGTTGTCAAATATAGATCGAAGTCGGATGCAAACCACGAAAGACATGGTCTAGGAAGCCACCGCGCGATGATGACTCTGATCAGGTATGATCATGCATATTGCAACTATTACAGGCTTTTTTTAGTGAAGTGAACAGAAAACAATCTAGATAAAATTAAAGTAACAGGAAAATAGTATATTTATAAATATCTACTGAATGCTATATGCCTCGGTAATAATCTGTTGGGGTAATGCAGGTAAGTAACATCACTATAAAAATACTTTCGTAATATCAAGTTATATTATTTATTTTGAGTTTGTTTATCAAAATATATTTATTTCTAATTATTGTAGATATCCATATATGTCTGTGTGTATTATAAATTTCACAATGAGGAGTACATATTTAGAGGAAATATAATATAATATATATTATAATAAATATTATATAAAAATAGAAATATAATATAATATAATAAATAATAGAGGAAAAAGTGTTATATTTTAGTAGAAAACCGCCATCAGGATATGAATTTAAATAATATATTATATTGCTATAATACTAATATATAAAACATTTAATAAAAAATATAAATGTAAATTAATTAGCAAATGGAGCCAAATTTGTTCGAATAGAATATTGTTAACGAATGATTTTTAATAGTTCCTCACACCAAGATAGAATATCGAACTCTAATGTGTGTGTAATTATAGACAATTTTTATTTTGACTCACAGAAACCATGCACGAGTCAATTATTACTGGCTGAGCGTTAGCGAATACTCTGGCAGTTGCAAATATTTAATTTATTTTTGTCTGCCTGTCTGTCCGCACGATATCTTTAGAACGAATTAACCAATAGACTTGAAATTATGCATGAAGCTTCATTTATACATGAGCAACATCGATTAGACGTTAGCAACTATTTTAAACTGGAATCACGGGTAAAGTTGGTGGCAGCAAGAAAATCGCAGATTAAATTTGTGTCTGTGCGATACTATTGTTAAGGTGTCGTAGAGACGGGAAAATAATATTTATCCTCCAGAAACTTCTAAGCAAACTGAGGACAGTCTATGACATTGTAACAATATGACATAGTAACACATGTAACATAATGAAATGAGCTATATACTTGAAATGTTTGCGTATATACATCCTCAGCGTAGCCTGTCACGTGACACGTACCGTGACTTACTCCTACCTTGTTGTCTAACAAAGAGTAAAACAGAAGGGATTTTCTGAAAACAGTAACTTTTTACTCCTAGGTCAGATTCCGTTATATGCCCCCAACGCTTAAACTTATTTCAATGAACTTTATAAAACGACGTGGTTGAGTAACAGAACTAACATTCCATCAATCAACAAGCATTTTCAGGTATTGCGGTCGGTATTGTTGTCGCTGTTATCTTATCTTTCTCGAGAATCCCGATTACGGCAGGCCGCTCGGCATCTCACATGATTATTTAAGTTTTTTACACGGTACATAATTGCCTTTCCATTACAATTCAATTTATATTTCTGATCAGCCCCTCTAGAATTTGATATTTTACTGATAGGTATACTGTCTCGAGGGATATTTTTGTTTCGTTGACATCATTGATGGCCGGAGGCACTCGCATTTTGGGTGGAGGAGTGTGATCAAGAATAGAAACAAGTTTTGTGTGTTTTTTTCAATAAAGAGTTTAGTTTTTGTTTGGTAATGTTTGTTTTTGTTGAATTTTTGTGTTTGGAGAAATGTAGGGGTGTGGTCGATATAATACGTAAGTACCTTTTTTTCTTAGCTAGTAACCAATTGTAATTCATTATAATCATCCGTAAATGAAAAATTAGCGTTGGGGGCATAATGTTTAGTTCTGTTACTCAACTACATCATTTTATAACGTTCTAAGTTCATTGAAAAAAGTTTAAGCGTTGGGGGCATATAACGGAATCTGACCTTTACTCCTATATAAACTCTATAAAAACGGCACAGATTGCTTTATAGTGAAGGCCCTTTTTGTAAATAGTTATATTATTAAGAATATTTAGTATTGCAATTGAAAAAGTCCTCACGTTTTATCCCAGTTGTTCAAATCGTATTATTGTATGTGACTTCTTGTTCATAAATCTAACAAAACGCTAAAGTAATGTACTGCTAGACATGCTATGCATTTATGATATTCTATAGACTACTCATGAAGTGAAGGGTCATTCCTGATTATATAAACTGTAGCTTTGTCCTGTGTCTATGCAGACTTGTAATTTGAAATGCGGAGACATTAAAGGTGGTTAAGAGGGCTCTTTGATGTTAATTAATCCTTGAGATGTCTAATTGTTCCTTACATAGATTTCAGTATTTATAATGTTGTGTATTCAGTTAGTATTATTATTGCGTGACTATAATTAGTGACTATTGCTTTTATTTCTCCCTGTTTAGCCCACCGCCATGACGTCTGCGCCAAAATGGGCGCATTCAGATTTTACTGTGGTAAGTGTAATCTTTACAATCACTGTATTTCATTTTTGGTTAGTTTCATTTCATTAGTAATCTTACACACTGTACAGGATAATTAAAAATCATTATTGAACCGAGAGGTCCTTCTTAAAATCGAGTTCTTGTCCGTTTGTGTAATAATTCCTTATGAAAAGTCCTGCATACTTGAAACTTTGTGCACATATTTGTTTTGGTTCACGGAAGAAGTGTATTAATTTGGTGGCCAAAAGGTCAAAGAGCAGTCCATCCATCTGTTTGTGTGTTTGTGCAATATTCTTGATAGAAAGGAACCTAGAGACATGCATCTTGTTAGGTTCAAATCAAAATAACTCACTCTCTAAAAATGCAGCAAAACAATTCATTAAATTTACATACTTCTTTTAAAATGGAATGAATATAGATATTGGTGACTTTAAAATATATTTTGTAAAGTAATATTTTACTTATTTTACTATTTGACAACTATTACCACATGTTCTATAAGACCCATTGGGTGAAAAAGAGTCACCGTAACATACTTTGATGAGTTACAACCGAACGAATCGGGACAGTAATATAAAGTAAAAATTAAATTAAATTAGTACGGGGTGTACACAAAAGAAGTAAACAACTTTGTTTAAAATTACAGCGAAGTTTTACTAACTTAGAAAGAGTAACATACACGATTAAAAAGATAAAAACGTCAGGTGTTTTCCTATATAATACAAGTGCTCAATCTGTGAAATCTCGGCTTACTTTGCAGACATCGATTCTAAAATAAAATGTTGACCAAACTTTTTGAGGAGTGGCCTCATCAACACTTTGTACTGCATCAGTAATGCGATGTCTGAGCTCCAAGAGATTCATCGGCAAAGGAGGAACAAAAACTCTGTCTTTCACATAACCCCACCAAAAATCGCACGGAGTTAAATCCGGGCTTTGTGGAGGCTAACGTAAGAGATGCAAATTGTCGTCAGCAGCACAGCCAATCGAGCGCTGCGGTAAACTCTCATCAAGGCAGTCTCTTACATCGTTCAGACAGTGTGGTGGTACACCAACTTGTACCCAAACTAAGTAATCACTGTCTTCCTCTAGTTGAGGCATCAACCATTCACTCTCCATGTCTAGGTAAACAAATCCTCTGAAGGTTGCCTCTTGAAAATAAAAAGGACCATACACTTTTTTCTTTGATATAGCACAAAATCACGTTTAGCTTATGTGAATCTGTCTCATGTTCAATAGACGCTCGAGGATTTTCGGTCCCCCAAATTCTTACATATGTTTGTGTACTTTACCACTAATGTGAGACGTTAATTCGTCACCAAAAAGGAGTCTTTCATAGAAACCTTCGTCTTCCTGCATTTAATGTAGATCACCACGCAACTAAATCCGTTTCAATTTGTTCGCCATCAGTCAGTCTTTGCAACAACTGGAGTTTGTAAGTATATGTATTTTTTCCATCATAATCTTCCAAATCGTGAAATGTGACATTTGAAGCTCAAATACCCACCTTCCGCGTTGATATTCTCGGAATGTGTACAACAGTTGTACGAACTAACTCAACCTGAGCATCACACGTCGATGGTCTTCCTGAGCTCTTCCATTTTCTTAAACCATTCGTGGCCTTGAACTTCGATGCCAATTGTAGACTGATTTAATATTTGGAGGGGCTCTACAATAACGTGTCCGAAAACGACGTTGAGCAGTGGTAGCAGATCTAGTTCTTTAAAACTACAGCACACAACAAGACTTTTATGTAAGAGCATTGACCATTGTTAACCCAAACATTTAAACAACTTACTTTTGCTACATTGTTGGCATTGTTGACAACAGTCAGCTGTGTGGTAAACTCTTGCCGTGTTTTCCACCTTATTGATACTAACCGCAGCGATGTTGGACACGTAGCTTTTGGTAAATTGATATACAAAGTTGTTTATTTCTTTTGTGTACACCTAGTATTATCATATCATATCATATCATGTCATATCATAAAAGTGTATATTATATAATTAAATAAAGTTTTTTTACTTACAATATCGCAAAAAGGACTAGTAATGTTCAGAGCTATGATCTCGGACAACCCTTTTCTTGGTCCAGGAAGGAACTCCGGTTTTGGGGTCAATGGGCAGTTCATCCATATGTGCGAGAACTCTTTCGTTACCCTCTATAGGGTCCTTCCTTTATCCGTTTTATCAGTTTATTTTTTGCGAACAGTGAACCGTATTTATATTTTCCCCTATGCATTTGTAATGTTATATAAGTCTATGAAATCATATAAGGGCCAAAATAAAATATTTTTGTTTTGATACTACTAATATGAACTATTTCATAAAATCTGTACGTATAGTCATAGCACGTTTATATTTATTGATGATGGAATACATTTCTAGGAAGTTGATGACACAGAGCAAGACGCAGGAGAGATGAGTCCAGAGCCTGAGGTATTTGTAAGCTATTACATTATTAAGTTTTGTTCCTATGACTAGTACTTTAAAACATAAAAAAATATTCTTATCTGCCATTTTTTGTTTAAAAAGATCGGTGTTCAGTCCCTAAATATTTTGAGTCTTATAGCTCAGGAAGGAATTAATTTTTAATTTAATAGCATGTTTGTATAATATACGAGTATGATATAATGTAATTTGGAACTATCATGAGTGAAAAAATATTATGTAGCTTGTAGCATTAGGTTAGTTTATTACGTTATTTATTTAAAAAAAAAACATATATTAATTGGTATGAACACCTAAACTGCTACTTTTTCTTTACCTTTCACAGGCGACAGGACTGAATCTACCGAGCTGGGTTGCGGTAACTATATTTTATTTTCTATTTTATTTTTTGTAGTCCATTCATAAATAACAGTTAGGCTAATATAGCTTACTGTTGACTCAATAAATAGTACATCAGTTGAAAGTTCAGCCTAAAACCGGTTATTTTCAATTAAATCTCTCTTTCGCTGCCAAAAATGACCATACAAGAGCTTTACTTACTCGTATGATAGTTGTCTGTAAACTTTTTGGTATACACAACATCAAAGCTAACACTACCAATCTGTATTTTTTGACACGAAGACGTGGCTAAGAAAGGGCGTAACAAGGTTTGTTATATATTGTATAAGTATTTAAATACGGTAATTGAAAGAAATTATATAGAACTGAGGCTTTTCTGTGACAACTGTATTGGCCAAAATAAAAACCATGCCTTATCTATATTTTGCAATTTTCTAACCATTTTCTGAAAATTAAAAAAAGGTGTTACAACAACTGTTACCTTCTTATTTGTTGTTGTTGTGTTGCTCTGTTAATTTCTAGATAGCCCTTTCATTAGTTTCATAATACATTGAAAGTATATTAATTGTGAAAACAGTTTTTTTTGGAAATTATTTTAACCACATTTTTACATTAGTTTGAGATTTTCTTAAAAGTGCAAACCTTTACAAACCTTAGGATTTAATTGTATGAACAGAGCACTTAAAACTAATGTAAAAAAGTGTAACCTATATTAATCACTACGTTAGCTTTCAAGAAAACGTGTTTTCTGAATTTATTTTTATCAAAATAAAAAGTATAAAGTTTTTGATTTCCAAAAAGTTGTAATGTCTTGACTTGCGTTCTTATAAAAAAAACAAATCAGTTTCGTGGAGGTCGAAATTTAAAGGTAGAAAAAGGGTTGAAAATAGCAATAATTATTTTCTCACAAATATTATGTTTCCGTAACTTGAGACACTTAAACAAACCGCCAAACTCACAAATATTAGTCATATCACTGTTAGATAAGTATATAAACAGACATAAAGTCACAAATTTCAGCCAGATTATGTATGGAATTTTTATTTATTTTTAGGAAGACGAAGCAAGAGCGAGAGAACTATGTGCTCGTATTCCAGGACCTGAGATATTTGTAAGCTAATATTATTTTTATTCTCATGAGTAGTACTTTAAGTACTATTATATAATAAAATAAAATATTCTTAAGTTTTCCTCCCTACGTTGATTTGACGATTACATATAACTAACTAATGCAGATTAATAGTCATTATAATGTTATAAAATTAATTTTCAGTTATTGATTATTAAGGCCTACATGTCTTACACATCTTTACAGTCCACTAAATGAACAGCACATCTGGTGGAAGTTCGGTTTTTAAACCGGTTATTTTTAATGAAATCCCGTTGTCAATTTTCCTTCACATTAATAAAGCAAACATAAAATGATTTCCATTTTAATTATGTAGGAATACGTATTATATTTTAGGATATTTTGAATTCTAGTGAGTTAAAATAACCTATAAGTTAAATTGTATCATGTATTGAGACAACATTGACATGTATATAGCAATGATAGGATTCATGAAATATTAGTATTAAAGCAAGACGTTTTAAATGTAAATAGTAAAAGAAAATCATATGTATTGTCTCAAGTGAGGGTATATAATATCATCTTCAGTCCAAGTCCGATAGGTCCTTTCCATTATTGATTGATACTACATATTCATCAAATTTGATTGTTTCCAAGGTATTCTGCATTAGTTTATTGATCGTAAAGTTGATTGAAAAAAATATTTTTAATACGACCGAATTGGGAGATTTACTTGTAGAAAAATTATATTTTCATAATGGAGTCGTTTTTTGAAACATTGTCTGAAAACTTTCATTTTCACAGTATATTGAATGCAACTTTTGTGCTTGTATGTAAAAAGGTATTGGATATTTTCCATTTTGTGCTATTTATCATGCGTTATACAGTATAGGTGAAGGAAATATGTTTTATAATTATAAGATATGACATTGAGTTACTTTTTGCTTTAGTTTACTCAAAGCGGTTTCCAGGCTAGAATCCTAAGAGAGAGGAGTTTTTTATGGGTATTCTACGTAAGTAGGAGTCCCACACTACAGGTTGGCCACCTGTGTGCGCAAAAGCATTTTCCTGCCTCTCCCTTAAAAAAAAAAAAAAAAAAAAAAACAACTAATTTGGATGAGTTTTTCTACTGGGGTCTTTATGATCATTGGACTTTACTGGAGCCGAGTGCTAATTTGCTTTAAATAAGCGTAAAGCTTGGATTTTCTTGTAATCGATAGAAGCATTTATCCTAAGAAAGAAATAGATCTCAGCTTCGTTAGTTTAGGAGGAGGACGAAATAGAAGGGTATCGAAAGGATTAAAAATGTAAACAATAATTTTCTCTTTGTTCTTGTGTTTTCTATTTTGACACATTTTTTTACCATTAGACAAGCAAATAACAGTTATATTACCGTCATGCACACAAATAATTACTATTATTTATGTTATTATTATGTATATTGTGTAATTAATAATATTACATCACTGTAAAAAAAAACTAGATAAAAAGACTGAAATTCACAAGTTTCTCTTAAATTGATCATGGAATTTTTTTAGGAAAGTGAAGCAAGACCTAGATCACCGAGTCCAGAGCCTGAGACATTTGTAAGCTAATATTATTAAGCGTTATTCCTATGACTAATATTTTAAAATATAAAATACTCTCTCACTTTTCTCTCCCCTTTTTATTAAATTTTCTAAATTGCATATAATCTAGTTAAATGTGTATAATTTACTACTACATTATATTTATACTCTACGAATAGGTGTGTGATATGTATTGATTATCTAACGGCTTGTGTGGCTGTCTTCCAAAGGTCAATAATCCGATATTAAAATGTTATTTTAAAATGTTTATTCACAACATTTGAACCATTGCATTCACGTTATATTACACATGCTTGATATTTTCGACCGATATCAAACTAATATACCTTGAGAAAAAACATTGAAACGGTTACCATTTGTATGTGGGTATACTTACAAAATTTAGGTTCTTAGAACCCTGGATGATGTGCAAATTGTCACTTGTGTAAGTAGAGCCACATATAAGTTGTGTATTCAACAAATGATTGATTGCAATTTATAATAGTTCGGAAAACCTTTCTTGTACTCTTTGTTCAGTAATCTTCTTTCAGTAACCCACTATTTTCAATTTACAGGTCAAAAGACCTGTTTTAAGTTCTTGAGAATTTTTTAGACTTATAGGTTTCCATTTCCGTAGAGTTGATTGACAAGAATATTATCAATTGCATCAGAGGTGAGAGATTTACCTTTGGAAATATTATAATATATTACATTTAAGGAATATATATTTTTTATTATGTAAGAGCATACATTAATACAGTTATGGTTCCTGTGTGGAAAATATTTATTTTGTAGCTTGTAGTATTATGCTCATTTATCTAATTGTTATGAACAACTAAACTAGAATGTTTGTCTTTGCTTTTCACAGACGTCGGGACTCCTGAACTTACCGAGCTGGGCAGCGGTAAGAATACTGAATTATCTGTTTTATTTTGTAATCCTAAACTAAATAACAGGTAGGCTAATATCACTACAGGCCTAACACGTATTTACAGTCGACTGGATAAAGAGTACATTTGTGGAAGTTCGGCCTAAAACCGATTATTTCCAATGAGATCTCATTTTTAATATCTCTTAACATTTAGTCAAACAAACAAGAAATGGAGTTTTACTTTAACGATTTAGAAATAAAATATTTGAGACTAGCATATGGAAGATTCTGATTGTCGAAATAACCTAAAATTTGAATTGTACTATGTATTGGGACAATACTGAAATTTATATGGAATGACAGGGTTAATTTAAAAATTATTTTTAAAAAAACACGTTTTGTAATATCGCAACTTTTAAGAAAAGTTTACATTTATTGTGTCAAGTATTTTTATATTATTTTAAATTTAATAAAAGCCAGATAATTCCTTTCCTTTCAAGAGTTTATTGACAAAATATTTTAGCAACTGCAACAGAAGTGGGATATTGGGTGAAAAATGTACCACCCAAAGAATACCTATTAGTAAACTATCTAATTTTTCAAGTGTATAACCTGAAATTTGTAGGAGTTTCCCAAATATTTTCAGTTTAGTGTACGCTATCTAGAAATACCGTTGGAGAAAGTACTTACACACAAATAACAGTTGTATCACCGTCAGAAACACAAATAATAGTTATATCACCGTCATACACACAAATAAGAGAAATATAACCCTCAGACACACAAATAATAGTTATATCACCGTCATACACACAAATAAGAGAAATATAACCCTCAGACACACAAATAATAGTTATATCACCGTCATACACACAAATAAGAGAAATATAACCCTCAGACACACAAATAACAGTTGTATCACCATCAGGCAGTCAAAATGTTCACTCGAGATTTAATCATGGTATGTTTTTAGGAAAATGAGCAGAGACCGAGATCACCAAGGAGACCAGAGCCTGCGTCGTTTGTAAGCTATTATTATTAAGCTTTATTCATTTATGACTAGTACTTTATAATATAAAATATTCTCTTATTTTTCTCCCCGTCTTTTTTACTTTGCTTTAAGTTACATATATCTATCTAAATGTGTATAACTTGCTTCAATATCACATTTATATTCTTCGAAAAGATGTATAGAACAGATTATCTATAGAATTGTGTGACTGCCTTCCAAAAAGGTCAATAACCAGGGATTAAAATGTCATTTTAAAATGTTCATTTACAAAATTTGAACCGTTTTTTACTCCGTATATTCGACCAGTTGATTGGTTGAAGCATATAATAGTTCAGTAACTGTTTTTTAATCTTTCTTCAGTATTTATTGATTTAAATTATTAATTTGAATAAGGAACAAACATCATTCGATACCACCTACTTTTATTTTACATTTATAGATTATAAGACTTCTTTTAATTTCCTGTTAATTTAGAGTTTTATAGATTTCCATTTATTTGTCATTTGTATATTGTCCATAATGTTTAAAAAATGTAATAACTGAAACGGAAGAAGAATATTTACGCCTGGAAAAATGGTAATTTATTGTTTTAACAAATAGAATACTTTTCATTATTTACAAGGATAAATTAATATAATTTTCATACAGCCTGAGTAGAAAAAAGTTATTATATAGCCAGTTAACACTACGTTATTTATCTAATCGTTATGAAAAACCTAAATTACAGTTTGTTTTTTATGTTTCACAGACGTCAAGAATCCCGAAACTACCAGGCTGGGCAGCGGTAACTATATTGTATTTGCTGTTTTATTTTGTACTACAAAAATAAATAACAGTTAAGTTAATATCATTGTAGGCTCATTGGCATAGCCAGGGCCGTAATAGTGGTTGGCGGGCCCCGGAAAATATATTCAGCCGAGCCCCGTCATTTCCTGCCACCACGCCCCTGTCACACCTCTTCATCACCCACCTCCTGCAGTTATCAAATTGACATAATCTTATTATTTCGTTAACGAGAGTAAAATTCAAAATATGCTGCAAAAGTTATGGGAAAATCTTACGATTACACCATTTTAAGCATTGTTGTATAATACTACTTAATTTAGTAAGCTCTAAAAATCTTTAATAATTAGTCTGTTAATTATACGATGGAAATTATTGTTAAGTACTGATGATTCTGAGATAACTCTTTTAAAAGACGTGTTTATTATTTTATTTTTGATTTGAATTAAACAAAATTCCTCTTTTGTATCGACATTCCAGTTATAATTCATCGGGCAGATCGGACGCAAATGTTGGTATTAGTATTTGCAAGAGTTATTTATTGTTAAAAATTGTTGGTTCATAACAGAAACTATAATTGACTTTTCCGATCGAATGCACAATATAAATAAATATGATCGAGATTAATAAATGAATAGTAGTAAGGTTGTCATTTTAAAAGTAATAATCACATTTCTCCGAAATTGTAATGAAATATTTTAAAATTTAACATAAAATAACATTAAAGTTTAATAAAATTGACTTATCTCGTCCTTCGCCACTGTCCCATCAAATCTACGTGTGGTGGGGCCGCGGTAAGGTTGTCCTAAAATACTGGTCTGAGTACGGGCTGGGTCTCTAACCTCTTTACAGTCAATTAGATAGAGCACGTTCGGTGGAAGTCCAATATAAAACCGATTACTTCCACTGAAATCTCGCTATCGGTAACTCTTATCAGTAAACAAAAATTAAATTCCACTTTGAATATGTAAAGTAAAATATTAGAGCCTAGGATAAGTAGGATTCTGGTTTGTCGAAATAGTTTTCCATTTAAATTGTATATTTACTTTATATCTATTATGTTATCTTCAATCTAAGCCCGATTAGCCCTTTCCATTATTGATTGATAGTATGTGGATACATACTACATAATACAAGACACGTGTCTGTTTCCGTTCAGCCTTTTCGTTATTATTTTATTGTCTATAAGTAGAGTTGATTGAAAAAACTGATTAACTGCAACAGAGATGAGAGATTCATTTCCGAAATAAATAGGGAGATCTTTCAGAAGACTTTATTGAAAGTTTTCACAGCGTATGGAATGCAATTTTTAGGACTTTCCTAATGTTTTTGATTTAGTACACGCTACCTAGAAATGTCTTTGGAGATAATTGTTTCATAAAAATAAGATAATGATATTTAGTAACTTTTACCACATTATTGGGATGAAGTTTCCACTGAAGTATTTATGATCGTTGGATTTTATAGATATTTTTAGGTTACATTTAAGAGCCTTATAACATCGTATAAGCCTTGTAAGGCACACAATTAACAATGATATCAGCGCCAGACACAAAAATAACAGTTATACCACCGTCAGACACACAAATAATATTATATAGTTATCAGACACACGATAGTACTTTTATTTACGCCAAACGCACAAATAACAGTAATATCACCGTCAGACAACTAGAAAAATATAGTCTCCGATTAACAAATTATGCATTAACTGCAACAGAGGTGGGAGATTCATTTCCGGAATAAATATATTTCCTTAGGGAGGTCTTTAAGAAACTTTATTAAAAGTTTTCACAGTGTATAGGACGCAATTGTATGACATTCCCAACGTTTCAGATTTAGTATACGCTATCTAGAAATATCGTTGGAGAATATACTTTCATATACAGAATGGTAAAAAAGTCCCGGAACGGTTTAATATATTTTTTACCAATATAGATAAAGTAATGAGACTTGGTATATCAATAATAGTCATAAATGTCTAGTTTGTTGAAGGTATTAAAACTTTTTTATCCCTTATGGGGGACGGCCCCACGAGGAGTCAGACAAAATTCTTAAATAGCGGCATAGGTCGAGTTTTATATCAAATTAAAGGTCCTTAGTTAGTAGAACACATTGCCGCAAACCGGACCTCAAAAGGTTCACTCTAACTGAAATGGCGGCGTTTTAAAGTTATTCGTCATTTATCTGTGATGCGATGAATTAGTTCTTCTGTGTTGGCAACATTCATTGCAACAATGGGATTTCCGGATAGTGTATTGGTCTTGAAAACTCATTAGTGTTTACATCCTTTCTATTCAGTGAAAGTTGTTTTTGACATTCCTGTTGAAAATCCAACTGCAGGGTCATTAACTGTGTTGTGTATCTTATCATTCTGAGGGTAGAATACGTTTAGACAGGAAACTTAATTTTCCCTCATGAGCTGTTACAAAGTCGATCTTAAGTTAAGATTTGTAAAGTGTAGATTGGGTTTAATTTAATTGTTAACAGTGACTAGATGTGAATCTTGTGATAGGGATGTCTCTGACTGAGACTGAGAGAATAAACCTGCTTATGATGAGGGGGTATGGTGACCGTGTACGATCATATGACGAAGTTGTGCATTTATTTAATGACACATTTCCGGACCGGCCCACCAATATCAAAGTTTACCGTCTGTAGAACAGTCCAACGATTTCTAGATACCGGCAATGGTAAAGACCGTCCAAGAAGTGGTAGACCTTTATCTGCTACTGACGAAAATACATCCATAGAAGTATTACAAAGTTTTATCGAAGAGCCACACACATCAACAAGAACCGCAGCAACTAATCACGGAATAAGCCATGTTTCAGTGTTATACGTTTTAAAACAAAATCACTATTATCCGTATAAGGTCAGATTGGTCCAGGAGCTTTCGGAAGACGATTTTGACAGAAGAATGGAATTTTGTGAGATAATGATGAATAGATTATGTACAAGATCGAAATTTCTTAGCAAAAGTTGTATTTTCAGACGAAGCTACCTTTACACTTCATGGCGATGTAAGTAGGCATAACTGTCGTTATTGGAGCGGACGACAATCTTCACTGGATGAGGGAAAGCCATACCCAGAAACCTGAAAAAGTTAACGTGTGGGCTGGGATTGTTGGCAATCATATTGTTGGACCTTTCATAATCAATGGAAATTTGAATGGGGTGACATATGAATTGATGTTGAGAGAAACCATTATACCGGCTTTACGTGCTGTGTTGGGTCGAAGTTATAACACAGTATGGTTTTCAACAGGATGGTGCACCACCTCATTATGCTTTACAAGTACGAGCGCTGCTTGACAGAGAGTTTCACAATCGTTGGATAGGACGTAAGGGAGCAATAGAGTGGCCACCTAGATCACCTGATCTAAATCCTCTTGATTTCATTTTATGGGGTTATTTAAAACAAAGGTTTTTTTTTAACTAAGCCTGCCAACACAGAAGAACTAATTCACCGCATAACAGAGGAAACTCATCAAATACCTCCTGAGATGATTCAAAAAGTTATTGAAGGCTTCTACCACAGATTGGGCTATTGCCAAGAGAAACTTGGACAACATTTTGAACACTTTCTATAACTGTAAGTACTAAATTTTCAATTCTAATTATTAAATTAATGTTATCTTAATGTAAGAGAATGACTTATTTGGATAAATGACGAATAACTTTAAAACGCCGCCATTTCAGTTAGAGTGAACCTTTTGAGGTCCAGTTTGCGGCAATGTGTTTCTACTAACTAAGACCTTTAATTTTATATAAAACTCGACCTATGCCGCTATTTAAGAATTTTGTCTGACTCCTCGTGGGCCGTCCCCCATAAGGGATAAAAAAGTTTTAATACCTTCAAAAACTATGGCTATTATTGATATACCAAGTCTCATTACTTATCTATATTGGTAAAAAATATATTAAACCGTTTCGGGACTTTTTTACCATTCTGTATATAGCATAATGTCATTTAGTATACATTTTCCAGATTATAATTAGGATGAGATTTTGTACTGGAGTTCTTATGATCATTGGATTTTATCTATAGATTACTGTCTAGGAGCCGAATAACATTTATATCAACGTCAGACATACAAATAACAGTTATATTACCGTAAGACACACAAATAACAGTTAAGCCACCCTCAGACACACGAATAATAGTTATATCACATTCAGACAACTAGATAGACTGAAAGTCAAAATTTCCACCCCAAATTTATCATGGTATGTTGTTAGGAATGTGAGCCAACACCGAGATCACCAAGGAGACCAGAGCCTGCGTCGTTTGTAAGTTATTTTTATTAAGCTTTATTCCTATGACTCGAACTTACAAATATAAAATATTCTCTCATTCTTCTCCTAGGGTTTTTTAATTTATCGAAGTTGCATACATCTATATAAATTTGTACAATTTTCTAAAACAGCACATTGATATTCTACGAATAGCTGTGGTATGGACGGATTAAATAAGTAATTGTGTGGATGCCTTCCAGGAAGGTCAAGGATTGAAAAATCATTTTAAAATGTTCATTCACAGAATTTGAACCATTTTTTTTTTTTTACTTTATATTACACATGCATGATATATACCACCGATACTAATCCAATATACATTGACAAAAACATAGAAACCCTTTAAATGTTATGTGTGTATACTTACAAAATGCAGAGTATTAGAAACATAGATGATGTGCAAATCTTCACTTGTGTAAGAAGAGACACATATAAGGTATAAAATTTTTTTTACCCTGTATATTCGACCAATGATTGGTTGAATCGTATAATAGTAGCAGATTTTTTTTGTAATCTTTCATTCGTAATATTTATCATAATTAATTAGTAATCTTTATTAAAGAACAAATTCATTCATAACCAACTACCCACTTGTTTGCCATTTGTAGGTATGAAAGACTTATTTCAAGTTTCTATGAATTTTGAGTTTTATAGATTTCCTTTTATTTGTCATCAGGTTATTCTCCATAGCGTTGATAGACAAAATATTTTATTAACTGAAACAGGGTTAGAATTTATACGTCAGGAAAAAGTGTAATGTATTGTTTTTCATGAATAGATTGCTTTCATTACTTTCGAGTATAAATTAATATAATTTTGCAGCATACTGTGTGCAAATAAGTTATGATGTATCTTGTTACGTTTTTTACATTTATCTAATCGTTACGAACAACTAAATAACATTTTATTATTTATCTTTCACAGACGACAGGAATCCCGAACCTACCGGGCTGGGCAGCGGTAACTATATTTTACTTTCTGTTTTATTTTGTGATACAAACATAAATAATGCGTAGATTAATATCATTGTAGTCTTATAGTCTTATCCAGGGACGTACTCAGCTTTGGCGGGCCCCAGAAAAGATATTCGGCGGGGCCCCGCTATGTCCCACCACCACGCCTCCGTCACAAGACTTCATTCCTCCTCCCCCGTTAACCCATTTATATAATCTTGTTATTATATTTATGATACTAAGACTCAATTTATGCTCCTAAAAATAAGTACTGAAAAATGTTATAATTAGACCATTTTAAGCATGGTTTTAGTTCATAAAAATTATTACATATTGAGTTTTAATTAAAAATTATTATTTTAGTGAGTTTAATTTTTTCTAATAACTATTTTATTTATTGCTCGATTAAAATTATGTTTTAAATATTAATAATCATAAAAAAATTATTTAACAGACGTATTATGTTTTATTTGGATTCTTGTTTGAAGATAATTGGTCTTTTGAATTGACATTGCATTTGTCAAAATATGCTGCAAAAAAGTACCGAAAATTTTATAAGACAATTTAAGCATTGTTTAATTAACTATTTAATTTATTGTGCTTTAAAAATGTTTAATAACTAGTCTATTAATTGGCCGATTGATATTATGTTTAGGTATTGATGATTGTGAGAGAACCCTTTAAAATACAGTGATTTTTTTTTTCTTTTCCTTTTATTCTCAATTGGACATAATCGTCTTTTGTATCGACATTCCAGTTTTGATTCATCGGGGCATACCGGACGCAGTTATGCGTATTGGTAAATGTGAGGGCTATTTGTTGTTAAAAGTTGTTGTTTCATCGCAGGAACTATTGTTGACTTTTGAATGCATAATATAAATAAACACGATCGAGATTGTTAAATTAAAAAGTTATTATTTTAAAAGTAATAGTCACAGTTACCTCGAAATTGTTACAATAAGTTACGAAATTACAAATTCAACCGATGCTAGCATTACAGTTCTTAGATTGGGCAAGATATTGTTTGTCGTCGCTGTCCCTTCAAATCCACGTATGGCGGGGCCGCGGTAAAATTGTCCGAAAAATCTGGTCTAAGTACGGGCCTGGGCCTAAAATCTCTTTACAGTTGAGTAGAAAAAGGGCACATCTGGTGTAAATTCAGCCTAAAAGCCATTGAAATCTCGTTGTCGGTAACTCTTAAAAAATGGAAAATTCCAGAGAGACATTCCACTTTAAAGATGAGTAATAAAATATTAGGATATAAAATATGTAGGACTCTGGTTGGTCAAAACAACCTTAAATTTAAATAGTACATTCTATTGAAAATATATTAAGGTTGAATGTTTTCACAGAGTATAAAATACAAATTGTAGGACTTTCCCATGTTTTCGATATAGTATACTCTTTCTAGAAATATTATTGTTGGAGAACATACTTTAAAAAATGCTTATATATTATAATTGGGATGAGTTTTTCTACTGGGCTATTTATGATCATAGGTCTTTATATATTTATCTGTAGGTCTGTCTAGGAGACGAATGCCAATTTACATTATTTTAGTGCAAAGCATATTTTTGTTGTAACCGAAAAAGGATTTTATCTACGAAATAAATAGGGCGTCAACTACGTTAGTTTTGGTGTAAGTCAAAATGGAAGTGTATGGAAAAGGTCAACAAAATAAAACAATAATTTTCTTTCTAATCCTATGTTTTCCTAACTTCACACACATAAAACACTGTCAAACAAGCAAATAATAGTTACATTACCGTCTGACACACAAATATATATATATATATATATATACACACAAATAACAGTTATTTTACCGTCAGACACACAAATAACAGTTATATTACCGTCCGACACACAAATAATAGTTATATCACCGTCGGACACACAAATAATAGTTACATTACAGTCCGACACACAAATAATAGTTATATCACCGTCGGACATAAAAATAACAGTTATATTACAGTCAGACACACAAATAACAGTTATATCACCGTCAGACACACAAATAACAGTTATATTACCGTATGATACAAATAATAATTGGAATTTTGTTTAGGAAAGTGAGCCAAGACCGAGACCAACAAGGAGACCAAGGCCTGAGGCGTTTGTAAGCTATTATTATTAAGCTTTACTCCTATGGCTAGTACTTTAATATATAAATAATTCTCTTATTTTTCGCTCTCCTTTTTATTACTTTTTCTAAATTGTAAATATCTATCTAAATGTGCATAATTTTCTACATCATATTGATATTCTATGATTAGGTATGATACGTACTTATTATCTAAAGGCTTGTCTGGCTGGCTGCCTCTCAGGAAGGTCAGGAATCGAAATGTTGTTTTAAAACGTTTATTCACAAACTTTAAACCATTCTATTCACTTTATATTACACAAGCATGATATTTTCCATTGATACTACTAATCCAATATACCTTGAGAAAAAACGTATAAACCATTACAGTTTGTATGTGGTATAGTAACAAAATGTAAGATATTAGAACACTTAATGATGTAAATATTTTAATTTGTCAAAGTAGAGTACATAAAATATATAAAAGCTTTCCCAATTTTTTATCACCATGTATATTCGGCCAATCATTGATTGAGGTGCATAATAGTTCAGTAATTTTTTTTCGTAACCTTCTTCAGTAATATTTATTTTAATTGGTAATCCTTTAGTAAGCAACAAGTTAGTTCATAACCATCTACTTTTATTTGAGAATTGTGGCTTAAAAGTCCTTTTTCAAGTTCCTGAGAATTTGGGTTTATAGATTTCCATTTATTTGTCATTAGTTGATATTGCCCATAGTTTTGTTGGACAAACTATTTTATTATCTAAAAAATAAGTATGTAGAAATATTTACGTCCGGAACAATTGTGATGTATTGTTTTTATGAATATATTGCTTTCATTATTTACAAGTATAAATTAATACAATTCCGAAACATCGGAAAAAGGCCATGTGTGGAAAAAGGCTATTATGTAGCATGTTTTATTATGTTCATTTATCTAATCGTTATGAACAACTAAATTACAATTTGTTATTTATCTTTCACAGGGGACAGGAATCCCGAACCTACCGGGCTGGGCAGCGGTAACTATACTGTACTTTCTGTTTTATTTAGTAATAAAATAATAAATGAAGGGTATATTAATACCATTGTAGTCTTACAGTCCTAACCAGGGCCGTCCTCAGCTTTGGCGAGTCCCGGAAATGACTTTCGCCCGGGCCCCGTCATTTCTCGCCACGACTCCTCTGTCACACCGCTTCATCACCCCCCCCCCCCCCACACAAAAGTTATCCAATTGACATAATATTATTATTTAGTTAATGCTAGTAAGATTCAAAGTATGCTGCAAAAAGTACAGAAAATCGTATAATTAGACCATTTTAAAGCACTGTTTAAATTAACTACTTAATTTAGTAAGCTCTAAAAATGTTTAATAATCAGTCAATTAGTTGTCCGATTGAATTTATTTTGTATTGTATAGGTCTATAGGTATTGATGAGTTTGAGAGAAACTCCTTTTAAAACGTGATTTTATGGTACTTTTATTTTAAAATGAAGATAATTTGTCTTGTGTATCAACTTTCATTATGATTCTGGTTGATCGAAATAAACTTAAATTTAAACTTTATATTATATTACGAAGATATCGAGGTTTATACAGCAATAATATGTTTATTAAAAATTGGTATAAAAAGAAGACGTTTTATACAACCAACACTTAAAAGAAAAGTTATGTATTGTGTCGAGCAAGGATAAATTATGTTATCTTCAATCTAAGCCCGATAAGCCCTTTCCATTATTGAGGGATAGCATGTATCAATGAAAACGTGTATGTTTTCATTCAATATTTTCGTTATTGTTTTATATTCCATAGAGTTGATAAAAAAAATGTTATTGACTGCAACAGAGGTGTGAAATTTATTTCCGCAATAAATGTATTTCCAAAGGGAGCTCTTTTAGAAGACTTTATTTAACGTTTCCACAGTGTATGGGATGCAATTTGCAGGACATTTGCAACGTTTTCGATTTAGTATACAGTATCTAGATGTATCATTGGAGAAACTACTTTCATACCTATAAGGTAATCAGTTTTAATATAATTTCTCCAGATTATAACTGGCATATGCTTTTATACTGGAGTATTCATAATCATTGGTTTTCATAGATTGTATCTCCAGATTACTGTCTAGGAGCCGAATAACATTTATATCACCGTCAGACACAAATAACAGTTATATCACCGTAAGACACACAAATTATAATTAAATCACTGTCAGACACAGGAATAATAGTTACATCACCGTCAAACAACTAGATCAGTAGACTGAAAATCACAGTTTCGCCCCCAGATTGACGATGATATATTTTTAGGAATGTGAGCCAACACCGAGATCACCAAGGAAACCAGAGCCTGCGTCGGTTGTAAGCTATTTTTATTATGCTTTATTCCTATGACTAGGATTTTATAATATTGAATATTTTATCATTTTTTTCTCCTCAATTTGTAATATTTTATCAAAGTTACATATATCTATCTAAATGTGTATAATATGATACAACATCACATTGATATTCTACGAATTGGTGTGATATGAACTGAGTATCTAAATGCTTATGTCACTGCCTTCCAAGAAGGTCAGGGATTAAAATGTCAGTTTAAAATGATTCTTCACACAAATTTAAACTATTGCATTCACTTTATAGTACACATGCATGATATTTTCTACCGATACTAATACTAAGAAAAAACATACAAAACTCTTATAACTTGTACGTGATTATACTCACAAATTGTAAGTTATTCTATCCCTTGATGATGGGCATATTTTAATTTATGTAAAAAAGGCTACATACCTATCGTAAAAGTTTTCCCATATTTTCACCCTGCTATTTTAAATAGTTATAATAAAAATGTATAATATTTCATTACATGTTTTTTTGTAATATTTCTTTAGCAATATTTATTTTAATTTGAAATATCCAATAATGGTTTAAAAGTTTATTCATAACTACTTACTTATATTTGCCAGAGTGTTGATTGACAAAATATTAAAGTAACTGAAACTAAGGTAGAATATTTTAATGTATTGTTTTCATGAATGCACTCATTATTTAAGGGTATAATTTAATATATCTTTGAAACATCCTGTAGGGAAAAGATTAACTTGTTGCATTATGTTAATTTAACTAATAGTTATGAACAACTAAGTAACAATTTGTTCTTTATCTCTCACAGACGACAGGAATCCCGAGGCTACCGGGCTGGGCAGGGGTAACTATATTGTATTTTCTGTTGTATTTTGTAATAAAATATAAATAATAGCTAGGTTAATATCGCTGTAGGCCAATATGCCTACGTAAGGGACGTACTCAGCTTTGGCGGGCCCCGAAAAAGATATTCACCCGGGCCTAGTCATTACCCGTCACCACGCCCCCGTTATACCGCTTCGTACTTCCCCTCTCCCCCCCACGGTATCCCATTGACATAATGTTACTATTTTGTTAATGATAGTAATATTCAATATACGCTGCTAAAACAGTCATGGCAATTTTATAATTTGACCGTTTAAGCATTGTTTTAATTATTTAATGAATTTAGTGGGCTCTAAAAAGGTTTAATAATTAGTCTATTGGTTGTCCGATTTAAATTAATTATAAATATTGATAATAGAGAGAAAAACCATTAAAGGACATGATATTTATTTTACTGTTTTCGTCAACTGAATATAGTTCGTCTTTTGAATCGCCATTTCAGTTATAATTCATCGGGTCAGACCGGATGCAAATGTTGGTATTGTAAGAGATATTTGTTGTTAAAAATTTTGGTTTTTTTGTTGATCGAAATAACCTGTAATTAAAATGTTTTATTCTATTGAGACAATACTTAAGTTTATGTAGGAATGGAAATTTTTATTAAAAAAACTAGTATAAAAAGAAGACGTATTAAAATACCAACACTTGCAACAAAAGTTAAAATGTATTGAGTCAAGCGATGATACAGTCAAATCTTAGCGATGATTTATGTTATGTTCAATCTAAGCCCGATAAGTCCTTTCCATTATTGACTGATAGCATGTATCTATGAAAGGTGTTTGTTTCCATTCACCACATTCGTTATCATTTTATTGTCTATAGAGTTGATTAAAAACTGAATTAACTGCAACATAGGTGGGATATTTTTTAAATAATAAATTTCAAAAGGGAGGTGTTTTAGGAGACTGTTAAAAGTTTTCATAACGTACGTATTGCAATTTTTAGAACTTTCCAAATGTTTTCAACTTAGTATACGCTATCAAGAAATTTTTTTTGGAGAACGTGCTTTCATAAATTGTAGATAATGACATTTAGTAACTTTTTCCAGATTATAATCGAGATACGTCTTTCTACTGGATTATTTATGATCATTGGATTTTATATATTTTACCTTTAGTTAACTGTCTAGGAACGGAATAACATTTTATCAACGCCAGACACACAAATAACAGTTATATCATCGTCAGACACACAAACAACAGTTATATCATCGTCAGACACACAAACAACAGTTATATCATCGTCAGACACACAAACAACAGTTATATCATCGTCGGAAACACAAATAACAGTCATACCAACGTCAAACAACTAGATAAACACACTGAAAGTTACAATTCCCCCCCCATTGATCATGATATATTTTTAGGAATGTGAGCCAACACCGAGATCACCAAGGAGACCAGAGCCTGCGTCGTTTGTAAGCTATTTTTATTAATCTTATTCCTATGACTAGTACTTTAAAATATAAAATATTCTACCATTCTTCTCCCTAGTTTTTTTTTAATTTATCGAAGCTGCATGTATCTATCTAAATGTGTATAATTTTATATATCACATTGATATTCTACGAATTGGTGTGATACGTTCTGGTAATCTAAAGTCCTGTATAGCTGCCTTCCAAGAAAGTAAAAAATCAGGGATTAAAATTTCAGTTTAAATAGTCATTCATAGAATTTACACTATTTTCTTCACTTTATACTACACATGCGTGATATTTTCCATCAATGATACGAATCCAATATACCTTGAAAAAAATATAGAGACTCTTGTAACTTGCACGTAAGTATACTCACACAATGTAGGTTATTAGACACCGTGATGATGTTCATATTTTCACCTGTTTAAATAGAGGTACATACAAGTAATAAAAGTGGAAAGATATTTTTCACCCTCTAATTTGGAACAGTTAAAATAGAAATTTATGATAGTTTAGTAAATGTTTTCTGTTATCTTTTTTCATTACATATTTATTATAATTGGTAAATTTAATAAGGAACATGTTCAATCATAAATACCTAATTCTATTTGCCATTTTTAGGTTTAAAAGACCTAATAATTTCAAGAATTTGAGTTTTATAGATTTCCATTTCCTTGCCATCAGTTTTTTGTCCATAATGTTGATATTCAAAATATGTTATTACAATTTTGAAACATCCTGTTTGGAAAAACGTTATTGTGTAGCTTTTTGCATTATGTTCGTTTATCTAATAGTTATGAACAACTAAATTACAGTTTGTTTTTTTATATTTCACAGACGTCAGGAATCCCGAACCTACCGGGCTGGGCATCGGTAACTATATTGTATTTTCTATTATATTTTGTAATTGAAAAATAAATAATAGGTAGGTTTATATCATTGTAGGCCTATAGGCCTAACCAGGGCATTAAATGATGTATTCAGCTTTGAAGGGCCCCGGAAGATATTCGCCCGGGTCCTGTCATTTACCACCACCACGCCACCGTCACACCGTTTTATACCCCCCCCCCTTCATGGTTATCACAGTAAGATTCAATATATGCTGCAAAAAATATTCATTGAAAATATGTTATAATTGGACTATTTTAAAGCATTGTTTTAATTATTTCATTAATGATGTGAGCTCTAAAAATGTTTAATAATTAGTCTTTTACCTAACTTTTATTCTCAAATTATGACAATTTGTCTTTTGTATTGATATTCCAGTTATGATTTTGTTAATCGATATAACCTTAAATTTTTATGAAACATAAAAAACTAGTATGAAAAGATGACCAACTATTTAAAGAAAAGTCACATTTATTGTGTCAAGCGATGATATATTGTGTTATCTTCAATCTAAGACCGAAAAGCCCTTTCCTTTATGGATTGCTAGTGTGTATCCATGAAACGTATCTGTTTCCATTCACCCTTATCGTCATCATTTTATTTTCCATTAAGAGTTGATTAAGAAAGGATATTAACTGCAACAGAATTTCCCAAGGAAGATATTTATAAGACTATTAAAAGTATTCAGATATATGGAATGCAATTTGCAGGACACTCCCAAAGTTTTTGATTAAATATACGCTATCTAGAAATATCTTTGGATAAAATACTTTCATATATAAGATAATGACATTTAGTAACTTTTTTCAGATTATAATTGGAATGAGTTTTTCTACTGGTTTATTTATGATCATTGGACTTTATACATTTGATCTTCAGGTTATTGTCTATAAGCCGAGTCTCAAATTGCTTTATATAAGCGTAATGCCTGTTTTTCTTGTAAGACATAAATTTTTTTATCCTAGTAAATAAGTAAATAATAGTCATGTCACCCTCAGACACGTAAATAATAGTTATATCACAGTCATACAACTAGATAAACAGACTGAAAGTTGCATTTACTCTCAGATTGACCATGAAATTTTGTTTAGGAAAGTGAGCCAATACCGAGAGCAAGGAGACCAAGGCCTGAGTCGTTTGTAAGCTAATATTATTAAGCTTTATTCCTATGACTAGTACATTAAAATATAAACTACTCTCATTTCTCTCCCCCGCTTTTTAATTTATTGAAGTTTCATATATATATATATATATATATATATATATATATCTTAATGTGTATAATTTGCTAATATAATCAGGGATTAAGTTATCATTTTAAAATGTTTATTTACAAAATGTAAACTATTGTATTCACTTTATAGAACACATGCACGGTATTTTCAACCAATACTAATACAATAGACCTCAAGAAAAAAATATAGAAAATCTTAAAACTTGTACGTGAGTATACTCTCAAAAAGTAAGTTAGTAGACCCCTTGATAATGTGCAATTTTCACTTTTGATCTCACCCTGTAATTATGAATAGTTATAATAAAAATGTATATTAGTTCATTAAATGCTTTTTTTCTTCAGTCATATTTATTTTAATTTTTAATATTTAATAAGGGACAGGTTCATTCATAACCAGTTACTTATATTTCCTATTTGTAGGTTTTTCACCATTTGTGGAAAAAAGTTATTATGTAGCCAGTTAGCATTATGTTCATTTATCTAATCGTTATGAACAACTAATTTATTTTTGTATCTTTTACAGACGACAGGAATCCCGAACCTATCAGGCTGGGCAGCGGTAACTATATTGTATTTTATGTTTTATTTTTTAGTGCAAAAATAATAGCAGGTGGGTTAATATCATTGTAGGCTTATAGGCCTATCCAGGGCCGTATTCAACGTTGGCGGGCCCCAGAAAAATATTTGGGCCCCGTGATTATTCCACATAACTGACTTGACATAATCTTATTATTTTGTTAATGATAGTAAGATTAAATATACGCTGCTGGTAGTAAATACGGAAAGATGTATAATTAGCCTATTTTCAGCATTGTTTTAATTAGCTAATTTATTTAGTGTACCCAAAATGTTTTTTTATAATTAGTCTAATAGTTGTCCGATTTAAATTAATTTTATAAATTGATAATAGAAAAAACATTAAAAGACGTGCTCTTTAAATTGTATTCTCAATTGAAGATAATTCGTCCTTTTTATCGACATTCCAGTAGTTATGATCCTGGCTGATCGAATAAACATAAATTTAAATTCTATTACTAAGCTATCAAGGTTTATATGGTAATGCAATGTTTATTGAAAACTAATATTAAAAGAATACGTTTTATAATACCAACACTTTAAATAAAAATTGAAATATATTGTGTCAAGCGATGATATATATCCATGTATCCATGAATAACATTTATATCACGGTCAGACCCACAAATAACAGTTATATGACCGTTAAACACACAAATAACAGTTAAATCACCGTCAGACAAACAGATCAATAGACTGAAAGTTACAACATTCCCCCCACATTGATCATGATATATATTTTTAGGAATGTGAGCCAACACCGAGATCACCAAGAAGACCAGAGCCTGCGTCGTTTGTAAGCTATTATTATTAAACTTTATTCCTATCACAAGTACTTCATAATATTACACATTGTATAATTTTCTAGTAAATTTGTATTACTTTATCAAAGTTACATATATCTATCTAAATGTGTATAATTTGATACATTACATTGATATTCTACGAATTGGTGTGATATGAACTCAGTATCTAAAGGCTTATGTCACTGCCTTTCAAGATGGTCAGGGATTAAAAATTTCAGTTTAAAATGTTTCTTCACAAAATTTAAACTATATATTCACTTTATAGTAGATATGCATGATATTTTCTACCGATAATAATACTAAAAAACATATAATACTCTTAAAACTTGTACGTGAGTATACTCACAAATTGTAAGTTATAAGTTTCATACATCTATCTAAATGCGTATAATTTTACCCAGCAGGGATCACTTCTGGCTGGTTTATACCTACCAGTTGAACCCACCACTGGGCACAGCAAAAACCGATGTGCCACTTCAATCTGGGCAACCTTATGGATGTCCAGTAGCGGCACATCACTAACCGCAAATGTTGAGATTCTGGGGTTCATGGGCAATTCAATAGGTCTAGTCTACTGTGGAAGATGGCTGTTGGAGTTGGTGGGGTTTGTTCCCTTATCTCAGAGGCTCTTGTTAACCTCAACAAGGGTGTGCCACCCCTGCCTACTTTGACTGGAGAGGCTGGCCTCCCTTCTTCCAGGATGACTTTGAGATGTAGTGCCCTAATTCTTCCTCATGGATCTCGATAGGAGGCGGCCCCTACTCCCTAACCTTACCCATCCTGAATATCTTATCACTCCGGAAGCAGCGCAAAGGTGCTTACAGGACTAAGTGCAATTTATAAGCTTCTTGTCCTAAGTAAAAAAAAAAAAAAAAAAAAATCGTATAATTTACTGCAACATCACATTGATATTCTACGAATTTGTGTGATATGTACTGATTATCTAAATGCTTGTGTCGCTGCTTTCCAAGAATGTCTATACTCAGGGATTAAAATGATAGTTTAAAATTTAAACTATTGTATTCACTTTATCGTACACATGCTTCATATTTTCCACTGATACTAATCCAATAGACCTTATGAATAAACATGCAAAACTCTTATAAATCGTACGTGATTGTACTCACAAAATGTTGGTTATTAGATCTCTTGATGATGTGCATATTTTCATTTCTTTCAACATACCTATCATAAAAGCTTTCCCATTCTTTTCACTGAATCTTTAAATAAATATAATAGAAATGTAAACAGTGCAGTAAATGTTTTTGTAATCTATCATCAGTAATATTTGTTTTATTTGGTAATATTTAACAGGAGACAAGTGCATCCATAACCACTTACTTTTATTTTCAATTTCTAAGTTTAAAAGACCTACTTCAAGGTCCTGAGGATATTTATTTTTATAGATTTCCATTTATTTGTCACCAGTGTATTGTCCTCAGTGTTGATAGACAAGTGTTTTTTATCATCTGAAACAGAGTTAGAATATTTACGTCCGAAATACTTGTAACTTTTCAAGAGTAGATTGCTTTCATTATTTACTAGTAAAAATTAATATAATTTTGAAACATCCTGTTTGGAAATAATTTATCATGTAGCCAGTTAGCATTATGTTAATTTTACCTAATAGTTATGAACAACTAAATTACACTTTGTTTTTTTTATCTTTCACAGACGTCAGGAATCCCGAACCTACCAGGCTGGGCAGCGGTAACTATATTGTATTTGCTGTTTTATTTTATAATCCAAAAATAAATAACAGGTAGGTTAAGGTCATTGTTGACTTATAGGCCTAACCAACGATGGCGGGCCCCGGAAAAGATATCACTCGGGCCCCGTCATTTCGCGCCATTGCGCCCACGTCACACCGCTTCATACCCTCCTTCCTTAGTTATCCCACTGACATAGTTTTATTATTTTTTTAATTATACTAACATTCAATATATGCTGTTGAAGTTCGAACAAATCTTATAATTTGATCATTACCAGCATTGTTTTATTAATTAATTAATATTTTAGTGTGCTCAAAATGTTTAATAATTATTCTATTAGTTTACGATTGAAATTATTTTTAGATATTGATGATTGTGAGAAAAGTTAAAATAGGTTACTGTTATTTTATTTTCATTCTAAATTTGAGATGATTCACCTCTTGTATCGACATCCCAGTTATGATTCATCGGGTCAGACCGGACGCAAGAGTTGTTATTGGTATTTGTAAAAGGTATTTGTTGTTCAAAATTATTGTTGTTTCATCATAGGAACTGTTATTGAATTGTCCACTGGAATGAACGAGTTAAATGTACAAGATCAAGGTAAAATAAGGGTAAGGTTATTATTTTACAATTAATACTCACAGGTTCCTCGAAATTGTTACAATATGTTGCGATATTACAAGCTTAATCTATAATAGTATTACAGCTTTTAGATTGGGCTATCTCGTCCGTCGAACCGGTCCTTTCTCAACTACGTATGGCGAGGCCCCGGTAAAATTGTTATAAAATACCGGTCTGAGTACGGGCCTGGGCCTAAAACCTCTTTACAGTCAGGTAGACAAAGAGCACATCCGGTGGAAGTTTAGCTTAAAACAGGTTATTTCCATTGAAATCCCGCTGTCGGTTACTCTAAAATAAGTAATAAAGAAAACATGGAATTCCACTTTAAATGTGTAGATAAAATATTAGGGTCCAGAATATGTAGAATTCTGGTTGGTCGAAATCACCATAAATTTAAATTTTACATTCTTTTGAGACGATTATTCTCAAAGGGAGATATTGAGGTTTATATTGCAATGAAATGTTAACAAAAATTAGTATTAAAAGAAGATGTTTTATAATACCAACAATTTGAAGAAAAGTTAAAATTTGTGGCGTTAAGCGATGATATATAATGTTATCTTCAATCTAAGTCCAATAAACCTTTTCAATTATTGATTTATAGTATGTATCCATTGAAGGTGTCTGTTTCCATTCAGCCTGTTTGCTATCGTTTTATTGTCCATAATTAATTGTACAGTTAATTGAACAAATTGTATTTACTGCAACAAAGGAGATTTATTTATTTCCGGTATAAATTTATATCCCAAGGGAGACCTTTTAGGAGACTTTATTGAAAGTTTTCACAGAGTATGGAATGCAATTTTTAACAATTTCCCAATGTTTCTTATTTAGTATACGCTATCTAGAAATATCTTTGCAGAAAATACTTTAGTATAGAATGCAATTTTTAACAATTTCCCAATGTTTCTTATTTAGTATACGCTATCTAGAAATATCTTTGCAGAAAATACTTTAGTATAGAATGCAATTTTTAACAATTTCCCAATGTTTCTTATTTAGTATACGCTATCTAGAAATATCTTTGCAGAAAATACTTTAGTATAGAATGCAATTTTTAACAATTTCCCAATGTTTCTTATTTAGTATACGCTATCTAGAAATATCTTTGCAGAAAATACTTTAGTATAGAATGCAATTTTTATCAATTTCCCAATGTTTCTTATTTAGTATACGCTATCTAGAAATATCTTTGCAGAAAATACTTTAATAAAAACTGCTTCCAGATTATAATTGGGATGAGTTTTTCTACTTTTTTATTTATGATCTATTTATTTTTTAGTTCTTTATGACTTTATAGATTTTATCTTCAGGTTACTGTATAGGAGCCGAGTGCCAATTCGCCTTATATAGGCGTAAAGCCTGCTTTTCTTGTAATCGTTAATGATTTTATATGCGAAAGAAAATGAAATGTCAGCTACGCTAGTTTTAGTTAAGGTCAAAATTTAAGGGTATGGAAAAGGGTAACAAATAAAATAATTTATTTTCTTTCTAATCCTATGTTTTCCTAGCTTCACACTCTTAAAACACCGTTAGACATACAAATAATATTTGGAATTTTGTTTAGGAAAGTGAGTCAAGACCGAGACAAACAAGGAGACTAAGGCCTGAGACGTTTGTAAGCTAATATTATTAAGCTTTATTCCTATGGCTAGTACTTTAAAGTATCCCCATTTCCAGTAATTTCATCGAATTTTTTGACGTATCAATCCAAAAAGGTATATAATATAATTTGCTAATATATCACATTGATATTATAATATTAGGTTTTATATGAATAGGTGTGATATCTTCATCAAATATGTAATTTTGATCCTTCGAATTATATGTTTTATATTATAATACTATCCTCTCATTATTATTTCATAAATGATTCAACATTTTATCCATGCATTCTCTTACATTTAATTATTTTATATTATAACTTATATACCTATACATCTGCATATATTGAACATATGCAAACATCACATGGCCCGTCTCCCTGAAAAGGTTAAATGTCGTTAATTGCATTAAAAAGTAGGTCATTAGAACTTTTGATGTAAAACTATTTATTTTGTGAGTAGAGTCATGTAAAGGCGTTCCCCATATTTTCCACTATGCAAAACGGACCAATGATGACTGAAATTAATAATAGGTTACTAAAACTTTCTTTTATCTTTATTTTATTTGTAGTCTTTAATAAAACACAAGTTCAGTGGTAACCAAGTAATGTTATCTGCCATTTTGTAGCTAGAATGATCTGTTTAGAGTTTTATAGTTTATTAATTTATTGTTTTCATGAATAGATAGTTTTTGACAGGATAACATGATTTCGGACTTGCTGTTGTTGCCATAGTTATATGTTACAAAAGGTATAACACGACGTTTCGAGGATTGAAATCTGTTCTCTCCGTTAGGTGGGGGAGGTAACAGTACATACAAAAATAAAGGACAGAAAGAAGAAAAGAAGGGAAAAAGAGTTCAAACATACCCAAAAGCTGCTTGGAGTCTAGTCCAGGAGTAGTCACCGCAGAGAATGCAAGTCCCGAGTAGAAGTCACAAGCATGAGAAACGCAATCACCATCGTACCAGAGCAGATGAAAGTGGAATACTTCTTCCAAGCAGTTTTTGGGTACTTTTAACCCTCTTCTTTCTCTTCTTTTCTTATTTCTATTCTCCACCTGACGAAGAGGATAGTTTCCAATCCGCAAAACATTGCGTTATACCTCTTGTAACATATAACGATGGAAAATGTCCGAAATCGTGTTATCCCGTCAAACCTTTCATCGTTAATCATTATGTTCAAGTATAAATGTAATTATGAATCATACTGTATGAAACAATTATTGCTTATCTTGTAGCATTGAGTTTATTTATTTAATTGTTATTAAAAACTAAAGTACACCATGTTTTTGCCTCTTACAGACGACGGGAATCCTGAACTTACCGAGCTGGGCAGCGGTAACTATATTGTATTTTCTGTTTTATTTTGTAATCCAAAACTATATAACAGATCACTAACATCACTACAGTCCTAACACTTATTTACAGTCGATTAGAAAAAAAAACACATGCGGTGGAAGTTAAGCGTAAAATCTGATATTGCTATTAAAATCTGGATGTCAGTAACTGCTAATATCAGTCTATCAAACAAAAAATGAATTTCCAATTTAAATATGTGGAAATAAAATATGAAGTTATATTAAGTTATTAAAATAAAAGGATATACAACATTCTAATTGGACAATATGAGCCAAAATTTAAGTTGCATCAAGTATTGAGGCGAAATTCTTGTTTATAGGAAAAAACTTTTCAATAAAGTTGAAATTTATTGTCAGAAGTGAGAGTACAGTGTGTTATCTTCAATCCAAGCCCGATAAGCCCTTTCAATTACTGATTTATAGTATATATTTTATGAATGACACGTGACTGCTTCTAATTTAATCTTCTATAGTTCATTGTTTGTAGACTTGAATATATTTAATTAACTGTAACAGAGGTGGGAAATTTACTTCTGGAAAGAATGTATTTCCCAAAGGAGACTTTAGGATAATTTATTTAAAAGTTTTCTTAGTGCATGGCACGCAATTTTTATGCTTAAATTTTACCATTTTCAGGAATTTCCTTTTTTATTTATCATGCGTCATCTAGACTAGAAATATCGTTGGAGAAAATGCTTTCATATTATATATATATATATATATATATATATATATAAACATATATATGTACATAAATATATACATATATACGTGTGTGTATATACATATATTTCATATATTTATATATATATTTTTATCTTAAATTTAACACGTTAAATATGTACAAGCGACGGAATTTTTATCGCATCCGCCGTTAAATATGTATATATATATATATATATATATATATATATATATATATATATATATATATCTCATATGATAACATTAGATACCTTTTTGTTGCTTATATTTGGGATGAAATTTTTCTACTGGATTGCGGTATTTATGATCATCGGCCTAACTAAATAGGAATCAAGTGCCAATTTTCAGTGTATAAGCGTAAAGCCAGTTTTCTTTTAATTTATAGATGAGTCTATCCTAAGAAAGAAATATATCGTCAGCAACGCTAGTTTTGGTAGAGTTAAAAGTGGAAGCTTTCAAAAGAGTTAAGAAAAACAATAATTATACTCTCTCAAATCCTATGTTTACCTAGCATAATACACTTAAGACAAAATACACACAAATAATAGTTATATCGCCATCAGACAACTGGATACGCCGACTGATATTCGTTAATTTCAGCCAGATTGACCATTAATTTTATTTTTAGGAAAGTGAACCAAGATCGAGACCAACAAGGATACCACAGCGTGAGACATTTGTAAGCTATTATTTCTAAGTTTTATACTTATTACTAGTACTTTAACATTTAAAGTATTCTATAATTGATATAAATGTGTATAATTTGTTAGTAAATTTAATCGACATTTTACGACTAGGTGTGATATGTATATATTATCTAACGGCTTGTGCAGCTGCCTTGTAGGAGGGTCAATAATCAAGGATTAAAATTTTATTTAAAATGTTCACCCGAAAATATGAACTACTGTATTAATTTTTTATTTCACATGCATGATGTTTTCCACCTATACTAATCCAATGTGACACATTAAAAACATAAAACCAATATTTAAGACTTTTATTGTTTTGTGAGGCCTTTCGATAGCGAGGCTATCTTCTTCAGACACATCATAAAAGTTTTATATATGTACGGTTGTATATATATATATATATATTTTTTACTTGTGTAAATTTTGTTGCTGTGTTATTTTTGTTTTATACTTTTTATTATACCTTTTATTATACCTTTTTGAAAACGGCAAAGCCGAAATATTAAAGGAAATTTAAACTAAGAAGTCTAATTTGTTATTATATATATATATATATATATATATATATATATATATATATATATATATATATATATATATATATATATATATATATATATATATATAAAACGAGTTCGTCTCCATGAAAAGGTGAAATGTCCCTAATGGCCTTAAATGTACGTTATTAGAACCCTTGATGATGGATTTGTAATTTTATTTTTGTAAATAAAGCCAAATGTAATTGTAAAAGCGATTTCCATATTTTTTATCCTTCGTAAGTGGCTAAATATGACTTAAATTCTTAATAGTTCAATATACTTTAGTTTTAAAAATTTAGTCACACATACCTAATCTTAAGTACCATTTTGTTGTTTATAAAGATCTGTTTTGTGTTTCTGAGAATTTTGAGTTGTATGCCTTGGTAAATTATAGATTTTATGAATGAAAACTTATTTTGTAGCTTATAGAATAGTTTTCATTTATCCAACTGTTATGAACAACTATTAAATACCGCTTTTGTCTTTACCTTTCACAGACAACAGGAGGCCTGAACCTACCAAGCTGGGCAGCGGTAACTATATTGTATTTTGCAGTTTATTTTGTAATCTAAAACTAAATAACAGATAGGCTAATATCATTACGGGTCAAACTTATATTTACAGTCGAATAGATAAAGAGCACATTCAGTCTACAACAGTTTCTTTCTAATGAAATTTCTCTTAACATCAGTGAAGCAAACATCAAGTGATTTTCCACTGTAAAGATGTGGGAATAAAGTATCACGGTAAAGGCTATGAAGGATTCTACTTGGTCGAAATAACGTTAAATTTATGTTGTATCATTTGTGTATTGGGAAAATATTGAAGTATATTGGCAATTAAAGGGTTTTAAAAAGCATTATAATATAAATACTTTTGAGAAAAGTTGAAATTTATTGTGTCAGACTAGGATATATTATGTTATCTTCAATCCAAGCCTGATAATTCCTTTCAGTTATTTATTGCTACCGCATTTCCATTCAGCCTATGCGTTATCGGTATATTGTCCGTAGAGTGTAATGGCAAAATATTTAGTTCATTCCAACAGAGGTGGGAGATTTGCTTTCGGAAAAAATATGTTTCCCGCAGAAGAAGTTTTAGGATACTTTATCTGCAAAGTTTTTACAGTGTATGGCATGCAATTTGCATGCCTCAAAGTTAACCATTTTCAGGGTTTTAAAAGTTTTATAAATTTTTTTCTACTGAGATCTTTATGATCATCGGACTGAATTCTCATAAGGTTACTGTATATGATCCGAGGCTTTGCATTGTATAAGCTTAAAGGATAGTTTATCTTGTAATTGATAGAATAATGTATCCTAAAAATTAAATATATGGTCTACGCTAAGTCGTAATGGGATAGTATCAAAAGGGTCAAAGATTATTCTCTCAAATTATATGATTTCCTAGCTTGACACGCTTAAAGCAAACCGCCAGGCACACAAATAGTCGTATCACAATTATACAACTAGTTAAATAGACCCAAAGTCGCAAACTTCCGATGTGACGGGGAATATATAAAATATCAACGCTGACCCTGACTTTAACAAGTAACAACATAATTAAACAAGTAACTATAATTGTAGAGTACTACCCGTGTTAACTATTGCAATTCAGTCGAACTTAGTTGCTCTACTCAACATTGTCCAACTACCTCTGAACTATGCGGTAACGAGTTCCCATGTCTTGTTATAACGAGCAAGTCCTCGGGAAGGTACTCCGTTTATGCAGATGCCCTTCCCCACTGCAGAATTCAGACGAGCCAATTATGTCAGACTGACATAGAGGTCATTAAGTAGAGACTCTGTTTTGCGTTGCAAGGTTTGCAATTAATGATATGTCATATTCGCTACAAGTTTAGTTTGTCGTTTCAAACAATTACTAATTATGAGACAACGAGGAGACACTCCTATCTCTGTACGGTCGCCTAATTATTGAACTTTTACATTGGAAAATGAGGTAAGTAAAGATAGTAGATCTGAGACTTAAAACAAATCAGAAGAATCTAATTTTACTTGCAGATTTTTAGATAAATATAACAACCTAGATAATTGGATCGATAGTATAAAGATTATCATTTGTTAAAATAATGAAAATGAACTTTGGATAATTATAGAAATACATGGAACTGGCTTCGGTCTCATCCGTACTCCGCGCTGTTTACTGGGAAGTGACACCGGTATAGTCTGGCAAATGAGTGTTTATCCAGTGAAATAAATATTTATTTTTATAAAATTCTTTTTTATTTGCCATAAGCTCAGGGAAATTTTAATCGAAATCGAGTGAAAAACATTTACAAAAAATACTATAACTTATCAGTTATCAAGCGGGGTGAAAAATGATTAAATTACTAAAAATACTATTAAAAATAGGGGTTGGTGATAAAAGGTAAACATTTAGGTTTATATGTGTTTTCAATGCAAAATTATAGAAATACAAAAATAAAAATCTTTGTCCAAAAATTAAAAACAATGTTAGGGGTGGGCAAACCTTATACTTAGGGGTGTGAAAAATAGATAGTAGCCGATTCTCAGACCTACTGAATATGCATATAAAATTTGGTAAAAATCGGAAAAGCCGTTTCGAAGGAGTAAGGTAACTAACGTTGTGACATGAGCATTATATAAATATATATATATATATTATATATATATATATATATATATATAAGATAATATTTTAGGATTAATTTGCTCCAATAATACTATTTTATATTTAGTTTGGTATTCAAATAATTTTTAAATCATTTAGTTTTAAAATCGTGTCATTAATTCAATAGAAATTGAAAAAATTCCAACTCTTTGATGAGTGGAATTTTCAATTCGTATCGGAATGTATTTATTATAAAATTTCAGAGATTTGGTTTAATATTTATATTAAATGACCCAAATTTCTTAATAAACAGAAATGAAAATTAGGTAGCGATAATTCACACATTCACTGACCTGTGCCACTGCCTTACAGGAAGCCGAGTGTCAACCTATAATTGAATTCCCTCCAGAGTCTCCAACACGTACGAATTTGGTAAGTACGAGATATATCGTCTGAGTACTGTTGGTGTTACTAAGACAGTGACTCGTGTTCACCTCCACATACTTCCACAGTCTACACCACTGACGCTGTTGGTAAGTACTTACAGTCTAAGTAATCTTGGTATACTTACTAAGACAGTGAATCAGTGTTCTTGGTGTTACCTCCACCTCAAACATACTCCACAGTACTTACAGTACACCACTGACGCTGTTGGTAAGTACTTACAGTCTAAGTTAATCTTGGTATTACTAAGACAGTGACTCGTGTTTCACCTCCACATACTCCACACTCTACACCACTGACGCTGTTGGTAAGAATACTTACAGTCTAAGTAATCTTGGTATTACTACGACAGTGACTCGTGTTCACCTCCACATACTCCACAGTCTACACACTTGACGCTGTTGGTAAGTACTTACAGTCTAAGTAATCTTGGTATTACTAAGACAGTGGACTCGTGTTCACCTCCACATATTTCCACAGTCTACACCACTGACGCTGTTGGTAAGTACTTACAGTCTAAGTAATCTTGGTGTTACTAAGACAGTGAATCGTGTTCACCTCCACATATTTCCACAGGCTATGCCACTGACGCTGTTGGTAAGTACTTACAGTCTAAGTAATCTTGGTATATTACTAAGACAGTGGACTCGTGTTCACCTCCACATACTCCAAAGTCTACACCACTGACGCTGTTGGTAAGTACTTACAGTCTAAGTAATCTTGGTATTACTAAGACAGTGGGACTCGTTGTTCACCTCACATACTCCACAGTCTTTACACCAATGACGCTGTTGGTAACGTACTTACAGTCTAAGTAATTTGGTATTACTAAGACAGTGAATCGTGTTCACCTCCACATACTCCACAGTCTTACACCACTGACGCTGTTGGTAAGTACTTACAGTCTAAGTAATCTTGGTATTACTAAGACAGTGACTCGTGTTCACCTCCACATATTTCCTCAGTCTACACCACTGGACGCTGTTGGTAAGTACTTACAGTCTAAGTAATCTTGGTATTACTAAGCCAGTGAATCGTGTTCACCTCCACATATTTCCACAGTCTACGCCACTGACGCTGTTGGTAAGTACTTACAGTCTAAGTAATCTTGGTATTACTAAGACCAGTGTGACTCGTGTTCACCTCCACATACTCCAAAGTCTACACCACTGACGCTGTTGGTAAGTACTTACAGTCTAAGTAATCTTGGTATTACTAAGACAGTGACTCGTGTTCACCTCCACATACTCCACAGTCTACACCAATGACGCTGTTGGTAAGTACTTACAGTCTAAGTAATCTTGGTATTACTAAGACAGTGACTCGTGTTCACCTCCACATACTCCAAAGTCTACACCAATGACGCTGTTGGTAAGTACTTACAGTCTAAGTAATCTTGGTATTACTAAGACAGTGAATCGTGTTCACCTCCACATATTTCCACAGTCTACACCACTGGCGCTGTTGGTAAGTACTTACAGTCTAAGTAATCTTGGTGATTACTAAGACAGTGACTCGTGTTCACCTCCACATACTCCACAGTCTACACCACTGACGCTGTTGGTAAGTACTTACAGTCTAAGTAATCTTGGTATTACTAAGACCAGTGACTCGGAGTTCACTTCCACATACTCCAAAGTCTACACCAATGACGCTGTTGGTAAGTACTTACAGTCTAAGTAATCTTGGTATTACTAAGACAGTGACTCGTGTTCACCTCCACATACTCCACAGTCTACACCAATGACGCTGTTGTTAAGTACTTACAGTCTAAGTAATCTTGGTGTTTACTAAGACAGTGACTCGTGTTCACCTCCACATATTTCCAAAGTCTACAACAATGACGCTGTTGGTAAGTACTTACAGTCTAAGTAATCTTGGTATTACTAAGGACAGTGACTCGTGTTCACTCCACATACTCCAAAGTCTACACCATGACGCTGTTGGTAAGTACTTACAGTCCTAAGTAATCTTGGTATTACTAAGACAGTGAATCGTGTTCACCTCCACATACTCCACAGTCTACACCATGACGCTGTTGGTAAGTACTTACAGTCTAAGTAATCTTGGTATTACTAAGACAGTGACTCGTGTTCACCCTCCACATACTCCAAAGTCTACACCACTGACGCTGTTGGTAAGTACTTACAGTCTAAGTAATCTTGGTATTACTAAGACAGTGACTCGTGTTCACCTCCACATACTCCACAGTCTACACCAATGACGCTGTTGGTAAGTACTTACAGTCTAAGTAATCTTGGTATTTTTACTAAGACAGTGACTCGTGTTCACCTCCACATACTCCAAAGTCTACACCACTGACGCTGTTGGTAAGTACTTACAGTCTAAGTAATCTTGGTGTTACTAAGACAGTGACTCGTGTTCACCTCACATACTCCAAAGTCTACACCACTGACGCTATTGGTTAAGTACTTACAGTCTAAGTAATCTTGGTATTACTAAGACAGTGACTCGTGTTCACCTCCTCACATACTCCACAGTCTACACCAATGACGCTGTTGTTAAGTACTTACAGTCTAAGTAATCTTGGTGTTACTAAGACAGTGAATCGTGTTCACCTCCACGTATTTCCCACAGTCTACATGCCACTGACGCTGTTGGTAAGTACTTACAGTCTAAGTAATCTTGGTATTACTAAGACAGTGAATCGTGTGTTCACCTCCACATATTTCCACAGTCTACACCACTGGCGCTGTTGGTAAGTACTTACAGTCATCTAAGTAATCTTGGTGTTTACTAAGACAGGTGAATCGTGTTCACCTCCACATACTCCACAGTCTACACCACTGACGCTGTTGGCTAAGTACTTACAGTCTAAGTAATCTTGGTATTACTAAGACAGTGACTCGTGTTCACCTCCACATACTCCAAAGTCTACACCACTGACGCTGTTGGTAAGTACTTACAGTCTAAGTAATCTTGGTATTACTAAGACAGTGACTCGTGTTCACCTCACATACTCCAAAAGTCTACACCACTGACGCTGTTGGTAAGTACTTACAGTCTAAGTAATCTTGGTATTACTAAGACAGTGAATCGTGTTCACCTCCACATACTCCAAAGTCTACACCCACTGACGCTGTTGGTAAGTACTTACAGTCTAAGTAATCTTGGTATTACTAAGACAGTGACTCGTGTTCACCTCCACATACTCCACAGTCTACACCAATGACGCTGTTGGTAAGTACTTACAGTCTAAGTAATCTTGGTATTACTAAGACAGTGAATCGTGTTCACCTCCACATAATTCCACAGTCTACACCACTGGCGCTGTTGGTAAAGTACTTACAGTCTAAGTAATCTTGGTGTTACTAAGACAGTGAATCGTGTTCACTCCACATACTCCACAGTCTACACCACTGACGCTGTTGGTAAGTACTTACAGTCTAAGTAATCTTGGTATTACTAAGACAGTGACTCGTGTTCACCTCCACATACTCCAAAGTCTACACCACTGACGCTATTGGTAAGTACTTACAGTCTAAGTAATCTTGGTATTACTAAGACAGTGAATCGTTGTTCACCTCCACATATTTCCACAGTTACACACTGGCGCTGTTGGTAAGTACTTACAGTCTAAGTAATCTTGGTGTTACTAAGACAGTGAATCGTGTTCACCTCCACATACTCCACAGTCTACACCACTGACGCTGTTGGTAAGTACTTACAGTCTAAGTAATCTTGGTATTACTAAGACAGTGACTCGTGTTCACCTCCACATACTCCTAAAGTCTACACCACTGGACGCTGTTGGTAAAGTACTTACAGTCTAAGTAATCTTGGTATTACTAAGACAGTGACTCGTGTTCACCTCCACATACTCCACAGTCTACACCAATGACGCTGTTGGTAAGTACTTACAGTCTAAGTAATCTTGGTATTACTAAGACAGTGAATCGTGTTCACCTCCACATACTCCAAAGTCTACACCACTGACGCTTGTTGGTAAGTACTTACAGTCTAAGTAATCTTGGTATTACTAAGACAGTGAATCGTGTTCACCTCCACATACTCCACAGTCTACACCACTGGACGCTGTTGGTAAGTACTTACAGTCTAAGTAATCTTGGTATTACTAAGACAGTGAATCGTGTTCACCTCCACATATTTCCACAGTCTACACCAATGACGCTGTTGGTAAGTACTTACAGTCTAAGTAATCTTGGTATTACTAAGACAGTGAATCGTGTTCACCTCCACATACTCCACAGTGTCTACACCACTGACGCTGTTGGTAAGTACTTACAGTCTAAGTAATCTTGGTATTACTAAGACAGTGACTCGTGTTCACCTCCACATTTTCCACAGTCTACACCACTGACGCTATTGGTAAGTACTTACAGTCTAAGTAATCTTGGTATTACTAAGACAGTGACTCGTGTTCACCTCCACATACTCCACAGTCTACACCAATGACGCTGTTGGTTAAGTACTTACAGTCTAAGTAATCTTGGTATTACTAAGACAGTGAATCGTGTTCACCTCCACATACTTTCCACAGTCTATGCACCACTGACGCTGTTGGTAAGTACTTAACAGTCTAAGTAATCTTGTTATTACTAAGACAGTGACTCGTGTTCACCTCCACATACTCCAAAGTCTACACCACTGACGCTGTTGGTAAGTACTTACAGTCTAAGTAATCTTGGTATTACTAAGACAGTGAATCGTGTTCACCTCCACATACTCCACAGTCTACACCAATGGCGCTGTTGGTAAGTACTTACAGTCTAAGTAATCTTGGTATTACTAAGACAGTGAATTCGTGTTCACCTCCACATATTTCCACAGTCTACACCACTGGCGCTGTTGGTAAGTACTTACAGTCTAAGTAATCTTGGTGTTACTAAGACAGTGAATCGTGTTCACCTCCACATACTCCACAGTCTACACCACTGACGCTGTTGGTAAGTACTTACAGTCTAAAGTAATCTTGGTATTACTAAGACAGTGACTCGTGTTCACCTCCACATATTTCCACAGTCTACCACCACTGGCGCTGTTGGTAAGTAGGCCTACTTACTATCTGAGTAATCTTGATTTTACTAAGACTTAATGACTCGTGCTTACTTCCACATTCTACACACTCTACTTAATTTTTTACGCTATATTGGTTCTCCCAAGACTAAAAGGTAAGAATAAGGTAAGGGTTGATTCAGTGCAAATATTGAGCGTAGCTCCATTTCACCTTTCGCTTAGAGCAGCATCTGAATTAGATTGTTTACTGAAATGTGAGTCCATATATGTCTGAAGAGATTCATAAAATGTCGGTGACGAAGATTTTTAAAACGAACTCATCGCGTCATTTCGACATTCTGTAAAAGTTTCAGATGCTGCACTAAGCGGATGGTGAAATGGTCTCTTAATATTCGCACTCATTGCCTAAAGTATACTTCGACGTACTCCACAGTCTACACCACTTACGCTGCTAGTAAATTCGTACTATACTTTTTTGCAAGTGTTCATAGCAAAACATTGCCTAATATTGCTCCTTATCATGACGGTGAAATTTGTCTAATGGTGGTAAACTGTATAGTTTATTTGATAATAAATATAACTGTATCGTTTTTCTCGTGGGAAATGCAAATCATGAGAAATTGGAGAGTATTTAGGGGGGAAAAAGGCATGGAAAGTGAGGAATACATTTAGGCAAGAACAGGCATGATAGGATAGTCGATGGTATCCACAGTACTGACGTCTATTTGTGTCAATGTATTCCCACTCATGTGGGATTGGACAGGAAAACCTGACGCCATGCCTGTAGGTCTGGTTGTCATCTATCTTATCCACTATTAAAATGGACAGGTCAAAGAATCCTATAGGTTATCCCTAAGGCAGCTGAACTATTAGGCCTTAATTAACATAAACATTCGTGCTTCGAGTCGATTACGTGATGAATGATGCACAGGTGTTCTAACCTTAGCACTATGGTTTTAACGAACGTCCAACTTTTAGTGACTGTCACTTGGCCACCGTAGCAGCATGTTGACCACTCAACATAACCAATCCACTTGCGACCTGATTGTCAATGCAATATAGATTATAACAGGCGATATCCACTAAATGGACAAGATTGTCATTTAGCTCTGTTAGTCCATTCAGTATGTCATGTATGATCAAGGAACGATGGGGAGGGGATCTTATAAGTATATGTCTTATTGTATAAAAACTAGAATTACAGTGCGCGCGACCTTACCTTTCATTTGGCATTTCAGCAGCTAAGTGTGGTACCAGTTTTGGCAACTTTACAACGAGTAAAAATAATAAACGTTCATTGCAATAAACGACTAAAAATAAATAAAATCACATTATTTTATACAACGGTTTATTACATTTAAATATAAAATTAAAACATACTATGTTACTGTTACTATTGTTTTAGGACTATTACTTTTTTGACGGAAAATATATTTTTATATTCACGATTAAGAGGAAGTCTTTATAGTTGTATTAAATTTTAGTTAAGTTTTAAAAAAGTGTGATTTTTACACTTAATAATCTCAAGCCGAATACATTAGTGGCAGACGAGACGAAACATCATGACCCCAGCGTTGGCAAACTGTGTATACCCAAGAAAAAACAAGTAGGTACAGGATCATTCTTATACATATCTGAATGCCAGCCATGTCTTCATAAGGGTTTAATAATAGATCTCCGTTTACATGACGTAGACATTTCATGTACAAATATAAGGAAACTGTGGACTGTGGAGAAAACACAACTAAAGTAAACGTTATATGAACTTATTGTTGCAGGAAGGGGAGGGAGAGAAGTCTCCAACGTCCATTTGTATCTCGGAAGTACAAAGTCATCAGCGATCCCCTCAGCTATCACCAGGACATGTAATATATATGCAAAACACTCATAATTTGGTATTGTAACGCTATTTCAAGTTGCCACCGTTATATGTTACAAAATAACACAACGTTTCGAAGATTGAGATTTACGAGTCTTCATCAGGTGTAAAATAGTTAGTCCATTACAAACGAAACACAATATAAAAAGAAGAGAGAGAAAATGAGCCAAACATATCCAAAACCAGTTTGTAGTCCAGATAGTAGGAAATGAACCCAGACATTCACGGGATGTAAGTTATGAGCACGTGAATTCAAGAGTACTACCACACATCACACCAGCGCAGGCGTAAGTGGGATACTGCCGAAGAGGATAGATTTTAATCCTCAAAACATTGTATTGTACATTTTGTAGCATACAACGATGGCAAATTTTAGAAATCCTTTTATCATTTCAAACCTTCCAGCGTCAATATCTTACTTTAAACCAAAAAGTTACCTCAATTTTGAAAACAGGTAAGTAGTACATGCAGCTTATTTTTAATAGATGATGAGAAGTTTTTAGAAAGGAGTATCCTTGCCATAACTGGCAATCCACCCTCCATCGCACACTACTTCACTTAAGTTAGATTAGAAATTTCTCAATCTATTATTATTATCCTTACTCCAAATTCTCCACTTGATATGCTGGAAAAATCTCATTTATGTCTGACCGTACCCTACCTCGAAGGTGAACTGACAAAGAAACTTGAAAATGTGCATGAACCTTTATTTCTGTACAAACAGCACCATAGAATTTAGCTGAGCGGTAGCGAGGAATTTCCATTGGTCTAATGGGTAACCATGATGACAACGAGAAAGTCCTGATAATATAATAAATGTGAAAGTGCCTACGTTGTTATGTTTTGCTTTCACTCGTAAAATATTCAACTGATTGTACTGAAATGTTACATGGGCGTTCTTAGCGTACCTGGGATGAATATGGGCCTATTCTTATTTCGAAAATTCCTCCGGGATACGTCCTACTGGTTTATTAAGTACCAAAAGTCCCATCTTTGTCTCTAAAGTTGCGAAATATTAATTGAATGCGCCTGTTAACTGTTGTGTCTAAACATTGCTTATAACAGCAGAATCATGTGTTTTCATTGATTTAACCACTATTTTCAATTATTTACATTTATATTGTGAAAGCATAGAGTAAGCTTGATAGTTACGACACTTCCTTTATCAACGTTTACTGAAACCACTGTTGGACACAGAGTAACAAAATACCTCTTTATCTTATTAGAAACAAATCATAAACGTAATTTAAAGTACCTTATTGAATGCAGAGAGCTTAAACTAAACAAATAGAAAACTGTGATTCATTGGTAATAGCATTAATGTGTATAAGTGAAATATTTTTTAAACAAAATCGATTTAATTTTTACGATTTTTATTGCCTAAGCAATAGCTAGAAAGGTGTGATCGTAATGAAAATTTTTGAACATGATATACACCATATTTATAACATATGGTGGATCCTCAACGGTCAAAGAAACAAAGAGCAAGTATGTAGCTTATGTGCTTCGGTTCACACGTCTTCGAACAATTGCTTTTACACAATTAAATTCTCGACAACAGTGGTTTAACAACTGTCAACTCCACAGTGAGGCTGAGATATTTCAATTACGTAATTGTGTAAGTAATGTTTTGACGCGTGTGTACCGGAAAATTTAAATGTTAATTATCACAGAGGCCTAATAATTAAGAGTACTGGATGGGTTACAGTCAAGTTTCCCCATTTACGTCAAGCCGAAACTTGTTAACAGAATCTAAATATTGAAATGGCATGTCGGTTTTACTGTGGAGAGCCATATTCATTCTTTGGTTATCAGATATTACTTCGAAACCGTAGTTTCGGGTAAAACCTTTGTCTTGCCACATCGAACTGAAATATTTTCAGATAGTAATTAACTGTGTTAACAACACTTGACAACACGATATGGACCTAAAACCTTAGTGGTAATAATGATACTGGCTACGTAATACCAAGCAGGCTAAATAAGGTAGCTGTTTCATCGTGCAGAGCACACTATAGTTCTGCAAACGAACTGCAATAAAGTCCTGGAGCTAGAATTATATATGTCTAAGCTAACTGACTCTAATGCCTTACAGATGGACGGGTGTCGACGCATTACCAGCCCATGCCCAGATGGCCAACCGGTAAGGAAATTCTCACTCATAGTTCTTAGTAATTTTGTAGGAACTAATTATCTTTGCTAACACGTTCTTGATAGAGTTCATCCGATCAAACAGCGCAGGATGAATAACTATTGAGGTAAAATTTCAGTTTTTTATTCATTTTTGTTAAATGAGAGTTTCCGATTATTCTGTTGGAGATCTTGTTCACTTATGGCAAAGATGGAGATGGGAATTCATCCATATAATTTACCTTAGGGTTTAAGTATCCCACCACCTACATTAGTGCACTCGATTACATTGTGTAGGGTTTATAATTTTTCTGGAATGGAGCAACACGAGGGAAAAGTTTGCAGACGTAGACATCACTACCCAGAATAATGTTCCCTATTGCACTCTTGTTGGCGTGCACCACTCCGCTCTGGTGCGGAAAGAGTTTTGCCGATATCAATCACACCCAACATTGGTGAGGTCAGGAATATTTGTAGATGTCTCATCGTGCAGGTGAAAATGATTAGTGAAACAACTGGAACTGGTGCACAGTAACAATATTGGGAGATATGATGAGGATTTTTCAAATAACTGGTACTGAATTATCAAGAAGTATGATTCCATTCAAGTCATTTTTTTGTAGCATGCGAGACAGAATTTATTACAAAAATAGTTGGGTTTCCAATAAGTGTCAATAATAACATCAAATCCTTCTGTTAGCAAAATTTTGAGACATTTTATGTCAGTGGCGGACCTATTCCTCATTTTGGTGGAGGCCACTTGAGTTTTAGTTACCAATACCATTGCTATAACTATTCCATAACTCCTTTGGAACCAATGAAGTTTTAGGCTTAGTGTAGCGACGTGGGATAACGTTCGAAAATGGGGATTTGTTACAATGACCATCAAAAATGTTTGGGAAATTCTCAATTTTTTGGGCAGGTTGTCGAGCATCTAGGCCATAGCTGCGGAACTAGGTGAGTCCTGAAATACGGGAACAAATAAAAAGTGTCATTCAGATGGTTTAAAACTTGGTGCTCTCAAAACGCGTGGATCTCCTAGTGTCACAGCGCAGGATGATAACGCGAAGACGTTGCGGAAAAGGAACATAAGAAATCTAAGAGATACAAAGGTACGCGTGTCAGGCAGTACAATTAACTATTCGTTTGAGTTCGTACTTCGTTTTAACAATCAGCAAGGGAGAGGGGCAGAATATAAACTAATCCCACCTCTCTAACATCTACCTTAACTGCGACTTACTGGCAACTTCAAGAAGGGATTTTTGTGTTCAATGATCCTCAGAATGCCGTACTAAGAGAATTCACTTCGTATATACTTCGCAAATATTTTGTGAATACTTTCTTCAACACATATTAATTGTTTATTTTCGACATTTCTTAATTAATTTTTATGAAATAAAAAAATTTTACTTTTTTAATTACTCAACAAATATTTTAGGGGCCTTCTGGTCGGCGAGTGTCCTTATCGGGGCGCCTCCAACGTGATACAAGCCCTCCCCGTAAGTATCAAACATTCTACATATATTCTACAAATACATACTTATGTATGGTTAACCTCTGCCAAATATTAATTAACCTTACCAAAAATGAAATCCTTGTCACAGTTGATGGCACATAATTTACACAAACATCCCACATGACGAAAGCATAAAAGCAACTAAACATTTCCTTGATACCAGATCTGCACATTCAAAGCGTTTTACTGCTTTACTTTTAACACATAGAGTTTATCTTGGCAATGCTCTGTTTTAATTTAAAGATGATTTCCAGTTACAAATATAATGTACAGACATGGGAACACGAATGGCTCCCTCTCATCGAAATGGTTTTGAATTATTTGAACAAAATTTCTTACACTTCCAAAATAAACTTCCTCTGTTCTGGTATCTTAAATTGGTTACTATTTTAATATTGCTACATAGTGAAGACCTTCTTAAAAACTTTATAAATTCCCAAACAAATTCTGTACATTAAATTCCACTTAGAAGTATTCCCGCACAATCATTCCCTTCCTACATGTTGTGTTTTTAAAAGAAGGCATTCTTAACACCATAATTCATGTTAAAGGCTTCAACACTATGCGATACCTAAACTATAATAGCTGTCACCCTACACATGTGAAAAAATATTCAAAAGGTTTAGCATTCGAACAAATAATCTATGTATCAAAGAGCAAATTATATCAACAAATTAACTAACACTCAAAAAATTAAATTATGCTGACAAACTTGTAGAAACTCAAATTCTTAGGTCAAGAAATTTTAATTACAAGAACCTTCTCCTCTAAATAAACTTAAATTTATTACCAAATTCTACCCTAGACTTAACAAAATAAACCTCTAATCAAAACCACTTTTCATATTATATAATCATCATCGGAAACTAAAGTTATTTTTCAAAATCACCTAGGTTAATATTTAGAATACTAAAATTCTTAAAAATATGTTATTCCGAACCAATTTTAAAAACAACATCATGGAAAACAGTTTAATGGTTTTAAACCCTGCCAAATACCACTTTGTGGTACATGCAAAATCATGTCAATATTTAAATCATTACCATAACTAATAAATCTTATTTAACTAAAGAGACCATTTACTGTAATTCAAGCAACATAATAATTACAATTATTTACATTGTAATTTTTTATAATAGTGAATATGTAGGCCAAACCTATATATAACCCTCTTCGTACTAGAATGACAGGTCGACGTTATAGTACTGTTCACGGACATGACAAGCTCCTCGCTGTACATTACAGGAAACTACGGAAAATTGTTATAAATTAAAAGAAATTAGTAATGTAGCTCTACACGTTAGCGAAAATATCATTATATTTAATTTGAGAAAAAGCGAAACCGCTCATAAACTTATAGTAAAATCAATTTTTTCTTTTGGTTTGAACCTTTGTAATCTATTAATAATATGTATTTTTAATTTTTGGCATTTCTGATAAGTATATTTTTACTGCTTGTCCTTCAATCGTAGTATTTTTTTGCTTCGTCTGAAGAAGTACGTTAAGACGTGGTGCATTTTCTCACGTAATATAAATCTTTTGTTTATTATTGATTTAGTTTTACTCTCTGTCATTTTCATTGTCTAATATATTTATATTTTCTCATGGACTTCAGCAAATCTAGGTCGTTGTTATGAAATAAAAGTTCACCCTAGAAATCAGCTGTCACAACCATCTGTACTGAGGTTATTTTTAAGTTAGTAAATTATATGATGTTGGAAGTAATTTTATATGGAAACTAAGCAACTAAATACTTTAATATTAAAAAATTTCATTAAATTAATAATGGCTGTCTACTTGCTTATGCCAAACTCTCTTTTGTGTTCACATGTCATCAGATCACAAAAGACATGTAAATCGGTTTAGAGTCGATTGAAAGCTTCGATAGATAAGAGGAATATTGGAAGAATAGAGTCGATGCCTGAATTATGTCTGCATTATGTTAACACTTAAAAGACATAAAGAATATTTTGGAACAAAAACACCGATTTTGTAAAGTGTTAGTGTGATCGCTGTGTATCAAGAGGTGTTGGTCAATCCACTTTCAATAACGAATCCAAAAGGAATTGTGTAGCAGTGTCAGTGTATTAGAAATAACATGTGGTTACTACTCTATATGATAAATGAGTAAATATTTTAAGATTGGACAAAGGAATAACACATATGATTTATTTTTGATAAAATTACTGTTGAATGTTGCAAACTGTTTTTGAATTTTATTGTTGTATTGTAAGCTTCTGATGAAGACTGGTACGACATTGTAATCGAATTAAATGTGTTTTTTGTTTCAGTGGGCTCGCCAGGGCTGTGACATTAGCGCAGATTTCAGCGCGTTCTTTGCATTAAGTTATATAAAATTAAAACTCCCAATTGTTGAATTTCACCCACACGATCATTATTGTAATGAGTAGACTTAACACTTTAGATTTAAACCGCAGAAAATATATTGAAAAAGTAAAGAACTGTCTTGGTCACAGAGAGCGATCTAATGGTCTGACCTATTGCTACCAAGGACAGTACTCAGCGCAACACTACTGAAGGTTGTAGCAACGTCAGAAACCGCTGTTCATATTTTGATTATTTTTGCTTGACACATATGCATGAACAGTTTATGTCCTAAAATTTAAATAGATTACTATGTTATAATATAAAACTCCGTTTAAAATTTTGGTCACGCCCATGAGAAGAATAACATTTTTCTATACAAATTTAGATATCTAAACAACCACGTTAAACTGCCATATTACTAAACTACAGGGAATATCATCATTGTTCTTAAGTATTTTTTTTTAATTTCCGGGTATCTTCCCTGTTGTACGTATTCACACGACGTGACGTGACAGCGGTATTAAAGTTTACTCGGTGCTTATAAGCTATTGTTACTATTGGCGTCGGATCATTGAAATCAGACATGACGGAAGGTACTGTACCCTTATTATGTATTCACACGACGTGACGTGACAGCGGTATTTAGTTTACTCGGTGCTTGTAGGTTATTGTTACTATTGGCGTCGGATCATTGAACTCAGACATGACGGAAGGTACTGTACCCTTATTATGTATTCACACGACGTGACGTGACAGCGGTATTTAGTTTACTCGGTGCTTGTAAGTTATTGTTACTATTGGCGTCGGATCATTGAACTCAGACATGACGGAAGGTACAGTACCCTTATTATGTATTCACACGACGTGACGTGACGTGACGTGACAGCGGTATTTAGTTTACTCGGTGCTTGCAAGTTATTGTTACTATTGGCGTCGGATCATTGAACTCAGGCATGACGGAAGGTACAGTACCCTTATTATGTATTCACACGACGTGACGTGACAGCGGTATTTAGTTTACTCGGTGCTTGCAAGTTATTGTCACTATTGGCGTCGGATCATTGAACTCAGACATGACGGAAGGTACTGTACCCTTATTATGTATTCACACGACGTGACGTGACAGCGGTATTTAGTTTACTAGGTGCTTATAAGCTTATTGTTACTATTGGCGTCGGATCAGGCGTCGGATCATAGAACTCAGACATGACGGAAGGTACTGTACGCTTATTATGTATTCACACGACGTGACGTGACAGCGGTATTTGGTTTAATCTGTGCTTATAAGTTATTGTTAGTATTGGCGTGGATCATTGAACTCAAATTTGACGGACAATACAATACTACATGGGTACATAGGGTACATGTATTACTATGTTTTATGTTTGAGTGTCATAGTTGTACCGATAAAGTAAGAGTACATTAAACCTGCAGTGCACTAACTGGATTCTCTGAGGTTGCTTGCAAATTTATTTATTCTGCTAATTTTGATTATCCATAAGACAAATGTAAAAATATTCGCTAACACTATGTTCGCATGCACAACCATAGAAAAATTGATGTTGTTTATATATAAATAAAGCTTCACACAAAATTTCAAATCTGTATATCAGTTTTTTTAGATATCGTGCTGACACACAGACAGACAATGGAACTTTTCCAGCTCCTTAAGAATAGGCTTCGCTAACGCTCAGCCTGTGGCATAAGCCGTGCTTTTATGTATTAGTTAGCATTGGGTAAAAATGTAATTGGAATTTGGGTACGGCGATTTCCATTTTTTGTAACATTTATATTTCATTTTAAAATTTTGAACATACAAAGAAAAATTATCGGTTTGCAATATTTGAGACCTTGATTTAACCGTATTATTAATTAAATATAAACATTCGGTACGCCTCCGTACTACCACGGACACTCGTAACTAACCACTGGTGTCGAATATGAACATGAGGTGACCTTAACGACCAGGGCTTTGTAAAATGATAATAATGATTTTTATTCCAGAATAAATACAGGTATTTTACAGAGTTGTAGACAGGAATTACACTGCCACAGTTTCAAGTAGCGTGGCAGCGCTACACAAACAAAAACATTAATATTGTAAAACCTCAGACCTTGTGATCAATGTTGTAGATGGCGCTTATATTGGTACTGATAACTTATTTACATTAAAACATAAAACCAATATTTAACACTTTTATTATTTTGTGAGGCCTTTTGTGATGTGTCTGAAGAAGATATCCTTGATATCGAAAGGCCTCACAAAATAATAAAAGTGTTAAATATTGGTTTTATGTTTTAATGTAAGTAAACTTGTGATCAATGCCTCTCTGACCCACGAGGACAGTGTTAAAAGGACACCTGCCCTAAAGTGCAGTGAAAATAGTCCGAACAATACCAAAAGTGTAATACAATGGTCACACACAGACCTTCGAAAGAAGTAAGTGATTGTATATATGACGTTTTTGCAGCTCGGGATACATTTCGGAAGAAATTTAAATTTGAGGATTTGCAAAGTAATTCAATTTAAAAATAATGTCACACATACATTTTAATGAAGCTTTAAAACTTTGTTTGGAATAAATTGGCAATACGGCACACTGAGGCACCCCAAAAGTCATAAACCGATATATATATATATATTAAAAATCAAAGTACTACACATAAAAAATCCACTCTGAGATATTGAAATCTACTTTCTTCCTGACAAATGGAGTCAAACACGTAACTATACACGTATATCCAGGGACAATTGAGATACTATAATAATACAAGAAAAAAATCAACTTAAACAAAATATACAAAAGCTTTATACAACTTTATAATTTTTTCACTATAAAATCCATGGCATACCCGTTTGTAAGTATATAGCTTTACTAAAAAGTAAAATATTACAAAATTTTAAAAAGAATTGAAATGAATGCATGAAACATGGAGATTAAAATGGTAAAAAAATAACATATTATGTGAAGTACTGGGTGTACTGGTGAAAAAAGAGTGAACAATAAGTGCATAATATTATTATTATTATTATGCTTTTATGAAGTGCAATCCCCAGGAACGACCATTTAAAATACTATGAACAGGCCAACATCAATTTGTGACTTATCACCAGGAAACATAAGAAATCTCGTAATTATCTCTGTAATGGAAAGTAAGTACTAAGTGTAAGTTAGTAGTGTTGTGATAAGTGTATTACGAAATTACAAAAGTATGGTAAATAAATAATTGATTTCTAAATATATCAAGAATATAATAAAAAGAATAATTATAATATATATGAGCATATAATATAATAATAATATATTCTAAGCTAACAAATAAATATATTGTATGTGCTACACAATTAACCACAAAAACTTTATAATGGGTATCAAACTACACAATAATATACATAATTTTCATATGAATAACAATGAAAAAAAACTATTCTAATTAACGTTAAAAATTGCGACTAATTACAACGCTTCATCAATCACAGGGTCCACGTCGTCACACAAACGTTAATTACATCGTATGAACTTGTAGCGCCCGCGCTTTGTCACGCCGCAATGTACCCACAAAACTGTTTTGTGGGTTAGCCTGCACACAAATGAAGGCGCTACTCGCTAACCTGTTTAATCACACCGACATTGGCTTTCATTTTCCAATATACGGATGTTTCGCGACCGATAATTAACATGCCACTGCACTTTGACACTACTGTCATTATTAGTTGAACGGTGGCGTTAGATTGCCTCTATATAAAACGAGCAAACAGGTAATTTTTTATTAGAAGTGAAGGTAAATATAAAAATACCAATTTATAAAACAGTATCATGTCGCTTATTTGGCACCGGTGTAACCTAAAAAATTATAAAGGAATTATATTATTTTTAGATTTCGATTAAATATTTTAATAGTTTAGTTTAATATTAACACCTTACAGTTCCTATATTCCTGAAAAATAACGCAACAATCTTTTATCTTATTGTGTTATTTTTATTAATGAAATACAATAAATTTTAAAATAAAATAAACAATATTACAATTATGATGTGTGTGTGTGTGTGTGTGTGTGTGTGTGTGTGTGTGTGTGTGTGTGTGTGTGTGTGTGTGTGTGTGTGTGTGTGTGTGTGTGTGTGTGTGTGTGTGTGTGTGTGTGTGTGTGTGTGTGTGTGTGTGTGTGTGTGTTGTGATTGTTACATTATAATTTTGTGAACGTGAATTATTCCAAAACACGTACCGGTACTGACAAATCTAATACACACATCACAGTTGGTGTAAATGTTTGCATCAAACCTTTACCAGATCTAACCACAGTATGTCTATAATGGTATTTTAGATCGTTTTAAAATTACTCTGAAATTAATTATATAAAAATCATGTCATACAATGGATTCGTATTTCTCTAATATCCCTAAGGGAGCCCAACAAGAATTTATTGTTAATCAATTACAACCGTTTGAAAAAACTTTGCTATTCTATATATGAAATCGTGATAAATTTGAATTAAATAGTTTTCTATATACATCAATAAATACATGAAAATTATATATAAATATACTAAATAATCCATTAAACAAGAAGCTAAAAATATGATTACATCTCAAATCTACTATGTCATTCTTTCCTGAATAACTTAATATATTATAATATTTTAATAACAAGTACAAATGCATGAACAATTTCAGAGAACTCAAAATTTGCGTAACTATTACAATACCATAAGTGAGGCGGTCCATTCCAAAACTTACATAATCCAATTCCTGAAATATTCGAGGAAACAATAAAAACGTTTAATTTAATAACTTTACAGTAAAAAGTTATTTTTGGGTGTTCTTCTGGTGAAGGATACATGTTTTCATAAAATAGTGTAAACCTTTTTCACATTAGATGTCTAGTTTTTTCCAAAATTAAGATTAAAGTTTGGATAATGTTAGTTTTGCCCTGACACCAATGGATAAAGTTAGTTTTGGAAAGATGGTGTTAGGATAGTTAGTTATGTCATGACACGGTTTAATTTTGGCTAACATAAAACACTTAAAACAAATTAAATGTGGTGATTTTGACTAACTTAGGGGCTATTCTTTTAATTGACCATCACTGGAAGTATGGTGAAATATAAAAGAATGGTTATTTATATATTGTTTTGTATTATACATCAAACACGTAAAAGTACAATAAAGGGCAGTAAAACCTTTTGTCATCTTTAAGAATATCAACCTTACTAGTTACTACAATATAAAACAAACTGATGACAACTGTTAAAACAAATTGAGGAAAGTCCCACTGGTAGAAAGTTTAAATTGTAGCCTACTAAACTACAAAATCATCTTCTTGGGCTTAGTGACCTTCACAATACTCCTCCACATCTGGTACTTCCTCTTCTGTGATTCCTCTCAGAAAATATTCCTGAAGAAAGTCTTTTTGACATTTAAAGACTCGTTGACACTAGAGTTGTAAATTTTCCAAAGTTTTGAAATATTCAATTCACAACTGAGATAATGCCTGGAGCTTCTTCCTCGGCAATAGTGAGATTCTACTCCCTTTAGCTTTTCAATAAATGATTTTATACTTTCTCTTTTAATGCGGAATTTCTCTATGAGGCTAGCGCCACCTCTTTTTTAACAGGCATCTATTCGGTGGTGGCATAATTTTTCGCAATGTTGTTAACACGAAATCTACTAACACCTAAAATTCCAAGATATGTTTTCTAACATACTTGAATCTTAAAGTCCTTGGTCCCCTTAATATTTACTAGGTACTTAACTGCGACGCTCTTCTTTCCACTATTTTTTTTTATCTACCTCTTTGAGGTAATGACACATCAATATGTTTCAAGATGAATGTATCTTGCTGAGTCTTCACAGGGTATTTATAAAATGCATCATGGAACTCCTTTACGTTAGAGATCCTTAGTGATTTACATTTGTATGTTGGGCCATTATGAGAACATCTTGGAGGTTCTGGCATTTGAGTAGGCATGTGCCTGAAAACAAACAAATTCATCAGGCTAAAGGTTTTAAAGTAAGTACAATTGGTTAGAGCTATTTAAACAACGATCACATATCTACAAACAATGACCGATGACTGGAAAACAACAATCGACAACTTTATGAAATCCGGACTCATGCTTATCCGAATTCACATTAATTAAAAACTCCCATTAATCCGGAGCTTAACAATTGTTTGGCTGAACTATCGCGTATCCAAGCAGATAATTCAATAAACCTTAGCCTACATAAGCCAAAAGTGTAGGTTTTTATTCTGCTTACCTTTTTCTCTTATCCTTTGTCTTTTTCCATTCTTCAGGATTTTATTTCCTTTTCCTTGATTTATCAGGTGGAGTTGGTCAAATGTTTTCCGATAAACTCATTACAACTTCACAATTACCTTATTTAGATTGTAAAAATATTAAGTGAAAACAGAACAAATCACAGGCAGCAATACAGAGGCAAGATAGAATTACAAACATAAACAAAGTCATGTGACTAAATCCAGGCCACCCATTGGGTAAGAGGATAAAGATAGTTTTGGAATGATAGATGATGAAGGGTCACATGACAATAGTAACGCCATCCCATTGGCTGATGGATTATGCTAGTTTTGGAATAGCATTACTGAAATTAAGTGAGTTTTGGAAATGACACCCACTTTTTAGCATTAAATATCCATATGATACAGTTAGTTTTGGAAAGATATGACCTGACTGCTTGATTCCCCTCTTTCTGCTAAATGCAGTGATACCAATTTCGAAAAAAATGGATTTTGTGAGTTTTGGAATGGACCGCCTCAAGAAATCTCAACTTAACTAATAATCAGCGTAAATAATTCCATTGTGGGTGGTTTACACTGCGACTCTAACAGATTAGTTTAGTAAACAGTCATTCGGATGTAAAAAATTGTCATCCGGCTAAACTCGTATAGCTGTTATACATAACAAACTTAGCTCTTTGCCACAGGTGTTAAAATTGAACAGACTAATACAATCTCGAACTCACCGTAATATTGATAAAGTATGAACATAATTAATAACTTTGATACCTCTAAAGATCTAAGATGTGTTGTTAAACTGCGCAGACATTCGATTTATAAAAATGGTTAAATTTAAATCATATGTTTCTTTTAACACTTGTTTTGTTTGTTTGTTTATATTGACAGCTAAATGTTTATTCTCAGAATATCTAGTTGTTTTTCAAATACAGTACTAATTTTAAGACTGTTGATAAAATCTTTAAAGAGATTGTCAATTATTTTGTTATTTGAAGTAAAGCATAATTTTAATGTTAAACTAACAAATTGTTATATTAATGTTTTATCAGTGCAAACATGAATAATACTTTGAAGTAGTAAGTTACACAATTACTCATTTCAAAACCAGAATATACTAAGCAAATTCAGCTGCGGATGTCATCATAAGTAAATTATATACGTGGAAATGTAATGCCAGCCTATCGCTTGAAGCTCCTTGAAAAAACATCTTACGCTGGCGCATTATTATTTAATGCCTTTATCTCTTTAGTTTATGGAATCCATCAAGTTGAAAACATAATTTCTTGGCTAACGCAGAAACCTGGCAGAAGTGACTGAGACAACTGAATAGACTCGGCTATCATGGGCTAGATCAAAATACAAAGATACTTTTAAAAACTATACTCATCCATACAAAATTGCTGAACTGTCAATTTTTAAACATATCATTCTTTTAGGAATTAATCATGGTCTTTAATCCATCTTATAATTACACACCTTTTGAAATGCTATGTCGTAGAGTCGGAAATGTATACAATGTAGCTACAACCAGTTATCGTTACACAAAACTTACTCTAGTACAGGATTCCTCAGGTTACACAATTCTCATAATTAGTCCTTGAGAGTGAGGCTCGCAATTATTTTCGAAATAAATTAAATCTGTCGTATTAAAGCAGGGCTTAATATTATTTTCAAGTTTGTTTTGGGCTAAGGATAGTAACCACGCAGTACCCATTCTACTTTTGAACACTTACAGAATAATTTCAAGATTATTTAAATAAGTCATAACGATAATTATCCAATGTTGGTTGTCCTTTGGATGTAAATATTGCGTGATAGCTATTGGACAAAATGTTCGGTGTTAACCGCTGCAGGACCAGGTGGAGTATAAAGTAATTGTTGGATATATATCCATGGAAACTTGAAACACAGAACAATTATTTCATTCTTCTTATTTATTTCTGTACACAATATTTATAATAAAATCAATTTACGTTTTATATTGTTCTACAAATATGTACAGACCTGTACGAGATTTAACACACCAAAACTTGAGGAAAAGGTATCCACCGAACCAACTCATAGTCTATGGCAATGAACAAAACCCCCAAGAGTTTTAAATTTCACACGGCATATACATAAATATCATGGCACTGCTAATAAAGACCAAGACAATCTTCACAGACAGCAGCAGAGACTTCACTTAACAATAATCACATACAACACATTTCTTCTCTGCAGGAGGACAAGTGACGTTCATTGTACGCGAATAGGTAAGGAAGATGAACATTTTATAATTAAAATACTAATTACTAGTATAGAATATTAAGGTAGTTTTCTTATAAAGTTTACATAGTTGAGTAATACAAAAATTTTTTCACCCCATCTTCAACTACTTAAATCACTTCCTATCAATTTGCTAAGGGCCGTTGCAATTAATTCTAATACAGAATAATAATTGGTACACTAGTTTAATATGAAATAATTCGTATATTACTACAGCAATTATTTACTTACTTTCATATATTTCGAAAATTAAAAAAAAATTGTCCTATGTAACTTGTATTTTTAATGGTCGGTTAATTTAGAAGACACTGTTTTCATCACATTATGATTCCTATAGCTAATGATCTGAACATATATATAAATATACAGTATGGAAATTTCTAAAAAATAAAGTAGGAATGTGTTTGAAAGGAGGTTATGGTTTGTTACTCAGTTAAATGTGTTTTAAAGTATGCTGTGCGTTGTGAACAAGTCATGGGCGATTTCCATCTAAATAAAAATCATTTTTGTTATTACAGTTTACATTGTACTGGTACATTCTTCTACCAACAGTCCATTGGGAAAATCTTTGTAACTTTTCACTATTACTCAAAACTTTTTATGTTGTATTATTAAAGAACCGTCATTGTTTATTTAATCTTAACCCACAAAATACGAAGTAAGTTAGCTTATTTTACTAAGAACAAAGATGTGTTTGTCACACTTCGAGGGTGCAATAAACAATAAAAGTAACGTTGCGGTCGTTGTAGGGCCTAAGCCGACTTCTCTCCGCTGCTGGAACACCGGATTGATGTCTCGCCATCTAAGCAGTTTACTCTGAGAATACAGCCTGTCTCGATTACGTGTCAGCTCTGCTACTCAGTTCCTGGCTCTCTAACTGGGATCTGACAGCGGTATCCGATACGGTGAGTCAAAGGTTACTCACCTATTTTATCTTCCTTATTATGGGCATACTGGGTATTTAGAACAACCTCGGTGACGTGTATTCACTTACGAGTGGAAGGGCATCCTTCCCAGGAGATATTTAGATATTTGAGTTTATTGTGTAACAAGTGGTAGGCTACACGTTTTTATGTTTTACTTTGTAACAATGGAATGTGTTTGCAATACTTATCAGCTTATCAAAGCAATATTTATAGTAACTATGTGATAACCATCTAACACCGGTATCCTGCTTAGGTTGTGGTAAGATCACATGCCTTATCATTGAGTGTTTGCCGCGATGACAGTTTTCTACACATAACCTAGCTATGGTAGGAAGGGCTGATTCAATTTTAGTATTGAGTTAAGCTCCATTTCACCTTCCTTTTATTGCAGCGTCTGATATCTGACGCTGTCTCAGACTTAAGTACTGGAATCTGTAGTCATGGTTGTCTGACGAGATCCAAAGAAAGTCGGAGACTTTACATCGAAGAAACTGTTTACATGGTTTTGACATCAGAGCCACCTATAAACAGGGGAGATGGCAGTCTTATTGACTCATCCGGTTCAGAACTGCGAGCACTATGATGTTTATAACACGATCTCTAAGATTCCAGGAGTCAAGTCTGACACAGAATCAGATACCAGACGCTGCAATAAAAGGAAGGTGAACTGGACCTAAACTTAACATTCAAAATGACCGTTTGTTTTGGTGTTAATTTGGTCCAAAATACTCTTAGTTACTATTTACTGACTTCTTGTGTTGATAAATTTTTATCTGTTGGACGGCCAATAAATATGGTTATTTATTCTGAAAACTGAATTTATCGGAGTGTAAGTCATTATATTTCGGAAGTAAGAATTGTGTGAATAATATTAATATTTGTGCGTAATTTTTTCTTATTCTTAAAAATTCAAAAGATGTATGCCTAACTTGATGTCTTAAGAGAATTACTGTAACATTAAATTTGAGCTATAATCAGATATAAAAGAGTTGCTTGCATCTCATATAAGATCCCCCTAATTTGTAGGGGGAATAATATCCCTTAAATCCCTTGGAGAAAAAAGGTATTTAACATTTTCTATAAAATTTATTACAAGTTTAAACTGATTCTGTCTTACGATTGGGGATTTTGAGTTAATTGGGAGGAACATTTTCATTGTTAGTGTCTCTACAGATGACTGTGCCGCGAAACATACATCACTTTCAATTTTAAATTTAGAAAATATATCGGGTTTAGTCAAGATGAGAACCTGGAGATGATATAAATTCCTAAGAAAGTTTGACTACCACAGCCGCATTGGACAATGTGGATAGAGCAGACATCAAAATCTCTTTTAATTCCTTGAAAGATATGAAGTTTAATCACGATGAGACCTTTCCTGAGAATGGTACTGTGGCAGGTTGAAACATTACATTATGCCGCGTTGGACGGAGCGGCCCGGACATCACAATCTCTTTTATCCTGGAAAGATATGGAATTTCGTTGTAATACGAGCATTAATTCTGCGAGCGGTATCCTAAGACCGGGTGACCTCTACATTATGGCTCGTTGAACGGAGCAGCATGGACATAAACATCTTTTTTAATTAGTTGAAAGATGAGGTTTAAAATGATGAGATTATTCCTTGGAGCATAAATACATCCCTAAGGCAGTTTGACCAGTATAGCATGTTGCGTTGGACGATGCAGAACGAGCATCACTATATAATTTTAGTCCTGGAACGATGTGGAGTTTCGTTATGGTGAGACTGTTCTTGTGACAGAATTCCTAGGAAAGGTTGATCGCTACATTATGCTGCGTTGGACAGAGTGGAACGTGCAACTCTAACTCTTCAGTTCTGTAAATATGTGGGGATTTGTTATGATGACAGCATTCCTGCGAGTTTTATTCTAAGACTCGTTGACCACTACATAATTCCGTATTGGACAAAGTGGCACGGATATCTCAATGTCCTTTTTTAATCCTTGAAAGGACATCATGATGAGATATCAAATTCAATACCCCATTTGTAAACATATATGGCTTTAGTTCCTAAAGATATATAATTAACTAATGCTGGTAATTCCGCACTACAAACCCGCACAATAATTCCGTATTGGCCAAAGTGGCACGGATATTTCAATGTCCTGTTTTAATCCTTAAAAGGACATCATGATGAGATATCAAATTCAATACCCCATTTGTAAACATATATGGCTTTAGTTCCTAAAGATATATAAATAACTAATGCTGGTAATTCCGCACTACAAACCCGCACAATAATTCCGTATTGGCCAAAGTGGCACGGATATTTCAATGTCCTGTTTTAATCCTTAAAAGGACATCATGATGAGATATCAAATTCAATACCCCATTTGTAAACATGATTGGCTTTAGTTCCTAAAGATCTATAATTAACTAATGCTGGTAATTCCGCTTTTTTCTTGAACGGATTTAAACAAAGTTAGTATTGTTAGTTTTGTCATTAAAATTGCAATAAATAATTACTTTTGTAACTTTTATGTGGGATTGAAGGTTTTTGGAATATCAAAGTTTGAAAATTTTTAAATGCCGCAATGTTGAAATGGAAAGTGATAATAGGTAATTTATTTTAATTTTTTTCTGTAATTAGCTTCACATAACTGCCACGTTCCATTGCTATTTGCTCCAACGGGTTCTGAGATACGAATTTTAAAATAAAATACGCAAATAGACAGACACGAAACGAAGGGAGATAAGACATACGTTTATATTAACAATTATACTTGTTTTTGTGTCTACTATCACACCCTGAAGTTATGCCAACCTCTCGCGAAACACCCTGTATATACCTTGGTATACATACACAGGTCTAAGAAGACTACTTCGGTAATAAATCTTCTACTTTCGGCCTTTTTAATATGCATCCGGCCTGAGATACTTCTGGTGCCTAAGTTAAATTTGCAAGAAAATATACACATAGCCTATAAAGTTCCGAGAAACCTATTTCTTACAGAATATATCAAATTTGGGTGTTATAACAGTTTTTAAATCTGTAGCAAAAGCTTACGTAGTAACAAAAAGTAACGTTACCTTTAATTTCGGCATTACATGACTGGTAAAGCGCTGCATACTTAAAATATACTAAGAATTTCAGTTAAAAGTATATTCAACTAAAACTTCCAATTTTATTATCTGGATAACCTCCGTGCTCCAAAAGTGACAGCAAAAAATATTGAAATAAGAAGTGATGTTATTTTTATACTTACTCTATGCTTTCAAGACTATAAATATAAAATACATTACTTACACAGTACTTTTAAGATGGTACTGTTTAAGCATATGATTTTGTTGTTATATTATAATGTTTTATACATCTTTACTACCAGCCCTGATATCGTACAGAAAATTCATTCATTTGTGAGCCTCTGGGGCGCAATATGAAGGTATGTACCAAATTTCATGCCTCTATATTTCGTGGTTTTTCTAGGCGTTGTAATTCAGGAAACTTCATTTACACATATAAGTCTCGATAAACTAATTTGGTTTTAAAGACAAAATCCAGTCTGTTTAAATTCATTCTGCCTCTAAGATATTTCCAGTACTATATATAGTAGAGTGTGCTACGATCAAGAAAATATATACCAACGAAATCCAACTTCTATCTTTCGGCTATTTTAATTTCCTTTCAATCTAACCAGATTCGATTACCTTATTTGCAGACATTCACAGGTTTGTACGATAAGGTAGTTTTTATAACAGCGTTTAAGTAGTATTTCCATTGCATTAGATGGTTTATTGATTATTGGTGCAATCTAAATTTAAAATTAGACAATAAATTAGTCTTTGCAATCTACTTTAAACTGGTGATCAGGCAATTTACAATAATTTTATGTTTTCTAACATTTAAATGTAAAAAACATTTTTCTGCATCCTTGATGAACTTGGTGAAAGTGTTAACAGCTTTTAATTAGTATTAGTTAACTTTGTATCACGTGTCGCAACGCAGTCTAGTGGATCCAGTGTAAAACATTCCCAAATCATATATATATATATATATATATATATATATATATATATATATATATATATATGAATGTTTGTGTGTGTTTGTCCTTTATAGAATCGCAAACTATTAGACCGACCATTATAAAAATGTGTATATATACGTATTTTGTCCACTGAAACGTTTATATGCTAAGCCCATTGATGTAACTCACCACCAAGCGGTGCTGCAAAAGATAAAAGGTTTCAAAGCGCCTGCACACTATAAACTGCAATTACGAGACAGTTACGTATATTACATAGCCAAACACTATTTGAAGGCGCTAAGTTATTATGTATATTTGTCTTTAAGATACATTTCTGATTGAACTTAAAGCTGGAGTGTAAAGTAGACCACTTTATAACAAAGTACAGGTACGTTAACAATGGCTATAAACATAGATTTTCTTGATCGTGGCAACAACGCAAGCTCTACACCGGCGTTGGAAATATAATTCAATTAAACCAGAAGTTCACATACACGGGCAAAGCTTACGAAAAGCGTGCAAAGCTGCGGGAAACAGCTAGTTATTTATAAATACAAAATTAATTGAATAAACAATTTAAATTTGGGCAGAATGTTAAATATAAACCATTCTCGAATTCACTTGAAGACTTGAAAAAGTTTTGAAAAAATGTTTACTTACAGTAAAATCAGACCAGCCCGTTTAGGAGTTCAGTGACATGCATACACATGCACAATAGAATTATACAAACATTAGTAATGATGTGTTTCATTTCGTTCATCGCACAGTTCGAACGAAAGAAATTCTGCAGTCACCTACGCCAAGCTTAGCCTAGAACCTTAAGTGTCTGTTTAGATTTATCATGTTTTGGCGTTATTGTGGTACACTAGTTTTTAAACGGAGAAATTAATTGATATCCAATCCCATCGTTTCCTTATTTATTTTGGCATTTACGGGCAAGCTCCGCTATTGGTTAGTTCTATTTATTTATTCAGAATTGTTACGTTCCTGGTTCTGCTAAGTTATTCAACTTGTTAGCAGAGACCAATATATAATATAAAAATGAATGTTTGTGTGTTTGTCCTTTATGGAATCGCAAAATATTAGACATACCATTATGAAAATTTCTATGTATACGTATTTTTCCACGGAGTAGGTTTATAAGCTATGCCGATTGATGTAACTCACCACCAAGCGGCGCTGCAAAAGATAAAAGGTTTAAAAGCTATAAAACTGCAATTACGATACAATTACTTATATTACATAGCCAAACACTATTTGAAGGCGCTAAGTTATTATGTATATTTGTCTTTAATAGACCACTTTAAAATAAAGTACATGTACGTGCAAAACGGCTATAAACATAAACATATTTTCTTGATCGTGGCAACAAGGCAAACTCTACATCGGCGTTTTAAATATAATTAAATTAAACCAGAAGTTCACATACACGGGCAAATCTTACGAAAAGCGTGCAAAGCCGCGGGAAACAGCTAGTAATATAAAAATATATGAAATACAACTACAATATGACTAATTGTATAGGCATTTAAATCTAATAAAAGGGTGATTAGTCCCATTTTCGAGCGTGTTTAGGAATGATGAGAAACCACAACACCAATGCCGTACGGACATCTGTAACTCTTTTAAGCCCAAAGGTGATTGTGGGGGGGGGGGGTTTCGTGACGATAAGAAAATGTATGGTAGTGGTACCGAATTCATATTTTTCGGCTATTGTTTTTTTCCCATCATCTAAGTCAATTTAATTAATTTTCACATGTCAGTACAGATCAGGTGCAACATGCAAGTTGCTATAACTAGTTAACGATATAATCTTATAAATAATAACAATAACAATGACTTAATAAATAACAATAGATAATTTAAACGATAACAATATAAACTCTAAAAGGCCTCTGTTAACAATGCTATAAACTATGGTTTAAAACAATTAAAATACTAAAATCTAAGTCACATGCAAGTGTCAATAAAAAACATGCGATTTAAAAGTTAAAAAGAATTTAAAAACGACTTAAAAGCTATAATAAATACATGTATCCAACGCTTCTCAAACCAGGATCAATACTTAACTAACAACAATTTTTTTTTTACAGTTTGACTATTAGACTACGCTCCGTTCAGCACGGCATAGACATGTATTTAAATGGGAAACCAATATTTCCCCTAAGTTTCAATAGTAAAAAATTTATACCAAATAGTAGTGCAATGGAGCATACTAAAAGTAAAACTTAATTTAGGCCAAGGTTGAGTGTAATATGATTGTTAGGTATGTATCTATGGAAACATGAAGCGCAAGAAAATTATTTAATATTTATTGTTTTAGCTAGTTTTTTTGTTTAACATATGTTACGAAAGATTTATTCTGTGGGAAAAAACAGTAATTTCAGTTTTTCCTTGTTTGACAATTAGTTACAGAGTCGTATATGACCAACATAATCCTATAGCAATCAACGGAATCGCTGATGGAAGAGTTTTATATTGCATACGAGAGATCTACATAAATCCCCAAGTACTACTATTAACACAAAGATGATCTTCACAGACAACCTTTGTAAATCCTGGAAAGATGTGGTGTTAGGACGGGGCGGCAGACACTGCACTTACAACACATTACAAGAAGAGCTGTTTGCGCACCGGAGGACAATCTTCCCTGCTGGGGGACTCGTGGCCATTCCTTGTACGCGAATAGGTAAGTAAGATGAACATTTTATAATTAAATTACTAATTACTAGTTTTCTTGTAAAGTTTACATCATTAATACACAGTTGAAATATTTGGTAGTCGCTATGACATTCGCGCTTAGACATTGGAAACTTCTTTGGGGCATGATTAAATAATTATTGTAATATTATATACACAAAGAAACTAAATTTTTTGTTAATTTACTAAAATATCGTAATTAATCTGATTTTTCCATCCTCAAATTTTCTTTGAGCCCATGTGTACTATATTTCAAAAACTTAAATATATTCCTACACACTTGCAATGGGCTGTAACAATGTTATGAGAGCATACATGGCGGGATGATGTAAAGACACAAGACCATAATTAATTAATACACTATTTTGTAATAAAATTATTTGTATATTACTACAACGATTACTTCCTTGCTTTTATATACTTGAAACATTTTGGGAAACGGCTTCCCGTGTAACTTGTATTTGTTAATGATTGGTTGTTTTACAAGTCACTGTGTTACTGACTTTTATATGTATTGATCTCAAAAGACAACTAATTATACAATCTAGGACACATCTGAAATAATTAAGATATAAGTTTGAAAGACATGTCTGTACTGAATTCACTCCATTACGATGTATCCTGTGTATTGCATACCTGGACAATCTTTATCTATATGTAATTAAATCTTTGGTATTTTAACTTACTTGGGCTAGTATATTCTTCAACCCGTAGCAAAAATACAGTAATTGTCGTCTTATTGTATTACTAGCGGCCTGGCCTTCGCATGGGTATTTAAGAAACATTTAAAAAACTATGAAATGTTTGTAGTCTTCCACTTCATTATTTGGGTTACTGACACTACAAATAGCTTAATCAGATCCTTTATCGATATATTTATTATTTTTAGTTTCTTGAACTGAGTAATCTTGAACTCAATATGTATGTGAGCGTTAAACGCCCAACACTAGTGGAGAATAATGGACAATCTGTCTTAGTTACTTATTTGTACACATATCGTTTTTTAAAATAGTGCTGTTAATTAATTTATGCTTTCCGCATGGTCCGTGAACCATATCTTTAATGATGATATCGTACAATGTCGGGTCGTTTTGTTAGTTGGGCAGTTCCGCAACTGCGACACTATCGTTTAGCTGGATTTTTTATAGCTGAAACAGCAAATCGCAGGAGATACACCTCGCTTTTGCCACACCACACTTCTCATATAATACTTGGAAAGAGAGTTTCAACTTGCATAATTTAATGGAGCAGCATAGTTATAATGTAAGTTGTATAATATGTTGTGAGTTGTGGAATTAACATCATGATTATACTGATATTGTGATTGTGGTTTTTTCCTATACAAGTATATTATTTTTTAATTGCATTAGTTAAGGGAGAAGCATAGGTATTAATATGTTACAATTGTTGGATGAGAGTAGAATATCATCATAAAGTTCAATATCCTAAGAGTGGAACTTCCAGATAGGTTGACTGCTACACTATGCCGCGTTGGTCGAGCGGCATAGCCATCCCTCCTGGATTCCATATTGAATCTAAGAGAGTTGTGGATTAACATCATGATGATACGATGTCGTGATATGGTATTTTCCTATAGAGGTATTTTGTTTCTACTTGCATTATTTAAAGGAGCAGCATGGTTATTAATATGTTACAATTGTTGGATGATAGTATATTATCATCATGAAGTTAAATATCCAAGGAGTGGTACTTCCAGATAGGTTGACTGCTACACTATGCCGCGTTGGTCGGAGCGGCATAGGCATCTCTCCTGGATTCCATATTGAATCTAGGAGAGTTGTGGATTAACATCATGATGATACTAGAGTTGTGATGTGGTTTATATTTATACAGGTGTTTTGTTTCTACTTGCATTATTTAAAGAAGCAGCATGGTTATTAATATGTTACAATTGTTATAAGATAGTATATTATCATCATGAAGTTAAATATCCAAGGAGTGGTACTTCCAGATAGGTTGACTGCTACACTATGCCGCGTTGGTCGGAGCGGCATAGGCATCTTTCCTGGATTCCATATTGAATCTAGGAGAGTTGTGGATTAACATCATGATGATACTAGAGTTGTGATGTGGTTTATTTCTATACAGGTGTTTTGTTTCTACTTGCATTATTTAAAGGAGCAGCATGGTTATTAATATGTTACAATTATTGGATGATAGTATATTATCATCATGAAGTTAAATATCCAAGGAGTGGTACTTCCAGATAGGTTGACTGCTACACTATGCCGCGTTGGTCGGAGCGGCATAGGCATCTTTCCTGGATTCCATATTGAATCTAGGAGAGTTGTGGATTAACATCATGATGATACTAGAGTTGTGATGTGGTTTATTTCTATACAGGTGTTTTGTTTCTACTTGCATTATTTAAAGGAGCAGCATGGTTATTAATATGTTCTAATTGCATTATTTACAGGAGCAGCATGGTTATTAATATGTTACAATTGTTGGATGATAGTATATTATCATCATGAAGTTAAATATCCAAGGAGTGGTACTTCCAGATAGGTTGACTGCTACACTATGCCGCGTTGGTCGGAGCGGCATAGGCATCTCTCCTGGATTCCATATTGAATCTAGTAGAATTGTGGATTAACATCATGATGATACTAGAGTTGTGATGTGGTTATTTCCTATACAGGTGTTTTGTTTCTACTACATGCATTATTTAAAGGAGCAGCATGGTTATTAATATGTTTCAATTGTTGGATGATAGTATATTATCATCATGAAGTTAAATATCCAAGGAGTGGTACTTCCAGATAGGTTGACTGCTACACTATGCCGCGTTGGTCGGAGCGGCATAGGCATCTCTCCTGGATTCCATATTGAATCTAGTAGAGTTGTGGATTAACATCATGATGATACTAGAGTTGTGATGTGGTTTATTTCTATACAGGTGTTTTGTTTCTACTTGCATTATTTAAAGGAGCAGCATGGTTATTAATATGTTACAATTGTTGGATGATAGTATATTATCATCATGAAGTTAAATATCCAAGGAGTGGTACTTCCAGATAGGTTGACTGCTACACTATGCCGCGTTGGTCGGAGCGGCATAGGCATCTCTCCTGGATTCCATATTGAATCTAGTAGAGTTGTGGATTAACATCATGATGATACTAGATGTTGTGATGTGGTTATTTTCACATACAGGTGTTTTGTTTCTACTTGCATTATTTAAAGGAGCAGCATGGTTATTGATATGTTACAATTATTGTTGGATGATAGTATATTATCATCATGAAGTTAAATATCCAAGGAGTGGTACTTCCAGATAGGTTGACTGCTACACTATGCCGCGTTGGTCGGAGCGGCATAGGCATCTCTCCTGGATTCCATATTGAATCTAGGAGAGTTGTGGATTAACATCATGATGATACTAGAGTTGTGATGTGGTTTATTTCTATACAGGTGTTTTGTTTCTACTTGCATTAATTTAAAGGAGCAGCATGGTTATTAATATGTTACAATTGTTGGATGATAGTATATTATCATCATGAAGTTAAATATCCAAGGAGTGGTACTTCCAGATAGGTTGACTGCTACACTATGCCGCGTTGGTCGGAGCGGCATAGGCATCTCTCCTGGATTCCATATTGAATCTAGTAGAGTTGTGGATTAACATCATGATGATACTAGAGTTGTGATGTGGTTATTTCCTATACAGGTGTTTTGTTTCTACTTGCATTATTTAAAGGAGCAGCATGGTTATTAATATGTTACAATTGTTGGATGATAGTATATTATCATCATGAAGTTAAATATCCAAGGAGTGGTACTTCCAGATAGGTTGACTGCTACACTATGCCGCGTTGGTCGGAGCGGCATAGGCATCTCTCCTGGATTCCATATTGAATCTAGGAGAGTTGTGGATTAACATCATGATGATACTAGAGTTGTGATGTGGTTTATTTCTATACAGGTGTTTTGTTTCTACTTGCATTATTTAAAGGAGCAGCATGGTTATTAATATGTTACAATTGTTGGATGATAGTATATTATCATCATGAAGTTAAATATCCAAGGAGTGGTACTTCCAGATAGGTTGACTGCTACACTATGCCGCGTTGGTCGGAGCGGCATAGGCATCTCTCCTGGATTCCATATTGAATCTAGGAGAGTTGTGGATTAACATCATGATGATACTAGAGTTGTGATGTGGTTTATTTTCTATACAGGTGTTTTGTTTCTACTTGCATTATTTAAAGGAGCAGCATGGTTATTAATATGTTCTAATTGCATTATTTACAGGAGCAGCATGGTTATTAATATGTTACAATTGTTGGATGATAGTATATTATCATCATGAAGTTAAATATCCAAGGAGTGGTACTTCCAGATAGGTTGACTGCTACACTATGCCGCGTTGGTCGGAGCGGCATAGGCATCTCTCCTGGATTCCATATTGAATCTAGGAGAGTTGTGGATTAACATCATGATGATACTAGAGTTGTGATGTGGTTTATTTCTATACAGGTGTTTTGTTTCTACTTGCATTATTTAAAGGAGCAGCATGGTTATTAATATGTTACAATTGTTGGATGATAGTATATTATCATCATGAAGTTAAATATCCAAGGAGTGGTACTTCCAGATAGGTTGACTGCTACACTATGCCGCGTTGGTCGGAGCGGCATAGGCATCTCTCCTGGATTCCATATTGAATCTAGGAGAGTTGTGGATTAACATCATGATGATACTAGAGTTGTGATGTGGTTATTTTCTATACAGGTGTTTTGTTTCTACTTGCATTATTTAAAGGAGCAGCATGGTTATTAATATGTTACAATTGTTGGATGATAGTATATTATCATCATGAAGTTAAATATCCAAGGAGTGGTACTTCCAGATAGGTTGACTGCTACACTATGCCGCGTTGGTCGGAGCGGCATAGGCATCTCTCCTGGATTCCATATTGAATCTAGGAGAGTTGTGGATTAACATCATGATGATACTAGAGTTGTGATGTGGTTATTTTCTATACAGGTGTTTTGTTTCTACTTGCATTATTTAAAGGAGCAGCATGGTTATTAATATGTTACAATTGTTGGATGATAGTATATTATCATCATGAAGTTAAATATCCAAGGAGTGGTACTTCCAGATAGGTTGACTGCTACACTATGCCGCGTTGGTCGGAGCGGCATAGGCATCTCTCCTGGATTCCATATTGAATCTAGGAGAGTTGTGGATTAACATCATGATGATACTAGAGTTGTGATGTGGTTATTTTCTATACAGGTGTTTTGTTTCTACTTGCATTATTTAAAGGAGCAGCATGGTTATTAATATGTTACAATTGTTGGATGATAGTATATATTATCATCATGAAGTTAAATATCCAAGGAGTGGTACTTCCAGATAGGTTGACTGCTACACTATGCCGCGTTGGTCGGAGCGGCATAGGCATCTCTCCTGGATTCCATATTGAATCTAGTAGAGTTGTGGATTAACATCATGATGATACTAGAGTTGTGATGTGGTTATTTTCTATACAGGTGTTTTGTTTCTACTTGCATTATTTAAAGGAGCAGCATGGTTATTAATATGTTACAATTGTTGGATGATAGTATATTATCATCATGAAGTTAAATATCCAAGGAGTGGTACTTCCAGATAGGTTGACTGCTACACTATGCCGCGTTGGTCGGAGCGGCATAGGCATCTCTCCTGGATTCCATATTGAATCTAGTAGAGTTGTGGATTAACATCATGATGATACTAGAGTTGTGATGTGGTTTATTTTCTATACAGGTGTTTTGTTTCTACTTGCATTATTTAAAGGAGCAGCATGGTTATTAATATGTTACAATTGTTGGATGATAGTATATTATCATCATGAAGTTAAATATCCAAGGAGTGGTACTTCCAGATAGGTTGACTGCTACACTATGCCGCGTTGGTCGGAGCGGCATAGGCATCTCTCCTGGATTCCATATTGAATCTAGGAGAGTTGTGGATTAACATCATGATGATACTAGAGTTGTGATGTGGTTTATTTTCTATACAGGTGTTTTGTTTCTACTTGCATTATTTAAAGGAGCAGCATGGTTATTAATATGTTACAATTGTTGGATGATAGTATATTATCATCATGAAGTTAAATATCCAAGGAGTGGTACTTCCAGATAGGTTGACTGCTACACTATGCCGCGTTGGTCGGAGCGGCATAGGCATCTCTCCTGGATTCCATATTGAATCTAGGAGAGTTGTGGATTAACATCATGATGATACTAGAGTTGTGATGTGGTTATTTTTCTATACAGGTGTTTTGTTTCTACTTGCATTATTTAAAGGAGCAGCATGGTTATTAATATGTTACAATTGTTGGATGATAGTATATTATCATCATGAAGTTAAATATCCAAGGAGTGGTACTTCCAGATAGGTTGACTGCTACACTATGCCGCGTTGGTCGGAGCGGCATAGGCATCTCTCCTGGATTCCATATTGAATCTAGGAGAGTTGTGGATTAACATCATGATGATACTAGAGTTGTGATGTGGTTATTTTCTATACAGGTGTTTTTGTTTCTACTTGCATTATTTAAAGGAGCAGCATGGTTATTAATATGTTACAATTGTTGGATGATAGTATATTATCATCATGAAGTTAAATATCCAAGGAGTGGTACTTCCAGATAGGTTGACTGCTACACTATGCCGCGTTGGTCGGAGCGGCATAGGCATCTCTCCTGGATTCCATATTGAATCTAGTAGAGTTGTGGATTAACATCATGATGATACTAGAGTTGTGATGTGGTTATTTTCTATACAGGTGTTTTGTTTCTACTTGCATTATTTAAAGGAGCAGCATGGTTATTAATATGTTACAATTGTTGGATGATAGTATATTATCATCATGAAGTTAAATATCCAAGGAGTGGTACTTCCAGATAGGTTGACTGCTACACTATGCCGCGTTGGTCGGAGCGGCATAGGCATCTCTCCTGGATTCCATATTGAATCTAGTAGAGTTGTGGATTAACATCATGATGATACTAGAGTTGTGATGTGGTTATTTTCTATACAGGTGTTTTGTTTCTACTTGCATTATTTAAAGGAGCAGCATGGTTATTAATATGTTACAATTGTTGGATGATAGTATATTATCATCATGAAGTTAAATATCCAAGGAGTGGTACTTCCAGATAGGTTGACTGCTACACTATGCCGCGTTGGTCGGAGCGGCATAGGCATCTCTCCTGGATTCCATATTGAATCTAGTAGAGTTGTGGATTAACATCATGATGATACTAGAGTTGTGATGTGGTTATTTTCTATACAGGTGTTTTGTTTCTACTTGCATTATTTAAAGGAGCAGCATGGTTATTAATATGTTACAATTGTTGGATGATAGTATATATTATCATCATGAAGTTAAATATCCAAGGAGTGGTACTTCCAGATAGGTTGACTGCTACACTATGCCGCGTTGGTCGGAGCGGCATAGGCATCTCTCCTGGATTCCATATTGAATCTAGGAGAGTTGTGGATTAACATCATGATGATACTAGAGTTGTGATGTGGTTATTTTCTATACAGGTGTTTTGTTTCTACTTGCATTATTTAAAGGAGCAGCATGGTTATTAATATGTTACAATTGTTGGATGATAGTATATTATCATCATGAAGTTAAATATCCAAGGAGTGGTACTTCCAGATAGGTTGACTGCTACACTATGCCGCGTTGGTCGGAGCGGCATAGGCATCTCTCCTGGATTCCATATTGAATCTAGGAGAGTTGTGGATTAACATCATGATGATACTAGAGTTGTGATGTGGTTATTTTCTATACAGGTGTTTTGTTTCTACTTGCATTATTTAAAGGAGCAGCATGGTTATTAATATGTTACAATTGTTGGATGATAGTATATTATCATCATGAAGTTAAATATCCAAGGAGTGGTACTTCCAGATAGGTTGACTGCTACACTATGCCGCGTTGGTCGGAGCGGCATAGGCATCTCTCCTGGATTCCATATTGAATCTAGGAGAGTTGTGGATTAACATCATGATGATACTAGAGTTGTGATGTGGTTATTTTCTATACAGGTGTTTTGTTTCTACTTGCATTATTTAAAGGAGCAGCATGGTTATTAATATGTTACAATTGTTGGATGATAGTATATTATCATCATGAAGTTAAATATCCAAGGAGTGGTACTTCCAGATAGGTTGACTGCTACACTATGCCGCGTTGGTCGGAGCGGCATAGGCATCTCTCCTGGATTCCATATTGAATCTAGGAGAGTTGTGGATTAACATCATGATGATACTAGAGTTGTGATGTGGTTATTTTCTATACAGGTGTTTTGTTTCTACTTGCATTATTTAAAGGAGCAGCATGGTTATTAATATGTTACAATTGTTGGATGATAGTATATTATCATCATGAAGTTAAATATCCAAGGAGTGGTACTTCCAGATAGGTTGACTGCTACACTATGCCGCGTTGGTCGGAGCGGCATAGGCATCTCTCCTGGATTCCATATTGAATCTAGTAGAGTTGTGGATTAACATCATGATGATACTAGAGTTGTGATGTGGTTATTTTCTATACAGGTGTTTTGTTTCTACTTGCATTATTTAAAGGAGCAGCATGGTTATTAATATGTTACAATTGTTGGATGATAGTATATTATCATCATGAAGTTAAATATCCAAGGAGTGGTACTTCCAGATAGGTTGACTGCTACACTATGCCGCGTTGGTCGGAGCGGCATAGGCATCTCTCCTGGATTACATATTGAATCTAGTAGAGTTGTGGATTAACATCATGATGATACTAGAGTTGTGATGTGGTTATTTTCTATACAGGTGTTTTGTTTCTACTTGCATTATTTAAAGGAGCAGCATGGTTATTAATATGTTACAATTGTTGGATGATAGTATATTATCATCATGAAGTTAAATATCCAAGGAGTGGTACTTCCAGATAGGTTGACTGCTACACTATGCCGCGTTGGTCGGAGCGGCATAGGCATCTCTCCTGGATTCCATATTGAATCTAGGAGAGTTGTGGATTAACATCATGATGATACTAGAGTTGTGATGTGGTTATTTTCTATACAGGTGTTTTGTTTCTACTTGCATTATTTAAAGGAGCAGCATGGTTATTAATATGTTACAATTGTTGGATGATAGTATATTATCATCATGAAGTTAAATATCCAAGGAGTGGTACTTCCAGATAGGTTGACTGCTACACTATGCCGCGTTGGTCGGAGCGGCATAGGCATCTCTCCTGGATTCCATATTGAATCTAGGAGAGATGTGGATTAACATCATGATGATACTAGAGTTGTGATGAGGTTATTTTCTATACAGGTGTTTTGTTTCTACTTGCCTTATTTACAGGAGCAGCATGGTTATTAATATGTTACAATTGTTGGATGATAGTATATTATCATCATGAAGTTAAATATCCAAGGAGTGGTACTTCCAGATAGGTTGACTGCTACACTATGCCGCGTTGGTCGGAGCGGCATAGGCATCTCTCCTGGATTCCATATTGAATCTAGGAGAGTTGTGGATTAACATCATGATGATACTAGAGTTGTGATGTGGTTATTTTCTATACAGGTGTTTTGTTTCTACTTGCATTATTTAAAGGAGCAGCATGGTTATTAATATGTTACAATTGTTGGATGATAGTATATTATCATCATGAAGTTAAATATCCAAGGAGTGGTACTTCCAGATAGGTTGACTGCTACACTATGCCGCGTTGGTCGGAGCGGCATAGGCATCTCTCCTGGATTCCATATTGAATCTAGGAGAGTTGTGGATTAACATCATGATGATACTAGAGTTGTGATGTGGTTATTTTCTATACAGGTGTTTTGTTTCTACTTGCATTATTTAAAGGAGCAGCATGGTTATTAATATGTTACAATTGTTGGATGATAGTATATTATCATCATGAAGTTAAATATCCAAGGAGTGGTACTTCCAGATAGGTTGACTGCTACACTATGCCGCGTTGGTCGGAGCGGCATAGGCATCTCTCCTGGATTCCATATTGAATCTAGGAGAGTTGTGGATTAACATCATGATGATACTAGAGTTGTGATGTGGTTATTTTCTATACAGGTGTTTTGTTTCTACTTGCATTATTTAAAGGAGCAGCATGGTTATTAATATGTTACAATTGTTGGATGATAGTATATTATCATCATGAAGTTAAATATCCAAGGAGTGGTACTTCCAGATAGGTTGACTGCTACACTATGCCGCGTTGGTCGGAGCGGCATAGGCATCTCTCCTGGATTCCATATTGAATCTAGTAGAGTTGTGGATTAACATCATGATGATACTAGAGTTGTGATGTGGTTATTTTCTATACAGGTGTTTTGTTTCTACTTGCATTATTTAAAGGAGCAGCATGGTTATTAATATGTTACAATTGTTGGATGATAGTATATTATCATCATGAAGTTAAATATCCAAGGAGTGGTACTTCCAGATAGGTTGACTGCTACACTATGCCGCGTTGGTCGGAGCGGCATAGGCATCTCTCCTGGATTCCATATTGAATCTAGGAGAGTTGTGGATTAACATCATGATGATACTAGAGTTGTGATGTGGTTATTTTCTATACAGGTGTTTTGTTTCTACTTGCATTATTTAAAGGAGCAGCATGGTTATTAATATGTTACAATTGTTGGATGATAGTATATTATCATCATGAAGTTAAATATCCAAGGAGTGGTACTTCCAGATAGGTTGACTGCTACACTATGCCGCGTTGGTCGGAGCGGCATAGGCATCTCTCCTGGATTCCATATTGAATCTAGTAGAGTTGTGGATTAACATCATGATGATACTAGAGTTGTGATGTGGTTATTTTCTATAAAGGTGTTTTGTTTCTACTTGCATTATTTAAAGGAGCAGCATGGTTATTAATATGTTACAATTGTTGGATGATAGTATATTATCATCATGAAGTTAAATATCCAAGGAGTGGTACTTCCAGATAGGTTGACTGCTACACTATGCCGCGTTGGTCGGAGCGGCATAGGCATCTCTCCTGGATTCCATATTGAATCTAGTAGAGTTGTGGATTAACATCATGATGATACTAGAGTTGTGATGTGGTTATTTTCTATACAGGTGTTTTGTTTCTACTTGCATTATTTAAAGGAGCAGCATGGTTATTAATATGTTACAATTGTTGGATGATAGTATATTATCATCATGAAGTTAAATATCCAAGGAGTGGTACTTCCAGATAGGTTGACTGCTACACTATGCCGCGTTGGTCGGAGCGGCATAGGCATCTCTCCTGGATTCCATATTGAATCTAGTAGAGTTGTGGATTAACATCATGATGATACTAGAGTTGTGATGTGGATTATTTTCTATACAGGTGTTTTGTTTCTACTTGCATTATTTAAAGGAGCAGCATGGTTATTAATATGTTACAATTGTTGGATGATAGTATATTATCATCATGAAGTTAAATATCCAAGGAGTGGTACTTCCAGATAGGTTGACTGCTACACTATGCCGCGTTGGTCGGAGCGGCATAGGCATCTCTCCTGGATTCCATATTGAATCTAGGAGAGTTGTGGATTAACATCATGATGATACTAGAGTTGTGATGTGGTTTATTTCTATACAGGTGTTTTGTTTCTACTTGCATTATTTACAGGAGCAGCATGGTTATTAATATGTTACAATTGTTGGATGATAGTATATATTATCATCATGAAGTTAAATATCCAAGGAGTGGTACTTCCAGATAGGTTGACTGCTACACTATGCCGCGTTGGTCGGAGCGGCATAGGCATCTCTCCTGGATTCCATATTGAATCTAGGAGAGTTGTGGATTAACATCATGATGATACTAGAGTCATGATGTGGTTATTTCCTATACAGGTGTTTTGTTTCTACTTGCATTATTTAAAGGAGCAGCATGGTTATTAATATGTTACAATTGTTGGATGATAGTATATTATCATCATGAAGTTAAATATCCAAGGAGTGGTACTTCCAGATAGGTTGACTGCTACACTATGCCGCGTTGGTCGGAGCGGCATAGGCATCTCTCCTGGATTCCATATTGAATCTAGGAGAGATGTGGATTAACATCATGATGATACTAGAGTTGTGATGAGGTTATTTTCTATACAGGTGTTTTGTTTCTACTTGCCTTATTTACAGGAGCAGCATGGTTATTAATATGTTACAATTGTTGGATGATAGTATATTATCATCATGAAGTTAAATATCCAAGGAGTGGTACTTCCAGATAGGTTGACTGCTACACTATGCCGCGTTGGTCGGAGCGGCATAGGCATCTCTCCTGGATTCCATATTGTATCTAGTAGAGTTGTGGATTAACATCATGATGATACTAGAGTCGTGATGTGGTTATTTTATATATAGATGTTTTGTTTCTACTTGCATTATTTAAAGAAGCAGCATGGTTATTTATATGTTACAATTTTTGGAAGATAGTATATTATCATCATGAAGTTAAATATCCAAGGAGTGGTACTTCCAGATAGGTTGACTGCTACACTATGCCGCGTTGGTCGGAGCGGCATAGGCATCTCTCCTGGATTTCATATTGAATCTAGTAGAGTTGTGGATTAACATCATGATGATACTAGAGTCGTGATGTGGTTATTTTCTATACAGGTGTTTTGTTTCTACTTGCATTATTTAAAGGAGCAGCATGGTTATTAATATGTTACAATTGTTGGATGATAGTATATTATCATCATGAAGTTAAATATCCAAGGAGTGGTACTTCCAGATAGGTTGACTGCTACACTATGCCGCGTTGGTCGGAGCGGCATAGGCATCTCTCCTGGATTTCATATTGAATCTAGTAGAGTTGTGGATTAACATCATGATGATACTAGAGTCATGATGTGGTTATTTCCTATACAGGTGTTTTGTTTCTACATGCATTAATTAAAGGAGCAGCATGGTTATTAATATGTTACAATTGTTGGATGATAGTATATTATCATCATGAAGTTAAATATCCAAGGAGTGGTACTTCCAGATAGGTTGACTGCTACACTATGCCGCGTTGGTCGGAGCGGCATAGGCATCTCTCCTGGATTCCATATTGAATCTAGTAGAGTTGTGGATTAACATCATGATGATACTAGAGTTGTGATGTGGTTATTTTCTATACAGGTGTTTTGTTTCTACTTGCATTATTTAAAGGAGCAGCATGGTTATTAATATGTTACAATTGTTGGATGATAGTATATTATCATCATGAAGTTAAATATCCAAGGAGTGGTACTTCCAGATAGGTTGACTGCTACACTATGCCGCGTTGGTCGGAGCGGCATAGGCATCTCTCCTGGATTCCATATTGAATCTAGTAGAGTTGTGGATTAACATCATGATGATACTAGAGTTATGATGTGGATTATTTTCTATACAGGTGTTTTGTTTCTACTTGCATTATTTAAAGGAGCAGCATGGTTATTAATATGTTACAATTGTTGGATGATAGTATATTATCATCATGAAGTTAAATATCCAAGGAGTGGTACTTCCAGATAGGTTGACTGCTACACTATGCCGCGTTGGTCGGAGCGGCATAGGCATCTCTCCTGGATTCCATATTGAATCTAGGAGAGTTGTGGATTAACATCATGATGATACTAGAGTTGTGATGTGGTTTATTTCTATACAGGTGTTTTGTTTCTACTTGCATTATTTAAAGGAGCAGCATGGTTATTAATATGTTACAATTGTTGGATGAATAGTATATTATCATCATGAAGTTAAATATCCAAGGAGTGGTACTTCCAGATAGGTTGACTGCTACACTATGCCGCGTTGGTCGGAGCGGCATAGGCATCTCTCCTGGATTCCATATTGAATCTAGGAGAGTTGTGGATTAACATCATGATGATACTAGAGTTGTGATGTGGTTATTTCCTATACAGGTATTTTGTTTCTACTTGCATTATTTAAAGGATCAGCATGGTTATTAATATGTTACAATTGTTGGATGATAGTATGTTATCATCATGAAGTTAAATATCCAAGGAGTGGTACTTCCAGATAGGTTGACTGCTACACTATGCCGCGTTGGTCGGAGCGGCATAGGCATCTCTCCTGGATTCCATATTGAATCTAGGAGAGTTGTGGATTAACATCATGATGATACTAGAGTTGTGATGTGGTTATTTTCTATACAGGTGTTTTGTTTCTACTTGCATTATTTAAAGGAGCATGTTTTGTAAATAATTTACTAAAATATCGTAATTATCTGATTTTGACACTATGTGTACTATATATAAAAGCTTAAATCTATTCCCACACACTTGCAATGGGCTGTAACAATGTTACGAGAGCATAAATGGTGGGATGATATAAAGACACAAGTTTATAAATAATAAAACATTTTATTATAAAATTATTTGTGTATTACTACAACGATTACTTCCTTGCTTTTATATACTTGAAACAATTTGGGAAACGGCTTCCTGTGTAACTTGAATTTGTTAATGATTGGTTGTTTTACAAGTCTCGGTTTCACTGACTTATGTGTATTGACCTCAAAAGACAACTAATTATACAATCTAGGACACATCTGAAAAAATTTAGATACAATTTTGAAAGACATGTCTGTACTGAATTCACTCAATTTCGATGTATCTTGTGTATTTCATACCAGACAATCTTTATCTATATGTAAGTAAAGTTTTGGTATTTTAACTTACTTTGTGCTAGTATATTCTTCAACCCGTAGGAAAAAATACGGTAATTGTCGTCTTATTGTATTACTAGCGGTCTTAATACCCTTCGCATGGGTATTTAAGAAACATTAAAAAAACTATGAAATGTTTGTAGTTTTCCACTTCATTATTTGGCTTACTGACACTACAAATAGCTTGGTCAGATCCTTTATCGATATACTTATTATATTTAGTGGCTTGAACTGAATGATATAGTACTCAACATTTATGTGAGCCTTAAACGCCCAACACAATAGTGGAGAATCCGTCTTTTATCTATACTGAACCTACTTCCTGTCACATTTAGTGTAGAGCTCTACCCTCCATTTTCGGCCTCACGACGACGATACACTGGATATCCGTCCTCTCCGGTTCCGGTATCTTTGACGAAACGTCGTAGGTACTTATTTGTACACATATCGTTTTTCATGTATAGTGCTGTTAAGTTATGCTTTCCGCATGGTCCGTGAACCAAATCTTTAGTTACGATATCGTACAATGTCGGGTCGTTTTGTTGGTAGGGTAGTTCCGCAACTGCGACACTATCGTTTAGCTGGATGTTATTTCTAGCCGTAACAGCAAATGACAGGAGAATTAAAGCTCGCATTTGCCACACCACACTTCTCATGTAACATTGCACTTTACCGAATATTTCATCTTTGGTGAATATTTTTGAGTTTCTTCATTTTCACTAATACCCTTGAAGTTATGATATGACGACCCTTTTTAATTTCAGGCGATTAGGGTTGCAATAGTTCCACTTTAATTTCAGGATATTAAGGGTAAGTTATAATGGTTCCGTTTTAAATTCAGGATATTAGGAGTTACAAGTGAAAGTAACAAAATAAGTCTAGTCTCCCATAGTTTTGGGCATCAGTCATCGGGTCGCATTTGGATTTGTTTTCATACAGGTAACGCGAAGAATCAGTGAATGAAGATATGAAGATTGCGCTGTGACCGATATTAATTGGGTCTACATTTGCGTCTTGATTTAAATCGTCTCTGAAATGAATGTATTAAACAGCACTAAGTCTCTGTAGATTACGAAATATGTAACTTCTTGTTTCTGATATACTTTTTGCCATCATATTAACAGTATAATGACTAATTAAGTTCACATCGTAGAGTAGTGAATAAAAAACAGTTACACTAAACATCAAACTAAATGTATCAAATTACATGCACGTCACAAAATATTGTTACGCACTTTACCTTGCTGAGGAATAGTCAAATAATAAACGTCTTCTACTATTACAAAAATTAAGGGATACTGTAGCGGGTCATAGGATCTAAGTAACTCAAAAACCTTTTAAGTTGGCCGTCTCTAGCATGCAGAACTATATATAAGGAACAATTATCACGTTTACAGCTTAAGCATTAAATCTGCCCAGGAGTGCTGTTTGCGGTGGGTTATCGGAGTAAAAAAGGAATTTAAAAAAGTTAAAACTTACAAACTTGAAAAGAGTGTTTCAAATTCCATTATTTGATGTAGCAACATAGATATGTTGTGAGTTGTGGAATTAAAATCATGATGATACTGATATTGTGATTGTGGTTTTTTCCAATACAATTAATTTGTTTCTCCTTACATTATTGAAGGGAGCAGCATGGTTATTAATATGTTACAATTGTTGAATGAGTGTAGATTATCATCATGATGTTAAATATCCTAGGAGTGGTACTTCAAGATAGGTTGACTGCTACACTATGGCGCGTTGGTCGGGGCGGCATAGGCATCTCTTCTGGAATGCATAATAAATCTAGGAGAGTTGTGGAATTGACATCATGATGATACTGATATCGTAATTGTGGTTTTTCAAATACAGTTTTGTTTCTACTTGCATTATTGCAAGGAGCAGCATGGTTATTAATACGTAACAATTGCTGGATGAGTGTAGATTATCATTATGAAGTAAAATATCCTAGAAGTAGTACTTCAAGATAGGTTGACTGCTACATTATGCCGCGTTGGTCGAGGCAGCTAAGACATCTCTCCTGCATTGCATGATGAATCTAGGAGATTTGTGGAATTAACATCATGATGATACTGATATAGTAATTGTGGTTTTTTCCTATACAGGTTTATTGTTTAAACTCGCATTATTAAAAGGAGCAGCATGGTTATTAATACGTAACAATTGCTGGATGAGTGTAGATTATCATTATGAAGTAAAATATCCTAGAAGTAGTACTTCAAGATAGGTTGACTGTTACATTATGCCGCGTTGGTCGGGGCAGCTAAGGCATCTCTCCTGCATTGCATAATGAATCTAGGAGAGTTGTGGAATTAACATCATAATGATACTGATATCGTGATTATGGTTTTTTATAAACATGTTTATTGTTTCTACTTGTATTATTTAAAGGAGCAGCATGGTTATTAATATGTTACAATTGCTCGATGAGTGTCGATTATCATCATGATTTTAAATATCCTAGGAGTGGTACTTCAAGATAGGTTGACTGCTACACTATGCCGCGTTGGTCGGGGCGGCATAGGCAACTCTCCTGGATTACATAATGAATTTGGGACAGTTGTAGAATTAACATCATGATGATACTGATATTGTCATTGCTGTGTGCTTTCCTATAAAGGGTTAATTATTTTAATTGCATTAATTGAAGGAGGTGCAGAGGTATTAATATGTTACAACTGTTGAACGAGTGTCGATTATCATCATGATGTTAAATATCCTGGGAGTGGTAATTCAAGAAAGATTGACTGCTACACTATGCCGCGTTGGTCGGGGCTGCATAGGCATCTCTCCTAGATTGCATAATGCATCTAGGAGAGTTGTGGAATTAACATCATGATGATACTGATATCTTAATTGTGGTTTTTCAAATAAAATTTTATTGTTTCTTCTTGCATTATTGCAAGGAGCAGCATGGTTAATTATATAGTACAATTCTGGATGAGTGCCGAATAACATCATGATGTTAGATATCCTAGGAGTGGTACTTTAAGATAGGTTGACTGCTACATTATGCCGCGTAGATCAGGGCGGCATAGGCAACTCTGCTAGATTACATAATGAATCTGGGACAGTTGTAGAGTTAACACAATGATGATACTGATATTGTCATTGCGGATTTTTTTCCTATAAAGGGTTATTTATTTTGATTGCATTAACTGAAGGAGGAGCAGAGGTATTAATATTTTACAACTGTTGAATGAGTGTGGATTATCATCATGAAGTTAAATATTGTAGGAGTAGTAATTCAAGAAGGGTTGACTGCTACACTATGCCGCGTTGGTCGGGGCGGCACAGGCATCTCTCCTGGATTGCATAATGAATCTAGGAGAGTTGTGGAATTGACATCATGATGATACTGATATCGTGATTATGGTGTTTTATGTAAACATGTTTATTGTTTCTACTTGTATTATTTAAAGGAGCAGCATTGTTATTAATATGTTACAATTGCTCGATGAGTGTCGATTATCATCGTGATGTTAAATATCCTAGGAGTGGTAATTCAAGAAAGGTTGATTGCTACACTATGCCGCGTTGGTCGGGGCAGCATTGGCATCTCTCCTAGATTGCATAATGAATCTAGGAGAGTTGTGGAATTAGTATCACGATGATACTGATATCGCAATTTTAATTTTTTCCTATACAATTTTATTGTTTCTACTTGCATTATGGTAAGGAGCAGCATGGTTATTAATATGGTACGATTCTGGATGAGTGTAGATTATCATTATGAAGTTAAATATCCTAGGAGTGGTACTTTAAGATAGGTTGACTGCTACACTATGCCGCGTTGGTCGGGGCGGCATAGGCATCTCTCCTGGATTACATATTGAATCTGGGACAGTTGTATAATAAACATCATGATGATCATGATATTGTCATTGCAGGTTTTTTCCTATAAAGGGTTGATTATTTTGATTGTATTAACTGAAGGAGGCGCAGAGGTATTAATATGTTACAACTGTTGAATGAATGTAGATTATCATCATGAAGTAAAATATCCTAGGAGTGGTACTTCAAGATAGGTTGACTGCTACACTATGCCGCGTTGGTCGGGGCGGCATAAGGCATCTCTCCTGGATTGCATATTGAATCTAGGATAGTTGTGGAATTAACATCATGATGATACTGATATAGTAATTGTGGTTTTTCCTATACAGTTTATTGTTTCTACTTGCATTATTAAAAGGAGCAGCATGGTTATTAATACGTTACAATTGCTGGATGAGTGTAGATTATCATCATGAAGTAAAATATCCTAGGAGTGGTACTTCAAGATAGGTTGACTGCTACACTATGCCGCGTTGGTCGGGGGCAGCTAAAGGCAACTCTCCTGGATTACATAATGAATCTGGGACAGTTGTAGAATTAACATCATGATGATACTGATATTTTCATTGCAGTTTTTATCCTAAAAGGGTTATTTATTTTGATTGCATCAACTGAAGGAGGAGCAGAGGTATTAATATGTTACAACTGTTGAATGAATGTAGATTATTATTATGAAGTAAAATATCCTAGGAGTGGTACTTCAAGATAGGTTGACTGTAACATTATGCCGCTTTGGTCGGGCAGCTAAAGCATCTCTCCTGCATTGCATGATGAATCTAGGATAGTTGTGGAATTAACATCATGATGATACTTATATAGTAATTGTAGTTTTTTTCCTATACAGGTTTATTGTTTATACTCGCATTATTAAAAGGAGCAGCATGGTTATTAATACGTAACAATTAGTAGATGAGTGTTAATTATCATCATTAAGTAAAATATACTAGAAGTAGTACTTAAAGATAGGTTGACTGCTACATTATGCCGCGTTGGTCGGGGCAGCTAAGGCATCTCTCCTGGAATGCATAATAAATTGAGGAGAGTTGTGGAATTAACATCTTGATGATACTGATATCGTAATTGTGGTTTTTCCAATACAATTTTATTGTTTCTACTTGCATTATTGCAAGGAGCAGCATGGTTAATTATATGGTACAATTCTGGACGAGTGCCGAATATCATCATGATGTTAGATATCCTAGGAATGGTACTTTAAGATAGGTTGATTGCTACACTATGCCGCGTTGGTCGGGGTGTCATAGGCAACTCTCCTGGATTACATAATGAATCTGGGACAGTTGTGGAATTAACATCATGATGATATTGATATCGTTGTTGTGGTTGTTTCCTATACAGGTTTATTGTTTCTACTTGCATTTTTGAAAGGAGCAGCATGGTTATTAATAAGTTACAATTCGTGGTTGAGTTTAGATTATTATCATGAAGTTATATATCGTAGAAGTGCTACTTCAAGGTAGGTTGACTGCTACATTATGCCGCGTTAGTCGGGGCAGCTAAAGGCATCTCTCCTGCATTGCATACTAAATCTAGGAGAGTTGTGGAATTAACATCATGATGATACTGATATAGTAATTGTGGTTTTTTCCTATACAGGTTTATTGTTTATATTCGCATTATTAAAAGGAGCAGCATGGTTATTAATACGTAACAATTGCTGGATGAGTGTAGATTATCATCATGAAGTAATATATCCTAGAAGTGGTACTTCAAGATAGGTTGACTGCTACATAATGCCGCGTTGGTCGGGGCAGCTAAGGCATCTCTCCTGCATTGCATAATGAATCTAGGAGAGTTGTGGAATTAACATCATGATGATACTGATATCGTAATTGTGGTTTTTCCAATACAATTTTATTGTTTCTACTTGCATTATTGAAAGGAGCAGCATGGTTAATTATATGGTACGATTCTGGATGAGTGCCGAATATCAACATGATGTTAGATATCCTAGAAATGGTAATTCAAGATAGGTTGATTGCTACACTATGCCGCGTTGATCGGGTCGGCATAGGCAACTCTCCTGGATTACATAATGAATCTGGGATAGTTGTACAATTAACATCATGATGATACTGGTATTGTCATTGCAGTTTTTATCCTATAAAGGGTTATTTATTTTGATTGCATTAACTGAAGGAGGAGCAGAGGTAATAATATGTTACAACTGTTGAATGAATGTAGATTATCATCATGAAGTAAAATATCCTAGGAGTGGTACTTCAAGATAGGTTGACTGTTCCATTATGCCGCTTTGGTCGGGCAGCTAAGGAATCTCTCCTGCATTGCATAATGAATCTAGGATAGTTGTGGAGTTAACATCATGATGATACTGCTATAGTAATTGTAGTTTTTTCCTATACAGGTTTATTGTTTATACTCGCATTATTAAAAGGAGCAGCATGGTTATAAATACGTAACAATTGTTGGATGAGTGTAGATTATCATCATTAAGTAAAATATCCTAGTAGTAGTACTTCAAGTTAGGTTGACTGCTACATAATGCCGCGTTGGTCGGGGCGGCTAAGGTATCTCTCCTGCATTGCATAATGAATCTAGGAGAGTTGTGGATTTAACATCATGATAATACTGATATCGTGATTATGGTTATTTTATGTAAACATGTTTATTGTTTCTACTTGTATTATTTAAAGGAGCAGCATGGTTATTAATATGTTACAATTACTCGATGAGAGTAGATTATCATTATAATGTTAAATATCCTAGGAGTGGTAATTCAAGAAAGGTTGACTGCTACACTATGCCGCGTTGGTCGTGGCGGCATTGGCATCTCTCCTAGATTGCATAATGAATCTAGGAGAGTTGTGGAATTAACATCATGATGATACTGATATCGTAATTGTGGTTTTTCCAATACAATTTTATTGTTTCTACTTGCATTATTGCAAGGAGCAGCATGGTTTATTATATGGTACGATTCTCGATGAGTGCCGAATATCATCATGAAGTAAAATATCCTAGGAGTGGTACTCCAAGATAGGTTGACTGTTACATTATGCCGCGTTGGTCGAGGCAGCTAAGACATCTCTCCTGCATTGCATAATGAATCTAGGATAGTTGTGGCATTAACATCATAATGATACTGATATATTAATTGTAGTTTTCTTCCTATACAGGGTTATTGTTTATACTCGCATTATTAAAAGGAGCAGCATGGTTATTAATACGTAACAATTGCTGGATGAGTGTAGATTATCTTCGTGAAGTAAAATATCCTAGAAGTAGTACTTAAAGATAGGTTGACGGCTACATTATGCCGTGTTGGTCGGGGCAGCTAAGGCATCTCTTCTGCATTGCATAATAAATCTAAGAGAGTTGTGGAATTAACATCATGATGATACTGATATCATAATTATAGTTTTTTATGTAAACATGTTTATTGTTTCTACTTGTATTTTTTAAAAGAGCAGCATGATTATTAATATGTTACAATTGCTCGATGGGAGTAGATTATCATCATGATGTTATATATCCTAGGAGGGGTAATTCAAGAAAGATTGACTGCTACACTATGCCGCCTTAGTCGGGGCGGCATAGGCATCTCTCCTAGATTGCATAATGAATATAGGAGAGTTGTGGAATTAACATCATGATGATACTGATATCGTAATTGTGTTTTTTCCAATACAATTTTATTGTTCCTACTTGCATTATTGCAAGGAGCAGCATGGTTAATTATATGGTACGATTCAGGATGAGGGCCGAATATCATCATGATGTTAGATATGCTAGGAGTGGTACTTTAAGATAGGTTGTCTGCTACACTATGCCGCGTTGGTCGGGGTGGCATATGCAACTCTCCTGGATTGCATAATGAATCTAGGAGAGTTGTGGAATTAACGTCATGATGATACTGATATAGTAATTGTGGTTTTTCAAATACAATTTTATTCTTTTTACTTGCATTATTGCAAGGAGCAGCATGGTTCATTATATGGTACGATTCTGGATGAGTGCCGAATATCATCATAATGTTAGATATCCTAGGAGTGGTTCTTTAAGATAGGTTGTCTGCTACATAATGCCGCGTTGGTCGGGGCAGCTAAGGCATCTCTCCTGCATTGCGTAATGAATCTAGGAGAAATGTGGAATTAACATCATGATGATACTGATATCGTGATTATGGTTTTTATGTAAACATGTTTATTGTTACTACTTGTATTATTTAAAGGAGCAGCATTGTTATTAATATGTTACAATTGCTCGATGAGTGTCTATTATCATCATGATGTTAAATATCCTAGGAGTGGTAATTCAAGAAAGGTTGACTGCTACACTATGCCGCGTTGGTCGTGGCGGCATAGGCATCTCTCCTAGATTGCATATTGAAACTGGGAGAGTTGTGGAATTAACATCATGATGATACTGATATCGTAATTGTGTTTTTACCAATACAATTTTATTGTTTCTACTTGGATTATTGCAAGGAGCAGCATGGTTAATTAAATGGTACAATTCTGGATGAGGACCGAATAACATCATGATGTTAGATATCCTAGGAGTGGTACTTTAAGATAGGTTGACTGCTACATTATGCTGCGTTGGTCGGGGCAGCTAAGCCATCTCTCCTGCATTGCATTATGAATCTAGGAGAGTTGTGGAATTAACATCATGATGATACTGATATCGTGATTATGGTATTTTATGTAAACATGTTTATTGTTTCTACTTCTATTATTTAAAGGAGCAGCATTGTTATTAATATGTTACAATTGCGCGATGAGTGTCGATTATCATCATGATGTTAAATATCCTAGGAGTGGTAATTCAAGAAAGGTTGACTGCTACACTATGCCGCGTTGGTTGGGGCGGCATAGGCATCTCTCCTAGATTGCATAATGAATCTAGGAGAGTTGTGGAATTAACGTCATAATGATACTGATATAGTAATTTTGGTTTTTCAAATACAATTTTATTCTTTTTACTTGCATTATTGCAAGGAGCAGCATGGTTCATTATATGGTACGATTCTGGATGAGTGCCGAATATCATCATAATGTTAGATATCCTAGGAGTGGTACTTTAAGATAGGTTGTCTGCTACACTATGCCGCGTTGGTCGGGGCGGCATAGGCAACTCTCCTGGATTACATAATGAATCTAGGAGAGTTGTGGAATTAACATCATGATGATACTGATATATTAATTGTGGTTTTTCAAATACAATTTTATTGTTTCTACTTGCATTACTGCAAGGAGCAGCATGGTTAATTATATGGTAGATTCTGGATGAGTGCCGAATATCATCATGATGTTAGATATCCTAGGAGTGGTACTTTAAGATAGGTTGTCTGCTACACTATGCCGCGTTGGTCGGGGTGGCATAGGCAACTCTCCTGGATTGCATAATGAATCTAGGAGAGTTGTGGAATTAACGTCATAATGATACTGATATAGTAATTGTGGTTTTTCAAATACATTTTTATTCTTTTTACTTGCATTATTGCAAGGAGCAGCATGGTTTATTATATGGTACGATTCTGGATGAGTGCCGAATATCATCATAATGTTAGATATCCTAGGAGTGGTACTTTAAGATAGGTTGTCTGCTACACTATGCCGCGTTGGTCGGGGCGGCATAGGCAACTCTCTCCTGGATTACATAATGAATCTGGGACAGTTGTGGAATTAACATCATGACGATATTGATATCGTTGTTGTGGTTGTTTCCTATACAGGTTTATTGTTTCTACTTGTATTTTTTAAAAGAGCAGCATGATTATTAATATGTTACAATTGCTCGATGGGAGTAGATTATCATCATGAAGTTATATATCCTAGGAGTGGTACTTCAAGATAGGTTGACTGTTACACTTATGCCGCGTTGGTCGTAGTGGCATAGGCATCTCTCCTGGATTGCATTATGAATTTGGGAGAGTTGTTGAATGAACATCATGATGATACTGACATCGTAATTGTGGTTTTTATGTAAACATGTTTATTGTTTATACTTGTACTATTTAAAGGAGCAGCATGGTTATTAATATGTTACAATTGCTCGATATGTGTCGATTATCATCATGATGTTAAATATCCTAGGAGTGGTAATTCAAGAAAGGTTGACTGCTACACTATGCCGCGTTGGTCGGGGCGGCATAGGCATCTCTCCTAGATTGCATAATGAATCTAGGAGAGTTGTGGAATTAACATCATGATGATACTAATATCGTAATTGTGGTTTTTCGAATACAATTTTATTGTTTCTACTTGCATTATTGCAAGGAGCAGCATGGTTAATTATATGGTACAATTCTGGATGAGTGCCGAATATCATCATGATGTTAGATATCCTAGGAGTGGTACTTTAAGATAGGTTGACTGCTACACTATGCCGCGTTGGTCGGGGCGGCATAGGCAACTCTCCTGGATTGCATAATGAATCTAGGAGAGTTGTGGAATTAACATCATGATGGAACTGATATCGTGATTGTGGTTATTCCTATACAGGTTAATTGTTTCTACTTGCATTATTTAAAGGAGCAGCATGGTTATTAATATGTTACAATTACTGGATGATTGTAGATTATCATCATGAAGTTAAATATCCTAGGAGGGTTACTTCAAGGCAGGTTGACTGCTACACTATGCCGCTTTGGTCGGGGCGGCATAGGCATCTCTCCTTGATTGCATATTGAAACTGGGAGAGTTGTGGAATTAACATCATGATGGAACTGATATCGTGATTGTGGTTATTCCTATACAGGTTAATTGTTTCTACTTGCATTATTTAAAGGAGCAGCATGGTTATTAACATGTTACAATTACTGGATGATTGTAGATTATCATCATGAAGTTATATATCCTATGACTGGTACTACTAGATAGGTTGACTGCTACACTATGCCGCGTTGGTCGGGGCGGCATAGGCATCTTTCCTGGATTGCATAAGGAATCTGGGAGAGTTGTGGAATTAACATCATGATGATACTGATATCGTGATTTGGTATTTCCTATACAATTTCATTGTTTCTACTTGGTAGAAAATGTTACAATTACTGGACGATTGTAGATTATCATCATGAAGTTCAATATCCTAGGAGCAGTAATTCAAGTTAGGTTGACTGCTACATTATGCCGCGTAGACTGAGCGGAATAGGCTTCTCTCCTGGATCGTATAGTGAATCTTTGGTTACTCGTGGAATTAACATCATGACGATGCCATATTGCGATTATTTTTTTCCTATTCAGATTTATTGTTTCTACTTGCATAATTTCAAGGAGCAGCATAAGTATTAATATTTTGATTGTGGTTTTTTCCTAAATAAGATCTTTGAAGATCTTGTCTTTAATTTTTATTTTCAGTATTAAACCATTTTTGCTTGTTATTTGAATCCATCCTATTCGTTAGGTTGGGAGATATTAATACATAACAGAAAAAGGAAATGAAAGGATATAAAAGGGTTCAAATACACCCAAAAACTGTATGGTGTCCAGTCCAGGTTCTGTCACTGCACAGGATGTAAATCCCGAACACAATTCACGAGTACTAGAATCACAACCACACATCACATTAGCACAGGTTATAGTGGGATCCTAACAAGAATTTCGATGTCAGCTCTTTCATCGGCACCACGAAGTGTCCTGAAATAATGGGACAAGAAGGTAATGGTCAGGACTGGGAAGGTGTAACCCTCCCATTACTCGAAACGATCCCAACGATTCCAATCCTCGAAACGTTGTGTTATACCTTTTGTAATATATAACGATGAAAAATGCCCGAAATCATATTATCCTTTCAATTCAACTTTCATTGACTGAACCATTATCTCGTGAAATGGAATTCTTAACTCTATGGGCCCCACGACTAGTCATGTAAAAGAAAGTAACTTTTTACAGCCAAAATTTCAAAACTGCATTGGAACGAGGCGTGCCTGCCTAAAGACGCGACTTATGCACGGGTGAAGTTTATGTACGAGATCTGTGTGTGTAAAGTATATATATATATATATATATATATATATATATATATATATATATATATATAATTTTTCTATAAGCATTGAATCACATATATACATACATACTTTTATGGCAGACTCCGAATTCGCGAAATCGATATACATATATATACACACACACACATCAAATTGTACATACCATTACTATGTGCACGGCGTTTCCATGAAGAAGTTCTGGAGTGTATATGACATGAAAATAATTTTTTTTCTAGGAAATGAGTAATGGATGCTGACTGCCCAAGGGTGAATTTTGTTCATTAATGTGTGTTAAAATACCTCTTCGTAAATAATTTTAATGTATTTTGTCACCAAAGGGTAAGTTAGTTAACTAGTTTTAAGTTCCACAAAAGAATGGTAATTTCATGCCGCTTTTACCTGATCAAAAGGAACTTTTTTAATTAGCGGCAATAACACACCTCTCCCTCTGGACCTTTGCTCCGCGCCCCTCAACCCCCGTTGACAGCTGCGATCTGGCGGCAAACAGTGGCGATTGGCGGCAAATCTCATTTCACAGACCGCTAAACGTGCTCCCGAGTAGAGGTGTGCGAGTGCGCGGCAATATTGACTGTCGTGTCGAGAGTGGCGGTGAGGTGCGCGAGGGAGCTGCGCGTACACACAACTCAGGACGTTATCTATGTCGGCCTTATCTTATCTCCACAGTTGACACCGTTTCCAGCAAGTGAGTTATCAGTGGTCGGGTACCAGTCTCCAGTGGTGGCAGCTGTTACTTCTCAGTTACTATGGTGAGTGTTCTGCAATTAGTGTTTTACAGTTTAGGTTAGGTCTTGGATTATTATTAGCCTACGTCAACATCAACCACACTTGCTTTATCTTCCCTCTCGCTCTCACTGACGTAAAAAGAAAGACCTGTTTTATAATAAATTTCCATTTTGATATGTTGAATTGGAAACTGAAAATTACACTTATTGATTTTATGGGTATGGGTATATTGTCTATTTCACTCACTCTTACCGATTTTTCAGCTCCGCCAGTTCTGCTCCTGCGTAACTCGATTGTTGTTTGTCTTTGTTGTTCCAGTTGACGAAACCCACTACAGGACTTTCTTTTCATATCCACATTTTGGCAATTATCATAAACTTTCTAGTAAAAGTTTCCTAGAAATTACCTTTCACTTTTGATATTATGATTCTATTCTTAGTTCTCTCACAGCTGTTCCCGAGATATTTCACATCAATTGCAGAAAATTAGAACAATTTACTCTTTTTTCACCATATTAATGTTTGTTACTATTTATACTAGCAAATTCTTTTCTGAATACAACCGCACTTCTTACTCGTGCTCTAAAGTCAGATTAAAAATACCCTCAATGTTTGTGTAGTTTTTATCAATGTTGATTTTTACGTAAAGGATAGACGACCATCTTAATAATGGATACCATTGATAAATTAACCGCAGTCGAGTAATCATCAAGTCTACAGAAATTAAGACTTCTCAATGCTAATTTTCAAATTTTCATGTATGATAAATGTAAACTTGCACGTGTAGGCCTCATAAGTTTATTATGAGTTTAGTTTTTTTTATATTCGGTCGAAGAGATTTTGGAAAAATGTATTGTTTTAGTTTTATAAACGAATAATCTTTTATGTACGTGCCTTAATAAAATCAAAGCGAGGTAAAATATAGCCATTTGAAGTAGCATCTATTTTAAACACGAATACATTGCAGTATATTTAATTTTTCACAATGGTATTCATTCTTAATTAATAAAAATATACAATTAACATGATATATCTTTAAAGTTTCTCCTATAGAATTTATTTTTAATATTGTAGATCCAACGAATTTCGCAAAGTTTTTTTAAATATTGTATAGAAACAATATTTAAAAAGAATGTTAACATTACATTCTGACTAGTGTCATAATATTTTATCAACAGAATGAGTTTTATTACGCGTTTTATTGATTTCGACAACACAGAGAAGTCGTTATCAACTTTAGTAGCTTTACCACATTATGAAACGTCTGCACACATCAAACTTCACTATACTCCCAGTTTGTAAACTACTAATTACGAGTAGTTTGAAGTAAGAAGAGTTTTCTTTTAATTAGATAACCCCGCAAAGGTTTCCGCTTTCGACGCAGAATAACGCATAATAACACCACTAGGGAACGCTGTTTTGAGCTAAGTATTAATGCACTCTGCACCACGGCTTCTTACGCCATTTCTACAAATTACAATTTTCAGCGTTGGTTTACTGTGAAGAAGAATTTCAATTTTGCTGGACGGAATTGTTACTACTCGGTGTACTTTATATTCCACGTGTCTCGGTTTAAGTACTATAAAAGAGGAAACTTAAACTTAATTTCTAGAAATTTATAGCCCTGCTTATTGTTTATTTCCATTCCAACGGTCAAGTACAATAACACTATCATGGCAATATCACTTTCAGACTACGATAATAGAATGGGAGGCCTGTAATAAACTTCAAGCACTTAAACAGATATAAAAGCGATAAATAAATAGTTAAAAATGTAAGATAATTAAATGAAAAAAATAAATAACAATATTAATAATACTCATCAATAATTATTTTGCAAAAGCAATAAATATTGAATAATAATTTGAATAAAAATAATATATAATCAAAGTAACATAATAACAATCAATAGATACGAGTAAAATATGTAATGAAACTCAGGCTTAAAACTGTACATACAATATTGAATAAAAACTATAAATACTTTATGACATTGACAAAACACATACTGTAATTTCAAGGTTAAGTACTATAATAGAACACCGTGAAAATAGTCCTTTCGGCTCAATCGGAAGAAATTGGAAGATTTTGTGGCTGAAAAGTTTGGGAAATTTTATAAAAGCGTTCCGGAACAACTTCATAAATAATAACAGATTTGTGAATTTTTAAGTTTGAACATAATGAGACGAAATGGTATACCAAGCTGTACAATAAACTTATACGAATAACTTATAAATATTTATACGAGCAACTTTGTACCAAGGTTAAATTTATTTCAGCATTTCTGTTGCTGGTTTTTGTTATCGAAAAATTCTTATGGTATCTTCATGTAATTTATATCTCGAAAGCCGTTTCAAATATAATCAAATGTTTTGGAAATGTTTTAAATCTTTTTTAAAGTTGGAATGGATGACATATTTACTTGCTCAATTATTGCACCAAGTTAAAACATTTTGAACTGAGATGGTTTTGAGTTCTGGAGGTAAGTTTGGCGAAGTTAGGTAGAAAATCGTCATAAGTGCTATCATAATGAGAATTGCAATAAGGGGATTTTATATCCAAAATCTTCATAAAATATAATACGCGATAGCACCATCAGGCATTTATCGATTTCAAGAACTTCTGGAATTGTTATCTGTAAAAGATAGGTATTATCTAGAGGATGAGTTTGGTCATCACCATTAGTACAGGACACCAAATGTGCTTCAGAAGCCCGCACTGATTACCAATAGCATAGTCACTTTGGAAACTAGAAATAGTTTCTAATAATTTTCAAACCATCTTCAAATAAGTTTCCTTAGTTTGTATTTCTAGTTTACCAGATAGTAGTATAGAAAAAGGTTCAGTTGTGGAATGATAACGAAATTAATCTCTTATGAAGATAATGTATTTCTGAATGCATATATAATTGATGGTAATTTTTATTGTTTCGAAAACTAAAGAAGCAGTTATTTGAAACGATAACGCAATCTTACTGTAACTGATTACTTTTAGGTAGACTTCATAGAAATCTGTTAAGTACAATCATAGTTAGTCAAAGATAGGGTCTGCACTTCTCCGATCTTGGCCCCCTGAACCAAAAACCTTCATGATCATTGCCAAAACCGAAAATTTACTAGTATACACATATATGTATTTCAATATATCGTAGTCTTGTAAAGAAAATAAATACCTTGAAATGTGATCATTTCAGATTACACTTAGTACAATGAAATTATTTTCACAAATTTTGGATGAGCTCCTTGGTCGGTCTAAACGCATAAAAAGATTAAAGATGATTTTTTTATAATTTACCAACACCGACCAAAATGTATGCATTTGTAAATAGTAGGTCTTTTAAAAAGCTGTTATTCTAATACAGATGTTGATATCTCTTATTAAATCATTATGATTCAAGGTTTCAAAAGGAATATTATTTTTTTTAATCTCTTTTAAGCCTCAGCTCCTGGCTATGGTGGCTTTTCTGAGTCGCTTTGACTGTTATTCCTGTCTGATGAGACCTCTCCAGGACTTTAATTGTTATGTATTATTAAATTTATCATGTATGCATCGTAGAGCAAAACGAAAAGGGTTTTTGTAATGCTTAGGTCACTTACGGCACTTTATATTTAGATACTTTTTTAGCTTCAAGACAACAGCCGTATACAGTTTTTAAAAATATATAATACATTTAATCTTTATAATTGAATAGGTTTACGAACATAATTTCTGTCTTATTATAAGAAACTAAACCAAGTTTACGTTAGAAATAAGTTTAATTGCATATAAAAAGTTTTTTAATTTCAAGATGATGAAGTGCCAATATATTTCATCGGGTTACGAGTGTGAACTAAAATGCCAACTTATAGGGTCAACAGTGTTGTGCAAATTAAACGTCTAAACTAATGTACCCAATTTTACATTTAGAGATACTCGTATATCTTTCACGTAAAATATAAATTTCTTCCAACTAAGTCAGTGGGGATACATTTATTTCTACCGTTGCACTGGAAAGTTCAAGATATCAACATACAAGTTTTGTCCTCGGTTTTGCTACCTGAGCCAATCAAATCGTATGTAAATGTTGTTACTTACTCGAGATAATGGAGGTATTTATAATCTGGCCGCTAATCATTATGTTTTTGTAATAAAATTAATTGCAATGTCAATTTCAATCATTACTGAACTCTATTGAATTTGGTTGAATTTACACCGAATCTAATTGTATACTTTTCTCTGAGTCACGACTTTTGAGATCGACCTGCAGTCGATCTGTACAAGTATATTTCGTGTTTTATTTGAGTGCAAGTGTAAAAAAAAACACTATATAAGTTTAAAATTGTTCAGTTTATAATGAGAACTTACAATACTGAACTAGAAAAAAGGAGTTGTACGCCATTGATCAAATCAAACAAAGAAAGTTCAACCATTCATGTGAATGTTGAGTTTAGCTCTCGTTCACTTTTATGTCTTAGTGCAATATCTGGAATCTTACGTTATCGCAGACTTGACTCTTGAAATCTGGTGTCTATATTTTGTAGTCTAGGAGTCTCTGATGTCGAAACTATGTAAATAGTTCATTTTGAGCTTCTTCTTCATTCACTATTTCGGACCTCCTCAGACTCCAGATTTCAGGAATCAAGTCTGCGGCAACGTCAGATTCCAAACCTAACATCCACAGTGAATCGACCATTCCCACCATAGGTACGTTACGTAAATCATGTTTTTTATTCTAAATCTCATCACCATATTTACTGTGATGGCCTTGAAACAGAACAGGGTAAAATAGTATGAAATATCATTGCATAGAATAATAAATTGCATTGCCTTCTACTTATGAAAAAGTGTTAACGGGTAACGTAATGAACTAAGATTTTGATTAGGTCCATAGTTGTCCCTCCCATTAACTTTCCACTATCGTAGTGTTGACACACTCTCGGTCCTAGGGCTTCACTGTGGTAAATGATACTGTCTCCTAGAGGCGCGACAACTTGGCTGGCGAAGTTAAAAGCGTTTTATTTGTGAAACAGTCAATTTATTCGGATCAAATACATGTTTCCGGATTTTTAAGTTAATATAAAAAGGCTTATTTAAAACTATATATTAAACGTTAAAATGTGTTATTGAAATTATTGTAGAAGTGATTCAATTTAACTGATATGAACATATGAAATGTAATGACTTGATACACGCATGAGTAAGTTATTTGGTTTATTCAGCTATTACTACTAATGTTATTAATACAAGTTGAAAAATGTATATACTAGCAGTTTCCTATTGAATAACAGGTAAGCCATAGGCATATCCTTTATAAAATCACAATAAACACTCCAGAAAATGATGAAGTAAAATGGTCTAATGAATTGTAATATACTTCCGGTCTAAAGTATTTTCGGTGCCGTAGTATAACTTGCATTGATGGACAGATCAAGAAAATTCATATATTTATACACATATATAACTCTGAAAAGTATTCTTTGGTGGAAAAGCGTGTATATATATATATATATATATATACACACTTTTTGGGATTAAATGTTTATTGAAATTAAATAAGGCTATTGCCATTTATACAGTTTAATGTAAATAAAAGTCGTTTGACAGGTATTTGGTCTTCCGATCATATGTTAGTTTGCTTATTTAAAAACGCATATGTGACAGATACGGCCAAATACAAAATAATTGAATCGGAAATAGTAAGCGCTCTGTGGTGTAATGGTAGCACATTCACCCGGCAAGTGAGAGATCCGGGTTCGACTCCCGGCGAAGCAAGTACTTTTTGCGATTCAATGTTTATTGAAACTATATATATATATATATATATATATATATATATATATATATATATATATATCGTTTGTCTGAACAGTATACTCTGATAAAAAATGTAAACATTTATTTTCGGTCTAAGGTACATACTTTCGCGACCATAACGTTTTCTGGGCAAGAACATTAACATAAAACATTTACGGCCAAAAAGTTACTACTTTTGATCATTATAATCTACTTCAGATACCATACCAGCATTTGCATTTTGTCCTGATTAAGAAACATATATTATGTTGGTCAGAAAAATCTAATTTTGTCTCAAAGTGACTATCTCCGGCATCAGAAAGTACTTCCGGTTTAAGGTATTCCTGATATCAGTAGTCTGTCATAGACATAATACAAATGTATGTCTTTTTGAAATTTCTTTTGATTTTCTATGTGAATCAAACGACGCGTGTGTTTGTCAAATTTCGTCTTTCTAGAACATCGAGTTGAGAAACGATATAGCCTATAATTTGTTCTGGGGATTTCATTCCCTGTAGATTCCGTGGATAATCCTTATGAAAATTATTCTTTTTTTTAGTTTTTCTATTTGTCGTTAAGCATATGCATAGCAAATTTAAATTTCAAAATTTGCGAAATCTGGAAGTTTGAGAATTAATAACGAGTGAGTGAAGGCAGCCAAAAGTTACTATGTATGTACAAGTATACATGGAGCATATTTAGTAGCGGTTGGCGTAAAGCCAGCTCTTTTTGCATAAATAATACATTACTCTATGCCAAGCTTAATGCAGGAATGCATGATATTGTGCAATGTGACTTGTAACCAATTTATAACGTATAAGCACACAACCTGATTGTACTTGAAATCAATAAATACTTTTCTTAAAGAAATCGTTATCGGCCGCGTTATTTGGATCGCATCGAAAGGGTTAATATCATGATATGATGTTTGATCATTGATAATTTTGTGAAGTTTTATTTTTCAAGCTTTATACACTTAAAACTAACCACCAGACACACAAATAATAGTTATACCACCGCCAGACAGTTAGCTAAAGAGACTGTAAGTGGTTACCACAACGCTGTACAGTATATTGTTAGCTTACGGTGTTTTAACATGAATTTACGTGGCTCGTGGTTGGATTTAAGTCTATCAAGCTAAAAAATATGACCGATAGAGATTTTATTTAATATTTTAATCTCTTTAGATACTCTCCTATTTCGATTTCTATCAAAACCAATGCGCCTGACGAACGATTTCTGAGGGGTAATTTTTCTATCGGTTTCAAAGAAAACCTTGGCTGTGCTTATACAACGCATATTAGCTCTCTGTTCAGAGACTATCATGACAAATGCTGTCTCTTAATTACCACAATTACTGTCTCCCGGTGGCTTATGCAAGACTAGACAACCACATGATCGATTCCC